>NC_058080.1:333558538-334801465 GCF_014858855.1 Bufo gargarizans | reverse complement strand
CAGCTACCAGAGTTTTAACCTGCTGAGCCCAGATGACTCGCAGCCCCTGTGTAAACTTAAATGCAGGTTATGTTGAAAAGGCAGTGAGCTCCAACCATGTGACAATGCTGCCCCCTGGTGCCAAAACTTGAATTGCATGTGCCTGAACGTAGTGAGGAGAAGCGATCCTCCGGCACACTTCCCCCTCTCTTCACACCCTCCTACCCTCCCCCACGTTGCCACACTGCCCAAACAAACCAGTTATCCTGGACAACGATCTTTAACAGCTGCAGACTGAAGGGAAAAGGTACACCCGGCTTCTCTGAGGACCCACTCGTGCAGGACGCTTGCTGATGACGTCACACCCGGAAGTAGCAGACGTCCGAATGCAGACGTGCTGCCTGGGAGAGCCGGACTGCTTAAGACAGGTACTGGCCCCTCCCACAAATCCAGGCTAGCCTGCGGCCAGCCTTAACACTTAACGTCAACTTTTTTTTTCTTCTTTTTTCTTTTTCTTTTTCTTTTTTTCTCCACCACCATCTTCCAGGAGCTCGTCCCCAAAAGCGAAGCCCTGTAGCTCCATTGGCGATTCCAGCATCCTAATCTCCTCTAGGAGCCCTCCGCCAGCATCACAGCTGCCTTCAAAGTCCTCATCGTCGGATGGGGGCAGCCCTGCTTGCTCAGCAGCTACGCTGCTGTACCCTTCCGGCACAGATAACTGGGAGTTCAGAGGGGGAGCTGGTGCAGGTTCAGGCAGGGACGACCAGGGAGTGACAGTAATGCCGAATGCAGGCGATTCACCCAGCACACTGCCCTCCTCCTCCTCCCCGCTATCCCCCTCACACCGCTCCCCTCTCCTTTCCTCCATGGCCAAAAACCTTGCCTCATTTAGTAGCTTCTCCTTGAAGGGACCGCTTTCAGAGATCAAAGCGTCCCTTTTGTCTCTAAATGCATTTATTTCAGCTTTTAGTTCCTTTATCCTTTGCGATATGCACATGCTTTTTGCCCTGGCCCTCTGCAACCCAATCTCCTGGCTCAGGATTTTCAGGTGCCGTCCCAGCTCCTTAACCTCACGGAGGTGAAACGCCACCCGGGAGCTGTAGGTGGGGGTGGACTCTCCCTCCCTCCGGGACCCCCAACCTACCTGGGACGGCACCTCCTCAGCCTCAGCAATTCTTGCAATCCTCCTTCCGGAAGTTCCAGGGTCCTCGGGGGGAACTTGGCTGCTGCTACCTCGTCCGGTCTTCCTCACCCCCTCGCCTCCACCACTCTGGGTCCGTGCGCGGGATCCGCCTGACCCCGTCCGGGGAGCAGGGTTCTTCTTCTTAGAAGTCATGGCCCAGGCCCCTGCCAAACTCCCTAGGGAGAGGCAGGGCCTGGGCTGGGGAGAGATGGTAAAAGCTCCCCACAAGTCTGGTTCCGCCCAGGGGATTAAGATGTTGGAAATCTCCCTGGGCCCTTAACGAGGTGGAAGTCCAGGAGCTCCAAACAACCACACCCTTCTGCAACTACTGCTCACACCAGACTCCTCACTGGACACGCCCACTCTGCCTCCTCCTCCGGCGCTGAGTTAAGTGCTGGGGAGGGGGGGACCGTGGTCGTCAGTGCCCAGGTCTTAATGGCAGTTGGGGAGGGGGAGGGCTTGGCCGGTGGTGATGGAAGTGGCAGTGTAAATAACAATAGTGTAAATAACAATAAAGTAAATAACAAGGTTAAGGAAAATAGAGCACCTGCCGCACCAGCTGTCCCAGCAGGGGGAGAGGGTGTATGTGTGCAGGGTGTAGGTAGGGGTGTTGGTGAGGGTGCTGCGTTGGGTCCCAAAGGTGGGAAGGATGCTGGGAGTCGGCAGGCTGTTGCTGAAAAAGTGGCGGCTGCGGCTCCTGGTGTTCACCTTACGGAGGGATCCAGCGTGGCATCCGGTACTAGTATAGTGGGGGGAGCCGGTTTGGTTGTCTGGTAATGGTGACTCGCTCTCAGGGTCTGGTAATGGTGACTTGCAGCGGCGACTGCTGGAGGGCCTCAAAAAGGGGGAGAGCTCCTTTTCCGTAGAGGGGAAGAAGGTGGAATATTCATTCTGGTTCAACAGACATGGCGTTCGGACCTTCCGAGAACAGGGTGGGGGCGAGACCACCTGGTCTTCAACCACAACCGGCCCTGGAGCCAGACGGAATGTGGTCTGTCTCAAGTGGAGTAGCGATGAAGCTTGCCCTACTAGAAAGAGGGTGTTGGAGCTCCTGCTTGGGATGGATTTCAAGGCTACTGACATCTTTGCCTTGATCCATCCTTTTGGCTCCAAGGAGTTTGACATCAGCTTTGTCCGGCCGGAGGGGCTTGAGCTCTTCTGGTCCGGATATGAGCTGGTGAAGAACATGCCGGACTGACGTGGTTTCGTTGCAAAAGCGATAACCTGCCAGAGTGAGGTCAAGAGAGTGACCGTGCTGACCCATAACGAGTCGCTCTCTTGTATTGACATCATGACCTGGCTGGGAAGGTACGGTGAGGTCAAGGGAATACCAGCTAAAAACCTGGACGAGTTTGGCATTTGGTCGGGTGCCTGGATGTTTAATATCAAGCTTAAGCGTCTGGGTAGTACAGTTTCCCACATTCCATCATCTGCCTTTATCGGCCGAGACAGGATCTTGGTTTTCTACAGGGGGCAGCCTAAGCTCTGTCACAAGTGCGGCAGCCCCACACACTTCAGCGCCAGCTGCCAAGTGCAGAAGTGCGCGTTGTGTGGGGACACAGGTCATCTTGCTGCATCTTGTGGGGAGATTAGATGCAACCTGTGTGGGGAGCTCGGGCACCCCTTCAGTCGCTGTCCTCTCTCTGAGGCTAATGCAGCCTGAGCTCATGCAGGAGCGGGCCGGGAGGTCCCTTTGGCTGAGGCGGGTACTGGCAAAGGCAGTGGAGTTAAGGGGTCAGTGAGGAACCGGAACAACCCGTCCCGGCAGAGGCGGAGAGAGAGGCGTCAGGCGGAGAGGGAGGAACCCCGTCCTGGGGTGATGCCCGCTCCTTCCCAAACGACTGCCCCTCCTGAATCTGAGACCCTAGGGGGAAGCGAGCTGGAGGAGGAGATTGAGAGACTGGATCGGGCCGAAGAGACTCTGTCCTTGCACTACAAAAGTTCTGCAGAGGGTAGTGGGGCAGAGTCCCAAAGTAGATGGAAACGGCGTACTAAAAAAAGATCTAGCCCGACCAAAGTTGCCAGGGAAGGTGTAACTGGCTCCCCTCTGGAGCTCTCAAACCGGTACCTCATCTTGGATGAGACCTCTGCCTCCTCTGCTGAGGAGGAGGTTGAAGGTGAGGGGCCGGGGGCGAAGGAGGGAGGGCCTTCAGGGGGCCCTGTGCCCCCCTCTGGTGGGGATGAAAGTTTCCTCAGGAGGGGTGGCAAAACCGGGCCCTGAGACTGATAAAGCCAGGAGTGGTGCACAGAGGGAGGTGGTGGTGGCAGAGATGGATACCACTATCTCCCTCAAGAGAGGTCGTGCTGCTCTAGAAGGCAGCCCCGGGAGGGGGGAGAAGGATGGGAAGAAGGCCGTCTAATTTAACTACTCTTTATGGCGGTACCCGCTCTGCTGACTCTGGCGACCATTAATGTCGCCAGCATTAAGTCGGATGCGGCTCGCTTCACAGCCTTCGATTTTCTCAGCCGTGTTGAAGCTGACATTTTGTTTTTGCAAGAGACCAGGCTGCCAGATTTGGCAGCGATTTATAAAGCCAAGAGGAAGTGGAGACCAGGGCCCTCCTACTGGTCTCTTGCGGCTGAGCCGTATAGAGGAGTGGCGGTCCTTTTTACTGCACCGGTAGAATGCCGACGAGTAATTGAATTAGAAATGGGGAGGTGTTTGATCTTGGATGTCGACAATTCAATAATCCGCAGCACTCGCCGGTAAATAATGAAAATAGTGGTGATTTATTCACTCAAGCAGCCAGTATACAGCGACGTTTCGCCCTCAGTTGGTCTTTATCAAGCAGTCATGATCTTGGATGTCCTCATGAAGGGACAGGAACTGCGCCTGATTAATAGTCCAGGTGGGACAGGAAATGTCTCTTTATGAGGATTAAGCCTTTCCTTTTTGCAAGCCGGCAGGTGGTTTTTGGTGGGGATTTAATACTGTCACAAGGCCCCAAGACAGGGGAGGCACCAGAAACCGGCTGACTTATGATAGTGTTTTTCTGAATAGAGTAGCTAGTGAGGCTCGTCTGGAGGATGTCCACATTAGGCATACCCCAGGCCACGGGGGTTTCACTTTCTATAGAGGTAGTCTATAGAGGTAGTCAGATCAGGTCTAGAATAGATAGGTTTTTTTTTGAAGGAGGCTACCTTTTTGCCCTTAATTCTCCGATCACTGTTTGATTATGTTTTCTCTGAATATTTCAGAATCCCCCCAAATGGGAAGAGGTTATTGGAAGCTGAATTCGGGTGTCTTGGAGAAAGCAGAGGTGAGACAATCCTTTGAGGACTTCCTTCAGAGTCAGGTACCTTTACTGGATCTCTGTGATACTAAGTCAGAGTGGTGGCAGATATTCAAAGATCGGGCTGTAAAGTTCTCCCGCCGGCTCTCGAGCTTCAGGTCCCTGGACAGGTACCGCCTGTATCAGGGTCTGAGGAGGAAACTCGAGCATCTGGTCTCGACTGGTGGTAGCTGCGAGGATATCTCCAGGGTGAAATCTTTGCTCAAGAGGTGCCAGTATGTTAGGCACACATCTTTAGTTTTTGAGAGGGACTTCGGGAGGTACCGCTCGCCCGACCCCTACAGAAATTGTAAGATGTCAGTGAAGAGTAAGTTAATAACAGGACTGGTCGATAGTAGGGGATCTCTGAGCAGGTCCAGATCAGGGATCCTGGAAGTCATTAGATCATTTTACTCGTGCCTCTTGGGGAAAAGAGATCTGGATCGGGACAGGATGTCGGCTTTCCTGGCTGAGGTCACCCCTGAGTCAGAAGCTCACCTCTCTTTTGACGGTTTGGTAGAAGAGATCAGGAAGGAGGAAGTTATCCTGGCGGTGGATGGGTTAGCTCTGAAGAAGTCGCCAGGCCCGGAAGGACTCTTTATGTCCCCTCTTGACTGAGGTATTCAATGAGTGTTTATCCTCGGGCACTCTGCCTCGGTCAATGAGGAGGTCATCTCTGATCCTTCTATCAAAGGGTAAGGATCCGAGCCGTATTGAGAACTGGCGTCCCATAGCACTTCTTAATACGGACAGAAAGATTCTGGCCAAGATACTTTTTAATAGGCTGGTGAAATTTGCACCCCAACTCCTTTCGGTGGCTCAGCATTGCTCGGTTCCAGGCCGCAGCACTTTTAGTGCTGTACTCGGTGTCCGAGAGGCAGTGGAACAGAGTAGAGCAGGCTACTGGAGGGGGTACATGCTGTCCTTAGATCAAGCAAAGGTGTTTGATCGGGTGAACCATGAGTACCTCTGGTCGGTCCTTCTGAAGTATGGCCTGCCGGGGGGGTTTGTCGATTGGTTAAAGATCTTGTATGCAGGGGCAGAGAGTTTCCCGCTTGTGAACGGTTGGTCTGGCTGCTCTTTTGAGGTTGGGTCTGGCGTCCGCCAGGGTTGTCCTTTGAGCCCGCTTTTATACGTGTTTGCGATTGATCCCTTTCTTAAGCGGATCGATCGTGGACCGTTGACGGGAGTTGGGATGGATCGGGCGGTGCCGGAAGCCACTCTGAGGGTAGTAGCGTACGCTGACGATGTCACCATTTTCGTATCCTCGAGAGGGGAGGCGGAGTACGTGATGTCTGAAGTGGATCGCTACTCGGAGGCATCCTGGTCCATGATCAATCGGGATAAGTGTGAAAGTCTCTGGCTGGGAGGGGGTGATCCAGTTTTTTATTTCCCGGACACCCTCCCAGGGCCCAAGTCGTCAGCCAAAATCCTAGGAATCAATTTTGGCCATGGGGATTATCCCACTCAAAATTGGGACGACAGGCTTAAGATCGCCGCTCAGAAGGTCGCCCAGTGGAAGGGTTGGTCTTTGACCCTCAGGGAAAGGGTAAACCTGATCATGGCCTACTTACTCCCTTTGATTATCTATTTGGGTAGCGTGTGTATCTTGCCAGAGCCTCTCTGGACTCAGGTTTATAGTCTGTTCTTCCAGCTCTTATGGGGGAATAGACTGAACCTGATCAAGAGAGAAGTGACTTACCGCACGAGGAGACTAGGGGTGTTATCTATGGTCAACCCCATGGTGTTTCTTGTAAACACCTTTGTTAAAGCGAATCTGGCAAACCTCTGGATGGAGAGGGTGTCACGGCTGTTTAAGGGTAACCAGAGCATACACAGTAAGAAGAGCTACTGACCGGACCCCAAACTAGGGAAGAGAAAGGGTGACCCCTGTCAGACCCTCAACACTCTCCCTATGCTGCTAAAGCACATGCCCGGATCCAAATGGTGGAACGAGGCATGCCCGCGTACCTTAGACTGATGAGCCCTGTAACCCCTACAATAGTGGAAGGAGCACGGCCACCGATGCCCTGCTCAGAATATGGAGGGAACCGGGGCCAACTCAGATCCAGTCAGGAAAACACCAGGTACACAACAAAGTCTGCACACTTAGCTGATGAAGCTGCAACCGCAGAGAAGACGGATCCAAGGGCCGCTGGCAATATCCGGAGTGCTTGCAGCAGCAGAACACAGGTCCAGGGAATTAGTAGCTAAAGAAGTGAAGATACTCAAGGCAGAGCTACAACTGAAAAGAGAAATATAATCCACGCCCTGCAATAGGAGGAGGGGTGATTTAAAGGCAGGGAAATCAGGAGAGACAGCTGGGAGTAAAGACCTCACAACAGGGGCGGAGAAACAGAACAGTGAGAACACCTCCAAACTCTAAGTGACATCATCACAGGGGTGGAGACACAGAGCTGTGAGAACGTCTCAAAGCTCTGGTAGTGACAGTACCCCCCCCTCTACGGGTGGACTCCGGACACCCAGGACCCACCTTCCCAGGATGAGCCCTATGAAATGCCCTGATAAGGCGAGTGGCTTTAATGTCCGACATCGGAACCCACATCCTCTCCTCAGGACCATAACCCTTCCAATGAACGAGGTACTGAAGAGAACCGCGGACAATGCGAGAGTCCACAATTCTGGAAACCTCAAACTCCAGATTGCCATCAACCAAAATCGGAGGAGGAGGCAAAGAGGAGGGTACCGTGGGCTGGACATATGGCTTTAAGAGAGATCTGTGAAATACATTATGTATCTTCCAACCCCGTGGAAGATCAAGGCGGAAGGCAACAGGATTGATGACTGACAAAATTTTATAAGGCCCAATAAACTTGGGACCCAATTTCCAGGAGGGAACCTTCAGTTTAATATTTCTTGTAGACAACCACACCAGATCACCCACATTCAGGTCCGGACCAGGCACACGTCTCTTATCAGCCACACGCTTATACTTCTCACTCATCTTTCTGAGATTACTCTGAATCTTTTGCCAAATGGTAGACAAAGACGAGGAAAATCTCTCCTCCTCAGGTAAACCAGAAAGAGCCCCTCCCGAGAATGTCCCAAACTGCGGATGGAACCCATATGCACCAAAAAATGGTGACTTATCAGAAGATTCCTGACGACGGTTGTTCAAAGCAAACTCAGCAAGAGGGAGAAATGAACACCAATCCTCCTGGTTCTCTGCCACAAAACAGCGCAAATATGTCTCCAGATTCTGATTGAGGCGCTCAGTCTGACCATTCGACTGCGGGTGAAAAGCAGAAGAGAAGGACAGCCGAACCCCCAGGCGAGAACAGAAAGCCTTCCAGAACCTGGACACAAACTGCGTGCCTCTATCGGAAACAATCTCAGAGGGAATGCCGTGCAATTTAACAATATGATCGACAAAAGCTTGCGCCAACGTTTTAGCATTGGGTAAACCAGGGAAAGGAACGAAATGAGCCATCTTGCTAAAACGGTCCACGACCACCAGGATCACCGATTTCCCCGAGGAACGAGGAAGATCCGTGATAAAGTCCATGGACAGGTGTGTCCAAGGACGGGAAGGTATGGGTAACGGGAGAAGGGAACCTGAAGGTCGTGAACGAGGGACCTTAGCGCGAGCGCACGTCTCACAAGCCGCCACAAAACCCTCCACAGACTTACGAAGTGCCGGCCACCAAAATCTCCGAGCAATGAGATCTACCGTGGCTCTACTCCCGGGGTGACCAGCAAGAACTGTATCATGATGTTCCTTAAAGAGTTTGTGACTTAGCTCAGGAGGCACGAACAACTTCCCGGAGGGACAACGGGCAGGTGCCTCAGACTGGGCAGCCTGGACCTCGGCCTCCAAATCGGAATATAGAGCAGAAACAACTACCCCCTCCGCCAAAATGGGACCCGGGTCCTCGGAGTTTCCTCCTCCCGGAAAACAGCGAGAGAGAGCATCAGCCTTCACATTCTTGATCCCAGGGCGGAAAGTAACAACAAAATTGAATCTGGAGAAGAACAGAGACCATCTGGCCTGTCTCGGATTCATACGCCTGGCCGACTCCAAGTACGCCAGATTCTTATGGTCGGTAAAAACGGTGATAGGGTGCCTGGCCCCCTCCAACCAATGGCGCCATTCCTCGAAAGCCAACTTGATGGCCAACAACTCCCTATCTCCCACATCATAGTTTCTCTCTGCCGGGGAGAGTTTTCTAGAGAAAAAGGCACAAGGTCGCCATTTGGCAGGAGAGGGGCCCTGTGACAAAACTGCACCCACACCCACCTCGGAAGCATCCACCTCAACAATAAAAGGTAAGGAAACATCGGGATGCACCAAGATGGGAGCAGACGCAAAACTCTCTTTAATCTTAGAAAAGGCTGCAAGCGCCTCCTCCGACCAAGAGGAAAAATCTGTCCCCTTTTTTGTCATGTCAGTAAGGGGTTTGACAATAGAGGAATAATTCAAAATGAACTTTCTGTAGTAGTTAGCAAAACCCAGAAAGCACATCAATGCCTTCTGATTTTCAGGATGCTCCCACTCCCGCACAGCACGGACCTTCTCCGGATCCATGCGAAAACCAGAAGCAGAGAGGAGAAAACCCAGAAATTGAATCTCCGATACCATAAAAAGACATTTCTCCAGCTTGGCATACAGTTTATTTTCCCGCAGTATCTGCAGGACCTGAAAAAGATGATCCTGATGGGTCTGAACATCAGGGGAAAAAATCAAAATATCATCAAGATACACCAATACAAATTTCCCCATTAAATGATAGAAAATACTATTAACAAAATGCTGAAAGACGGCCGGAGCATTCATCAGGCCGAAAGGCATAACGAGATTCTCAAAATGCCCATTAGGGGTATTAAAGGCCGTTTTCCATTCATCCCCCTCTCTGACCCTGACCAGGTTGTACGCGCCTCTCAGATCCAATTTGGAAAACACCTTGGCCCCAACAATTTGGTTGAAGAGGTCCGGGATTAGAGGAAGGGGATAGGGATCGCGAATCGTGATACGGTTCAGCTCCCTAAAATCTAAGCAAGGTCTCAGAGAGCCATCTTTTTTTTTAACAAAAAAAAAACCCGCGGCAACAGGCGACTTTGAGGGACGAATATGCCCCTTCTCGAGACTCTCGGAGATATAGGTTCGCATTGCGAGTCTTTCCGGTTGTGAGAGATTGTAGAGGCGTGCCTTTGGCAGCTTGGCGCCGGGAATGAGGTTAATGGGACAGTCAAACTCCCGGTAAGGAGGTAGCTCCCGAACACCGCTCTCGGAAAACACATCCGAGAAATCAGAGAGAAATGATGGCAGAGTTTTAGTAGACACCTCTGCAAGAGTGGCTGTGAGACAATTCTCTCTACAAAAGTCACTCCACTCATTTATTTGCCTTCCTTGCCAATCAATAGTGGGGTTATGTCTAGTGAGCCAGGGTAGCCCCAAAACTAGAGGAGAAGGCAATCCGTTAAGGACAAAACAAGATATCTCCTCCACATGAGTGTCACCTACAGCTAGCCGGATATTGTGAACAATGCCTTTCAAAGATCTCTGCGAGAGTGGGGCAGAGTCAATAGCAAAAACAGGTATATCCTTTTCTAATGTACAAACCTGAAAACCATGCAAGGCTACAAATTGAGTGTCAATAAGATTGACGGCCGCTCCACTATCGACAAAAATCTCACAAGGAATGACTTTGCTCTCTAGCGCCACCCTGGCAGACAGGAGAAAACGGGAACTGCAGGTCAAAGGAAAAGCATCAATTCCCACATCAACTTTGCCCAAAGTAGCAGATGAAGCAGAACTTGATGATCTACCTCTTGAGGTTTTTCTCTTATTATCGCTCTTAGAACAGGTCAGGAATCTCCTAGACGGACAAACATTTGCCAAATGACCTATGCCCCCACAACAAAAACACACCATATTCTGAGGACTAAATCCTCTTTTATCAGGGGCAAGTCGGCCTAGCTGCATGGGCTCCTCCTCAGAGGGGAGCGAGACAGGATGAGACCCCTGCATACTGAATGAGTCCGCACCATTGCCCCTAGACTGACAATGGCTGGACGGAGAGGTCTTGTTTCTTTCCCTTAGACGCCTGTCAAGGCGTACCGCTAATGACATGGCAGACTCTAAGGATGTTGGTCTCTCATGGAAAGCAAAGGCATCTTTCAAATCCTCTGAGAGACCATGACAGAACTGACTTCGGAGTGCAGCATCATTCCAGCCTGAATCAGCTGCCCATCTCCGAAATTCAGAACAATAAAGCTCCGCAGACAGTTTGTTCTGGCATAGAACACGTAAGTTCGATTCTGCCAGAGCAACACGATCCGGGTCATCATATATCTGCCCCAGGGCCACAAAAAACCTTTCCACGGATCGAAGGGAAGGATCCCCTGATGGCAGTGAAAAAGCCCAAGTCTGAGCATTACTTCTGAGCAGGGAGATGACAATCCTCACCCTCTGTTCCTCATTACCAGAGGAGTGGGGACACAAACAAAAATGGAGTTTACATGCCTCTCTGAAGCAAACAAAATTCTCACTGCCCCCGGAGAACGTTTCCGGAAGTGAGACCTTTGGCTCGCAACAGACTCCATGAGCCGGAGCAGAGCCCAATGCTTGTAGCTGAGTCAGAGATTGACGGAGATCCGCTACTTCCAAAGAAAGACCCTGCATGCGGTCAACCAGGTCAGAAAGCGGATCCATGTCAACAAGGACGGTTTTGGTGGATTATAATGTCACGGCTGTTTAAGGGTAACCAGAGCATACACAGTAAGAAGAGCTACTGACCGGACCCCAAACTAGGGAAGAGAAAGGGTGACCCCTGTCAGACCCTCAACACTCTCCCTATGCTGCTAAAGCACATGCCCGGATCCAAATGGTGGAACGAGGCATGCCCGCGTACCTTAGACTGATGAGTCCTGTAACCCCTACAATAGTGGAAGGAGCACGGCCACCGATGCCCTGCTCAGAATATGGAGGGAACCGGGGCCAACTCAGATCCAGTCAGGAAAACACCAGGTACACAACAAAGTCTGCACACTTAGCTGATGAAGCTGCAACCGCAGAGAAGACATATCCAAGGGCCGCTGGCAATATCCGGAGTGCTTGCAGCAGCAGAACACAGGTCCAGGGAACTAGTAGCTAAAGAAGTGAAGATACTCAAGGCAGAGCTACAACTGAAAAGAGAAATATAATCCACGCCCTGCAATAGGAGGAGGGGTGATTTAAAGGCAGGGAAATCAGGAGAGACAGCTGGGAGTAAAGACCTCACAACAGGGGCGGAGAAACAGAACAGTGAGAACACCTCCAAACTCTAAGTGACATCATCACAGGGGTGGAGACACAGAGCTGTGAGAACGTCTCAAAGCTCTGGTAGTGACAGAGGGCTTCTCCGTGGGTAGTCTCCTGCCGGGGGTGGTTTCGGCTTTTCTTCCAGGAATGGGAGACAGGAGGGCAAGTGAAGGACTTACGTACGCCTCACGGATATCTTCCGACTTACGTCACCCCGATTCTGAAGGTGATCCGCCGGTGGGGTTTGGAAGTGAGGGAGATCAGGACTCTGTCAAGGAGGTCCCTTGACGAGAGGGTCTTGTTGTCCCACTTCCAGAAGCCCCTGGCCCTCAGGGATTGCCCAAGCCGGGTTCTAGACAAGGGGTTACAGTTGCTAAATTCTGCAAGGATCCCCTTGAAGTTTTGGGACTTGGCTTGGCGCTGCTTTCACGGGAGGCTGTATGTGAGGGACAACTTGAAGTACAGGAACTCTGATGAAAGGGGTTGTCCCCGGGGAGGAGTGTGGCTCCATACTGGAAAGTATGAATCATTCCTGCTTCAGTGTCCCTTTAATACAGAGGTATACCAACGGGTGGGAGCTTCCATTGGCTGGCCTAGGCTAGCCAGCCTCTCCTACGTGGAGTGGGCCTATGGAGTGCTCAGAGACATTGGAAGAAGGGACCTGTGCACATCTTTTTTAGTTAGTATAGTTTTTAGGTTCTACACGTGGAATGCACGGTGCTTAGTTTCAACGCAGCAGAAAGTCCTCCCAGTGGACGAGGTATGTAGGAACATTCTGGGTGACCTGGTGAAGGTGCGTTCTTTGGAGTATGAGAGACTGGGTACCAGTAGGGCCTCTCTCCTCTGGAGAGGCTTTGCTTTTAACGTACCCTAGCCTAGTCATACGTTTCCTGGTGGTGGGCTGACGCTTTTACCGTAGATTTTTGTTTTGTGGGATGTTGAGCTTTGAAGAAAGGCTTACAGAGACCGAGCTTGGGCCTTCAGGTAGTTCTGTATATTAGAATATTTTGCAGTGTGTGTTAAATAGTTATGTTGTTTATGTTGTTTATTAGAATAGGATGAGTTGGGGCTAGTTAGGTTGGGTGGGTGAGGGAAGAGGTCTTTTATTTGTGCTTTTATGTGTTTTATGTGTGTTTTGAAGTGGGTAGGCCTGCATCTAGCCCTGGACTATGCGGACATGGGAGGACAGGGGGGGAGGGGCTAGATGTGGGTGGTGGAGGTAGGGCTGGCATCGGACTATGCGGACACGAAAGAGACGTGAGGCGAAGGTCAGCCTTGGGTGATGGAGTAGGTAGTGGGGGTTAGGGCTAGATTAGGGAGGCAAAAAGGTTTGTTTTACTTTATGTGTTATATTAGTAAAAAGGTAAAATACAAAAAAAAAATGTTTTGTTTGTTTTGTATTATTATTATTGTTTTTATTGTTTTATTAGTCTTATTTGTGTTTTCGTTTTATTGACGAGTAGTCAAGTTTTTCTTTTTGGGTTTTACAGCTGAACCAGCTAAGTAAGTTTCATTTCTTTATTAGCATTTGTATATAGTTTTTATAGGGTATTGGTATGAATGTGAGTATGAGTGAGGCTGGGCCAGCTGAGAAGCTGTTTTGTTTGTTTTCTCGTCTGTAAAGTTTTGTATTTTTCTAATAAAAAAGAGTTCCCATAACAGAGATTCAGGCTTCATGTCAGCAGAGAATCAGTCTTCATGTCATAGCAGAGAATCATGCTTCACGTCACCCAACACTGGAACAGTCCATTGTCAGATATTTAGGCCCCGGCACCCAGGCAGAGGAGAGAGGTCCCATAACAGAGATTCAGGCTTCATGTCAGCAGAGAATCAGTCTTCATGTCATAGCAGAGAATCATGCTTCACGTCACCCACCACTGTAACAGTCCATTGTCAGATATTTAGGCCCCGGCACCCAGGCAGAGGAGAGAGGTCCCATAACAGAGATTCAGGCTTTATGTCAGCAGAGAATCAGTCTTCATGTCATAGCAGAGAATCATGCTTCACGTCACCCACCACTGGAACAGTCCATTGTCAGATATTTAGGCCCTGGCACCCAGGCAGAGGAGAGAGGTCCCATAACAGAGATTCAGGCTTCATGTCAGCAGAGAATCAGTCTTCATGTCATAGCAGAGAATCAGGCTTCACGTCACCCAACACTGGAACAGTCCATTGTCAGATATTTAGGCCCCGGCACCCAGGCAGAGGAGAGAGGTCCCATAACAGAGATTCAGGCTTCATGTCAGCGACTCAGCAGAGAATCAGTCTTCATGTCATAGCAGAGAATCATGCTTCACGTCACCCAACACTGGAGCAGGCCACTGTCAGATATTTTTAGGCCCCGGCACCCAGACAGAGGAGAGGTTCATTCAACTTTGGGTTGCCCCGCAATATAATGGTAAAATGAAATTAAAAATAGGATTGAATGAGGGAGTGCCCTGGAGTACAATAATATATGGTTAAGGGGAGGTAGTTAATGTCTAATCTGCACAAGGGATGGACAGGTCCTGTGGGATCCATGCCTGGTTCATTTTTATGAACGTCAGCTTGTACACATTGGCTGTAGACAGGCGGCTGCGTTTGTCTGTAATGACGCCCCCTGCCGTGCTGAATACACGTTCAGACAAAACGCTGGCCGCAGGGCAGGCCAGCACCTCCAAGGCATAAAAGGCTAGCTCTGGCCACGTGGACAATTTAGAGACCCAGAAGTTGAATGGGGCCGAACCATCAGTCAGTACGTGGAGGGGTGTGCACACGTACTGTTCCACCATGTTAGTGAAATGTTGCCTCCTGCTAACACGTTCCGTATCAGGTGGTGGTGCAGTTAGCTGTGGCGTGTTGACAACTTTTCCACATCTCTGCCATGCTAACCCTGCCCTCAGAGGAGCTGGCCGTGACACAGCTGCATTGGCGACCTCTTGCTCCTCCTCTGCCTTCACCTTGGGCTTCCACTTGTTCCCCTGTGACATTTGGGAATGCTCTCAGTAGCGCGTCTACCAATGTGCGCTTGTACTCGCGCATCTTCCTATCACGCTCCAGTGCAGGAAGTAAGGTGGGCAGACATTGTCTTCGTACCGTGGATCCAGCAGGGTGGCAACCCAGTAGTCCGCACACGTTAAAATGTGGGCAACTCTGCTGTCATTGCGCAGGCACTGCAGCATGTAGTCGCTCATGTGTGCCAGGCTGCCCAGAGGTAAGGACAAGCTGTCCTGTGTGGGAGGCGTATCGTCATCGTCCTGCATTTCCCCCCAGCCACGCACCAGTGATGGGCCCGAGCTGCGGTGGGTGCCACCCCGCTTTCTCTCAAATGTTTGTGAGATGGAGAGCTGAACGCTGCCGTGTGACATGGTTGAGATGCTTGGTGACGGAGGTGGTGGTGTTTGTGGTACATCCCCTGTTTGCTGGGCGGCAGGTGCCAACGTTCCTCCAGAGGCGGAGGAAGAGGCTGAGGTGGCAGCAGCAGAAAAGGCCGAGCCTGAGTGACTTCCTTGTTTTTAAGGTGTTTACTCCACTGCAGTTCATGCTTTGCATGCAGGTGCCTGGTCATGCAGGTTGTGCTAAGGTTCAGAACGTTAATGCCTCGCTTCAGGCTCTGATGGCACAGCGTGCAAACCATTCGGGTCTTGTCGTCAGCACATTGTTTGAAGAAGTGCCATGCCAGGGAACTGCTTGAGGCTGCCTTTGGGTGGCTTGGTCCCAGATGGCGGCGGTCAGTAGCAGGCAGAGTCTCTTGGCGGCGGGTGTTCTGCTTTTGCCCACTGCTCCCTCTTTTGCTACGCTGTTGGCTCAGTCTCACCACTGCCTCTTCCTCCGAACTGTGAAAGTCAGTGGCACGACCTTCATTCCATGTGGGGTCTACGACCTCATCGCCCCCTGCATCGTCTTTCACCCAGTCTTGATCCCTGACCTCCTGTTCAGTCTGCACACTGCAGAAAGACGCAGCAGTTGGCACCTGTGTTTCGTCATCATCAGAGATGTGCTGAGGTGATATTCCCATGTCCTCATCATCAGGAAACATAAGTGGTTGTGCGTCAGTGCATTCTATGTCTTCCACCGCTGGGGGAGGGCTAGGTGGATGCCCTTGGGAAACCCTGCCAGCGGAGTCTTCAAACAGCATAGGAGACTGCTGCATAACTTGAGGCTCAGATGGTTTTCCTGGTATGCATGGGGGTGATGTGACAGACTGATGGGCTTGGTTTTCAGGCGCCATCTGTGCGCTTTCTGCAGAAGACTGGGTGGATCCACTGTCGGCCACCCAATTCAGCCACCCAATTGACTAATGCCTGTACCTGCTCAGGCCTTACCATCCTTAGAACGGCATTGGGCCCCACCAAATATCGCTGTAAATTCTGGCGGCTACTGGGACCTGAGGTAGTTGGTACACTAGGACGTGTGGCTGTGGCAGAACGGCCACGTCCTCTCCCAGCACCAGAGGGTCCACTAACACCACCACGACCATGTCCGCATCCCTTACTAGATGTTTTCCTCATTGTTATCGATCACCACAATAACACCTAACATTATCTGGCTATCTATTTAGGTACCCTATTACACTATTACAGGCACAGCAGTAATGACAGATTTAGCTGAATATAAATTTGAGGCCTAATATTTAGGCGCTGGGTGACAGGTATACGTTTATGGACAGAATTAGACTTGGATATGCACAGTAGCGTGTGTGTGAAGTTATTGAGAATGACCCTATCAGCACCTTGAATTTAATATACCCTTTTAGGGATAGATTTAAAGTAGGCCTGATACAGCAGAAACCACTAATTTAGGAAATTGCTAAGTTGGGAATTGTATTTCAATCCAGAAAAAAAACTGTGCTTTGACGGACACAAAATAACTTGACCAGATACAGCAATAACCACAGATTTAGCTGAATATAAATTTGAGGCCTATTATTTAGGCGCTGGGTGAGAGGTATACGTTTACAGACAGAATTAGACTTGGAAATGCACAGTAGCGTGTGTGTGAAGTTATTGAGAATTTCCCTATCGGCACCTCGAATCTAATATACCCTTTTAGGGATAGATTAAAAGTAGGCCTGATACAGCAGAAAGCACTAATTTAGGAAATTGCTAAGTTGGGAATTGTATTTCAACCCAGAACAAAAACTGTGCTTTGACGGACACAAAATAACTTGACCAGCCTCAGCAATAACCACAGATTTAGCTGAATATAAATTTGAGGCCTATTATTTAGGCGCTGGGTGACAGGTATACGTTTACAGACAGAATTAGACTTGGAAATGCACAGTAGCGTGTGTGTGAAGTTATTGAGAATGACCCTATCAGCACCTTGAATCTAATATACCCTTTTAATGAATAGATTTAAAGTAGCCCTGATACTGCAGAAACCACTAATTTAGGAAATTGCTAAATTGGGAATTGTATTTCAACCCAGAACAAAAATATATCGTTTGCCAGACATCAGACAGTATTACAATTGGCTGGCCACAGCTGAAACACCAGATTTAGGGTACTGCTATTTTGGCAAGCACAGCCAAGCCCCTGATGTAGGATATAGCAAAAAAATAACCACACTATTGATGGTTAAATGGATTTGGTGGCAGCTTGTGCTGGCGCACTACAAGACACAAAATGGCCACCGATCACCCCATAAAAAAGTGACTGAAAAACGCTCTGGGCAGCCTAAAAACAGTGAGCAATTGAATAGCAGCAGTTCAATGATCCACAGCTGTAGATCGATCACTGACTTAATTCTTTTGGAGGTGTTAATCACTGCCTAATCTCGCCTTAACAGTCGCAGCTGCAACCTCTCCCTACACTGATCAGAGCAGAGTGACGTACGGCGCTACGTGACTCTAGCTTAAATAGAGGCTGGGTCACATGCTGCACTGGCCAATCACAGCCATGCCAATAGTAGGCATGGCTGTGACGGCCTCTGGGGGCAAGTAGTATGACGCTTGTTGATTGGCTGCTTTGCAGCCTTTCAAAAAGCGCCAAGAAAACGACAAACACCAAACCCAGACTTTTACTAAAATGTTCGGGTTCGGGTCCGTGTCACGGACACCCAAAAATTCGGTACGAACCCGAACTATACAGTTCGGGTTCGCTTATCCCTAGTCCGGACCAGTCATACGTCTCTTGTCAGCATTTTGTTCAAATTAACTTGAATCTTCCACCAGATAGATGACAAAAAGGAAGAGAATCTCTCCTCTTCCGGTATTCCAGAAGATTTGGTCCCAGAAAAAGTGCCAAACTGAGCGTGAAAACTATATGCGCCAAAAAATTGTGACTTACCAGTTGACGCCTGCCTATGATTATTCAAGGCAAACTCAGCTAAAAACAAGAACGAGGACCACTTATCCTGATTCTCAGCAACAAAACACCTCAAATAGGTCTCCAGGTTTTGGTTAGTGCGCTCAGTTTGACCATTCAACTGAGGATGAAAAGCCGAAGAGAAAGACAACTGAATACCCAGACGAGAACAAATCGCCCTCCAAAACCTGGAAACAAATTGTGTCCCCCTATCAGACACCACATCAGAGGGAATGCCATGTAATTTCACAATGTTATCAATAAAAGCGAGTAATAGAATAAAGAACAGCACTCAAGTCAAATGTCTCTGGTGCCAGTCAAGGGCTGCGAACAGCCAGTAAATATAAAATTAAAATTGCGGCACTCAGATTTAGATTATTGCATTCAAACTTTTTTAATTTTTTCAAGTTTTAGCAGTAGTTTCATCCAAAAAAAAGCCCAATTTAGATCCTTGATGCAAACAGTGTATTAAGACCAGACATTTCGGTCATTACAGACCTTCATCAGTGGTCACATATTTTATCTGTTCTGGTAGGGTGTGGACATCTGGGCTTGGATGCCACACCCTACATGCATCCAAGCCCAGATGTCCACACCCTACCAGAACAGATAAAATATGTGACCACTAATGAAGGTCTGTAATGACCGAAACGTCTGGTCTTAATACACTGTTTGCATCAAGGATCTAAATTGGACTTTTTTTTAATGAAACTACTGTTAAACTTGAAAAAATTAAAAAAGTTTGAATGCAATAATCTAAATCTGAGTGCCGCAATTTTCATTTTATATTAATGTTATCAATAAAAACCTGAGCGTGAGTTTTCACATTGGGCAAACCTGATAATGGTATAAAGCGAGACATCTTGCTGAAGCAGTCCACTACCACCAATATCACAGTTTTCCCAGAGGAACTAGGCAAATCAGTAATGAAGTCCATGGACAAATGCGTCCAAGGACGAGATGGTATGGACAAAGGAAGAAGATATCCTGATGGCTGAGTGTGAGCTACTTTCGCGCGTGCACAGGTCTCACAAGCTGCTACATAACCATCAACACTTTTACGGAACCCTGGCCACCAGAATCTCCGGGAAATAAGATCTACAGTGGATCTACTTCCAGGATGTCCCACAAGGACAGTATCGTGATGTTCCTTGAACACCTTGTATCACAGTTCAGAAGGAACAAACAACATGCCTGGAGGACAAGAATCAGGTGCCTCCTCTTGAGCCCCCAACACTTCCATTTCCAGCTCGGAGTAAAGAGTGGAAACCACCACACCATCAGCTAAAATCGGTGCGGGATCCTCTGAATCCCCCTTCCCCAGGAAAGCTATGTGACAACGCATCTGCTTTAAAGTTTTTAATCCCAGTGTGATAGGTGACCACAAAATTTAACCTGGTAAAAAACATTGACCATCTAGCCTGCCTAGGATTTAAACGCTTTTCAGATTGCAGGTAAGCCAGATTATTATGGTCAGTAAATATTGTAATCAAATGGGTAGCTGTCACGGATGATGTTGCAGAAAGCTGGAACTTATAAATAAGCATCCGACTGGCTTGAGCCCAAACTAAGGAGCATATGGAAGAGCCCTATAAAATCCCTAGAGCTCTCCCTGACTGCTATGCCCATGCATGGGTCTCAATGGTAGACGATTGCATGCCCACGTACCTAATATGTGTGACACCTGAAATCCCTATGTTAGTGAGGGGGCACGACCACCGGCTCCCTGCACTTAATACGGACAGAGTCAGGGTCACCTAGAATCAAGCCAGCAAGGAAACACAAATAAAGGAAAAAGACTTATCTGAGGAAACAGCAGCAGCAGCCTCCAGCAGTGGACACCTCATCCAGGAAGTAGTATAAACCGCAAAGTGATGCAGTATGGGAGGGAATATAAAGGGAGACAATTAGTCTAAATAGGTGAAACCTGGGAGAAGGTAAGGAGATGACAAAGTGAAACCAAAACAATGAACGTCATGCAAGAGGTAGAGAAGAACATCAGACAGACCTTCTCACAGAACTGGCGGTGACAGTAGCCTTAATTTGATGGCCAACAACTCTCTATACCCAACATCATCATTTCTTTTGGTGGCCGAGAGTTTCTTGGAAAAAAAAGAGCACAGGAGAGGGACCCTGCGACAAGACTGCTCTGACTCCCACTTCTGATACATCAACCTCCAAAATGAAGGGTTGAGACATATCAGGTTGCATCAGAATGGGAGCAGAAGGAAAACATTTGTTAATAGCAGAAAAGGCCTTTAATGCCTCATCCGACCAGACAGAGAAGTCAGGGCCCTTCCTAGTCATATCTGTCAAAGGTTTCACAATGGTGGAATAATTCAGGATGACTTTTCTGTAGTAAATAGTAAATCCTAAAAACCGTATCAGGGCTTTCTGATTCTCTGGCTGGTCCTATTCCAGTACCGCACGGACCTTTTCGGGATCCATATGAAAACCGGAGGCAGAAAGCAAGTACCCCAAAAACGGCAGCTCCTGAACCGCAAACACACATTTTTCCAACTTAGCATACAATTTATTCTCCCGAAGGATCAATAACACTTGTCTCAAATAATCCTGATGAGTCTTCAGATCGGGTGAGTAAATTAGTATGTCATCGAGGTAAATACCAACGAACCTCCCCACCAAATGATGAAAAATGCAATTGATAAAGCGCTGAAAGACTGCTGGAGCATTAGTTAAACCAAAGGGCATGACTAGGTTCTCGAAGTGACCCTCTGGGGTATTGAAGGCCATTTTCCATTCATCTCCTTCCCTGAATCTGATCAGATTATAAGCTCCTCTTGAATCCAACTTAGAAAACACCTTGGCACCAACAATCTGATCAAATAGATCCAGAATCAAGGGAAGGGGTTAAGGATCACAGACAGTAATGAGATTCAGTTCCCGGAAATCTAGGCACAGTCTAAGGGATCCGTCCTTCTTCTTTACGAAATAGAAGCCAGCAGATATAGGAGATTTAGATGGTCTAATATGTCCCTTTGCCAAACTCTCGGCAATATATTCCCGCATAGCTACTCTTTCAGGTTGAGAAAGATGATATAACTGAGATTTGGGCAATTTTGCTCCGGGGATAAGATTGACTGGACAATCATACTCTCGGTAAGGGGGAAACTCCTGAGCTCCACCCTCTGAGAATACGTCCGAAAAATAGGAAACAAAAAACTACACCCCCGAAATAGAGGCACTAAGACAGTTGTTCATACAAAATTCACTCCAATTACTGATTTGTTTTGTTTGCCAGTCAATGGTAGGGTTATGTTTTATCAACCATGGTAAACCCAGAACCATTGGAGCAGGCAAACCTTTCATAACAAAGCAAGAAATGAACTCAACATGAGAATCACCCACCCTCAAATAAATATCCTGAACAATATGAGTTAGACATCTTTGCGAGAGGGGGGCGAATCTATAGCAAAAACTGGTATCTCTTTGCTTAATACGCTAGTTTTAAAACCATGACTCTGAAGAAATTGAAAATCAATAAGATTAACCCCTGCGCCACCAAGGCAGGCAGGAGGAATCGGGTACTGCAGGTGGTATACGAATATGCCTGCTCTGACTTCCCATTCACACTACCAAGAGTAAAGACGCTTTTTTCCCTTTGAAGGAATCCCCTATTTTCTTTTTCATTACCACTTCCAGGTTTAATAAAAGGGCACACATTAATGAAATTACCTTCTATACCACAGAAGTAACAGTCTATTCAGCTTCCTAAAACTCCTATTACCAGAGCAATAAGTAACCTGAACCAATTGCATAGGCTCCTCTCTAGCCCCTAAATCAAGTGTCATAGTACCCTGAGGGACAGGAGGGACTGATTCTCCACCAGACAGCACCTCCTGCCCGAGGGGTACCTTGCACCTAAGACGTCTATCAATCCGTACTGCCAAAGACATGGCCGCCTCCAAAGAATCAGGTTTTTCATGAAATACAAGGGCATCTTTAAATCTCTCAGATAGCCCCTGACAGAACTGACTACGGAGTGCAAGATTATTCCACTCCGAGTCAGTTGCCCATCTTCTAAATTCAGCACAATCCGACTCAGCAGTACGTTCTCCCTGGCACAAGCTGCGCAAATTAGATTCAGCCATAGAGACCCAGTCTTGGTCATCATAAATCAGGCGCAGGGCTCCAAAAAATTCATCCACCGACCGGAGGGACTGTGAACCAGTCGGCAGAGAAAAAGCCCAAGACTGAGCGTCACCTTTTAGCAGAGAAATAATAATACCTACTCTTTGTTTTTCGTCTCCAGATGAAATTGCACGCAGACGAAAATACAATTTACAGGACTCCCTGAACCGAACAAAGTTATCACTTTCCCCGGAAAGCCTATCAGGGAGAGCGATCTTAGGTTCCAGGCAGACCTGGTTCCCCCCACACCAAAGTACTCTGACACTGTGCAACCGAATTGCGGAGGTCAGCTACCTCCAAAGACAATCCGCATGCAATCAACCAAAGCATCAATAGTTTCCATTTTGCAACCAGCAAGGGAAAAAATGATGGTACAGCGATAGGTAAGATAAGGGAGGGAAACAGAACATGACAAGGCAAACAAAACAACTGACTAGGCCCCAAATGCTAGGGAACAAAGGGGTAACCTCCTAGAAATCCCTAAAACACCTGTCCTAAGCTGCTACGCCCATGTGCATATCTCGATGGTAGATATGCACATGCCTACGTACCTAAGACTATAACACACTGAACCAAACCCTCAGCTGTAGGGAAGAGAGAAAGAGACACTCAGCTCCTTCAACAGCCAAAGGAGATAGCGTCACCCTAGAGGCCTAGTAAAAACAGACACAGAAGGAAAAAGGGAAAAAGACTTATCTAGAGATGTGTTGGAGCGGATGATCCACCAAACTTCCAGAGCTTATGCAAGGCAGAACTATAACCCGCAAAGGCTATAGGGAGAGGGAAGAATAAATAGCCTCACCAATTACCTAAAGAACAACACCTGGGAAGAGGTGGTATTCAGTTCAAACCCACAACAAAACAAACAGATCGAGTCATGTGCAGCATCTCTGACAGATCTCCTCAGAATACCCACAGGGCAGGGGGTGACAGGACAACATCCTGTATCGCAGCTTGGTATTCGTTGGTTTCTGGTTAACACTGACCTGATTTGACCTGACCTGTTAGGTTCTGATGGGGTTAATCTCCCCTGGTCGGTCCCTGGGTGTGCCCTTTCAGGTGCGCTTGTTAGGCTGCTATTTCTGCTTTGAGTGTGGAGTGTTGTGTTCAGTCTGTTGTGTCTTGTCTTGTGGGTGTTTCACCCTTCTGCCCTGTGTAGTCTGTCTGTCTATGTTTGTATTGCCAGGTTTTGCCCTATCTGACAGTCCTTACTGCTTCTGGTGTTTCGTTCATGTCTGTTCATGTCCGCCTTCGAAAGAGGGTTCCTATGTTCCCCGGAGGGGAATTGCCAATGCCCATTCTCTGTCTCTGTGCAGCTCTTCCTGGGGCCGCCTTGCTTCTATTGTGCTTGGGGCGCATGTTCATGCTTCTGCCTCTGTTCCATTCTGCCTGCCTGTCTGTGGACTCAATGTACTGTTGGTATCTAGTCTGGTATCTCTGTGCCGCCTGATCCTACTGCCACTGACTCGATTTACGCTCTGGAGTAGCCCTTGGCAACTACCTATGACCCAAGCTTATCCTCACCTTGGATAGCTGCTTAGTTACACCCCTCCAGAGTATTGCGAGTCAGTTGTGCAGTGGGTTCACACCCACTGATCCATTTCAGTACATTGAGGTCTTCTGTTATAGTAATTGTCACGTGTCTTGGTTCCTTTGTAATTAGTTATGTGTTCCGTGTTCCTTGGCCTGTGTAATAGAAATATTTGTAGTAGAAATTTGCTTGCATCAGACTCATCAAGACTCAAAGGTGTTATCATGTCCAGTTCTGCTGAGCACTGCCCCCTCCTGCCCAGTCTGTTCAATTTTATTTAGTCACAAAAGGGTGTAACAAATAGAAAAGGGGCCGGCCCATCACCCGACCACTTACTTCATGTAACAAGGATACAAGAAGTGATGACACAGGAAGACGAGAAACCACCATCATTTAGAATAACATAGCCAGCTAACAAACACATGTATACAATAATCTCCCTTTACCAGCCTTGTTCAGTGATCAATGCCAAATAAAGTTACTATGATCCTCATGCATGTTTATTTACAGGACGTCATTATCTCCAGCAGCTGATCAGGCGCACTAGAGACAACAAACGTACGTTCCTTTCATATATTGTTCTCTTAACAAATGCATCCACGCCAAGCCAATAAATTCACGTCTAGCTCGGGGGCCCTTGCTGGCGTCCATGCATTCACCAAGAAAACACTGCTCTGCTGAACACATCAGTCTCCCCTGGCCCACAACCCAGTGCATAGCACATTGGCCCATTCGCCGACAGAGACCTCTGCTCCCAGCTGCTGTGTCTCCACATACACAGGAAGATATCCACTCCAATAGTTTACCCTGACACTGAGAGACATGATGACAATACACAGTATATTAAAAACACATCCTAATAAAATTTCCACAACAGTCCCTCCTCTTTGTCATATGCTCCCCAGTGTCCGTTGATGAATCTCGATCTTCTTCTTTGAAAAAAAAAAAAAACTATCTTGTCTACGAAAGTCCTGAATCCATAAAAACAAAACAGATGATAGAAAACAGAAAGTCAATCTTGACATGTAGCTTAAAAACAAATCTTGACTCAGAGATTCTTTTCTTCGGGAGCTGACTCAGGAGGAAGCGTTTCGTGCTGGTCGCCGGCTGGTTTCGAATCCTCTGCATCTGGTCCATGGTTTGATCTTCAGGGCATCTTGTCTGTTCGAGCTTCAGTAACTCGGTCGATTAGACATCAGGAATATCTCACTCCAGCGTATAGAAGGAATGGAAACAAAAAAACATAAGTACATGTCTTACTTCCTTTCGACCAGATCCAATTGAAAACCAGTGAGCCCCAAGACCTCCCAAAGCTTTAAAAAGGATTCGAATCCTCACTAGTCATAGCTCTGCCTATGCCCTGCTCCTGTCAGTAGGGGCCTGACCCTTGTCAATGGTGTCTGCTAGCCAGGCATAACCATCATGCCTCAACGGTTTCATTGAACATCTCATCCACTATGGACGAGAAATTGTTCAATCACTTCATAATTCCAACTCCCTATACCATCCAGCCATAAAACAACTCCCTTCCAGCTCTCCCTGACCTTCTTACTTCCTTTCACACTATCAGTTCCTCCCAATCGGCTGCAATGTAAGATGCAGGACAAGCTTCACCAGAACACATGAACCTCTGGCATTAGGGGGAATTACCTTATAAGTGGCTAACCCGCATAGGAAATAGTACAGCCCCGTCAACTCCACACAAGAACTTCTGATGGTCACGGGCCTCCAGTAATAAATGAATAGACTGAGGGATCGCTCCCTAAGTCTGAACATCACACCCTTCTTTCCAGCAGATTTAATCTGGTCTATGGGTGTTATTAAAGAGATCGGGGGTTTCATTAGTAATGTTGACCGTTACACCTTCCTCACAACTCGAGGATCCCACAAACTTATGCCCTTTACCACATCTAGGGCCCGCCTAGCTGCCCGGACACCCATACAGGATTAACAAGCGAGCAGGAGCCAGAGCTAATATTAAACCTATAGCTGATATTACCTTCCAGGAATGTATCGTTATGTGCTATCAACAAATGTCTCCTTGTGACCCTTGCTAGTTTGAGGTGTGTTTCCCTCCCTGAAAATTAAACTAAACAAATAAACAAAAGTGATACTCTTCATTATTTGACTTAGTTGAGCAGTTTCTTGCACTGACTGGTTTGGATTCAGTTGTCTCGTCCCTCGAACTTTAGAGAGGTTGGCATCATCAGCAGCACCTGGAATGGCCCAAGATATCTTGGCTCTAGTCCCGTCCTCTGATGTTTCTTTAGCACGACCCAATCACCTGATTGACTAGAATGAACATTAGTTATTGAGTCTGGGTCCGGGAGAGACTCCCGAACCTGGTGGTGGACATCGGTGATAACCCGTGGGGCTGCCTGGGGGCATCCTTGATGGCATAAAGGGTTACAGCGGAACATTCAGGCCATGGATCGGCCGTGATTTTTACCTTTTTTGCAAAAATCTGACCCAAGTACCGTCAAAGAAAAGGCAGTCGTGATGGTTCTCAACGTAATTCCCTACTAGGTTAGAAAATTGATTGACACTTGACGCGTGAGGAGAGATCTCCGGCGCCATTATACCAACGGCGGGAAAGGGGTTACTTGTTTCATTCCACTGTTCATAACTCCAATTCCAGAATCAACCTTTTTCTAGTCGACAGATCTCTCCTGCATAACGCCTCCCAATCATCAATTGAATTGAATACATGGTCTGACCATGCCCCTATTACCTTAACCATAAATGAGAATAACTCCAAACCCCCATACTCCCTCTGGCGAAACAATACTTATCTATTAGAACATTCCAAACACAAGTTATCGATTACACAGGCGTTAACAGAATACTTTCAGGCAAATGAGAAATTGGTTTCTAACCCCTTCTCTCTATAGAACGCCCATAAAGCGTTCATGAGAGGAATATTCATTAAAACAGGTTATAGAGCCAAGAAGGAGAGGGAAGAAAACATCCTCAAACCTATTAAACCAACTTAAAGCTATTGAGTTGCTGAACAAAAACAAACCCATCCACACTAGACGGGGAGCAGCTACAAACAGCGAGACTCCAATTAAAAGAATGTTTATTATCTCGTCATGAGAAACATCTTAAATCCCTTAACGCCTCTTATTACTCACAAAATAATAAAGCTGGGAAGTTACTGGCACATAGGTTAAAAGATAAAGCTTTTAAATCCAAAATCCCATTTCTGAAATCCCCACAGACCGGCCTAAAGGTCATAGATCCGATCGGGATTGCCAATTCCTTCAGGGACTATTAAGAATCATTATACAATCCCTCCCCACAGACCGAACCTAATCCTCAAATAACGGAAGCCACAAACCACTTCCTCTCCTCTTTAAATCTGCCATGTTTAGCTAATGAGCAACTTATTAGTTTAAACGGTCCCGTCTCATTTGAGGAAATTCTAGGAATTATCAAGAAACTCCCCCATAATAAAGCCCCAGGACCAGACGGTTTCTCAAATACATACTACAAGGTATTTCAAAAGGAGCTATCCCCTTACCTGCTCCAGATTTTCCAACCGACAATGAACACAGGGAATCTTCCAAAAGAGATGTTAGAGGCAACATAATTACCATTATTAATCGGATCAACCCTTTAGAAGACCCCAAAAAATACTGTCCGATTTAGCTTTTAAATATGGACATTAAAATATACACCAAATTGGCTTACTGCATAGCCCCCTTCATCCCCAGCCTTGCCCACATAGGCCAAGTGGGATTTGTCAAAGGTATGCAAATACAGGAAAACTCTAGACGTGTCTTGAACATTATAGACTTTGTGCAGAAAAATAAGATCCCGACCCTTCTGGTCACGCTCGATGCCGAGAAGGCGTTCGACTGGATCAACTGGTCTTTTACCTTCACGGTCCTGTCACGCCTGGGTTTCTCTGGTAGAATTCTGTCAGTTATTACAGCTTTATATACCAGCCCAAGTGCTAGAGTCTGGGTTAATGAAGCGCTTTCTGAGCCCTTCACATAACTAACAGTACCCGACAGGGCTGTCCCCTCTCCCCACTAATGCTTGTTCTATCCATTGAACCTTTGGTCTTGGCAATTAGGCAAAATACCACTATTAAAGGCATCACAAAAGGGAATAGAAACCACTCCATAAGCTTATACGCTGACGATATTATCCTTTGCCTGCCAGATCCCCTTACTTCCCTAAAATCGGCTATGGACACCATCTCCTTATTTGGAGAACTATCATTTTACAAACTCAATGCTACAAAATCACAGGCACTCCCCATAAACATATTCACCCAAGGAATCAAAACTCTGAAAGATTCCTTCACACTAGATCGGCAAATATTCCAAATAGATTACCTAGGGATCAAACTGACTCCCACCCTTTCCAAACTTTACAAAGTAAACTATCACCCCTTTCTCTCTATAATGGAGAAAGACCTACTTAACCTAGCTAAATATGAGATATCCTGGGTAGGCCACATTGCAGCTTTTCAAATGTTCACACTTCCCAAAATTTTATACCTTTTCAAAACATTACCAATTGCTTTACCAGACTCGTTTTTTAAGACCTGCTCTAAACTCCTTTGTCTGGAATCGGCGCAAACCCAGAATTGCAACAAACCTTATGCAAAAGACTAAATCCCATGGAGGGCTCAACCTCCCAAATATATATGATTGCTTCCTAGCTTTACAAATGGTTCAACTGAGAGATTGGTGGCTGGCGGACTATAACAAGCAGTGGGTTCATATTGAGGCCACCTTAACCCCCTCACGCAACCTTAAGGCTCTCCTACTAGCTTCTCTGCACCCGACATTTAAATGTCCACCTACCCCAACCTTAGTATCCATGGCCCTAATAAACTGGTCAAGCTTCCACAAATTATGCCCAAACTCCTCGAGATCTTTAATCTCCAATGATCCCATAACACTGCTAGACTATCTTATTCCTGATCTAAACTCCAACTCCTGGATATCCAGAGGTTTAGTCTCTACGTCGCTTCTATATGAGGCAGGCTGTCTGCACTCATTTGAATAATTGCATAATAATTATCAAATTCCATACACTGAGTTTTACAAATATCTCCGTATCAGACACTTTCTACACACAAACTCCCCTCTTCAGGTTCTGGCCCACTCAGAGATATTTAAGGTATGGGCTCTCCCCTCTTCAATCTCCACCCGCCTCCACCCATTATATTTAGCCTTGAAGGAAAAAGAGTCGTTCATCAAAACTGCACCAATAAGCTCATAGGAAAAAGAGATAGGTTTATTATTCTTAGAAGAACAATGGACTAAGGGCTCTTTCACATCTGCGTTCTTTCCTTCCGGCATAGAGTTCCTTCGTCGGGGTTCTATGCCGGAAGAATCCTGATCAGTTTTATCCTAATGCCTTCTGAATGGAGATAAATCCGTTCAGGATGCATCAGGATGTCTCCAGTTCCGGAACGGAACGTTTTTTGGCCAGAGAAAATACCGCAGCATGCTGCGCTTTTTGCTCCGGCCAAAAATCTTGAAGACTTGCCGCAAGGCCGGATCCGGAATTAATGCCCAAGACATTGATCCGGATCCGGCCTTAAGCTAAACGTTGTTTCGGCGCATTGCCGGATCCGATGTTTAGTTTTTTCTCAATGGTTACCATGGCTGCCGGGACGCTAAAGTCCTGGCAGCCATGGTAAAGTGTAGCGGGGAGCGGGGGAGCAGTATACTTACGCATGGATCACGTGATCGCATGGCATGTCATCCATGCGCATGGGGCGCTCTGACGTCACTCTGGAGCACCCCGGGAGCCGCGCGGACTGTAAGTATACTGCTCCCCCGCTCCCCGCTCCTACTATGGCAACCAGGACCAGCGTCCTGGCTGCCATAGTAACACTGAAAGCATTTTGAATACGGATCCGTCTTCAAATGCTTTCAGTACACTTGCGTTTTTCCGTATCCGGCGTGTAATTCCGGCAAGTGGAGTACATGCTGGATCCGGACAACGCAAGTGTGAAAGAGGCCTTAGGCCATAACCTTTGTATCTAAGCACCTGCAGTGTGCTCTTCATCATGAATCTTTAATGAAAACTGTATTGAGATGGTATTACACGCCAGAACGTTTACGTTTTATTTTCCCAGTAGCTTCACACCTGTGCTGGAGGGGAGGCGGCCAGAAAGGCACACTGTATCACATCCTCTGGTCTTGCCCTTCACTGCAAGGCATTTGGAAAGAGGTTTTCTCCTTAGCATCTGACCTACTGGTCTACACTATGACTCCTAGGCCGGAGATATCTTTACTTTTCATTGATATAGATACTATACCCTATAACCTCCGCCATGTCGTAGCACACTTATTTTTATCAGCCAAATTGGCTATCACTCGGAATTGGAAATCTCCAAAAATCCCCTGCTTATCGGAAATCCTTCTCTAGAGCCAAGAACTCCTTCTCCAAGTTCACTTTACTGTGGAACTCCTGGGAAAAAATCGACTCTGGCAATCCATTGTCACGGCAGACAGGATACAAGATAGACAGGATATATATAAACAAGTGTCTAGGCAAGAAGCTGGTCACCTCCTGGCAAATCCCTACCAGCTCTCCCTAGACTTCTATGCCCACATTCAGACCCTGAAGGTGGGAATAATGTGTCCTCATGCCTGGGCTGAAGATTCCCTAGAATCCCTAAAATGGTGAAAGGGGGAAAGAGGCAGCCTGCTCCCTCAGGACCTGGAGGGGGCAGGTGTCTCTCTAACAGCCTAGACAGACAACCACAGAAAACAAAACCAACGTATCTTTTACTGAGCAGGAACAGCAAATCCTTCCTTCCTTCTTCTGAGCCAGACAGAAGCTATAACCCGCACAGGACACTGGGAGTGGACATAATTTAAACTCAAACCAACAACCCCACCCAGTGCACCTGAAGGGAGGCGTATATAGCTCAATTCCAAAAAAAAGGCTACACACGCACTGCTAACCTGGCAGACCTCCTCACATAGCCTGAGCAGGGCATGACAGTACCCCCCCTTCTACGGGTGAACTCCGGACACCCCGGCCCAACTTTATCTGGGTGGGATCTGTGAAAAGCCCTCACCAGTCGGCTGGCACTAACATCCACAGCCGGAACCCACATCCTCTCCTCAGGGCCGTATCCCCTCCAGTGTACCAGATACTGAAGGGAACCCCGAAGAACTCTTAAGTCGAGAACCCTGGAGATCTTGAACTCTAAATTTCCATCAACCAGAACAGGGGAAGGAGGCAATGGCGATGGTTCCCCCGGTTTCACATGTTTCTTTAGTAAAGACTTGTGGAACACATCATGGATCCTCCAAGTCTGCGGAAGATCCAGACGAAACGCTACTGGATTGACCACCGCAGATATTTTGTAAGGTCCAATAAATCTTGGACCCAGTTTCCAAGATGGTACTCTCAGTTTAATATTTTTTGAAGATAACCACACCAGATCACCCACACACAGGTCTGAACCAGTCATACGTCTCTTGTCAGCCATTCGCTTATACCTCTCACCCATCTTCTCCAAATTCACCTGGATACTCCCCCAGATCGACGACAAGGCAGAAGAAAATCTCTCCTCCTCTTGCATCCCAGAGGAACTAATCCCAGAAAGGGTACCAAACTGAGGATGAAAACCGTATGCGCCAAAAAATGGCGACTTACCCGTGGACTCCTGCCTACGGTTATTCAAATCAAACTCTGCTAGGGACAAGAATGAGGACCAGTCCTCCTGATTCTCAGCCAAAAAGCACCTCAAGTAGGTCTCCAGGTTTTGATTAGTACGCTCTGTCTGCCGAAACCTTAGCATTCAACTTTCGTTCTAAAGAGAACGAAAGTTGAATGCTAAGCCGAGAGCAGAACACCCTCCAAAACCTGGAGACAAACTGCGTGCCCCTATCAGAAACCACATCCGAGGGAATGCCATGCAATTTCACGATATTATCAACAAAAATCCGAGCAAGAGTCTTGGCATTGGGCAGACTGGCTAATGATACAAAGTGAGTCATTTTACTAAAACGGTCAACAACCACCAAAATTACTGTTTTCCCGGAGGAACTTGGCAGATCCGTAATAAAGTCCATAGACAAGTGTGTCCAAGGACGAGACGGAATAGACAAAGGAAGAAGTGAACCAGCAGGTCGAGTATGATCAACCTTTGACCGTGCACAGGTTTCACAAGCTGCTACGTAATCCTCAACACTCTTACGTAACCCAGGCCACCAGAACCTCCGGGACACAAGATCAAAGGTGGACTTACCACCAGGATGTCCGGCAAGGACAGTATCGTGATGTTCCTTGAATACCTTGTATCGCAGTCCATCAGGAACAAACAACCTCCCTGGGGGACAAGAATCAGGAGCCCCCTCCTGGGCTCCCAACACCTCCATATCCAATTCGGGATACAGAGCGGAGACCACCACCCCATCAGCCAAAATCGGAGCAGGATCCTTTGAATCACATCCCCCAAGAAAACTGCGAGACAACGCATCAGCCTTGACGTTTTTAACCCCCGGGCAAAAAGTAGCCACAAAATTGAACCGGGTAAAGAACAGTGACCATCTAGCCTGTCTAGGATTCAGACGCTTAGCAGATTGCAGGTAAGCCAAATTCTTATGATCCGTATATACTGTAACGGGATGAGACGCCCCCTCCAACCAGTGACGCCATTCCTCAAAGGCCAATTTGATGGCCAGCAATTTCCTATCTCCTACATCATAATTCCTCTCGGCGACCAAGAGCTTCTTGGAAAAAAAAGCACACGGAACCCATTTGCCAGGAGCTCCAACCCCCACCTCTGACGCATCAACCTCCACCACGAATGGCTGAGACACATCGGGCTGCACCAGAATGGGAGCAGACACAAAACATTCCTTAATAGCCGAAAAAGCCTGCAATGCCTCATCCGACCAGACAGAGACATCATCGCCCTTCTTACTCATATTGGTAAGAGGTTTCACAATGGTAGAATAGTTCAAGATAAATTTTCTATAATAATTAGTAAACCCCAAAAACAGCATCAAAGCTTTCTGATTCTCTGGTCGGTCCCATTCCAGAACCGCCTGGACCTTTTTCGGGATCCATACGAAAACCAGAGTCAGAAAGCAGATATCCCAGAAACGGAAGCTCCTGCACAGAAAACACATATTTCTCCAATTTGGCATATAATTTATTCTCCTGAAGGATCGACAAAACCTGTCTCATGTGATCCTGATGGGTCTTCAGATCAGGAGAGTAAATTAGAATGTCATCTAAGTAAACTACCACGAAATTCCCCACAAAATGATGGAAAATATCATTGACGAATCGCTGAAATACCGCTGGCGCGTTAGTTAACCCAAAAGGCATAGCCAGATTCTCGAAATGACCCTCATGCGTTTTGAAGGCCATTTTCCACTCATCCCCTTCCTTGATTCTGATCAGATTGTAGGCCCCTCTTAAATCCAACTTGGAGAACACCTTGGCTCCGACAATCTGATCAAAAAGATTGGAGATCAAAGGAAGGGGATACGGATCACGGACCGTAATACGGTTCAATTCCCGGAAATCCAAACAAGGTCTCAGTGATCCATCTTTTTTCTTTACAAAGAATAAACCCACTGCCACCGGAGACTTAGATGGCCTAATATGACCTTTTTGCCAAAGGCAATATACTTCCGCATGACCTCTCTTTCAGGTTGAGAAAGATTGTAAAGCCGAGACTTTGTCAACTTAGCCCCTGGGATGAGATTAACTGGACAATCATAGTCACGATGAGGGGGCAATCCCTGAGCCCCATCCTACGAAAAGACATCCGCAAAATCTGAGAGATACTGAGGTAAAGCCATAGTAGACACACCAGAGATACATGTGCCAAGACAATTGTCCGAACAAAATTCACTCCAACCAATGATCTGTCTTGCTTGCCAATCTACAGGGTGGGCCATTTATATGGATACACCTTAATAAAATGGGAATGGTTGGTGATATTAACTTCCTGTTTGTGGCACATTAGTATATGTGAGGGGGGAAACTTTTCAAGATGGGTGGTGACCATGGCGGCCATTTTGAAGTCAGCCATTTTGAATCCAACTTTTGTTTTTTTAATAGGAAGAGGGTCATGTGACACATCAAACTTATTGGGAATTTCACAAGAAAAACGTTGTCGACGAAGGCACGCCAAAACGCGCGTTGGGGTAACGCCATCCTGGTCTCCTTGTCCACATTTGGTCCACCCTCGGTAAGTTTGAGGTCATAGTTGTCCTTCCACGGATACGTGCTGCTGATGTTGAGACTTCTCACTTGGCTTCCTTTTCTCATTTTTTGGTCAGCATACTATGCACTATGGCTGTGGTCGGTTCTCTCACTGACTTTCACTTACCTTATACCATCTTATATACAATTCTTATTACATTTGGTCTATGAGCTGGTATTGTACCTTGTATATTGTTTCTCATGACCTTATCCATTTCCATATCATATACCGTGACCTGTGTGTCCACCCAGGGTGGCGTTTTTCTTCCTTCCCCTGTTCCCTCTACCCTGTTCCATGGCATCATTTGTATGTGTGTTTTTAATCATGTCTTTGATATAATAAAATATTTATGTAATTATCTTTTACTGAGCAGGAACAGCAAATCCTTCCTTCCTTCCTCTGAGCCAGACAGAAGCTATAACCCGCACAGGACACTGGGAGTGGGCGTAATTTAAACTCAAACCAACGACCCCACCCAGTGCACCTAAAGGGAGGCGGATATAGCTCAATTCCAAATCAAAAACAAAAAGGCTACACACGCGCTGCTAACCTGGCAGACCTCCGCACATAGCCTGAGCAGGGCATGACATCCATTCTCTTGACTAGACAGCAATGTTTATTTTACAACTGTATGTAATGATGTAATGCATACCCCTAGTGAGGTGTACTCCCCCCTTCCCTTCCGTTTATTACTTTGTTATAATTTGGTTCCTCTTGCTATATTAGTTTTTAATTGGTATGGCATGACATGTGTCGGTGCTGCCAATGTGGCACAGACGTGTTATGCAACTTTGTTTGTATCTTTGCTTTTATTTGAAAACAATAAAAATCCATTTATTGAAATAGAGAGATAGAAAGAGAAAGATAAAAGCGACCTTGTCAGTGGAGGTGGAAGTGACAGTTGGGGACTCACTTACCTCGGGTACTGGTTGTTACAGTAGGCCCGGGTTTAGTGGATCCGGCCTGTTTCAACAAAGTCAGCCAAGATAGAGCCTCCTCTACTTCCTGCATCGGATCCCTAAACTCAGTTTACCCCTCAGGCCAGGTGTACTTCACTCGGTTCTTCCGGATTGAAACTGGGTTCTGTATGCTCTGCTTAATTACCATGATTGACTATTGCAGCCACCAGTGCACTACCTACCTTCCAGAGGGATACTCCAATTAGTATCCTTGGACCACCTACTCTATTTTTCAAAGGGGCCTCATGGCCTTCACCCCAAAACTAGATTTCATGTACTGTGCAGTCGTCTGACTGTGGGAAGCCTCGCTTTCCTTCCCTTGCATGGACTGACTCTAGTCTTACTCCTGCGTCCAGGGAAACCTCTGCACCAATTTAGGAGAGCACTGCCCGTTGCCTTCTTCTGCGGTGGACTGACGGACTAAAACCACTATACCACTATAGTCCCCCCAACTAGAAACCCTAACCGAGGTGATGTGTAACTCTATGGCTTGTTGTTCCAACACTTCTGGTACAAAACTATGCCAAACGATTAGTCAACAACCACAGATCACACCCCCGTGTTATGTCTCTACCCCTCACAGTGTATGCACACAAGCCTTACACTTCGTCGCCATACTAAATTGCACAGCACAATGAATATTCTCTTTCTCTATAGAAAAATGTGGCCCCTCCAGTCAATCTCCTACTGATAAAGTATAAAGAAAAACGGGGTTAACCTCTGGTTATTAAAGAGAAGAGTCCTAGAGTGGAGAACTGTCACTTGTAAAAGAGAAATAGAAGGGGAAAAAAGTATGCTAAGATCGCAGCCAAAATATAAAAAAGGAAAAACTGAGAAAAAACTTGATTACAACAATAAAAACCTAAAAATAAAAATGGGTTAGTTAAAGAAAACCTGTAAAAAGGAAAGAAAAAAAACAACATAGAAAACTTCAGTTACAGGAAGTCTTGCTATATACATTGAGATTCAGTAAAAAGTAAATGTTAACTAAAAAGCAAAATCAAGACACCGTGTGACCGAATTACGCAGATCTGCAACCTCTAGGGATAATCCATGCATGCGATCAACTAGCGCATCAATTGACTCCATCTCAAAACAGATGAGAAATGGCAGTCATAGTATTGGCGGGTTATAATGTGACAGCAGACAGGATACAAGATACACAGGATATAAACAAACAAGTGTCTAGGCAAGAAGCTGGGGATAGAGGTCACCTCCTGACAAATCCCTACCAGCTCTCCCTAGACTTCAATGCATACCTTCAGACCCTGAAGGTTGGAATAACGTGTCCTCGTGCCTGGGCTGAAGATTCCCTAGAATCCCTAAGATGGTGAAAGGGCGAAAGAGGCAGCCTGCTCCCTCTGGACCTGGAGGGGGCAGGCGTCTCTCTAACAGCCTAGACAGACAACCACAAGAAAACAAAACCAACTTATCTTTTACTGAGCAGGAACAGCAAATCCTTCCTTCCTTCCCTCCTTGGAAAAGAGAAATAGAAGGAAAAAAAGTATGCTATGATTGCAGCCAAAATATAAAAAAGGAAAAACTGAAAAAAAAAATGGATTACAGCAATAAAAACCTAAAAAAAATAATGGGTTAGTTAATGAAAACCTGTAAAAAGGAGAGAAAAAAAAAACATTGAAAACTTCAGTTATAGAAAGTCTTGCTATATACATAGAGATTCGGTAAAAAGTAAATGTTAACTAAAAAACCAAAACTCAAATACAAAAAAAACTAAAACCTTACGAACACATACAATTGTATAGGACTGAATTAACACATCAATGTCTTGGAGAGTTCACCTGAAACCGCAAAAACTGGCAGGAGAATTTTTACCCACCCAGTCATTGAAATGCTAATTTGCCCAGCCCCAAACCAACTTCAGATTCATTTTACCAAAGAAGCAGGATTTAACATTACAAGGTCCCAAAACCAGTTTCCAGCGGAAGGGAAAAGTCAATTTAAATTAGGTCTTAGAGTTCCTCCATTTTTTTTAAATACAAACATTAAAATGGTTTACAAAGACCTTAATATACCCTTCTCTGGCACGTAAAATTAGAAACTCTACTGAATTCCAGGAACCAATCTCTTTCCTCTCTGAGTTTCACATTTGCACATTTTAACCGTTTATATTGGGATTTAAAATCTGCTTCCTGGATCCATGACCTTAGCTGTCCCTGGGTTCTATGCCTTTGCAAAGAACCATGTCTGGGACCATTACCCCACCTTGCTATCCACCCAGCAGCAAAAATCAGAGCATACTTGCCTTTCTTTTTGCACCATTTTCTGGTACCGATCATGTTTGCTACACAATTCTGAGGCTGCAGCCATGGATACGCTGCATAGCTTGAAGAATGGCAGCCGTGTCCTTCAACTTTGCAACTTCTTTAAAAATGCTTTCCATTGCACAAGAATACAAACACCACAATGGTTGCTACAAAACAAAAAACAAAAAACACTGGTACTGATTTCTAGGAGTTGTCCCAATACTTTTGGCAGAGAACTACAAGCATCTCCGTTCTACACTGTAGTACCCGTATTAACTATGCCTAACAATTCTACAATTTAGTGTAACAGCCACAGAAATATGAACATTAAGCAAAATCATCAACTATAGGACAATTTCACAGCTAAACTGCCACTAATGCTCACACAGTTATTTGAGTATCAGACTGGTCACTGAGCTATACCATAACCGAACACTCAACTGATATCCAGCACAAAGCTTACCAAAACAAAATCTAACTGTACATAGAAAGGTTACAAAAAGACAAGATAACTTTTCTGGACAAAGCTGACATTTGAGGCAAAAACAACCAAATTGCTTTCCATAGACACCAATACTAAAAGCTAAAAGTGAACCAGCTCAAACTAAAATTAATTCCTTGTTAAAACCTGCAGCACCAAACTAACCAAGATGTCTGCCAAAAACACATGGTCTTCACACACAAAGAAAGACAAGATGTCAGACAAAACCACATGGTCCTCACACACAAAGGAAGACAAGATAGTGTCTATAAAATCCAGCAATAGAAAAACCAAATTAAACAAAACAGTTTCTATATTCCCCGTGCCCCACCCCCGAAACCAGAGCAAACCTCCACTCTGCGGGTGAGTTACAGGCTAACAATATACAAGTTCTCTCTAAATCCTGACTCTAATGAACAAACACTAAAACAAATTTCTGCCTCTACAAAATTACAGTAATATAAAATTTAAGAAGTTACAACAAAAAAACACAATACTCTGTACTGCTCAGCAAACATATCACAATCTTACCATATAATCTCTGTACAATCAACTCAGATTCATCTAAAACGACACAACGGAAAAGCACTTACCTCGTCCTTACACAAATAGAGTAAAAACCTTCTTTTACCAAGCATAAATTTCCTCTGACGCAGGAGACAAAATTACATAGTAACATAGTACATAAGGCCGAAAAAAAACATTTGTCCATCCAGTTCGGCCTGTTAACCTGCAAGTTGATCCAGAGGAAGGCAAAAAAAATGTAACCTGTGAGGTCGAAGACAATTTTCCCCACTTTAGGGGAATAAAGAATTCCTTCCCGTCTCCAATCAGGCAATCAGAATAACTCCCTGGATCAACGAGTCCGACCCCTCTCTAGTAGCTATAGCCTGTAATATTATGCTCCAGAAATACATCCAGGCCCCTCTTGAATTCCTTTATTGTATTCACCATCACCACCTCCTCAGGTAGAGAGTTCCATAGTCTCACTGCTCTTACCGTAAAGAATCCTTTTCTATGTTTGTGTACAAGCCTTCTTTCCTCCAGACACAGAGGATGTCCCCTTGTTACAGTCACAGTCCTGGGGATAAATAGATGATGGGATAGATCTCTGTACCGACCCATGATATATTTATACATATTAATTAGATCTCCCCTCAGTCGTCTTTTTTCCAAGGTGAATAACCCTAATTTTGATAATCTTTTAGGGTACTGTAGTTGCCCCATTCCAGTTATTACTTTCTCCAGCTCTGCTATGTCTGCCTTGTTTGCAGGAGCCCAGAACTGTACACAGTACTCCATGTGTGGTCTGACTAGCGATTTGTAAAGTGGTAGGACTATGTTCTATGCCCCTTCTGATGCAACCCATTATCTTATTGGCCTTGGCAGCAGCTGCCTGACACTGGTTTTTGCAGCTTAGTTTGCTGTTTATTAAGATTCCTAGATCCTTTTCCATGTCAGTGTTACCGAGTGTTTTATCATTTAGTATGTACGGGTGACTTGCATTATTCCTTCCCATGTGCATAACTTTACATTTGTCAGTGTTAAACCTCATCTGCCACTTATCTGCCCAAGCCTCCAATCTATCCAGATCTCTCTGTAGTAGTATACTGTCCTCTTCAGTGTTAATTACTTTACACAGTTTAGTATCATCTGCGAAAATTGATACTTTACTATGCAAGCCTTCTACAAGATCATTAATAAATATATTGAAGAGAATAGGGCCCAATACTGACCCCTGAGGTACCCCACTAGTGACAGTGACCCAATCTGAGTGTGTACCGTTAATAACCACCCTCTGTTTTCTATCATTGAGCCAGTTACTTACCCACATACAGACGTTTTCTCCCAGTCCGAGCTTTCTCATTTTATATATTAACCTTTTATGTGGTACAGTGTCAAATGCTTTGGAGAAGTCCAGATATACGACATCCATTGATTCGCCGCTGTCAAGTCTAGAACTTACCTCCTTATAGAAACTGATTAAATTAGTTTGGCATGACCGAACCCTCACGAAGCCATGCTGATATGGCGTTATTTGCTTATTTCCGTTGAGATGCTCTAAGATAGCATCTCTCAGAAAACCTTCAAACAGATGTTAAACTTACTGGCCTATAGTTTCCAGTTTACTTTTCTCTCCGCTTTTACCTACTGTGCAGAGGAAAACAAATCTGTTGGATCCACATATCTAGCTCGTCATCTATAATAGAAATATTTGTAGTAGAAATTCACTTGCATCAGACTTTGTGTAAGGAAAGGTAAATCTCTTCATCAAGACTCAAAGTTGTTATCAAGTACAGTTCTGCTGAGCACTGACCCCTCCTGCCCAGTCTGTTTACTTTTATTTAGTCACAGAAGGGTTTAACAAATAGAAAAGGGCCGGCCTATCACCCGACCACTTACTTCATGTAACAAGGATATAGGAAGTGATGTCATGGGAAGATGAGAAACCACCATCATTTAGAATAACATAGCCAGCTAACAAACACATTTATACAATAATCTCCCTTTACCACTGGAGTGAAGTTTATCCAGCCTTGCTCAGTAATCAATGCCCAAAAAAGTTACTGTAGTGGTAGTTTTTAAACACAGAGAAATAATAGCAGTTATGAGTAACACAAAGATTTCAAAATAGTTGAAATATAGTTTGCACTTACTCAAACTTTGCCGGCTTTGTTTGTGAAACCAATATCTCGCTGGTTTTCTCCCTCCTTTTACCTGCTATTGTTGCGACGTACTGTCCTTATAACTCGCCATCTGTAGTGGTAGTTTTTAAACCTAGTACCATCGGATCCTGATGCTTGTGAAGTACTATTAGCTCTTTTAGATATATGGAGACTTGCAAGTGTAAGCAACCAGCACCGATTAAATAAGTCTCGCGTACAGTCTGCTTCGTGTCCAAGAAATTCTGTGTCTGTTAACATTTGTTAGACCTTTTTACTGGGCTAACCCTGCCCTCCATGGCACATGGCCGCCCAATAATATTACAGATAGGCAGGTACAATCCACCTCATGCCTTGACCAATAGGAATACATTTCAGAGCTAAAAGGTACACATTTGCACACTTCCTGAGAGTGCCGGTGGGTGGAGCTCAAACATTCTCACCATCCACTACCACACCCAGAACACGCGCAAATGCTTCTAAATGAATCAGACTTTTATTTAAACAGATATAGAACGGATTATACTACACAGATAGTGGGCCGTTATGATTTAGGTACCTAGTGATTGAGTAAGCAAATTTGGAATAATGGTCACCTTTAATATATAACTTTTATTAATATTCTTGATAAAATAAATGCCCTAAGATGAGGTGCAGAAAAATTAAAAGAGCACGGTGGGAAACCACCCCGCTCTTGGTGAGTGTACTGAACCTCTAGGGAGGGAGGGAGGAAGGGGGGGGGGAGGGATGCTGGGTCTCAGCCCCTATTAGCGCCCTATTGAATAGAGCCCTATTCCCGTACTCCACGGCCTCCTACCAAAAACCCTCAGTTCTCCCTAAGCCGTGCTCTGACTGCCCAGCTTCGTCCTGACAAGGGGCAAGTGAGGGGGGAGGATTCCCTAGACGTAATTGTAGTACATCACCTACAGATACGCCACCAGATCCCTGGAGGCGACCGCCAATGGTACACTTGACCTGTGAGGATAAGTGTCCTGAAGATAATGTATGTGTGGGTGTCGGAGTTAAACACCCCGCTCACATAATATATTGATGATGCTGAGAAGCTCAATAACCATGAGTGGCCCGACGCGTTTCCCTGTTATTTTACAGTTCGTCAGCGGCCCAAAGAAATGGATGTCAGCAACAATACGGGTGATTTGTCCACCAGTTGGGACAGTTCACCAAATCACAATTAAACTGTAGACAGCAACGGTTATTAACAGCTGATATGTATCATATTTCTTTCAAATAACCCCCATAGTGTGGCATTATAACAACAAGGCGCAGTCACAAATGGGGGTGAAAGGAGGTACTTAGCTCGTCAGGAGTCATCGGTCAGTGGACCTGTCCCTGCGATGCAGACTGGTTCCTATTCTTACACAGTCTGTGTGCTGGATCCCGCGTGTGGCAGTGCAGCAAGAGACGCCGGCTCAGCTGCACCATTTGAGCCGTCGGCGTCATCTAAGCTCCGCCCATCTGCGCCGTCATGTGACCCATCACGTGACTGCAGCGTCATGGTCACGTAGGGCATCACATGATCGCAGGTCCTGCGACCATAGTGAGATGGGGCGACATTTACAGCAGGTTATTAAAGTATGCAAGTGTGCTTACTGTATGTCAAGCACAATCGCTAAACCACTGTATTAGGACCTCGTGGGGTAACTAGAATGGAGTCCCCATGAGTCTGGGACGGAGAAATTGTTAGGGGATGCCCTACAGGGATAGGGAGGTCCCCACCATAATGAATGAAATTCCACATTCATTCAAATGACTAGTGCGCCGCTATGAACCACAAGCCAAGTGGCGCAGCGTCACTTCTTAGAGTATTTTGGCCAGAAGAGATGTGATGAACATATGTCCATAAATTTGGACCCCCATATACTCCAGTTACCCATCTAGTGGTTCAGAGTAACGTCCCTGAAGTATATGACATAATGTCCAGCGGGTCACGTAGTGACAGTATATGACCCTATTAGTAAGCAGAGATAAATAAGTAAGCAGAGATAAATAAATAAGGCTGCGCAGGAGGTAGGAGATAAATTCAGATGAAACAGCTGAATGAAAGCTGCTCATTCAAACCCTGTGGGTGAACAGTTTTTAGTTGAAAGATCCACCAGGTCTCTCTTTGTAGGATCTTTTGGTCCCAATTGCCTCCCCTATTTGGGGGTGGGACAGCCTCAATACCCATAAAACGGACTTCAGAGTAGTCCCCGCCATGGACGTGCCAGGGGCGTGCCAGGGGGGTATCCTTATGGTGACGTAGGTCCCCTAAGTGTTCTCCTATCCTCCTGCGCAGCTCCCGCTTGGTTTTGCCAATATATTCAAGGCCACATATGCATTGTGCACGATAAATCACACCTCTACTGCGACAGTTAATGAACTGTTTGATGGTGTGGGTGTGATTGGTCACATGACCAGTGAAACTATGTCCCTGTTTGATGTAGGGGCAGGCAACACACCCACTGCAATGGTAGGAGCCAGTTGGGGCTCTCAACCATCCAATCGATGCGGTGCCAGCACCCGAGTAATGGCTACGTACCACATGATCTTTGATGTTGCGCCCCCTACGATACGTGACTTGGGCAAATGGGGCCACCATTTTTTCAATATCTGGGTCGAGCAGGAGAATACTCCAGTTTTTCTTGAGAATCTCCTTTACCTCCTCCGCCCCCATGTCAAAAGTACCTATCAACCGTATCATTTTGTCATCACTTCTGGATCTCTGTGGATGTAGCAGCCCTGTACGATCAGAGGCAAGTGCCCTCTGGTAGGCTTTTCTCAGGACATAGTCAGGAAACCCCTTGTCCAGAAATCTTTTGCGGAGGTCCGCCGCCTGTTCCCTGAACTGCCGGATGGAGGAACAGTTCCTTCGCATTCTCAGGTATTGACCTGTAGGGATACCTCGCTTCAAAGGGCTGGGGTGAAAGCTCTCCCACTCCAATAGGGAGTTTGTAGCCGTGGGTTTTCTGTAGGTCTGTGTGAGGAGTTCACCCTCCGGTCCCTTATCGATCCGAATGTCAAGGAAAGGCAGTGAGCCTGCGGACATCTCATATGTGAACCGTAATCCAAGGTGGTTAACATTGAGAGTGTCCACCAGATCTCGGAAGGTGCCCACCGACCCCCGCCAGATAATAAAGATATCATCAATATATCTGGCCCACATCACCACAGGTGTGGTGAGCGGGCTAGGGGGGTCGGTGAACACCAGTTCCCTCTCCCACCAGCCCAGGAACAGGTTAGCATACGATGGGGCACAGGGGCTCCTCATCGCGGTGCCCCTGAGCTGGTGGTAGAAGGATCCGTCAAAGACGAAGTAATTGCAGGTCAAGGTGAACTGCAATAGCTTCATAACAAAGGCATTATGTTTGGAGAACTGACAGCCTCTCGTGGCCAGGAATTCTGATACTGCCCCCATACCTAGATTATGTGGGATGGATGAATATAAGGCCTCCACGTCAATAGAGCCTAGGAGGCAATCATCCTCCAAGGTAATACCTTCTAGTCTACCTAGAAGGTCGCTGGTGTCTCTTGTGTACGACGGCAGCGCTCTGACAAAGGGGGCCAACATCCGGTCCACGTACACACCCACATTCTGGTTAAGACTGTTGTTACCAGAAACAATGGGGCGTCCCTTCAGGGGCACAGTACCCTTATGAATTTTTGGTAAGGAATAGAATGTAGCGACTTGTGGGTGTCGACATTCCAAAAAGGCCAGTTCATCTAGGGAAATAAGATCTTGATCTCTCGCTTCCCTCAATATCAGACGGAGTTGTGTCTGATACTTTTGGGTTGGGTTATACTTCAACTTTTCGTAGGTTTCGCAATCTGATAGGAGTCTCAGACACATCTCCCGATACTGTGGGGTGTCGAGGACCACGATGTTGCCCCCCTTGTCAGAGGGCTTAATCGTCACACACTTATCGTTCTCAAGACTCTTCAATGCAAGGTGTTCTTCCCTGGTACAGTTGTATTTCCTGCCAGATATAGTCAAATGGTCAAGGTCAGCAAGGACCTGTTGCAAAAACACGTCCACACAGTTGGGGTCACCAACCGGTGGCATCTTAGTGCTTTTGTTTTTTAGCACCGTAAAGGGACCTTTCCCGTCCATAGGACTACTATCTGCCAGACTAAAGAGGAGATGAACGTCTTGCAAGATATCTACTGGAACGCCTAATTCCCTGCTTTCGCGTTTATTGATAAGGGCAAAATGTTTAGACCAGCGTAATTTACGAACAAAAAGATGAAGGTCTTTAACCCAATTAAACTGATTAAAGGGAGGTGTAGGGACAAATGACAAACCTTGACCTGCGATCATGTGATGCCCCACGTGACCATGGCGCTGCGGTCACGTGATGGGTCACATGACGGCGCAGATGGGCGGAGCTTAGATGACGCAGACGGCTCAAATGGTGCAGCTGAGCCGGCGTCTCTTGCTGCACTGCCACACGCGGGATCCAGCACACAGACTGTGTAAGAATAGGAACCAGTCTGCATCGCAGGGACAGGTCCACTGACCGGTGACTCCTGACGAGCTAAGTACCTCCTTTCACCCCCATTTGTGACTGCGGCTTGTTGTTATAATGCCACACTATGGGGGTTATTTGAAAGAAATATGATACATATCAGCTGTTAATAACCGTTGCTGTCTACAGTTTAATTGTGATTTGGTGAACTGTCCCAACTGGTGGACAAATCACCCGTATTGTTGCTGACATCCATTTCTTTGGGCCGCTGACGAACTGTAAAATAACAGGGAAACGCGTCGGGCCACTCATGGTTATTGAGCTTCTCAGCATCATCAATATATTATGTGAGTGGGGTGTTTAACTCCGACACCCACACATACATTATCTTCAGGACACTTATCCTCACAGGTCAAGTGTACCATTGGCGGTCGCCTCCAGGGATCTGGTGGCGTATCTGTAGGTGATGTACTACAATTACGTCTAGGGAATCCTCCCCCCTCACTTGCCTCTTGTCAGGACGAAGCTGGGCAGTCAGAGCACGGCTTAGGGAGAACTGAGGGTTTTTGGTAGGAGGCCGTGGAGTACGGGAATAGGGCTCTATTCAATAGGGCGCTAATAGGGGCTGAGACCCAGCATCCCTCCCCCCCCTTCCTCCCTCCCTCCCTAGAGGTTCAGTACACTCACCAAGAGCGGGGTGGTTTCCCACCGTGCTCTTTTAATTTTTCTGCACCTCATCTTAGGGCATTTATTTTATCAAGAATATTAATAAAAGTTATATATTAAAGGTGACCATTATTCCAAATTTGCTTACTCAATCACTAGGTACCTAAATCCCAACGGCCCACTATCTGTGTAGTATAATCCGTTGAATATTATAAGAGTATGGCTGGGTTCCTAGAGACTGGTTTTGAACATGTGTCTAGGCTTGATGCAGCTAGTGACGTGTTTTCAGACAAGGCCCTCACATTGACCAAATACACCCCTTCCTTTAAAGCGGCTTTCAAGGAATTAACAAAGGCATACAAAGAGCAGGTGACCTCCTGGTGGGAAGCACAATCTCTTGAGAATTACATTGAACATAAAATTGTACCAAGGGGCCTTCGCATCCCTCTATTACCAGCTAACAGGTGTAAAAGTTCTAGGCTCACTGTCAAGTGGGAGGAGGAAGCAACAGCAAGCTCTCTTGGTTTCATGAACCTTCTACTTGAAGAAGAAAAGTTAAAATTAGAAGAAATAGACTCCTCCGTGAAAGGTCTGACTGAGACCATCAATAAATTCAGACAGGAGCCTGACTTTTTAAGCAAAGAACTTCAGCTTAAGAATACCATTGATAAATTTGAATATCACTTGAAGGAGCGTAAACATAAGCAATATAACCGTGATCTTCAGGACTTTAGGGATAATAGAGTCTATACCAATTTGGGCCGTACAGTTATCCCTAGAAAACAGGCTGAGTCCGACGCTTCTTCAAGTGATATCAAAGTCTCTGAGGGAGAGAGGGAAGGAGGGAGACCAAAAAGGAGGTAGAGGAAGAGGAAGGGGTAGACCAGGAGGTAGGAGAGGCAGAGGCAGCCGTGACGGTAGAAGTGGTTTTTTTTTAGAACAGGCGGTGCCATATCACCTACGATACAGAAAACCACCTTTGGATATCAATATCCCCCCGAATCCCGCACACAAAGCCTGATTCCGCAGCCTGAACCTCCCACCCAGATCCTCAACCTCTCCAAAAAAACTCTCTCAGTACCCGAAATAAAAATTCTCAGTAAAGGTTTGTCATTTGTCCCTACACCTCCCTTTAATCAGTTTAATTGGGTTAAAGACCTTCATCTTTTTGTTCGTAAATTACGCTGGTCTAAACATTTTGCCCTTATCAATAAACGCGAAAGCAGGGAATTAGGCGTTCCAGTAGATATCTTGCAAGACGTTCATCTCCTCTTTAGTCTGGCAGATAGTAGTCCTATGGATGGGAAAGGTCCCTTTACGGTGCTAAAAAACAAAAGCACTAAGATGCCACCGGTTGGTGACCCCAACTGTGTGGACGTGTTTTTGCAACAGGTCCTTGCTGACCTTGACCATTTGACTATATCTGGCAGGAAATACAACTGTACCAGGGAAGAACACCTTGCATTGAAGAGTCTTGAGAACGATAAGTGTGTGACGATTAAGCCCTCTGACAAGGGGGGCAACATCGTGGTCCTCGACACCCCACAGTATCGGGAGATGTGTCTGAGACTCCTATCAGATTGCGAAACCTATGAAAAGTTGAAGTATAACCCAACCCAAAAGTATCAGACACAACTCCGTCTGATATTGAGGGAAGCGAGAGATCAAGATCTTATTTCCCTAGATGAACGGGCCTTTTTGGAATGTCGACACCCACAAGTCGCTACATTCTATTCCTTACCAAAAATTCATAAGGGTACTGTGCCCCTGAAGGGACGCCCCATTGTTTCTGGTAACAACAGTCTTAACCAGAATGTGGGTGTGTACGTGGACCGGATGTTGGCCCCCTTTGTCAGAGCGCTGCCGTCGTACACAAGAGACACCAGCGACCTTCTAGGTAGACTAGAAGGTATTACCTTGGAGGATGATTGCCTCCTAGGCTCTATTGACGTGGAGGCCTTATATTCATCCATCCCACATAATCTAGGTATGGGGGCAGTATCAGAATTCCTGGCCACGAGAGGCTGTCAGTTCTCCAAACATAATGCCTTTTTTATGAAGCTATTGCAGTTCACCTTGACCTGCAATTACTACGTCTTTGACGGATCCTTCTACCACCAGCTCAGGGGCACCGCGATGAGGAGCCCCTGTGCCCCATCGTATGCTAACCTGTTCCTGGGCTGGTGGGAGAGGGAACTGGTGTTCACCGACCCCCCTAGCCCGCTCACCACACCTGTGGTGATGTGGGCCAGATATATTGATGATATCTTTATTATCTGGCGGGGGTCGGTGGGCACCTTCCGAGATCTGGTGGACACTCTCAATGTTAACCACCTTGGATTACGGTTCACATATGAGATGTCCGCAGGCTCGCTGCCTTTCCTTGACATTCGGATCGATAAGGGACCGGAGGGTGAACTCCTCACACAGACCTACAGAAAACCCACGGCTACAAACTCCCTATTGGAGTGGGAGAGCTTTCACCCCAGCCCTTTGAAGCGAGGTATCCCTACAGGTCAATACCTGAGGATGCGAAGGAACTGTTCCTCCATCCGGCAGTTCAGGGAACAGGCGGCGGACCTCCGCAAAAGATTTCTGGACAAGGGGTTTCCTGACTATGTCCTGAGAAAAGCCTACCAGAGGGCACTTGCCTCTGATCGTACAGGGCTGCTACATCCACAGAGATCCAGAAGTGATGACAAAATGATACGGTTGATAGGTACTTTTGACATGGGGGCGGAGGAGTTAAAGGAGATTCTCAAGAAAAACTGGAGTATTCTCCTGCTTGACCTAGATATTGAAAAAATGGTGGCCCCATTTGCCCAAGTCACGTATCGTAGGGGGCGCAACATCAAAGATCATGTGGTACGTAGCCATTACTCGGGTGCTGGCACCGCATCGATTGGATGGTTGAGAGCCCCAACTGGCTCCTACCATTGCAGTGGGTGTGTTGCCTGCCCCTACATCAAACAGGGACATAGTTTCACTGGTCATATGACCAATCACACCCACACCATCAAACAGTTCATTAACTGTCGCAGTAGAGGTGTGATTTATCGTGCACAATGCATATGTGGCCTTGAATATATTGGCAAAACCAAGCGGGAGCTGCGCAGGAGGATAGGAGAACACTTAGGGGACCTACGTCACCATAAGGATACCCCCCTGGCACGCCATGTGACCTCGGTCCATGGCGGGGACTACTCTGAAGTCCGTTTTATGGGTATTGAGGCTGTCCCACCCCCAAATAGGGGAGGCAATTGGGACCAAAAGATCCTACAAAGAGAGACCTGGTGGATCTTTCAACTAAAAACTGTTCACCCACAGGGTTTGAATGAGCAGCTTTCATTCAGCTGTTTCATCTGAATTTATCTCCTACCTCCTGCGCAGCCTTATTTATTTATCTCTGCTTACTTATTTATCTCTGCTTACTAATAGGGTCATATACTGTCACTACGTGACCCGCTGGACATTATGTCATATACTTCAGGGACGTTACTCTGAACCACTAGATGGGTAACTGGAGTATATGGGGGTCCAAATTTATGGACATATGTTCATCACATCTCTTCTGGCCAAAATACTCTAAGAAGTGACGCTGCGCCACTTGGCTTGTGGTTCATAGCGGCGCACTAGTCATTTGAATGAATGTGGAATTTCATTCATTATGGTGGGGACCTCCCTATCCCTGTAGGGCATCCCCTAACAATTTCTCCGTCCCAGACTCATGGGGACTCCATTCTAGTTACCCCACGAGGTCCTAATACAGTGGTTTAGCGATTGTGCTTGACATACAGTAAGCACACTTGCATACTTTAATAACCTGCTGTAAATGTCGCCCCATCTCACTATGGTCGCAGGACCTGCGATCATGTGATGCCCCACGTGACCATGACGCTGCGGTCACTTGATGGGTCACATGGCGGCGCAGATGGGCGGAGCTTAGATGACGCCGATGGCTCAAATGGTGCAGCTGAGCCGGCGTCTCTTGCTGCACTGCCACACGCGGGATCCAGCACACAGACTGTGTAAGAATAGGAACCAGTCTGCATCGCAGGGACAGGTCCACTGACCGGTGACTCCTGACGAGCTAAGTACCTCCTTTCACCCCCATTTGTGACTGCGGCTTGTTGTTATAATGCCACACTATGGGGGTTATTTGAAAGAAATATGATACATATCAGCTGTTAATAACCGTTGCTGTCTACAGTTTAATTGTGATTTGGTGAACTGTCCCAACTGGTGGACAAATCACCCGTATTGTTGCTGACATCCATTTCTTTGGGCCCCTGACGAACTGTAAAATAACAGGGAAACGCGTCGGGCCACTCATGGTTATTGAGCTTCTCAGCATCATCAATATATTATGTGAGCGGGGTGTTTAACTCCGACACCCACACATACATTATCTTCAGGACACTTATCCTCACAGGTCAAGTGTACCATTGGCGGTCGCCTCCAGGGATCTGGTGGCGTATCTGTAGGTGATGTACTACAATTACGTCTAGGGAATCCTCCCCCCTCACTTGCCCCTTGTCAGGACGAAGCTGGGCAGTCAGAGCACGGCTTAGGGAGAACTGAGGGTTTTTGGTAGGAGGCCGTGGAGTACGGGAATAGGGCTCTATTCAATAGGGCGCTAATAGGGGCTGAGACCCAGCATCCCTCCCCCCCCTTCCTCCCTCCCTCCCTAGAGGTTCAGTACACTCACCAAGAGCGGGGTGGTTTCCCACCGTGCTCTTTTAATTTTTCTGCACCTCATCTTAGGGCATCTATTTTATCAAGAATATTAATAAAAGTTATATATTAAAGGTGTCCATTATTCCAAATTTGCTTATTTAAACAGATATGGCCCTAATCAGAAAATATCTCTGTTTAATTCGGTACAGGTATCCTACAGACCCAAAGTGAACCAGTCCCTGAGGAAGGTCTTTTTAAAACAGGGTCGACCAAGAAAGGTTATATAGCATTCACATGGCCACCAGTCCCACCAACCAATATTTTATCATGTTGGGGTCCCCATTGTTCAATAAGACCGGCATCAGTGTGCTATACTCCACCGTTGCTGATGAGGATCCGCTGGCAGCTTTCACTAAGAACATTGCTCTCAGAGCCAGCAGCCATTAGCTCCCCCTCAAACCAACGGTGGCGGCTTTCACATTGGGGGGCAGGAACCCGATTGCTGATCTATAGAATTTCCCGTGTAACGTCGTGACCCGATCACGCTCCTTTATAACCGTAATCCGGTCAGACCTTACACAGGGAGGCATATACAAAATAAACCTACATAACATTCCTAACCTAAAGAGACAGTCCACTATAGTCATCCTATGCTAATAAAAATTTCCACGACAGTTCCCTCCTCTTGTAATATGTCCCCTGTGTTCTTTGAATCTTTTGCTGAATATTCAGTTTCCTCAGCTTGTCCTTGTCGATTGTGGTGTTCCTTGTGTGTCATTGACTTCATGATGACGCTCCATCCGTCGGCTTGATTCTTCGGGGAGTTGACTCTGAGGGAGGTCCTGATGTGGGGAGGTGTGGTGTGGCAATGGACGTTTAGTTGGACATCCTTTCCATCAAAGACATAGGTTTATCCATAATTTATTCCTGAGCTGCGATAAGGATGTGATCATCTGTACGTGCCTGGGTGATCCGATCGATCAAACAGCAGGAACATCTAACCAGTAACAAAAAATCTAAAAAAGGAACAACATGAGGATATATGCTCATACTTCCTTCAACCAGTTACCTATGGAAAACAGGAAATCCCCCAAAACCACCCAAAGCCGTGAAAGGATTCCATCCCTCATTAGCAATAGCCCTAGCTCTGCCCTGAAGCATAGTGACCTTATCTATATGGGCCTGGACTTTATCACTGGCATAGTATAGCAGAAAAGACCAGCACTCACTTTTTCTTCTGCTGATTAAATCTCTTTATTCGTCACATATGAGATATTCTATGACGCGCATTTCGGCTCCAATACCAGCCTTTCTCAAACAGGTATAGCATACAAAATGACACAGTATACACGATTTAAATAGACCGCCTAAGCGGAAATGACATCAGGTGACCATAGTGATCAATCAAACAAAAATAAAGCAACAACAGAAACACGTGAGAAGCGACCCAACTGCAGCAACATCAATCAAAATAGTAGTATTTGAAGATCATACGGAATTCTTTCAATGATCATGGCGACTTGTAATTCAGATGATGCGGTTGGGGGTTCCTCACGTTTTCTGGAAAAATACATAAAAAGACAAATGAATACAAAAAATCTATAAGAACATTATATAAAATGGAGTTTGGAAAATTGCAGGAAGCTATTCAAATAATACTCCAGGTTTAACCCCATGGGTTCCAATGTATGTCATGCATGAATCCAATAGGATTCAACATTTTAATCCGATTACCCCCTCTGGGAGGTTGTGCGACATGTTAAATAATTTGAAAATGCAATTGCGCAATGTTGTGTTTGCAGCGATCAAAATGGTAAGGAACCGGTAGAAGCAAATTGTTTTTGCTTATAGTAGACTTGTGTTTAGAGAAGCGATCCTTCATTCGCATAGATGTTTCTCCTATGTATAGGAGTCCACAAGGGGACTTAAGTAAGTATACAATATAATTGCTGTTACATGTGAACAAACCCCTAACTGGAAACCGCTTGCCTGTGTGGGGATGTGTAAAATATTCCCCTTTAATTACACTTGAACAATGTATACACCTCAGGCAAGGAAACGTGCCCTTTCTGGGAGTAGATAAAATCTGCTGATGCTTCTTAGTCTGAACACTGCCCACATCGGCCCCTACCACCATGTCGCAGATATTTTTATTGCGTTTGTAGCATATTAAAGGTGGGCTCTTAAATTCTTCAACAGAGGGGTATGCCCAGGACAAAATGTTCCAATGTCGAGTAAAAATATACCGACATTTGTTAACCCATTGGTGGTATTTGGTAACGAATGGAATACGCGACCCCCCTGGCTCCTGTTTAGGGGCCAAAGAGGTAGCCTTACTCCTCTCATTACCTAGCAGTGTAGCGGGATAACCTTGATTCTCAAATCTCATTAACATTTTATCAAAGCGTTTCTCTTTAACACCCGCATCAGATACAATCCTGCGCACCCTCTGGAACTGAGAGTGGGGTAACGCTTTTTTGACTGTGGGGGGATGATAACTGGAAAAATGGAGAAGAGAATTTCTATCTGTGTTTTTGATATACAGATCAGTCTCAATCAACCCATTCTAACCGTTAATAACTAGGGTGTCCAGAAAGTTAATTTCATGATCGCTATAATGCAGAGTAAACTGAAGCTCGGACCAAACCGAGTTCAGGTAATCTGCAAAATCACAAAGATATCAAATGCTGCCCCGCCACACGCAAAACACGTCATCGACGAATCTTCGCCAAAAAATGCAGCGCGTTTTAAACAGATCATTACTGTAAACATATTTATCTTCAAACCATGACATGTAAGAATTTGCGTATGGCGGTGCGGCATTCGAGCCCATCGCGGTCCCACAGCACTGCTGGTAGTACGTATCCTGAAACAAAAAATAATTCTCATTTAAAATAATTTCAAGCAGTTTCAGGAAAAATTGTTTAGCACCTTCAATATGAGAGGAGAAAGATAAAAGCCACTCAACAGCCCGTATACCCTTACAATGAACAATCGAGGTATACAATGAGCATACATCAAAAGTTACCAATAAATTGTCATCCTGTAACGCCAGGGTCCCAACCTCACTCAAAAATTGATTAGTATCTAGCAAGAAAGACGGCATGTTTTTAGTAAGAGATGTCATAACTTTTTCATGAAGAATCGCTGGTGGGGATAAAATAGAATCAGTTAGAGCCACAATAGGACGACCTGGTGGCTGAGTCAAGGATTTGTGCACATTGGGAAGTGTATAAAACACTGGCGTTACAGGATGATGATTAATTAAGTACTCCCCTAATTTAGGGTCAATGATCTGTTCTGCAACAAACATATCAACCAAAGTGCACAATTTCTTTTTAATGGTAAATACCGGATCACCGTTCAAAGGACGGTATACATCAGTATTAGCTGACTGACCCAAGATTTCACTAACATAGTATTCTTTGTCCATCAGGACAAGAGCACCCCCTTATCAGCAGGTTTGAAAACCAGGCTATTATCATGTGTCAAATCCTCAATAGCCCGTCTTTCAAGACGCAACAAATTGTGGCTTAAATGAAACCCACATTGTCGCATATCCTGTAATGATTGTGAGATATCACGTTGGATCAAAGAAATAAACGTTTCAACAGGGTGATAACATTTTGGTGGTTGAAAACTACTTCTTGTTCTCAAACCGAAATCCTTTAATGACAGTATCATCTACATTCACCCTATTTTTACCTATTTTTTTAGGACTCGTAGATTGCAAGCCTGAAAAATGTGCCTTAAGCCGAACATTACGGAAAAAGCGCTGACAGTCCATATCAAGCTCAAAACTGTCCAACGGACTGGTTGGGCAAAATGATGGTCCCTTCTCAAGTATATGTAGCTGAAGTGGACTCAAGCTTTTAGAAGAGATGTTAAATATTAGAGTCTCATTTCTACCTGAGAGCGCGTTGTCCTCGGTGCATCGATGCCGCCGATAATGATGTCCTGCTTGTCTGGTATTTTTCTTGGCTGGGGTCTTTGCCTCCTTCTGCCTAAAAAAGCAGAGTGTGGAGCTCCAATTGTGGAGTCGCTTCCAGACCCAGATGACATTGAGCCTCCCCGGCGCTGCGGCCAGGTAAACAGTGGTGTAGCCGTGGCGGACAAGTCTTGCCATTTATATACACGTTTATTCTGATAATCTTCAGAATCTCTAATGAATTTTTGGCGTTTGATGCTTTTAATGTCCCGCTTAAGGTCAGCACAAATTTGGTCCACCTTTGACTTCAAAGCGATAAATTCATCCGCAGGTAGCGCATCCTTGAGTTGCGTCTCAATTGATACAATTTTTTGCTTGCTAACGGTCATCGCTTCAGTCAAATATTCGATGGTTAATACCATAAGGTCCATTGAACACTTATTCAGAGTCCACTTCAGCTACATATACTTGAGAAGGGACTATCGTTTTGCCCAACCAGTCCGTTGGACAGTTTTAAGCTTGATATGGACTGTCAGCGCTTTTTCCGTAATGTTCGGCTTAAGGCACATTTTTCAGGCTTGCAATCTACGAGTCCTAAAAAAATAGGTGAAAATAGGGTGAATGTAGATGATACTTGTCTGTCATTAAAGGATTTCGGTTTGAGAACAAGAAGTAGTTTTCAACCACCAAAATGTTATCACCCTGTTGAAACGAATCAGTCTGCATGTCATAGTAGAGAATCAGGCTTCACGTCAGCCACCACTGCAACAGTCCATTGTCATATATTTAGGCCCCGCACCCAGGCAGAGGAGAGAGGTCCCGTAACAGAGAATCTGTCTTCATGTCAGCAGAGAATCAGTCTGCATGTCATAGCAGAGAATCAGGCTTCACGTCAGCCACCACTGCAACAGTCCATTGTCATATATTTAGGCCCAGCACCCAGGCAGAGGAGAGAGGTCCCGTAACAGAGAATCTGGCTTCATGTCAGCCGAGAATCAGTCTGCATATCATAGCAGAGAATCAGGCTTCACGTCACCCAACATTGGAACAGTCTATTGTCATATATTTAGGCCCAGCACCCAGGCAGAGGAGAGAGGTCCCGTAACAGAGAATCTGTCTTCATGTCAGCAGAGAATCAGTCTGCATGTCATAGCAGAGAATCAGGCTTCACATCATCCACCACTTCAACAGTCCATTGTCATATATTTAGGCCCAGCACCCAGGCAGAGGAGAGAGGTCCCGTGACAGAGAATCAGTCTGCATGTCAGCAGAGAATCAGTCTGCATGTCATAGCAGAGAATCAGGCTTCACATCAGCCACCACTGCAACAGTCCATTGTCATATATTTAGGCCCAGCAACCAGGCAGAGGAGAGAGGTCCCGTAACAGAGAATCTGGCTTCATGTCAGCAGAGAATCAGTCTGCATGTCATAGCAGGGAATCAGGCTTCACGTCAGCCACCACTGCAACAGTCCATTGTCATATATTTAGGCCCAGCACCAAGGCAGAGGAGAGAGGTCCCGTAACAGAGAATCTGTCTTCATGTCAGCAAAGAATCAGTCTGCATGTCATAGCAGAGAATCAGGCTTCACGTCAGCCACCACTGCAACAGTCCGTTGTCATATATTTAGGCCCAGCACCCAGGCAGAGTAGAGAGGTCCCGTAACAGAGAATCTGGCTTCATGTCAGCAGAGAATCAGTCTGCATGTCATAGCAGAGAATCAGGCTTCACGTCACCCAACAGTAAGGGGAGGTAGTTAATGTCTAATCTGCACAAGGGATGGACAGGTCCTGTGGGTACCATGCCTGGTTCATTTTTATGAACGTCAGCTTGTCCACATTGGCTGTAGACAGGCGGCTGCGTTTGTCTGTAATGACGCCTCCTGCCGTGCTGAATACACGTTCAGACAAAACGCTGGCCGCCGGGCAGGCCAGCACCTCCAAGGCATAAAAGGCTAGCTCTGGCCACGTGGACAATTTAGAGACCCAGAAGTTGAATGGGGCCAAACCATCAGTCAGTACGTGGAGGGGTGTGCACACATACTGTTCCACCATGTTAGTGAAATGTTGCCTCCTGCTAACACGCTGCGTATCAGGTGGTGGCGCAGTTAGCTGTGGCGTGTTGACAAAACTTTTCCAAATCTCTGCCATGCTAACCCTGCCCTCAGAGGAGCTGGCCGTGACACAGCTGCCTTGGCGACCTCTTGCTCCTCCTCTGCCTTGCCCTTGGGCTTCCACTTGTTCCCCGGTGACATTTGGGAATGCTCTCAGTAGCGCGTCTACCAACGTGCGCTTGTACTCGCGCATCTTCCTATCACGCTCCAGTGAAGGAAGTAAGGTGGGCACATTGTCTTTGTAGCGTGGATCCAGCAGGGTGGCAACCCAGTAGTTCGCACACGTTAAAATGTGGGCAACTCTGCTGTCGTTGTGCAGGCACTGCAGCATGTAGTCGCTTATGTGTGCCAGGCTGCCCAGAGGTAAGGACAAACTGTCCTCTGTGGGAGGCGTATCGTCATCGTCCTGCCTTTCCCCCCAGCCACTCACCAGTGATGGACCCGAGCTGCGTTGGGTGCCACCCCGCTGTGACCATGCTTCATCCTCATCCTCCTCCACCTCCTCCTCATCCTCGTCCTCCTCGTCCTCCAGTAGTGGGCCCTGGCTGGCCATATTTGTACCTGGCCTCTGCTGTTGCAAAAAACCTCCCTCTGAGTCACTTTGAAGAGACTGGCCTGAAAGTGCTAAAAATGACCCCTCTTCCTCCTCCTCCTCCTCCTCCTGGGCTACCTCCTCTTCCATCATCACCCTAAGTGTTTTCTCAAGGAGACATAGAAGTGGTATTGTAACGCTGATAACGGCGTCATCGCCACTGGCCATGTTGGTGGAGTACTCGAAACAGCGCAACAGGGCACACAGGTCTCGCATGGAGGCCCAGTCATTGGTGGTGAAGTGGTGCTGTTCCGTAGTGCGACTGACCCGTGCGTGCTGCAGCTGAAAATCCACTATGGCCTGCTGCTGCTCGCACAGTCTGTCCAGCATGTGCAAGGTGGAGTTGCACCTGGTGGGTACGTCGCATATGAGGCGGTGAGCGGGAAGGCCGAAGTTACGCTGTATCGCAGACAGGCGAGCAGCGGCAGGATGTGAACGCCGGAAGCGCGAACAGACGGCCCGCACTTTATGCAGCAGCTCTGACATGTCGGGGTAGTTGTGAATGAACTTCTGCACCACTAAATTCAGCACATGCGCCAAACAAGGGATGTGCGTCAAACCGGCTAGTCCCAGAGCTGCAACGAGATTTCGCCCATTATCGCTCACCACCAGGCCGGGCTTGAGGCTCACCGGGAGCAACCACTCGTCGGTCTGTTGTTCTATACCCCGCCACAACTCCTGTGCGGTGTGGGGCCTGTCCCCCAAACATATGAGTTTCCGAATGGCCTGCTGACGTTTACCCTGGGCTGTGCTGAAGTTGGTGGTAAAGGTGTGTGGCTGACTGGATGAGCAGGTGGAAGAAGAGGAGGAGGAAGCCGAGAAGGAGGAGGTGGCAGCAGGAGGCAAAGAATGTTGCCCTGCGATCCTTGGCGGCGGAAGGACGTGCGCCAAACAGCTCTCCGCCTGGGGCCCAGCTGCCACTACATTTACCCAGTGTGCAGTTAGGGAGATATAGCGTCCCTGGCCGTGCTTACTGGTCCACGTATCTGTGGTTAGGTGGACCTTGCCACAGATGGCGTTGCGCAGTGCACACTTGATTTTATCGGATACTTGGTTGTGCAGGGAAGGCACGGCTCTCTTGCAGAAGTAGTGCCGGCTAGGAACAACATACTGTGGGACAGCAAGCGACATGAGCTGTTTGAAGCTGTCTGTGTCCACCAGCCTAAATGACAGCATTTCATAGGCCAGTAGTTTAGAAATGCTGGCATTCAGGGCCAGGGATCAAGGGTGGCTAGGTGGGAATTTACGCTTTCTCTCAAATGTTTGTGAGATGGAGAGCTGAATGCTGCCGTGTGACATGGTTGAGATGCTTGGTGACGGAGGTGGTGGTGGTGTTGGTGGTACATCCCCTGTTTGCTGGGCGGCAGGTGCCAACGTTCCTCCAGAGGTGGAGGAAGAGGCCGAGGCGGCAGCAGCAGAAGAGGCCGAGGAGGCAGCAGCAGAAGAGGCCGAGGCGGCAGCAGAAGAGGTAGCAGGGGGAGCCTGAGTGACTTCCTTGGTTTTAAGGTGTTTCCTCCACTGCAGTTCATGCTTTGCATGCAGGTGCCTGGTCATGCAGGTTTTGCTAAGGTTCAGAACGGTAATGCTTCGCTTCAGGCTCTGATGGCATAGCGTGCAAACCACTCGGGTCTTGTCGTCAGCACATTGTTTGAAGAAGTGCCATGCCAGGGAACTCCTTGAAGCTGCCTTTGGGGTGCTCGGTCCCAGATGGCGGCGGTCAGTAGCAGGCGGAGTCTCTTGGCGGCGGGTGTTCTGCTTTTGCCCACTGCTCCCTCTTTTGCTACGCTGTTGGCTCGGTCTCACCACTGCCTCTTCCTCCGAACTGTGAAAGTCAGTGGCACGACCTTCATTCCATGTGGGGTCTAGGACCTCATCGTCCCCTGCATCGTCTTCCACCCAGTCTTGATCCCTGACGTCCTGTTCAGTTTGCACACTGCAGAAAGACGCAGCCGTTGGCACCTGTGTTTCGTCATCAACATGCTGAGGTGGTATTCCCATGTCCTCATCATCAAGAAACATAAGTGGTTGTGCGTCAGTGCATTCTATGTCTTCCACCGCTGGGGAAGGGCTGGGTGGATGCCCTTGGGAAACCCTGCCAGCGGAGTCTTCAAACAGCATAGGAGACTGCTGCATAACTTGAGGCTCAGACAGTTTCCCTGGTATGCATGGGGGTGATGTGACAGACTGATGGGGTTGGTTTTTAGGCGCCATCTGTGCGCTTTCTGCAGAAGACTGGGTGGGAGATAATGTGAACGTGCTGGATCCACTGTTGGCCACCTAATTGACTAATGCCTGTACCTGCTCAGGCCTTACCATCCTTAGAACGGCATTGGGCCCCACCAAATATCGCTGTAAATTCAGGCGGCTACTGGGACCTGAGGTAGTTGGTACACTAGGACGTGTGGCTGTGGCAGAACGGCCACGTCCTCTCCCAGCACCAGAGGGTCCACTAACACCACCACGACCATGTCCGCGTCCTTTACTAGATGTTTTCCTCATTGTTATCGTTCACCACAACAACAAAAATATTATTTGACCCAATGTATTGAATTCAAATTCAGGCCTTTTTTTAAAGACAACTAACACTATCTGGCTATCTATTTAGGTACCGTATTACACTAATAAAGGCACAGCAGTAACCACAGATTTAGCTGACTATAAATTTGAGGCCTAGTATTTAGGCGCTGGGTGACAGATATACGTTTACTGACAGAATTAGACTGGGATATGCACAGTAGCGTGTGTGTGAAGTTATTCAGAATGACCCTATCTGCACCTTGAATCTAATATACCCTTTTAGGGATAAATTTAAAGTAGGCCTGATACAGCAGAAACCACTAAATTAGGAAATTGCTAAATTGGGAATTGTATTTCAACCCAGAACAAAAAATGTGCTTTGACGGACACTAAAAAACTTGACCAGCCACAGCAGTACAGCAGTAACGACAGATTTAGCTGGATATAAATTTGAGGCCTAGTATTTAGGCGCTGGGTGACAGGTATAGGTTTACTGACAGAATTAGACTTGGAAATGCACAGTAGCGTGTGTGTGAAGTTATTCAGAATGACCCTATGTGCACCTTGAATCTAATATACCCTTTTAGGGATAGATTTAAAATAGCTCTGATACAGCAGAAACCACTAAATTAGGAAATTGCTAAATTGGGAATTGTATTTCAACCCAGAACAAAAAATGTGCTTTGACGGACACTAAATAACTTGACCAGCCACAGCAGTAACGACAGATTTAGCTGGATATAAATTTGAGGCCTAGTATTTAGGCGCTGGCTGACAGGTATACGTTTACTGACAGAATTAGACTGGGATATGGCCAAAAAATAACCACACTATTGATGGTTAAATGCACTTGGTGTGACAGCTTGACCAACCACACTATTGAGGGTTAAATGCACTTGGTGACAGGCGCAGCTTGCCCCTGATGTAGTATATGGCCAAAAAATAACCAGACTATTGCTCGTTAAATGCGCTTGGTGTGACAGCTTGACCCTGATGTAGGATTTAGCCAAAAAACAACCACACCATTGAGGGTTAAATGCACTTGGTGACAGCTTGCCCCTGATTTTGTATATGGCCAAAAAATAAACAGACTATTGCTGGTTAAATGCACTTGGTGTGACAGCTTGACCCTGATGTAGGATATAGCCAAAAAACAACCACACCATTGAGGGTTAAATGCACTTGGTGACAGCTTGCCCCTGATGTAGTATATGGCCAAAAAATAAACAGACTATTGCTGGTTAAATGCACTTGGTGTGACAGCTTCACCCTGATGTAGGATTTAGCCAAAAAACAACCACACCATTGAGGGTTAAATGCACTTGGTGGCAGCTTGTGCTGGCACACCACAAGACACAAAATGGCCGCCAAACCCCCCTAGAAAAAAGTGACTGAAAAACGCTCTGGGCAGCCTAAAAACAGTGAGCAATTCAATAGCAGCAGTTCAATCATCCACAGCTGCAGATCGATCTCTGAATGAAGTGCTTTGGAGGAGTTAATCACTGCCTAATCTCGCCCTAACGTGGCAGCTGCAACCTCTCCCTATGCTGATCAGAGCAGAGTGACGGGCGGCGCTATGTGACTCCAGCTTAAATAGAGGCTGGGTCACATGGTGCTCTGGCCAATCACAGCCATGCCAATAGTAGGCATGGCTGTGACGGCCTCTTGGGGCAAGACGTATGACGCTTGTTGATTGGCTGCTTTGCAGCCTTTCAAAAAGCGGCAAGAAAGCGACGAACACCGAACCCCAACCCGGACTTTTACGAAAATGTCCGGGTTCGGGTCCGTGTCACGGACACCCCAAAATTCGGTACGAAGCCAAATTATACAGTTCGGGTTCGCTCATCCCTATTAGTGAGATCTTGGGTCAGTTAGCTAATGCTGATGTACAGTGGAGGAAATAATTATTTGACCCCTCACTGATTTGTAAGTTTGTCCAATGACAAAGAAATGAAAAGTCTCAGAACAGTATCATTTCAATGGTAGGTTTATTGTAACAGTGGCAGATAGCACATCAAAAGGAAAATCGAAAAAATAACTTTAAATAAAAGATAGCAACTGATTTGCATTTCATTGAGTGAAATAAGTATTTGAACCCCTACCAACCATTAAGAGTTCTGGCTCCCACAGAGTGGTTAGACACTTCTACTCAATTAGTCACCCTCATTAAGGACACCTGTCTTAACTAGTCACCTGTATAAAAGACACCTGTCCACAGAATCAATCAATCAAGCAGACTCCAAACTCTCCAACATGGGAAAGACCAAAGAGCTGTCCAAGGATGTCAGAGACAAAATTGTAGACCTGCACAAGGCTGGAATGGGCTACAAAACCATTAGCAAGAAGCTGGGAGAGAAGGTGACAACTGTTGGTGCGATTGTTCGAAAATGGAAGGAGCACAAAATGACCATCAATCGACCTCGCTCTGGGGCTCCACGCAAGATCTCACCTCGTGGGGTGTCAATGGTTCTGAGAAAGGTGAAAAAGCATCCTAGAACTACACGGGAGGAGTTAGTTAATGACCTCAAATTAGCAGGGACCACAGTCACCAAGAAAACCATTGGAAACACATTACACCGCAATGGATTAAAATCCTGCAGGGCTCGCAAGGTCCCCCTGCTCAGGAAGGCACATGTGCAGGCCCGTCTGAGGTTTGCCAATGAACACCTGAATGATTCAGAGAGTGACTGGGAGAAGGTGCTGTGGTCTGATGAAACCAAAATAGAGCTCTTTGGCATTAACTCAACTCGCTGTGTTTGGAGGAAGAAAAATGCTGCCTATGACCCCCAAAACACCGTCCCCACCGTCAAGCATGGGGGTGGAAACATTTTGCTTTGGGGGTGTTTTTCTGCTAAGGGCACAGGACAACTTATTCGCATAAACGGGAAAATGGACGGAGCCATGTATCGTGAAATCCTGAGCGACAACCTCCTTCCCTCTGCCAGGAAACTGAAAATGGGTCGTGGATGGGTGTTCCAGCACGACAATGACCCAAAACATACAGCAAAGGCAACAAAGGAGTGGCTCAAGAAGAAGCACATTAAGGTCATGGAGTGGCCTAGTCAGTCTCCGGACCTTAATCCAATCGAAAACCTATGGAGGGAGCTCAAGCTCAGAGTTGCACAGAGACAGCCTCGAAACCTTAGGGATTTAGAGATGATCTGCAAAGAGGAGTGGACCAACATTCCTCCTAAAATGTGCGCAAACTTGGTCATCAATTACAAGAAACGTTTGACCTCTGTGCTTGCAAACAAGGGTTTTTCCACCAAGTATTAAGTCTTTTTTTGTTAGAGGGTTCAAATACTTATTTCACTCAATGAAATGCAAATCAGTTGCTATCTTTTATTTAACCACTTCAGCCCCGCTAGGTGAAACCCCCTTCATGACCAGGCCACTTTTTACACTTCGGCACTACACTCCTTTCACCGTTTATCGCTCGGTCATGCAACTTACCACCCAAATGAATTTTACCTCCTTTTCTTCTCACTAATGGAGCTTTCATTTGGTGGTATTTTATTGCTGCTGACATTTTTACTTTTTTTGTTATTAATCAAAATGTAACGATTTTTTTGCAAAAAAATGACATTTTTCACTTTCAGCTGTGAAATTTTGCAAAAAAAACCACATCCATATATAAATTTTTCGCTAAATTTATAGTTCTACATGTCTTTGATAAAAAAAAATGTTTGGGCAAAAAAAAAATGGTTTGGGTAAAAGTTATAGCATTTACAAACTATGGTACAAAAATGTGAATTTCCGCTTTTTGAAACGGCTCTGACTTTCTGAGCACCTGTCATGTTTCCTGAGGTTCTACAATGCCCAAACAGTATAACTACCCCACAAATGACCCCATTTCGGAAAGTAGACACCCTAAGGTATTCGCTGATGGGCATAGTGAGTTCATAGAACTTTTTATTTTTTGTCACAAGTTAGCGGAAAATGATGATGATTTTTATTTTTTATTTTTTTCTTACAAAGTCTCATATTCCACTAACTTGCGACAAAAAATAAAAAATTCTAGGAACTCAAAGTCTCATATTCCACTAACTTGCGACAAAAAATAAAAAATTCTAGGAACTCACCATGCCCCTCACAGAATACCTTGGGGTGTCTTCTTTCCAAAATGGGGTCACTTGTGGGGTAGTTATACTGCCCTGGCAATTTAGGGGCCCAAATGTGTGAGAAGTACCTTGCATTCAAAATGTGTAAAAAATGACCGGTGAAATCCAAAAGGTGCACTTTGGAATATGCGCCCCTTTGCCCACCTTGGCAGCAAAAAAGTGTGACACATCTGGTATCGCCGTACTCAGGAGAAGTTGGGGAATGTGTTTTGGGGTGTCATTTTACATATACCCATGCTGGGTGAGAAAAATATCTTGGTCAAATGCCAACTTTGTATAAAAAAATGGGAAAAGTTGTCTTTTGCCAAGATATTTCTCTCACCCAGCATGGGTATATGTAAAATGACACCCCAAAACACATTCCCGATACGGCGATACCAGATGTGTCACACTTTTTTGCAGCCAAGGTGGGCAAAGGGGCGCATATTCCAAAGTGCACCTTTCAGATTTTGCAGGCCATTTTTTACACATTTTGATTGCAAAGTTCTTCTCACACATTTGGGCCCCTAAATTGCCAGGGCAGTATAACTACGCCACAAGTGACCCCATTTTGGAAAGAAGACACCCCAAGGTATTCCGTGAGGGGCATGGCGAGTTCCTAGAATTTTTTATTTTTTGTCACAAGTTAGCGGAAAATGATGATTTTTTTTTTTCTCTTTTTTCCTTACAAAGTCTCATATTTCACTAACTTGCGACAAAAAATAAAAAATTCTAGGAACTCGCCATGCCCCTCACGGAATACCTTGGGGTGTCTTCTTTCCAAAATGGGGTCACTTGTGGCGTAGTTATACTGCCCTGGCAATTGAGGGGCCCATATGTGTGAGAAGTACTTTGCAATCAAAATCTGTAAAAAATGACCGGTGAAATCCGAAAGGTGCACTTTGGAATATGTGCCCCTTTGCCCACCTTGGCTGCAAAAAAGTGTCACACATGTGGTATCGCCGTACTCAGGAGAAGTTGGGCAATGTGTTTTGGGGGGTCATTTTACATATACCCATGCTGGGTGAGAGAAATATCTTGGCAAAAGACAACTTTTCCCATTTTTTTATACAAAGTTGGCATTTGACCAAGATATTTTTCTCACCCAGCATGGGTATATGTAAAATGACACCCCAAAACACATTCCCCAACTTCTCCTGAGTACGGCGATACCACATGTGTGACACTTTTTTGCAGCCTAGATGCGCAAAGGGGCCCAAATTCCTTTTAGGAGGGCATTTTTAGACATTTGGATCCCAGACTTCTTCTCATGCTTTAGGGCCCCTAAAAAGCCAGGGCAGTATAAATACCCCACATGTGACCCCACTTTGGAAAGAAGACACCCCAAGGTATTCAATGAGGGGCATGGCGAGTTCCTCGAATTTTTTTTTTTTTTGCATAAGTTAGCGGATATTGATTTTTTTTGTTTATTTCTCACAAAGTCTAACTTTCCGCTAACTTAGGACAAAAATTTCAATCTTTCATGGACTCAATATGCCCCTCACGGAATATCTTGGGGTGTCTTCTTTCCGAAATGGGGTCACATGTGGGGTATTTATACTGCCCTGGCTTTTTAGGGGCCCTAAAGCGTGAGAAGAAGTCTGGAATATAAATGTCTAAAAATGTTTACGCATTTGGATTCCGTGAGGGGTATGTGAGATTTTATTTTTTGACACAAGTTAGTGGAATATGAGACTTTGTAAGAAAAAACAAAAACAAAAACAAACAAAAAATTTCCGCTAACTTGGGCCAAAAAAAATGGCTGAATTGGAGCCTTACCAGGGGGGGGAGTGATCAATGACAGGGGGGTGATCAATGACAGGGGGGTGATCACCCATATAGACTCCCTGATCACCCCCCTGTCATTGATCACCCCCCCTGTAAGGCTCCATTCAGACATCCGCATGATTTTTTACGGATCCATGGATACATGGATCGGATCCACAAAATGCATGCGGACGTCTGAATGGAGCCTTACAGGGGGGTTATCAATGACAGGGGGTGATCAGGGTAATCAGGGTGATCACCCCCCTGTCACTGACCACCCCCCCTGTAAGGCTCCATTCAGACATCCGCATGATTTTTTACGGATCCATGGATACATGGATCGGATCCACAAAATGCATGCGGACGTCTGAATGGAGCCTTACAGGGGGGTTATCAATGACAGGGGGTGATCAGGGTAATCAGGGTGATCACCCCCCTGTCACTGATCACCCCCCCTGTAAGGCTCCATTCAGACATCCGCATGATTTTTTACGGATCCATGGATACATGGATCGGATCCACAGAACGCATGCGGACGTCTGAATGGAGCCTTACAGGGGGGTTATCAATGACAGGGGGTGATCAGGGTAATCAGGGTGATCACCCCCCTGTCACTGATCACCCCCCCTGTAAGGCTCCATTCAGACATCCGCATGATTTTTTACGGATCCATGGATACATGGATCGGATCCACAAAACGCATGCGGACGTCTGAATGGAGCCTTACAGGGGGGTTATCAATGACAGGGGGTGATCAGGGTAATCACCCCCCTGTCACTGACCACCCCCCCTGTAAGGCTCCATTCAGACATCCGCATGATTTTTTACGGATCCATGGATACATGGATCGGATCCACAAAATGCATGCGGACGTCTGAATGGAGCCTTACAGGGGGGTTATCAATGACAGGGGGTGATCAGGGTAATCAGGGTGATCACCCCCCTGTCACTGATCACCCCCCCTGTAAGGCTCCATTCAGACATCCGCATGATTTTTTACGGATCCATGGATACATGGATCGGATCCACAAAACGCATGCGGACGTCTGAATGGAGCCTTACAGGGGGGTTATCAATGACAGGGGGTGATCAGGGTAATCACCCCCCTGTCACTGACCACCCCCCCTGTAAGGCTCCATTCAGACATCCGCATGATTTTTTACGGATCCATGGATACATGGATCGGATCCACAAAATGCATGCGGACGTCTGAATGGAGCCTTACAGGGGGGTTATCAATGACAGGGGGTGATCAGGGTAATCAGGGTGATCACCCCCCTGTCACTGATCACCCCCCCTGTAAGGCTCCATTCAGACATCCGCATGATTTTTTACGGATCCATGGATACATGGATCGGATCCACAAAATGCATGCGGACGTCTGAATGGAGCCTTACAGGGGGGTTATCAATGACAGGGGGTGATCAGGGTAATCAGGGTGATCACCCCCCTGTCACTGATCACCCCCCCTGTAAGGCTCCATTCAGACATCCGCATGATTTTTTACGGATCCATGGATACATGGATCGGATCCACAGAACACATGCGGACGTCTGAATGGAGCCTTACAGGGGGGTTATCAATGACAGGGGGTGATCAGGGTAATCAGGGTGATCACCCCCCTGTCACTGATCACCCCCCCTGTAAGGCTCCATTCAGACATCCGCATGATTTTTTACGGATCCATGGATACATGGATCGGATCCACAAAATGCATGCGGACGTCTGAATGGAGCCTTACAGGGGGGTTATCAATGACAGGGGGGTGATCAGGGAGTGTATATGGGTGATCACCCGCCTGTCATTGATCACCCCCTGTAAGGCTCCATTCAGACGTCCGCATGTGTTTTGCGGATCCGATCCATGTATCCATGGATCCGTAAAAATCATGCGGACGTCTGAATGGTGCCTTACACGGGGGTGATCAATGACGGGGGTGATCAATGACAGGGGGTGATCAGGGAGTGTATATGGGTGATCACCCGCCTGTCATTGATCACCCCCCTGTAAGGCTCCATTCAGACGTCCGCATGATTTTTACGGATCCATGGATACATGGATCGGATCCGTAAAAATCATGCGGACGTCTGAACGGAGCCTGACAGGGGGGTGATCAATGACAGGGCGGTGATCAATGACCGGGGGGTGATCAGGGAGTTTATATGGGGTGATCATGGGGGATCAGGGGTTTATAAGGGGTTAATAAGTGACGGGGGGGGGGGTGGGGGGGTGTAGTGTAGTGTAGTGTGGTGTTTGGTGCGACTGTACTGACCTACCTGAGTCCTCTGGTGGTCGATCCTAACAAAAGGGACCACCAGAGGACCAGGTAGGAGGTATATTAGACGCTGTTATGAAAACAGCGTCTAATATACCTGTTAGGGGTTAAAAAATTCGGATCTCCAGCCTGCCAGCGAGCGATCGCCGCTGGCAGGCTGGAGATCCACTCGCTTACCTTCCGTTCCTGTGAGTGCGCGCGCCTGTGTGCGCGCGTTCACAGGAAATCCCGGCCCTCGCGAGATGACGCGTATATGCGTCGTCGTGCGCAGGGCTGCCACCTCCGGACCGCACATCTGCGTTAGGCGGTCCGGAGGTGGTTAAAGTTATTTTTTCGATTTTCCTTTTGATGTGCTATCTGCCACTGTTACAATAAACCTACCATTGAAATGATACTGTTCTGAGACTTTTCATTTCTTTGTCATTGGACAAACTTACAAAATCAGTGAGGGGTCAAATAATTATTTCCTCCACTGTATACCATCCTTTGAACGGTGATCCGGTATTTACCATTAAAAATAAATTGTGCACTTTGGTTGATATGTTTGTTGCAGAACAGATCATTGACCCTAAATTAGGGGAGTACTTAATTAATCTTCATCCTGTGACGCCAGTGTTTTATACACTTCCCAATGTGCACAAATCCTTGACTCTGCCACCAGGTCGTCCTATTGTGGCTCTAACTGATTCTATTTTATCCCCACCAGCGATTCTTCTTGAAAAAGTTATGACATCTCTTACTAAAAACATGCCGTCTTTCTTGCTTGATACTAATCATTTTTTGAGTGAGGTTCGGACCCTGGCGTTACAGGATGACGATTTATTGGTAACTTTTGATGTATGCTCATTGTATAACTCAATTGTTCATTGTAAGGGTATACGGGCTGTTGAGTGGCTTTTATCTTTCTCCTCTCATACTGAAGGTGCTAACCAATTTTTCCTGAAACTGCTTGAAATTATTTTAAATGAGAATTATTTTTTGTTTCAGGATACGTACTACCAGCAGTGCTGTGGGACCGCAATGGGCTCGAATGCCGCACCGCTATACGCAAATTCTTACATGTCATGGTTTGAAGATAAATATGTTTACAGTAATGATCTGCTTAAAACGCACTGCATTTTTTGGCGAAGATTCGTCGATTACGTGTTTTGCGTGTGGCGGGGCGGCATTCGATCCCATCGTGATTTTGCAGATTACCTGAACTCGGTTTGGTCCGAGCTTCAGTTTACTCTGCATTATAGCGATCATGAAATTAACTTTCTGGACACCCTGGTTATTAAGTGTTAGAATGGGTTGATTGAGACTGATCTGTATATCAAAAACACAGATAGAAATTCTCTTCTCCATTTTTCCAGTTGTCATCCCCCCACAGTCAAAAAAGCGTTACCCCACTCTCAGTTCCAGAGGGTGCGCAGGATTGTATCTGATGCGGGTGTTAAAGAAAAAACGCCTTGATGAAATGTTAATGAGATTTGAGATTCCCGCTGCACTGCTGGGTAATGAGAGGAGTAAGGCTACCTCTTTGGCCCCTACACAGGAGCCAGGGGGGTCGCGTATTCCATTCGTTACCAAATACTACCCATGGGTTAACAAATGTCGGTATATTTTTACTCGACATTGGAACATTTTGTCCCGGGCATACCCCTCTGTTGAAGAATTTAAGAGCCCTCCTTTAATATGCTACAAACGCAATAAAAATATCCGCAACATGGTGGTAACGGCCGATGTGGGCAGTGTTCAGACTAAGAAGCATCAGCAGATTTTATCTACTCCCAGAAAGGGCACGTTTCCTTGTCCCTCGCAGAGGGAGTAATCGGATTAAAATGTTGAATCCTATTGGATTCATACATTACAGACATTGGAACCCATGGGGTTAAACCGGGAGTATGATTTAAATAGCTTCCTGTAATTTTCCAAACTTCATTTTATATAATGTTCTTATAGATTTTTGTATTCATTTGTCTTTTTATGTATTTTTCCAGAAAACGTGAGGAACCCCCAACCGCATCATCTGAATTACAAGTCGCCATGATAATTGAAAGAATTCCGTATGATCTTCAAATACTACTATTTTGATGTTGCTGCAGTTGGGTCGCTTCTCACGTGTTTCTGTTGTTGCTTTATTTTTGTTTGATTGATCCCTATGGTTACCATTTCCGCTTAGGCGGTCTATTTAAATTGTGTATACTGTGTCATTTTGTATGCTATACCTGTTTAAGAAAGGCTGGTATTGGAGCCGAAACGCGTGTCACAGAATATCTCATATGTGACGAATAACGAGATTTAATCAGCAGAAGAAAAAGTGAGTGCTGGTCTTTTCTGTCTATACAAGTGGGATCGTTGTCTCGGACTCGTGCACCACGCCTCTTGAACAGAGTGCCGGCTGACCACCACCTGATTGGCATAGTATAGCAGTCCTCTCCTATAAACTCACAGAGACCCCCATAGAAGCTAAAAGATAATCCAGCGCCATCTTCTCTTATAAGACGAGGGTTTTCATCTGCTTTTGTTCTTCAGTGATCTCCCGCACTGCTGCAATGGTCTCGGTCCACAATGGATAAGAAGTTGTTCAGTCGCTTCATTAACTCGATACCAGACCCAGTCCAAGCTGGTAACCATGCTCACACCTGATCATGGGAGGAAAACAGCTCTCTGCGATTCCTGGCCTGCATCCTTGCCCTCCTCCGAAAAAGCAGATCATCTCGATCAGCGGCAATATATGAAGCGGGTACGAGTTTCACTAACACACATGAACCTCTAGCATTGCGGGGAATCACCTTGCAAGCTGAAAAGCCACACAAAAAGTAGTAGTGACCTGTCAGCACTGCGCATGATTAATTTTTCTGACGGTCACGGGCGCTGAGTAGGAGTATGATGGGACGGGGAATTGCCCCCTTGGTCTGGACATCGCAGCCTTCCTTCCAGCAAATGTATTCTGGCCTATTAGTGTCATGGTTGAGCTTGGGAGTTTTGTTGGTCAGGTTGACTGTTATACTTGTCTCACAGATAGTGGTCCCTATGAATTTACTATCAGTGCCACACTTAAGGTTGAGGCACATCCGGGGACTGCCTAACTGCCCTGATACCCATATAGATTTGTCTAACAACAAGCAGGAATCAGAGCTAACTCTAATATAAAACTATAGCTGATGTTCCCTTCCAGGAATGTGTCATTAAATTTTATAGATACATGTCTTCTAGTGGTTTTGGCAAGCTTCTCGTACTTTTTCATGCCAATATGGACATCATATATGGCATGAACTGCCGCCATGCTCGGGGTGTAGTGGCTAGGGGGGGGTTTCGAGCATACCCATCAATTGGTCCTATTCGCTGCCTTAGCTAATTGGAGTTGCATTTTAAACAATAGATTAGGATGCTTATAACCACTACCATTGATAAAATACACAAAGCTAAGAAAGATAGTAAAAACGATACACCTCAGTCTGGCCTGTGGTTCAGCAGCTTCTTGCAATGACTGGTGTGGACCCAGTTGTCTCGTCCTTCAAGCTTCAGTGATGTTGGCGTAGTCAGCTGTACCTGGAACGGCCCAAGTGGTGAGCTGGCAAAACCGTTAACAGATTTATTTAACCAATCATTAGTAACAGGAGTCATCCCGGAAGATTGGAAATTGGCAAATGTCGTGCCCATTCACAAGAAAGGTAGTAGGGAGGAATCGAGCAACTATAGACCAGTGAGTCTGACATCAATAGTAGGCAAATTAATGGAAACCCTATTAAAGGATAGGATTGTGGAACATCTAAAATCCCATGGATTGCAAGATGAAAAACAGCATGGGTTTACTTCAGGGAGATCATGTCAAACAAATCTTATAGATTTTTTTGACTGGGTGACTAAAATAATAGACGGTGGAGGTGCAGTAGACATCGCATATCTAGATTTTAGTAAGGCTTTTGACACTGTCCCACATAGAAGACTTATCAATAAACTGCAGTCATTGAGCATGGACTCCCATATTGTTGAGTGGATTAGGCAGTGGCTGAGTGACAGGCAACAGAGGGTTGTAGTCAATGGAGAACATTCAAAACAAGGTCATGTTACCAGTGGGGTTCCACAGGGATCTGTACTGGGACCAATTTTGTTTAATATCTTCATAAGTGATATTGCAAAAGGCCTCGATGGTAAGGTTTGTCTTTTTGCTGATGACACAAAGATATGTAACAGGGTTGATGTTCCTGGAGGGAAACGCCAAATGGAAAAGGACTTAGGAAAACTAGAAGAATGGTCAGAACTCTGGCAACTGAAATTTAATGTGGATAAGTGCAAGATAATGCACCTGGGGCGTAAAAACCCAAGGGCAGAATATAGAATATTCGACACAGTCCTGACCTCAGTATCTGAGGAAAGGGATTTAGGAGTAATTATTTCAGAAGACTTAAAGGTGGGAAGACAATGTAATAAAGCAGCACGAAATGCAAGCAGAATGCTTGGATGTATAGGGAGAGGTATAAGCAGTAGAAAGAGTGAAGTGCTTATGCCGCTGTACAGAACACTGGTGAGACCTCACTTGGAGTATTGTGCGCAGTACTGGAGGCCATATCTCCAGAAGGATATAGATACTCTAGAGAGAGTTCAGAGAAGAGCTACTAAACTGGTCCATGGATTGCAGGATAAAACTTACCAGGAAAGGTTAAAAGACCTTAATATGTATAGCTTGGAAGAAAGAAGAGACCGAGGGGATATGATAGAAACTTTTAAATACATAAAGGGAATCAACTCGGTAAAGGAGGAGAGCATATTTAAAAGAAGAAAAACTACCACAAGAGGACACAGTTTTAAATTAGAGGGGCAAAGGTTTAAAAGTAATATAAGGAAGTATTACTTTACTGAGAGGGTAGTGGATGCATGGAATAGCCTTCCTGCAGAAGTGGTAGCTGCAAATACAGTGAAGGAGTTTAAGCATGCATGGGATAGGCATAAGGCCATCCTTCATATAAGATAGGGCCGGGGCTATTCATAGGATTCAGATATATTGGGCAGACTAGATGGGCCAAATGGTTCTTATCTGCCGACACATTCTATGTTTCTATGTTTCTATGTAAGATATCGGTTCTAGTCCCGTCCTCTGATGTTTCTTGTAGACAACCCAGTCCCCTGGTTGGATAGAATGAACACCGGTTATTGAGTCGGGGTGCGGGAGAGAATCCCGCACCCGGTGGTGGACATTTTGAAGCTCCCTTTGTAGAGACTGCACATACCCTGTCAGCTGAGAATGTAGAGATGACATCTGTTGGGGGTAGTACAATCCTGTCTTAGGAGGGCTTCCAAACAAGACCTCATAGGGTGATAACCCATGAGGTTTCCTGGGGGCACTCCTGATGGAATAAAGGGCAATAGGGAGACATTCGGGCCACGGTTTCCGAGTGTCAGACATAATTTTGGAAATCCGATTCTTAATGATCCCATTGAGACGCTCAACCTTACCACTACTCTGAGGATGATACAGAGTATGTAAACCCTGGTTGATGTGGAGAGCTCTACATACCGCTGCAAAGATCTGCCCGGTGAAGTGAGAGCCACGATCCGACTCGAACGGCACACAATCTCGGACAGGATCTTCTTTGCGGTTGTCGTGGCATTGGCGCATTTGAAAGGCCACGCTTCAGGCCAACCAGAGAACATGTCTACACAGACCAGGGCATGCTCGTACTGCCCACTCCTTGTTAACGTAATGTAGTCTATCTGAATTAGCAGGAAAGGGTAATCTGGTTTGGGTGAGTGCTGCTGGGGTGGCTTTACAGTCCTACCAGGGTTGTGCAGAGCACACACCAGGCAAGATGCTGCAAATGTGGTGGCCACAGTGCAAAACCCAGGTGCAATCCAATGTTCTTCCACCTGTGCACACATAGTCGCTTTTGACAGGTGCCCAGGGTAATGGGATGAGTGGGCCATCATGGGAAAAAGTGACTTTGGCAGGCATCATTTGCCGTCAAGGCCCCAAATATTATTGTGTCCCAGGGTGGCCCCCAATGCCGTCCATCTCCTCTTTTCCTGCATCTCTGCCTGAGACTTCAGTTTTTTAAACTCCTCTAATGGTACATCAGAAGGGATGGCAAGCATTAGGGTCCCATCCCTGGATCCAAAGCACCCTCCTTAGCAGCCCAATCTGCCAAGGCGTTCCCAGTGGCCTCCATGGTCGTCTCCATAGTATGGGCCTAAACCTTCAAAATGGCCATTTCGTGTGGCAGGCTAAAGGCAATTAACAACCTATCAATCAGTTCTGCATGCTTTACTGGCTTACCTGAACTGGTCAGAAACCCTCTTGCCCTCCAGATAGGACCAAAGTCATGAGCTATCCCGTAAGCATACATTGAATCCGTATAGACATTAATCCACCGGCCTCGGTGGAGCTCGCATGCCCTTGCCAAAGCCCACAGCTCTGCTTCCTGTGCCGACATGTGTGAGCTCAAAGAGCCTTTTTCCACCACTTTGCTAACCGTTATCACCGCATACCCAGTGTGTGGCTTACCATCCGGGGTGTAATACCTGGAACCATCGACAAAAAGATTTTTGGCATCTGGGATCGGTGTCTCCTTCACCGGACTGATGGCTGCTGACTCGAGTTCAATTAGAGAAAGGCATTCATGATGTTCTTTGACGTGGTTACCTGAAAAATAAATTGTCCCGTCAGTCATGAGTCGGTCATTAGCACCATTATCCCCCCCCCCCTTCTCTTCGTCCTCGGTAACAGGAAGAAGAGAAGCCGGATTCAAAATGGTGCACCGTCTAATCGTCAAGTTAGTAGGAGTCAAGAGGGCTACCTCGTACTTGGTCAGTCTGGCTGCAGAGAGATGTTTGGTTTAGACTTGATTCAGGATCTCTTGCACCGAATGGGGAGTATAGAGAGTGAGAGGGGAGTCCAGAACTATGTCGCCAACTTTCTGTACTAGTACAGTGCAGGCAGCCACAGCCCTTACACAACCCAGTGACCCTCGGATAACTGGATCTAAGGCAGTTGACAGGTACATGATGGGTCGGTACCTGGACCCATGTAGTTGGGTCAATACTCCTATCGCGTGGCCCTTGCTTTCGTAGCAAAAAAAGGTAAAAGGGTATGTCATAGTTGGGCAGACCTAAGGCTGGTTCGTTAGAGAGTTCTTGGGTCAGATCCTGGAGGATTGACCAGTCGTTGTCTGACATTTGGAACAGTGTTTTAGATGTCAGCTCGTAGAGGGGTCCCAGTTAAGAAGAGATGTTTGGTATCCAGTCCCTGCAGTAGTTGACCAGTCCGAGGACAGCCCTCAGTTGCCGATGATTTTTTGGTCTCTACAGATCATTCAGAGTCTGGACTCTCTGGGTGGTCAGGTGTCGGGTTCCCTGAGAGATACAGTGCCCCGAAAAAATAACTTTCTCCCTGCAAAACTGTAGTTTTTCCTTACTGGCCTTGTTTCCCGTTGCTGCCAGGTGGTTGAGCAGTGACAGAGTATGCTGATAACAATCCTCTGTGGTGGGACAGCAAATTAGCAAGTCGTCCACATACTATAGCAACGTCACCCCTGGATTCATTGGGGTCCACTGATCCAAAACTATTTTTAATTTGCAGCTGTATTCTGGAACTGGTCACTGACCCCTGAGGGAGACGTGTCCAAGTGAGTTGCTGACCCTGGAATGAAAAGGGAAAAAGGTATTGGCACTGGGGATCCAGTGGTACCGAAAAAATGCGTTTGTTAGATCAATGACAGCGAAAAATTTTGAGTTTGGTGGTATTGAGGCCAGTAGAGTGTGTGGATTGGGTACCATGGGAGCGTCGCTGATGATGATCTTGTTTACAGCTCTTAGGTCATGTACTAGTTGGTATGTGGTTTCCTTGCCTTTGGCTGTCTTTTTGGCTACTGGGAACAGTGGGGTGTTACAGGGCGATTTTGTTGGTGTGAGGACCCCTATCTGTAGATAACGGTCTATCTGGATTTTCAGACTGTCCATTTGGGCCACGCTCAAAGGGTATTGTGGAAGTCTGGGCAAAACGCTCTCTGGCCTAATGTTAACAGTAGCCGGTGGCACCGGCAGGAGACCCACATCGTATTTGTCAACCACCCAGATTTTGGGATCAATCTCTGCCAATACATCCTGCTCCAGAAAACATGTTGGCTCAGTGAGGTAGGATAAAGCTACCATGGTACACAATCTTTCTTCAGATAGTGCACTACTCACCACAACTCCCATCGGAGTGTATTCAATGACTGCCTGAATTTCCGATAGGATATCTGCCCCCAGCAAGTTGATGGGAACGTCATCCGAGACCAATACTGACCGGATAGCTTCTGTGTGCTGACCCAATCTGCAATGGAGTGGTTTGGTGGTCTGTAGTGACACTGTCTGACCTGTGATACCTACTGTTGGTGTGCTCTCCCCAGAGAGGTGAACCTTGCCTTGCACATCCTGAGATCTCAAAACAGTTCTGGCTGCACCGGTGTCAATGAGGCAAGGGAGGGGGTGTTTTAGTTCCTCAAGAAAAAGGTTGATATGTGCTGACACCGATTTGCCAATGTCCTATGATGACTTATAGTCATCACTTACCATTCATATGACAGGCGTTAAAGGGTTGTCTGGAATAAACTGCCATCTGCCTCCTGGTTTATCGACAAGCTTCGGGCAGTGCTTTCGGATGTGGCCCTCTCGACCACAGTTATGGCACTTGTAGTTACTAAACCTTTGCCTCCGAACATCCCTTCTCTTCCATTCTCTCTCAGGGTCCTGTGATATAAGGACCTTGTCCGCCTTGTCCTGCTTCCTTCTATCCATCGCTCTCTCTATAGCGGAGAGAGTGGACAAAATTGCAGACATGGACATATCACTGTATTCGGGTCTGGCTAGGAGTAGCCATTCCCGAATCTTGGTGTTGATGCCCTCCAAGAATTTGGCACTGAGCAAAAGATGTGTGGGAGAGACCTTTGTGCCATCGGGTTGTACATCAGGACCGACCTCGAGGTCCGCGTCCAGTGCCACCTGTTTCAGGCGCTGCCAGAAACAAGCACACTCTTCACCTGGGTTTTGATTTAACTTCATCATATCCAGGGTGCAATTAGCACCATATAGTTCTGGAAGGGTGGATTTAAGAGCTATACAAAACTCCTTATCTCCTGAGGTGGCCTGATCGTGGGTGGGGATGTTACAGCTTGCTATACTGACACTGGTCACCTCCGGGCCCACCTTGGCCTGCAGAATCTGGGCACAATCCATTCCAATCATGCCATAACTAAACTGGTTCTGGCTGAACATCCTCGCGAACCCCCGTGGGTTAGTCCTATAGTCCGGTAACTCGGCCAGGATTGTCCGGATTTCTGCAGGGTTAAAAGGGACATGTCACACTACCCTCTCCATTAATACACGCTTACCTTGTGTGTTGGGTGGTCCTTTGTACTGTTGTACCCGTACTGGATAGGCCTCAGACTGGGGGTCATGCAACGAGCCGGGCACACATCTGAGAGATTTAGGCTTCATAGGAGGACTGAGACGTATCACCTCACTCACAGCCCTATCCAATCTGAGGTCATCCAGGTTGGGGTACAGTTTGGGAGTTGTGGTTGTTTCTGAGGATTTAAGCTCATTGATGCAGTCCACCCAATTTTTTTATCTAGTGTCGATCCCTCTAGAATCATAGATTGTTTGTATGTCACAGGTGGAGAAAGCCTCATAGCTAGAAACAGAGGGAGGAGATGTAGAAAGAGTGGGTGCCGGAGAAGATTGAGGCACAGGGAAGGGGGTTTGAGAAACGGTTTGGGAAGAGCTGGCAGTGTCAGAAGCAATCCTGTCAGTAGTGGTGTCACGACCCTTGGTCATGGTCGTGACTCCTTGGGAGCCGCATGCAGTTACCCGCGGTTTGGTGTTGTGTCAACCGCAGCTGAGGGCACTTTGTGGTTTGCCTCAGGTGCGGTTGCCGCGGACAACAGGCACGCGAGCGGTTGCCTTTGGCAACGTGTTTTATGTGCACTCCCTTTGTCGTTTTGTGGTGCACGAGGTTATGTGTTGTATGCACGTAGACACCTTCCTTCACCTGCGGTTGTCCGCGGCAACGTCTGTTGTTGTATGCATGTGGTGGCAGGGTCTCGGCCTGCTGGCTGTTCCCCAGAACATGGTTGCCACGCATGCCGTTGCTGGCGGTAACAGGTGAGTGTGTTGGTGTGTTTTATGGATTGTGTGTACTTCCCCTTTTAGTTGGTGTTTTCCCTTTCCTGTGGTGCTGGAAGGGTTAATTCTCTTCCCAGTGTGTGTGATGTCACTGGGTGTGTTCTGACCGGTGGGTGTGGCCACCTAGGCCTATATAGCCTCGTTCTCTGGCTTGGCTTGGCTCAGTAGGTTGCTTTCAGCCAGGCATAGCTGGAACAACCTCCTGTACATTACCATCTACCAGTGGGGGCCTCCCTTCTGGTCATAAAACTATGTTTCACGGTGTTATGAAGGTGTGTGTGGGATTTACTTATTATTGCAGCTTATGGTCCTGGGTTCCTGTGTGATGTCTGGTGTGTGCTGTGTCCGTTGGTGTTCAGAACTGCAGCACCTGCACATGGGTTCCAGGGTTTGTTGTCTGTGGCAGGTGAGTGATGTGTTGGTTCCATTTGCCTGTCACTGCCATAAGGTGTTTTCTGTTTCCCCTTGTTGCTTGGCCATTGAGACTCCTGCTCCTCCGTGCCAAGGAGGAGTAGGTCGTCTCACCCAGCTCCTAGGTCAGGGATCTGCGGAGGGTCAGCAGGGATCCGAGGTTCCTGAGTATGGGCCCTCCTACCATCAAGGTCGGCCCATGCAGGTAGGAGACAGGGTCAGAGTTAGGGACGCAACAGGAGGTGACCTGCTCCCTAATTCTGTGTTGTTTGGCCAAGTGGTAACCCTACCATCTCCTGGCACCGCACGGCTGGGGGTTTCCCCCACCTCCAGCCGTGACAAGTGGAGGTTGAAGTGACAGTTGGGAACTGGTTGTGTTTCAGTAGGCCCGGGTTTGGTGGATCCGGCCTGTTTTAACAAAGTCAGCCCAGATAGAGCCTCCTCTGCTTCCTGCATCAGATCCCTAACATCAGTTACCCCCTCAGGCCAGGTGTACATCACTCGGTTCTTCCGGATTGAAACAATTTTCTGTACGCCCTGCTTACTTACCATGATTGACTTTTGCAGCCACCATTGCGCTACCTCCAACGTTTTTGTCGACTGGAGCCTGGGCCTGAACTCCGTAATAAAAAAAATAAAAAGCATTTATTCAATTCACATGATAAAAATTGGGGCCTTTGCCCAGGCTGAGGGTGCTCAAGGTAAAGTGGAGGGAATTTTCTATGCATTTTATACCCCTCCTACTTCCTCTTATGAAATAAAAATTGTACAGGAGCTTTGTTCTCTTAAGGGAGTTGTCTGCTTTTTTATATTGATGACCTCAGAATAAGTCATCATTATCAGATTGGTGGGGGTCTTACTCCCAGCACCCCTGCTAAACAGCTTTTTGAAGAGACTGCAGGGCTCATACAAGTGCTGCCCTCTCTTCACTGCTTACCTGCTTACTGTCGCAACTGCAATTGTAAGCAGGTATTATTACAATCCACTTGACTAGGAAGGAGCCATCCCATTGAAGTAAATGGGATGGCTCAGTTGTAAAACAACTGCTCACTGCTACAGTGGCGACTGCGAGCAGGTAAACAATGAGGTCTCTTCAAATAGCAGATTGTCAGGGGTGCTGATAGTCGGCCCTCCACCCATCTGATATTAATGACCTATCCTAGGATAGATCATAATATTTTTTTTTTTAAACGGACAACCCCTTTGTGTTATCAATGCTCATGTGATTAGGTTAGTATCACAGCCTCGGTGTTGTGCGCCGTGACACTGTTGCCGTGCATGCTGTTGCCTGGGGCAACATGTTGTTTATGCAGCTTGTATGTGCTCTGCCCCTCATATCATGGTTCCTCCCTGTCTGGTGCTGGAGGGGAAAAAAGCAATCAAGAGGTGGAGACCTGTGGACCGCCACAAACTATCAGTGCAGACCAGATTGATTAGAACAGATGGAAGTGAGTTTATAACCGCTTTAGGACACAGCCATATTTCACCTTAAGGACCAGGACATTTTTTGCAAATCTGACCAGTGTCACTTTAAGTGGTGATAACTTTAAAACACTTTGACTTATTAAGGCCATTCTGAGATAGTTTTTTCATCACATATTGTACTTCATGACACTGGCAAAATGAAGTAAAAAATAATAATTTTTATTTATAAAAAAATACCAAATTTACCAAAAATTTGTAAGAAATTGCAAATTTCCAAGTTTCAATTTCTCTACTTCTATAATATATAGTAATACCTACACAAATAGTTATTAATTTACATTCCCCATATGTCTACTTCATATTTGGATCAATTTGGGAATGATATTTTATTTTTGGGGGACGTTACAAGGCTTAGAAGTTTAGAAGCAAATCTTGAAATTTTTCAGAAATTTTCAAAAACCCTCTTTTAAGGGACCAGTTCAGGTCTGAAGTCACTCTGTGAGGCTTACATAATAGAAACCACCAAAAAAATGACCCATTCTAGAAACTACACACCTCAAGGTATTCAAAGCTGATTTTTACAAACCTTTTATGTGTTCCACAAGAGTTAATGGCAAATGGTGATAACATTTCAGAATTTAGATTTTTGGGCAAATTTACCATTTTAATCCATTTTTTTCAGTAACAAAGCAAGGGTTAACAAACAAACAAAATGCTATATTTATTGGCCCGATTCTGTATTTTGCAGAAACACCCCATATGTGGCCGTAAACTACTGTTTGAAGCCCCCCTGATGCACCCCTAGAGTAGAAACTCCATAAAAGTGACCCCATCTAATAAACTACACCCCTCAAGGTATTCAAAACTGATTTTACAAACGGTGTTAACCCTTTAGTTGTTCCACAAGATTTAATGGAAAATAGAGATACAATTTTCAAAATTTCACTTTTTGGGCAAATTTTTCATTTAAATATTTTTTTTCCAGTTACAAAGCAAGGGTTAACAGCCAAACACAACTTAATATTTATGGCTCTGATTCTGTAGTTTACAGAAACACCCCATATGTGGTCGTAAGCAGCTGTACGGGCACACGGCAGGGCGCAGAAGGAAAGGAATGCCATACGGTTTTGGAAGGCAGATTTTGCTGGACTTTTTTTTTGACACAATGTCCCATTTGAAGCCCCCCTGATGCACCCCAGAGTAGAAACTCTAAAAAAGTGACCCCATTACGGGATAGGGTGGCAGTATTGTTGGTACTAGTTTAGGGTACATATGATTTTTGGTTGCTATATATTACACTTTTTGTGAGGCAAGGTTACAAGAAATAGCTGTTTTGGCACAGTTTTTATTTTTTGTTATTTTCAACATTCATCTGACAGGTTAGATCATGTAATATTTTTATAGAGCAGGTTGTCAAGGACGCAGCGATACCTAATATGTATACAATTTTTTTATTTATGTAAGTTTTACACAATGATTTCAAATGATCTCAATGATCACAAAAAAATCATGTTTTAGGCCCCTTTCACACGTGCGTTGCGGAAAAATGTGCGGGTGCGTTGCGGAAACACCCGCGATTTTTCCGCGCGAGTGCAAAACATTGTAATGCGTTTTGCACTCGCGTGAGAAAAATCGCGCATGTTTGGTACCCAAACCCGAACTTCTTCACAGAAGTTCGGGCTTGGGATTGATGTTCTGAAGATTCTATTATTTTCCCTTATAACATGGTTATAAGGGAAAATAATAGCATTCTGAATACAGAATGCTTAGTATAATAGTGCTGGAAGGGTTAAAAAAAAATAAAAACGTTAACTCACCTTATCCCCATGATCGTGTAGTTCCCGGTCGGTCTCTTCTTTAGCTGTGGGCTTGGGCTGAATGACCTTTGGTGATGTCAGATCACATGCTCCAATCACATGGTCCATCACCATGGTGATGGAGCATGTGATCTGACATCACCAAAGGTCCTTTAGCCACAGCTAAAGAAGAGACCGACCGGGAACTAGGCGATCATGGGGATAAGGTGAGTTAACTTTTTTATTTTTTTTTAACCCTCCCAGCACCATTATACTAAGCATTCTGTAGTCGGAATGCTATTATTTTCCCTTATAACCATGTTATAAGGGAAAATAATACAGTGAATAGACTGTCACCTAGAACCCATGCGTGAAAATCGCACCGCATCCGCACTTGCTTGCGGATGCTTGCGATTTTCACGCAACCCCATTCATTTCTATGGGGCCTGCGTTACGTGAAAAACGCAGAATATAGAACATGCTGCGATTTTCACGCAACGCATAAGTGATGCGTGAAAATCACCGCTCATGTGAACAGCCCCATAGAAATGAATGGGTCAGGATTCAGTGCGGGTGCAATGCGTTCAACTCACGCATCGCACCCGCACGGAAATCTCGCCCGTGTGAAAGGGGCCTTAGTGTCTCCATAGTATGAGAGCCATAGTTTTTTCAGTTTTTGGGCAAATATCTTGGGTAGGGTAGAATTTATGTGGGATGAGATGACGGTTTGATTGGCACTATTTTGGGGTGCGTATGACTTTTTGATAGCTTGCTATTACACTTTTTGTGATGTAAGGTGACCAAAAATTGCAGGTTATTATGGACGCGGAGATACCTAATGTATACTTTTTTTTATTTATGTAAGTTTTACACAATTATTTCATTTTTGAAACAAAAACAAAAAAATCTAGTTTTAGTGTCTCCATATTCTGAAAGCCGCAGTTTTTACAGTTTTTAGGCGATTATCTTAGGTAAGATCTCATTTTTTGCGGGATGAGGTGACGGTTTAATTGGTACTATTTTGGTGTACATACAACTTTTTTATCACTTTTATTACCTTTTTTGGGAAGTAAGGTGGGTACGGACGCGGTGATATCAAACAGGTAGGGAATTATTTTTTTTTTTTTTCATTTTTAATCAGTGATAAATGTGTTTTTTGATTTTAACTTTTTTTTACTTTTTTTTTACCCAGACCACTTGGTTCTTGAAGATCCAATGGGTCTGATGTCTGTATAATACAGTACAGTACACTATATAGTGTATTGTACAGTATTTTACTTACACTTTGTCTGAATAGATCTCTGCCTTTAGCACAGATCTGTTCAGCACCATGGACAGCAGAATGCCTGAGAAGGCCTCCTGTTGCCATGGTAACCTTCCCCGTCTGCCACAACTGAGCAGACGGGGATGCGGAAGGAGGGGGGCTCCCTCCCTCTGTGGCCCCATCCTGTCTGGGGGCTGCAAAGGCACAGCAGCCCCCCGATGTGAGAGGGAGGGAGCTCCCTGACTGTTAACCCTTTCCATACAGCTGTATGGAAAGGGTTAAACGGCTGATATCACAGCACAGATGTCAGCCGTTTATACCAGAGTGTCAGCAATGTGCTGACACTCCGGTATACCCACTGGACACCAATGAATATTCAAGAGGAGGCGGGCGGGGGAATCGAAATCCTGCACCGCCTGCAACCCCCCCCCTACACAACCCGCTGGGATAAAATCATTCAGGGGTGCAGGGGGGGTGAAATTTTTTTATATTTTCAGCATTTTAAAGTTTCTGATCAGAAACTGCAGAAAGCGCAGCAAACCGCAGGTCTGAATTGACCTGCGGTTTGCTGCGATCGCCGACATGGGGGGTCACAGGACCCCCCGGCGCATCTAGCCAAGGTGCCTGCTCAATGATTTGAGCAGGCACCGGGTTCCGATCACCGCCCTCCGGGATGTGATCACCGCCCTCAATTCAGACCTGCGGTTTGCTGCGCTTTTTGCAGTTTCTGATCGGACCGCGGGGATCAGAAACTTTAGAGTGCCTAAATTAGAGATTTTCACCCCCCCCTGCACCCCTGCACGATTTGATGGCGGCAGGTGGTGCAGGGGTGAAGTCGCAGGCCGTGGGGGCATTGCGGGCGGCGAGCGGTGCGGCAGGCGGGATCGCGATCCCCCGCCCGCCTCCCCTTGAATAATCGTTGACGCCTAGTGGGATATACCAGGGTGCCAGCACATTGCTGGCACCCTGGTATAAACGGCTGACATCGTTGATGCGATGTCTGCTGTTTAACAACGCAGGGAGCTCCCTCCCTCTCCGATCGGGGGGCTGCTGTGCCTTTGCAGCCCCCCCCCCCGATGGAGAGGGAGAGAGCCCCCAGAGAGCCCCCCAAATCCCCGTCCTCACCCTTTCCCATCTGCAAAGTTGTAGCAGACGGGGAAGGTTCCCATGGCAACAGGACGCCCGCTCAGGCGTCCTGCTGTCCATGGTGCTGAACAGATCTATGCTAAAAGCATAGATCTGTTCAGTGTAAGTAAAATACAGTACGGAACCCTATAGGGTTCCGTACTGTATTTTACAGACATCAGACCCACTGGATCTTCAAGAACCAAGTGGGTCTGGGTAAAAAAAAATGTAAAAAAAAGTGAAAAAAGTTAAGATAAAAAAAAAACATTTATCACTGAATAAAAATAAAAAAAATAAAATACACTACACATATTAGGTATCGCCGTGTCCGTAACGACCTGATCTATAAAACGGTCATGTTACTTTCCCCGCACGGTGAACGCCATAAAAATAAAAAAAAATAAAAACTATGAGAAAATTGAAATTTTGCCCACCTTACTTCTCAAAAAAGGTAATAAAAGTGATCAAAAAAGTCGCATGTATGCCAAAATAGTACCAATCAAACCGTCATCTCATCCCGCAAAAAATGAGACCCTACTCAAGATAATCGCCCAAAAACTGAAAAAACTATGGCTTTTAGACTATGGAAACACTAAAACATGATTTTTTTTTTGTTTCAAAAATAAAATCATTGTGTAAAGCTTACATAAATAAAAATAAAATATACATATTAGGTATCGCCGCGTCCGTATCGCCCGGCTCTATAAAAATATCATATGACCTAACCCCTCAGGTGACCACCGTAAAAAAAATAAAAAAAAAACGGTGTAAAAAAAGCAATTTTTTGCCATCTTTCGTAGCAAGCGATCAAAAAGTCATATGCACCCCAAAATAGTGCCATAGTGGCTCTTAGACTTGCAATAGTGGCTCTTAGACTATGGAGACACTAAACAATTTTTTGGTTTTAAAAATGAAGTTATTGTATAAAACTTACATAAATAAAAAAAATTGTATACATATTAGGTATCGCCGCGTCCGTGACAACCTGCTCTATAAAATTACCACATGATCTAACCTATCAGATGAATGTTGTAAATAACAAAAAAACGCGCCAAAAAAGCTATTTCTTGTTACCTTGCTGCACAAAAAGTGTAATATAGAGCAACCAAAAATCATATGTACCCTAAACTAGTACCAACAATACTGCCACCCTATTCCGTACTTTCTAAAATGGGGTCACTTTTTTGGAGTTTTTACTCTAGGTGTGCATCAGGGGGGCTTCAAATGGGACATTGTGTCAAAAAAACTGTCCAGCAAAATCTGCCTTCCAAAAACCGGATGGCATTCCTTTCCTTCTGCGCCCTGCCATGTGCCCGTACAGCAGTTTATGACCACATATGGGGTGTTTCTGTAAACTACAGAATCAGGGCCATAAATAATGAGTTTTGTTTGGCTGTTAACCCTTGCTTTGTAACTGGAAAAAAAATATTAAAATGGAAAATCTGCCAAAAAAGTGAAATTTTGAAATTGCATCTCTATTTTCCATTAAATCTTGTGCAACACCTAAAGGGTTAACAAAGGTTGTAAAATCGGTTTTGAATACCTTGAGGGGTGTAGTTTCTTAGATGGGGTCACTTTTATGGAGTTTCTACTCTAGGGGTGCATCAGGGGGGCTTCAAATGGGACTTGGTGTCAAAAAAACTGTCCAGCAAAAACCATACGGCGCACCTTTCACTCTACGCCCCGCTGTGTGGCCGTACAGTAGTTTACGGCCACATATGGGGTGTTTATGTAAACAGCAGAGTCAGGGCAATAAAGATACAGTCTTGTTTGGCTGTTAACCCTTGCTTTGTTAGTGGAAAAAATGGGTTAAAATGGAAAATTAGGCAAAAAAATGAAATTCTCAAATTTCATCCCCATTTGCCAATAACTCTTGTGCAACACCTAAAGGGTTAACGAAGTTTGTAAAATAAGTTTTGAATACCTTGAGGGGTGTAGTTTATAGAATGGGGTCATTTTTGGGCGGTTTCTATTATGTAAGCCTCGCAAAGTGACTTCAGAGCTGTAGTGGTCCCTAAAAATTGGGTTTTTGTAAATTTCAGAAAAATTTCAAGATTTGCTTCTAAACTTCTAAGCCTTGTAACAGCCCCCAAAAATAAAATATCATTCCCAAAATAATTTAAACATGAAGTAGACATATGGGGAATGTTAAGTCATCACAATTTTTGGGGGTATTGCTATGTATTACAGAAGTAGAGAAACTGAAACTTTGAAATTTGCTAATTTTTCCAAATTTTGGGTAAATTTGGTATTTTTATTTTTTTTTTTTACTTTATTTTACCAGTGTCATGAAGTACAATATGTGATGAAAAAGCAATCTCAGAATGGCCTGGATAAGTCAAAGTGTTTTAAAGTTATCAGCACTTAGAGTGACACTGGTCAGATTTGCAAAAAATGGCCTGGTCCTTAAGGTGAAAATGAGCCTGGTCCTTAAGGGGTTAAAGGGAACCTGTCACCAGTTTTATGGTGTCCTAACTAAGGGCAACATAAATAAGTGGCTGATTCTTTTAGCAAAATGCTGGGTCACTTTCTTTAATTGACCCAGTCAATCTGCCAACATCTTGTATTGAAAAGCTCCAGCTGATAATGATGAGTCATGAATATTCATGAGCTCCTGACTCTCCCCGCCCACCTACTGCTGAATGACAGTTTGTTTCCATAGGAATCAGCAGCAGGTGAGCAGGGGAGTGGCTATAGCTCTGAATTAAATATATGCTGGACTCGATGACCTCACTCAGGACTCGATTCAGCTCATTAGCATGTGGCATCTTGGTGTGTACATTATGAGGTAACCATCTGTCACACCAGTAAGTGAATGCATCTAAGGCACTTTTTACTAGTTAATGATTGTATATAATTAGTTAGATTATAATCAAATACTCACATGACAGGTTCCCTTTAAGTACCAGGACACCATGACGTATAACATGAGTATAACTCTGACGTGACTTCCTATTTTGATACTTCGATTCAGTTATCACCTACGTGGTTAACCTCTTCAGGACACATGACTTACCGGTGTAAGTCATGTGTCCTGAAGAGGTTAACCACGTAGGTGATAACTGAATCGATGTATCAAAATAGGAAGTCACGTCAGAGTTATACTCATAGATCTTACGTATAGTAATTAAAAAGAGAGCAGATAAAACTGGATCAATAAAGAAGTATCAATAAAAAGTGTCAATAAAATTAATAAAATCAAAATGACAACGCTGACGGCTGTCTTGGTTGTACTTACTTCACCAGGAAGGTAGTGCAAGATAAAGCTCAAGACACTTGCACTTGAAGGTCACCTGTAGGTAGTCAATCCACCGAATAGTCCCAAATTCTCAAAACTTTTGGCCATGACTGTATATAGTGGTTTCAAAATATGGTGGCAGGGAGGGTTCATGACCTCACAAACAGGAAGTCCTGCCCCCTCACATGTCTTCAGTCAGAAAAACATATCTACATAAAAGAATATTCATATTCCCCTGTTATAATGAACCAATCCAAAATCCCTTACAAATGTCCCAGACAAAACATACATTTAATACCTCCGTGATCTGGATATGGGTCCTGAATGACAGGAAACCCAATATTATAGGGTGACGCATGTCATAAGATGTTAACTTAATAATAGGTTATTCAATGGTATGTGATGTATGCTAGGGGCATCCATATTGGCATAACTATAGGAAGGGAAAATAAATATAATGCATATAGTTATGCCAATACGGGTGCCCCTAGCATACATCACATACCATTGAATAAGCTATTATTAATTCATCATTTTATATACTAATTATCCATTCAGAATATTCATAAAGGGATGGTGTTTCTTTTTCCTATCAGTAAACCTGACCCCTTGGGGCACTCTATCTGAAAGTTACTTGTTAGCTGGTGGTATTTTCAAATGACCCTTACCACCAGCATTATATTTGTGTGTGCTTTTAGCCCACATAGTCATGAGTAGGTCCACCCCCTTCTGGCTTTCTTTGACAGCTTGCGTTCCACATACTTCATGTGGAACGCACACTGTCTAATCAGACGTTGGCATTCACTTCATCCAGGCCTTCACCTTCCGACTGCACTCCACGGACTCTCCGTGGAACGCAGGGCTCAGCCTCTTCCGGCCCCCGTAGGTGCGCTGCATTCTCCAGCAAATGTGGACACTCAGCGCATGTGTGCACCTTAAATCACACAACGCATGCGTGCGCCCTCAGTGCACACAGCGCATGTGTGCACTCTCCTTATCATTCTCGCTCTGCGCACACTCATGCGTGCATCCACCTATACCGCTTACGTTTCACGCATGCGCAATAGATCCTTGTTTCACGCACGTGCAAACGCGTTCTCAAACACTGGAAATAAGTTCTGGTGCATTCCACACACCCTTTGGAAGCGCGCCCATGCGCTTCAAACACCGGACCCTATAATATTGGGTTTCCGGTCATTTAGTACCCGTATACAGATCACAGAGGTATTAAATGTATGTTTTGTCTGGGACATTTGCAAGGGATTTTGGATTGGTTCATTATGACAGGGGAAAATTTATATTCTTTTATGTAGATATGTTTTTTCTGACTGAAGACATGTGAGGGGGCAGGACTTCCTGTTTGTGAGGTCATGAACCCTCCCTGCCGCCATATTTTGAAACCACTATATACAGTCATGGCCAAAAGTTTTGAGAATGACACAAATATTAGTTTTCACAAAGTTTGCTGCTAAACTGCTTTTAGATCTTTGTTTCAGTTGTTTCTGTGATGTAGTGAAATATAATTACACGCACTTCATACGAAACGTATGGCTTTTATCGACAATTACATGACATTTATGCAAAGAGTCAGTATTTGCAGTGCTGGCCCTTCTTTTTCAGGACCTCTGCAATTCGACTGGGCATGCTCTCAATCAACTTCTGGGCCAATTCCTGACTGATAGCAACCCATTTTTTCATAATCACTTCTTGGAGTTTGTCAGAATTAGTGGGTTTTTGTTTGTCCACCCGCCTCTTGAGGATTGACCACAAGTTCTCAATGGGATAAAGATCTGGGGAGTTTCCAGGCCATGGACCCAAAATGTCAACGTTTTGGTCCCTGAGCCACTTAGTTATCACTTTTGCCTTATGGCACGGTGCTCCATCGTGCTGGAAAATGCATTGTTCTTCACCAAACTGTTGTTGGATTGTTGGAAGAAGTTGCTGGTGGAGGGTGTTTTTGTACCATTCTTTATTCATTGCTGTGTTTTTGGGCAAAATTGTGAGTGAGCCCACTCCCTTGGATGAGAAGCAACCCCACACATGAATGGTCTCAGGATGCTTTACTGTTGGCATGACACAGGACTGATGGTAGCGCTCACCTTTTCTTCTCCGGACAATCCTTTTTCCTGATGCCCCAAACAATCGGAAAGAGGCTTCATCAGAGAATATGACTTTGCCCCAGTCCTCAGCAGTCCATTCACCATATTTTCTGCAGAAGATCAATCTGTCCCTGATGGTTTTTTTGGGAGAGAAGTGGCTTCTTTGCTGCCCTTCTTGACACCAGGCCATCTTCCAAAAGTCTTCGCCTCACTGAGCGTGCAGATGCGCTCACACCTGCCTGCTGCCATTCCTAAGCAAACTCTGCACTGGTGGCACTCCGATCCCACAGCTGAATCCTCTTTAGGAGATGATACTGGCGCTTGCTGGACTTTCTTGGATGCCGTGAAGCCTTCTTAACAAGAATTGAACCTCTTTCCTTGAAGTTCTTGATGATCCTATAAATTGTTGATTGAGGTGCAATCTTAGTAGCCACAATATCCTTGCCTGTGAAGCCATTTTTATGCAACACAATGATGGCTGCACGCGTTTCTTTGCAGGTCACCATGGTTAACAATGGAAGAACAATGATTTCAAGCATCACCTTCCTTTTAACAGGTCAAGTCTGCCATTTTAACCCAATCAGCCTGACATAATGATCTCCAGCCTTGTGCTCATCAACATTCTCACCTGAGTTAACAAGACGATTACTGAAATGATCTCAGCAGGTCCTTTAATGACAGCAATGAAATGCAGTGGAAAGTTTTTTTGGGGATGAAGTTCATTTTCATGGCAATGACTATGCAATTCATCTGATCACTCTTCATAACATTCTGGAGTATAGCAAATTGCTATTATAAAAACTTAAGCAGCAACTTTTCCAATTTCCAATATTTATGTAATTCTCAAAAAGTTTTTCCACGACTGTATACTTGGATCAGTATCTGTATGTTATATCTTGCTCCTGAGGAAGGGGGACTGTATTGAACCCCCGAAACGCGTCGAGCTCTTCTTTTTGCATTTAAGACCACCCAATAAATTTAAGAAGGCCCCCGATTCATCATTTGGGACCATTCGGTGGATTGACTACCTACCTACAGGCAACCCCGGAGAGGGGAGGCTTCAAGTGCAAGTGTCTTGAGCTTTATCTTGAAGTAAGCAAAACCAAAACAGTCGTCAGGGTTGTCATTTTGATTTTATGAATTTTATTGACACTTCTTTATTGATCCAGTCTTATCTGCTCTCTTTTTAATTACTATAAGTAATATCTATGAGTATAACTCTGACTTGACTTCCTATTTTGATACATCGATTCAGTTATCACCTACGTGGTTAAAGAACTCACGTCCATCTGTTCTAATCAATCTGTTCTGCACTGATAGTTTGTGGCGCTCCACGGGTCTCCACCTCTTGATTGCTTTTTTCCTCTAAACTTGATATCACGGGCAGCCTCGACTCTGAGGCTAGCTTATTCTATGCTGTGAGCTACCTAAAAATCTATCACATTTTCTACCTGGAACCCTTCACCCTATTTTGAGTAATTTTTTACTCTAACGCTGCTTTTTTTCTCTTTACGTGGTGCTGGAGGGATTACCTACCACTTGGTGTTTATCTGTGGCTTCCAGGCAGTCGAAGATACCTGGCCTAAATTTTTTTTCACAAAAGGCAATCCCACCCTGATATGGGACGTAACAGGGATTAAACTGATGAGAATAGTACTACAGAAAATAGCACTCATATCGGGTGGGACAGTAAATTGCACGGCACAGACGCAGTGACCGTGGATTCAAACAAAGGGGAGGGAGCCAGCGTTTTTTTTAACCATCTCCCCATTCAAAAAAATCAATTAAATTCATCTTTCCGGGACCCTTGGTGTTGTACGTGGCTGGGTGGAGGAAGAAACCTTCAATGACATCAACGGGACATGGCTAGCTTGGTATCAAACCTTATGCAAATGGGAAGTTTTCAGTTGGGCAAATGGACTGTTTGCGGTGGTTTGCGGTGCATTAAAAGGGGAGTTTGGTCTGTCAATGTCTGTGAGGTGGGCGTAACCCTTACACTACCTGATCGATACAACATCATACCTGATCGCATACACACACTGGATGTTTTAAACCACGTTGTTCAAAAAAGAAAATTGGATTGTGAGCTGATTTATGCCCTTTATGGACTAAAAGCCAACTCTGCGTCAACTATGTAATTTTCCATGGGAGTTTTGCCATGGATCCCCCTTCGGCATGCTACAGTCCAGGTGTTAGTCCCCTTGAAACAACTTTTCCATCACTATTGTGGCCAGAAAGAGTCCCTGTGGGTTTTAAAATTCGCCTGCCCATTGAAGTCAATGGCGGTTCGCCCGGTTCACCTGTTCGCGAACATTTGCGAAAAGTCGCGTTCGCTGTTCGCGAACAGAAAATTTTATGTTCGCGACATCTCTACTGTCTATCATCAGGCATATGCCTAGTAGCCCACTGCACAGGGTTATACCAGGTAGTGCTTATGCGCAGCGCTGTATTGTGAGGCATGCGTCCACTTTTACAAATGTCAGTTTTTGTCTATTAAACGTTTATTTTATTTTTTTCCTTTTCTGATGATGCGTATAGTAGGCGATGGTGTCCGGCACTCCAATCAGATTATAGGGGTGTGTCTAAGGACACTATTGGTGTCCTTAAACAATACTGGTTTCTGCTATATACAATACATGAAAGGGTTATTTTACATATTGACCAGGTTTACTCTAAATGCTAATAAGTAGAATGACTTGTCATAGGTTGCTGTCACTGTATGTGAAGTATGATTTTAAATATCCTTTTGTTAAGGGAGGTAGATGCTATTGTGTCGAGCAACTGGCAGGGTGTGAGATGTGCTAATTCGGGGTACTGCATTCTACAAGAGATGAGGCCTTGTATAATCTATGATGTCTCAATAGTAAAATTATGAAAAATCCCTTTCAAACTGTATATCAAAGATTTGCTGTTCTTTCATTTGCTTTGTCTGTCTATAAATAGTGATGTATCAGAGAGGAGGAGCTGAATTAGCTGGGGCAGATACTATACACAGAGCCAAGGTGAAAGAATGGAATAAAGTGCTCTGATCCTGCAAGTCAGTATCCCAGGGTTGACTTATTTCTAAGTGATCTGCAATGTCACTAAAACACTACACCTGGTACAAGCTATATTTTTTATGATCATAATTATCACTAAAAAGGAAAATCTTATATATTTCTGAAAGAAAAGTTTCCATCGGTCAGAAAAGACATTTTCAGTTAGTGTTACAAAACAAAACAATATGATGGTTCAGGTAGCACAGACATAGATGTATTTTTCCCGGGCTTTGCAGGTATTTGCTTATTTATAAGTGCTCATTCAATTTCACAACTTTACACATGTTTTCATAATTTTGGCAGAAATTTATTTTAAAAAAAAACTGGAAAAAAATAAGTTTTAATAAAAAAAGCCACAAAACTCAAAATATGAGTAATGTCAAATTACACCTCGTGTTAAGCCATGAATCAAAACCACAAAAACTTTATACCTATATTAACTTGGCCAGTATTTTTTATTGGGAAAGGTGGCAATCTTAGTTCAGAAACATACAATAATGGGTACACAGGAGCCCTACACTGCCTGCCCCATGATTTGTACCCTTTTCACTAGATGTACATCTATGTACACCGGGATGTGGAATAGCTCCTGGGGAGCTGGGGGGGTTCAGTTGATGTGCAGCCAGACGCCGCAGCAGAAGAGGACTCAGCCGAGGAGGTTATGGAAGAGGATGGAGTAGGAGGAGTAGAGGAGGTGGCAGTAGGTCTGCCTGCAAGTTGTGGCGGTGTCACCAACTCCGCTGCAGAGCCACGCATTCCATTCTTGGCAGCCGTCAGCAGGTTGACCCAATGCGCAGTGTAGGTGATATACCTGCCCTGACTGTGCTTTGCAGACCAGGTATCAGTGGTCAGATGAACCCTTGCCCCAACACTGTATGCCTGTCACGGCTGAGGATGGGGGAAACCCTCAGCCGTGTGATGCCATGAGATGTTAGTCGCTGCTCGGCCAGGACAACAGAATAAGGGAGCAGGTCACCTCCTAACGCATCGCTAATCCGACCCTAACTCATAGCTGCATGAGCCGACCTTGAAGGTAGGAGAGCCCATACTCAGGAACCTCGGATCCCTACTCACCCTCCGCCGATCCCTGAACTAGGAGCTGGGTAGACCACCTGTTCCTCCTGGATGCGGAAAAACAGGAGTCTAAACCTGGCCGAGCTGCAATGGGATGTAACCATAAACAGACTATGGATATGGCAGGAGAGTGAAAGACTTCCACCTCTACCTGCCACAGACACACTGACTGGATCCCTGGACACAAGTGCAGGCTGTCCACACACAAGCATAAAAGGACACAGCACACATAAACACACAGGGACCCAGAACCATAGCTGCAATAATAACAGACACCACATACACATAAACTTAACATCATATAAACATATAGTATCACAATTTATGACCACAAGGGTGGCCCTCACTGGCAGATGGTATATGGGACCAGGAGAGTGCCTCCAGCTTACTACAAGGCTGGAGTACCCCTCAGACATCAGGTCTTAACTGAGGCTTTATAGCCAATGTAGTCACACCCACAATCAGAAACACACAGTGCACACACACTAGGAAGGAAGTTAACCCTTCCAACACCAGGGAAGGGAAGACATCAACTTAAAGGGGAAGTGCACACAACTCAAACCTTGTGCACCCCAAACAGGGAATGTGCACACATATAAAAGCAGGTTGCCAGGTGCAACCGCATGCACATTGCAGCAAGCTGCCCAGCAAAAGCTCAGGCTGCCAAACTGCAAAACAACCACATGCTGCCAGCGGCAACCACAAGTGAGGCAGCATACTAGTGGCCTTACCTGTGGCTGAACAACAACACCAGACCGCAGGCAACAGCATGCGGACACAGGAGTCACGACCATGACCATGGTCGTGACAATGCCAGAATGCCATGACTTCCCTTTCAGTCACCGAGTAGAGGTTTGGGATTGCCTTATTAGAAAAAAAAGATTTGTCCGGGTACCTTCCACTGTGGTGTCCCAATAGCGACAAATTTTTTGAAGGCCTCAGACTTCGCCAGCTGGTATGGTAAAAGCTGGCGGGCTAAGAGTTCCATCAAGCCAGCTGTCAGGCAAGGGGGTGACTCTGTGACATTGGCTTCTTACGCTCAAACATTTCCTTAACAGACACCTGACTGTGGGCAGATGAGTAGGAACTGCTCAAGGTGAGAGGCAGAGTTGCAGGTGGTTGAGAGGGGGCAAGATGGACAGCAGTGGTTGACGTGGCTGAAGATGCTGGACCAGGAGGAGGATGGTGGCTTTGAGCTTGTGTGCTGCTTCTACTCGTCATCATGTGTTGATCCTATAGCCGTTTGTGACGTGCGATCATGTGCCTTCGCAAAGGAGTTGTACCTAGGTGGGTGTTGTATTTCCCATGACTCAGTTTCTTTTGGCACAGGTTGCAAATGGCATCGCTGTTGTCAGAGGCAGACACACACAAAAAATGCCACACTGCTGAGCTTTGCAATGACGGCATTCTGGTGGTGGCAACAGCATGCGTTGATTGGCGTGCTGTCTGGCTGACCCCGGGTGCCGATACATGCTGTCTGACTGTGCCACTAGCTCCTTGCGACAACCTCCCTCTGCTTCCAACTCCTCTGCTTCTTCTCTCTGTCTTCCCTTCTGAAATTTCCCCCTCTTCTTCTTCTCTTCGAGCAGGCACCCACGTGGCATCCACGGACACATCGTCATCATCAACCACTTCACTTGTATCTGACACCTCAGCAAAGGAAGCAGCAGCGGGTTTGTACACACACTGTACGTCCATGTGTGTAATGCTGCCTGACTGAGACATATCCCTGTTATCTACATCCCCTGGCAATAATGGTTGCGCATCACTAATTTCATCCAACTGATGTGTAAATTACTCCTCTGAGGGATCAAGTGAAGCGGCTGTGGTGGCAGTGGTGGTGGTGGCGGTGGGCGGGCGAGTAGTGACCAAAGCTGAGCTGGAGGAGGATGGTGCATCAAGGTTCTTAGCGGAAGCTGTTGAAGATTGGGTGTCCTGTGTAAGCCAGTCAACTATTTTCTCAGAATTTTTAGGGTTCAGGGTACGTGGCCTCTGAACACTGGGCATTATTCCAGGGCCAGTGGAAATCACAGCACCACGAACACGACGGCCCCTGCGGCGCCTGACACACATGGGCTTGCAAATGTGATTAGATCACAGAAAAATATTAAATAGAATTTTTTTTATCTGCAAGGTATTTTCTGTCACACCCTGTATGAATAGTGTGCACTGTGCACACAGTGCTGTCTATGACTGAGCCTGCAACCTCTCACACACGGGCAGCCAGGCAACTGCAATATATATATCTGAAAAAAAAAAAAAGCAGACTCATGTACCAGCCCTGAAAAGGGCTTTTAGTGGTGCTGTTTGGATGCTATCCTTACAGCAGATGAGTCTGTGGACACAGAACAATGCCCTAGCTAATGCTTTCCCTATTGAATCAGCAGCAGCTACACTCTCCCTCCTCTTTCTGTGAATGCAGATTCCGAATGAATCAATAATGGATGCTGTCCTGGAGGGTCTGGGAGGGAGGGACTGCTGCTGATTGGCTAGAATGTGTCTGCTGACTGTGAGGTAGAGGGTCAAAGTTTACTCAATGATGATATATAGGGGGCGGACCGAACATCGCATATGTTCGCCCGCAGCGGCGAACGCGAACAAGCTATGTTCGCCGAGAACTATTCGCCGGCGAATAGTTCGGGACATCACTACTGGCTGCTAGTTATTCAGTAAAAATTGTTGTTTTTCTTTATATATAATTAAATGTGACACCAGATATGAATGGCGCTGAAGTGACACTATGCACTGGCACTAGGCCTTAGACACACAAACACGTGTGTAACTGACTGCTAGTTATTCAGTCAAAATTATAGTTTTTCTTTAAATGTAGTCGAATGTGACACCAGATATAAATGGCGCTAAAGTGACACTATGCACTGGCACTGGGCCTTAGACACACAAACACATGTGTAACTGACTGCTAGTTATTCAGTCAAAATTGTTGTTTTTCTTTAAAAATAATTAAATGTGACACCAGATATGAATGGCGCTGAAGTAACACTATGCACTGGCACTGGGCCTTAGACACACAAACACGTGTGTAACTGACTGCTAGTTATTCAGTCAAAATTGTTGTTTTTCTTTAAATGTAATCAAATGTAACACCAGATATGAATGGCGCTGAAGTGACACTATGCACTGGCACTGGGACCTTAGACACACAAACATGTGTGCAACTGACTGCTAGTTATTCAGTCAAAATTGTTGTTTTTCTTTAAATATAATCAAATGTGACACCAGATATGAATGGCGTTAAAGTGACACTATGCACTGGCACTGGGCCTTAGACACGCAAACAAGTGTGTAACTGGCTGCTAGTTATTCAGTAAAAAATCTTGTTTTTCTTTAAATGTAATCGAATGTAACACCAGATATGAATGGGGCTAAAGTGACACTATGCACTGGCACTGGGCCTCAGACACACAAACACGTGTGTAACTGACTGTTAGTTATTCAGTCCAAATTGTTAATTTTCTTTAAATATAATTAAATGTGACACCAGATATGAATGGCGCTGAAGTTACACTATGCACTGGCACTGGGCCTTAGACACACAAACACGTGTGTAACTGACTGCTAGTTATTCAGTCCAAATTGTTGTTTTTCTTTAAATATAATCAAATGTGGCACCAGATATGAATGGCGCTGAAGTGACACTATATACACGGCACTGGGCCTTAGACACACAAACACGTGTGTAACTGACTGCTAGTTATTCAGTCAAAAAAATTTTTTTTTTCTTTAAATGTATTCAGATGAGATACCAGATATGAATGGCGCTGAAGTGACACTATGTACTGTCACTGAGCCTTAGAAACACAAACACGTGTGTAACTGACTGCTAGTTATTCAGTCAAAATTGTTGCTTTTCTTTAAATGTATTTGAATGTGACACCAGATATTCCTGGTGTCAAAAGTGGAGATAATCCTCACAACATCACCATCCTTACTCCTCGGATCCTTCGGTACCAACAGAGTGTTGCGTTCACAAGAGACCGCATTATGAAAAGCGTCTCTAAGGACTTGTTGTGGGTAACCCCTACTTTTAAACCGACCTTGTAATTTCCTTTATTCCTGAAAAAAACTTTCTGAGTTCGAACAATTTCTTCTCATGCGAAGGTATTGGCCGCGTGAGATGCCCCTTTTAAGATTAGAGGGATGATGGCTGTCCCAATGGAGCAGGCTATTAGTGGCGGTGTTCTTCCTAAACATAGAGGTAGCAAGTTTGTCACCAATTTTGGTGACCCTAATTTCAAGAAATGTCAGGGATTTGTGATGGAACTTAAACGTGAATGAAAGTCCCAATTCGTTTGTATTTAGAGTTTTGACAAATAGTTTGAATTCATCCCCACTTCCATTCCAGATAATGAACACATCATCAATATATCTAGTCCAAAATACAATCTTATCACCCCACCAAGGTTGTACGTCTGGGAAGACCACTTTATCTTCCCACCAGCCCAGGAAGAGATTTGCATACGAGAGGGCACAAAAGCTCCCCATAGAAGTCCCCCTGAGCTGGTGGAAGAACCGTGTGTCAAAGAGGAAGAAATTGTGCGTTAAAACACTGCACTGAGCCTTAGACACGCAAACACGTGTGTAACTAACTGCTAGTTACTTAGTCAAAATTGTTGTTTTTCTTTAAATGTATTCGAATGTGACACCAGATATGAATGGTGCTGAAGTCACACTATGCACTGGCACTGGGCCTTAAACAAACAAACAAACACGTGTCTAACTAACTGCTAGTTATGTAGTCGAAATTGTTGTTTTTCTTTAAATGTATTAAAATGTGACACCAGATATGAATGGCACTAAAGTGACACTATGTACTGGCACTGGGCTTTAGACACACAAACACGTATGTAACTGACTGTTAGTTATTCAGTCAAAATTTTAGTTTTTCTGTGAATATATTCAAATGTGAAACCAGAAATGAATGGCGCTGAAGTGACACTATGTACTGGCACTGGGCCTTAGACACGCAACCACATGTGTAACTGGCTGATAGTTATTTAGTCAAAATTGTTGTTTTTCTTTAAATATAATCAATTGTGACACCAGATATAAATGGCGCTGAAGTAACACTATGCACTGGCACTTGGCCTTAGACACGCAACCACATGTGTAACTGGCTGATAGTTATTTAGTCAAAATTGTTGTTTTTCTTTAAATATAATCAATTGTGACACCAGATATAAATGGCGCTGAAGTGACACTATGCACTGGCACTTGGCCTTAGAAACACAAAAACGTGTGTAACTGACTGCTAGTTATTTAGTCAAAATTGTTGTTTTTCTTTAAATGTATTCAAATGTGACAACAGATATGAATGGCACTGAAGTGACACTATGTACTGACACTATGCATTAGACACGCAAACACGTGTGTAACTGACTGCTAGTTATTCAGTCAAAATTTTTGTTTTTCTGTGAATATATTCAAATGTGAAACCAGAAATGAATGGCGCTGAAGTGACACTATGTACTGGCACTGGGCCTTAGACACGCAACCACATGTTTAACTGGCTGATAGTTATTTAGTCAAAATTTTTGTTTTTCTTTAAATATAATCAATTGTGACACCAGATATAAATGGCGCTGAAGTGACACTATGCACTGGCACTTGGCCTTAGAAACACAAAAACGTGTGTAACTGACTGCTAGTTATTTAGTCAAAATTGTTGTTTTTCTTTAAATGTATTCAAATGTGACACCAGATATGAATGGCACTGAAGTGACACTATGTAATGACGCTATGCATTAGACACGCAAACACGTGCGTAACTGACTGCTAGTTATTCAGTCAAAATTTTAGTTTTTCTGTGAATATATTCGAATGTGAAACCAGAAATGAATGGCGCTGAAGTGACACTATGTACTGGCACTGGGCCTTAGACACGCAACCACATGTGTAACTGACTGCTAGTTATTCAGTAAAAATTTTTATTTTTCTTTAAATGTATTCGAATGTGACACAAGATATGAATGTCGCTGAAGTGACACTATGTACTGGCACTGGGCATCAGACACACAAACACGTATGTAACTGACTGCTAGTTATTCAGTCAAAATTGTTGTTTTTCTTTAAATGAATTTAATTGTGACACCAGATATAAATTGCGCTAAACTGACACTACGCACGGGCACTGGGCCTTAGACGCACAAACACGTGTGTAACTGGCTGCTAGTAATTCAGTAAAAATTGTTGTTTTTCTTTAAATGTATTTGAATGTGACACAAGATATGAATGTCGCTGAATTGACACTATGTACTGGCACTGGGCCTTAGAAACACAAACATGTATGCAACTGACTGCTAGTTATTCAGTCAAAATTGTTGTTTTTCCTTAAATGAATTTGAATGTGACACCAGATATAAATGGCGCTAAACTGACACTACACACGGGCACTGGGCCTTAGACACACAAACACGTGTGTAACTGGCTGCTAGTTATTCAGTCAAAATTGTTGATTTTCTTTAAATGTATTTGAATTTGCCACAAGATATGAATGGCGCTGAAATGACACTATGCACGGGCCCTGTGCCTTAGACACACAAACACGTGTGTAACTCACTGCTAGTTATTCAGTCAAAATTGTTGTTTTTCTTTAAATATAATCAAATGTGACACCAGATATGAATAGCGCTGAAGTGACACTATGCACTGGCACTGGTCCTTAGACACACAAACACGTGTGTAACTAGTGTAATTCAGCGCCATTCAGTAAAAATTGTTGTTTTTCTTTAAATGTATTCGAAAGTGACATCAGATATGAATGGCGCTAAAGTGACAGTATGTTCTGGCACTGGGCCTTAGACACACAAAGACGTGTGTAACTGGCTGCTAGTTCTTCAGTCAAAATTGTTGTTTTTCTTTAAATATGATCAAATGTGACACCAGATATGAATGGCGCTGAAGTGACACTATGCACTGGCACTGGGCCTTAGACACACAAACACGTGCGCAACTGACTGCTAGTTATTCAGTCAAAACTGTTGTTTTTCTTTAAATGTAATCAAATGTGACACCAGATATGAATGGCGCTGAAGTCACACTAGGCACTGGCACTGGGCCCTAGACAAACAAACACGTGTGTAACTAACTGCTAGTTATTTAGTCAAAATTGTTGTTTTTCTTTAAATGTATTCAAATGTGACACCAGATATGAATGGCGCTGAAATGACACTATGTACTGGCATTGGGCTTTAGACACACAAACACGTATGTAACTGACTGCTAGTTATTCAGTCTAAATTGTTGTTTTTCTTTAAATATAATCAAATGTGACACCAGATATGAATGGCGCTGAAGTCACACTAGGCACTGGCACTGGGCCCTAGACAAACAAACACGTGTGTAACTAACTGCTAGTTATTTAGTCAAAATTGTTGTTTTTCTTTAAATGTATTCAAATGTGACACCAGATATGAATGGTGCTGAAATGACACTATGTACTTGCACTGGGCATTAGACACACAAACACGTGTGTAACTAACTGCTAGTTACTTAGTCAAATTTGTTGTTTTTCTTTAAATGTATTCGAATGTGACACCAGATATGAATGGCGCTAAAGTGACACTATGTACTGGCACTGGGACTTAGACACACAAACACGTGTGTCACTGACTGCTAGTTATTTTGTCAAAATTGTTGTTTTTCTTTAAATGTATTCAAATGTGACACCAGATATGAAAGGCGCTGAAGTGACACTATGTACTGGCACTGGGCCTTAGACACACAAACACGTATGTAAATGACTGCTAGTTATTCAGTCAAAATTGTTGTTTTTCTTTAAATATAATAAAATCTGACTCCAGATATGAATGGCGCTGAAGTGACACTATGCACGGGCACTGGTCCTTAAAAAACACAAACACGTGGTGTGTAACTGACTGCTAGTTATTCAGTCAAAAATGTTGTTTTTCTTTAAATGAATTTGAATGTGACACCAGAAATAAATTGCGCTAAACTGACAATACGCACGGGCACTGGGCCTTAGACACACAAACACGTGTGTAACTGGCTGCTAGTAATTCAGTAAAAATTGTTGTTTTTCTTTAAATGTATTCGAATGTGACACCAGATATGAATGGCGCTGAAGTGACACTATGCACTGGCACTGGGCCTTAGACACACTAACACGTGTGTAACTAACTGCTAGTTACTTAGTCAAAATTGAGATTTTTCTTTAAATGTATTTGAATGTGACACCAGATATGAATGGCGCTTAAGTCACACTATGCACTGGCATTGGGACTTAGACAAACAAACACGTGTGTAACTAAATGCTAGTTATTTAGTCAAAATTGTTGTTTTTCTTTAAATGTATTCGAATGTGACACCAGATATGAATGGCGCTAAAGTGACACTATGCACTGGCACCGCGCCTTATACACACAAACACGTGTGTAATTAACTGCTAGTTACTTAGTCAAAATTGTTGTTTTTCTTTAAATGTATTCGAATGTGACACCAGATATGAATGGCGCTGAAGTGACACTATGTACTGGCACTGGGCCTTAGACACACAAACACGTGTGTAACTGACTGCTAGTTATTTAGTCAAAGTTGTTGTTTTTCTTTAAATTTATTCAAATGTGACACCAAATATGAAGGGCGCAGAATTTACACTATGTACTGGCACTGGACCTTAGACACACAAACACGTGAGTAACTGACTGCTAGTTATTCAGTCAAAATTGTTGTTTTTCTTTAAATATAATCAAATGTGACACCAGATATGAATGGCGCTGAAGTGACACTATGCCCTGGCACTGGGCATTAGACACACAAACACGTGTGTAACTGACTGCTAGTTATTCAGTCAAAATTGTTGTTTTTCTTCGAATGTATTTGAATGTGACACCAGATAAGAATGCCGCTGAACTGACACTAGGCACGGGCACTGGGCCTTAGACACACAAACACGTGTGTAATTGGCTGCTAATAATTCAGTCAAAATTGTTGTTTTTCTTTAAATGTATTCAAATGTGACACCAGATATGAATGGCGCTGAAGTGACACTATGTACTGGCACTGGGCTTTAGACACACAAACACGTATGTAACTGACTGCTAGTTATTCAGTCTAAATTGTTGTTTTTCTTTAAATTTAATCAAATGTGACACCAGATATAAATGGCGCTGAAGTGACACTATACACTGGCACTTGGCCTTAGACACACTAACACGTGTGAAACTAACTGCTAGTTACTTATTTAAAATTGTTGTATTTCTATAAATGTATTTGAATGTGACACCAGATATGAATGACGCTGAAGTGACACTATGTACTGGCACTGGGCCTTAGACACACAAACACGTGTGTAACTGACAGCTAGTTATTTAGTCAAAATTGTTGTTTTTCTTTAAATATAATCAAATGTGACACCAGATATGAATGGCGCTGAAGTGAAACTATGCACTGGCACTGGGCATTTGACACGCAAACACGAGTGTAACTGACTGCTAGTAATTCAGTCAAATTTATTTTTTTTCTTTAAATATATTCGAATGTGACACCATATATGAATGGCGCTGAACTGACACTATGCACTGGCACTAGGCCATAGACACACAAACAATTGTGTAACCTGCTGCTAGTTATTCAGTCAAAATTGTTGTTTTTCTTTAAATATATAGTCGAATGTGACACCAGATATGAATGGCGCTGAAGTGACACTATGTACTGGCACTGAACCTTAGACACACAAACACGTGTGTAACTGACTGCTAGTTATTCAGTCAAAATTGTTGTTTTTCTTTAAATATAATCAAATGTGACACCAGATATGAATAGCACTGAAGTGACACTATGCACTGGCACTGGTCCTTAGACACACAAACACGTGTGTAACTAGTGTCACTTCAGCGCCATTCAGTAAAAATTGTTGTTTTTCTTTAAATGTATTCGAAAGTGACATCAGATATGAATGGCGCTGAAGTGACAGTATGTTCTGGCACTGGGCCTTAGACACACAAAGATGTGTGTAACTGACTGCTAGTTATTCAATCAAAATTGTTGTTTTTCTTTAAATATAATCAAATGTGACACCAGATATGAATGGGCATGACACTATGCACTGGCACTGGGCCTTAGACCCACAAACACGTGTGTAACTGACTGCTAGTTATTCAGTCAAAATTGTTGTTTTTCTTTAAATATAATCAAATGTGACACCAGATATGAATGGCGCTGAATGAAGTGACACTATGCCCTGGCACTGGGCATTAGACACACAAACACGTGTGTAACTGACTGCTAGTTATACAGTCAAAATTGTTGTTTTTCTTTGAATGTATTCGAATGTGACACCAGATATGAATGGCTCTAAAGTGACACTATGAACTGGCTCTGGGCCTTTGACACGCAAACACGTGTGTAACTGACTGCTAGTTATTCAGTCAAAATTGTTGTTTTTCTTTAAATATAATAAAAAGTGACACCAGGTATGAATGGCGCTGAAGTGACACTATGCACTGGCAATTGGCATTAGACACGCAAACACGTGTGTAACTGACTGCTAGTTATTCAGTCCAAATTGTTGTTTTTCTTTAAATGTATTCGAATGTGACACCAGATATGAATGGCGCTGAAGTGACACTATGCACTGGCACTGGGCCTTAGACACGCAAACACGTGTGTAACTGGCTGCTAGTTATTCAGTCAAAATTGTTGTTTCTCTTTAAATATAATCAAATGTGACACCAGATATGAATGGCGCTGAAGTGACACTATGCATTAGACACGCAAACATGAGTGTAACTGACTGCTAGTAATTCAGTCAAAATTGTTATTTTTCTTTAAATATATTTGAATGTGACACCAGATATGAATGGCGCTGAACTGACACTATGCACTGGCACTAGGCCATAGACACACAAACAATTGTGTAACCTGCTGCTAGTTATTCAGTCAAAATTGTTGTTTTTCTTTAAATATATAGTCGAATGTGACACCAGATATGAATGGCGCTGAAGTGACACTATGTACTGGCACTGAACCTTAGACACACAAACACGTGTGTAACTGACTGCTAGTTATTCAGTCAAAATTGTTGTTTCTCTTTAAATATAATCAAATGTGACACCAGATATGAATGGCGCTGAAGTGACACTATGCATTAGACACGCAAACACGTGTGTAACTGACTGCTAGTTATTCAGTCAAAATTGTTTTTCTTTAAATATATTCGAATGTGACACCTGATATGAATGGCACTGTAGTGACACTATGTACTTTCACTGGGCCTTAGACACACTAACACGTATGTAACTGACTGCTAGTTGTTCAGTCAAAATTGTTGTTTTAACTTAAATGAATTTTAATGTGACACCAGATATAAATTGGGCTAAACTGACACTACGGACGGGCACGGGGCCTTAGGCCTCATGCACACGACCGTTTTGTGCATCCGTGGCCGTTGTGCCGTTTTCCGTGTTTTCTTTTTTTCGCGGACACATTGACTTTCAATGGGTCCGTGGAAAAATCGGAAAATGCACCGTTTTGCAGCCGAGACCGTGATCCGTGTATCCTGTCCGTCAAAAAAATAGGACCTGTCCTATTTTTTTGACGGACAACGGTTCACGGACCCATTCAAGTCAATGGGTCCATGAAAGAACACGGATGCACACAAGATTGGCATCCGTGTCCGTGATCCGTGGCCATAGGTTGCTTTCATACAGACGGATCCGAAGATCCGTCTGCATAAAAGCTTTTTCTGATCTAAGTTTTCACTTTGTGAAAACTCATATCCGACAGTATATTCTAACACAGAAGCATTCCCATGGTGATGGGGACGCTTCTAGTTAGAATACACTACAAACTTTGTTCAAGACTGCCCCCTGCTGCCTGGCAGCACCCGATCTCTTACAGGGGGATATGATAGCACAATTAACCCCTTCAGGTGCGGCACCTAAAGGGTTTAATTGTACTATCATATTCCCCTGTAAGAGATCAGGGCTGCCAGGCAGCAGGGGGCAGACCCCCCCCTCCCCAGTTTGAATATCGTTGGTGGCACAGTGTGCGCCCCCCATCGGGCCCCCCCTTCCTCCCTCTAATGTTAGAAATCATTGGTGTCACAGTGTGCACCCACCATCGCCCCCCTCCCTCCCTCTATTGTAATAAATCGTTGGTGGCACAGTGTGCGCCCACCATCGCCCCCCTCCCTCCCTATATTGTAATAAATCGTTGGTGGCACAGTGTGCGCCCCCCATCGGCCCCCCTCCCTCTATTGACTTTCAATGTAAAGTCAGGATTTCCTTTACTTTCACACTTGCGTTGCATTATATTGTTAAAACGGATCCGTCCAGACTTTACATTGAAAGTCAATGAGGGGCGGACACCAAAACGACTTTTTTCTCATGTCCGTGGATCCTCCAAAAATCAAGGAAGACCCACGGACGAAAAAACGGTCACGGATCACGGACCCACGGATCCCGTTTTTGCGGACCGTGAAAAAAAACTGTCGTGTGCATGAGGCCTTAGACACACAAACACGTGTGAGACTGGCTGCTAGTAATTCAGTCAAAATTGTTGTTTTTCTTTAAATGTATTAGAATGTGACACCAGATATGAATGGCGCTGAAGTGACACTATGTACTGGCACAGGGCCTTCGACACACAAACACGTGTGTAACTGACTGCTAGTTATTCAGTCAAAATTATTGTTTTTCTTTAAATGTATTCTAATGTGACATCAGATATGAATGGCGCTGAAGTGACAGTATGTTCTGGCACTGGGCCTTAGACACACAAAGTTGTGTGTAACTGGCTGCTAGTTATTCAGTCAAAATTGTTGTTTTTCTTTAAATATAATCAAATTTGACACCAGATATGAATGGCGCTGAAGTGACACTATGCACGGGCACTGGGCCTTAGACACACAAACAAATGTGTAATTGGATGCTAGTAATTCTGTCAAAATTGTTGTTTTTCTTTAAATATAATCAAATGTGACACCAGATATGAATGGCGCTGACGTGACATTATGCACTGGCACTGGGCCTTAGACACACAAACACGTGTGTAACTGACTCCTAGTTATTCAGTCAAAATTGTTGTTTTTCTTTAAATATAATCAAATGTGACACCAGATATGAATGGCGCTGAATTGACACTATGCACTGGCACTGGGCCTTAGACACACAAACATGTTTGTAACTGACTGCTAGTTATTCAGTCCAAATTGTTGTTTTTCTTTAAATATAATCAAATGTGACACCAGATATGAATGGCGCTAAAGTGACACTATGCACTATCACTGGGCATTTGACACAAAAACATGTGTGTAACCGACTGCTAGTTATTTAGTCTAAATTGTTGTTTTTCTTTAAATGTAATCGAATGTGACACCAGATATGAATGGCGCTGAAGTGACACTATGCACGGGCACTGGGCCTTAGACACACAAACACGTGTGTAACTGACTGCTAGTTATTCAGTCCAAATTGTTTTTTTTCTTTAAATATAATCAATTGTGACACCAGATATGAATGGCGCTGAAGTGACACTATGCACTGGCACTGGGCCTTAGACACACAAACACGTGTGTAACTGACTGCTAGTTATTCAGTCAAAATTGTTGTTTTTCTTTAAATATAATCAAATATGACTTCAGATATGAATGGCGCTGAAGTGACACTAAGCATTGGCACTGGGCCTTAGACACACAAACCCGTGTGTAACTGACTGCTAGTTTCTTCAGTCCAAAATGTTGTTTTTCTTTAAATATAATTTAATGTGACACTAGATATGAATGGCGCTGAAGTGACACTATGCACTCGCATTGTTTCTTAGACACACAAAAACGTGTGTAACTGACTGCTAGTTATTCAGTCAAAATTGTTGTATTTCTTTAAATGTAATCAAATGTGACACCAGATATGAATGGCGCTAAAGTGACACTATGCACTGTCACTGGGCCTTTGACACAAAAACATGTGTGTAACCGACTGCTAGTTATTTAGTCTAAATTGTTGTTTTTCTTTAAATATAATCTAATGTGACACCAGATGAATGGCGCTGAAGTGACACTATGCACTGGCACTGGGCCTTAGACACAAAAACATGTGTGTAACTGACTGCTTGTTATTGAATTAAAATTGTTGTTTTTCTTTAAATGTAATCGAATGTGACACCAGATATGAATGGCGCTGAAGTGACACTATGCACTGGCATTGGCGCTTAGACACACAAACACGTGTGTAACTGACTGCTAGTTATTCAGTCAAAATTGTTGTATTTCTTTAAATGTAATCAAATGTGACACCAGATATGAGTTGCGCTGGTGACACTATGCACTTGTGTAACATCCTGAAGTATGTCACTAAACTTCCGTCACCCTGCTTCATAATATTTTAAGTGTATATTTATTATCATGTGTAATCTTGCTTTGCATTCTCTATTATATGTATTTTCTATGCCTGTTTTATATTATTGCTGTAATTTTCAATGTACACCAGCAGGTCACAGCAGTATGTAGCAGGTCATAGTTAGTATCTCTAGCCTGGAATAGTCCATTCCAGGTTAGCTCCCCCCTTTCTGAAGAGGAGTGGAATGTTCCCACTTCCTTCCTCATGGGGAAGAAGGAAAGTTCTAGGCAGTGTACCAGCCACCCCGGCTAGGGGAAGGCTGTGTTAGTAGGAGCTCCCAGAGACAGGATCGAGCCTCGGTCTTCTACCTCAGCTGATAAAGTAAGCAGCCATTACAGAACTATAGATCTCCAGGAAGACACCACCATACCCTGCAAGCTGCTCTGTAAGTACAGATTCACAGACAAAAGATGATAGATACCTCTTCAGCTAGTCAGGCCCAAACAAAGAAGACTAAAGACAGCAGAAGATAGATACCGGCCAGATTCTACTAGGCGTATGTACAAGAAGCAGAATAGATAAATTCCTGCCACATATTGCCAATACCTGCTGGGATCCTAGACTATTGCTGTACCTGTATGGATCAAAGCTGCATATTACCAAGTAAACTGAAGTTGGACTCTATTACCTGTTTGGATCTCAATTATTCCTCAATTACTCCTGCTAAACACACTCAATTTATTGCAAGTGAGCCAGGATCCAGATTCCAGGCGTCCAGCCGTACCAAGGTAGGAGACACCGTTGACACTACCATAACTGCTATACAGAGATATTATCCCCCTCTGGCATTTCTCACCTGGTACATGAGTTATAACATCTTAAAGTGCCCTGCTACAGTAACTGCGCAAGCTGCAATTGGCATCACAAACTATTGCAATATATACTGACTCACTGCATAGCATCCCCACTGACCCAGTGTCCATCTCATTGCATAAAGTGGCGTCACGAACAGGATCGGATTGAATTGTGTGTCCATCCCTAACCACAGAACCGGATCTAATTGTGCGCAAAAAACTAACTTAAATCGCATGTTTCACAGTATAATAATCAGGGCTGAAGATTGTGCAGAGAACCCTGAAAAAGTGACTTTATTACCTGGTTGCTGTATAAAGAATCGCCATGCGGTTCCCACGAATACTTAAAAAACTAATTCGCCATATTCACAAAATGGCGCCGCCTCTCCATGCTTGTCGGAGGCAGGGAAAGCAAGGAACGCCTCCTCAGGAGCGCGAAACTGAAGAATGCTCCCCCCCAAAAGCGGGAAAATGTGGTAGTTTTAGACAGTCTCAGTGGCAGTGAGGAACAGTCTAGTGTATGCTTAACAAGCAGCATAGGAGTTGGAGTGTGACAGAGTGAGGTATTAGATATATACAGAGCAATTCAGACCTCTATCAATAGCAATAGAGGATCTAGCATTGCTATACTAGGGACCAAGTTTAGCGAATCGAGAGTCAACCTGCAGTTTGAAACAAATTGTAGCAACCTTTAAGGGGCAGCAACACTGTCACAGAACTGTTACCCTCTGCATAGGGGACAGACAGTGGAGGCTTCCTGCAGTTTCACGCTCTCACGATCTAGGTGGTGTAGCTCCGCATGAGAGAACGCCACTAGGTATTATTAAGATCACAATATTAGTGTGTATACCACCCCAAGGGCAGACAGGTGAATGAGACCTGCTTTGCCCACCAAGGGATCCCCACAGAACATTTGTGAATATAAAAACACAACTCCAATTTGAATAAATATTCCCTATGCCGTTCACAGACATTTAGGAATAAAAAGTGATTGTGGTAGATACCGCAAGAGGAACCATCCCACATGTCACTATACACTGATCATTTTAAATCTTTCCTCTTTACTTTGTGTGAGGTGTAAACTCTTTTAAATTTTTTTAAATAAAGATATTATTTTAATATCAGTTAGAGACCCCTAAAGGGATTCTAGGTCTTATTGACCACTGTAGTATTAATATATCAATATCCCGAGGGTCTCTAAAAGGGACTTTGTATATACACCCCCTCAAAGGCGCAAATATAGTGAATACGCCCCTTCAGGAGCGGGGAAAAAAGAGACTGCCGACTGTGAACCTCCTACGGTGGACCGAGGAGATAAAGACTCCTCCCTCTGGGCCGCACCCTTAGAAATGGTCGTCTGCCGGATGAGAGAAGTCACCCTGATGGCGTCCATCCAGCCTAAATGGAACCAGATGGCGATCAGGAGGCGAGCCTGTATATGAGGATTGTGCTCCAGAGATCCAAGTATCCCAGATTGTAAGGAAGACTGGGCCATCTGTTTTCTCTACTATGCCGGAGGCCGTGGATACCTCCCTGGGCAAGAAGGCCTCACCGCCTACCTTAGAGAGTATACCGGAGGTCACTGAAAAGGCTGTTGATAAAGTCCCGGTTCCTACCTCAAAGAGCCCGGACCTGATCGAGTTCCTGGAGGCTGTGGATTCCTCCGCCTCGTTCAGTGCACCCGCGGAAGAAGACGTGCCTGCCGCAATGGAGATCGACGTTGAGCCAGGACACTGTCACCACCAGACATCTGAGAAGCTCTGACAGACGTTCTTCAGAACCTCATGCTTGAGGTTCTTTTGTTTTGCTTTCGTTTTGTCATCTTGTTTCTGTCATGGTCTTACCTCCTTGCTGTTCTCCTTCGTTGGACATGTGCTGGCGGCCATCTTGGTTTCTGGGTTTCTTGTAGCCTCCCACCCTGCGGCTCCTCCTTCCCACTGGGAGGAGCTGGATGCCTAGCTCATATATATAGGAGGTCTGTGGCTTCAGTTCCCTGCTTGGTCCTCCTGTGCTCACATGCTTCTAAGACTGCTGCTGCTTCTGGTTCCTGATCCTGGCTTCGTCTGACTACCCTGCTGATTCCTGATCCTGGCTTCGTCTGACTACCCTGTTGGTTCCTGATCCTGGCTTCATCTGACTACCCTTCTGGTTCCTGATCTCTGGTTTCGCAAGACCCTGCTTCGGTTTAGCCATCCGTTTGGACTTTTGCCTTACAGCTTTATTTTCAATAAAGCCTTCTTATTTCCACTCATCTCTTGTTGTACGTCTGGTTCATGGTTCCATGACATTAGGACCAAGCCATGAATTCTGACGGTACAGGGCCATCCTCGCTACCTACGCTGGTTGCCAGACTTGATCAGCAGGATCACCTGTTGGGTCGGTTCGCTGTGGCGTTGCAAACCCTGCTTGAACGCACGGCTCATTTAGCTTCCGTTGCCGAAGGGTCGGTTGTCGCTCCTGGGCCCGCTCCTACTGCCGCTCCGGTTGTTGCGCCAGAGTCTACCCCGACACCTGTTGCTGTGCCTGCGATGTTTCGGGGTATGACCGGTTCTGCCCCCCCTCCACAGCGCTTTGGGGGAGAGCCATTTCAGTGCCGAGGTTTCCTTAACCAGGTGGGCATTTACTTCGAGATCAAAGGTGGGCTTCTTGATCTCGCTGCTCTCGGACAAGGCCTTGGCCTGGGCCAGCCCTTTATGGGAGAACAACAATCCGGTGGTTGCCGAGTTTTCCGGTTTTGTTGCTTCTCTTCGGAAGGTATTCGATGTGCCGGCTCGTGCTGCCTCTGCTGCGAAGCTCCTTATGTCCATCAGACAGGGTTCACGATCCGTAGCTGAATACGCCATTGAGTTTCGTACCCTGGCAGCAGAGGTGGGCTGGAATAATGAGGCTCTGGTCGCTGCTTTCTCTCATGGTCTCTCGGATGCCTTGAAGGATGAGGTTGCAGCTAAGGACCTACCTGTGGAGCTCGAGTCTCTTATTTCTTTCCTGATTTTGATTGACACCAGACTCAGGGAGAGACCTTCCTTTCAGGAGAGCCTGCGGAGGCCTTCTAACAGATTGGCGCCTACGTTTGCTGTCCCACCCGTGCCTCCCTCTCCTCCCACGCCTCCTGGGGATGACTTGTCTGGGGGTGAACCCATGCAGCTGGAGTTTGCTCGCCTGTCCGAGGGGGAGAGGGTACTCCGGAGACGCGAGGGCCGATGCATGTACTGTGGTCTCGGTGAGCATTTTCGGTTGGCATGCCCGAACCGTCCGGGAAACGCTCGCACCTGAGATCCTGTCGGGGGCAGATCTTGGGTGGAGTCTCCTCGTCCCCGGTTTCCCGTGTTGACAAACCACTGATTACTGTTGTCCTCTCCTGGGTCGGGGGCTCGGTGACGACCCAGGCGTTGGTGGACTCTGGTGCTGGTGGTTTGTTCATTGATAGTGTGTTCGCTGCCGCCAATTCCATTCCTCTGCAGCCTCGAGGTTCCCCACTGGCTCTTGAGGCGATAGACGGCAGACCCCTTCTGCCGCCACACGTGACTCATGAGACCCTTCCAGTGGGGATGGCCATTGGTGCCGTTCACAGAGAGTCGGTCTGTCTCCAGGTTATTTCGTCTCCACACTACTCGGTGGTCTTGGGGTACCCCTGGCTCCAGAAGCATAATCCGACTTTCGATTGGAAATCGGCCGAGATCCTCTCGTGGTCACCGCAGTGTGGGGCTAGTTGCATCCATGGGCCTGTCAAGTTGCTGTGTACTTCCTCGGACTCTCTGTTGCCTCCTGAATACGAGGAGTACTGGGATGTATTCGATAAGGTGCGTGCGGTTGCCCTACCTCCGCACCGCCCATACGATTGTGCCATAGAGTTACAATCTGGTGCCGTTCCTCCTCGTGGCAAAGTCTATCCACTGTCGGTAGCGGAGAATGAGGCCATGGAGGAGTACGTGAGGGAGGCGCTTTCACGCGGACACATTCGCAAATCCTCGTCCCCGGCAGGGGCTGGATTTTTCTTTGTGAAAAAGAGGGGAGGTGAGTTGAGGCCTTGCATCGATTACAGGGGTCTCAATCGCATCACGATCAAGAACGCTTACCCGATACCCTTGATTTCCGAGCTGTTCGATCGCCTCAAAGGGGCCACGGTCTTTACCAAACTCGACCTGAGGGCGGCATATAACCTGGTAAGGATCAAGGCGGGCGATGAGTGGAAGACCGCGTTTAACACCAGGACCGGTCATTATGAATCCTTGGTTATGCCCTTTGGGTTGTGCAATGCGCCCGCAGTCTTCCAGGAATTCATCAACGATGTTTTCCGTGACCTGTTGCAGCAGTGTGTGGTGGTCTATTTGGATGACATCTTGGTATATTCTGAATCCATGGAGGCCCACATTCTGGATGTCAGACGAGTGTTGCAACGGTTACGAGAGAACAAGCTGTTCGGTAAGCTTGAGAAATGCGAATTTCACCGATCCCAGGTAACCTTCTTAGGTTACATCATTTCCGCTGAGGGGTTCTCCATGGATCCTGAGAAGGTTTCGGCCGTCTTACAGTGGCCCCAGCCCAGTGGTCTTCGTGCCCTGCAGCGCTTTTTGGGCTTCGCCAATTATTATCGGAAGTTCATCAGGGACTTTTCCATGCTAGCCAAGCCTCTCACGGATCTGACCAGGAAGGGCAGTAATCCCCAGGTCTGGCCGCCCGAGGCCATCCGAGCTTTTGAGGCTCTAAAGTCCGCCTTTGTGTCGGCTCCGATTCTGTCGCATCCCAACCCTGGGTTGCCTTTTGTCCTCGAGGTGGACGCGTCTGAGACGGGAGTAGGCGCCCTCCTGTCTCAGCGTAGAACACCAGAGGGTCCTCTGCTTCCTTGTGGGTTTTACTCCCGGAAACTGTCTTCCGCGGAGTGCAACTATCAGATTGGTGACAGGGAGTTATTGGCCATCGTGCAGGCCCTTAAAGAATGGAGGCACTTGCTCGAGGGCTCGGTGGTTCCGGTTCTCATCCTGACGGACCACAAGAATCTGACCTACCTCTCTGAGGCCAAGAGATTGACACCACGTCAGGCCAGATGGGCTCTGTTCTTGTCACGTTTTAATTACGTGGTCTCCTACCTACCCGGTTCCAAGAACATCAGAGCGGATGCCTTATCACGGCAGTACTCCGAGCTGTCCGGGGAGGAGTCGATTCCGACTTCGGTCATACCTCCGAATCAGATCCTGGCCGCCATTTGCACCAGCCTGACCTCTCCCCTGGGTGAGCAGATTTTGGCGGCTCAATCTGGTGCTCCCTCTGGGAGACCCAACGGCAGGTGTTTTGTGCCTGAGGAGTTGCGCACTCGGTTGTTGCGAACCTACCATAACTCCAAGGCCGCGGGGCATCCTGGAAAGAATCAGCTGTCCTGGGCTGTTTCACGTCTGTTCTGGTGGCCTTCTCTACGTTCCGACATCGCCGCATATGTAGCGGCATGCTCCGTTTGTGCCCAGAGTAAGTCCCCTCGGCACCTTCCGTTGGGCCTTTTGCAACCCATAGCCACCGGGGATCGTCCATGGTCACCCCTGGGGTTGGATTTCATTGTGGACCTCCCTGCATCCCGAGGCCATACGGTCATTCTCATGATAGTGGTTCGGTTTTCCAAAATGTGCCACTGTGTACCTCTCAAGAAGTTACCCTCTGCACAAGAGTTGGCCTCGATTTTTGCCAGGGAGGTCTTCCGGTTGCACGGTTTGCCCAAGGAGATTGTGTCGGATCGGGGGAGTCAGTTTGTGTCCAGGTTCTGGCGCGCCTTTTGCTCCCAGTTGGGGATTCATCTCTCTTTCTCATCGGCCTACCACCCTCAGTCCAATGGGGTCGCAGAACGATCCAATCAGGCCTTGGAGCAATTCCTTCATTGCTATGTCTCCGATCACCAAGACAATTGGGTTGACCTCCTGCCTTGGGCTGAGTTTGCCAGGAACACGGCGGTGAACTCTTCCTCTGGGACGTCTCCCTTCATGGCCAATTATGGGTTCCAACCTGCCGTGTTACCGGAGGTATTCTCTCCCCAGGATATTCCGGCTGTGGAGGATCACCTTTCCGTCCTACGTGCTTCTTGGGTACAGATCCAGAGGTCCCTTGAGGTCTCTGCGCAGCGCCAGAGACTCCAGGCCGATCGCAGACGAGCGCCCGCTCCTTCCTACCAGGTCGGAGACCGCGTATGGTTGTCCACCCGCAACCTCAACCTTTGAGTGCCCACTCCCAAGCTGGCGCCTCGCTTTGTTGGTCCCTTCCGAGTGCTTCGCAGGGTAAACCCGGTAGCCTATGCCCTTGCGCTTCCTCCTGGCATGCGGATCTCCAACGTGTTTCATGTCTCCCTCTTGAAGCCACTGGTGTGTAATCGTTTCACTTCCTCGATTCCTCGGCCTCGTCCGGTCCAAGTGGGCAATCGTGAGGAGTATGAGGTGAGCAATATCCTGGACTCACGCCTGGTCCGCGGCCGGTTGCAGTTTTTGGTCCATTGGCGTGGTTATGGTCCAGAGGAGCATTCCTGGGTTCCCTCCGCAGATGTCCATGCTCCTGCCTTGCTCCGAGCCTTCCACGCACGCTTCCCTCAGAAACCGTTCCTTACTCCGCGGAGGAGGGGCCCTTGAGGGGGAGGTACTGTCATGGTCTTACCTCCTTGCTGTTCTCCTTCGTTTGACATGTGCTGGCGGCCATCTTGGTTTCTGGGTTTCTTGTAGCCTCCCACCCTGCGGCTCCTCCTTCCCACTGGGAGGAGCTGGATGCCTAGCTCATATATATAGGAGGTCTGTGGCTTCAGTTCCCTGCTTGGTCCTCCTGTGCTCACATGCTTCTAAGACTGCTGATGCTTCTGGTTCCTGATCCTGGCTTCGTCTGACTACCCTGCTGATTCCTGATCCTGGCTTCGTCTGACTACCCTGTTGGTTCCTGATCCTGGCTTCATCTGACTACCCTTCTGGTTCCTGATCTCTGGTTTCGCAAGACCCTGCTTCGGTTTAGCCATCCGTTTGGACTTTTGCCTTACAGCTTTATTTTCAATAAAGCCTTCTTATTTCCACTCATCTCTTGTTGTACGTCTGGTTCATGGTTCCATGACAGTTTCCCTCTCTCAGCTGTCATCTAGTTGCACTGATTGCATCCCTTTAAATTCCCTCCCATACTGCATCACTTTGCTGTTTATACAACTTCCTGGAGTGTGTGCATGCTGGATGCTACCACTAATGCTTCTACAGATAAGTCTGTTCATTTATTTGTGTTTTCCTGTTTGCTTGATCCTAGGTGACCCTGACTCCCTCCGTATTAAGTGTAGGGAGCCGGTGGTCGTGTCCCCTTACTATTATAGGGTGTTCAGGTGTCATACAGTCGAGGAACGAGGGTATGTAATCATCTACCATAGAGATTTTTGCATAGGCTGAGCAGTAAGGGAGAGAGCTAGGGCTGTTACAGGGCTTACCCTTTGGTTCCTTAGTTTTGGATCAAGTCAGTCAGATCTTCATTTGTGTCTTCTAGTTTTCTGTAACACCTTCCGTGACACACCCGCGGAGGACGTCGCTACCTCAGCCAGCCACCAGTCTGCAGCGCAGATGAAAATGGCGCCCCCAGATCGTGACCAGGAGACTCCGGAACCAGCTGCCCGGCCGCGACAGCAGGTAGGAGCTACCCCGCTCCCTGAGGCCCAGGCCCGGTCCATGTCCGTCCCTACACCACGTCCAGAGACCCCAGCACCTGCCATCATCCTTAGGCCAGCAAAGCCACAGTCACCTACTGGTGCGGCGGAGGCGGCTGGTGATTCCACTCTGCCGCCCAGCTATGAGAAATGCAGAGCCTTAACCCTGAGGTACCCCATGAAATCACAGCCTTTGCCCAGACCGCCTGGGAATATAAATCCACGGTTGAAGAGTGGGTGAAGCAGGTGATTGACAACCCCCAGTCAGGAGACCCCAAACTGACCCAACGTACTAGAACTGTATTGTGGTTCTCTGTGGAGAGGGGTGTAGGGTTCCTGCAAGACAACTATATTGGGACTGAAGTCTTTGTGTGCTGCCGCTCAGTGAAACAGCACTATTTGCCTCAGGCCAGGCACAACCTTTATGTGGGGGACCAGGTGGAATACACCCCCATGCGGTCCATGCAAGGACTGTTTGCAGCTGGAGTCACTCTACTCGACAAGCCACTTTCCCCTGCCGTCACCCCAGAGTCCTGGCAGGAGGATCCAGGCTCTGCGGGCAGGACCAGATGCCTTCAGGAAGCCCCGGATGGCCGTCTACTGTTCAAAGAGAAGGCCCAACCTGCAACTGCACCTTTAATGCCGGACCTGTCACCACCACCAACCCTGAGGGTGGGGCAGATTAATAATAGTGTGCTAACCTTCAACCCTAAGTTCCAGCCATGTTTCCTGCCACCGTACATGCTTCCCTGGAAGAAGCCCCAGGCAGCTGTTCCAGCTCTCCCTGAGCCTCTGCAGCCAGAAATGTTGCCACCTCCATTACCGGCTGTGGATCCCGGGCTACAGAGAGTCACAGCAGCTTTTTCCAGGCTGTCCGCACAGCCAATTCCTACAGCCACCGGTAGAGGGCAGTGGCGCACCACTACCAACGCCACTCTTAACACCAGAGGCAGGAACATCCTCTAATGAGATTCACCAGCTCCAGTAGTGATGAGGAGCTGGACATCTACCTGTAAGGTGTCCCCCATAATGAAAATGAATAATCTTCAGTGACATTTTGGGAGCCACTCCATGGACTGCTATCTGATGGTTAAGGATCTGTTTGACAGAGTTGTGTGTTTTAACTGTTTTTGTTACAGGTTGCCAGTGTTTGTCCTCATCCAGATGGTCATGTCAGTTAGGACTCCCCCCATCAGCACTTACCCCCTCATGTCCAAGTTAACCGTTTTATCCCCTTTCTCAGGTTACTTGATAGCATTTTGCTCTTATGACATTTTAATCCTTGGATTACAATTAACTTTTAACCCTTTGGATTACAATTTACTCCTTTGCCCTGTGGATTGCAAGGAACTTTTATCAGTTTCCAGAGGATTCTACAACTTTAAGCACTTTCAGGAAACAGGACTCAAGTTAGTGTTGAGCCTCACCTGACATTGATACTTGCACTATTTTATATAAAATGTTTTATTGCAACGTAAAAGTTTGCACCCAAAGAAAGGACTCAAACGTGATACCTGAGCTCTTTGTGATTTGATACTGTAATATTTTGCACTAAGTACCAGTTTACAAGTTTGGTAACGTTTAAGATAACATGCCCATTGTGTGTATTCTTCTCCTAGGTGCCGCAATGTGAATTTATGCACAGATTGTCATGATTGCACTTAACCATTGCACTTAACAAAAATGTAGCAACTTACTGAAAGTGTGCCTTATTACAGCTCTTGTTCTTTCCCCCCTTGGGATTGTCTACATAGAGACATTGAAAACGAATGGCCTACACCCGGTGATGTATACCCATAGGTACCCAGGGTAGGATCAAGTGATAAGTCCAGACAGATCCAGTTACTTCACAGGTACCCCTGCTGCTTCGGGAATCGTTAGAAGCCCTAGGCTGCTCCTTCCCGCTTGTTAAATGTTCCGGATTGTTCCCATCCGGAGGTGTCTTATTTCCAGGAGCGCACAGGATTAAAGACCCTCCTCCTGTGACATTGCCAGAAGACATGGAGACGATAAATACCTCATCTTCTGAGCCTTTTGCCTAAGGTACGGCCCCTCAAACCTCAGAGCCATACTTAGCTTCCTCTTAGACATCATAGTAATCGTGCTACAAGCCAAATTTCTTCAGGCTATGGTGCAGGGAAAGGAATACAGGATAAAGCCACCCTTCTATTTGCGGGCTTTGCATTACACAATGGTGGGATTACGGAGTAAAGACACCCCCATGCTTTCTTTGATGTCTACAGAGCTCAGGACATGCAAAGTCAGTTAGTGATGTATGCTTTGTGCAGTATTAGGTTACCTGGTTATACCAAGAGAAGGAAACTGTGCGTTGGACACCTTACTCTAGCAGGCAGGAACCTCGAGGAAACCGTTATATGTTTTGTCTATGTACCCCGAGCTGATTCCTCCACCCTCTTAGCATATGCCGAGGATGGCTTCACTTAAAGTAAGCGGGTATGTAACATCCTGAACTATGTCACTAAACTTCCATCACCCTGCTTCATAATATGTTAAGTGTATATTTATTATCATCCTGTGTAATCCTGCTTTGCATTATTGCTGTAATTTTCCATGTACACCAGCAGGTGGCAGCAGTATGTAGCAGGTCATAGTTAGTATCTCTAGCCTTGAATAGTCCATTCCAGGTTAGCTCCCCCTTTCTGAGGAGGAGTGGAATGTTCCCACTTCCTACCTCATGGGGAGGAAGTAAAGTTCTAGGCAGTGTACCAGCCACCCCCTGCTGGGGTAGGTTGTGTTAGTAGGAGCTCTCAGTTAGAGGGATCCAAACCCTGGATCCAGCCTCGGCTGAGGTAAAGATCCATCTTCCCAGACTGAGTCACCTATCTCAGCTGGTGGACAAGAAAGCAGCCATCTATTGAACTATAGATCTCCAGGAAGACACCACCATACCCTGTGAGCAGTCCTGTAAGTACAGATCCAAAGACAAAGAGAAGATAGATACCTCTTCAGCTAGTCAGGCCCAAACAAAGCAGACTAAAGACAGAGCAGAAGATAGATACCTGCCAGATTCTACTAGGCGTATGTACAAGAAGCAGAATAGATAAATTCCTGCCACATATTGCCAAAACCTGCTGGGATCCTAGACTATTGCTGTACCTGTATGGATCAAAGCTGCATATTACCAAGTAAACTCAAGTTGGACTCAAGTTTGGATCTCAATTATTCCTCAATTACTCCTGCTAACTACACTCAATTTATTGCAAGTGAGCCAGGATTCAGGAGTCCAGCCGTACCAAGGTAGGAGACACCGTTGACACTACACAGAGACATTATCCCCCTCTGGCATTCCTCACCTGGTATATGAGCTATAACATCTTAAAGGGCCCTGCTACAGTACCTGCGCAAGCTGCAATTAGCATCACAAACTATTACACTTATATACTGAACCACTGCATAGCAACCCCACTGACCTAGTGTCCTGCTCATTGCACTTGCAGGGCTGTGAGCCTGACACACACGCTGGCAGGCAGGCAGGCAACTGCAATTTGATTACACAGGAATAAAAAAAAAAGCAGACTGATGTTCTTGCGCTCTACAGCAGAGATCAGATGAGTCTTTCAGGACTGTATTGGACACTAAATACACTAGCCTAGCTATCAATTCCCCTATTAAATCAGCAGCAGCTACACTGTCCCTACTCTCACTAAGAATGCAGCTTCTGAATGAATCTAAAATGGATGCTGTTCAGGAGGGGGGAGGGTCTGGGAAGGAGGGTCTGCTGCTGATTGGCTGGAATGTGTCTGCTGACTGTGAGGTACAGGGTCAAAGTTTATTCGATGATGATGAATAGGGTGCGGACCGAACATCGCATATGTTCGCCCGCCGCGGCGAACGCGAACAAGCTATGTTCGCCGGGGAATAGTTCGGGACATCACTATATGGCGCCGGCGGACATCGCCATATGTTCACATATTTGGCGAATCGCGAATGCGCAAAGTTTGCCGTGAAACGACCCCCGTGCGAACCACAAGGCAATCTGTACTCCTGAGCCAGCAGGAGATTTGGGACTGGAGCAGATACTCCAAATGCACCAACGATAATCAGTCTCTGTCTAAACTTACAAATGTGCATTTTATAAGTAAATACATCCTCATTTAATTTTATCTTTTATTAATATCTGCAGTACACAAGATATTGCATGAGCATTCATGAAAGGCTTTTCTGTGAAATACATATATGCAGACACATTATTTTCTGATTTAAACCACATAACTCATATTTTACCTGAATGAGGCTTAAATCACATCATGTTTTTCCTATCTGTGGATTTTTTTTTTTGCCATTTAAAACTAAAGTATGTTTAAAAACCCCTTTCTGACATCCACTGTACATGTATGGTGTATGGTAGGTCTTTAAATATAGCCCTCAGAAGCTGAATGGGTGCCATATCTGGAATTGTGTTTTTTTTTTCTCTATTCCACCACATTTTTTAACTTTCCACTACATCGTATAGAATAATAAATAGTGCCATTAGAAAACACAACTTGTTCTGTAAAAAAACAAGCCCTCATAGAGCTATGTGAAAAACATGTTTAAAAAGTTATGTCTCTTTGAAGGCAGGGAGTAAAAAACAAAAAATGGAAACTGCGGTGTCAATAAGGTGTTAAAAGAGGATATTGTGAGTACATGTCTTGTTTTATTGATAGTTCATAAGAATATAGCAGGCTGTCGGAAATAAAGACACAGTGGCTATTACGTGTAAACCACGACTTTCACTGATATTTATAGAAACTGCCGATTGCAATAGTGAAAATTACTATTGCAAACAACAGTGACTGTAGAAAACATTTCTCAAGAACCCGAGCTAACTAGATTACCTTCTCTACATGCCATATAACATAAGAAGGCAATTCTCACAAGAACCGTAGTATGATTAATTAATGACTGATTCATGGGTGTATTTCCTACGTAGAGAAGTGGTAAGTGTTGGATATAATGATACAATTGAGCGACGGGATTTCATGCTGGGGTAAATTCTCTTTAAAACAGCTCTTCTAAATAGGATATAAACCCAGGGATCCAAAATCTGGTTCCATGTTGCCACTCGAAGAAATATTAGAAGCAGTTTCTCTGTTTCTCTGGGTATTTCTCTGTCCGTCACTTCACTTATGGATTGCTGAAGAACTGTTTGTGCTATGAAAATCTGAAAAATATAAAAGGTGAACACACATATGAAAAGCACAATATTTTTTTTATAAACTTATGACAATTATTTGGCCAATGTCCCAGTGACATGGTTACATACTAATGTTGAGCAATTCTGGTTGCAAAAATGCTTCCTATCGCTCATTACAAATCTTAGCTGAATACAAGTCTGTGTAGCCATGTAGTTAGATTGGGAAAATGTAAGGATTGTAAGGTACTACATAATTACAAAGGTTGAAAAAAAATAAAAGGTCCATTAAGTTCAACCAACTATACAACATTAATGTTAGATAATTATAATTCTATATGCTATTTGCTGTTAGATAAGCATATTGCCCCTTTTAAATGTTGATATAGTAGCCGCCATTACCACCTCTTAAAGTAGGGCATTCCATAGTTTGAATACTCTAACTGTAACAAATCCTTTCCTATACTGTCTAAATCAGGCATGCTCCACCTGCGGCCCTCCAGCTGTTGCAAAGCTACAACTCCCAGCATGCCCAAACAGCCTACAGCTATCAGCCTACAGCAGGGCATTGTGGGAGTTGCAGTTTTGCAACAGCTGGAGGGCCGCAGGTTGAGTATGCCTGGTCTAAGGGTACTTTCACACTAGCGTTTTTCTTTTCCAGCATAGAGTTCCTTCACAGGGGCTCTATACTGGAAAAAAACTGATCAGGCATATCCCCGTGCATTCTGAATGGAGAGTAATCCGTTCAGGATGCATCAGGATGTCTTCAGTTTAGTCATTTTGACTGATCAGGCAAAAGATAAAACCGTAGCATTCTACGGTTTTATCACCAGCAAATAAAACTGAAGACTTGCCAGAATTTTCCCCGCAGGAATGTATTAGTGCCGGATCCGTCTGTACACATGGCAAGCGGAGAGACGGATCCGTTCTTGCAATGCATTTGTGAGACGGATCCTCATCCGGATGCGTCTCACAAATGCTTTCAGTCACATGCAGATCGGCGGCCGCAAGTGTGAAAGTAGCCTAAATCATCTTTACTCCACATGTAAAGACTGTCCCCTAGTCCTTTGCAAAGTCCTTGGAATGAATTAATGATATGTCACTTCTGTGCATTGACCACACATGTAAGGCACGTTATGGGGGGCATTATAGTGGAGAGCGGCACTATGGGGCATTATTTGGGGGCACTATGGGGGAGTGGAGCACTATTGGGGCATCTGGTGGCACTAGATAGGGACATTTTTTACAGGCACATTATCTGCTGGGGTCACAAAGAAGGGGCATTTTTTACTGTCATTTTATGGGGGACACAATGGGGAAGGGGAAGAGGAGCACTATGAGGGCATTTAATGGGGCACTATATAGGGGTATTTTATACTGGCATACATTATGGGGACATTAGCTCAACTATGGGCACTGAGCAGAGGTATTTCATGTACAGTACTTTTATATTATAGGGAGAATTATTACTACTGGGGTATTATGCAGAGCTTTACTACTACTGGGGGGCTATGAGGAACTTGATTACTAGTATGGGCACTATAGGGGCATTATTACTACTAAGAGTGCTCTGGCAGAGAATAATTTCTATTGGTGGGATTTTAGGGAGCACTGTTACTTTGGGGGGCACCCTGGCACATTATCAGCTTAGCACAATTATTTTTGGGGAACATTATCTTTATACTATTATTGTCTGGGCACAGTTATTTTTTAGAGCACTGTGTGCCAATAATTGTTGAAGGGGGCACTATCTGTGTGGTAGTAGTATTTCCAGGGGGACTGCTTCTGCAGTATAGTATTGGGGTGGCAATAAAGGGTGTTCAGAAGTTGTGAAGATGATGGAAATGTGGGAAACTAATGTCTGTTTGTAAATCTCTGCAGAGACGGGAGATGGCTGAAAAATCATCATGGCGGTCTGGTCTGAATGGAGAAGATAAAGAAAGAGAACGTCTACAACAAAGGTGACATCACTGGATGTAAGAGGTATGTGGCGCTATGTAGGAGAGGAAATGCTCCGGCTCCTCCCCTGCCATTTGCAGAAGGAGGATTCAGAGCTGGGTGAGGACAGCCAAAGGGGGCAGCAGGCCACGAGCGGGTGGCAGATAGTGGCGGGGAACCACAGGCCTTGAGCAGGATCTGGGGAGGGAGGAGAGCGGTGGAGCTTCCTGGCTGTAGCCTGCTGTCTATTGTATAATGTGAAGCAGGCAGTGCAGGACAGTCCCTCCCCTCTCCATATGATGTGTAGAGACAATAGAATTTCAGCTGTACAGTGTTTGTTGGGAGTGGCCCATTATATGTAGGAGGGGTTTTTAATAATGGACGGGGCTAAAAATGTGCCACTTGACTGGATTTGCCCCCCAGTACTAAGGCTGCCTGCCTGGTTCATTTTTTTTATTTATTAATTAATTTATTTTTTTGAAATATGACAACAATCTTTATTGGTATTAAAAATTCATAACATAGGTTAAAACAAGGGGAGAAGAAGGCCACAAGGACCCCTTCACCACAGAACCCGTGATAGTAGGGACCACACAGGAGCAACTACAGGTCACAAGTCCAAGGTACATGCAATGGATGGTACCAGCAAACAATTGATGTATATGCAGCAATTGAACATAATAGGACAAATGTTAAACATGTAAGCACAAGTATCTTGCAATCCTGCGTTGTATGAGGACCATTAAAGAAATGGGAACCAATGCCCAATATCAAAAATGCATAATTGTAGGTCCATACAGCGAGGCATACAGTACATGCACAAGCTACATCATATTAAAAGGTCACAGGCAAGTTAAAGGGAACTTGTCACCAGTTTTATGGTGTCCTAACTAAGGGCAACATAAATAAGTGACTGATTCTTTTAGCAAAAAGCTGGGTCGCTTTCTTTAATTGACCCAGTCAATCTGCCAACATCTTGTATTGAAAAGCTCCAGCTGATAATGATGAGTCATGAATATTCATGAGCTCCTGACTCTCCCTGCCCACCTGCTGCTGAATGACAGTTTGTTTCCATAAGAATCAGCAGCAGGTGGGCAGGAGAGTGGCTATAGCTCTGAATTAAATAAACGCTGGACTCAATGACATCACGCCGGACTCGAATCAGCTCATTAGCATGCGGCATGAGGCATCTTTGTGTGTATATTATGAGGTAACCATCTGTCACACCAGTAAGTGAATACATCTAAGGTACTTTTTAGCAGTTAATGATTGTATATAATTAGTTAGATTACAATCAAATATCCACATGACAGGTTCCCTTTAAACATAAATAAATTACCCATAATGGACAAGTTACCCGAGGCTCCCAGTGTGCTAATGCCTCAACGCGCATTTTGCCAAGCCACTGGCTTCGTCAGGAGGCTTAAACAGGTAGGTTAAGATAGGGGTATATATATTAAAAATGCACCTGGAGTCAATCGCTGACTCATGTCCGGCATTATTAGGAGGGCCGCATCATAGTGCGCCACTCGTCACCCCGCGATCGACACCGTGCATGCTCACATGATCCCCAGCGCCATCCACGTGATGGATGACGTGGGGAGCAAGACACCACCCACATCGGTTGCTAGTGTAGCAAGCTAACACGGAGCACTACATGATGTGCCCACCCAGCGCAAGCGCGTAATGCGTACACCCCAGAGTCGAGCAGAGGCACTGCAGTGGAAAGAAAGTGTGCATCTTTAGTTTCAGGTCCTTATTTTTTTTTTTTTACAAATCTTTATTTAAGATTTTCTTTTTTAAATAGTTGCATAAAGAAACATTGTACAATTGCACATCAGAACAATAACGTATAAAACATAAGAATACATCCTTGATCTGCTACAGAGTAAACAAATTACATGTTTGGATTCACATAATAATAAATATTCGTGGCCGTTAGTTAAAGATAATTATCAATAAATTATTCAATTCCACCTCTGCATTGTTAGTTAGGGTTTGGACATAAATTAGCAGGCCACAATGTCCACTGACAATCCCGCTGTCTCCTTTTATATATATGACACGATCATATCACAACGCCAAATTGCTATGAATGGGGTGATCACATTTAAATACAGCTTTTGTTAAATACATCAATTATGTAACAAGCCACTCCACTATTACCCCGGCTATTTTACTTATCAGTTAGTCCTAAGTTAATTGTAGAAGTGCTACCAATGCTACCTTGATTAACATGCCACTGCAACCATGGTGTCCACACCATCAGATACTTGTCATGGGACATGGATTCCCAGCTAGACATCTCTTCCAATTGACGTATCTCTTGTACCTTATCAACCCAATCTGATAATTGTGGAATTTTGTTGGTGAGCCAAAACATAGGAATTAATAGTTTTGCCACAGCGACTAGTGAGGCCAACAAGGAATGCTTTGTTAGTACAAAATTGAGATTGGGCAAATTAAGCAAGACCACTAAAGGGGTGAGTGAAGAGGAGGAGGGGCTAATTTCCTGAACATGTCTGGAGATCATATCCCAGAATGGGGAGATTAAAGGGCATTCCCACCATATGTCTGTGAAGGTTCTCATTTATCCAGGTCATGGTATATCTGTAAAGAATAAATCAAGGCAACTGGACGTACTGTAGATTTCATGAAAAACGTTTCACTCGTTCTTCCAACGAGCTTTCTCAAGCAGTCACTCAGAATTGAGAAAGCTCGTTGGAAGAACGAGTGAAACGTTTTTCAAGAAATCTACAGTACGTCCAGTTGCCTTGATTTATTCTTTACAGATATTCCCACCATATGTGTAATAAAGTGCCTTTAGCATCTTTGCATCTTCAACACTGATCCGAGTGTGAGGAGTCCATGGTATGCAGTCTGACCAGCGCATTGTACCACCTGGTAGCCAATTTGTAGGCATTCTCCTGAATCCTGATACATCTGGAGTACCCGTGTGAATGACATAAAATCCTGTCTACCGTGTCACTATCAAAGGTGACATTCATGTCTCTTTCCCATTGGGAGACAAATAGGGGTTTAAAGAGACCTTAATTTTCCAATATCTTATTATAGATCTTAGAAAGGGTCCCTTTTTGTGACAAGATCGTGTCATACCAAGAAGGGTCGAGTCGATCAGGGGTGCATGCTATATACTGATTGCATATGTTCAGGAATTGTGAATAATATAGTGGTGACAATGGAATATGTGGGAAACTTGATTTAAGGCTGTGGATGGAAGGGACTATTCGCTGTTTCAAAATGTCTCCTATCGCGTCCGTACCCAGTGCCGCCCACAGTCCCAGGTCGTCCTGGAAACCCTTTATTATTAAGTATGGTACATAACAAATAGGTGTGAACGGTGACAAACATGGGGAGGGGCCTATAAGTATTGATAGCTTAGACCATGTGACTAGAACTCCGTTAAGGGGTTGAGTTTGTCCTTGTCATTGTTACCTTTTACTACCATTTTGGGATCCCATAGGCCTGCCAAGCCCCTGGGGCCTAGTAATCTCCTGACTATCCGACATCCTAGCTTGTTTATCCTAGGGTTGCTAATTTCAGAGTATAGTCTAAGCTGGATTGCTCTATAATAAGGGGCCACATCTGGGAGTCCAAAACCCCCTCTAAATCTGAGTTTAGCTAAGACTTTGTATGCTAGCCTAGGTCTACTACTACCCCATATGAAAGAGGAAAAAGGCTGCAAACCCGTGCTAGGAAGGATTGAGGAAGAGGTATAGGTAAGGTCTGCATAGTATATAGTAATTTGGGCAAGATGTAAGTTTTTAATAGATTTTTCCTCCCTATCCAAGATAAAAAGGGGATTTTTATTGACTTAATGGGATGGAAGAACACCTTCCGGCTACCCCACACCCTTACCACAACCCCCCTTTTCCCAATAAGACTCGACCACCATCTTGTTAAAAAAATATGGCCGTAACAGGCCACCTTTATTAATTTAACATATAAATTACAACCTTTCTTTCAAACATGCATATTATTAACAATAATATCAAAACATTAACTTAACATTTTTACCGCTGTTATCCCTCAAAGAGATCCTGGGAGGCAACCCCAAACACGTCTTATTCCCGATCTCCTTTACTCGTGACTTTCCTTGCCCTTGGCTGCATTCACCGACCCAAGGACACCAATTCCAAGTATACAACTCCCCTAGGCCTACTTAGGCCGAACAGGAGACGCATTCACCAGCTTCTTAACTCCAATAGACACGCATTCCACCATCTCTTAACCATGAATTGCCCCCTAGGATCCCACATCATAAACTGCCACCAACGACCACCGGTGACACCTCACCTGTGGGAGTCACGCCACACCTTGAACGCCATCTCCAAACCGTCCCGAATCCCCAACGCCCACATGTCAATCCCCAGATCGTTAAGATGGACTCCGTTCCGCCCTCAGAAACTGCCTCCAACTCCTGATGCCGAACCACCAAACCTCCCTGGCGACGAACGAAATGCCCTACCTTCTTGTTCAATTTCGCCCGGGCCTTATTAATACGGTCCACAGACCGCGCAAACCGCCATGTTCTCCTGGCTACCACATCGGACCAGACCACAATCAGCTCCGGGTATTGTGACAGCAACCGGAGCAGATCCAGCTTAATGTCTCTAATAACATCTCGTGACCTGCGAACGCCCAAGTCATTCCCCCCCACATGTAGCACCACAAAGTCCGGAGCCCGATCCAAGGCTACGTAAGCCTGAAATTCCGGCAGCACACGACCCCACATGAGGCCCCGCAGCCCAATCCACCGGACTTGCAACTGCGCCGGGGAAAAACCCAAATGACGACCGTTCCGCCGCACGTCCGCCCGCAAGGCACCTCAGTAGACATACGAGTGTCCGAAAATCCACACCAATCCCGCCACCGGCTCTGTAAAACAAAAACAAAACAACAACCACCAACATTAACACCAACACAAAAGAAAAGAATTTCCCAAGGCCACATCTGCTGAGCACTCCCTATAACAAATGTGGCCGAACGTATCACCGAAAACACGACGACTCCCACCGGCCTATCCTTTTAATAACACTATCCCCCAAACCCCACCAGGCCGCTTCAGTCGCTGCCCCAATGCAAAAAGAGTGCGACGCATACTCCTTGGCAGGCAACCCCGCCGCCTTCCGACAAGACCGAAACACTGCCACAAACTGAAAAAACGACAAACTAGATCCGTCCTGATGCACCAGCAAAGGAGCTGAACCCCCCGGCCGTACCGCCAAAAACTCCTCCACACAGCGCACCGGACAAAGCACAGACCCAGCTAACGGCCGCAACCACAACACAGCCCCCTTTCCAACCTGATCCGTTTTGGACCTGCGCAACCTACACCGCAATACTCCACCCTGAAAACTAACATCTTCCCTCAATAGACCACCTGTCACAACCAGACAGCTGAGAAGCTCTGACAGAGGCCTTTCAGAACCTCCCCCTTGAGTTTCTTTGTTGTGGTATTCAGTTCCTCATCTCGTTAGCCTCTCTCAGCTGTCATGTGTTGGACTAATTGCTTCCCTTTAAATTCCTCCCCAGAATGCTTTTCTGGGCGGCTTATACTTCTTCCTGGAGTGTGTGTGCATGCTGATCTTGTTCTCCTGTCTGCTTTAAAGTTAAGTGTTGAACATTTATCTGTTATTTTCTGTTTGCTGGATCCCAGGTGACCCTGACACCCTCCGTATCTTGTGTAGGGAGCTGGTGGTCGTGTCCCCTCACTATTGTAGGGTGCTCAGGGGTTATATAGTCAAGGTACGTGGATATGCAAACTTCCACCATTCGGATCTTTGCATAGGCTGAGCAGCCAGGGAAAGTGCCAGGTCTTCTGCAGGGGTCTCCCTTCGGTTCCTTAGCTTTTGGATCCAGCGAGTCATTTATGCATGTTGCTTTGCCTTGTTTCCTGTACACAGTCCGTGACACCGCCATCCCCTTTTCGAGTAGCCGACACCAACTCTGAGACCCTAAACGCCTGTTACTGAACAAGGTACTGAAGAGAACCGCGGACAAGACGAGAATCCACAATCCTAGAGACCTGAAATTCAAGATTCCCATCAACCATAATTGGAGGAGGAGGCAAAGGCGAGGGTACAATGGGTTGAACATAAGGTTTCAATAAGGACTTATGAAAAACATTATGGATCTTCCAAGTCTGAGGAAGATCAAGACGGTATGCAACAGGATTGATGACAGACAGGATTTTGTAAGGCCCAATAAACCTAGGACCCAACTTCCAGGAGTGAACCTTCAATTTGATATTCTTGGTAGACAACCACACCAGATCACCAACATTCAGGTCCGGACCAAGCACACGTCTCTTATCAGCCAGACGCTTATATCTCTCACTCATGCTCTTTAGATTATCTTGAATCTTTTGCCAAATAGATGACAAAGACGAGGAGAATCTGTCCTCATCAGGTAAACCAGAAGACCCCTCTCCCGAGAAAGTCCCAAACTGTGGATGAAACCCATATGCACCAAAAAATGGTGACTTATCAGAGGACTCCTGACGACGGTTATTTAAAGCAAACTCAGCAAGGGACAAAAAAGAACACCAATCCTCTTGATTCTCCGCCACAAAACAACGCAGATATGTCTCCAGAATCTGATTGACGCGCTCTGTCTGGCCATTCGACTGTGGGTGGAAAGCAGAAGCGAATGACAACCGAACCCCCAAGCGAGAACAGAAAGCCTTCCAGAATCTGGAAACAAACTGCGTGCCCCTATCAGAGACTATGTCTGAAGGAATACCGTGCAATTTGACAATGTGATCAACAAATGCCTGCGCCAGCGTCTTAGCATTGGGCAAACCAGGAAAAGGGATGAAATGCACCATTTTGCTAAAACGGTCCACCACCACCAGAATCACAGTCTTCCCCGAGGAACAAGGCAGGTCCGTTATGAAGTCCATGGACAGATGTGTCCAAGGACGGGAAGGAATGGGTAAGGGAAGGAGAGGACCTGATGGCCGTGAATGAGGGACTTTGGCACGAGCGCAAGTCTCGCAGGCTGCCACAAAACCCTCAACCGACTTACGAAGAGCAGGCCACCAGAATCTCCGAGCGATGAGATCCAGTGTGGCTCTTGCCCCCGGGTGCCCAGCAAGGACCGTATCGTGGTGTTCTTTAAAAATCTTGTGTCTTAAAGCGAGAGGCACAAACAACCTCCCAGGAGGACAAAGATCAGGAGCCTCTGACTGGGCTGCCTGCACCTCTGCCTCCAATTCAGGAAAAAGAGCAGAGACCACCACACCTTCAGCCAAAATGGGACCCGGGTCTTCAAAATTCCCGCCTCCCGGAAAACAACGTGACAGGGCATCTGCCTTCACATTCTTAACTCCAGGGCGGAACGTGACAACAAAATTAAACCTAGAAAAGAACAACGACCATCTGGCCTGTCTCGGGTTCAGACGCTTGGCTGACTCCAAGTAGGCCAGATTTTTATGGTCAGTAAATATGGTCAGTAAATACGGTAATAGGGTGTCTGGCTCCCTCTAGCCAATGGCGCCATTCCTCAAAAGCCAACTTGATGGCCATCGTAATTTCTCTCTGCGGAGGAGAGTTTTCTTGAGAAAAAGGCACACGGTCACCAATTGGCAGGAGAGGAACCCTGAGACAAGACCGCCCCCACACCCACCTCAAAAGCATCAACCTCAACTATGAAGGGTAAAGAAACATCAGGTTGCACCAAGATGGGAGCGGAAGCAAAACTCTCCTTGATATCAGAAAAAGCCTTACGCGCCTCTACTGACCAAGAAGAAAAATCTACCCCCTTTCTGGTCATATCAGTGAGTGGTTTAACAATAGAAGAATAATTCAAAATGAACTACCTGTAATAATTGGCAAAGCCCAAAAAACGCATCAGCGCCTTTTGATTCTCAGGAAGCTCCCACTCAAGCACAGCGCGGACCTTCTCGGGGTCCATGCGAAAACCAGAAGCGGAGAGAAGAAACCCCAGAAATTGAATTTCTGGAACCGCAAACACACATTTTTCCAGTTTTGCATATAATTTATTCTCCCGCAGGATGAGCAAGACCTGACGTAAATGTTCCTTATGAGTTTTGAAATCGGGAGAAAAAATCAAAATGTCATCCAAATACACCAATACAAATTTTCCCATCAAATGATAAAAAATGCTGTTCACGAAATGCTGAAAAACGGCTGGGGCATTCATCAAACCAAAAGGCATAACCAAATTTTCAAAATGGCCCTCAGGGGTATTGAAGGCCGTCTTCCATTCGTCCCCTTCTCTGACCCTGACCAGGTTGTATGCCCCTCTTAAATCTAATTTGGAAAAGACTTTAGCCCCAACAACCTGGTTAAATAGGTCCGGGATCAGAGGAAGCGGATAAGGGTCACGATTTGTGATATTGTTCAGCTCCCTGAAATCCAGACAAGGTCTTAAAGAACCATCTTTTTTCTTAACAAAGAAAAAACCAGCGGCAACAGGTGACTTCGAGGGTCGTATGTGTCCCTTTCTCAGACTCTCAGAGATATAAGCACGCATAGCGATCCTCTCAGGTTGGGAAAGATTGTATAAACGAGATTTAGGCAGCTTGGCGTCTGGGATGAGATTAATAGGGCAATCGTACTCCCTGTGCGGGGGCAAATCCTGAACTCCACTCTCAGAGAAGACATCCGAAAATTCAGAGAGAAAAGATGGTACAGTCTTAGTAGCAACCTCAGAAACAGATGTCATGAGGCAATTCTCTCTGCAAAAGTCACTCCAACCATTTATTTGCCTCGCTTGCCAATTAATGGTGGGGTTATGCTTAGTGAGCCAGGGCAGCCCCAACACCAGAGGGGTGGGTAAACCGCTAAGGACAAAACATGACACATCCTCAACATGAGCATCACTCACAATTAAACGGATATTGTGAACTATGCCCTTTAATGATTTTTGAGAAAGTGGAGCGGAATCGATAGCAAAAACAGGAATATCCTTTCCCAAAGTGCGCACCTGGAAACCATGAGTTATCGCAAATTGATTATCAATGAGATTAACCGCTGCTCCACTAGACACAAAAATCTCACAAAAAATGTTCTTGCTATTGGCAGGACAAAACGGGAACTACAAGCAAATGGAAAACCTTCAATTTCCGCCTCAACCCTGCCAATAGTAACAGACGGAACATTTTTAAAAGATTTTTTCCTGTTTGTTTCTTTATTACTCCCAGAAAACTGCCTGAATCTCCTAGAGGGACAAATATTTGCCAAATGATTTATACCTCCACAACAAAAACAAACCCTCCCATGCGAGCTGAATCTTCTATTGTCAGAAGCAATCAACCCCAGCTGCATGGGCTCCTGCTCAGAAGGGGCTGACGGCGACTGAGACCCCTGCACACAGAACGGGACCGCTGCACTGTCCTGGGACTGAGTATGACAGGAAGGGGACATCTCTCCTCTCTCTCTAAGACGCCTGTCAATACGAACGGCCTGAGACATAGCAGAGTCCAAAGAACTAGGCCTCTCATGAAAGGCAAATGCATCTTTCAATCCCTCTGAAAGACCATGGCAAAATTGACTTCGGAGCGCAGCATCATTCCAACCAGTATCAACTGCCCATCTCCGAAATTCTGAGCAGTATATTTCTGCGGATTGTTTATCCTGGCATAATAGACGTAGTTTAGACTCAGCCAGAGCAATACGATCCGGATCATCATATATCTGACCTAGGGCTAAAAAGAATTCATCCACTGAACGGAGAGGCCGTGCCCCCTCCGACAGCGAAAAGGCCCAGGACTGAGCGTTACCTCTGAGCAGCGATATAATGATCCCCACCCTCCGTTCCTCATCACCAGAGAAGTGGAGAAGAAGGCGAAAATGGAGTTTACAAGCCTCTCTAAAACGCACAAAATTCTCACTACCCCCGGAGAACGTATCCGGGAGCGAGATCTTAGGCTCAGAACAAACTCCATGAACGCAAGCTGAACCGGTCACTTGAAGCTGAGAAAAAGTCTTACGGAGATCAGCTACCTCCAATGAAAGACCCTGAAGGCGTTCCGCCAAAAGTGAAACCGGATCCATGCTTGAGACGGTTATGGCGGCTTATAATGTCACGGACGGTGTACAGGAAACAAGGCAAAGCAACATGTATAAACGACTCGCTGGATCCAAAAACTAAGGAACCAAGGGAGACCCCTGCAGAAGACCTGGCACTTTCCCTGGCTGCTCAGCCTATGCAAAGATCCGAATGGTGGAGGTTTGCATATCCACGAACCTTGACTATAAAGCCCTGAGCACCCTACAATAGTGAGGGGACACAACCACCGGCTCCCTACACAAGATACGGAGGGAGTCAGGGTCACCTGGGATCCAGCAAACAGAAAATAACAGATAAAGGTACAACACTTAGCTTTGAAGCAAACAGGAGGACAGAGTCAGCGTGCACACACACTCCAGGAAGTAGTATAAGCCGCCCAGAAAAGCCTTCTGGGGAAGAATTTAAAGGGAAGCAATTAGTCCAACACATGACAGCTGAGAGAGGCTAACGAGAGGAGGAGCTGAATACCACAACACAGAAACTCAAGGAGGAGGTTCTGAAAGGCCTCTGTCAGAGCTTCTCAGCTGTCTGGTTGTGACACTCTGTCAGAGCTTCTCAGCTGTCTGGTTGTGACAACGCCCCAAAGAAAGCCAAAGAAAAAGCTGCCCTAAACAGCACGACCTCAAAAGACGAAACACAAATCACCCCGGCCTGCTCCCATAACTGCAACAAAACCCCAAAAGACACTGGGCGACGCGAATCACTGCGAACAGCCCCACGTCGATAGCCTTTCAAAGCCTGCCTCACCAGAAAACTCCTCGTCACGTCCACAAAAACCGTGCAAACGCAACCAGAAGGACACCGCAGCTACCCTCTTGGATGCAACCGAAAAGGACAACCCTTCACTGAACGCCTCCCCCAACCAATACACCAACAAGGTCTGCCACTCCTCAACTGAATCACCACCCCCAACCCGTTCCAGCAAACCCTCCCAAAGTGACCACACCGCCGAGTAAGACGACCACGTCCCTTTACTCACAGACCGCCGAATCAAGTCAGCTGAGACCCCAAGGCCACGCTCCAGAGCCACTGGGGACAGGACAACCCTTGAACCTCCGCCTCCAGCGCCAATCCTCGAAAACGATCCCACTGGAAACGAGAAAGAGAATCAGCCACGGAGTTCTTAACCCCCGGCAGGTGAACAGAAACAAAACAAGTATTTAACCGCAAACCCCATAGCACCAACAGCCTGAGCAACCTCAGTACCGGAGGCGACGAAGCCGATTGACTATTAATCACCTGCACCACCCGCTTGTTCCGCAACCTGTCACCCCACAGGACCGTAACCAACACTATTGGAAAAAGTTCCAACAGAACCAAGTTCCCAAGAAAACCTGCTTCGCGCCATTCCACCAGCCAAGGCCTCGCACTCCACTGCCCACGGCAATACACCTCATAACCGTCAGATCCCGATGCATCCGAGAACAAATCCAAATCCACATTAGAGACGGGCGCCTCCATCCACATAGCCCGACCATTAAAATCCACCAGAAAAGCCTGCCACACCCGTAAATCCTCCCTCACCTCCGAGGACAAACGCAAATAGTAAAACGGCACCACTACTCCCTTCGAGGCCTGCGCCAGCCGGCGACAGAAAACCCTTCCCATCGGCAAGATCCTGCAGGCGAAGTTCAACTTGCCCAGCACCGACTGAACACTTCCATAGCCACGCTATCTATTTCAATCCCAAAAAACGAAGCACCGTTGCAGGTCCTTCAGTCTTCTCTGGGGCCAACGGTACTCCAAAACGAGCAGCCACCCGTTCCATAGTCCTCAACAAAACCAAACAAACCCGCTAACCAGCAGGGCCGACAAACAAAAAGTCATCCAAATAGTGCAATACTGAATTCCAACCCGATTCCACCTTGATCACCCACTCCAAAAATGTACTAAAACATTCAAACAGCGAACACGAAATTGCGCAACCCATCGGCAAACAGCAATCCACATAAAAACTCCCCTCCCAATGAAAACCCAACAAATGGAAACTCTCTGGATGAATCGGAAGCAACCGAAACGCAGCCTCAATATCGGTCTTAGCCAACAGAGCTCCCTGACCAAAACGACGGACCCACCGAACAGCCGCGTCAAAAGAAGTGTATGAAACCGAACACAACTCATCCGCTATACCATGGTTCACTGCCCCACGCGGCGGAAAGGACAAGTGATGGATCAAACAAAACTTATTGGGCTCCTTTTTTGGCACTAACCCCAACGGTGAGACCCGCAAATCCGGCAACGGCTGACAAACAAAAGGCCCCACAACCCTCCCGGCGGCAACCTCCTTAGCAATCTTCTCCGCCACCACCCCCGGACAACGCAACGCCGAGGACAAGTTCCGCGGAACAGTACCATCCCCCACCGAAAAACACAGGATTTTAAAACCCCACTGAAAACCTGCCAGCAACAATGCAGCCGCCTCCCTATTTGGGTACTTCTCTAAATAAGGCACCATCTCTCCCACCCTCACCGGCGTCACCCCTCTTCGAAGTAAACTCGGGTCCCTTGCCTCTCCCCCTCCTGAAGCATTTTGACAAACTATGGGCGCCTCCGCAACCAGAGCACTCATGTTTGAACCGGCACTCTGCCATGAACCGACAATGACCTTCGTTGTATTGCCAGCAACAACCCTTCTTTCCACCACCCTGACCCTCACTGGCCGAGGAACCCCCACCCCCCCCCGAAAGGGCATCGACCCCGATTTAGGCGCCATCATCAATTTCATCCAAAGACTAATGTCCTTATGATCCCACCTGATACTCGGTCTGACCGCCTTCCTCTGCCTAAACTGCTCATCGTACCTGAGCCACACCACTCCCCCATAAACCCGATGAGCCTCTCCAATGGCATCCATATAACAGAACAACGCAGAGCAATGTTCCGGTGCCCTCTCCCCCACCACACTAGCAAAAATGGCAAACGCCTGGAGCCAATTCTGAAAAGTCCGCGGGATAAGCCTGTACCTCCGCTTTTCCTCCTCCTCCCACTTACTTTCATCCGGTTTTCCCCTATCCAAATTAAACTTCTCCAACGGAAGCAGGGAGAAAATTTCCACATACTCATCCCGCCATATCTTCTCTTTAACCTCCTGCTTCAGGTGCACCCCCAACAGACCCTCGAAGCAAACGTAAACTTCACCCTTTGCCGCGTCCGCCAACTGCACACCATCACCCAACACACTCCCTTGCTTAGCCGACTCCGCCACCGAAGGCCCAGCAGATGACCCAGGCTGAGAACCCAAGCACTCCGCCTCAGCCACCACTCCCGGACTACTAACACCCTGCAAAGGATCCCAAACAGGCGCCGGCGACACAGCTGCACCCTGCCCCAACCGCGTCAACAGAGCCAACATACCGGACAACAATTCCTGCGCTAAACCCGCAGGACCCCCCCACACCACCTGACTAGGCACAACATCCCCAACCCCCACCCCCACAGCACCCGGTCCCGCCGTCCTCTCACCTGGCCGTCCCTGGGAAGAAGACCCAGCAGCCGCCGCTCCACCAGATGTTACGATGAGCCTCCCAACGAAAGCGGCACAGCACCAAGCACATCTTCAACCGCCAGGACACCTGCCGGCGGGGAAGGATCCGCCTCCAGCTCTCCCTCTTCCATACTCCTTCCCGATGACGACCCACCGCTGGGGCTCCTAGCGAGGGTGTGCGATCCGGACCCATGGTCCCCGCCTCCAAGTCGTCCTGATGAGCCCCTGGACCTCCTGGCCCCAGCCACCGCAGTCACCACCGAATCCATTGCCGCCGGCAGCACCTCCTCTCCAGCCACACCAGTCCCACTATACCGCCGCACAGGGGGCAGAGGCACCTCCAGGCCCACTAGTCGGCGCTCTCTCGTCAAGTCGCCGGCCCACCACCAGGGGTCGCGACGCGCTCCCGTCTCGCCCGCTCCCTGCCGCAGTACTCGGCGCCCGTCTTCTCCTGACAACCGAGGCCTCAGACCACGATGCCGCCTCCCCATCCGCTTCACGCAAGGCCGCAGCGGCTGCACGCCCGGCCGCCTCTCCACTCTCCAGCTAGACTCCACCCACCTCAGCAGGTGAGCCCGTCGACATGCGCCTCTCTCGCAGAGTCCCCGAACCGCCGGGCGTCTCTCTCCCGGACCTGGGGGCAGGCCCAGCAGATAACCGAGCCCTCCCCGCCCACCCGGCATGCGCCGCCACTGACCTCCCGCTGCGACGAGGTCCCGATTGCGGCACCGGAACCGCCAAACTCCTCTGTGGGCCGCGGGAAGGACTCCGCACCCGCCTCCTGACCCACGGGGTCGCCTCAGGGCTAAGCCGCTACGGGGGGACCGAGCGGCGTGTCCTGGTCCTCACCTCCACCGACGCTCTAGGGGCAGGAACCCCGCTCAATGCCCCAGTGAGATGGTCCTGCAGCCACGCCGTCCCGTGCTGCCGCGCCGCATCCCTCACTGCTGCCATCAAAGCCTCCAGGTCCGCCATGACTTCCAACTTCCACGGTCTCTGCCAACCCTCCTAAGCCCCTCCTTCCCTTTCCTTTTATCCTGCCCGCCAAACCGTTCAACTCCACCCCTTAACTACCTCCCCTTCTACCCACACTACCGATCTCTTAACCCTTTCCTACCTGAAGTCTTCCCCCCAAGTCAAGACGCATTCCGCTAGGTCTGCGCCCTCGCTACATTGCTATTCATCTGCTAGTTGTTGTTTGATACTGGATAGTAAAGGTGAATAGTTCTGGGAAAATAGTTGGTTAGGATCCTTTGTTACTTTTATGCCTAAATATTTAATGTGGGAATTGTGCGATTGGAAAGTGAAATCTCTCTTAAATTTCTCTGCTGTCGAGCGAGGGATGTTGATGCCTAAGGCTGTGCATTTAGAGAGGTTAATTTTAAAATTGGACAAGGATCCATAAGTGTCAAGCTGTTTTAGGAGGGCTGGTAACGCCTCTTCTGGTTTTGTTAAAAAGAGTAGCATGTTGTCTGCAAACCCAGTGTGAACCTCCTTGCCTACTGTTAGGCTTTAAATCGCGGGGTCTTGTCTCAAAGCTTGAATGAATGTCTCCAAGCCCAATATAAATAATGTGGGTGAGAGCGGGCACGCCTGTTGTGTCCCATTCGATATCTTAAAGGTAGGTGACAATATACCATTAACTTGGACTTTTGCAGAGGGGTTAGAGTACAGAGACAGCACCGCGTCCACAAATTGAGAGGGGAGGCCAAATTTCAGCAGTGTGGCTTTCACATAAGTCCAATCCACTCTATCGAATGCCTTTTCAGCATCAGTGCTGAAAAACACAAGTTTCTTCCCCTGTTTCAAGTCGAATTGCTGGGCCTGTAAGACTAAAAAAGTGCTGCCTCTGCACTCCCTGCCCTCCCCCCCCCCCCCCCTTCCCACAAAGCCAGACTGTTCAGGAGAGACAATCCCTGGCAGCAGAGGGGAGGGTCTATTGTTAGCAGTGAAATCGGTCTGAAGCTAGATGGGATCTCTAAGTCTTTGCCCGATTTTGGTAATACAATAATATGTGCCTCTAATGCCTGTTTATTCAAAGGAGTATCATTCAGCAGAGAATTGAAGCAGACTACCAGTTGTGGGCCTAAGACTGGGAGAAACCTTTTATAATAAGCCACCGTAAGTCCGTCTGGGCCTGGGCTCTTACCAGATGGTGTAGATCTAAGGACTTTTTTCACTTCCTCCAGAGTTATAGGGGCTAACAGGGATAATCTTGAGGAATCAGTAAGAACTGGTAGCTTCAGTTTCTGTAAGAAATTCCCTATTGCCTCCCCCCGTTCCAACTTTACACCTACTTCTTCCCCATGTCTAAGGTTGTACAAAGCATGGTAATAATCTCTAAATATTTTAGAAATCCTATGAGTGTCTGTTGTGATAGACCCTTCCTGTGATCTCATGCGCTTGATGAAGACTTGATCATCTCGTTTTTTGATGAGCGCTGACATAATCTTACCCCCTCTGTTTCAATGAACATAGTGTTTGTTAAATTTTCAAGTAGGCCCTAGATGCTTTTATGTTTAGCAGCCCCTTAAGTTCCTGTCTCAAGGTTTTTAGTTCTTCCAAGTCCCTTAGTGCAAGTGAGCGTTTATGTGACGTCTCAAATATTGCAATGCGGGATCGCAGATCTGACATTTTCCTCATTCTACTCTTTTTAATATGAGAGCCAAGCGCAATGAATTCCCCCCTAATCACCACTTTATGCGCCTCCCAAACTATGGCACTAGATGTATTGGGCTCTACATTTAGAGTGAACTACTCTCGCAATTTTTGCGGCATGGACTCCACTTGATTCTGTGACTCCAGAAGGGTATGATTCAGCCTCCAGGTCCACTCTCTACCACATAGGTCAGGGAAACTGATAACAAAAGAGACCAGTGCATGGTCAGAGACCGTGATGCTGTGGACTGTAGAAGATTGTAATCCTGGTAAGTATCTATCAGATATAAAGAAGTAATCTAACCTCTGATATGACCTATGTGGGTTGGAATAGAACATGTAATCACGCCTGTCACTATGCACCGACCTCCAAACATCACTGAGGTGGAGAGTTCTAAGATGTGATTGGGTCGATTTGAGAGCATGAAACGAGATGGACGATTTCTGGGTAGAGGAGTCGGGCAAGGGGTTCAGGGTGAGATTGAGGTCTCCCCCCACCAAAAGGATGCCTGTAGCGAATGCGCTAATTTTTCCTAATACATCCTTTAGCCAGTTAACCGATTTTACATTAGGTGCATACACATTGCATATTGTGACTGTAAGATGGCCTATCTCTCCTTTCAAGAGAAGATATCTACCTTCCGGGTCTTTTAACTCCGAGTTCAGTGTAAAGGGGATACCTCGTTTGAAGCTAATGCTGACTCCTCTAGCTGCAGAGCTGCCAGAAGCAGCATGATACCAGACATTAAAGGGGAGTTGCTGAGGTTAGGCACATGTGAGTTAGAGAAATGGGTCTCTTGAAGGAGTACTACTGCTACGCTTCATGGGGTTATTACATCCGTGCACATTAAAGGTGGAAAAGCATAGCGTTAATGGAGCCATTGGAGTAGGGTACATAACCACGAACTGAGGCCATACATCTGACCAGATACCAAGGGTGTATATAACAAATCTGTTAAAACCTTAAAACAATAAACATAACTAGAAGGTAATTCCTGATATATTCTGAATTTTGTGCTGGGGGAGGAGAATAAATACAAATGCTGATAACATGTGTATTCCGACCAGCCCAGAACCCCTACTCCTAGCCTCATCTTCCATAATACAAGACATACTAATACTATCCTTGCGACAGATAGGTTAGAGGAGACATTCTGAAGTAACTTAACGTTATAAGCACATTAAACTGAAATGTGAGGATAGCATGTTACTATTTTTAAGAGAAAAATAAATAAATTGTGAGAACTGAGAAACTGCTATCACAGGTGGGTCACTAACTCTAATGAAGCAGATCAGGTATATTGGTGACACCATAGCAAAAAAGAAAAAGTAGCACTTGCGGCAAACCCTCAGTCTGATGCTCATTGGGACCAGGCCCTCTTATACTTCCCGGATCTTTAAGGTTTCGGCTTCATCCATTTTGACACCGATGGTAGCGGTGGTAAGTCCTCCATAGGTGGGATAGGTAGCCAAGAAGGAATCTCCATTGGCGACTGTTGTAGCACTTCCCAAACCGGCAGAAGATCTTCAGGTGTGAGGACAGTTATGCGACGGTTCCCCGCTGTAATCAGAATCCCGAATGGAAAAAGCCACCTATATGGGAACTTGGAGGAGCGTAGAAGGTCGGTGAGAGGCTTTAGTAGTCTCCTTTTTTGCAGGGTAGAGGCTGCCAAGTCCTGGTAGATCTGGACATTGACCCCCTGGAATTTCACTTCACCTTTCCTCTGTGCAGCTTGTAAGATTAGTTCAGTATCCCTGTAGCTCAGGATACCACATATTATATCCCTTGGGTTGTCACGGGATGTCGGTTTCGGTTTTAGTGCCCGATGTACTCTCTCTACTGTAACCTGAGCTGCCTGATCTGGGCCTAGTAACATGTGGAAGAGGGAGTCCTTTATCGTCTGCCTCTGACAGGCCCCTGAGCCTAATATTTCTCTGCCTGTTTCTGTTTTCCTGATCCTCGATTTGTAGCAGGAGTGTGTTCATTGCTCTGTCATGGGAGTGCAGGGACTCTTTCACTGCCGAGTTGAATGTTAGTATGGCGTCTTGGGAATGCTCAAGTGTTTCAACACGATCGCCGATTTGATGAATGTCCGTTTTTATAGACACCAGGTCTGCAGCTAACGGAGCCAGCGCTCTTTGCAAGGCTCCTTCCATAAACTCTCTGGTGAGGTCAGACCTCTCATCGCCGTGTTGTGAGCTACCATGTCCCGTAGCCTCTCCATCTCTTGATCCCTGGGACACCTGAAGTGCTGCAGGGTCAAAAGGGGCCGCGCCATGATGTTTCAGCACCATCTTAGAGGTCTGCACTGGCGGCTGTGAGGCTAACTTACTGAGATATTTCTCCATGTCTGACCTCGGGGCTCGGGTCTCCCTTGTGCCTTAAAGTGGTCTGTGTGCAGTCCTTTGGCTGAATCTTCATGCCGGACGCAGGATAGTGCTGTGATAGAGGCTAAGATAGGTTCTGGTGGCGAGAGCTCTGCTAACAAGCAGCCGCCATCGAGCTTGGTCAGGCGGCTGCGCTTGTCTGTGATAAGCCCCTCCTGCCATACTAAACAAACGTTCAGACAATACACTGGCTGCAGGGCAGGCCAGCACCTCCAAGGCATAAAGGGCAAGCTCAGGCCATGTGCCCAATTTGGAGACCCAGAAGTTGAAGGGGGCAGACCCATCAGTCAGTGCATGTAGGCGTGTGCACACATAATGCTCCACCATGTTGCTGAAATGCTGCCTCCGGCTAAGACGTTCAATGTCAGCTAGTGGTGCTGGTTGTTGTGGCGTGCTGACAAAACTTTTCCACATTTCGGCCATGCTAACCCTGCCTTCTGAGATGCTGGTGGTGCCCCAGTTACGTTAGTGACCTCTTCCTCCTCCTCTGCCTTCACCTTATGCTCATACTGTGCCCCCGCTGTCAGGTGGAAATGTCATCAACAGCGCGTCGACCAGCGCGCGCTTGGATTTGAGCATCTTCTGATCAGTAACAGATGTTGTTACTAAATTTTGTTCCCTGTCCGCTATGTAGAGCAGGGGTATATCACAGACAAAAAATTATGAATGTCATCCAACAATGTAACAGACGAATTAGTAAAATGTATTTCCCTGTCAACTAAGTAGAGCAGGAGTATATCACAGCCCAAAATTCTCCTCCTCATCCTTTACCTCGTCATCATCCAGAACTATGCCTTATGCTGGTGCAGGAACCCACCCTCGGAGCCACTTGTGGTTGACTGGCCTCAAACCCTTGTAAATGATCCCTCTTCCTCCTCCTCCTGTGCCACATCCTCTTCCATCATCACCCGAAGCGTTTTTTCAAGGAGGCATAGAAGTGGGATAGTAAGGCTGAGAACGGCATCATCGGCACTGGCCATGTTGGTGGAGTACTCGAAACAGCACAACAAGGCACACAGATCTCGCATGGAGGCCCACTCATTGGTGGTGAGTGATGCTGTTCCGCAAAGCGACTCACCCTTGCGTGCTGCAGCTGAAACTCCACTATCGCCTGCTGCTGCTTGCACAGTCTAGCCAGCATGTGCAAGGTGAAGTTCCATCTTGTGGGCACGTCCCATATGAGGTGGTGAGTTAGAAGGCCGAAGTTATGCTGAAGTGCTGATAGGCGAGCAGCAGGGTAATAACGCCAAAAGCGCGCACAGACGGCCCACACTTTCTAAGCAGCTCTGACATATTGGGGTAATTTTTAAGGAATTTCCGCACCACTAAATTCAGCACATGCGCCAGGCAAGGGATGTGCATCAAACCGCCTAGGCACAGAGCTGCTACGAGATTTCGCCCATTATCGCACACCACCAGGCCGGGTTTTAGGCTCACTGGCACCAACCACTCATCGGTCTGTTGTTCCATGCCCGTCCACAGCTCCTGCATGGTGTGGAGTTTGTCCCCCAAACAGATAAGTTTTAAAACTGCCTGCTGTCGTTTACCCCTGGCTGTGCTGAAGTTGGTGGTGAAGGTGTTACACTGACCGAATGAGGAGGCGGTAGAGGATGAGGAAGCGGAGTAGAAGGAGGAAGCAACAGGAGGCAAAGAGAAACGCGCTGAAATCCTTGGTGGTGGAAGGACATGCACCAAACTGCTATCCGCCTCAGGCCTAGCCGCCACTGCATTTACCCAGTGTGCTGTTAGGGAGATATAATGTCCCTGACCGTGCTTACTGGTCCATGTATCTGTAGTTAGGCGTCACGGCTGAGGATGGCGTCACGGCTGAACGTGACAGTATGACCACAAGGGTGGCCCCCACTGGCAGGTGGAATACACAGGAGGCTGCTCCAGCTAACCATGGCTGAAGTACCCCTCAGACAAGTGCTATACACAGAGGCTTTATAGGCCCAAGTAGCCACACCCAACAAACACACCCAGTGTTCACACACACAGAAGGGAATTAACCCTTCAACACAGGGCAAGGGAAGACGGCCACTTAAAGGGGAATGCACACATAAACCACACACTACACCTGTTGCCGCGGGCAACGGCATGTGTGACAATCATGTCCTGGGGATCAGCCATAGGGCTGGGACACTGCCACCACACGCACTGAACACCACACGTTGCCACGGACAACCAAATGAAGGAAAGTGTCACACAACATACCATAGGCCGTGACACTCTCACCCCTCAAAGCCCCCTCACCCACACAAAAGGGAAAACAAGTGTGGGACCCCAAACATGGAAGGGGGAAGGGAAAAGAAAGCAGGATCAGTGTCAGCGAGTCTCCTCAGGACTGATGCCAGCCCGGAGAGACCACACTGAACACTGCGTCCACTCTCAGCATACGGTTCTCACAAAGTCGCTGCCAGCATGCATCCTCTCCCAGCACACACTAAAGCCAGTCCAACGAGGCCTGCAGCCAGCCACACCGACACAAGCGAGAGAACCACTGAGGCATGGGCGAGGAGAAACCCAACAAGTGCCAGTTCACACACACTGCAGCCACTGCTACAGAGAACTGCACTGTACTAGGGTTCTCCTTTCACCCTCCCTCCGGAGGATAAGCATGTGTGCCAGAAAGCGGCAGGCACCACATGCTGCGCCCTCTTCCGAAGGCGGGATAATCCCACCCCTCAAAGCCCCTCCCAACAGCAAAAGGGTAAAGTTGGAGAGGCCCAAAAAACAATGGGAGGGGGGAGGGGAATGACAAACAAGGGGACACCAGCATGGACAACGGTGAGAAGGAATGGCGGGAAATGCCACTCACTGCGCCGTAAACGGTGAAACCCCCATAACAAAAATATAACAGCAGCATTTAACGGTTTTATTTGACAGAAATGCAGCGCAGGTCGCAAAGGTACTATCTAGCACAAAAAGTGTTTTTTTCAAACAAAAATATAACAGCAGTATTTAACGGTTGTATTGGACTGTCAGAAATGCTGCACAGACCACAAATGTACTATCTAGCACAAAAAGTATTTTTTTTCAAACTACAATGTAACAGCAGTATTTAACTGTTTTATTGAAATGTCAGAAATGCAGGGCAGGCCGCAAATGTACTATCTAGCACAAAAAAGTGTGCTTTTTTTCTACCAACAATGTAACAGTAGTATTTAACAGTTTTATTGGACTGTCAGTAATACAGCGCAGGTCGCAAATGTACTATCTAGCACAAAGATGATTTTTTCAACCACAGTGAAACATATGGATTTACTGATTATATTTCACTATCAGATTCGCAGTGCAGGCCTCAAAGGTACTTTATGGCCCCAAAAAAGTGTTGTTTTTTTTTACCCACAATGTCCTAGTTGTATTCACTGGATATATTTCACTATCAGATTTGCAGTGCAGGCATCAAAGCTACTTTATGGGGAAAAAAAAAAAGATGATTTTTTTCACCCACAATGAAACAGATGGGTTTACTGATTATATTTCACTATCAGATTTGCAGCACAGGCCGCAAAGGTACTTTATGAGAAAAAAAATAAGATTTTTTCACCCACAGTGAAACAGATGGATTTACTGATTTTATTTCACTATCAGATTTGCAGTGCAGGCTCTAAAGGTACTTTATGAAAAAAAAGATGATTTTTTCAACCACAAATGAAAGAGATTAATTTAACTGATTTTCTTTTACTATCACAAATGCAATGCAGGGCGCAAATGTACTTTTTAGCAATTTTATTTTTATTTTTTCCACCCAGAATCTAACAGATGGATTTACTGAATTGATGTGTAATCAGATATGCAACACAGGGGTACTTTACAGGAAAACAAATTGAATATGTATTCCCCTGGGTCCATGAATTCACAGACGGATTGCCTATATTATTTTCCCTTCCCCTGGCACATATGCAGTGCAGGTGCACTTAAAAAATGGGCACTGAACTAAAAGAACAGGATGAAACTGGTGCACTGAACTTGCACAAAATGGCAGCCGACGTCTACCTAACTAACAGACAGATAAAACGTATTTTTCTGTGTCACTGGGCTGAGGGCAGGGTACAAAAATGTTGCATTGCACCCACACAAAAAAATCACTGTAGATTATTTTAGGGAACTAGGTGAGAAGCTCAAGTCGAGGACCTCCAAGGTAGTGTGTTCAAAAATACTACCAGTGCTACGAGCGTCACTAGAGAGACAACAGGAGCTTAGGGAATTAAATAAGTGGTTCAGAAGCTGGTGCAAGAAGGAAGAGTTTGGGTTCATGGAGAACTCGGCCGACTTTGCAGTCGGTTACAGGCTCTGCAGTAGGGACGGGCTGCACCTCAATGGGGAGGGTGCACCTCAAATGGGGAAAAAAAATGGTTATACGGTTGGAGGAGCTTTTAAACTAGAATCTGGGGGGAAGGTGTTATACTAATAAGGGGGTAGATAGTGTAGATAGAGAATGGGTTATAGAAGGGGACAGTGGGGATTTAGTGCGGGCTGGGGTTACCGAGGAAAATAGGGAGAAGACTGGGCATAACTATACATTTATGAAAAATAGAACTGCTGGTAACAAGAACCTGTTACATACAAAAATTAACCAAGGTATCCATAAAGTCCCGGATAATCATTTTACAGATAATAGTCATTTAAAATGTATTTTCACAAATGCCAGAAGTCTAGCTAGCAAAATGGGGGAGCTGGAGGCTATGGTACTAGAAGAAAACATAGATGTAGTTGGTGTGGCTGAGACATGGGTGGACTCTTTGCATGACTGGACTGTAAATATTGAGGATTTTACACTATTTAGGAAAGATCGGGTCAATTATTACAACAATATAGATAATCTAGTAGAGACCACCTGAATCAATTGAAAATATACGGTAAGTGATCAGTTTAAAACTTAACATTTAATACACATAATATAGAAAATTTGGTCCCATGATGATTGGATACAATTGTAGAAAATAAAAGGAGCAGCGCGGTGGTACACCTACGGAGAACAGGTGCAATCAACCAGAACCCAAAAACAGACAATGGTGCTCGGCGGCACTCAAATTAAACCCGGTGGTCCTACCGCTTAGATGAGAAGCTCCTTGGATTCACGACCGCCCGTCCAGTGCTGATAGATATACACACCGTTTGGTGACGGCAGACGTGTGCATCAGGGTGTAGGAATGCTAGGATTGCTGGCCCTAATATCACCCTCGGGCCCTACAATGGCCTAAATGGCGTGACCACGGTATTCCGCGATCAGCCAATGCAGGAACCTACCCCTGGAATTGGTGCGCCCTAATAAGCCCTCAGCTGCCTAGTCCCTACACGCATGTTTCGCAAACATAGAAGAGTGAATGACTCATCAGGGGAAACACGGAGCCTGGGCTGAGACTGTGCAAGGAGCGCTGACAAATGTCATCAGCGGACACTGCACAGAGGCAAAGTTCAGACCACAGTCCAGATAAAAGGAGAATGTGGCCAAACCTAATAACCAGTGAGAAGGACAAACTGATACTCGTCCTAGCCACTGCTAAACACTAATGGCGCATGGGCTGATGTAGCCTGGGGAAGCGCTCAAAACCGCCACCTTTTAAACCAGGACCGAGCCTCAAAAAGAGGCTTGGTCAGGACACTCCCACCCATGATAGACAGTGCGATGCGCGCGCGCGAAAAAAAAAAAAAAAAAGGGATCGCACAGAGGGGGGAGGTCTCTTCAGCAGACGCCTGTGAGCATGGTTACGTCACCGCGCCCGATCCCGTTTGTTTATACGAGACCACACGGCAGTTGCCAGGCGACCGGGACGCTATTCCCTGACACCGCCGGAAAACGCAGCTACAGGTTAAGTAGCTGTGCAAACATGAATAAGGCATTTAGGCAAACATGATAATCAAAAGAATCCTGGCTAGGATGACAGTATACGAACACCCAGAAACAGAAGGAGGGAAAATGAGGAAAAAACTATACAAATAAAATTAGGAGGACAGAGAGGAGGCAAATGGCATAACAATAAGTTAAATGAGGGATATATCGAGGCCATATAGATCAATAAGTCCAAAAATGGGGGGACCAGTATAGATTGTCTAAATAAAACAGCTATAATTAAGCTGTTCATTTAGGCCGGTAGGTGAGACCGTGCCTAAAATATAGATCCAGCGGGATTCTCTCTGGAGTAAAACACGGTCCCAATCACCCCCACGAATTGGATGCGCCACCTTCTCGATTCCCATTGCTCTCAGACAGCCAGGGTTGCCCTGATGGCAATCATGGACATGTCTGGAGATAACGGTGTCCCTCTGATTGGCAATGTCGCCAAGGTGCTCACCTAGGCGTCTGCGTAGTTCACGCCTCGTTTTGCCCACGTACTCCAAATTGCACTCGCAGGTAATTTTATAAATCACACCTTGCGTTTTGCAATTAATGAAGTCTTTGATCGGAAAGGACTTATTGAGGTTAGAGCTAAAAAAAGATTTCCCTGTTTGGATAATTTTACACGCTACGCAGCCGCTGCACCTGAAGCAACCCACAGGCAAGCGGTCGAGCCAAGTACCCTGCCTGGATGGTGGAGTAAAATGGCTGTGTACCAGGAGATCCTTTAAATTGCTACCCCTTCGAAAAATGTTGCATTGCACCCACACAAAAAAATCACTGTAGATTATTTTAGGGAACTAGGTGAGAAGCTCAAGTCGAGGACCTCCAAGGTAGTGTGTTCAAAAATACTACCAGTGCTACGAGCGTCACTAGAGAGACAACAGGAGCTTAGGGAGTTAAATAAGTGGTTCAGAAGCTGGTGCAAGAAGGAAGAGTTTGGGTTCATGGAGAACTCGGCCGACTTTGCAGTCGGTTACAGGCTCTGCAGTAGGGACGGGCTGCACCTCAATGGGGAGGGTGCACCTCAAATGGGGAAAAAAAATGGTTATACGGTTGGGGGAGCTTTTAAACTAGAATCTGGGGGGAAGGTGTTATACTAATAAGGGGGTAGATAGTGTAGATAGAGAATGGGTTATAGAAGGGGACAGTGGGGATTTAGTGCGGGCTGGGGTTACCGAGGAAAATAGGGAGAAGACTGGGCATAACTATACATTTATGAAAAATAGAACTGCTGGTAACAAGAACCTGTTACATACAAAAATTAACCAAGGTATCCATAAAGTCCCGGATAATCATTTTACAGATAAGTCATTTAAAATGTATTTTCACAAATGCCAGAAGTCTAGCTAGCAAAATGGGGGAGCTGGAGGCCATGGTACTAGAAGAAAACTTATTTTTCTGTGTCACTGGGCTGAGGGCAGGGTACAAAAATGTTGCATTGCACCCACACAAAAAAATCACTGTAGATTATTTTAGGGAACTAGGTGAGAAGCTCAAGTCGAGGACCTCCAAGGTAGTGTGTTCAAAAATACTACCAGTGCTACGAGCGTCACTAGAGAGACAACAGGAGCTTAGGGAGTTAAATAAGTGGTTCAGAAGCTGGTGCAAGAAGGAAGAGTTTGGGTTCATGGAGAACTCGGCCGACTTTGCAGTCGGTTACAGGCTCTGCAGTAGGGACGGGCTGCACCTCAATGGGGAGGGTGCACCTCAAATGGGGAAAAAAAATGGTTATACGGTTGGGGGAGCTTTTAAACTAGAATCTGGGGGGAAGGTGTTATACTAATAAGGGGGTAGATAGTGTAGATAGAGAATGGGTTATAGAAGGGGACAGTGGGGATTTAGTGCGGGCTGGGGTTACCGAGGAAAATAGGGAGAAGACTGGGCATAACTATACATTTATGAAAAACAGAACTGCTGGTAACAAGAACCTGTTACATACAAAAATTAACCAAGGTATCCATAAAGTCCCGGATAATCATTTTACAGATAATAGTCATTTAAAATGTATTTTCACAAATGCCAGAAGTCTAGCTAGCAAAATGGGGGAGCTGGAGGCTATGGTACTAGAAGAAAACATAGATGTAGTTGGTGTGGCTGAGACATGGGTGGACTCTTTGCATGACTGGACTGTAAATATTGAGGATTTTACACTATTTAGGAAAGATCGGGTCAATAGAAAAGGTGGTGGTGTGTGCCTGTATGTGAGGAGTGATCTGAAGACAAGTGTGAAAGAGGCAATTGTGCGTGAGGATAGCGAGGATGTGGAAACCTTAAGGGTAGAAGTTCAAAGGGATATAAACACTGAAAAAATAATACTTGGTGAAATCTATGGACCCCCTAACATCATAGAGGATATAGAAACGCAACTATATAACCAAATAGAGCGGGCGGGATAGGCTGGTACAGTGGTCATAACGGGAGATTTTAAATTCCCAGACATTGACGGGAGTCATGGTTCCGCCTCAACCAAAAAGGGATGAAAATTCCTCAACTTGCTGCAGGACCACTTTATGGGCCAGTTTGTAGAATTTAGTTTGTTGGATCTGGAAATTTCTAATGATACATAGCTTGTTGGTAATGTTACTGTTCAAGAAATACTAGGTAATAGTGACCACAATGTAATTATATTCCCCCTAAACTATAAAAAGCAAACTCTGTCAGGCAGAGCAAAGACATTGAATTTCAAAAACGCTAATTTCCCTGTGTTGAGGGTAACATTTCAGGGTATAGACTGGAAGCAGCTGCTGTCACTTAATAATACTGAGGATAAATGGGAGAGCTTCAAATCCACATTGAGGAATTGCACTAAAAAATGTATCCCTTTAGGTAACAAGTATAAATGGCTAAAATTAAACCTCCCATGGCTTACAGCTATAGATGTAGCAACATTACAGCTCCCTTCACAATCGTGAAAGTGAAGAACGATAACAATAACTAGTAACTTAAAAATCAGAATGCAATTCATCCCTTGGGGGACCATGCACCTAAATCTTTATCATTAGGGTGACAAAATTATAAAAAAAAAAAAAAAAAAAAAAAAAAATTTTTTATTGCTAGCTAATTCTTCTCTAACTGTTTAGGAAGGCAGTATAAAAATGTACGGCTTTCTAATTGTTCTAATATATATTTAATAACCCATCTATGCTGTTTTGTTATGTACACTAATTTGCATAAATATGCATATTAGCCTACTTTCCATTATGAACAGCGCCATCTATTGGATACATAGTCTTATGTCCTACAGTCTGCAGACTATTATCATTTTTCTCATGGACAGCGCCATCTATTGGATACATAGGCTTATTGCCTGTAGAGATGGGAAGTTCGGATCTTCGATTCATGAATCGAATCTTTGGTTCATTCGCTGAGCTAACAAGAAGCAAGTGAACCGAAGCTTAGGTTGCGCAATGCGCATACGCGGAAGCTTCGATCCACTTGCTGACTTGGCTCTTGGTCTGAGTCAGGAAGTTTATTCTTTAAAGTGTGTAAGGGTCCATTCACACGTCCGTGTTGTGTTGCGGACCTGCAAATTGCTGGTCCGCAACACACCCGGCCGGCACCCGCTATAAAAATGCCTATTCTTGTCCGCAGTTGCGGACAAGAATAGGACATATTCTATCTTTTGCCGAGCTGCTGACCGGAAGTTCAGGGCCGCGCTCCGCGGAAGCGGAGAGCACATAATGTGCTCTCCGCTTCACGTCCGCACCCGTTCCGCAAAATTGCGGAACGGGTGCGGACCCTTTTGCGGACGTGTGAATGGAGCCTAAATGTGTAGGGGAAAAAATATATAAATGGGGTAAATATAATTAAAATGGAGGATTAAATGTGTAAATGTATTTTAAAAAAATACATCTCTTTCAATAGTTATATAGCTACTGAATGAGACAGAAGAAGGGATGCCTTTAACATATATCTCCCTGAGAAGACAATTTGACCCTAAAGGGTTAATTCAACCTGTAGTCTAAAGTCTAAACTGTGTGTCCTGTCACTTCTCTTATCTCTCTGCTGACTGCTGCCTGAGCTGCATGAGCTTACTTGACAAAACATTATAGAAAGGTTGTTTGAATTTACTGTATTCAGACAATTAGTAAACAGAACATTTTTATGCAGCCCTCTTAAGCAGTGAAAGAAGAGTTAGCTAGCGTAAAAAAATAAAATAAAAATTACTATTGTTTTCACCCTAATGGTAACGACTGGTGCACAGGACCCCTAGAAATCCAAAATAGAGTAATATTGAGACTTACTGGCTTTCTCCTTTTGGATTGAGAGCTAGTTTAATATGTCTCAGGCTGCCACTGTGAGGTATGCTGATGGTACCTGTCTCCCAGACAGGACATTAGATTACACCTTGCTTACAGCATATGGTCTTCAGTTAAAAAAAAGAACAGTTTTATGTTGTCTTTTGTTATTTTCTTATTAAAAAGTTATAAATGGTAGGCAGGGAGCTAATAATAAGTGGTTATTAATATTAGGTAAAGACAAATACAACTATTTGTTTGTCCTTTGTGCTTGTTTGTCTGTTATTTATATACAATTATGGGCTTTGTCTGTGTCAGTATTGTAGCCAACAGAAATGTACGGTATCTCACGCCTGTTGTGACCAGCACCAAACCCTTCCCCCACCTAAACATTCTCCAAAGGAAATACAAAACAAAGATAACAAAAGGTGTAGTGCTTCTTCTTTCTTCCATCACAGCTTGAGAACAATAAATGGAGAATGTTGGAGGTTGGTGTTGGTCACAACAGGAGTGAGATACATATCTGTTGGCTACAATACTGACACAGACAAAGTCTATAATTGTGTATAAATAACAGACAAACAAACACAAAGGACAAACAAATTGTTTTATTTGTCTTTACCTAATATTAATAACCACTTATTATTAGCTCCCTGCCTACCATTTATAACTTTTTAATAAGAATATAACAAAAGACAACATAAATCTTTTTTAACTGAAGACCATATGCCGTAAGCAAGGTGTAAGCCAATATCCTATCGGTGAGACGGGTACCATCAGCATACCTCACAGTGGCAGCCTGAGACATATTAACCACCTCCGGACCGCCTAACGCACATGTGCGGTCCGGAGGTGGGAGCCCTGCGCAGAGTCACGCATATATGCGTCATCTCGCGAGGGCCGGGATTCCCTGTGAACGCGCGCACACAGGCGCGCGCGCTCACAGGAACGGAAGGTAAGCGAGTGGATCTCCAGCCTGCCAGCGGCGATCGCTCGCTGGCAGGCTGGAGATCCGAATTTTTTAACCCCTAACAGGTATATTAGACGCTGTTTTGATAACAGCGTCTAATATACCTCCTACCTGGTCCTCTGGTGGTCCCTTTTGTTAGGATCGACCACCAGAGGACACAGGTAGGTCAGTAAAGTCGCACCAAACACTACACTACACCCCCCGTCACTTATTAACCCTTTATGAACCCCTGATCACCCATGATCACCCCATACAAACTCCCTGATCACCCCCCTGTCATTGATCACCCCCCTGTCAGGCTCCGTTCAGATGTCCGTATGATTTTTACGGATCCACGGATACATGGATCGGATCCGCAAAACAAATGCGGACGTCTGAATGGAGCCTAACAGGGGGATGATCAATGACAGGCGGGTGATCACCCATATACACTCCCTGATCACCCCCTGTCATTGATCACCCCCCTGTCATTGATCACCCCCGTCAGGCTCCATTCAGACGTCCGTATGATTTTTACGGATCCATGGATTCATGGATCGGATCCGCAAAACACATGCGGACGTCTGAATGGAGCCTTACAGGGGGGTGATCAATGACAGGCGGGTGATCACCCATATACACTCCCTGATCACCCCCTGTCATTGATCACCCCCCTGTCATTGATCACCCCCCTGTAAGGCTCCATTCAGACGTCCGCATGATTTTTACGGATCCATGGATACATGGATCGGATCCGCAAAACACATGCGGACGTCTGAATGGAGCCTTACAGGGGGGTGATCAATGACAGGTGGGTGATCACCCATATACACTCCCTGATCACCCCCCTGTCATTGATCACCCCCCTGTAAGGCTCCATTCAGATGTCCGCATGTGTTTTGCGGATCCGATCCATGTATCCGTAAAAATCATACGGACGTCTGAATGGAGCCTTACAGGGGGGGGGGGGTGATCAGTGACAGGGGGGTGATCACCCTGATCACCCCCTGTCATTGATAACCCCCCTGTAAGGCTCCATTCAGACGTCTGCACGTGTTTTGCGGATCCGATCCATGTATCCATGCATCCGTAAAAATCATACGGACGTCTGAATGGAGCCTTACAGGGGGGGTGATCAGTGACAGGGGGGTGATCACCCTGATCACCCCCTGTCATTGATAACCCCCCTGTAAGGCTCCATTCAGACGTCCGCATGTGTTTTGCGGATCGATCCATGTATCCATGGATCCGTAAAAATCATACGGACGTCTGAATGGAGCCTTACAGGGGGGGGTGATCAGTGACAGGGGGGTGATTACCCTGATCACCCCCTGTCATTGATAACCCCCCTGTAAGGCTCCATTCAGACGTCCGCATGTGTTTTGCGGATCCGATCCATTTATCCGTAAAAATCATACGGACGTCTGAATGGAGCCTTACAGGGGGGGTGATCAATGACAGGGGGGTGATCAGGGAGTCTATATGGGTGATCACCCCCCTGTCATTGATCACCCCCCTGTCATTGATCACCCCCCTGTAAGGCTCCATTCAGACGTCCGCATGTGTTTTGCGGATCCGATCCATGTATCCGTAAAAATCATACGGACGTCTGAATGGAGCCTTACAGGGGGGTGATCAATGACAGGGGGGTGATCAGGGAGTCTATATGGGTGATCACCCCCTGTCATTGATCACCCCCCTGTCATTGTTCACCCCCCTGTAAGGCTCCATTCAGACGTCCGCATGTGTTTTGCGGATCCGATCCATGGATCCGTAAAAATTATACGGACGTCTGAATGGAGCCTTACCAGGGGGGTGATCAATGACAGGGGGGTGATCACGCATATACACTCCCTGATCACCCCCCTGTCATTGATCACCCCCCTGTAAGGCTCCATTCAGATGTCCGCATGTGTTTTGCGGATCCGATCCATGTATCCATAAAAATCATACGGACGTCTGAATGGAGCCTTACAGGGGGGGGGGGGTGATCAGTGACAGGGGGGTGATCACCCTGATCACCCCCTGTCATTGATAACCCCCCTGTAAGGCTCCATTCAGACGTCTGCACGTGTTTTGCGGATCCGATCCATGTATCCATGCATCCGTAAAAATCATACGGACGTCTGAATGGAGCCTTACAGGGGGGGTGATCAGTGACAGGGGGGTGATCACCCTGATCACCCCCTGTCATTGATAACCCCCCTGTAAGGCTCCATTCAGACGTCCGCATGTGTTTTGCGGATCGATCCATGTATCCATGGATCCGTAAAAATCATACGGACGTCTGAATGGAGCCTTACAGGGGGGGGTGATCAGTGACAGGGGGGTGATCAGGGAGTCTATATGGGTGATCACCCCCCTGTCATTGATCACCCCCCTGTAAGGCTCCATTCAGACGTCCGCATGTGTTTTGCGGATCCGATCCATGTATCCGTAAAAATCATACGGACGTCTGAATGGAGCCTTACAGGGGGGTGATCAATGACAGGGGGGTGATCAGGGAGTCTATATGGGTGATCACCCCCCTGTCATTGATCACCCCCCTGTCATTGTTCACCCCCCTGTAAGGCTCCATTCAGACGTCCGCATGTGTTTTGCGGATCCGATCCATGGATCCTTAAAAATTATACGGACGTCTGAATGGAGCCTTACCAGGGGGGTGATCAATGACAGGGGGGTGATCCGGGAGTCTATATGGGTGATCACCCCCCTGTCATTGATCACCCCCCTGTCATTGATCACCCCCCTGTAAGGCTCCATTCAGACATTTTTTTGGGCACAAGTTAGCGGAAATTTTTTGTTTGTTTTTGTTTTTTCTTACTAAGTCTCATATTCCACTAACTTGTGTCAAAAAATAAGATCTCACATGAACTCACCATACCCCTCACGGAATCCAAATGCGTAAACATTTTTAGACATTTATATTCCAGACTTCTTCTCACGCTTTAGGGCCCCTAAAAAGCCAGGGCAGTATAAATACCCCACATGTGACCCCATTTCGGAAAGAAGACACCCCAAGGTATTCTGTGAGGGGCATATTGAGTCCATGAAAGATTAAAATTTTTGTCCTAAGTTAGCGGAAAGTGAGACTTTGTGAGAAAAAAAGAAAAAAAATCAATATCCGCTAACTTATGCAAAAAAATAAAAAATTTCTAGGAACTCGCCAGGCCCCTCATTGAATACCTTGGGGTGTCTTCTTTCCAAAGTGGGGTCACATGTGGGGTATTTATACTGCCCTGGCTTTTTAGGGGCCCGAAAGTGTGAGAAGAAGTCTGGGAACCAAATGTCTAAAAATGCCCTCCTAAAAGGAATTTGGGCCCCTTTGCGCATCTAGGCTGCAAAAAAGTGTCACACATCTGGTATCGCCGTACTCAGGAGAAGTTGGCCAATGTGTTTTGGGGTGTCATTTTACATATACCCATGTTGGTCAAATGCCAACTTTGTATAAAAAATGGGAAAAGTTATCTTTTGCCAAGATATTTCTCTCACCCAGCATGGTTATATGTAAAATGACACCCCAAAACATATTCCCCAACTTCTCCTGAGTACGGCGATACCACATGTGTGACACTTTTTTGCAGCCAAGGTGGGCAAAGGGGCACATATTCCAAAGTGCACCTTTTGGGTTTTGCAGGCCATTTTTTACAGATTTTGATTGCAAGGTACTTCTTACACATTTGGGCCCCTAAATTGCCAGGGCAGTATAACTACGCCACAAGTGACCCCATTTTGGAAAGAAGACACCCCAAGGTATTCCGTGAGGGGCACGGCGAGTTCCTAGAATTTTTTATTTTTTGTCACAAGTTAGCGGAAAATGATGATTTTTCTTTTTTTTTCTTTTTTCCTTACAAAGTCTCATATTCCACTAACTTGCGACAAAAAATAAAAAATTCTAGGAACTCGCCGTGCCCCTCACGGAATACCTTGGGGTGTCTTCCTCCCAAAATGGGGTCACTTGTGGCGTAGTTATACTGCCCTGGCAATTTAGGGGCCCAAATGTGTAAGAAGTACCTTGCAATCAAAATGTGTAAAAAATGGCCTGCGAAATCCGAAAGGTGCACTGGAATATGTGCCCCTTTGCCCACCTTGGCTGCAAAAAAGTGTCACACATCTGGTATCGCCGTACTCAGGAGAAGTTGGGGAATGTGTTTTGGGGTGTCATTTTACATATACCCATGCTGGGTGAGAAAAATATCTTGGTCAAATGCCAACTTTGTATAAAATAATTGGAAAAGTTGTCTTTTGCCAAAATATTTCTCTCACCCAGCATGGGTATATGTAAAATGACACCCCAAAACACATTCCCCAACTTCTCCTGAGTACGGCGATACCAGATGTGTGACACTTTTTTGCAGCCAAGGTGGGCAAAGGGGCACATATTCCAAAGTGCACCTTTCGGATTTCACAGGTCATTTTTTACACATTTCGATTGCAAAGTTCTTCTCACACATTTGGGCCCCTAAATTGCCAGGGCAGTATAACTACCCCACAAGTGACCCCATTTTGGAAAGAAGACACCCCAAGGTATTCCGTGAGGGGCATGGCGAGTTCCTAGAATTTTTTATTTTTTGTTGCAAGTTAGTGGAATATGAGACTTTGTAAGAAAAAAATAAAAATAAAAAATCATCATCATTTTCCGCTAACTTGTGACAAAAAATAAAAAGTTCTATGAACTCACTATGCCCATCAGAGAATACCTTAGGGTGTCTACTTTCCGAAATGGGGTCATTTGTGGTGTTTTTCTACTGTCTGGGCATTGTAGAACCTCAGGAAACATGACAGGTGCTCAGAAAATCAGAGCTGCTTCAAAAAGCAGAAATTCACAATTTTGTACCATTGTTTGTAAACGCTATAACTTTTATCTAAACCTTTTTCTTTTTTTTGCCCAAACATTTTTTTTTTTTATCAAAGACATGTAGAACTATAAATTTAGCAAAAAATTTATATATGGATGTTGTTTTTTTTGCAAAATTTTACAGCTGAAAGTGAAAAATGTCATTTTTTTGCAAAAAAATCATTACATTTCAATTAATAACAAAAAAGTAAAAACGTCAGCAGCAATAAAATACCACCAAATGAAAGCTCTATTAGTGAGAAGAAAAGGAGGTAAAATTCATTTGGGTGGTAAGTTGCATGACCAAGCGATAAACGGTGAAAGTAGTGTAGTGCCGAAGTGTAAAAAGTGGCCTGGTCATGAAGGGGGTTTCACCTAGCGGGGCTGAAGTGGTTAAACTAGCTCTCAGTCCAAAAGGAGAAAGCCAGTAAGTCTCAATATTACTCTATTTCGGATTTCTAGAGGTCCTGTGCACCAGTCGTTACCATTAGGGTGAAAACAATAGTAATTTTTATTTTATTTTTTTACGCTAGCTAACTCTTCTTTCACTGCTTAAGAGGGCTGCATAAAAATGTTCTGTTTACTAATTGTCCGAATACAGTAAATTCAAACAACCTTTCTATAATGTTTTGTCAAGTAAGCTCATTTGCATAAATAAGGACAAGATATTGCAAACAGTGTTCCAGCTGATAAACCAGGCAGTCAGGTAGCAGAGCAGAGAGACACCCAGCAGGGAGGAGTGTAATCTGATCCTAGAGTGGAAGCCAGCCCCGCCCGCCCCAGCCTGCAACCAATCAGAGCTCAGGCAAGCAGCTCTGAGTCACACACTGTACAGGACTGAGTCTGTACACTCATTCGATTCTTTGAGTTATAAGAACCGTGAGTCACGAACAGTTTACACTGAGGCTAATGACCGGGCTGCAGCAGTGATGAGGTTAAAGGACAGGCAGCAGTCAGCAGAAAGATAAGAGAAGCGACAGGACACACAGTTTAGACTACAGGTTGAATTAACCCTTTAGGGTCAAATTGTCTTCTCAAGGAGATATATGTTAAAGACATCCCTTTTTCTGTCTCATTCAGTAGCTATATAACTATTGAAAGAGATGTATTTTTTTTTTAATACATTTACACATTTAATCCTCCATTTTAATTATATTTACCCCAGTGTTAAATTCACCCCCCTGGATGCTTGTTTTTTTCCCCTACAGTGGGGTAGATAATTACACATTTAGGCTCCATTCACACGTCCGCAAAAGGATCCGCACCCGTTCCGCAATTTTGCGGTACAGGTGCGGACCCATTCATTCTCTATGGGCCCGGACGTGAAACGGAGATCACATTATGTGCTCTCTGCTTCCGCATTTCCGGACGCGGCCCTGATCTTCCGGTCCGCAGCTCGGCAAAAGATATAACATGTCCTATTCTTGTCCGCAACTGCGGACAAGAATAGGCATTTCTATAGCGGGTGCCGGCCGGGTGTGTTGCGGACCACGGATGTGTCAATGGACCCTTACACACAGGGTTTTAAAGAATAAACTTCCTGACTCAGACCAAGAGCCGAGTCAGCAAGTGGATCGAAGCTTCTGCGCATGCGCATTGCGCAACCTAAGCTTCGGTTCACTTGCTTCTTGTTAGCTCAGCGAGTGAGCCGAAGATTCGATTCATGAATCGAAGATCCGAACTTCCCATCTCTACAGGCAATAAGACTATGGATCCAATAGATGGCGCTGTCCATGAGGAAATTGATAATAGTCTGCAGACTGTAGGACATAAGACTATGTATCCAATAGATGGCGCCGTCCATGTGGAAATTCATAATAGACTGCAGACTGTAGGACATAAGACTATGTATCCAATAGATGGCGCCGTCCATGTGGAAATTCATAATAGACTGCAGACTGTAGGACATAAGACTATGTATCCAATAGATGGCGCTGTTCATAATGGAAATTAGGCTAATATGCATATTAGTGTACATAACAAAACAGCATAGATGGGTTATTAAATATATATTAGAACAATTAGAAAGCCATACATATTTATACAGCCTTCCTAAACAGTTAGAGAAGAATTAGCTAGCAATAAAAAAAAAAAAAAAAAAAATTATAATTTTGTCACCCTAATGATAAAGATTTAGGTGCATGGTCCCCCAAGCTATCCAAAAGCTCTTAGACAATTTTGAGATTTACTGATGCTCAGTTAGATAGAGATGGTTTTAAAAATCTCATAGTGCACCTGGCTGCCATTGTAAGGTATCCCAGTTACCTGTTTAATGAATATGTGCTGGCTTGCGTTATACCTGGCTTTTGGCATGTAGCCTTGTGTGTATTTGTAATTTAGATTGGTTAAAACTGCCATGTACTGGCTTTGTTATGAATTGCAAGTGAGAATCGCAATTTGTTTTTTTCCTTATGAGAAAAAAGGGATTGTTAATGTTGTTACATCTGTACTGTAAAAAGAGCAATAAAAGACAAAGAGAGGGCATTTAAAAAATACTGATCTGAGGGGTTAGCTGTAGTGTTTGAAGATTGCAAAGGGCTTAATAAAATTTGCAAAAAGGAGATATAATTTGCAAAGATACAAAACGAACAGCAGGTAGAAAGAAAGCAAAACAAATCCCAAAAAGTTTTTTAAATATATAAATGCTAAAAAACCTAAGTCTGAGCAGCAGTTAAACAGCAGTTAAATACTGCTGTTATATTTTTGTTTAAAAAAAACACCCTTTTTGTGCTAGATAGTAAATTTGCGGCCTGCGCTGCATTTCTGCCAGTCCAATACAACCATTAACCCCTTAGTGACCAAGCCTGTTTGGGCCTTTATGACCAAGCGTTTTTCTTCCTTTTTTCATGGTCTCGTTCCAAGAGCTATAACTTTTTTATTTTTTCATCTATATAGCTTTATGAGGGCTTGTTTTTTACGGGACAAGTTGTAGTTTTTAATGGCACCATTTTGGGGTACACATAACTTTCTGATCAACTTTTATTAACTCTTTCTGGGAGGGAGATGGGGGAAAATAGCAATACTGCCACTGAGTTTTTACATTATCAGTTTTACGGCGTTCATTTTTCGGTACAAATAACATAATATCTTTATTCTCTGGGTCAGTACGATTACAGTGATACTAAATACTTATAATTTTTTTTACGTTTTTCTTCTTTTTTTCCAATAAAACCCCTTTTATTAATCGAAAAAAAGATTTTGCATTGCCACTTCACAAGACCCATAACTTTTTTTTTTCTTTTTCTATGGAGTTGTGTGAGGGCTTGATTTTTGAGGGAGAACTTGAATTTTTCATTGGTATCATTTTGGAGTAAATGGCGCTTTTTGATCGCTTGTTATTATGTTTTTTTCGGTGGAAACTAAGAATAAATTAGAAATTCTGTCTTTTTTAATTTAAATTTTTTACGGCGTTCACCATAGGGGATAATTTATGTAATATTTATGTAGTCCGGGTCGTTACGGACGCGGCAATACCAAACATATGGGGGATATTTTCTTTTTGCAATTTTTTTCCATTGAAAAGCGTATTTTCAATGGAAAAAAAAGCATATTTTTTTATTTTATGGAATTTTTTTATTTAATAAATGTGTATTTAAAAAAAAAAATTTACTACTCAAAAGTCCCACAAGGGGACTATAATATACAGTATTTTGATTGCTTTTAAAATGTAATGCATTATCTCTATAAGGCATTACATTTCAATAGCAATGCTATTCAAACCTTGACCAGCAGGTGGCGCCAGAGAGGCACATCCTGCTGGAGATAACGGAAGACAGTCTCGGGGCCCTGATCGGAAGCAAGGTAAGCTTCCCAACACATCAGCACCCCGCGATCTTATTTTCGGGGTGCTGATGGGAGACAGAGGGAGTCCGCTCCCTCTGTCACCACTTTACATGCAGTGGGCGCCATTGTGCCCGGCATGTAAAGGGTTAAACAGCCCGGATCGGCACTTCTGCCGGTCCGGGCTGATAGAGCAGGGTCCCGGCTCTCATGTGAGAGCCGGGTCCGTGCTCCTTGCTTCACAGGGGATCCGTGCAGCGCTTAGACCGGGCCGCCGTAAAAACGCGGCGGCCCAGCCTAATGCCCCTTAGTCACCGCCGTAAAAACACGTATGGGTGGTCACTAAGGGGTTAAATACTGCTGTTATATTGTGGTTTGAAAAAAACACCCATTTTGTGCTAGATAGTACATGTCACGGATGTTGCAGAAAGCTGGAACTTGTAAATAAACATCCGACTGGCTTGATCCCAAACTAAGGAGCATATGGGTGAGCCCTATAAAACCCCTAGAGCTCTCCCTGACTGCTATGCCCATGCAAAGGTCTTTATGGTAGACGATTGCATACCCACGTACCTAATACTATGTGACACCTGAAAACCCTATAATAACACTTAATACGGACGGAGTCAGTGTCACCTAGAATCAAGCCAGCAAGGAAACACAAATAAAGGAAACAGACTTATCTGAGGAATCAGCAGAAGCAGCAGCCAGCAGTGAACAACTCATTCAGGAAGAAGTATAAACCACAAAGTGAGGCATTATGGGAGGTAATATAAAGGGAGACAATTAGTGTAAATAGGTGACAGCTGGGAGAAGGAAAGGAGATGACAAAGTGAAACCAAAACAAAGAAGAGGTAGCGAAGAATGTCTAACAGACCTTCTCGCAGAACGGGCGGTGACAGCACATTTGCGGCCTGCGCTGCATTTCTGACAGTCCAATACAACCGTTAAACACTGCTGTTTTATTGTGGTTTGAAAAATGAACCCTTTTTGTGCTAGATAGTACCTTTGCGGCCTGCGCTGCATTTCTGACAGTCCAATACAACCGTTAAACACTGCTATTTTATTGTGGTTAGAAAAAAAACAAAATTTTTGTGCTAGATAGTACCTTTGTGGTCTGCGCTGCATTTCTGACAGTCCAATACAACTGTTAAATACTGCTGTTATATTTTAGTTTGAAAAAATAACACTTTTTCTGCTAGATAGTACCTTTGCGGCCTGCGCTGCCTTTCTTACAAACCAATACAACTGTTAAATACTGCTGTCATTATTTTGTTTGAAAAAAACACCCTTTTTGTGCTAGATAGTATATTTGCGGCCTGCGCTTCATTTCTAACAGTCCAATAAAACCAGTCAATACTGCTGTTACATTGTTGGTAGACAAATTTATATTTTTTGTGACCGTGAAGTAATTTCACACTGTTGTGTGACCTCAAGAAATGTTTTCTCTTCTTGACACCGGCACAGCCTTACTGTCAGTGAACTTAATTGTTGACTATTGACTGATCAAGCCCGGCCTGGTGGTACAGAAATTCCTGAAAAATGACTTCAATATGTCAGAGCTGCTGCAGAAAGTGCGGCAGCACGCAAGGGTGAGTCGCTCTGTGGAATAGCACCACTTCACCACCAATGAGTGGGCCTCCATGCGAGACCTTTGTGCCTTGTTGCGCTGTTTCGAGTACTCCACCAACATGGCCAGTGTCGATGACGCCATTCTCAGCATTACTATCACACTTCTATGCCTCCTTGAAAAAAACACTTTGGGCGATTATGGAGGAGGATGTGGCACAGGAGAAGGAGGAAGAGGGATCATTTGCAAGGGTTTCAGGCCAGTCATTCCCAAGTGGCTCCAAGGGTGGGTTCCTGCACCAACATACGCCAGGTACACAATTGTGGAGGATGAGGAGGAGGAACCGTGTTCACAGCAGGGTGGCACCCAAACCAACTGATGGCCATCACTGGTGTGTGGCTGGGGGGATACAGAGGACACAGATGATACATTTCCCACAGAGGACAGATTGTCGTTGATACTGGGCAGCCTGGCACACATGAACGATTACATGCCTCAGTGTCTCCGCAACGACCGCTGAGTTGCCCACATTCTAACTTGTGCTGATTACTGGGTGGCCACGCTGCTGGATCCCTGTTACAAAGACAACGTACCGTCCTTAATTCCGTCACTGGAGCGTGATCGGAAGATGCGCGAGTACCAGCGCACGCTGGTCGACGCGCTGCTGATGTCATTTCCACCTGACAGCGGGGGCACGGTGGAAGCACAAGGCGAAGGCAGGAAGAGGAGGAGGAAGAGGTCGCCAACGCAGCTGGGGCACCGCCAGCACCTCAGAAGGCAGGGTTAGCATGGCCGAAATGTGGAAAAGCTTTATCAGCACGCCACAACAACCAGCACCACCAGCTGATATGGAACGTCTTAGCAGGAGGCAGCATTTCAGCAACATGTTGGAGCAGTATATGTGCAAACGCCTACACGTACTGACTGATGGGTCTGCCCCCTTCAACTTCTGGGTCTCACACTGCAGCCAGTGTGTTGTCTGAACGTGTGTTTAACATGGCAGGGGGCGTTATCACAGACAAGTGCAGGAACCTGGTTAAAATGAACCAGGCATGGATCCCACAGGTTTTGTCCATACCTTGTGCAGAATAGACATGTATACTGGCCTCACCCAGCCATTGTTATACTCCAGCAAACTTTCTCATTGTTTTATTTTTTACATTTCCCAATTGGTTGGTGTGTACCCTAATTTTTTTTAAAAATATAGAAATTATAAAAAAAAAAACAGGGTTGGCTACCTCCTCCTCCTCCACCGCCGCTTCCACCTACACCGCCATGTGTACCGCCCCCCCCCCCTAAAGCTCCTACTCCATATGGAACTCTACCTCCTAGATCAAGATTATTTTTTATTTTTACATATTTTATGTTATTTTAAGTCATTTCACTAATTCGTCTGTTACATTGTTGTGTGACATTAAACAATTTTTGGCTGTGATATACCCCTGCTCTACATAGTAGACAGGGAAACACATTTCACTAATTCGTCTGTTACATTGTTGGTTGACATTCACCAATTTTTGCTGTGATGTAGCCCTGCACTATATAGTGGACAGTGAAATACATTTCACTAATTCATCTGTTACATTGTTGTGTGACATTCACCAATTTTTGGCTGTGATATACCCCTGCTCTACATAGTGGACAGGGAGATACATTTCACTAATTCATCTGTTACATTGTTGGTTGACATTGACCAATTTTTTGCTGTAATATACCCCTGCTCTACATAGCGGACAGGGAACAAAATTTAGTAAAAACGTCTGTTACTGATCGGAAGATGCTCAAATACAAGCGCACGCTGGTAGACGCGCTGCTGATGGCATTTCCACCTGACAGTGGGGGCTCAGTGGAAGCACAAGGCGAAGGCTGGGGAGGAGAAAGAGGTCGCAAACGCAGCTGGGGCACCACTAGCACCTCAGAAATTCGGGTTAGCATGGCCGAAATGTGGAAAAGCTTTGTCAGCACGTCACAACAAACAACACCACCAGCTGATATGGAACGTTTTTGCAGGAGGCAGCATTTCAGCAACATGGTGGAGCAGTATGTGTGCACATGCCTACACGTACTGACTGATGGATCTGCACCCTTCAACTTCTGGGTCTCCAAATTGGGCACATGGCCTGAGCTTTCCCTTTATGCCTTGGAGGTCCTGGCCTGCCCTGCAGCCAGTGTATTGTCTGAATGTTTGTTTAGCACGGCAGGAGGGGTTTATTACAGACAAGCGCAGCCGCCATTAAAATCAACCAGGCATGGATCTTACAGGATTTGTCTGTATATTGTGCAGAATAGACATGTATACCAGCATCACCCAGCCATTGTTGTACTCCAGCGCACTTTCTCTTTGTTTTTTTTTTCATTTATATTTCACAATGTTTTGGGGTCTACCCAAATTTGAACAAAAAAATAATAAAATAAAAAACAAAAACAAAATCCAGTGTTGGCTATCTCCTCCTCACCGCCACATCCACCGCCTCCTAAACCTCCTACTCCATATGGACCTCCTCCTCCTAGATCAAGATTATTATTATTTTAAATTTTTACGTATTTTGTTATTTGAAGTCATTTCCCTATCTACATTTGTTTGCAGAGCACTTAAGTCCTTTACAAAAATGTTCTGCCTTTTGCAGCCCTCTAGCCATTTCCATGGCTTTTTTTAGAGCCATTTTAGTGCTCCAAAGTTCGGGTCCCCATTGACTTAAATGGGGTTCGGGGTCAAGTTTGGTTCAAGTTCGGGTCCCAAACTTGAACTTTTTTTACAAAGTTCGGCCGAACCCAGCAAACCCGAACATCCAGGTGTCCGCTCAACTCTAATGCCCAGTAGTCCAGAGGATCTTGGATTACAGGTACAGTCCAATTATGCCACCACCTTCTGGTTGAGGTTCTAATACATGTCCTGCTACTGCTGGGTAGTTTCTTCCGTAGGCAGTTGAAGAAAACTGCTCATCAGAGACTCCAGACTGAAGTTGCTGCATATGGAGCTGGAGCTTCTCCTATACGCCGCCCAATCCCCCCCCCCCCCCCCAACAGTCATGGCAGTGGAGCTTGAGCGCAGAAGGTTCCCCCAGTTAGACCTTCCTGACAACAGGCGATGGCGCTCGAATGCAGTGACCAACCAAATATACAGCGTGTCACTATAGTAGTCCATTTCTGCATCCCTCTTAGAAGGAATAAAAAATGCCCCAATTTTTTACTGATAGCAAGGGTCTAACAATGTAGATAGCCAGTAGTCATCCTTCTGCTAAATTCTGACAATCTGGCTGTCACTACACAAACATGACAGCATTCATCTGGCCATTTGCGCAAGGGACTCAGAGGGCCTCCCTGACTCCATCTTTACTGCATACTGCCATGGTCTGTTGGAGTCATCTGTGTCGCCTTCGTCATCACCCTTCAGTTTCTTATGGTCCTTCTGCTTCTCCTGTTCTGGACCTGTCACTTGGGCAGATAAACCACCTAGTTGTGTATAAAATTCCGATGACTGCATTTGATTTCAGACCGGCTCACAACACAGGCACAGGTAAGGGCTTACCTGTGCATTGTTGGGACGGGTGAGTATTCCTTACTAAAGATGGCAGCCCGCATGTGTTCGCTGGTGAACACTGCAAACTGACCATCACTGTCAGGAACCATGGTTCCTGACTCAGAGTAGTTCCTCCCCAATGTGGTTCCGTTTGCCCAGGCTGATGAAGTGCACCATGTGACAACGTCTAGCTTTGCATAGGTGATATGCTAGAGGACCACTGTGAACTGTGCCTAGAGGGTGATGATAAGGTGGAGGATGAGGAGGCAGAAGAGGACATTGATGCAGAAATCCCACGATCACAATGCGGAGGCAGCATTGCCATCACCGGGGCAAGTTGCTGGTGTGCCTGTCCTGGAAAGACATTTACCCAGTGGGCTGTGAAGGACATATATTGTCCTTGACCATAGTTACAACTCCATAGCCAGCACTGGCATGAATTCTACAAGACACTGAGAGGCCCAAGGACTGGCCCACCTTCTGCTCAACCTATGTGTGCAGGGCTGGTACAGCTTTATTGAGTGGGCACAAGCAGTCAGTTCTGTGAATTGTGCATAGTCAACTACATGCAAAGGGGTGACTGTAATACCAGCAACTTGGGCAGGTCAAGTTCAAATTCTGTGCCATTGTATGAGTACACACATACTATTGTCTTTTTATAATCACCTTGGCACCTCGGTGATCGATTGCTACATAGTACATAATACATAAGGCTGAAAAAAGACATTTGTCCATCCAGTTCGGCCTGTCATCCTGCAAGTTGATCCAGAGGAAGGCAAAAAAAACCTTTGAGGTAGAAGCCAATTTTCCTCACTTTAGGGGAATAAAAAATTACTTCCCGACTCCAATCAGGCAATAAGAATAACTCCCTGGATCAACGATCTCTCTCTAGTAGCTATAGCCTGTAATATTATTACGCTCCAGAAATACATCCAGGCCCCTCTTGAATTCCTTTATTGTACTCACCATCACCACCTCCTCAGGCAGAGAGTTCCATAGTCTCACTGCTCTGACCGTAAAGAATCCTCTTCTATGTTTGTGTACAAGCCTTCTTTCCTCCAGACACAGAGGATGTCCCCTCGTTACAGTCCTGGGAATGAATAGATGATGGGATAGATCTCTGTATTGTCCCCTGATATATTTATACATATTAGATCTCCTCTCAGTCGTCTTTTTTCGAAAGTGAATAGCCCTAATTTTGATAATCTTTCAGGGTACTGCAGTTGCCCCATTCCAGTTATTATTTTAGTTGCCCTCCTATGGACCCTCTCCAGCTCTGCTATGTCTGCTTTGTTCACTGGAGCCCAGAACTGTACACAGTACTCCATGTGTGGTCTGACTAATGATTTGTAAAGTGGTAGGACTATGTTCTCATCACGGGCATCTATGCCCCGTTTGATGCAGCCCATTATCTTATTGGCCTTGGCAGCAGCTGCCTGACACTGGTGTTTGCAGCTTAGTTTGCTGTTTATTAAAATTCCTAGATCCTTTTCCATGTCAGTGTTACCGAGTGTTTTACCATTTAATAAGTACGGGAGACTTGCATTATTCCTTCCTATGTGCATAACTTTACATTTGTCAGTGTTAAAGGGAACCTGTCACCAGGATTGTGTGTAGATTCCTGTCACCAGGATTGTGTGTAGAGCTGAGGACATGGGTTGCTAGATGGCCGCTAGCACATCCGCAATACCCAGTTCCCATAGCTCTGTGTGCTTTTATTGTGTATAAAAACCGATTTGATACATATGCAAATTAACCTGAGATGAGTCAGAGCTTGAAAATATGACTCTTCTCTGGTCACACAAGTAAGATATGACTCTTATGTTAATTTGCATATGTATCAAATCGGTTTTTATATACAATAAAAGCACACAGAGCTATGGGGACTGGGTATTGCGGAAGTGCTAGCGGCCATCTAGAAACCCATGTCCTCAGCTCTATACCCAAAATCCCAGTGACAAGTTCCCTTTAAACCTCATCTGCCACTTATCTGCCCAAGCCTCCAATCTATCCAGATCGCTCTGTAGTAGTATACTGTCCTCTTCAGTGTTAATTACTTTACACAGTTTAGTGTCATCTGCGAAAATTGATATTTTACTATGCAAGCCTTCTACAAGATCATTAATAAATATATTGAAGAGAATAGGGCCCAATACTGACCCCTAAGGTACTCCACTAGTGACAGTGACCCAATCTGAGTATGTACCATTAATAACCACCCTTTGTTTTCTATCATTGAGCCAGTTACTTACCCACTTACAGACGTTTTCTCCCAGTCCGAGCATTCTCATTTGTATACTAACCTTTTATGTGGTACAATGTCAAATGCTTTGGAGAAGTCCAGATACACAACATCCATTGATTCGCCGCTGTCAAGTCTAGAACTTACCTCCTCATAGAAACTGATTAAATTAGTTTGACATGACCGATCCCTCACGAAGCCATGCTGATATGGCGTTATTTGCTTATTTCCTGTTAAGATGCTCTAAAATAGCATCTCTCAGAAAACCTTCAAACAGTTTACCCACAACAGATATTAAACTTACCGGCCTATAGTTTCCAGGCTCTGTTTTTGGACCCTTTTTGAATATTGGCACCACATTTGCTATGCGCCAATCCTGTGGGACATTCCCTGTCAATATAGAATTTTCAAATATCAAAAATAAGGGTCTGGCTATGACATTACTTAATTCCCTTAGGATACGGGAGTGTATGCCATCCTGTCCTGGCGATTTGTCTATTTTGATCTTTTTAAGTCGCTGTTATACTTCTTCCTGTGTCAGACAGGACACTTTTAATGGGGAATTTATTTCAACATTCAGCATGTCATCTGACAGTTTATTTTCCTCAGTGAATACATTGGAGAAAAATATATTGAACAGCTTTGCTTTCTCCTTGTCGCTCTCTGCGACTCCCCCCTCATTACTCTTTAAAGGGCCAACACTTTCAGATTTATACTTTTTAACATTTATATAATTGAAGAAAATTTTAGGGTTAGTTTTACTCTCTTTGGCAATTAATCTCTCAGTCTCTAGTTTGGATGCTTTTATTTGTTTTTTACATGTTCTATTTCCATGCTATTTCATGTGCTTCCGTGCTACCTTCCTGTTTTAGTGTTTGATATGCTTTCTTTTTGTCATTTATTGCTTTCTTTACAGTTCTGTTTATCCACATTGGTTTCTTTTTGTTCCTTAACCTTTTATTCCCATACGGTATGTACCTCTCACAATGATATTTTAGGATTCTTTTAAAAATATCCCATTTTGTGGCTGTATTTTTATTTGTGAGGACTTTATCCCATTTAGTTAGGCCTATGGCCTCTCTTAGTTGGCTAAATTTAGCTTTTTTGAAGTTTGGTATTTTTGTTCCTCCCTGTAGAAACGCTCTTTTGAATGATCATTGGAAGGTTATTACTTTGTGGTCACTATTTCCCAGGTGTCCCCCAACCTGTGCGTCTGTTGTTCTGTCAGGCCTATTGGTTAATAGTAAGTCTAGTATGGCAGTCCCTCTAGTCGGGTCCTGAACCAGTTGGGAGAGGTAATTGTCTTTGATTATTGCCAAGAACCTGTTTCCCTTATGAGATATACAAGTTTCAGTTTCCCAGTCTATATCTGGGTAGTTGAAGTCCCCCATAATAACCACCTCATTATGATTTGCCGCCATGTCAAGCTCATTTAGTAGTAGATTTTCTGTGGACTCTGGTATATTAGGTGGTTTATAGTAAACTCCTATTAGTAATTTATTATTGTTTCTAGCGCCATGTATCTCTACCCACAGTGACTCCACATGTTCATGTCCCTCACTTATATCTTCACGGAGTGTGGGCTTTAGACCGGACTTTACATAAAGGCAGACCCCTCCCCCTCTCCGGTTTTGACGATCCTTTCTAAACAGACTGTAACCCTGTACATTAACTGCCCAGTCATAACTATCATCCAGCCATGTCTCAGTTATTCCCACTATGTCATAGTCCTCCTCACACATCACTAATTCCAGTTCACCAGTTTTATTAGTCAGGCTTCTGGCATTAGTATACATACATTTGAGAGGTTTATGTATATTTTTTACCCTACACCTATCCTTCTGAACTGTTCTAGTCCCTCCTTCCATTCCTCCCCTAGTCCCACTACCTTGCCCCCGGTCTCTATCTGCACTATCTTCCCATCCTATAACATAATTGCCCCCCCCAGTCCCTAGTTTAAACACTCCTCCAACCTTCTAGCCATCTTCTTCCCCAACACAGCTGCCCCTTCCCCATTGAGGTGCAGCCCGTCCCTACGATAGAGCCTGTAGCCGATAGAGAAGTCGGCCCAGTTTTCCAGGAACCCAAACCCCTCCTTCCTACACCAGTTCTTGAGCCACTTGTTAACCTCTTCAGGACACATGACGTACCGGTACGTCATGATGCCCTGGTACTTAAGGACACATGACGTACCGGTACGTCATGTGTTGTTTCGATCACTGCCGCCCGGCTGGCAGTGATCGGAACAAGGTGCCTGCACAAATCATTGAGCAGGCACCTAGGCTAAATGCGCGGGGGGGTCCCGTGACCCCCCCATGTCGGCGATCGCAACAAACTGCAGGTCAATTCAGACCTGCGGTTTGATGCGCTTTTTGCCGTTTCTGATCCCCGCGGTCCCTGACCGCGGGGATCAGAAACTTTACAATGCCCAGAATATATATGTTATTCCTCCCCCTGCACCCCTGAATGATATTATGTGGGTGGGTGGTGCAGGGGGAGGGTTGCGGGCGGTGCAGGAGGCGGGCGGTGCGGCAGGCGGGATCGCGATCCCCCGCCCGCCTCCCATTGCGTAATCGTTGGTGTACAGTGGGTATACCAGGGTGCCAGCACATTGCTGGCACCCTGGTATAAACGGCTGACATCGTTGATGCGATGTCAGCCGTTTAACCCTTTCCATACAGCGGTCCGTACGTTAACAGCGCAGGGAGCTCCCTCCCTCTCCGATCGGGGGGCTGCTGTGCCTTTGCAGCCCCCCGATGGGAGAGGGAGAGAGCCCCCAGACAGCCCCCCGACACCCCAGTCCTTACTTTTCCCCGTCTGCGAAGTTGTGGCAGACGGGGAAGGTTCCCATGGCAACAGGACGCGTAGATCTGAAAGCATAGATCTGTTCAGTGTAAGTAAAATACGGTGCAGTACCCTATATAGAGTACAGTACTGTACAGTACTGTATTATATAGACATCAGACCCACTGGATCTTCAAGAACCAAGTGGGTCTGGGTAAAAAAAAAAGTGAAAAAAAGTGAAAAAAAAGTAAAAATCAAAAAACACATTTATCACTGATTAAAAATGAAAAAAATTAAATTCCCTACACATGTTTGGTATCGCCGCGTCCGTAACGACCTGATCTATAAAACGGTAATGTTACTTTACCAAAACGATGAACGCCATAAAAAAAAAATTAAAACTATGATAAAATAGAAATTTTGCCCACCTTACTCCCCAAAAAAAGGTAATAAAAGTGATCAAAAAAGTCGCATGTACGCCAAAATTGTAACAATCAAACCGTCATCTCATCCCGCAAAAAATGAGACCCTACTTAAGATAATCGCCCATAAACTGAAAAAACTATGGCTCTTAGACTATGAAAACACTAAAACATCATTTTTTTTTGTTTCAAAAATGAAATCATTGTGTAAAACTTGCATAAATAAAAAAAAGTATACATATTGGGTATTGCCGCGTCCGTATGGACCGGATCTATAAAAATATCACATGACCTAACCCCTCAGATGACCACCGTAAAAAAATAAAAATAAAAACGGTGCAAAAAAAGCAATTTTTGGTCATCTTACATCACAAAAAGTGCAATAGCAAGCGATCAAAAAATCATATGCACCCCAAAATAGTGCCAATCAAACCGTCATCTCATCCCGCAAAAAATGAGACCCTACTCAAGATAATCGCCTAAAAACTGAAACAACTATGGCTCTTAGACTATGTAGACACCAAAACTTTTTTTGTTTTAAAAATGAAATCATTGTGTAAAACTTACATAAATAAAAAAAAATTGTATACATATTATGTATCGCCGCGTCCGTGACAACCTGTTCTATAAAATTACCACATGATCTACCCTGTCAGATGAATGTTGTAAATAACAAAAAAAAAAAACTGTGCCAAAAAGGTATTTCTTGTTACCTTGCCGCACAAAAAGTGTAATATAGAGCAACCAAAAATCATATGTACCCTAAACTAGTACCAACAAAACTGCCACCCTATCCCGTAGTTTCTAAAATGGGGTCACTTTTTTTGAGTTTCTACTCTAGGGGTGCATCAGGGGGGCTTCAAATGGGACATGGTGTCAAAAAACCAGTCCAGCAAAATCTGCCTTCCAAAAACCGTATGGCATTCCTTTCCTTCTGCGCCCCGCCGTGTGCCCGTACAGTGGTTTACGACCACATATGGGGTGTTTCTGTAAACTACAGAATTAGGGCCATGAATAATGAGTTTTGTTTGGCTGTTAACCCTTTCTTTGTAACTGGAAAAAAAATATTAAAATGGAAATTCTGCCAAAAAAGTGAAATTTGGAAATTGTATCTCTATTTTCCATTAAATCTTGTGCAACACCTAAAGGGTTAAAAATGTATGTAAAATCAGTTTTGAATACCTTGAGGGGTGTAGTTTCTTAGATGGGGTCACTTTTATGGAGTTTCTACTCTAGGGGTGCATCAGGGGGCTTCAAATGGGACATGGTGTCAAAAAACCAATCCAGCAAAATCTGACTTCCAAAAACCAAACGGCGCACCTTTCACTCTACGCCCCGCTGTGTGGCCGTACAGTAGTTTACGGCCACATATGGGGTGTTTATGTAAACGGCACAGTCAGGGCAATAAAGATACAGTCTTGTTTGGCTGTTAACCCTTGCTTTGTTAGTGGAAAAAATGGGTTAAAATGGAAAATAAGGCAAAAAAATGAAATTTTCAAATTTCATCCCCATTTGCCAATAACTCTTGTGCAACACCTAAAGGGTTAACGACGTATGTAAAATCAGTTTTGAATACCTTGAGGGGTGTAGTTTCTTAGATGGGGTCACTTTTATGGAGTTTCTACTCTAGGGGTGCATCAGGGGGCTTCAAATGGGACATGGTGTAAATAAACCAGTCCATAAAAATCAGCCTTTCAAAAACCAAACGGCGCACCTTTCACTGTACGCCCCGCTGTGTGGCCGTACAGTAGTTTACGGCCACATATTGGGTGTTTCTGTAAACGGCAGAGTCAGGGCAATAAAGATACAGTCTTTTTTGGCTGTTAACCCTTGCTTTGTTAGTGGAAAAAATGGGTGAAAATGGAAAAATAGACAAAAAAATGTAATTCTCAAATTTCATCCCCATTTGCCAATAACTCTTGTGCAACACCTAAAGGGTTAACGACGTATGTAAAATCAGTTTTGAATACCTTGAGGGGTGTAGTTTCTTAGATGGGGTCATTTTTGGGAGTTTTCTATTATCTAAGCCTCACAATATGACTTCAAACCTGAACTGGTCCATAAAAAGTGGGATTTTGAAGATTTCTGAAAATTTTCAAAATTTGCTTCTAAACTTCTAAGCCTTGTAACATCCCCAAAAAATAAAATATCATTCCCAAAATGCTACAAACATGAAGTAGACATATGGGGAATGTAAAATCATCACAATTTTTGGGGGTATTACTATGTATTACAGAAGTAGAGAAACTGAAACTTTGAAATTTGCAAATTTTTTAGATTTTTTTGGTAAATTAGGTATTATTTTGTGCAAAAAAAATAATTTTTTTTGACTTCATTTTACCAGTGTCATGAAGTACAATATGTGACGAAAAAACAATCTCAGAACGGCCTCGATAAGTCAAAGCGTTTTAAAGTTATCAGCATTTAAAGTGACACTGGTCAGATTTGCAAAAAATGGCCTGGTCCTAAGATACTTTTCGGAAAATACTACCTTTGAGGTCCTTGCCCTAAGCTTTTGACCTAAATCCCTGAAATCATTTTTAAGGACTCTCCACCTACCCCTAACTTTGTCATTGGTTCCGATATGGACCATGACCGCTGGATCTTCTCCAGCCCCTCCCAGTAATCTGTCAACCCGATCCACGATGTGTCGAACGCTAGCGCCAGGAAGACAGCACACTGTTCGGCGATCACGGTCTTTGTGACAGATTTCCCTAATAATTGAGTCTCCCACTACCAGCACCTGTCTGACCTGCCCTGCTCTCCTGGTCCCCTGCTTACCGGAGCTGACATTCCCCTGACTGGCAGAGGAAGTGTCTGGCTGCGGCAGTGCCATCCCTGGACTGACATCTCCCTCATCTGCCAAAAGTGCAAACTTGTTGGGGTGTGTCAGATCAAGGCTAGCCTCCATGGCACTCTTCCCTCTACCCCGCTTTCTAACTGTTACCCAGCTAGCTACCTCACTTTCCTCAGCCTCCTCTGTCACCCTCCCCCTCATCTACCCCAAAGAGTGCTTGCTCGGTGAGAAGCAAACTCTTTTGCAAATTGTCAATGCCTCTCAGTGTTGCAACTTGCCCATTTAGAGACTCGATTAGCGATTCCAAACGGGTAATTTGCTCACATCTTGAACAAACATATGCACCCTTGAACTCCTGTTCCAGGACTGCATACATCATGCAAGATGTGCACTGGACTGCGTTGTCAATTGTGCAACACATACTAAATGGGGATTACACCACAAAAGCGAAAAATACAATATAATGTAGTACTAAGAAACTGGCTAATTACAGTCCCTCGCTGAAGTCCCTGAATCTATAGTCACTTAATCTTAAGTCACACACTTACGCAACCACACTTAATCAACCACGCGTTGCGGTCAAACTCGCGTTATATATCTCCTTATATAAATATAAATGCAGCTCACTACACCAGCCTGGTTTGTTTTCCCTCTGGATTCAAAAAGGCTGTGCTGCTCACACTGCTGAGTTTTTATAGTCTCCTAATTAGACAGCCACTCCCTAATTAGACAACCACACCCTAATTACTCACCTGTGCAACCCCTGGAGAAGGAAAAAAAAAGTGTTATCACAGCACACAATACAGTCAAATACAGCAACTCAATGTCCACAAATAATTTAGCTCTCAGATACTCCCTCACTTAATCTTAAGTCACACACTTACGCAACCACACTTAATCAACCACGCGTCGCGGTCAAACTCACGTTATATATTTCCTTATATAAATATAAATGCAGCTCACTACACCAGCCTGGTTTGTTCTCCCTCTGGATTCAAAAAGGTTGATTGCTGTTGAAATAAATGACGAGGAAGAGGAGGATGAGCATCAGGAGCAATAGACGACATTGAAGTCGATGGGAAGGTAGAACAGCTTTCTTCTGCTGATGTTGTTGAGCCCTGACTGCTGGATAGGGGGTTCAGACTGGTGGGAGAAGCAGCAGGTGCAGAGGGTGTAACATTAAATAAGTGGCACGTTTTTCAAACGCCACTTTATCGTGACACTGTGTTGTCGCGAGGGCGTTGTGCCAACATTAGCACCATGGCTTCACCTCACCTTCTGCCCGCACAACCTGCATACTGCCACACTAAGGTGCCCCAGCGACTTGGTGAAAAATTCCCACATGGCAGAGTAGACCTGCCTGCCACTGCTTTCTGAAGCTGTGCACTGCTAGTGTGTTCCTCACAGGTAGTTTCCCGAGTAGTAGAATGGCTACAGGTCTCCCAAGCTGCCACCCTCACTTCCTAATGATGACAATGCCCCCTTTTCACCTGGCTCTCACGTGTGATTGGCTACATCATCATCTATATCTGTTTAGTCATCATTTATGTCAAACTCACCTGTCTCTTGCACACATCCCTGGCCTCTCGCAACATGTGCTCCCACCTGACTGTCATCATCGGTAGTAGCATGCCTAGAGGAGTCCGCAGCAAACCTCTCCTCCAAGTCTGTGCTGGCCGGTAACTGCCGACTGTCCTCACAAAGCTTATCCTGACTAAAAAGTGGAGCAGAACTTGGCTAACAGAAGGAGCACCAAAAGCAAGATGCGGGTTTAGGACAGATGAGGGCACAGAGGCAGTTCCTGGGCCATGCCAATTAAGTGTGGTGTCAGAGGAACACACCGATTCCTGGCTGTGTGTATCTGTTGTCACTTGAGATGATTTTGAAGAGCGAGTCAACATTTCCAGCTGGATTGTTGGTTAAAACATGACTGCTGGATGACAGTGGCAGATATAGCCTGTTGCTGCAGCTGCTACCACCCTCTCTTATTCTGATGCTTCTTGTGCCAGCAACAGCAACATTTTTGCCACTGTCCATACCTTTGTAGTGATGTCCCGAACTATTCGCCGGCGAACAGTTCCCGGCGAACATAGCTTGTTCGAGTTCGCCGCGGCGGGCGAACATATGCGATGTTCGGTCCGCCCCCTATACATTATCATTCAGTAAACTTTGACCCTGTACCTCACAGTCAACAGACACAATCCAGCCAATCAGCCGAAGACCCTCGCTCCCAGACCCTCCCACCTCCTGGACAGCATCCATTTTAGATTCATTCTGAAGCTGCATTCTTAGTGAGAGGAGGGAGAGTGTAGCTGCTGCTGATTGAATAGAGAAAGCGTTAGCTAGGGCAGTGTTTTGTGTACACAGACTCATCTGCTGTAAGGACAGCGTCCTGACAGCACCCCAAAAAGCCATTTTCAGGGCTGGTACATCAGTGTGCTTATATATTGCAGTTGCCTGGCTCCCCGTGTGTGGGAGGCTGCAGGCTCAGTCACAGACAGTACTATGTGCACGCCATTCATACAGGGTGTCACAGACAATGCCTTGCAGATAAAAAAAAATCTATTTAATATTTTTCTGTGATATAATCCCAGTTGCAAGAAAGTGTGTGTCTGGCCCCAGACTGTACTGTGGCCACTGGCTAGGCCTCCACTCATACCGTTACAGGGTGTCACTCACAAATACCTTGCAGATAAAAAAATTCTGTTTAATATTTTTCTGTGATACAATCCCAGTTGCAAGCCAGTGTGTGTATGGCCCACAGACTGTACTGTGGCTTCTGGCTAGGCCTCCACTCATACCGTTACAGGGTGTCACTCGCTCACAAATACTTTGCAGAAAAATAATAATTATTTTAAATATTTTTCTATAATACAATCCCAGTTGCAAGCCAGTATGTGTCTGGCCCACATACTGTACTGTGGCCACTGGCTAGGCCTCCACTCACACCGTTACAGGGTGTGAGTCACAAATACCTCGCAGATAAAAAAGAATCCTATTTTATACTTTTCTGTGATATAATCCCAGTTGCAAGACAGTGTGTGTCTGGCCCCAGACTGTACTGTGGCCACTGGCTAGGCCTCCACTCACACCGTTACAGGGTGTGAGTCACAAATACCTCGCAGATAAAAAAGAATCCTATTTTATACTTTTCTGTGATCTAATCCCAGTTGCAAGCCAGTGTGTGTCTGGCCCCAGACTGTACTGTGGCCACTGGCTAGGCCTCCACTCATACTGTTACAGGGTGTCACTCACTTACAGTACCACTCAGGGGGTTCCTCATGGTGTGGTGTGGAGTGGTCAGTATTTTACTAAGGAATATAGTTTAACCGTTTATGTGCAAAAGAGAAAAAAAGAAGTCACTAACTCAGCTCCAATCAGATATCGGCACATAGACCAAGATTCTTGGTCTATGTGCAGATATCTGATTGGAGCTTACTTAGTGACTTTTTTTTTTCTCTTTTGCACATAAACGGTTAAACTTTATTCTTTAGTAAAAATGACCACTCCACACCACACCATGAGGGTCCCCCTGAGCAAAGTTTAGCAAATGTGGCCGGCCGGGTGGCCCCAGGCCACAGTTCAGCAGAAAGAGAGAACCCAACCCCTTATGTCTCCCGTCTCTATAATAATCCCCCACTAATGGGGTTATTTAAATTACTGGTGGATTATTAAAGAGACGAGAGACATAAGAGGTTCTCTCCGTCTGTCTGCTTAACTGTGGGCTGGGGCCACATTTACTAATCTTTGCTCAGGGGGGCCCTCATGGTGTGGTGTGGACTGGTCATTTTTACTAAGGAATATAGTTTAATAATTTATGTGGAAAAGAGAAAATAAGAAGTCAGCTCCAATCAGATATCTGCAAATAGACCAACTAGACTCTTGGTCTTTGTGAAGATTGATATCTGATTGGAGCTGACTTCTTATTTTCTCTTTTGCACATAAGTGGTTAAACTAAACTATTCTTCCTCAGTAAAAATAACCAGTCAAGTCCACACCATAAGGGCCCCCCTGACCCTGAGGCGAGCAAAGATTAGTAAATGTGGGCGGTGGTGGGGCCCCAGGCCACAGTTCAGCAGCAGACTGCAGACAGAGAGATACGCACCCAACCCAACCCAACCCCTTATGTCTCCTGGGGCCGTCAGTCTCTATCCCCCACTAATTTGTGAATGGATCTGATCATCTGAGGTTAATTATTAATTCAAGGTGACCTGACCGACTGACAGGCATAAATTTCTAATATAAAATAAAATCAATAAGCATGCTGCTTTTTGATTTACATACCACCTCCCCTCCTGGCGCGGCAGTGGCAGGTCTCAGGTCTGGCTGTGTAAGGTAGGTACTAGATGAGTGAGTCACTGGTGCCTTGGTCTGGTCACGTGAGGCTGTGAGTGACTCACCACCCAATCCCTTTAGCTCTGGACCAGAGGCTGAGGCTTAGTCCCTGGACTCCCTGCTGCTGGCCTGGCTGCTCCGCCGTGGCAGCACTCCAGGCTGCGGGCGGTGAGTCACACACACACACCCTTTTACCACGTGGGGGGGTGCCGACGTGCTTGCTAAGCAGCGCAGCCAGTGCTTGTAAGTTGTTGTGAAGACTGCTGCTGGCGCTGCTGCGCATAGTGTGTGAATCAGAATGTGATGTGGGACTGGGAGTCAGGACTCGTGAAACAGAGCTCCCTTGAGCCCCCAGGAGCAACTGGGCCCAGGGCAGCTGCCCCTTTTGCCCTGAGTCACAAATACCTCGCGGATAAAAAAAATATATTTAATATTTTTCTGTGATACAATCCCAGTTGCAAGCCAGAGTGGGTCTGGCTCACAGACTATACTGTGGCCATTGGCTAGGCCTCCACTCACACCGTTACAGGATGTGAGTCACAAATACCTTGCAGATAAAAAATAATCCTATTTAATATTTTTCTGTGATATAATCCCAATTGCAAGCAAGTGTGTGTCTGGCCCCAGACTGTACTGTGGCCACTGGCTAGGCCTCCACTCATACCGTTACAGGGTGTCACTCACTCACAAATACCTTGCAGATAAAAAAAATATCTATTTAATATTTTTCTGTGATATAATCCCAGTTGCAAGCCAGTGTGTGTCTGGCCCACAGACTGTACTGTGGCCACTGGCTAGGCCTACACTCATACCGTTACAGGGTGCGAGTCACAATTACCTTGCAGATAAAAAAAATTATATTTAATATTTTTCTGTGATATAATCCCAGTTGCAAGCCAGTGTGTGTCTGGCCCACAGACTGTACTGTGGCCACTGGCTAAGCCTCCACTCATACCTTTACAGGGTGTGAGTCACATATACCTAGCAGATAAAAAAATTATATTTAATATTTTTCTGTGATATAATCCCAGTTGCAAGCCAGTGTGTGTCTGGGCCCACAGACTGTACTATGGCCACTGGCTAGGCCTCTACTCATACCGTTACTGGGTGTGAGTCACAAATACCTCACAGATAAAAAAAAAATATATATATCATATTTTTCTGTCATATAATAGCAGTTGCAAGCCAGTGTGTGTATGGCCCACAAACTGTACTGTGGCCACTGGCTAGGCCCTTACTCATACCGTTACAGGGTGTGAGTCACAAATTCCTTGCAGATAAAAAAAATTCTATTAAATATTTATCTGTGATATAATCCCAGTTGCAAGCCAGTGTGTGTCTGGTCCCCAGACTATACTGTGGCCACTGGGTGTGAGTCACAAATACCTTGCAGATATAAAAAAATGATATTTAATATTTTTCTGTGATATAAACCCAGTTGCAAGCCAGTGTGTGTCTCGCCCACAGATGGTACTGTGTGCACTGGCTAGGCCTCCACTCATACCGTTACAGGGTGTGAGTCACAAATACTTCGCAGATAAAAAAAATTATATTTAATATTTTTCTGTGATATAATCCCACTTGCAAGCCAGTGTGTGTCTGGCGCACAGACTGTACTATGGACACTAGCTAGGCCTCTACTCATAACATTACAGGGTGTGAGTCACAAATACCTTGTAGAAAAAAAATAATTCTATTTAATATTTTTCTGTGATATAATACCAGTTGCAAGCCAGTGTGTATCTGGCCCACAGACTGTACTGTGGCCACTGGGTGTGAGTCACAAATTCCTTGCAGATATAAAAAATTATATTTAATATTTTTCTGTGATATAAACCCAGTTACAAGCCAGTGTGTATCTGGCCCACAAATGTTGCTGTGACCACTGGCAAGGCCTTCACTCATACTGTTACAGGGTGTGAGTCACAAATACCTCACAGATAAAATAATATTTTTCTGTGATATAATCCCAGTTGCAAGCCAGTGTGTGTCTGGCCCACAGACTGTTCTGTGGCCACTGGCTAGGCCTCCACTCATACGGTTACAGGTTGTCACTCACTCACAAATGCCTCGCAGATAAAAAAAATTATATTTAATATTTTTCTGTGATATAATCCCAGTTGCAAGCCAGTGTGTGCCTGGCCCACAGACTTGAACTGTGGCCACTGGCTAGCCCTCCACTCATACCGTTACAGGGTGTAAATCACAAATACTTCACAGATAAAACATTTTATATTTAATATTTTTCTGTGATATAATCCCAGTTGCAAGCCAGTGTGTGTCTGGCCCACAGACTGTACTGTGGCCATTGGGTGCGAGTCACAAATTCCTTGCAGATATAAAAAATTATATTTAATATTTTTCTGTGATATAAACCCAGTTACAAGCCAGTGTGTATCTGGCCCACAAATGTTGCTGTGACCACTGGCAAGGCCTTCACTCATACTGTTACAGGGTGTGAGTCACAAATACCTCGCAGATAAAATAATATTTTTCTGTGATATAATCCCAGTTGCAAGCCAGTGTGTGTCTGGCCTACAGACTGTTCTGTGGCCACTGGCTAGGCCTCCACTCATACGGTTACAGGTTGTCACTCACTCACAAATGCCTCGCAGATAAAAAAAATGATATTTAATATTTTTCTGTGATATAATCCCAGTTGCAAGCCAGTGTGTGCCTGGCCCACAGACTGAACTGTGGCCACTGGCTAGGTCTCCACTCATACCGTTACAGGGTGTAAATCACAAATACTTCACAGATAAAACATTTTATATTTAATATTTTTCTGTGATATAATCCCAGTTGCAAGCCAGTGTGTGTCTGGCCCACAGACTGTACTGTGACCATTGGGTGCGAGTCACAAATACCTTGCAGATATAAAAAAGTTCTATTTAATATTTTTCTGTGATATAAACCTATTTGCAAGCCAGTGTGTGTCTGGCCCATAGATGGTACTGTGGCCACTGGCAAGGCCTCCACTCATACCGTTACAGCATGTGAGTCACAAATACTTTGCAGATAAAAAAATTATATTTAATATTTTTCTGTGATAAAATACCAGTTGCAAGCCAGTGTGTGTCTGGCCCCAGACTGTACTGTGGCCCCTGGCTAGGCCTCCACTCATACTGTTACAGTTTATCATTTACTCACAAATGGCTTGCAGATAAAAAAAAATATATTTAATATTTTTCTGTGATATAATCCCAATTGCAAGCCTGTGTGTGTCTGGCCCACAGACTGTCTTGTGGCCACTGGCTAGGCCTCCACTCATACCGTTACAGGGTGTGAGTCACAAATACCTTGCAGATATAAAAAAAATCTATTTAATCTTTTTTTTGTATTATAATCCCTTTTGCAAGCCAGTGTGTGTCTTGCCCACAGACTGTACTGTTGCCAATGGCTAGGCCTCCAATAATACCCTTACAGGGTTTGAGTCACAAATACGTCACAGATAAAAAAGGAATTATATTTCATATTTTCCTGTGATAAAATCCCAGTTGCAAGCAAGTGTGTGTCTGGCCCCAGACTGTACTGTGCCAATGGATAGGCCTCCACTCATACCGTTACAGGGTGTCACTCACTCACAAATACCTTGCAGATATAAAAAATTATATTTAATATTTTTCTGTGATATAATCCCAGTTGCAAGCCAGTGTGTGTCTGGCCTACAGACTGTACTGTGGCCACTGGCTAGGCCTCCACTCATACCATTACAGAGTGTGAGTCACAAATACCTTGCAGACAAAAAAATTATATTTAATATTTTTCTGTGATATAATCCCAGTTGCAAGCCAGTGTGTGTATGGCCCACAGATGGTACTGTGGCCACTAGCAAGGCCTCCACTCATACCGTTACAGGGTGTGAGTCACAAATACCTCGCAGATAAAAAATATATATATTTAACATTTTTCTGTGATATAATCTCAGTATCAAGCCAGTGTGTGTCTGGCCCCAGACTGTACTGTGGCCACTGGCTAGGCCTTCACTAATACGGTTAGAGGTTGTCACTCACTCACAAACACCTCGCAGATAAAAAAAAAATTATATTTAATATTTTTCTGTGATATAATCCCAGTTGCAAGCCAGTGTGTGTCTGGCCCACAGACTGTACTATGGCCACTGGCTAGGCCTCTACTCATACCATTACAGGGTGTGAGTCACAAATACCTTGTAGGAAAAAAAATTCAATTTCATATTTTCCTGTGATATAATCCCAGTTGCAAGCCAGTGTGTGTATGGCCCACAGATGGTACTGTGGCCACTAGCAAGGCCTCCACTTATACCGTTACAGGGTGTGAGTCACAAATACCTCGCAGATAAAAAAATATTTATATTTAACATTTTTCTGTGATATAATCTCAGTATCAAGCCAGTGTGTGTCTGGCCCCAGACTGTACTGTGGCCACTGGCTAGGCCTTCACTAATACGTTTAGAGGTTGTCACTCACTGACAAACACCTCGCAGATAAAAAAAATTCTATTTAATATTTTTCTGTGATATAATCCCAGTTGCAAGCCAGTGTGTGTCTGGCCCACAGACTGTACTGTGGCCACTGGCTAGGCCTCTACTCATACCATTACAGGGTGTGAGTCACAAATACCTTGTAGGAAAAAAAATTCTATTTAATATTTTCCTGTGATATAATCCCAGTTGCAAGCCAGTGTGTGTCTGGCCCACAGAATGTACTGTGGCCACTGGGTGTGAGTCACAAATACCTTGCAGATATAAAAAGTTATATTTAAAATTTCTCTGTGATATAATCCCAGTTGCAAGCCAGTATGTGTCTAGCCCGCAGACTGTACTGTGGCCACTGGCTAGGCCTCCACTCATACCGTTACAGGGTGTGAGTCACAAGTACCTTTCAGATAAAAAAAAAAATATTAATATTTTTTTGTGATATAATCCCAGTTGCAAGCCAGTGTGTGTCTGGCCCACAGACTGTACTATGGCCACTGGCTAGGCCTCTACTTATACCATTACAAGATGTGAGTCACAAATACTTTGTAGAAAAATAATAATTCTATTTAATATTTTTCTGTGATATAATCCTAGTTTTATAGCAAGACACGGAGGCTCCTATTGCTATCTCATTCTTTACTGTCCACCAATAGCAGCAAAGAAAAGTTTACAAAACAGAACGTAACCATAGTAACATACACCCTCCCCTTATAGTCCATATAACGGACAGCTCCTCCTATAGATCTTCCTCTTTCTTTGCTGCTGCCACCAAGATAAGTACTCATTTGTATGGCAGCTCCTTTGTGTTTAATCTGATTGTGCCTGCTATCTAGATTTGCTTATTTTAGTATTTGTACTGTTCTCTGCACGTTTCTTATTGCATTTGCTGTGCTGGTGGCCTCGTTGGGTTTATTCCCTGGGGCCGTTTCATCGGCTGGGGGTGTTTTATTTTTCTACTTTTTCTGTCTTCCCCTTTGTTCCGCTTTGCGGTTTCCCCTTTTTCCCCCTACTGATTTCTTTCTGGTTCTTCTTTCCTCGGTCAGGCGCATCGCTTTCCCGCGCCGCCACTTTCTCTATGGCCGCGAGATCTCGGCGGCCATCTTGGTCCCCCTTTTCGGCCGTCTCCCGCTTGTTCTCGCGGGATTTTGGCGGCCATTTTGGATTTTCTTCTGCTCTTCCGGCCGGGTCTCGTGAGACTTCGTTAGTTTAGCCTATCCTCCGGCCCTTATTTGTCCCCTGTTCCCTCCTATACCCTGAGGGTAGTTGGTTTTCACTGGGCAATCATCTTATCTGTAGCTTGCATTGCTGACCATGCCTCTATCAGACCCGACTCCTGAGGCTGCAGCTCCTTCATCCCCTGTGATGGATGTCCAGATTAGGGATGAGACCCAGGCAGTAGCGCTGCAGCGCTCTGTCTCAGCCGCAATCTCTGCTGCAATGGACTCTATGTCCTCTGTGCTGTCTCAGACGATAGCACAGGCACTGGCTGGCCATCCTGCATCAGGGCTTGTGCAGCCTGCGGCCCCCTCAGCTCAGCAACCTCCTGTTATGAATCCACCTGTGCCACAGGATCAATTGACTGGTGCGCCTCCGGCCACCCATGAACACGCACATAGATCGCGTAAGAGAGCCTTTCCACGCCAGGCAGAGCGGGCACGGTCTTGGAAATGCGCTAGAGTGATTCTGATACCGAGATTGGGTCAGATGAGGAGGCATTTGCTGAAGCTAGTGCAGGTTCAGAGGAAGAGGCTCATTCGGGGCCGAGTACCACCCCTTGTCCCACTCCTACTTCTCAAGTGAAGGATTCTTCTTCCGTAGCTAATCCTGCATCTTCCCTTATTGACCTGTTGGGAGAGCCCATGTTTGACCCTGACGCCCTCCACCATCCCAGATCGGCGGAGTGGCTTCCTGCAGACCATGTGGGTAAATATCTGGAATATTGGGCCCGCCGCCCCCTTAGTAAGGAGGCGCACAATAAGATGAAGTCTGAATGCCCCAGGCCTATAGTGCCTAACAAGGTTTGTGACACACCTGTGGTAGACCCCAAAGTCACGCAATTTCTGGCCAAGTCAGGCTGGAATCCCCGCAAGGGTCTTGACTCAGCTCTGCGTAGCTGTCAGGATAAACTCCTGGATATATTTGGTCCTCTGGCCAAGTTGTTTGAGTTGGCTGAGAACGCCAGATCGGATGGGTCCCATATTGACCCGGAGGGGATGAGGGGCTGGATTCAGCGTGCGATCTGCATCGCTGGGAATACCAATACTTCTCTAGTGATAGAGACGCAAGGCCATTCTATTTAAAATAGATCCAAAACTGGCCAACCTGGATCTGACTGAGTCCGACGCAGATGCCCAGGGTCATCTTTTCGGCGACTCCTTTATCAAGGATTTGAGTCGGTTTGTGGGTGCTTTTACGGCCCTAGATAAGGCCCAATCCTCCATTAGGAGAGTATTCCAGGGACGGGTCTCCACCAGGGTCGGCAGTAATAGGGGCCGTCTGTCCGGCCATTCCAATTTCCAAGCCCGTAACACGGGCAGAGGCTCCTTTCATCAACGTCCCGCATTCCAGGAACAGAGGTTTCCGTCCCCCTTCTTCCCTGCCAGAGGTGGACAATGGCGTGGCAGATCCTACAGAGGAAATCAATCTTCGCGACGCCCTTTTGGTAAGTCCTCCCCCGATGGGGGCTTCTTTGGATCATTGCATAGGGGGCAGACTCCTTCATTTTTCCCCCGCTTGGGCGGCGATAACGTCCGACCCTTGGATTTTGTCCACGGTAAAAGGCTTCCACGTGGAACTCGTGGGGTCTCCGGACCTCATTTTCCCCCCTCCCACCTCCCTACTCTCCCACCCCGACACCGCGCTGGTGGATCTGGAGCTCCTTTCCCTCTACCACAAGCGGGCGATCGAGAGGGCCCCGCCGGGCTCGAGGGGGGTGGTCAGCTCTATATTCTTGGTCCAGAAGAAAGGGGGTCAGATGCGCCCAGTCATCAATCTGCGGGCTCTGAATGCGATTGTCCAATATCGCCACTTCAAGATGGAGGGCATCCATCTGCTTTGGGATCTTCTCCTACCGGGCGATTGGTTTGTAAAGCTGGACCTCAAGGACGCTTACTTGACGGTTCCCGTTGCCGCTCCCTCCAGGGACTTGCTGCGTTTCCTGTGGAGCGGGGAGATCTGGCGGTTCACGTGTCTCCCGTTCGGCCTTTCCTCGGCTCTGTGGTGTTTCACGAAGTTAATGCGTCCGGTGGTGGCATGGCTCCGCAGTCGCGGGGTCCGCCTCATAATATACCTGGACGACATTCTTCTCATGCATCAGTCGGCCTCGACTCTGCTGGTTCACCTGCACTGGACGACGGACCTGCTCTCCCGTCTTGGGTTCCTCGTCAACCACGAGAAGTCGTGTTTGGTCCCGCAGAGGATGGAGTTCTTGGGCTTTACTCCGTGTCGGAATCCCTCTCTCTGCCCGCAGCAAAGTTGCTTTCCATTCGCAAGGAACTCAGACGTGCCCTCTCCATGCCGCAGTTATCCCTCCGCCACCTGGCCAGGATCATCGGCCTCCTCGCCTCTTCGATCCAAGCGGTGTTTCCGGCCCCGTTGCACTACAGGGCTCTTCAGCGATTGAAGATAGCGCACCTCCGCGCTGGCGCTTCGTTCGCAGACACTCTGATCCTGGACCCGGAATCGCAGGAGGAACTCGTGTGGTGGATCGACAACCTGGTGGCGTGGAACGACAGGGCGATATTCGGTTTCCAGCCCGAGTTCATGATCAAGTCGGACGCAAGTCTTCATGGCTGGGGGGCCCACTGCAATGGGATCTCCACAGGCGGTCGGTGGTCCGTGGACGAGACTCGACTGCATATCCGCGTTGGAGCTTCTGGCCGGGTCATTTGCCATTCGGAGTTTCACCAGCGGTGTGGCTCAGGCGTGCATTCGTTTGCGGATGGACAATGTCTCTGCCGTGCGATACATCAACCGGTTGGGAGGAACGTGCTCGGCGACTTTGGTGCGGTTGGCAAAGGACTTCTGGTCGTTTTGTCTCTCCAGGGAGGTCATGGTTCAGGCGGAATACCTCCCGAGCCTCCACAACAGTCGAGCCGGTTGGGGCTCTTGCTACCTGAAGGACAGCAGCGATTGGATGCTGGCGCCAGAGACCTTCTCCATGTTATCTGAGAGCTGGGGTCCGTTTGGGATAGACCTGTTTGCCTCACGTCTCAATACCCAACTTCCACGTTTTTTCAGCTGGCGCCCGGATCCGGCGGCGGAGGCAGTGGATGCGTTCCTTCAACCCTGGTCCGGGTGTCTGATGTATGCGTTCCTGCCATTTGCTATGATCCCGAGGATGCTGTTGCACGTTCGTCGTCAGCTGGCCAAGTTGGTGGTGGTGGTCCCTTTTTGGGGGACTCAGGCTTGGTTCCCGTCTCTCCTGGGTCTCCTGATAGATGTCCCTCTTCTTCTTCCGAATCATGTGGATCTCCTCCAGGACCCTGAGGGTTTGCACCACCCGCTCCTGTCGGACGGATCCCTGCGTCTGATCGCATGCCGAATCTCAGGGCGCCTGGAGAGGTTAAAGATATTTCGGAGGCAACTAGACGCCTTTTGGACAACGCGTGGGCTCCCGGCACCAGAAAATCTTATCGGGCAGCCTGGCGATCTTGGTCTAGTCGGTGCGTGGAACGAGACCTGGATCCCGTTTCGGCCCCTGTGACCCATCTTTTACAATTTCTCACTTCCCTTTTTGAGGTGGGTAAGGCTTATCGGACTATTAATCTGTTCCGGTCAGCTATTTCTTCTACGCATCAGGGATTTGATGGTGTTCCTTCTGGCCGACACCCTTCCGTTTGTCGTTTGCGTCGTGGGTCCCGCATGTCTCGTCCTCCTCGTCCTCGTTTTACCACGACTTGGGATGTGTCTTCTGTGTTGTATTTCCTCTTCAATTGGCCAGGTAATTCGGATCTCACGTTACGGCAGTTGTTGGCTAAGTTACTGGTTCTTTTTTGCCTCATCTCCTGTAAACGGGTCTCGGATGTTCGTGCTCTTGACCACGACGCCAGGTCCTTTACTCCTGAAGGGGTCATCTTTAATATCTCCAGACGTGCCAAGACCAACATTAGGTCTGTTTCTTATCCGTCTTTTCCGTCTTCGCCGTCTCTTTGTCCAGTGGCTTGTCTGAGGGAGTATGAAGCCCGGACTAGTGCTTACAGATGGTCTTCGGTCTCTCAGGTTTTCTTGTCTATTCGGCATCCGTTCGGTCCTGTGTCCAGCCCTACTCTTGCGCACTGGATGAAGTGGGTGATGTCCTTGTCAGGAGTGGATACCTCCATTTTTACCGCTCATTCTGCTAGAGGCGCATCAGCTACCGCCTCGGCCGTTTCTGGGGCGCGGTTGGAGGATATCCTGCATCTTGCGGACTGGTCTTCGGCTTCAACATTCAGGGAGTATTATTTTAGGCCGCCTCCACATTTGTTTTCAGCTGTTATCGCTCAACTTTAAACTTAGCAATAGGAGCCTCCGTGTCTTGCTGTAAAACTAGGTGATTTTCACAATCTATGACGGAAAGTCATGGTTTTATTAAAGACACGGAGACGAGTATTGCCCACCCTGTTGTTCCCTCCCTTGTGATGTTTATTGAAATTTCTGTGATTATCAGTCTTGTTTACATTCTATATTTTCATAGTTGACTTGATGTCTTTGTACTGGCAGGATCGCGTTTGACTTACGCTGTATTTTTCTGCCCATGATTTAATATGGCTGTATTTATTGTTTGTTCCTTTCAGGTAGAAGATGAAGCTCTTCGGGCTTCAGTTGCTCTGTTCCGGTTTTAGCCAGGTTGGCTTTCAATGAAGCTGTTCCAGTGGATCTGAGCTGATCGTGTTCGTTGCAGGTGTTCCGATGTAACCGCGCTGGTCGTTTTTTTCCGTTTCGAGGTTCCGGTTTCGTGTTCGGTGGTTTTAGGTCATGGTGTCAGGCTCGTAAAGAAAGAGGAGGATCTATAGGAGGAGCCGTCTGTTATATGGACTAGGAGGGGAGGGTGTATGTTACTATGGTTACGTTCTGTTTTGTAAACTTTTCTTTGCTGCTATTGGTGGACAGTAAAGAAGGAGATAGCAATACTCGCCTCCGTGTCTTTAATAAAACCATGACTTTCTGTCATAGACTAGGAAAATCACCTAGTTGCAAGCCACAAATACCTTACAGATAAAAAATTATATTTAATATTTTTCAGTGATATAATCCCAGTTGCAAGCCAGTATGTGTCTAGCTCATAGACTGTCTTGTGGCCACTGGCTATGCCTACACTCATACCGTTACAGGGTGTAAGACACAAATACTTCACAGATAAAAAAAATTCTATTTAATATTTTTCTGTGATATAATCCCAGTTGCAAGCCAGTATGTGTCTAGCCCACAGACTGTCTTGTGGCCACTGGCTATGCCTACACTCATACCGTTACAGGGTGTGAGACACAAATACTTCATAGATAAAAAAAAAATATATTTAATATTTTTCTGTGATATAATCCCAGTTGCAAGCCAGTGTGTGTCTGGCCAACATACTGTACTGTGGCCACTGGGTGTGAGTCACAAATACCTTGCAGATATAACAAATTATATTTAATATTTTTCTGTGATATAATCCCAGTTGCAAGCCAGTGTGTGTCTGGCCCACAGACTGTACTGTGGCCACTGGCTAGGCCTCCACTCATACCGTTACAGGGTGTGAGTCACAAATACCTTGCAGATATAAAAAAATCTATTTAATCTTTTTTTTGTGATATAATCCCAGTTGCAAGCCAGTGTGTGTATGGCCCACAGACTGTACTGTTGCCAATGGCTAAGCCTCCAATAATACCCTTACAGGGTGTGCGCGTCACAAATACCTTGCAGATAAAAAAGGAATTCTATTTAATATCTTCCTGTGATAAAATCCCAGTTGCAAGCCAGTGTGTGTCTGGCCACAGACTATACTGTGCCACTGGCTAGGCCTCCACTCATACCGTTACAGGGTGTCACTCACTCACAAATACCTTGCAGATAAAAAAAATATATATTTAATATTTTTCTGTAAAATAATCCCAGTTGCAAGCCAGCGTGTGTCTGGCCCACAGACTGTACTGTGGCCACTGGGTGTGAGTCACAAATACCTTGCAGATATAACAAATTATATTTAATATTTTTCTGTGATATAATCCCAGTTGCAAGCCAGTGTGTGTCTGGCCCACAGACTGTACTGTGGCCACTGGCTAGGCCTCCACTCATACCGTTACAGGGTGTGAGTCACAAATACCTTGCAGATATAAAAAAATCTATTTAATCTTTTTTTTGTGATATAATCCCAGTTGCAAGCCAGTGTGTGTATGGCCCACAGACTGTACTGTTGCCAATGGCTAAGCCTCCAATAATACCCTTACAGGGTGTGCGTCACAAATACCTTGCAGATAAAAAAGGAATTCTATTTAATATCTTCCTGTGATAAAATCCCAGTTGCAAGCCAGTGTGTGTCTGGCCACAGACTATACTGTGCCACTGGCTAGGCCTCCACTCATACCGTTACAGGGTGTCACTCACTCACAAATACCTTGCAGATAAAAAAAAATATATTTAATATTTTTCTGTAAAATAATCCCAGTTGCAAGCCAGCGTGTGTCTGGCCCACAGACTGTACTGTGGCCACTGGGTGTGAGTCACAAATACCTTGCAGATATAACAAATTATATTTAATATTTTTCTGTGATATAATCCCAGTTGCAAGCCAGTGTGTGTCTGGCCCACAGACTGTACTGTGGCCACTGGCTAGGCCTCCACTCATACCGTTACAGGGTGTGAGTCACAAATACCTTGCAGATATAAAAAAATCTATTTAATCTTTTTTTTTGTGATATAATCCCAGTTGCAAGCCAGTGTGTGTATGGCCCACAGACTGTACTGTTGCCAATGGCTAAGCCTCCAATAATACCCTTACAGGGTGTGCGTCACAAATACCTTGCAGATAAAAAAGGAATTCTATTTAATATCTTCCTGTGATAAAATCCCAGTTGCAAGCCAGTGTGTGTCTGGCCACAGACTATACTGTGCCACTGGCTAGGCCTCCACTCATACCGTTACAGGATGTCACTCACTCACAAATACCTTGCAGATAAAAAAAAAATATATTTAATATTTTTCTGTAAAATAATCCCAGTTGCAAGCCAGCGTGTGTCTGGCCCACAGACTGTACTGTGGCCACTGGGTGTGAGTCACAAATACCTTGCAGATATAAACAATTCTATTTAATATTTTTCTGTGATATAATCCCAGTTGCAAGCCAGTGTGTATCTGGCCCACAGACTGTACTGAGGCCACTGGCTAGGCCTCCACTCATACCGTTACAGGGTGTGAGTCACAAATGCCTCGCAGATAAAAAAATTCTATTTAACATTTTTCTGTCATATAATCCCAGTTGCAAGCCAGTTTGTGTATGGCCCACAAACTGTACTGTGGCCAATGGCTAGGCGTCCACTCATACCGTTACAGGGTGTGAGTCACAAATACTTCGCAGATAAAAAAAATTTCTATTTAATATTTTTCTGTCATATAATCCCAGTTTCAAGCCAGTGTGTGTCTGGCCCACAGACTGTACTGTGGCCACTGGCTAGGCCTCCACTTATACCGTTACAGGGTGTGAGAAACAAATACCTTGCAGATAAAAACAATTCAATTTAATATTTTTCTGTGATATAATCCCAGTTGCAAGCCAATCTGTGTCTTGCCCCAGACTGTCCTGTGGCCACTGGCTAGGCCTCCACTCATACCGTTACAGGGTGTCACTCACTCACTAATACTTTGCAGATAAAAAAATTATATTTAATATTTTTCTGTGATATAATCCCAGTTGCAAGCCATTGTGTGTCTAGCCCACAGACTGTACTGTGGCCACTTGCTAGGCCTCCACTCATACCGTTACAAGGTGTGAGTCACAAATACCTTGCAGATAAAAAAAATTATATTTAATATTTTTCTGTGATATAATCTCAGTTACAAGCCAGTGTAACATAGTAACATAGTAACATAGTACATAAGGCCGAAAAAATACATTTGTCCATCCAGTTCAGCCTGTCATCCTGCAAGTTGATCCAGAGGAAGGCAAAAAAAAACTGTGATGTAGAAGCCAATTTTCCTCACTTTAGGGGAATACAAATTCCTTCCCGACTCCAATCAGGCAATCAGAATAAATCCCTGGATCAACGATCTCTCTCTAGTAGCTATATCCTGTAATATTATTACACTCCAGAAATACATTCAGGCCCCTCTTGAATTCCTTTATTGTACTCAGCATCACCACCTCCTCAGGCAGAGAGTTCCATAGTTTCACTGCTCTTACCGTAAAGAATCCTCTTCTATGTTTGTGTACAAACCTTTTTTCCTCCAGACGCAGAGGATGTCCCCTCGTCACAGTCACAGTCCTGGGGATAAATAGCTGATGGGATAGATCTCTGTACTGTCCCCTAATATTTATACATATTAATTAGATCTCCTCTCAGTCGTCTTTTTTCTAAAGTGAATAACCCTAATTTTGATAATCTTTCAGGGTACTGTAGTTGCCCCATTCCAGTTATTACTTCAGTTGCCCTCCTCTGGACCCTCTCCAGCTCTGCTATGTCTGCCTTGTTTACAGGAGCCCAGAACTGTACACAGTACTCCATGTGTGGTCTGACTAGCGATTTGTAAAGTGGTAGAACTATGTTCTCATCACGAGCATCTATGCCCCTTTTGATGCAACCCATTATCTTATTGGCCTTGGCAGCAGCTGCCAGACACAGTTTTTTGCAGCTTAGTTTGCTGTATATTAAAATTCCTAGATCCTTTTCCATGTCAGTGTTACCGAGTGTTTTACCATTTAATAAGTACGGGTGACTTGCATTATTCCTTCCCATGTGCATAACTTTACATTTGTCAGTGTTAAACCTCATCTGCCACTTATCTGCCCAAGCCTGCAATCTATCCAGATCGCTCTGTAGTAGTATACTGTCCTCTTCAGTGTTAATTACTTTACACAGTTTAGTGTCATCTGCGAAATTTGATATTTTACTATGCAAGCCTTCTACAAGATCATTAATAAATATATTGAAGAGAATAGGGCCCCATACTTTCCCCTGAGGTACTCCACTAGTGACAGTGACCAAATCTGAGTATGTACCATTAATAACCACCCTATGTGTGTATGTCCCACAGACTGTACTGTGGCCACTGGCTAGATCTCCACTCATACCGTTACAGGGTGTGCATCACAAATACCTTGCAGATATAAACAATTATATTTAATATTTTTCTGTCATATAATCCCAGTTGGAAGCCAGTGTGTGTTTGGCCCACACACTGTACTGTGGATACTGGCTAGGCCTCCACTCATACCGTTACAGGGTGTGAGTCACAAATACCATGTAGAAAAAAAAAAATTCTATTGAATATTTTTCAGTGATATAATCTTAGTTGCAAGCCATTGTGTGTCTGGCACACAAACTGTACTGTGGCCACTGGCTAGGCCTCCACTCACTCACAAATACCTTGCAGAAAATAAAATAAAAATTATATTTAATATATTTTTCTGTGATATAATCCCAGTTGCAAGCCAGTATGTGTGTGGCCCACAGACTGTACTGTGGCCACTGGGTGTGAGTCACAAATACCTTGCAGATAAAAAATGAAATTTAATATTTTTCTGTGATATAATCCCAGTTGCAAGCCAGTGTGTGTCTGGCACACAAACTGTACTGTGGCCACTGGCTAGGCCTCCACTCATACTGCTACAGGGTGTGAGTCACAAATACCTTGCAGATAAAAAAAAATATTTCATATTTTTCTGTGATATACCGGTAATCCCAGTTGCAAGCCAGTGTGTGTCTGGCCCGCACACAAACTGTACTGTGGCCACTGGCTAGGCCTCCACTTATACCATTACAGGGTGTGAGTCACAAATACCTCGCAGATAAAAAAATAATTATATTTAATATTTTTCTGTGATATAATCCCAGTTGCAAGCCAGTGTGTGTCTGGCCCCAGACTGTACTGTGGCCACTGGCTAGGCTTCCACTCATACCGTTACAGGATGTCACTTACTCACAAATACCTTGCAGATAAAAAACATTATATTTAATATTTTTCTGAGATATAATCCTAGTTGCAAGCCAGTGTGTGTCTGGCACACAAACTGTACTGTGGCCACTGGCTAGGCCTCCACTCGTACCGTTACAGGGTGTGAGTCACAAATACCTTGCAGATAAAAAAAAATTATATTTAATATTTTTCTGTGATATAATCCCAGTTGCAAGCCAGTATGTGTCTAGCCCACAGACTGTACTGTGGCCACTGGCTAGGCCTCCACTCATACCGCTACAGGGTGTGAGTCACAAAAACCTTGCAGATAAAAAAATTATATTTCATATTTTTCTGTGATATAATCCCAGTTGCAAGCCAGTGTGTGTCTGGCCCACACACTGTACTGTGGCCACTGGCTAGGCCTCCACTTATACCATTACAGGGTGTGAGTCACAAATACCTCGCAGATAAAAAAAGAATTATATTTAATATTTTTCTGTGATATATTCCCAGTTGCAAGCCAGTGTGTGTCTGGCCCCAGACTGTACTGTGGCCACTGGCTAGGCTTCCACTCATACCGTTACAGGTTGTCACTTACTCACAAATACCTCGCAGATAAAAAACATTATATTTAATATTTTTCTGAGATATAATCCTAGTTGCAAGCCAGTGTGTGTCTGGCACACAAACTGTACTGTGGCCACTGGCTAGGCCTCCACTTGTGCCGTTACAGGGTGTGAGTCACAAATATCTTGCAAATTCTATTTAACCACTTCAGCCCCGCTAGCTGAAACCGCCTTAATGACCAGGCCACTTTTTACACTTCTGCACTACTTTCACCATTTATTGCTCGGTCATACAACTTACCACCCAAATTAATTTTACCTCCTTTTCTTCTCACTAATAGAGCTTTCATTTGGTGGTATTTCATTGCTGCTACTTTTTTTGTTATTAATCAAAATTTAACGATTTTTTTTAAAAAAAATGAAATTTTTCACTTTCAGCTGTAAAATTTTGCAAAAAAAACGACATCCATATATTAATTTTTCGCTAAATTTATTGTTCTACATGTCTTTGATAAATACAAAATGTTTGGGCAAAAAAATAATGGTTTGGGTAAAAGTTATAGCATTTACAAACTATGGTACAAAAAAGTGAATTTCCGCTTTTTGAAGCAGCTCTGACTTTCTGAGCACCTGTCATGTTTCCTGAGGTTCTACAATGCCCAGACAGCAGAAAACCCCCACAAATGACCCCATTTCGGAAAGTAGACACCCTAAGGTATTCGCTGATTGGCATAGTGAGTTCATAGTACTTTTTATTTTTTGTCACAAGTTAGCGGAAAATGATGATTTTTTTTTTTTCTTACAAAGTCTCATATTCCACTAACTTGTGACAAAAAATAAAAACTTCCATGAACTCACTATGCCCATCACAAAATACCTTGGGGTGTCTTCTTTCCAAAACGGGGTCACTTGTGGCGTAGTTATACTGACCTGGCAATTTAGGGGCCCATACTGTATGTGTGAAAAGTAGTTTGCAATCAAAATCTGTAAAAAATGACCGGTGAAATCCGAAAGGTGCACTTTGGAATGTGGGTCCCTTTGCCCACCTAGGCTGCAAAAAAGTGTCACACATCTGGTATCGCCGTACTCAGGAGAAATTGGGGAATGTGTTTTGGGGTGTCATTTTACATATACCCATGCTGGGTGAGAGAAATATTTTGGCAAATGACAACTTTTCCAATTTTTTTATACAAAGTTGGCATTTGACCAAGATTTTTATCTCACCCAGCATGGGTATATGTAAAATGACACCCAAAAACACATTCCCCAACTTCTCCTGAGTACGGCGATACCACATGTGTGACACTTTTTTGCAGCCAAGGTGGGCAAAGGGGCACATATTCCACAGTGCACCTTTCGGATTTCGCAGGCCATTTTTTACACATTTTGATTGCAAACTACTTCTCACACATATGGGGCCCTAAATTGCCAGAGCAGTATAACTGCGCCACAAGTGACCCCATTTTGGAAAGAAGACACCCCAAGGTATTCCGTGAGGGGCATGGCGAGTTCCTAGAATTTTTATTTTTTTTGTCACAAGTTAGCGGAAAATGATGACGTTTTTTCCTTTTTTTTTTTTCCTTACAAAGTCTCATATTCCACTAACTTGCGACAAAAAATAAAAAATTCTAGGAACTCGCCATGCCTCTCACGGAATACCTTGGGGTGTCTTTTTTCCAAAATGGGGTCACTTGTGGGGTAGTTATACTGCCCTGGCAAGTTTGGGGGCCCATATGTGTGAGAAGTAGTTTGCAATCAAAATGTGTAAAAAATGGCCTGCGAAATCCGAAAGGTGCTCTTTGGAATGTGTGCCCCTTTTGCACACCTAGGCTGCAATAAAGTGTAACACATCTGGTATTGCCATACTCAGGAGAAGTTGGGGAATGTGTTTTGGGGTGTCATTTTACATATACCCATGCTGGGTGAGAGAAATATCTTGGCAAAAGACAACTTTTCCCATTTTTTTATACAAAGTTGGCATTTGACCAAGATATTTATCTCACCTAGCATGGGTATATGTAAAATGACACCCCAAAACACATTCCCCAACTTCTCCTGAGTAAGGCGATTCCACATGTGTGAGACTTTTTTGCAGCCTAGATGCGCAAAGGTGCCCAAATTCCTTTAAGGAGGGCATTTTTAGACATTTGGATCCCAGACTTCTTCTCACGCTTTAGGGCCCCTAAAAAGCCAGGGCAGTATAAATACCCCACATGTGACCCCACTTTGGAAAGAAGACACCCCAAGGTATTCAAAGAGGGGAATGATGAGTTCATATAATTTTTTTTTTTGGGCATAAGTTAGCGGAAATTGATTTTTTTTTGTTTTTTCTCACAAAGTCTCACTTTCCGCTAACTTGGGACAAAAATTTAAATCTTTCATGGACTCAATATGCCCCTCAGCAAATACCTTGGGGTGTCTTCTTTCCAAAATGGGGTCAGTTGTGGGGTGTTTGAACTGCCCTGGCATTTGAGGGTCTCCGCAATCATTACATGTATGGCCAGCATTAGGAGTTTCCGCTATTCTCCTTATATTGAGCATACAGGTAATGAGATTTTTTTTTCGGTTCAGCCTCTGGGCTGAAATAAAAAAATGAACGGCACAGATTTCTTCATTCGCATCGATCAATGTGGATGAAAAAATCTCTGCCAAAAAAAAAAAAGGAGGGGAAAGGCGTCTGCTAGGACATAGGAGCTCCGCCCAACATCCATACCCACTTAGCTCGTATGCCCTGGCAAACCAGATTTCTCCATTCACATCAATCGATGTGGATGAATAAATCATTGCCGGGATTTATTTATTTTTCTATATACAAAGTGTTTGTCAAAGCATAGGAACACCGCCTCCTCCTCAGCTCATATGCCTTGGCAAATGTATCTTTTACTGCAGAGGAGAAATCTCGTCTTGCAGCGCCGCATACACCGACCCGCGTGTAATCTGACAGCAGCGCAATGCTTCTGTCAGAATGCACATCAGTGCTGCAGCTAGTCGATCGGTTGGTCCACCTGGAAGCTAAAAAAAAAAAAAAAAAAAAAAACAGGCCGCAACGCAATAATTTTATTAACTTTGGAACAGAACATATAAACTTTAACTTTTTGAACAGAACATTAACTTTTTTTTAATTTTTATTTTTACTTGTATAGAACAAACCTCTCCTTCCCCGTGGGTCAATGTGCAAAGCGCAAATCGCCCAAAGATGTGGCGAAGTGCGTTATGCACTTTGTCCCAGGTGAAAGGAGACGTTTGCAGCAGCTGTGAGTGAATGGGCCCTAATAGCCCTGTGTGCCTGTCCTGGTGAAATGTGATCCCTATGCTAGGTGTACCTGTGTGTGGTACTTCCGGAAACACTCCCCTAACATAGGGCAGGGTGGTCAGGACAGTCAGTACAGAAATAGCGGGTGTCACGCCTTATTCCACTCCTGCTACAGACACAACATCTTTTTCGGGGTGACGGTTGGGTTGAGGTACCAGCAACGACATTGGGGAAATGTCGCTCGTGTAGACGGCTAACTACACTGGTGGATGGGGCCACGGAACCTCCTAGGTACAGGAGGTTCTCGATGATCTCTTCCTGAAATTTGAGGAAGGATCGTGTTCTCCCAGCCTTACTGTAGAGAACAAAACTATTATACAGAGCCAATTGAATCAAATATACAGACACCTTCTTATACCAGCGTCTGGTTCTGCGGGAAACTAAATACGGAGACAACATCTGGTCATTGAAGTCCACCCCTCCCATGTGAAGGTTATAGTCGTGGACTGAGAGGGGCTTTTCAATGACACGGGTTGCTCGCTCAATTTGTATTGTCATGTCTGCGTGAATGGAGGAGAGCATGTAAACGTCACGCTTGTCTCTCCATTTCACCGCGAGCAGTTCTTTGTTACACAATGCAGCCCTCTCCCCCCTTGCAAGACGGGTGGTAACGAGCCGTTGGGGGAAGCCCGCGCGACTAGTTTGCGCGGTGCCACAGGCGCCAATCTGTTCTAGAAACAAATGCCTAAAGAGGGCCACACTTGTGTAGAAATTGTCCACATAAAGATGGTACCCCTTGCCGAATAAGGGTGATACCAAGTCTCAGACTGTCTTCCTACTGCTCCCCAGGTAGTCAGGGCAACCGACCGGCTCCAGGGTCTGATCTTTTCCCTCATAGACACAAAATTTGTGGGTATAGCCTGTGGATCTTTCACAGAGCTTATACAATTTGACCCCATACCGGGCGCGCTTACTTGGGATGTATTGTTTGAAGCCAAGGCGCCCGATAAAATGTATTAGGGACTCGTCTACGCAGATGTTTTGCTCTAGGGTATACAAATCTGCAAATTTCTGGTTGAAATGGTCTATGAGGGGCCGAATTTTGTGGAGCCGGTCAAAAGCTGGGTGGCCTCTGAAACAGGAGGTGCTATTGTCACTAAAGTGCAGGAAACGCAGGATGGCCTCAAAACATGCCTTGGACATAGCAGCAGAGAACATGGGCATGTGATGAATTGGGTTCGTGGACCAATATGACCGTAATTCATGCTTTTTAGTTAGACCCATGTTGAGGAGAAGGCCCAGAAAAGTTTTAATTTTGGAAACTTGCACTGGTTTCCACCGGAAAGGCTGGGCATAAAAGCTTCCCGGGTTGGCGGTTATAAATTGTGTGGCATACCGATTTGTTTCGGCCACGACTAAGTCCAAGAGCTCCGCAGTCAAGAACAGCTAAAAAAATCCCAGGGCCGAACCGATCTGAGCTGTCTCAACCCGAAGCGGTTGAGACTGTCTCAACCCGGGGCGGTGAAAGGGGGAACTACAGGTGCAGCTGAAATTGGGGACTGCCAATCAGGGTTTGCCAGCACCTCAGGGATTCTAGGGGGTCTACGGGCCCGTCTTTGCGGCGGATGCGACGGGGTAACTACTGCTCGTGCCACCGTACCAGCTTCAACTGCCCTTCTGGTGCTCGCCACTTCACCATGTTCTACGGCAGTGCTGATACTAGGTCCAGGGAGGGCTGTGCTGCTGGTGTATGCCTCACCACGTAATCCGACAGTGCCAGCCCCACTCTGCTGCCCTTGAAGCGGATCCTACGGTCTAGCGTCACAGGGACGGGCACGCCTGGTGCTATCAGGGACCTCAGCCTCCTCGTCCGAACTTTGGGTCAGAGTGCCACTGCTTTCTACAGGTTCATATTCTGACCCGCTAGATTCATCAGATGAGGGTTCCCATTCCTCAATCGACTGGGTCAGAAGCCTGTAGGCCTCTTCAGAAGAATACCCCCTGTTTGACATTTGGGCAACTAAATTTAGGGGTATTCCCTGAGACTACCCAAGAAAAAAAGCAAGCCTGTCTTACAAATGGGAGGCTAGCGAAGTACCGGAGGCCGCTGCGGTTGATAAAAAAATATCAAAACTGATTTTTTTTTATCGCCGCAGTGCGTGTAAAGTGAATGTGCAGTGATCAAAAAAATATATTTTTTTTGTCACTGCGGTGGGGCGGGCGTGGGTGAAAGCACGTGTGGGCGACCGATCAGGCCTGATCGGGCAAACACTGCGTTTTGGGTGGAGGGCGAACTAAAGTGACACTAATACTATTATAGATCTGACTGTGATCAGTTTTGATCACTTCCAGATACTATAAAAATACAAATGCTGATTAGTGATACGCTAATCAGAGAATAAGGGACTGCGGTGCGGTGGACTGGGCGCCTAAACTACCTAACCAAGGGGCCTAAACTATCCCTAAAACCTAACAGTCAATACCAGTGAAGAAAAAAAAAAAGTGACTGTTTACACTGATCACTTTTTTCCTTTCACTAGTGATTGACAGGGGCGATCAAAGGGGTGATCAAAGAGTTAATTGGGGTGCAGGGGGTGATCTGGGGCTAGTGTGTGGTGTTTGGTGTACTCACTGTGAAGCCTGCTCCTCTGCTGGATCCAACCGACGAAAAGGACAAGCAGAGGAGCAGGGCAGCCATATATTTACTAATATGATCTGCAATATGGCTTCTGATTGGATTTTTTAAAAATCATCAGCTTACCAGCCGCGATCATTGGCTGGCAAGCTGATGACGCGACCCCCCCTTGACGAAATGCCGGCCCGCACTGCGCATGCGTGGGCCAGCTAAGCGCGTCATCTCGCGTCTTGCGAGATGACACGCCAATGCGTGATTGTGCGCAGCGCTGCCGCCTCCGGACCGCGGATCTGTGTTAGGCGGTCCGGAGGCGGTTAATATTTTTCTGTGATATAATCTTAGTTGCAAGCCAGTGTGTGTCTGGCCCACAGACTGTACTGTGGCCACTGGCTAGGCCTCCACTCATAACGTTACAGGGTGTGAGTCACAAATACCTCGCAAATAAAAAAATAATTCTATTTAATATTTTTCTGTGATATCATCCCAGTTGCAAGCTAGTATGTGGCTAGCCCACAGATTCTAATGTGGCCACTGGCTAGGCCTCCACTCAAACCATTGCAGGGTGTGAGTCACAAATACCTTGCAGATAAAAAAATTATATTTAATATTTTTCTGTGATATAATCCCAGTTGCAAGCCAGTGTGTGTCTGGCACACAGACGGTACTGTGACCACTGGGTGTGAGTCACAAATACCTTGCAGACATAAAAAATTCTATTTAATATTTTTCTGTGATATAATTCCAGTTACAAGCCAGTGTGTGTCTGGCCCGAGACTGTCCTGTGGCCACTGGCTAGGCCTCTAATAATACTCTTACAGGGTGTGAGTCACAAATACCTTGCAGATAAAAAAATAATTATATTTAATATTTTCCTGTGATAAAATCCCAGTTGCAAGCCAGTGTGTCTCTGGCCCCATACTGTACAGTGCCACTGGCTAGGCCTCCAATCCTAGCGTTAAAGGGTGTCACTCACTCACAAATGCCTTTCAGATAAAAAACATTCTATTTAATTTTTTTCTGTGATATAATCCCAGTTGCAAGCCAGTGTGTGTCTGGCCCACAGACTGTACTATGGCCACTGGCTAGGCCTCAACTCATACCGTTACAGGGTGTGAGTCACAAACACCACGCAGATAAAAAAAAAATATATTTAATATTTTTCTGTGATATAATCCCAGTTGCAAGCCAGTGTGTGTCTGGCCCACAGACTGTACTGTGGCCTCTGGCTATGCCTACACTCATACCGTTACAGGGTGTGAGTCACAAATACTTTGCAGATAAAAATATTATATTTAATATTTTTCTGTGATATAATCCCAGTTGCAAGCCAGTGTGTGTCTTGCCCAAAGACTGTACTGTGGCCACTGGATAGGCCTCCACTCATACCGCTACAGGGTGTGAGTCACAAATACTTTACAGATAAAAAATATTATATTTAATATTTTTCTGTGATATAATCCCAGTTGCTAGCCAGTATGTGTCTAGCTCAAAGACTGTACTGTGGCCACTGGCTAGGCCTCCACTCATACCATTACAGGGTGTGAGTCACAAATACCTTGCAGATAAAAAAGTTATATTTAATTTTTTTCTGTGATATAATCCCAGTTGCAAGCCTGTTTGTTCCTGGCCCACAGACTGTACTGTGGCCACTGGCTAGGCCTCTACTCATACCGCTACAGGGTGTGAGTCACAAATACTTTACAGATAAAAAATATTATATTTAATATTTTTCTGTGCTATAATCCCAGTTGCTAGCCAGTATGTGTCTAGCTCAAAGACTGTACTGTGGCCACTGGCTAGGCCTCCACTCATACCATTACAGGGTGTGAATCACAAATACCTTGCAGATAAAAAAATTATATTTCATATTTTTCTGTGATATAATCTCAGTTGCAAGCCAGTGTGTGTCTGGCCCACAGACTGTACTGTGGCAACTCGCTAGGCCTCCACTCATACCGTTACAAGGTGTGAGTCACAAATACCTTGCAGATAAAAAAATTATATTTCATATTTTTCTGTGATATAATCTCAGTTGCAAGCCAGTGTGTGTCTGGCCCACAGACTGTACTGTGGCCACTCGCTAGGCCTCCACTCATACCGTTACAAGGTGTGAGTCACAAATACCTCGCAGATAAAAAAACAATTCTATTTAATATTTTTCTGTGATATAAACTCAGTTGCAAGCCAGTGTGTGTCTTACCCACAGACGGTACTGTGGCCACTGGCAAGGCCTCCCCTTATACCGTTACAGATTGTGAGTCACAAATACCTCGCAGAAAAAACAAATTATATTTCATATTTTTCTGTGATATAATCCCATTTGCAAGCCATTGTGTGTCTGGCCCCAGACTGTACTGTGGCCACTGGCTATGACTCCACTCATACCGTTACAGAGTATGAGTCACAAATACCTTGCAGATAAAAAAATTATATTTAATATTTTTCTGTGATATAATCCCAGTTGCAAGCCAGGGTGTGTCAGGCCCACACAGACTGTACTGTGGCCACTGGCTAGGACTCTACTCATACCATTACAGGGTGTGAGTCACAAATACCTTGTAGAAAAAAATAATTATATTTAATATTTGTCTGTGATATATTCCCAGTTGCAAGCCAGTGTGTGTCTGGCCCACAGACTGTACTGTGGCCACTGGCTAGGCCTCCACTCATACCGCTACAGGGTGTGAGTCACAAACACTTTACAGATAAAAAATATTATATTTAATATTTTTCTGTGATATAATCCCAGTTGCTAGCCAGTATGTGTCTAGCTCAAAGACTGTACTGTGGCCACTGGCTAGGACTCTACTCATACCATTACAGGGTGTGAGTCACAAATACCTTGTAAAAAAAAATAATTATATTTAATATTTTTCTGTGATATATTCCCTGTTGCAAGCCAGTGTGTGTCTGGCCCACAGACCTTACTGTGGTCACTGGGTGTGAGTCACAAATACCTTGCAGATAAAAAAATTATATTTAATATTTTTCTGTGATATAATCCCAGTTGCAAGCCAGTGTGTGTCTGGCCCACAGACTGTACTGTGCCCACTGGCTAGGCCTCCACTCATACCGTTACAGGGTGTGAGTCACAAATACCTTGCAGATAAAAAAATTATATTTAATATAATCCCAGTTGCAAGCCAGTGTGTGTCTGTCCCACAGACTGTACTGTGGTCACTAGCTAGGCCTCCACTCATACCGTTACAGGGTGTGAGTCACAAATACCTTGCAGATAAAAAAAATTCCATTTAATATTTTTCTGTGATATAATCCCAGTTGCAAGCCAGTGTGTGTCTGGCACACAGACTGTACTGTGGCCACTGGGTGTGAGTCACAAATACCTCGCAGATAAAAAAGAATTCTATTTAATATTTTTCTGTGATATAAGCCCGGTTGCAAGCTAGTGTGTTTTACCCACAGACGGTACTGTGGCCACTGGCAAAGCCTCCACTTATACCGTTACAGGGTGTGAGTCACAAATACCTTGCAGATAAAAAAATTATATTTAATCCTTTTCTGTGATATAATCCTAGTAGCAAGCCAGTTTGTGTCTGGCCCACAGACTGTACTGTGGTCACTAGCTAGGCCTCTACTCATACCGCTACAGGGTGTGAGTCACAAATACTTTACAGATAAAAAATATTATATTTAATATTTTTCTGTGATATAATCCCAGTTGCTAGCCAGATTGTGTCTAGCTCAAAGACTGTACTGTGGCCACTGGCTAGGCCTCCACTTATACCGTTACAGGGTGTGAGTCACAAATACCTAGCAGATAAAAAAAATATATTTAATATTTTTCTGTGATATAATCCCAGTTGCAAGCCAGTGTGTGTCTGTCCCACAGACTGTACTGTGGTCACTAGCTAGGCCTCCACTCATACCGTTACAGGGTGTGTGTCACAAATACCTTGCAGATAAAAAAAGTTATATTTAATATTTTTCTGTGCTATAACCCCAGTTGCAAGCCAGTGTGTTTCTGGCCCACAGACTGTACTGTGGCCACTGGCTAGGCCTCCACTCATACCGTTACAGGGTGTGAGTCACAAATGCCTCACAGATAAAAAAAAATCTATTTAATATTTTTCTGTCATAGAATCCCAGTTGCAAGCCAGTGTGTGTCTGGCCCACAGACTGTACTGTGGCCACTGGCTAGGCCTCCACTCATACCGTTTCAGGGTGTGAGTCACTAATACCTAGCAGATAAAAAAATAATATTTAATATTTTTCTGTGATTTCATCCCAGTTACAAGTCAGTGTGTGTCTGGCCCACAGACTGTACTGTGGCCACTGGCTAGGCCTTCACTCATACCGTTACAGGGTGTCACTCACTCACAAATACTTTGCAGATAAAAAAATATATATTTATAATTTTTCTGTTATATAATCTTGGTTGCAAGCCATTGTTTGTCTAGCCCACAGACTGTACTGTGCCACTGGCTAGGCCTCCACTCATACCGTTACAGGTTGTGAGTCACAAATACCTTGCAGATAAAAAAAATATTTTTAATATTTTTCTGTGATATAATCCCATTTGAAATCCAGTGTGTGTCTGGCGCTAGACTGTAAAGTGGCCACTGGCTAGGCCTCCACTCATACCGTTACAGGGTGTGAGTCACTAATATCTAGCAGATAAAAAAATTATATTTAATATTTTTCTGGGATTTTATCCCAGTTACAAGTCAGTGTGTGTCTGGCCCACAGACTGTACTGTGGCCACTGGCTAGGCCTCCACTCATACCGTTACAGGGTGTCACTCACTCACAAATACTTTGCAGATAAAAAAATAATTTTTTATAATTTTTCTGTGATATAATCCCAGTTGCAAGCCAGTGTGTGTCTGGCCCACAGACTGTACTGTGGCCACTGGCTAGGCCTCCACTCATACCGTTACAGGGTGTGAGTCACTAATATCTAGCAGATAAAAAAATTATATTTAATATTTTTCTGGGATTTTATCCCAGTTACAAGTCAGTGTGTGTCTGGCCCACAGACTGTACTGTGGCCACTGGCTAGGCCTCCACTCATACCGTTACAGGGTGTCACTCACTCACAAATACTTTGCAGATAAAAAAATATATATTTATAATTTTTCTGTTATATAATCTTGGTTGCAAGCCATTGTTTGTCTAGCCCACAGACTGTACTGTGCCACTGGCTAGGCCTCCACTCATACCGTTACAGGTTGTGAGTCACAAATACCTTGCAGATAAAAAAAATATTTTTAATATTTTTCTGTGATATAATCCCATTTGAAATCCAGTGTGTGTCTGGCGCTAGACTGTAAAGTGGCCACTGGCTAGGCCTCCACTCATACCGTTACAGGGTGTGAGTCACTAATATCTAGCAGATAAAAAAATTATATTTAATATTTTTCTGGGATTTTATCCCAGTTACAAGTCAGTGTGTGTCTGGCCCACAGACTGTACTGTGGCCACTGGCTAGGCCTCCACTCATACCGTTACAGGGTGTCACTCACTCACAAATACTTTGCAGATAAAAAAATAATTTTTTATAATTTTTCTGTGATATAATCCCAGTTGCAAGCCAGTGTGTGTCTGGCCCACAGACTGTACTGTGGCCACTGGCTAGGCCTCCACTCATACCGTTACAGGGTGTGAGTCACTAATATCTAGCAGATAAAAAAATTATATTTAATATTTTTCTGGGATTTTATCCCAGTTACAAGTCAGTGTGTGTCTGGCCCACAGACTGTACTGTGGCCACTGGCTAGGCCTCCACTCATACCGTTACAGGGTGTCACTCACTCACAAATACTTTGCAGATAAAAAAATAATTTTTTATAATTTTTCTGTGATATAATCCCAGTTGCAAGCCAGTGTGTGTCTGGCCCACAGACTGTACTGTGGCCACTGGCTAGGCCTCCACTCATACCTTTACAGGGTGTGAGTCGCAAATACCTCACAGATAAAAAAAAAAAAATGTAATATTTTTCTGTGATATAATCCCAGTTGCAAGCCATTGTGTGTCTAGCCCACAGACTGTACTGTGGCCACTGGCTAGGCCTCCACTCATACCGTTACAGGGGGTGAGTCACTAATACCTAGCAGATACAAAAATTATATTTAATTTTTTTCTTTGATTTTATCCCAGTTACAAGTCAGTGTGTGTCTGGCCCACAGACTGTACTGTGGCCACTGGCTAGGCCTCCACTCATACCGTTACAGGGTGTCACTCACTCACAAATACTTTGCAGATAAAAAAAATTATATTTATAATTTTTCTGTGATATAATCCCAGTTGCAAGCCAGTGTGTGTCTGGCCCACAGTCTGTACTGTGGCCACGGGCTAGGCCTCTACTCATACTGTTACAGGGTGTGAGTCACAAATACCTTGCAGATATAAAAAATTATATTTAATATTTTTCTGTGATATAATCTTGGTTGCAAGCCAGAGTGTTTCTGGCCCACAGACTGTACTGTGGCCACTGGCTAGGCCTTCAGTCATACCGTTACAGGTTGTGAGTCACAAATACCTTGCAGATAAAAACATTATATTTAATATTTTTCTGTGATATAATCCCAGTTGCAAGCCAGTGTGTGTCTGGCTTCACACTGTACTGTGGCCACTGGCTAGGCCTCCACTCATACCGTTACAGGTTGTCACTCACTCACAAATACTTTGCAGATAAAAAAAATTATATTTAACATTTTTCTTTTATATAATCCCAGTTGCAAACCAGTGTGTGTCTGGCCCACAGACTGTACTGTGGCCGCTGGCTAGGCCTCCACTTATACCGTTACAGGTTGTGAGTCACAAATGCCTTTCAGATAAAAAAAATATATTTAATATTTTTCTGTGATATAATCCCAGTTGCAAGCCAGTTTGTGTCTGGCCCACAGACTGTACTGTGGCCTCTGGCTATGCCTCCACTCATACCGTTATAGGGTGTGTGTCACAAATACCTTGCAGATAAAATAAATACTATTTAATATTTTTCTGTGATATAATCCCAGTTGCATGCCAGTGTGTGTCTGGCCCACAGATTGTACTGTGGCCACTGGCTAGGCCTCCACTCATAACGTTACAGAGTGTGAATCACAAATAGCTTGCAGATAAAATAATTTCTATTCAATATTTTTCTGTGATTTAATCCAAGTTGCAAGTCAATGTGTGTCTGGCCCACAGACTGTACTTTGGCCACTTGCTAGGCCTCCACTCATACCGTTACAGGGTGTGAGTCACAAATAACTTGCAGATAAAATACATTCTATTTAACATTTTTCTGTAATATAATCCCAGTTGCAAGCCAGTGTGTGTATGTCACGGAAGGTGTACAGGAAACAAGACAATGCAAAATGAATGGATGACTTACTGGATCCAAAACTAAGGAACAAAAGGGAGACCCCTGCATAAGACACGGCACTCTCCCTGACTCTGCTCAGCCTATGCGAACACCCCTATGGTGGATGATCGCATATCCACATACCTCGACTATATAACACCTGAACACCCTACAATAGTGAGGGGACATGACCACCGGCTCCCAACACTAGACACGGAGGGAGTCAGGGTCACCTGGGATCCATCAAACATAAAATCACAAATGAATGTACAACTCTTATCTTGTAGAAGACTGAGAAATAGGATCAGCATGCACACACACTCCAGGAAGTTGTATAAACCGCACACTAATGCATTATGGGGAGGAATTTAAAGGGATGCAATCAGTCCAACTACAAGACAGCTGAGAGAGGCTAACGAGGTGAGGAACTGAAAACCAAAACAAAGAAGCTCAAGGAGGAGGTTCTGAAAGGCATTTGTCAGAGCTTCTCAGATATCTGGTTGTGACAGTACCCCTCCCTCTACGAGTGGACTCCGGACACTCAGAGCCCACCATCTCAGGATGGGACCCATGGAAAGCCCTGATGAGACGAGTGGCCTTAATGTCCGTCACTGGGACCCACATCCTCTCCTCAGGACCATAACCCTCCTAATGAACGAGGTACTGGAGAGAACCGCGAAAAATACCAGAATCCACATTCCTAGAGACCTGAAATTCAAGATTCCCATCAACCATAATCGGAGGAGGAGGCAAAGGCGAGGGTACAATGGGTTGAACATAAGGTTTTAATAAGGACTTATGAAAAACATTATGGATCTTCCAAGTCTGAGGAAGATCAAGATAGTAGGCAACAGGATTGATGACAGACAGGATTTTGTAAGGCCCAATAAACTTAGGACCCAACTTCCAGGAGGGAACCTTCAATTTGATATTCTTGGTAGACAACCACACCAGATCACCAACATTCAGGTCCGGACCAGGCACACGTCTCTTATCTGCCACACGCTTATATCTCTCACTCATGCTCTTTATATTAACCTGAATCTTTTGCCAAATAGATGACAAAGACGAGGAGAATCCGTCCTCATCAGGTAAACCAGAAGAAGACCCCTCTCTCGAGAAAGTCCCAAACTGCGGATGAAACCCATATGCACCAAAAAATGGTGACTTATCAGAGGACTCCTGACGACGGTTATTTAAAGCAAACTCAGCAAGGCACAAAAAAGAACACCAATCCTCCTGATTCTCCGCCACAAAACAGCGCAGATATGTCTCCAGAATCTGAGTGACGGGCTCTGTCTGGCCATTCGACTGCGGGTGGAAAGCAGGGTGGGTGGAAAGCAGAAGTGGAAACCCCCAAGCGAAAACAGAAAGCCTTCCAGAATCTGGAAACAAACTGCGTGCCCCTATCAGAGACTATGTCGGAAGGAATACCATGCAATTTGACAATGTAATCAATAAATGCCTACGCCAGCGTCTTAGCATTGGGCAAACCAGGAAAAGGGATGAAATGCACCATTTTGCTAAAACGGTCCACCACCACCAGAATCACAGTCTTCCCCGAGGAACGAGGCAGGTCCGTTATGAAGTCCATGGACAGATGTGTCCAAGGACGGGAAGGAATGGGTAAGGGAAGGAGAGGACCTGATGGCCGTGAATGAGGGACTTTGGCATGAGCGCAAGTCTCGCAGGCTGCCACAAAACCCTCAACCGACTTACGAAGCGCAGGCCACCAGAATCTCTGAGCAATGAGATCCACTGTGGCTCTTGCCCCCGGGTGCTCAGCAAGGACCGTATCGTGGTGTTCCTTAAAAATCTTGTGTCTGAAGGCGAGAGGCACAAACAACCTCCCAGGAGGACAAAGATCAGGAGCCTCTGACTTGGCTGCCTGCACCTCTGCCTCCAATTCAGGAAAAAGAGCAGAGACTACCACACCTTCAGCCAAAATGGGACCCGGGTCTTCAAAATTCCCACCTCCAGGAAAACAACGTGACAGGGCATCTGCCTTCACATTCTTAACCCTAGGGCGGAACGTGACAACAAAATTAAACCTAGAAAAGAACAAAGACCATCTGGCCTGTCTCGGGTTCAGACGCTTGGCTGACTCCAAGTAGGCCAGATTTTTATGGTCAGTAAACACGGTAATAGAGTGTCTGGCTCCCTCTAACTAATGGCGCCATTCCTCAAAAGCCAACTTGATGGCCAACAATTCCCTATCTCCCACATCGTAATTTCTCTCTGCGGAGGAGAGTTTCTTCGAGAAAAAGGCACACGGTCGCCATTTGGCAGGAGAGGAACCCTGAGACAAGACCGCACCCACGCCCACCTCAGAAGCATCAACCTCAACTATGAAGGGTAGAGAAATATCAGGTTGTACCAAGATGGGAGCGGAAGCAAAACTCTCCTTGATATTAGAAAAGGCCTTATGCGCCTCTACCAACCAGGAGGAAAAATCTACCCCCTTTCTGGTCATATCAGTGAGTGGTTTTGTCAGAACTATTGAGTATGAATAAAGTCCATAATTATAAGGCCTATATAAGTGAATGGACATGAGCCTAAGGGACAACCATTTTGTCTTATTTGAAGGCAGAGTGAATTAAGGATTTTTTTTTACTCTGAAATTGCTAACCTAAGGTTTACGATATATACCAAAGTGTTTACCTAAGTCTGTTTTGTGAGAAGGAGATATCCCAAGGTCTAATGAAATGTGATGGCCTAGATAAGACAATGTATTTGAATTCTGATGATTTTAGTAAATAGAAAGACTCTAATCTTTCTTTGTGATTTTTATATTAATCAATATAGGAGTAGATTGATTTTATATAATCAATTTTAATAGGTGTGCTGAATATATAGTATATATATATAAGAGTATAGTCCTCATAGATATATTCAATTGTAAGATTAGAAATGAGGTATAAACTCCTCTGTCATGTTTAGAATCTGTCTCAGTGGAACACACAAATTAATTATTTCTTTCCTGGAATGGGAAAATGTGGACACAGGTGATCATGAACAAACCCTGTCTCATCCAAGAACAATGAATTGAGATAGCCATATTTATTTTGATTTAATCAAGTCTGGTCAAAAGACTTAAGGATACACAAGTTAGTTGACCAAGTATAAAACTCATTGTCTCTTTAAGATCTTCTCAAGGTTTGTCTGAAACCTTAGATTACATGTTAGTGCTATTATATGAATAAGAGAAATAAATGAATGCTTCGATTTTTTTGTATGGAATACTAGTGCCATCTAGTGTTAGGGTAACAAAGATCTAGGGTATATTTTTCCCTAGAGGATGGTTCTATTAATTATAAAGTGAGGTCACTAGTTAATGATAAAACTTGGCCAAGCCCTTTCTAAGATAGGATAAAAAGATGGTATGGGCTGACAGAAGGGATCGATCTGACTCTCTCTCTGAACATCATCTTGACCATCTTGCCAGTCATTGGAGGCAGCCATCTTAGAACCATTGAAACTGATTTCTGCTAGCTGACATTTTGGTATAGTATAACCTTACCTATATTTTTTAGGATAATTAATTAATATAATACATATCTATAGATATATTCAATTAACCATACTTTGTGTATAGTATCTGTTTTGGAATAAGATTGGGGGTGTACCTGCAGCATCATCCTGAAAATTAATCCAATACAGGGAGATTAAAAATATACTAGTGAAAACACGGTATTATCTCCAAGGAACTGAATTCAGTTCTAGACCAGTATGGTTGATAATATATATATATTTATATAGATAAAAGATAAACCAGATTTGGGTTTAATCGGACATTTGTCGGCTGAGAGAAATCAAGTATTAAATTGACTTTTAATATAAGTGAGGGGTATTATTATAAGAAGGCATAATTGTGTATATATAGATATATGTTCTCAATTATTTTTGTCTTTACCACTATTTTGCATATCATTGATTGAATTTTATTACCGCCAATTTTGTTATATATATTATTTTGCACTATAAATTGTATTAATAAATTACATATATATTTTGTCTATAACTGGGTTTTGTCTTCAATTCAACGCAGATCACGAGCTTGTTTTAGCTTGATATTTATGATAATAAGTTAGAATCTCCTTTATTACCGATTTTAATTTATTCACATAAATCATATAGACTGTCAATCGGAGACAGCATAAATATTCCGACATTAAATTGGAGGTCCCACCGAGATCTGCTTGTAATAGAAACAAAATTTTGGGGTGCAAAATATATATTTGATAAAGTTATTGTGGTACTTGTAGTGCAACAAGTAAAAAAATGTCTGATAACAATGGCGAGGCTAGCCAAGGCATGCAGGCTGCTGCTGCAGTGGTAAAGACTGATATGCATGATAGAAAGACTCAAGAATTAATTGAATATATTGTGTTGGGTCATATGCATGACAGGTTGGATATTAAGAGAGAGTTAAAGGATTGGAGGTTTGAATTGGAAAAGAGAGCTGTAGAATATGCAGATGATGTCTGGTCTGATAAATCCCGGTTTGCTGATTATCTCTGTCACATTTCCCAAGCTAAACATAAGAAAGATAAGGATTCATTAATCCTTCAATCTTGGCCTGAATTTGTATATTTAGTTATTGAAATAGAATTATTTTTATTTATTTATTATTATTATATTATATTATATATTATTATAATATATATATAATAATTAGAAAAAGCAAAATATAAAAATGTTGAACAGGCATATGAAATTGATAAATTTCAAAAAGATTTATCTGAAATGGAAAATAAGGCGGCCATGGTTTATGGTGAATTAGCACAATGGTCTGCTAAATTATCAGAATATAATGACAGAGACAGTCAACAGCAAGAAGTTATTAGGACTCTGGAATGGAAATTAAGTCAGGCTACTAATGAATTGTCTAAATGTCAATTGTCTATGGTGGATCTAGATGAGGAATGTAAAAAGTTGTATAAGGACAATAGAAATTTACAAACAGAGTTAGATAACCGGGATCTTGACCCTCTTCAATTCAGACAGCCTAAGGATTCTAATAGAGTGCAGGTAAAATATTCCAGGGGGGAATTAGATGCAGAAAGTAAATATGACAACCCCTTTAATGGGGAAGAATTAATGGCTCTGAGAGAACATTCTCTTCCTAAATTAAGACCGATTTCACCTCCTAGGTCCTCTAAAAGTTCAGTACAGAGATCTTATCAACCCATGATAGACACTACTAAAGTGATCAAATTTCTCAAGGAAACTGTGGGTCAATTTGCAAAAAAGGGTTCACCCTCCATAATAAGTCATTTGGAAATATATGAGGAGGCCATGAAAACTTTACCTTTAGAAAAGGACATACAGAAACTTGAATTTATTACCTGGGTATTCGAACCAAAACACCGGTATTTCTTTAATTCCCTTAGAGATATGGGTAGGGATTCTTGGTCAGATGTGGTTGCAGAAATAAAAACTGAATTTGGTCCCTATAAGTCCGCTACTGCTGCAAGGAGGGCCTTATTTACCCTGAAATGTAGACATAATCAAAGTCCCAGGGAATTTTTGTCAGTCCTCAAAAATGCCTATAGTTTATCTGAAAAAGATCCCAATTTTGAAGGTAGTGAATTCATCCAGTTATTTTATGACGCTTTGCCCAATAAAATAAAATTTATTTTGGCCAGGGATTACCATCCCAGAAAGACTCTGGATTGGTTACTCACTGAGAGTACAACTCTGTACGCTGCAATACAAAATTGTGATGAGTCTCCTGACAGAAAATTTAAAAGAGCGAGTGAGGAAATAGCAGAAACTCACATAAAAAGAGATCAGGGAAAATTTGAAAGCCCTAAAAGAAGTTATGCTGATGTGTTAAAAACTCCTAGACCTTCCGAGCCAAATAAAATTCAGCCTAGGCCAGATGGGAATAAGGGTCCAAATGTTGCTGAAAAGAACCCAAACCACCAGAAGGAGTTTAGAAATAGACGGTTCCCTCCTTTTCAAAGATATCAGAATAATTATTATAGGGGATATCAACGTAGGCCAGAAAGGGCTCAAAGTGGTTCTGAGTCAGATGGTTCTGGGAGATCACGATCATATCGGTACCAAAATCAATCTCCCAAAGATTATGGGAGAAAGAGAAGTAACCTATATGATCGAATGGATCAAATCCAAGATCAGTTTGGTATGTTAATGCAACGGATGGAGGAATTGTCTAAAACAATCACTGCTAACCCTAAAAATCCTTTTTTAGGGGTAACCCCTCCTGTAGAGAATCCTCCCCAAATATAAAGGGGGAGAAGCAGGTAAGTATGTCAAATGTTGCAGAGGTTGATGACTTAAATGTATGTAAAGTGGAGCAATCTAACATAACTGTCCTTCCCTTTAAAAGGAATTTAACCCTTACAAAGCCACATGGCAATGGGGAGGGGAAACCTGTTTGTTCTGTCTTACAGCACACAAAGTCTTCAGCTGCACAGAAGAAGACATGCGATCCTGCTCATAAAAGGAAGGAGGAGGAGTTGAGGACAAGTCTAAATGCTGAGCAGGAAATCCATTTCAATAATCATTCCAAATATCTTTGTTCCATACAAGAAATAGATAATAGATATTATATGGATGTTGAATTATTTGATAATTTCTCGCCAATAATAGCCTTGATAGATACAGGTAGCCAAGCAACTTTATTATCTGTAAAATACTTCCAACAATTGCAGGATGTATGTTCTAACAGGTATAAGTTAAAAAGTTTTAATGCTAACCTGGTAAGTGTCTCAGGCAATGCCCTCAAGGTTTTAGGTAAAGCTTGGCTGGATTTTAAAGTAGGAAACAAAATAGTTAGCCATCCTACATTGATCGTGGATATGCCCATTGATAGATTAATTATTGGCATCGATTTCCTGAAAAGATTAAGTCCAATTATTGATTTTGTTAATAAGGTGATATGGTCTCAAGTGAGGATGCCCATTAATTATGAACAATCACAATCCTATCACAATAGGCGTAACTGCCATGTGATAGAGGAAAGGCCGGATTCCATTGAGGTACATTTCCGAAATAGCCAAGTCCCTGAGGTCTCTTTCCTGCAAATCACTCCAAATTCCACTATAGGTGAACCGGAAGATAACACCATATGTGTGTCTCCTGAACGAGTAAAAGATGTCTGTTTGGAAGGGGATGTTCTTACAATCCACCTACACCCAGAAACTACTGACCCTATTGGATTTAATGGTCACGAACAATTCCTAGTGGGAATGGAAAAGGTGGATGATGAGATGTTTTTCCCAGTACAGGTGAATGACTTAGGAAGAACTAAGAGGGCTAAATTGGATTTGCGCCATGAAAACAGTTATATTAGTAGGGATCTACTAAATCAAGTGGCCAATTCTAAAGTGATTCGATATCCAAATCCACAAGATAATTGGATACATGACTTAGATAATGATTCTGATGATCATAATATAATTGCGAAATGTATATTAACCATTTCTATTGCAGGAAAATCGGCTACTCATTTATTCCTGGTGCTTGATGAACCCAGATATCCTATGTACATTGGCAACGATATTTTACATCGTTTTGCTATCCATGTGGATATAGTGAATTCCACATTGTGGACAAGATTAAAAGGGAATCCTGAAGGTTTTATGGATGAACATGAAGCACTCAAGTCATCCCAGATACTGCCTTATGCAGTCAGTGTATTAGTGCCACGAGATATAATCATCCCTCCAGGTACTAATAATTTCCTGTTACCCATTCAGGTATCAAAAGGCCAAAAATTAAAGAATGGTGATGCATTGATATGCCTATCAAACAGAATGCAACAATTAGGTATTTCAGTAAATCATACCCCTATGGTGAATTTACAAACCTTTAAAACCCAAATAATTGTGAATAATGGTATGCCAAATGAAGTTCATTTGTCTAGAGACACTATCATTGGTATGGCATTAGATTCAGATTATTATACTTTTGGGTTTCAGAATATAATTATTGGCCTAATACCTGAATCGTATCTAACAGAAGAACAATTGGTTGAACAAACATTTTATTCTTCTCCTGAAGGATTGTTCACCATTAGTTCAGTATATCCTTTTAATCTTGAAGAAGGTACCTGTAAGGTAGAGGAATCCTCTCTTACCTTTGATCATACAATCAATGAGCAGGAAGCCCAGGAATATCATGAGTTTGCTGAAAAAGCAGGTAAGTCAAATCATGACCTCACTGACAGATTGGAGGAAACCTATGAAATAGGTCAACCAGAAGTTTTTCCAGGGTTTATGGAAATGGTCCAGCAACAAATCTCATTAGCTAATGGATGCTCCAATGACCCAGAGCGACAACAACTAAAGGAAGTTCTCTTAGAATTCAAGGATATCTTTGCTAAAGATTCCTTTGATTGTGGTCTGACTGACATACACATTGCCAGGATCCAGACTGATCCTGAGGCACCTCCCGTTTATATCAAGCAATATCGTCTTCCACTAGCTTGTTACGACTCGCTAGCGGAAATAATCCAAAATCTCAAGGAGAGAGGTATTATAAGACCAGTGCACAGTTCTTATAACAATCCTATTCTTGGAATTCTTAAACCGAATGGTCAATGGCGTTTATGTGCTGATCTTCGTCAGCTAAATAAACGTGTATATATGTCCGGTTGGCCCGTGCCGTATATAGACCAATGCTTGGTACAAATGCAAGGCGCTAGGATCTTTACCACCTTAGATTGCGCTCAGGGATATTGGACCATCAAAGTAAGCCCTGAAGATCAATACAAATTAGCCTTTACTTTTGGTAAAGAACAGTTTGCCTGGACTAGACTACCGTTTGGGTACATAAATTCAGGTCATGAATTTGCTGTATTTTTACATAAGGCTATGCCTGATGCCACAGAAAGAGGAAATTTAACTTATGTAGATGACATTTTGATGAAAAGTACTTCATTTGACCAGCATATTCAAGAAATTAGGCATGTACTGAATCAGTTGAAAGAGGCAGGTGTGAAAATTTCTTTACAGAAAGCCCAGTGGTGTCGAACTAAGGTAAATTTCCTTGGACATGAGGTTACCTGTGAAGGCCTGAATCCCCAGAAGAAAAAGGTGAAGGCAGTTATGAAATCTAAAACGCCTACCAACATTAGTGAATTAAGATCATTTCTGGGTATGATGAATTACTCCCGTAAATTCATTGATAACTATGCTGAGATTAGTAAACCATTGCTGACATTGTTAAAGAAAGGTGTACCCTGGACATGGGGGGAGGATCAGGAACAAGCTATGTCTGAGCTTAAAAGGAGACTCACCCAAGCCCCATGTCTAGCGTATCCCGAGGGGGGTAAACCCTTTTATCTGGAAACTGGTTTTACAAATCTTAGTATTAGTGCTGTCCTATGCCAGAAACAAGATAAATTGCATAAAGTTATAGCTTATGCAAGTAAATCACTGTCACCAGTAGAAATAAAGTTTAGCAACTGTGAAAAAGCTTTACTAGCCACAGTCTGGGCGCTTCAAAACTTTAGAAGTTTTGTACAGGGTGAGAAAATCATTGTTGAAACGGCCCATCGACCCCTACAATATCTACAGAGTGATAAAATTAGGGATGGTAACTTGTCTAACAGCAGGATCACTGCTTGGACCTTGTCTTTACAAGGATGGCCGTTGGAAGTTCAGTATAAGCAAAATAAAAAGTGTCCAGTAGCCCAAGGACTTGCTGAACTGCATAATTGCGCTGCTAATTCTCAAACGGAAGAACTGATAGATGATTTTCTAGAGGAACAAAAATCTTCCCCTTACAAAGCGTATGAAGACGACTATTGCTCTCTACTCCCTTGTGCGTACATAGATGGTTGTGCTTACCACACCATTGTAGGGGACGAAAGAAAACTAGTGGCAGGAATTGGTATTACGTGGATAGATGGGTGCCCGAGTATTTCAATAGGTTATAGTATTGGTGCTAAGAGTAGCCAGGTAGCCGAATTAGCAGCTGTCTACCAAACCGTTAAAATTGCTATAGAGCACAATATAAAGGAATTAGTCATTGTTACTGATTCAAATTATGTGCGGAACAGCTTTGTAGAATATATGCCCACATGGAAGAGGAGTCATATGTTACGGTCCAATAACAAACCAGTGAAACACGCCAAGTTGTTTTGTGCCATAGATGAGCTAGTCCGACATAATGATCTAACCATTTATTGGAAAAAGACTAAAGGTCATTCCAAAACCCAAAATAAAGATAAAGAGGGTAATGACCTAGCTGACAAACTAGCCAAACAAGGAGCCATAAATGGTGATCATGTGAATATAGATCACCTACTAGAGATGATTCCCATTGACGCTATCACTAGACAACAGGCTAAGGCCCAAACTGAAAATAGTATAGTTCAATGGAGCCAAGAATCTTCTAGTGAGGATCTGATCAAAAGCCAAAAGGAAGATGTTATATTGGGAATCTTCTATAAATATATTGAGGATCCTAATAATAATCCCATATCGGAGGATAATTTTACCCAAAAAGAAGACCTCCGATTACTTATGAAATCCAAATCCCAATTTAGTATTCAGGATGGGTTATTAATGAGAACCTCTAAAAATGGTATTCAGCAGTGGGTAGTTCCTACTACATTTAGAGGTTTAATGTTACAGCATGCCCATGATGCACCTACAGCTGGTCATCGTGGAGAAAAGATTACATATGAGTCACTACGTGATTATGCCTACTGGCCTCATATGTTAAAGGATGTCCAAAGTTATTGTCAAGGTTGTTTGGTATGTGCGCAATTTCAACCGCAAGGTCCTAAACATCGTGCTCCACTTCAGAAGAAAGGTTTTTCATTACCATGGTCTGACATCCAAATTGATTTTATTGGTCCTGTTACCCGGTCATCCCGAGGAAATAAATACATGTTAACCGTCACTTGTGTGTTTACAAAATGGGTAGAGTGTTTACCGGCCCGCAATAACACAGCCGAGACCTGTGCATTTTTGTTGATTAACCATGTATTTTCCAGATTTGGGTTACCATTAAGGATTGATTCAGACCGTGGATCACACTTTGTAAGTGAGGTAATGGCGAAGATGTGGAAGATGTTGGGTGTGAAGAGAAAATTACACATTGCCTATCGTCCAGCATCTAGCGGATCCGTTGAGCGCTATAACCAGTCTATTGTCAACATCCTTAAGAAATATGTTAAGGAGTCGGGTAAAGACTGGGATATAAGGTTACCATTAGTACTCATGGCCATTAGAGCTACTCCAAGTACGGCTACCCAGATGTCACCTTTTGAGCTGATGACAGGAAGAAGAATGGTACTTCCTCAACATCTGTTGTATCGCACATCAGATCATAACCTGATCAATGCAGCCACGACACATCAGTATGTGGAGGACCTTCGTAAGTATCTTCAACACGCGTTTGCTTTCGCGCAGAAGAATCTTGAGAAAGCCGCCGTAAGTAACAAAACTTATTATGACTTAAAAACGACCAAAAAAGAATATGAGGTAGGAGATAGGGTGTATCTCTATAACTTTGCCCGGGATCGGGTAAAAGAAAGAAAATTTCTCCCATCATGGAAAGGTCCGTATGATGTAATTGATAAAATATCACCTGTAGTTTATAAGGTGAAAATTAATACCAAAGATGGTTTCATCGAGAAATGGGTCCATGTAAATCAATTGCGAGTATGTCATCCAAGATCAGAACTGAGAATCATAGAAGATGACGCTGAATAAGAGAATGAATAAGGATGCGTTAATCTGATTTCTCTCAGTTCACAGATGTTCCAATTCTGGGGTTTCCATATAAAGCATTTTACATAGCAACGCTAGGGAAACTGTATATCAAAAGAAAAAATAAATAAATATATATATATATATACTGTATTCAAACTTTCATTTTCCTTTATAGAAAAAGGACGGGCGGAACCAGACGTGATTCCTGGCGATGATGATGACAACAAAGATACAGATATCGTGCAGATGGTGTTGATTCAAGAGGTCCAATTAAAGACGGAACTAATCATCAACCCGAATCTACAGTCGTGTTTCAGATGTCCCAGGATTGTGAATGATGGCTAAGAAGATTATATTTCAGGAATCTTTGCGAAACTGGATCCAAGGACATTCATTGGATGAAGATACCGGATATCACCATTTTAGCTTGGGAAAGAAACCAAATTGGTACATTATGCATGAGAACAAAGTCACAGCAATAATGGCATGATTGGTGCCAAGTTTTGCATTTTTCTCACATGCTAAAACCATTGGACACAGAATTTCTGTGATAATATACTTTTCCAGGATTGACGTTATGATGCGATAAAAGACTCAGATACAATATTGATGAACATGAAAATTCTTCCGACCTTCTCCCAGTTAGGTCTTAAGGGGATCCTTGACTAACGTGGGAAGAAGGGGGGGGATTTGTCAGAACTATTGAGTATGAATAAAGTCCATAATTATAAGGCCTATATAAGTGAATGGACATGAGCCTAAGGGACAACCATTTTGTCTTATTTGAAGGCAGAGTGAATTCAGGATTTTTTTTTACTCTGAAATTGCTAACCTAAGGTTTACGATATATACCAAAGTGTTTACCTAAGTCTGTTTTGTGAGAAGGAGATATCCCAAGGTCTAATGAAATGTGATGGCCTAGATAAGACAATGTATTTGAATTCTGATGATTTTAGTAAATAGAAAGACTCTAATCTTTCTTTGTGATTTTTATATTAATCAATATAGGAGTAGATTGATTTTATATAATCAATTTTAATAGGTGTGCTGAATATATAGTATATATATAAGAGTATAGTCCTCATAGATATATTCAATTGTAAGATTAGAAATGAGGTATAAACTCCTCTGTCATGTTTAGAATCTGTCTCAGTGGAACACACAAATTAATTATTTCTTTCCTGGAATGGGAAAATGTGGACACAGGTGATCATGAACAAACCCTGTCTCATCCAAGAACAATGAATTGAGATAGCCATATTTATTTTGATTTAATCAAGTCTGGTCAAAAGACTTAAGGATACACAAGTTAGTTGACCAAGTATAAAACTCATTGTCTCTTTAAGATCTTCTCAAGGTTTGTCTGAAACCTTAGATTACATGTTAGTGCTATTATATGAATAAGAGAAATAAATGAATGCTTCGATTTTTTGTATGGAATACTAGTGCCATCTAGTGTTAGGGTAACAAAGATCTAGGGTATATTTTTCCCTAGAGGATGGTTCTATTAATTATAAAGTGAGGTCACTAGTTAATGATAAAACTTGGCCAAGCCCTTTCTAAGATAGGATAAAAAGATGGTATGGGCTGACAGAAGGGATCGATCTGACTCTCTCTCTGAACATCATCTTGACCATCTTGCCAGACATTGGAGGCAGCCATCTTAGAACCATTGAAACTGATTTCTGCTAGCTGACATTTTGGTATAGTATAACCTTACCTATATTTTATAGGATAATTAATTAATATAATACATATCTATAGATATATTCAATTAACCATACTTTGTGCATAGTATCTGTTTTGGAATAAGATTGGGGGTGTACCTGCAGCATCATCCTGAAAATTAATCCAATACAGGGAGATTGAAAATATACTGGTGAAAACACGGTATTATCTCCAAGGAACTGAATTCAGTTCTAGACCAGTATGGTTGATAATATATATATATATTTATATAGATAAAAGATAAACCAGATTTGGGTTTAATCGGATATTTTTTCGGCTGAGAGAAATCAAGTATTAAATTGACTTTTAATATAAGTGAGGGGTATTATTATAAGAAGGCATAATTGTGTATATATAGATATATGTTCTCAATTATTTTTGTCTTTACCACTATTTTGCATATCATTGATTGAATTTTATTACCGCCAATTTTGTTATATATATTATTTTGCACTATAAATTGTATTAATAAATTACATATATATTTTGTCTATAACTGGGTTTTGTCTTTAATTCAACGCAGATCACGAGCTTGTTTTAGCTTGATATTTATGATAATAAGTTAGAATCTCCTTTATTACCGATTTTAATTTATTCACATAAATCATATAGACTGTCAATCGGAGACAGCATAAATATTCCGACAGTTTAACAATAGACGAATAATTCAAAATAAACTTCCTGTAATAATTGGCAAAGCCCAAAAAACGCATCAGCGCCTTCTGATTCTCAGGAAGCTCCCATTCAAGCACAGCGCGGACCTTCTCGGGGTCCATGCGAAAACCAGAAGCGGAGAGAAGAAACCCCAGAAATTTAATTTCTGGAACCGCAAACACACATTTTTCCAGTTTCGCGTATAATTTATTCTCAGGATAAGCAAGACCTGACGTAAGTGTTCCTTATGAGTTTTGAAATCAGGAGAAAATATCAAAATGTCATCCAAATACACTAATACAAATTTTCCTATTAAATGATAAAAAATGCTGTTCACGAAATGCTGAAAAACGGCTGGGTCATTCATCAAACCAAAAGGCATAACCAAATTCTCAACATGGCCCTCAGGGGTATTGAAGGCCGTCTTCCATTCGTCTCCTTCTCTGACCAGGTTGTATGCCCCTCTTAAATCTAATTTGGAAAAGACTTTAGCCCCAACAATCTGGTTAAACGGGTCCGGGATTATAGGAAGCGCATAAGGGTCACGAATAGTGATACCGTTCAGCTCCCTGAAATCCAGACAAGGTCTTAAAGAACCATCTTTTTTCTTAAGAAAAAAACAGCGGCAACAGGTGACTTCGAGGGTCGTATGTGTCCTTTTCTCAGACTCTCAGAGATATAAGCACGCATAGCGACCCTTTCTGGTTGGCAAAGATAGTATAAACAAGATTTAGGCAGCTTGGTACCTGGGATGAGATTAATAGGGCAATCGTACTCCCTGTGCGGGGGCAAATCCTGAACTCCACTCTCAGAGAAGACATCCGAAAATTCAGAGAGAAAAGGTGGTACAGTCTTAGTAGAAACCTCAGAAACAGATGTCGTGAGGCAATTCTCTCTGCAAAAGTCACTCCAACCATTTATTTGCCTCGCTTGCCAATCAATGGTGGGGTTATGTTTAGTGAGCCAGGGTAGCCCCAACACAAGAGGAGTAGGTAATCCGCTAAAGACGAAACATGACACATCCTCAACATGAGCATCACTCACAATTAAACGAATATTGTTAACTATGCCCTTTAATGATTTCTGAGAAAGTGGAGCGGAATCAATAGCAAAAACAGGAATATCCTTTCCCAAAGTGCATACCTGGAAACCATGAGTTATCGCAAAATGATTATCAATGAGATTGACAGCTGCTCCACTATCCACAAAAATCTCACAAAAAATGTTCTTGAACTCTAGCGCCACCCTGGCAGGCAGGACAAAACGGGAACTACAAGCAAACGGAAAACCTTCAATTTCCGCGTCAACCCAGCCAATAGTGACAGATGGAACATTTTTTAAAGATTTTTTCCTTTTTGTTTCTTTATTACTCCCAGAAAACTGCCTGAATCTCCTAGAGGGACAAACATTTGCCAAATGATTTATACCTCCACAACAAAAACAAACCTTGTTTGGGCTGAATCTTCTATTGTCAGAGGCAATCAACCCCAGCTGCATGGGCTTCTGCTCAGAAGGGGCTGACAGCGACTGAGACCCCTGCGCACAGAATAAGACCGCTGCACTGTCCTGGGACTGAGTATGACAGGAAGGAGAGATCTCTCCTCTCTCTCTAAGACGTCTGTCAATACGAACGGCCTGAGACATGGCAGAGTCCAAGGAGATAGGCCTCTCATGAAAGGCAAATGCATTTTTCAATCCCTCTGAAAGACCATGGCAAAATTGACTTCGGAGTGCAGCATCATTCCAACCAGTATCAGCTGCCCATCTCCGAAATTCTGAGCAGTATATCTCTGCGGATTGTTTACCCTGGCATAACAGACGTAGTCTAGACACGATCCGGATCATCATATATCTGACCCAGGGCTAAAAAGAATTCATCCACTGAACTGAGGGGCCGTGCCCCCTCCGGCAGCGAAAAGGCCCACAACTGAGCGTTACCCCTGAGCAGTGATATAATGATCCCCACCCTCCGTTCCTCATCACCAGAGGAATGGGGAAGAAGGCGAAAATGGAGTTTGCAAGCCTCTCTAAAACGCACAAAATTCTCACTACCCCCGGGGAAGGTATCCGGGAGCGAGATCTTAGGCTCAGAACAAACTCCATGAACGCAAGCTGAACTGGTCACTAGAAACTGAGAAAGAGTCTTACGGAGATCAGCTACCTCCAATGAAAGACCCTTGAAGCGTTCAGTCAAAAGTGAAACCGGATCCATGAATGAGACGGTTTTGGCGGTTTATAATGTCACGGAAGGTGTATAGGAAACAAGACAATGCAAAATGAATGTATGACTCACTGGATCCAAAACTAAGGAACAAAAGGGAGACCCCTGCATAAGACCTGGCACTCTCCCTGACTCTGCTCAGCCTATGCGAACACCCCAATGGTGGATTGTCGCATATCCACATACCTCGACTATATAACACCCTACAATAGTGAGGGGACACGACCACCGGCTCCCTACACTAGACACGGAGGGAGTCAGGGTCACCTGGGATCCATCAAACATAAAATCACAAATGAATGTACAACACTTACTTGTTGAAGACTGAGAAATAGGATCAGCATGCACACACACTCCAGGAAGTTGTATAAACCGCACACTAATGCATTATGGGGAGGAATTTAAAGGGATGCAATCAGTCCAACTACAAGACAGCTGAGAGAGGCAAACGAGATGAGGAACTGAAAACCAAAACAAAGAAGCTCAAGGAGGAGGTTCTGAAAGGCATCTGTCAGAGCTTCTCAGATGTCTGGTTGTGACAGTGTATGGCCCACAGACGACTGTACTGGGGCCACTGGCTAGGCCTCCACTCATACCGTTACAGGGTGTGAGTCACAAATACCTTGCAGATAAAAAAAATATTCTAGTTAATATTTTTCTGTGATATAATCCCAGTTGCAAGACAGTGTGTATCTGGCCCCAGACTGTACTGTGGTCACTGGCTAGGACTCCACTCATACCGTTACAGGTTGTGAGTCACAAATACCTTGCAGATAAAAAAATTATATTTTATATTTTTCTGTGATATAATCCCAGTTGCAAGCCAGTGTGTGTCTGGCACACAGACTGTAATGTGGCCACTGGCTAGGCCTCCACTCATACCGTTACAGGGTGTGAGTCACAAATACCTTGCATATAAAATAAATTCTATTTAATATTTTTCTGTGATATAATCACAGTTGCAAGCCAGTGTGTGTCTGGCCCACAGACTGTACTGTGGCCACTGGCTAGGCCTTCACTCATACCGTTACAGGTTGTGAGTCACAAATACCTTGCAGATAAAAAACATTATATTTAATATTTTTCTGTGATATAATCTCAGTTGCAAGCCAGTGTGTGTCTGGCCCCACACTGTACTGTAGCCACTGGCTATGCCTCCACTCATACCGTTACAGGTTGTGAGTCACAAGTACCTTGCAGATAAAAAAAAATTATATTTAATATTTTTCTGTGATATAATCACAGTTGCAAGCCAGTGTGTGTCTGGCCCACAGACTGTACTGTGGCCACTGGCTAGGCCTTCACTCATACCGTTACAGGTTGTGAGTCACAAATACCTTGCAGATAAAAAACATTATATTTAATATTTTTCTGTGATATAATCTCAGTTGCAAGCCAGTGTGTGTCTGGCCCCACACTGTACTGTAGCCACTGGCTATGCCTCCACTCATACCGTTACAGGTTGTAAGTCACAAGTACCTTGCAGATAAAAAAAAATTATATTTAATATTTTTCTGCGATATAATCCCAGTTGCAAGCCAGTGTGTGTCTGGCCCTCAGACTGTGCTGTGGCCACTGGCTAGGCCTCCACTAATACCGTTACAGGGTGTTACTCACTCACAAATTCCTTGCAGATCAAAAAATTATTTTTAATATTTTTCTGTGATATAATCCCAGTTGCATGCCAGTGTGTGTCTGGCCCATAGACTGTACTGTGGCCACTGACTAGGCCTCCACTCATAACGTTACAGAGTGTGAATCACAAATACCTTGCAGATAAAATACATTCTATTTAATATTTTTCTGTGATATAATCTTAGTTGCAAGCCAGTGTGTGTATGGCCCACAGACTGTACTGGGGCCACTGGCTAGGCCTCTACTCATACCGTTACAGGGTGTGAGTCGCAAATACCTTGCAGATAAAAAAAATTTACATTTAAAAAAAAATTGTGATATAATCCCAGTTGCAAGCCAGTATGTTTGGCCCACAGTCTGTACTGTGGCCACTGGCTAGGCCTCCACTCATACCGTTACAGGGTGTGAGTGACAAATAGGATGCAGATAAAAAAAATTATATTTAATATTTTTCTGTGATATAATCTTAGTTGCAAGCCAGTGTGTGTCTGGCCCACAGACTGTACTGGGGCCACTAGCTAGGCCTCCACTCATACCTTTACAGGGTGTGCGTCACAAATACCTTGCAGATAAAAAAATTATATTTAATTTTTTTCTGTGATATAATCCCAGTTGCAAGCCAGTGTGTGTCTGGCCCACAGACTGTACTGTGGCCACTGGCTAGGCCTCCACTTATACCGTTACAGGTTGTGAGTCACATATACCCTTCAGATAAAAAAAATATATTTAATATTTTTCTGTGATATAATTCCAGTTGCAAGCCAGTGTGTGTCTGGCCCACAGACTGTACTGTGGCCACTGGGTAGGCCTCCACTCATACCGTTCCAGGGTGTGAGTCGCAAATACCTCGCAGATAAAAATTATATTTAATATTTTTCTGTGATATAATTCCAGTTGCAAGCCAGTGTGTGTCTGGCCCCACACTGTACTGTGGCCACTGGCTAGGCCTCCACTCATACCGTTACAGGTTGTCACTCACTCACAAATACTTTGCAGATAAAAAAAATATATATTTAACATTTTTCTGTGATATAATCTCAGTTGCAAGCCAGTGTGTGTCTGGCCCACAGACTGTACTGTGGCCACTGGCTAGGCCTCCACTCATACCGTTACAGGGTGTGAGTCACAATTCCTTGCAGATAAAATTCATTATATTTAATATTTTTCTGTGATATCATCAGTGTTGCAAGCAAGTGTGTGTCAGGCCCACACAGACTGTACTGTGCCCACTACCCACCTCTTATATAGGGTGGCACAGTTCCTTCCACGCATAGTACCACTTATCTAAAAAAAATGACAGGCAGAGGCAGGCCACCCCACAGGGGTCGTCGTGGTCGTGGTGCTGTGATGTCTACTGGCCCTGGAAATAATGCCCAGTGTTCAGAGGCCACGTACCCTGAAACCCCAAAATTCAGAGAAAATAGTTGACTGGCTTACACAGGACACCCAATCTTCAACAGCTTCCGCTAAGAACCTTGACGCACTATCCTCCTCCATCTCAGCTTTGGTCATCTGCTCTCAAGTTACCAGTCTCCAGCCCGCCGCCACCACCACCACTACCACCACAGCACCACAGCCGCTTCACTTGATCCCTCAGAGGAGTTATTTACACATCAGTTGGATGAAATTAGTGATGCGCAACCATTATTGTCAGAGGATGTAGATAACAGGGATATGTCTCTGTCAGGCAGCATTGCACACATGGACGTACAGTGTGATGATGATGATTATGTTGTACCCGCTGCTGCTTCCTTTGCTGAGGTGTTAGATACAAGTGACGCGGTTGATGATGACGATGTGTCCGTGGATGCCACATGGGTGCCTGCTCGAAGAGAAGAAGAAGAGGGGGAAAGTTCTGAAGGGGAGACAGAGAGAAGGAGGAGAGGAGTTGGAAGCAGGGGGAGGTCGTCGCAAGGAGCTATTGACACAGTCAGAAAGGATGTATCGGCACCCGGGGTCATCCAGACAGCACGCAAATCAATGCATGCTGTTGCCACCAACAGAATGCCGTCATTGCAAAGCTCAGCAGTGTGGCATTTTTTTTGTGTGTCTGCCTCTGATAACAGCAATGTTATTTGCAACCTGTGCCAAAAGATAGATTCGTGGGAAGTCCAACACCCACCTCGGTACAACTGCTTTGCGAAGGCACATGATCTCACATCACAAACGCCAATGGGATCAACACATGATTGTTGACTTGCCTGAAAGCAGAGAGCCACACCGGACCAGCACTCCTGTCCGCCCTGAACGCACAGTTGGATCAGTGGCTGACCCCGCACCAACTGGAGATTGGCAAAGTGGTGTGTGACAATGGAAGCAATTTGTTGGCGCCATTGAATTTGGGCAAGTTGTCACATGTGCCGTGCATGGCACATGTGTTGAATCTCATCGTACAACGCTTTGTGTCTAAGTACCCAGGCTTACAGGACATCCTCAAGCAGGCCAGGAAGGTGTGTGGCCATTTCAGGCGTTCCTACACGGCCATAGCGCACTTTTCAGACATTCAGCGCCAAAACAACATGCCAGTGAGGCTCTTGATTTGCAACAGCCTGACACGGAATTCAAGACTCCTAATGTTCAACCGCCTGCTCCAACAAGAAACTGCCGTCAACGAGTATTTGTATGACCGGGGTGCTAGGACAGCCTCTGCAGAGCTGGGAATTTTTTTGCCACGTTACTGGACGCTCATGCGCAATGCCTGTAGGCTCATGCGTCCTTTTGAGGAGGTGACAAACCTAGTCAGTAGCACCGAAGGCACCATCAGCGACCTCATCCCATTTGTTTTCTTCCTGGAGCGTGCCCTGCGAAGAGTGCTGGATCAGGCTGTAGATGAGCGTGAAGAGGAAGAGTTGTGGTCACCATCACCACCAGAAATAGCCTTGTCATCATCGCTTGCCGGACCTGTGGCAACGCTGCAAGAGGAGTATGAGGAAGAGGAGTCAGTGGAGGAATGTGGCTTTGAGGAGGTTTGAGACCAACCACAGCAGGCATCCCAGGGTGCTCGTTGTTGTCACCTATCTGGGACCCGTGGTGTTGTACGTGGCTGGGGTGAAGAACAGACCGTCAATGACATCAGTGAGGAGGAGGAACAAGAAATGAGTAGCTCGGCATCCAACCTTGTGCAAATGGGGTCTTTCATGCTGTCATGTCTGTTGAGGGACCCTCGTATAAAAAGGATGAAGGAGAACGACCAATACTGGGAGGCCACGCTACTAGACCCCCGGTATAAGCAGAAAGTGGCAGAAATGTTACCAAATTACCGAAAGTCAGAAAGGATGCAGCAGTTCAAAACCAAACAAAAAAATATGCTTTACACAGCTTAAAAGGGGGATGTCACAGCACAACGGGAATCTAACTGGTGAAGAGGTGAAAGTAATCCTCCTCCTACCATGACCACAACGGCAAGGACAGGACGCTTTACAGATGTGTGGTTGATGGAGGACATGCAGAGCTTTTTCAGTCCTACACATCGCCACAGCCCTTCGGGATCCAGCCTTAGAGAACGACTCAACCGACAGGTAGCAGACTACCTTGCCTTAACTGCAGATATTGACAATCTGAGGAGCGATGAACCCCTTGACTACTGGGTGTGCAGGCTTGACCTGTGGCTTGAGCTATCCCAGTTTGCGATAGAACTTCTGGCCTGCCCCGCTTCAAGTGTCCTGTCAGAAAGGACCTTAAGTGCAGCAGGAGGCATTGTCACTAACAGAAGAAGTCGCCTCGGTCAAAAAAGTGTTGATTACCTCACCTTCATTAAGATGAATGAGGCATGGATCCCGAAGGGACTGACAGTGGGGGATACGTTTGACTAACAAAAGGGCTGATGACATGCCTTGGCCTCAAAATGGTCCCCACGCTGCTGTATTTAATGTCTGCATACATGACTTTCGTGAATTCTCCACCACCAACTAGGGTTCAAGCCGCAATATTTTTGTCACCTTTCTGCCTGGAAAACATCAATTTTCGCAACAATAACATTGTTTTTCAGGTATGTGTACATGCCTAATTTTTCTGGCCTCTGGTGCTGCACTGTGGCTGCAAAAACAAAACAAACAAAAAAAGGCACATACATGTGTTAATTCCCCTTCGTGATCGGTACCTTGTAGTGGTGAAGGGGCTTGCGTATAACAATGAAGCGATCATAACCTCTATGAGTGTGTTGGCAATGTTGTCACACCCCAGGTGATAAGGCCGTTGCTTCATTATGATCAGACTAAAAGCGATCGGCTGGATAATTTTTCATAGAAAAAAAACATAATTTTGTATTTTTTTTTTGTATGGGTTTTTAATACATAAAATAAAAAAAATCATAATAAAGTCTCTTAATAGTTTTTTTTTTAGATAATGCAGACAATTTAAAAAATCCCCATCAATTCCAATACAAAGCAAGTACAGAGCTCAGAACTAAATTATTTCAGGATGTCGTAATGGTTCGTTAATTCGACAATGTTTAATCAATTCGACACACGTCTCCAGAAAGGGGACGTAACAGGGATTAAACTTATAGGAATAGTACTAGTTAAGACACCACTCATATAGGGTGTCACAGCACATTGCTCAGTGCACGCGCAGTGCCCCAACTTGGGAGTAAGAGGACCGACCAAGCAGCTTTTTCCATCTGCCGGTTCCTAAAATCAATTCATTTTGGTGTATCAGAGTTTGGTCTGTCAATGTGAAGGCAGTCCTCCCGATGCCTCCAGATCAGCTGCACTAAAGGCCGTGAACAAGGTCCTGCTGGACCGAAACAATATTGTTGGCCATTTGCCTTATGAATGATCCTACATGGGATGGACAATGAATAAATAAATGAATTATTTTCGATAATTTAACATTGAGTGCCGTGGTTTCTACATATCTCGATTTACCCTTTCCACTGAGCACCAACAGCGACACATAAGGAGTGCCATCCACTATAATTTCTCAGTCGAAGGTACCCGGCCCAAATTTTTTTTCACAAAAGGCAATCCCTGATATGGGCCTTAACAGGGATTAAACTGATGAGAAGAGAACTACATAAAATACCACTCATATGTGAAAGTAAATTGCACGGCACAGACGCAGTGACCCTGGATTCAAACAAAGGGGAGGGAGCCAGCGTTTATTTTAATCATCTTCCCGTTCGAAAAATCAATTCAATTCACCTTTCTGGGACCCTTGGTGTTGTAAGTGGCTGGGTGGAGGAAGAGACCTTCAATGACATCAACGGGACATGGCTAGCTTGGTATCCAACCTTGTGCAAATGGGGAGTTTGGTTTGTCAATGTCTGTGAAGTGGGCGTAACCCTTACACTACCTAATCGATGCAACATCATACCTGATCGTATACACACACTGGATGTTTTAAACCACGTTGTTCAAAAAAAATTAGGATTGTTAGGTGATTTATGCCCTTTATGGATTAAAACCCAACTCTGCGTCAACTATGTAATTTTCCATGGGAGTTTTGCCATGGATCCCCCTCCGGCATGCCACAGTCCAGGTGTTAGTCCCCTTGAAACAACTTTTCCATCACTACTGTGGCTAGAAAGAGTCCCTGTGGGTTTTAAAATTCGCCCGCCTATTGAATTCAATGGCGGTTTGCCCGTTCATGAACATTTGCAAAAATTCGCGCTCGCCATTCGCGAACGGAAAATTTTATGTTTGCGACATCTCTATTCCTTTGGAGGGCCTAAGTAATTGTTAGCTATAGTGTACAGTAACTGTATCAGTAAAGTAACAGATTAACTATGAATGTTGCAGCAGTTGAACAAGATGCATACTGTGATATATTAGACTGCCCTTTAATACTGAGGTACAGTAAGTCAATCTGTAAAATAACGGATTAACTATGAATATCGCAGAAGTTGAACAAGATACACGTGGCAATTACACTAAACCTGCAGTCTCCCTACACTCTCCCTACAGTCTCAAAAACGCTCCCTACAATCTCCATGCACTGTCCCTGCAATATTCAATATTCTTTTTTAAACCGTTTTCATGCAACACTCTCCCTAGCATATGAGTGCTTGCCATGTCTCTCCCTATGCTCAGCTCACAGTGAAATGGCGGAGACCATGCAGGATGAGGGGGGTGGCTAACAGCGGATCATAGATGTACAGTGATCATGGATGTACAGTGATCATGGATGGCACTGATATGTACGATAATTACCTGTTAATAGATTAGGAGTGATGTGTAGTGGATGCAGGCCTGCCTCGGCCAACGGTGGTGCTCTATCCAAAAAAGTCCAAATGCAATCACTCAATAAGGTCAAAGGATGGCACTCCATGGTGAAATTCTTTCTTTATTCTTTACAAGAGGTAGGCAGCAGAAACGGTGCAAGATGCAACACAAGCATGGCAAGCACTAGTGAAGATATACACACAGCAATAGATGAAATATCATATTATGAAAAGGTTCCGATTGATCAATTTGAGGGTACAACCAGAGATAAATCTTCTTATGAAAAAGTACTGATTTGTGTTCTTTCCAGAAAATATCTAATTCCTAGGAGACCAGAAAGTGTTATAAAAAACAGGCAATTGGGCATATTTGATTCTGTTACAATCAAAATTCGTCGAATTGAACTAAAAAAAATTTGTTACCTCTTATCATAAGAAATAACTTCAAAACCATTTAATAATCTGGTTGCTGGCCTCTGAACCCTTTCTAGCTCTCCTATATCCTTTATATTATGTGGAGCCCAAAACTGAACCACACATTAAAGATGTGACATAAGAGAATCTGGTTTTTGGGAGAGATTTCTTCAGTGCAGAATGTGGACAGAGTCTTATGAAAATCGTGATGCTGTGTGCTGTGTTTTAAGCAGGGAGCAGAGGAGCGTCATATCAGGCACTGAAGGAGAACCATGAGAATTTCACGTAGTGATGAGGGAGGGAACACCACACCAACAACAGGAGGGAAGGGAAAAGAAACTAGGCCTCAAAGCTAGGGAAAGGGAAACGGACATACCCTATGGAAACCCTAATCCTAGCCCTGACTCCTATCCGTATGAACGGACCTTAAGGGTAGGAATGTTCATACACTGGAACATAAGACCCTAGAAACCCTGAATTGCCCTGGAGTAGTGTCTTGGCTAGAGACGGCCTGTTCCTTCCCTTATGAAAGAACCAGTGTCTCCCTGAGGCCTAGTAACAAGAGACAGAGGGGGAAACAACGAAATATAAAAGGGAAGTAACACTTAACTTCCGAAAGTAAATGGACGAGCAGGAACTCAGAAGAGGACCAAACACCAGCACTTCTAATACAAAATTGAAGCTATCTACCGCATAGCATGATGGGAGAAGCCAGACTAAATAGAGGAGTGGGAATGACCATTAAGCTACACCTGAGACAAGAGGTGTGGTCATTACCAGCAACAACACTTTAAACAAGTCAAACCAAAGAGGCTGTCAAATCCCATCACGTGCAGCCAGTCTGTTAGATCTTCTGACACCTGTCACATTAGAGACCGTGACAGAGAAGTAGCCTGTGGAGCCTGCATGTTGATTGCTTCTGCCCAGATCAGTTGGGTCACTAAAGCTGGCCTGAGAGCCAGATGCTACTGCTAGTAGCCAGTTAGTTTGAGAAGCAACATATCTATTAGTTACATAGTAACATAGTTTATAAGGCTTGTTCTGCCCCGCAGGTTTAGAAACTCATTACAGTCTATTCCTGCCTCAGTCAGGGGATTCAGAAATGTTTAGTGTGGTTATAGCACCATCTAGCGGTGTTGTAATACACTTTGTTTTCCTGTTACAAAGACTACTGCATTGTGGGTAATGCAATCCATTGTGGGTTAATGCAAGGCATCCTGGGAAAGAAGTCTCCAGTCTCCAGGACACAGTACAGAGCTGTCCTATGCACGTCTCCTTAAACTCCACTATCCTTGCAAAAGCATATCTGGTGAGAGATCTACCTCTGTTTTAGGGACATGATGTTATGCAGAGCTGTTCAGTTAGTTGTATTGTTACTCACTAGAGTGGCTTGCTTGTTACCTTGTCCTGAATGATGATGCCAGGCTAGTAGACATTGTGTGCCTGTGTGCTGGCTACTTAATGTCTCTGTGCAGACTCAGTCTAGGTAGGAACGGTCCTCAGCGTGGTCTGGATCGCACTGCACTTGCTGGGGGCTGCACTCTTACTTCTTGTGACTGTATGGCAGCCGCTGCAATCTTGTACGCAGAAATGTCTGCTCTCGCCCGTGCAGAAGCTGAGGCTGCAAAAGTAAGGTATTCCTTTGCTGCACAAGAGATGCAGATAAAGAAAGAGAGAGAATGCCTGCAAGCGCCGCTGCAAACACTCGCCGCAGAGAAAGAAGCGGCAGCTGCAGTATCCAAAGCAGAGTTCCTAGAAGCCATGGAGTTCCCCAGATACGAGAAACACAGCAAAGTACTTGGACCACACCTAAATCAACAAGATCCAGCACAGTGAGTCTCAGAATATGTCCATCAGCATCCCAAGACAGATGACAACTATGATCCAGTATATTAGCCAGCTTATACAGAGTGCCAAAGATCCTACCTGAACCACAGTACCTCGAGCAGGATGGCATACGACAAAGCGATGCCAGCCACCACTACCACCCTACAGAACAAAAGCTACAACCTCTGCTTCGACTTAAAGGGACACCCTTCTCATCAGAACGGTATTATACAGACTTCCCTAATCCATAAAGCTCTAAAAGGTATAGTGATACACCACACATGCAGCATAACAACAGCACACTGGCTAATATCAGCACTAACCAGGCTGCCATGGACTTTGCTGCTAAGTTCTTTGCTAAACTGGAGCTGGTTATCAAAGGACTTATAAAGTTCACTAATCAGGCGAAGAACTACAGGGCATGGCGAGCCTCCTTCCAGAAGGCCATAAAAGACTGAGGAATATGGATTATTATTTAATGTCAGCCATGTTCTCACACCAGCCTTCTGCTGTCTGATAGCAGAGGGAGGAGCACCGCAGGGGGTCCTGGCTTCCAACAAGCCACTCGCTTACACATAGCACCTACTCCAGCCAGCCAGGAACCCAGCTAATGGAACAGAAAAACCTCTCTGCAGGGAATCTAAGCCATTCACCACTTCAATCAAAAATTATCAGACATCATGGAACTGGCGTTTACAGGCATAAACCAGATATATATCTGCGATCCTGTGGCCAAGACGGTCAGGTTCCTGCTCTTGTTTTGTTAATAGGATGCCAGGGAGGGGAGATATACATATCTCCCCACAGAAACCAAATAATGGTACCAGGTTTGGACTCTAATTGTAGCCGGAACCCAGACGGGTCCGTTGGTCCCAGAACCACCTCCCTGTGACCTTCTGGTCTGGAGCCATGAGGCCTAATGGGTTCTGGAGGTCGTGGGCTGCCTGAACCAGCAGGGAGGGGGGAACCCTCCCAGAGACAGGGAGGGGAGGGACTGACTACAGTTGAAAAATGGCCAGGCAAGCAGAGTCCAGGGTCCTTTCTCTGAAGGGGGAATCATGCCATGTGTGTAGAGGAACCTTCAAACTGCTGACATCACTGTCTCCCACGTGACTACAGCTAAGAACTCATCACAACCCAAAGAACTTATCCATCTGGTAAACTGACTTTTTTGCTCTGGTTAATCCTGTTTCTACCATACTACCTGTATTTGCAACCCGAGACCACTGTATATATTCTTTGTGTGTATAGTGTTATTTCTAGTGAGCCCTTAAGGCGATTAAATATGTAATTACATTTTGAGCTCTCTTGTATCTCGATCATGAATCCCCAAGTCCGTGTTTCAGCCTAGTTATATGCTACTGAGGGTTGGTTTCTCCCCCTGTATAATCCTGTTAGGGGACCGGGCATATAGTCAGGTCCATAAATATTGGGACATCGTCACAATTCTAAAAATGTTGGCTCTATACACCATAACAATGGATTTAAAATTAAACGAACAAGATGTGCTTTAACTGCAGACTGTCAGCTTTAATTTGAGGGTATTTACATCCAAATCAGGCAAACGGTGTAGGAATTACAATAGTTTGCATATGTGCCTCCCACCATGGCCAGGTGTGTGTTATTTCCTCACTATCCCAATTACAATGAGCAGATAAAAGGTCCAGAGTTAATTTCAAGTGTGCTATTTTCATTTGGAATCTGTTGCTGTCAACTCTCAAGATGAGATCCAAAGAGCTGTTACTATCAGTGAAGCAAGCCATTGTTAGGCTGAAAAAACTAAACAAACCAATCAGAGAGATAGTGAAAACATTAGGCGTGGTCAAAACAACTGTTTGGAACATTCTTAAAAATAAGGAGCTCAGCAACACCAAAAGACCCAGAAGACCACGGAAAACAACTGTGGTGGATGACCGAAGAATTCTTTCCCTGGTGAAGAAAACAACCCTTCACAACATTTGGGCAGATCAAGAACACTCTCCAGGGTGTAGGTGTATGTGTGTCAAAGTCAAAAATCAAGAGAAGACTTCACCAGAGTGAATACAGAGGGTTCACCACAAGATGTAAACCATTGGTGAGCCTCAACAACAGGAAGGCCAGATGCCAAACTACATCTAAAAAAGCCTTCACAGTTCTGGAACAACATCCTATAGACAGATGAGACCAAGATCAACCAAGGAAAGGAACTGCTTATGATCCTAAGCATACCACCTCATCAGTGAAGCATGGTGGTGGTAGTGTCATGGCGTGGGAATGTATGGCTGCCAATGGAACTGGTTCTCTTGTATTTATTGATGATGTGACTGCTGACAAAAGCAGCAGGATGAATTCTGAAGTGTTTCGGGCAATATTATCTGCTCATATTCAGCCAAATGCTTCAGAACTCATTGGACGCCGCTTCACAATGCAGATGGACAATGACCCAAAGCATACAGCAAAATCAACCAAAGAGTTTTTTAAGGGAAAGAAATGGAATCTTATGCAATGCCCAAGTCAATTACCTAATCTGAATCCGATTGAGCATGCATTTCACTTGCTGAAGACAAAACTGAAGGGACAATGCCCCAAGAACATGCAGGAATTGAAGACAGTTGCAGTAGAGGCCTGGCAGAGCATAACGGGGGATGAAACCTAGCATCTGGTGATGTCTATGCGTTCCAGATTTCAGGCTGTAATTGACTGCAAAGGATTTGCAACTAAGTATTAAAAAGTGAAAGTTTGATTTATGATTATTATTCTGTCCCAATACTTTTGGTCCCTTAACAAGTGGGAAGTACATATGCAAACTGTTGTAATTCCTACACCGTTCACCTGATTTGAATGTAAATACTCTCAAATTAAAGCTTACAGTCTGCAGTTTAAGCACATCTTGTTTGTTTCATTTCAAATCCATTGTGATGGTGTATAGAGCACAAAATGTTAGAATTGTGTTGATGTCCCAATATTTATGGACTTGACTGTATATTAAACAAGAAACTGGTTGTAGTATACCCAGGCTGAGGAAGCGATGTTTCACTGGGGCAGTGAAAAGGCTCCCTCAGCTTCTTGCCTCTCTGTGCCCGTGTGGACAGGAGGAGTCTGTGAACACTGTACCAAGCTGACCTTACCTGCTCCTCATGGACGTCGTAACGTCACGCCTTGGTAACCAGTGACTATACAGTATCTTGCTGGCTCTATGTATTTGACGTCCGGCGGCAGCGAGGTTCAGTATTCGTCACAAGGACTTAGATCTTTCCTGTAGTGAGGAGTTAGATCTCTAGGTAAAGTGGCTTGGAAGCGAGTCTGCTGAACACGCCAAAAGAATCAGAGAAATTAACATAAACTATCTGGGCAAAGGCCTAAAGATGGTGTGGGAAAGACTTGATGAGTGTTATGGGTCAATAGAAGTTAGAGAATACTTTAAATAAGAGAATTGATTATTTTGCCACAATAGTGGGTAGGGGTTACCAGAAGCTCAGGGAACTCAGTGACTTGTGGATAGCAGTACAGGTTGCTCAGGCACTGCCAGGGCTAGCATTGCTAGTCCCCGCCAGAGGTGTCAATCCGATTGTCCAAAAACTCCCCTATAATCTGCAAGAGAAGTGGATTGCACATGGTTCCCGTTACAAACATGTTCATAATGTACCATTCCACCCCTTCGTAGTGTTTGCAGACTTTGTTGTTCAACAGGCAAGGATCAGAAACTATCCCAGTTTAGATTTTACTCTATAATGTCCCTGGTGTCAAACCTCATAAAACACTAGTGGCAGTCCACAAAACTAATGTTGCCTCCACAGATTTTCCTTACAGGCCGTTTAACTCTTCTCAATAAGAAAACATACCCAAAGATCTTACCAAACAATGCTCCCTGCACAAGAAACCACATTCTCTAATACAATTCAGGGAGAAGTCTTTAGAGGACCGCAAAGAATTCCTCAAAGAATACAACATCTGCTTCAGGTACTGCACTACAACTTCACACTTCTCCAGGATCTGTAAGGTTAGTGTGACACATGCACAGAATGTGGTAACACAGAACACAACATGGCATTACACACTGGATCACCCTCTGAGGTATCATCCCAAACAAAGGAGCATGACGGAGAGCATGTAGACACTGACATAGACACCCCAGTAGTCACTTTTCACTGTACAGAGGTCTGTAAAGGACTCACAGGAGGGAAGTCCTGCTAAAAAATTTTTGTCAGAGTTTACCGGCCACCGAGATAACGCGATCAAGGTATATGTAATCTTAGATGATCAAAGCAACAGGTCTTTAGCTAAATCCACCTTCTTTGATACCTTCAACATCGTAAGGCCTGCTTCTCCCTACTCCTTAAGGACATGTGCAGGTACTGTTAAGATGGCAGGGAGAAAATCAACTGGGTACAAGGTACCGGAACTGGCCCAGAAGCCACAATAGTCTTACTCCTTGGAAGAGACATACTACGAGTTCATAAGGCTAGAGGACAGATTAACTGTCCCCAGAACGCTAATGCTCCCAGAGACTTGACCTAGGATGGGACATGATAGGAGACGTCTGTATAGGAGGAGCACACAAACCGACCTCAGTCAACAGTATGCTCACCAACACACTTGAAAATGGACGTCCTTCCTTATTCTAGCCATGTCAGAGCAGTTTTGTGATAAAAGAATTGCCACACAGTGCTCCTGTGCCTTGTCCTTTCACAGATACCTCCTGTAAAGACCACGCCTGCGATGGTGAGCAAAATCACTTAGGGTGCATTCTTCTACAGGACAAGAAAAGACAGCAGGGACACAATGTCAATAGAAGACAGGCTGTTTTTGGATAACATGGATCAAGGAATAGTAAAAGACAAGTCAAAAAGCTAGGTCACACCTTTACCGTTTAAACCCTGGAGACGACTCTTACCTAACAACAAAGAACTTGTCTACAGTCGATTTATCTCCCTCAAACACAAACTTCAGAGGACACCAGAGATGAAAGAACATTTCTTTGCCTTCATGGAAAGAATATTCTGGAACAACCATGCAGAAATGGTACCCGCACTCCAAGGAGTGTTGGTACTTACCCATATTTGGCGTGTATCATCCTAAAAAAAACAGGGCAGATAAGAGTAGTATTTGACTCGAGCGCCATTTGCAAAGGCACCTCGCTAAACAATGTCTTACTGTGTGGTCCAGACCTCAACAACAGACTTCTAGGGGTACTACAGTGTCCCACTCAGGACAGGTGGGAACTGCAAAATCACTGTAAAACTGCATTATTGCATTGCATGTTATTTGCATTATATCACCTGTTGTATCCCCGTTCATAGGCTGGATAGGTGTAATTTATACATCCCACCACTAGATGGGGATAGCACTATTCTGGGACATCCAGCCCAACTCAGGTCTTATCAGTAGTCAGTCTGTTGTTAAGTTTGTTAGAGTGCAGATCAAGCACCAAACTTCTCAGGTAAAAGTCTAGTCCAGGAAGGGACAAGGAAAGGAAAGACTAAAGACCAAAGGATAAAAGCCACTATCCAGGCATCAAAGACCTTTGGGAATCCAGGTGAAGTATACTGGTTTAAAATGGACCTTGAAGCTAAGTTAAAACCCAGCCAAACCTATTAACAGTGGATCAACAGAATTCCTCTAAAGAACAAAAGACTGTATTCTGTCTGGATGTATATGCCGCAACTGGAACTAACTTCAGTAAAAGTTGTGAGTTGTATCCTACCTACTACTTCATTCTTCAATTTAATTACAACTGGTTGTACCACCATTAACGGTACTGGCGTCATGACAAATACCACCAAGGGACCCAGCCGCCACAAGCACCCTAAACACCACTGCAATCAAGGGCACCTCAATCCCCATCTAGGCTGAGTCTTCCCTACCACAGAGTGTGCCCCAGAGGATTTTGTGCTGTCTTTTCTGGTACCGCAACAACGACCCCAATGAAGACATTGTAGAGTACCGTATGAGAGTGCACATCTTCGAAAACAGTCCTTTCCCTTCAGTCACTATCTACGGTCTCAGACATTCAACCCGAGAGGGTAAAGCAAAATATGGGTCGGATGTCAGGTTCTTTGTGGAAAAGGATTTCTATGTGAACGACTGTTTGAAATCCACACCCACGAAGGTAGAGTTAGTCTCCAAAAAGGGCTCAAGAAATGCTCGCTTTATAACAGCCGTGAGTTAATGGAAGCCTTATAACCCCAAGAGCATTCAAATGATTTAAAGGACTTGGATTTTAGCACCGACTCTCTTCCCATGCAGCGGAGCCTCAGTTTGCTATGGGATTTAAAGGCAGATACGAATGTAGTAGGGTTAAGACTCTGTGTTAACTAAACTAAAGTTAACTAAACGCGTTAAGCAATTGCTTTTCAATGGCTTTTCTTTCAAAATAGCACAATGAGATAATGAAATTTGAGTTAAGGGATTGAGCGTCACCCCTGCTACATGTGTACATTCACCTTCCAAATCAGCAAGGAAGAAAAGCCCTTCAAACGTAGAGGAGTCCTGGACAACATAAGCAGCTTATATGATCCTCTGGGATTTGGAGCGCCTGTTACTATCAAAGGCAAAATGATGTTAAGAGACTTCAACACAGAGTTGTCTGATGGGATGATCACCCCTTCCCATGAAGAAAAAAGACCTGAGGACAGGTTGAAGGAAGTCTCTCAAAGCTTTGTCCAGCCGTCATGTGGCGCGACCGTATGCTTCTGTGCTATCAAGTCAAGATGCAAAGACTATAAATCTTCTGTGATGCTTCAGTCAAGGCGATTGCAGCCATACCTAAAGACCATAGCCATCAAAAAACGATGACATATAGGGTTTGTCATGAGCCGGACCAAACTGGCGCCACTCCGCGAACACACAATACCCAGACTGGAGCTCTGCACTGCTGTGCTTGCAGTGGAGTTGGGTGAACTTATAACATAAGGAATTAACCTGGAAATAGAAGGTAGTCATAGGATATATTTGCAACGAAACCAGACACTTTTAAGTCTATGTCAGCAATCGGGTGCTAAGGATCAAGAGAACCACTTGTCCTAAACATCACTATGTGCCCACACACCATAATCCTGTGGACCACGCAACCAGATCCATCGCACAGAGCCACCTTAAAGACACAACATGGTTTACGGGTCCTACATTCCTGTACCGTTCAACGTCTTGCAGCATCGGATGTGACACATTTGAATTGGTAGACGCAGATGCCGATGAAGGAATCCGACATGAAGTATCTGTCCTACGTATGGTGACTTCAGACCACCAATTCAAATCCCATTGTTTTAACAGTTTCTCCACCTGGATGTCGCTTGTTCATGCAGTAGCCTGTCTAGTTCATATAGCTCAGTCTTACAAGTCGACAAACTGTGAGCCAGAAGCCCTGCAAAAGTTGGCATTACTGCAAACACGCCTTTACCGCTGCTAATCTGGAAAAGTTGAAGAACATAATAATTCGCACTATATAACGTGAATGTTATGCTAAGGAAATGGACTACCTCAGCAAAGGCCAAATAGTCTCCAAGGATAGCGCTGTGAAGAAGCTTGATCTCATCATTGATCAAAATGCGTTGCTAAGATTAGGAGGCCGTCTTCAAGAAGCTAAAGTGGAATTCGTGTAGAAACATTCTGTAATAATTCCAAGACATCATCATGTCATGACTCTGCTCGTGTGGCACCAACACGTTCAAGTGAAAAACCAGGGTCGATTGTTTATCGAAGGGAATCTATAAGCTGCCGGACTATGGATAGTTGGAGCAAAGAGGTGCGTGAGCAAGCTCATCTTCAACTGTGTTACCTGTCGCAAACTTCGTGGCATGTTCCAGGACCCAAAGATGGCCAGACTCCCAACTGAGAGACTTAGTACAGATCCTCCTTTCCATTGGTCTGGATGTATTTGGTCCTTGGTCAGTGGCTACACGCAGGGCAAAACGCAGGGCGGTCATATTCACTTGTATGTCTAGTAGTGATGAGCGGCAGGGGCTATATTCGAATTTGTAAAATTTCACAAATATTTTGTAGAATATTTGTCATATATTAGCAAATTTTAAGAATTCGAGATTATTTTATTGAATGTGATAAATCGGGAATGTATAAAATCGTGTAATGCAAATTCGGAACGCAATATACAGGCGTGGGTCACTTTGGCTACATTTTTCCAGCTGGTATAAGTTTCCTGAGACTGGAGAAAATTATTGGCATGGCAGAACATTAGAATAGCTTTATATGCAGATAGTCAGGTGCTCCAATATATTCACGATTGCGCTAATTGGCAGTGGTACTGTACACCAAAAAATTGCTGAATTTCACCCAAAAATGTTAATGACAAATTTTTTTTTAACCGACCTACTAGGTATAGCAGTGGTACTATGCACCCAAAAATGTTAGACAATTTTTTATTTATTTTTTTAAACCAGTCTACTAAGTATAGCAGTGGTAGTATACACCCAAAAATTGGTTCATTTCACTAGAAAATGTAACAGATCATTTTTTTTTATTTATTTTGCCGGTCTACTAGGTATAGCATTGGTACTATACACCCAAAAATTGGTGAATTTCACCCGAAAATGTTAATGACAATTTTATTTTATTTTTTAACCGGTCTACAAGGTATAGCAGTGGTATTATACACCCAAAAATTTGATAATTTCACCAAAAACTGTAAATGACAAAGTAGGGTAATTTATATAAAATAAAACACATACAAAAAAAATAAAATAATAATAAATTGATTTATGAGGTGGAGTTCCATATGGAGTAGGAATTTGAGGAGGCGGTGGACGTAGCGGAGTAGGTGGAAGCAGCGGTGGAGGAGGACGAGATATCCAACACAGGTTTTTAGTTTTAATATATATTTTTTTAAATTAAGGTACACTTCAAAAGAGTGTGAAATATCCAAAATACAAACATGAGCAAATGTGCTGCAGTATAACAATGGCTGGTTAGTGCCGGTATACATGTCTATTCTGGACAAGGCAGGCCAGCACCTCCAAGGCGTAAAGGGCAAGCTCAGGCCCATGTGCCCAATTTGGAGACCCAGAAGTTGAAGGGGGCAGACCCGTCATTCAGTACGTGTAGGCGTGTGCACACATACTGCTCCACCATGTTGGTGAAATGCTGCCTCCTGCTAAGACATTCCATATCAGCTGGTGGTGCTGGTTGTTGTGGCGTGCTGACAAAGCTTTTCCACATTTCGGCCATGCTAACCCTGCCTTCTGAGGCTCTGGCGGTGCCCCAGCTGGGTTGGCGATCTCTTCCTTCTTCTCTGCCTTTGCCTTGTGCTTCCACTGTGCCCCCGCTGTCAGGTGGGAATTCCACCAGCAGCGCGTCTACCAGCGCGCGCTTTACTCGCGCATCTTATGATCACACTCCAGTGACGGAATTAAGGATGGTACGTTGTCCTTGTAACGGGGATCCAGCAGCGTGGCCACCCAGTAATCAGCACAAGTTAGAATGTGGGAAACTCGGCGGTTGAGGCGGAGACACTGCAGCATGTAATCGCTCATGTGTGCCAGGCTGCCCAGAGGCAACGAAAAGCTGTCCTCTGTGGGAGGTGTATCGTCTGTGTCCTCTGTATCCCCCCATCCACGCACCATTGATGGCCATGAGCTGGTCTGGGTGCCACCCTGCTGTAAAAATGGTTCCTCCGCCTCCATCTCCTCCTCCTCATCCTCCACCTCATCATCCTCCAGAACTGTGGCCTGGCTGGACAATTGTGTACCTTGGGTTTGTGGGTGTAGGAACCCACCCTCGGAGCCACTTGGGAATGACTGACCGGAAACCCTACGAAATGATTTCTCTTCCTCCTCCTCCTGTGCCACATCCTCTTCCATCATCGCCAGGAGCTTTTTTTCAAGGAGGCATAGAAGTGGGATAGTAACGCTGTGAACTGCGTTATTGGCACTGGCCATGTTGGTGGAGTACTCGAAACAGCGCAACAAGGAACACAGGTCTCACATGGAGGCCCAGTCATTGGTGGTGAAGTGGTGCTGTTCCAACAAGCGAGTTACCCGTGCGTGCTGCAGCTGAAACTCCACTATTGCCTGCTGCTGCTCGCACAGTCTGGCCAGCATGTGCAAGGTGGAGTTCCACCTTGTGGACACTTCGCATATGAGGAGGTGAGCGGGAAGGCCAAAGTTACGCTGCAGCGCTGACAGGCGAGCAGCAGCAGGGTGAGAACACCGAAAACACGCACAGACGGCCCGCACTTTACGCAGCAGTTCTGACATATCGGGGTCATTTTTAAGGAATCTCTGCACCACCAAATTCCGCACATGCGCCAGGCAAGGGATGTGCGTCAAACCGGCTAGTCCCACAGCTTCTATGAGATTTCGCCCAAGAACCACTCATTGGTCTGTTGTTCAAGGCCCATCCACAAATCATCCACAGATAAGTTTTAAAACTGCCTGCTGTAGTTTATCCCTGGCTGTGTGGAAGTTGGTGGTGAAGGTGTTACGCTGACCGGATGAGGAGCTGGTAGAGAATGAGGAAGCAAAGTAGGAGGAGGAAGCAACAGGATGCAAACTGAAGCACCCTGCAATCCTCAGTGGTGGAAGGACATGCGCCAAACTGCTATCCGCCTCAGGCCCAGCCGCCACTGCATTTACCCAGTGTGCTGTTATGGAGATATAACGGCCCTGACCGTGCTTACTGGTCCACGTATCCGTAGTCAGGTGTACCTTGCCACAGATGGCTGTCACTACCAGACATCTGAGAAGCTCTGACAGATGCCTTTCAGAACCTCTTCCTTGAGCTTCCTTTTGTTTTGCTTTCATTTTCTCATCTTGTTAGCCTCTCTCAGCTGTCATGTAGTTGCACTGATTGCATCCCTTTAAATCCCTTCCCAGACTGCTTCACTTTGCGGTTTATATCCCTTCCTGGAGTGTGTGCATGCTGATCCTACTTTTGAGTCTTCTACAGATAAGTTTTGTTCATTAATTTGTGTTTTTCTGTTTGCTGGATCCCAGGTGACCCTGACTCCCTCCGTATCAAGTGTAGGGAGCCGGTGGCCGTGTCCCCTCACTATTATAGGGTGTTCAGGTGTTATACAGTCGAGGTACGAGCATATGCGATCATCTACCATTGGGATTTTCGCAATAGGCTGAGCAGTCAGGGAGAGAGCCAGGTCTGATGCAGGGCTCTCCCTTTTGTTCCTTAGTTTTGGATCCAGTGAGTCGGATATTCATTTTGTGTCTTCTAGTTTCCTGTACACCTTCCGTTACAATGGCGTTGCGCAGTGCACACCTGATTTTGTCCCCTACTTGGTTGTGCAGGGAAGGCATGGCTCACCTGGAAAAGTAGTGACGGCTGGGCACGACGTTCTGTGAGACAGCCACACGTAAGGCCTTTAAAACTATCTGTCTCCACCAGACAGAATGACAGCATTTCAAAGGCCAGTAATTTAGAAATGCTGGCATTCAGAACAAGTGATCGTGGGTGGGTAGGGTGGTACTTCCTCTTCCTCTCCAGCGTTTGGGAGATGGAGAGCTGAAAGCTTCCGTGGGACATTGTGGAGATGATTGGTGATCCAGGTGTTGGTGCTGCTGGCAGATCCTCTGTTTGCGGGGTGGCAGGTGGCACTGTCACTCCAGAGGTGGATGAAGAGGCCGAGACTGCAGCCGAAGAGGAAGCAGGAGGAGCCAGAGACCTTTATTGGTTTTTGAGGTGTCTACTCCACTGCAGCTCGTGCTTTGCACTTAAATGCCTGGTCATGCAGGTTGTGCTCAGGTTGAGAACGTTTATGCCTCGCTTTAGGCTCTGATTGCACAGCGTGCAAACCACTCGTGTCTTGTCGTCAGCACATTGTCTGAAGAACTGCCATGCCAGGAAACTTGCTGCTGCGGTGGGCAGTAGGAGGCGTACTGTCTGGATGACGGCCGCTCTGCTTTTGCACCCTGCTCCCTCTTCTGCTGTGCTGGTGGCTCTTTGCGACCACCACCTCTTCCTCCGAACTACACAGGTCACTCGCATGACCTTAATTCCATGTGTGTTCGAGGACCTCATCGTCCTCCACATCATCTTCCACCCAGTCTTCACCCCTGCCTTCCTTGTCGGTCTGCACACTTTCGAAAGCCCCAGCGGTTGGCACCTGTGTTTCATCATAATCCGAGACGTGCTGAGATGGTCCTCCCATGTACTCATCTTGAAAGATAAGTGGTTGGGCATCGGTGCACTTAATCTTTTTCACTTCTGGGGCAGGACTAGATGGATGGCCCTGGGAAACCCTGCTAACAGAGTCATCAAAAAGCAGAAGAGACTGCTGCATGACTTGGGGCTCAGACTGCTTGGCTAATTTGCAAGGGGGTGAGGTGAAAGACTGGTGGACATTGGCTGCAGGTGCCAACTGTGGTCTTTCAGCAGGAGACTGGGTGGGAGACAATGTGAAAGAACTGGATCCACTGTCAGCAACCCAATCTACTATCGCCTGTACTTGTTCAGGCCTCACCATTCGTAGAGCAGCATTAGGCACGACCAAATACCGCTGCAGGTTTTGTCGCCTACTCGCACCTGAGGAAGGGGTTTCACTTGTGTGTGTAGCTGGCACAGATCGACCACGTCCTCTCCCTGCAACAGGAGCTCTACCAGCAGCACCACGACCTGGGCCAAGTCTCTTATTTGAGGCTCTCCTCATATTTTTTGAATTTAGGATCTTGCCCTAAATGGGTGTTTAATTAATAGTAGAAAAGTATTTAAAGAGTGTATCTCACACGGCCTGAACCAGACTAGGCCTCAACTAAAGATTTTTTTTTGCCCAAAATGGCTGTATTTTAAATGGCTGTATTTCAAATGCCTGAATCAAACCCCTGTATGTAGAGGGTGTATCTCACAGGGACTGAACCAGTGTACGCCTTAATAAATATTTATTTGCCCAAAATGGCTGTATTTAAAATGGCTGTATTTAAAATGCCTGAATCAAACCTCTGTATGTAGAAGGTGTATCTCACAGGACCGGAACCAGTGTAGGCATGAATTAAATATTTCTTTGCTTAAAATGGCTGTATTTCAAATGGCTTTATTTCAAATGCCTGAATCAAACCCCTGTATGTAGAGGGTGTATCTCACAGTGTCACCGCCAATTCTGTGAGAAGGTCTGACAGACGTTCTTCTCTACCTCTTGTATGCCGTTCTTTGTTTTGGTTTCACTTTGTCATCTCCTTTCCTTCTGACAGGTGTCACTTATTTAGACTAATTGTCTTCCTTTATATTCCCTCCCATACTGCCTCACTTTGCTGTTTATACTACTTCCTGGATGAAGTGTTTACTTCTGGAGGCTGCTGCTGCTGTTTGCTCAGATAAGTCTTTTCCTTTATTGTGTTTCCTTGCTGGCATGATTCTAGGTGAAGAACTTGGTCAGAACTGACTAAAATTTCACAGAATTTCATGAGAATCCTCTTAGAGGAAGAAAAGGCCCTTTTTGAAAAAACCTCAGAGAAATTATGCAATCTGAAAGAGGGTGCCTTGAGGTTTGAAAAAGACCCAGACTTTAACCTCCTCCGGACAGCCTAAGGCAGGATCGCGTTCCGGAGGAGGTTCACTCAGGCACAGTCACGCATCTATGCGTCATCTCGCGAGATGGCGCTCGCAGCCGCGCATGCGCATCGCGGGCCGGCAAAAGTTTCAGGACAAGTTCGTCATCAGCCTGCCAGCCAATGATCGTCGCTGGCAGGCTGATGATTTTCAAAAAAATGAATTATATTTATTAATATAATGTGTTAAATGGCTTCTCTGCTCCTCTGCTGGTCCTTTTCGTCGGTTGGTTCCAGCAGAGGAGCACAGTTCACAGTGAGTACACACCAACAGTACACTTAGCCCCAGATCACCCCCCATCACCCCAATTAACCCCTTGATCACCCCTTGCTCGCCCCTGTCAATCACCTAGTGAAAGGGAAAAAAGTGATCAGTGTAAACTGTCACTTTTTTTCCCACTGGTATTGACTGATAGTTTTAGGATAGTTTAGGCCCCTTGGTTAGGTAGTTAGCGATTGTTTAGCGCCCAGCACTGCAGTCACTGATTTGCTGATTAGTATCGCTAATCAGCATTTGTACTATTAAAGTATCTGTAAGTGATCAGAACTGATCACAGTCAGATCTATAATAGTATTAGTGTCACCTTAGCTCGCCCTCCACCCAAAACGCAGTGTTTGCCCGAACAGGCCTGATCGGTCGCCGACACGTGCGTTCACCGCACAATCACTTTACAAGCGCTGCGGCGATAAAAAAAAATCAGTTTTGATATTTTTTATCAATCGCAGCGGCCTTCGGTACTTCGCTAGCCTCCCATTTGTAAGACAGGCTTGCTTTTTTTCTTGGGTAGTCTCAGGGAATACCCCCTAAATTTAGTAGTCCAAATGGCAAAAAAAAGGTATTCTTCTGAAGAGGCCTACAGGCTTCTGACCCAGTCGGATGAGGAATGGGAACCCTCATCTGACAAATCCAGCGGGTCAGAATATGAACCTGTAGAAAGCAGTGGCAGTCTGACCCAAAGTTCGGACGAGGAGGTTGAGGTCCCTGATAGCACCAGGCGTACCCGGCCCCGTGTTGCTAGACCACAGGTTGCGCAGGATCCACTTCAAGGACAGCAGAGTGGGGCTGGCGCTGTCGGATTACGTGGTGAGGCATACACCAGCAGCGCAGCCCATCCTGGACCTAGTACCAGCACTGCCGTAGAACATGGTGAAGTGGCGAGCACCAGAAAGGCAGTTGAAGCTGGTACGGTGGCACGTGCAGAAGTTCCCCCGTCGCAGCCACAGCACAGACAGGTCCGTAGAGTCCCTAGAGTCCCTGAGGTGCTGGCAAACCCTGATTGGCAGCCCCCAACTTCAGCTGCACCAGTAGTTCCCCCTTTCACCGCCCAGTCTGGAGTTCGGGTTGAGACAGCTCAGATCGGTTCTGCACTGGGATTTTTTGAGCTGTTCTTGACTGCGGAGCTCTTGGACTTAGTCGTGGCAGAAACAAATCGGTATGCCACTCAATTTATTGCCGCCAACCCGGGAAGCTTTTATGCCCAGTCTTTCCGAAATTAAACCTTTTCTGGGCCTTCTCCTCAACATGGGCCTAACCAAAAAGCATGAATTGCGGTCATATTGGTCCACGAACCCAATTCATCACATGCCCATGTTCTCTGCTGCCATGTCCAGGGCACGATTTGAGGCCATCCTGCGTTTCTTGCACTTTAGCGACAACAACACCTCCCATCCCAGAGGCCACCCAGCTTTTGACCGGCTCCACAAAATTCGGCCCCTCATAGACCATCTTAACACCAAATTTTCAGATTTGTATACCTTTGAGCAAAACATCTGCGTAGACGAGTCCCTTATACATTTTACTGGGCGTCTTGGCTTCAAACAATACATCCAAAGCAAGCGCACCCGGTATGGGGTCAAATTGCATAAGCTCTGTGAAAGGGCTACAGGCTATACCCACAAATTTTGGATCTATGAGGGTAAAGATCAGACCCTGGAGCCAGTCGGTTGCCCTGACTACCTGGGGAGCAGTGGGAAGACAGTCTGGGACTTGGTGTCACCCTTATTTGGCAAGGGGTACCATCTTTATGTGGACAATTTTTACACAAGTGTGCACCTCTTCAGGCATTTGTTCCTAGAACAGATTGGCTGGTGTGGCACCGCTCGACCTAGTCGCCGGGGCTTCCCCCAACGGCTCGTTACCACCCGTCTTGCAAGGGGGGAGAGGGCTGCCTTGTGTAACGAAGAACTGCTCGCGGTGAAATGGAGAGACAAGCGTGACGTTTACATGCTCTCCTCCATTCACGCAGACACAACAATACAAATTGAACAAGCAACCAGTGTCATTGAAAACCCCCTCTCGGTCCACGACTATAATTCGCTCATGGGAGGGGTGGACTTCAATGACCAGATGTTGGCTCCTTATTTAGTGCCCCGCCGCACCAGATGCTGGTATAAGAAGGTGTCTATATATATTTGATTCAATTGGCTGTATATAATAGTTTTGTTCTCCATCCACCAGTGTAGTGAGCCGTCTACACGAGCGACATTTCCCCAATGTTGTTTCTGGTACCTCAACCCAAGCATCACCCCGAAAAAGATGTTGTGTCTGTAGCAGGAGTGGAATAAGGTGTGACACCCGCTATTTCTGTCCTGACTGCCCTCACCACCCTGCCCTATGCTTAGGGGAGTGTTTCCGGAAGTACCACTCACATGTACACTATTAGCATAGGGATTCCATCTCACAGGACAGACTATTAGGGCCCTTTCACACAGAGCTGCTGAAATCCTCTCCTTTCACCTGGGACAAAGTGCATAATGTACTTCGCCACATCTCTGGGCGATTTGCGCTTTGCACATTGTCCCATGGGGAAGGAGAGGTTTGTCCTATAAAAAAGGTAAAAAAAAACAAAACCAAAAAAAAAATCACCGGTGAGCAAAAAGGTTAATGTTCTGTTCAAAAAGTTAAATAAAGTTTATAAAAGTTAATGTTCCGTTCAAATGTTATTATAATGTTAATACATTTATTGTGTTGCGGCCTGTTTTTTTCTTTTGTTTTTTTACCTTCTAGGTGGACCAACCGATGAACCAGCTGCAGTACTGATGTGCATTCTGACAGAAGCATTGCGTTGCTGTCAGATTACACAGAAGTCAGTGTATGCGGCGCTGCAAGACGAGATTTCTCCTCTACAGTAAAGGATACGTTTGCCGAGGCTTATGAGCTGAGGGGGCGGTGGTGTTCATATGCTTTGGCAAACACTTTGTTTATAAAAAAAAAAGAATCCCGGCAATGATTTATTCATCCACATCGATTGATGTGAATGGAGAAATCGGGTTTGTCAGGGCATACGAGCTAAGTGGGTATGGATGTTGGGCGGAGCTCCTATGTCCTGGCAGATGCCTTTCCCCCTCCTTTTTTTTTGGGCAGAGATTTTCTCATCTACATTGATCGAAGCGAATGAAGAAATCTGTGCTGTTAATTTTTTTCTTTCAGCCCAGAGGGTGAACGGAAAAAAAAAAATCTCATTACCCGTATGCTCAATATAAGGAGAATAGCAGAAACTCCTAATGCTGGCCATACATATAATGATTGTGGAGACCCTCAAATGCCAGGGCAGTACAAACACCCCACAAATAACTCCATTTTGGAAAGAAGAGACCCCAAGGTATTTGCTGAGTGGCATATTGAGTCCATGAAAGATTGAACTCGCCATGCCCCTCATGGAATACCTTGGGGTGTCTTCTTTCCAAAATGGCGTCACATGTGGGGTATTTATACTGCCCTGGCATTTTAGAGGCCCTAAAGCATGAGAAGAAGTCTGAAATCCAAATGTCTAAAAATGCCCTCCTAAAAGGAATTTGTGCCCCTTTGCGCCACTAGGCTGCAAAAAAGTGTCACACATGTGGTATCGCCGTACTCAGGAGAAGTTGGGCAATGTGTTTTGGGGTGTCTTTTTACATCTGCCCATGCTGGGTGAGATAAATATCTCTGTGAAATGCCAACTTTGTATAAAGGAAATGGGAAAAGTTGTCTTTTAGCGAGATATTTCTCTCACCCAGCATGGGTATATGTAAAAAGACACCCCAAACCACATTGCCCAACTTCTCCTGAGTATGGCGATACCACATGTGTGACACTTTTTTGAAGCCTAGGTGGGCAAAGGGGCACAAATTCCAAAGAGCATCTTTAGGATTACACAGGGCACACACATTTTGATTTCAAATTACTTCTCACGCATTAGGGCCCCTAAAATGCCAGGGCAGTATAACTACCCCACAAGTGACCCCATTTTGGAAAGAAGACACCCCAAGGTATTTTGTGATGGGCATGGTGAGTTCATGGAAGTTTGTATTTTTTGTCACAAGTGAGTGGAATATGAGACATTGTAAGGAAAAAAAAAACACATCATTTTCCGCTAACTTGTGACAAAAAATAAAAAGTTCTATGAACTCACTATGCCCATAAGCGAATACCTTAGGGTGTCTACTTTCTGAACTGGGGTCATTTGTGGGTTTTTTCTACTGTCTGGGCATTGTAGAACCTCAGGAAACATGACAGGTGCTCAGAAAGTCAGAGCTGCTTCAAAATGCGGAAATTCACATTTTTGTACCATAGTTTGTAAATGCTATAACTTACCTAAACCATTTTTTTACCCAAATATTTTTTTTTTATCAAAGACATGTAGAACAATAAATTTAGATAAAAATTTATATAGAAATGTAGTTTTATTTGAAAAATTTTATAACTGAAAGTAAAAAAAAGCAGTAAATTTCGATTAATAACAAAAAAAGTAAAAATGTCAGCAGCAATGAAATACCACCAAATGAAAGCTCTATTAGTGAGAAGAAAAGGAGGTAAAAATTATTTGGGTGGTATTGTTGTACTGGGAGGCGACTTTAATATTGCGCTTGACCCTCTGTTAGATATATCTTCCCATAAATCAACTCACTCCCTGAACTCACTGAGAGGGGTGAGAGAAGGTTTCTGGAACTTGCACCTGGTCGATTCCTGGCGTTCCCTGCATCCTAGCGATGTAGACTACATCTTTTTTTCGCATGTACACAATACGTACCATCGCATCGACTACCTTTTTGTGTCCAAGGAGCACCTCCAGTACTGCTCAGAGGCCAAGATTGGATCTATCCATGTATCCGATCATGCACCTGTCTTTCTCAGGGTCACGTCCCCCACACGCAATACCTCGTGCTTTACCTGGCGCCTAAATGAATCCATTATTGGAGACCCTAAAATCATTACAAAAATCTCTCCCCTACTAGAGGAATACTTTAAACTGAATACTGACCCTTCTCTGTCCCCTCAAACTCTTTGGGATGCACACACACCTTTCATAAGGGGACACTTCATTAGTATTGGATCATACATCAAGAAAATCAGGGAGCAAAAAATAGCATCTCTTCTCACTAGAATTAAAAAACTGGAGACCCTACACAAACGTTTCTTAGCCGATTCTCAGCGTCAAGACCTCTCTAGTCTTAGAGCAGAACTGAAAGCTTTATTGGATGCTAAATCCGCCAAATATTATTTAAATTCGCAGCATAAATTTTATGCTCATGGCGATAAGACTACTAAGTACTTGATGAATAGAATTAAGGCAAGGAGGGACAGCAATTACATACATCAACTAAGGTCCCCTAATGGTGATACCATTTTTGCCACAAACCAAATAGCTAATCAATTTAGATCATTTTATGAAGAGCTTTACAACATCCCGCCTCCTCCATCCTCTGAAACCCATTTGTCCTTAATCTCCTCTTTTCTAGAGGCGAACACCCTCCCTCAGAACCTTATTGGCAGCTCCCTTCTCAATAGAGGAGCTTTCTGTAGCTCTCTCCCAATTGCCCTTCGGGAAAAGCCCTGGCCCTGATGGTTTTCCATCATCATATTATAAAACCTTTAAGACCCAGCTACTCCCACACCTTCTTGATGTATGCAATTCAGCGTTACAGGGTAATGCCCTATCTAGGGATATGACGACTGCTCACATAGCACTGATCCCCAAGGAGGGAAAGGACCCCAAGCTATGCGCTAATTACAGACCCATTTCCCTTCTGAATTTGGATCTTAAACTGTTAGCTAAAATGTTGGCCAACCGGCTGGCAAACTTCCTTCCCTCTTTGATACATGGGGACCAGGTGGGCTTTGTCCGCAATAGAGAAGGTAAAGACAACACTACGAGAGTTATCAATGCGATGTGTCATGCCAAACACACCTCCTCTACTCTTCTTCTACTTAGCACCGACGCAGAAAAAGCGTTCGACAGAATCAACTGGACATATTTGAGACAAGCCCTGCTGGGCTTTGGCCTACCTGGTCCCTATGTTCAAGCGATCTTTGCTATGTATACACAGGCCACTGCCTTGGTAATGGTCAATGGTAGTCTTTCATTACCATTTAGCATACACAATGGCACCCGCCAAGGTTGTCCCCTGTCCCCCCTCCTTTTCGTTTTGGCAATGGAACCTCTCCTGTCCACATTTAGGACAGATCATAATATCAGAGGCTTTACTTTGGGAGGAAGAGACCACAAAATTGCGGCGTTTGCCGATGACGTTATGATTATGACGACAAACCCTGTCACTTCCTTGTCTTATATACAAGATCACTTACAACGATATGGTTCCATCTCAAACTTTAAGATTAACACTAGCAAATCGCTGATTCTTACGTTTGGAATAGCCACTCATACTAAATCCCTATTGATGAATAACTCCCCCTTCAATTGGTCTTCCCCAACTATCACCTATCTAGGAGTCAAGATCAGCCCCCAAATTTCAGATCTCTTCTCCCTAAACTACATTCCCCTTAAAAACTCTCTAATTACTGCTATTGACAATTTGCAGACCAGGGCGCCTATGTTATCCTGGTTTGGGCGTAAAAACCTTCTCACTTCATTAATACTACCACGCCTAACATACCTACAACAGGTCCTCCCAATCCCTATACCCAATTCCTTTTACACATCCCTGAAACAAAAGTTTAGAAACTTTATATGCAATGGAAAGAAGGCCAGACTTTCCTACAAATTATTGGCCCATCCACGTAATCCAAACACTGGCTTCAGACCTCATTACCTACAATTGAACAATGGAAGATTAAGGTAGACCAGCTCTATCGTTTTGAAGAACTATCTGCTTGGGAGTCTCGCACACACCCAGCCTTCTTGAAGCGTTGGTCACTCTGGTCTGCGTTCAGGTTTTCCAATAGCACATAGGCACATTCCCCTCCCTTCCCTGGCTGGTTATATATACCTCCTATCTCTCATGCTCTAATGATATACCTCTCATAAGACCCGAGTTCTCTAAGCTTAGATAGGCCTTTACTCCTAGGTTTGTCTCCGACACCTAAGCTCAGACAACATATCTGCTGCTTAGGAATAGGCATGACCGCGCTTAGGTATAGACCCTTAAATCTGATAGGAGTGCTTTTTCCGCATATAACTTGTAATGAGTATGGACAGAATAATAGTACATTGTACCTGATTTGCACCTGCTGCTCACTTAACTATGTGCTTCCTCTATATTGATACCTGAATCGTACGTTATTGAAGATTATGTACCTTTTCCATGTTACATTTTACCCTGTAACCTACTGTCGTGATTTACGGCTTTGAAAGTAAAAAAAAAAAGTTTATAAACAAAAAAAAAAATAATAAAAATTATTTGGGTGGTAAGTTGTATGACCGATCAATAAACAATGAAAGTAGTGTAGTGCAGAATTGTAAAAAGTGGTCTGGTCATTATGGGTGTTTAAGCTAGGGGAGCTGAGGTGGTTAAAAGACGTGAGACCTCATTACAAAGTCAGTGGAGCGATTTCAAGGTCTCCTAAAAGAACGAAAACACAGTCAGTTTGTGAAAGATCTAGGGGATTTCAGGAAAAAAGGGCCTATCAAGCAGGCAAAAAGGGTAATAATCCCTCAACATCTGAGATTTCATCTTCAGATATTGACTTCTCAGATTGTGAAGGAACATATAACGCAGGAAAGAACCAGATTAAAAAGGGACAGGGATCCTTTAAAAAACAGGGCAATAGAAGGAGATTATGGGGGAACCAACAGGGTGGGAATTATCAGGGTGCACCTCAAACGATTACACAACCCACCAACCTTTGCCCAGCTCCAGGAACAGTATCCCAACAAGTTTCATCATCATCTCCCTCCTTACTGGTACCATTACCTACTGCCTTATCCTCCTCTTTTTTAGGTCAGGGTCAACCCCCCTACCAACTGAGAGGCAGGAACAAATAAGCGACACTTTACAAATAATTAACATATCCTCACGGTCCCTGACTGAGACTGAGATTTCCGTACTGCATAAGGGCCTATCCTTTGTCCCTACGACAAACTATAGGGAGTTTACCTGGGTAAAGGATGTGGATCTATTCTGCAGAAAACTTAGATCGAGGAAATTCTTTGAGAGCTCTAATAGACAGTCATATGAGAAATTAGGAATACAGGACAGTGATCAGGCATATATGGAACTGCTCATGGAACTATGGGAAGAAGGCTCAAGGGGACCTGGAGAGGGCCCCTTTACTAAACTAGCCCAAAAAGCACCAAGTCACCACCATCATTCTCAAATTATGAACCTATTGACATATTCCAACAACTCGTGACCAATGAACTTGAAAATCTAAAAGTACCCTATTGTAGGTATGGAAATCTGTCACAATCAGAAGCAGAGGCATTCAGGACTCTAGAGTCTGATAGATCCATGGTCATCAAGCAGTCCGGTAAGGGTGGGAATTTGGTGATCATGGATCACAAATCCTATTCTGGGATGTGTCTGGATCTTCTGAAAGATGGAGGGGGGTACCGGATCCTGTCGGGAGACCCGACTGATATGTTTAGGGAGAAACTGAGGACTAGTCTTCAATTCGGCCTGGGCAACAAGACCATTGGCAAGGCCGAATATGAATTTTTGTTACCTACACCTCCTCAAATAGCTATTTTCTATAGCCTCCCAAAGGTCCATAAGGGGACAAACCCCCTTAGGGGCCGCCGGATAGTGTCCGGTATCAATTCCCTTTCCCAAAATAGTGGGATATATATAGATCAAGTGATGAGGGACTTTGTTCTCTCACTGGCATCGTACACAAGGGATACAATGGGCTTTTTGAAAAAAAAAAAAAAAATAGAGTCTCTAGTCATTGAACCATTTGTATTGCTTGCAAGTATAGATGCTGAGTCTTTATATAGCAGCATCCCTCACGACAAAGGACTAGTAGAAATCCAATACTTTCTTAGTACGAGAGGGACACATCTTAAAAATCACAACCAATTTATCCTCTGCCTATTGGAATATGTCCTGAAGCATAATTATTTTTTGTTCAGGGGGCGGTTTTATCACCAGCTCAGGGGGGCGGCGATGGGTTGCGCATGTGCCCCCACACACCCCAATCTCTTCCTGGGCTGGTGGGAGTACAACATTGTCTTCCCAGGCCACGCTATCTGGTGGCAAGATACATCGATGATGTGTTTGTGTTGTGGAATGAAACAAGAGATGAGTTTTTGAGATTTGTAGATGCCCTTAACATTAACGAGATAGGCCTCAGATTTACTTTTGAGATCCAGACTGAATGCATCAGCTTCTTGAATGTAAAAGTCTACAAGCAGGGGGAAAGGCTAACAAGCAATGTCTTCAGGAAATCTACAGCAACCAATTCCATCTTGAGATGGGAGAGCCACGCTTGCGCAGGAACTGTTCATCTATGGAGGATTTCCATCTAGAATCCAAGAAACTATACTCCCAATTAAGGGATAGGGGTTACCCCAACGTAACATTGAGGAAGGCTTTTCAGCATGCTTTAGGCACAAATAGAGAGGCCTTGCTTACCACAAAAAAAAAAAAAAAAAAAAAAAAAAAAAAAAAGATAAAAATGAGAAAGCACAGACCGGACTTATTTCTATCTATGATACTGCAAATAAAGAGGTAAAAGAAATATTAGAAAAATACTGGCCAATCCTTAAAATGGATCCGGAAGTGAGTAAGATCATGTCCTATCCAAGTATTACATACCGTATAGGCAGAATCCTGAGAGACAGGCTGGTGCGTAGTCACTATGTGCCAGTGTCCCCGTCAGGAAATTGGCTGGACCGTAGACCTACGGCATGTTTCGATGTGGAGCATGCAAGGCGTGTGCCTCGATTTCCACTTGTAAGACAGTTACGTGCTCGGCGACTGGCAGAGTTTTCACTATAAGAGACTTCATCAATTGTAGGACCAAAGGGGTGATTTATATTTGCCAATACCCATGCCCGAAAGATTATATAGGGAAGACTTATCTGTGAACACCTAAATGATGTGAACACCTAAATGATGTAGTGAAGAAGAATGTAACGCCAGTCGCCGACCATGTAAATGAATTCCATGGAGGAAGTGCTAAGGCTCTAAAATTTTCTGCTATGGAGTGCGTACCCATGTCCCCTAGAAAGGGAGACTGGAATTAAAAAATCCTCCAAAGAGAAGCGGAGTGGATCTTTAGATGTAAGTCTCAAGCACCCCTAGGCCTAAACGAGCGATTATCTTTTACTTGCTTTATTGAATAGTATAGGTCTGGTCTATATATATATATATATATATATATATGAAAATAATTCTATAGATAAAAAAGAGAAATTAGTTTGGACCAGATTCTAGATGGGCGGTATGAAATTGGTTATTTAACCCCTTAGGGACCCATGACGTACCGGTACGGCATGGATCCCGAGTCCTTAAGGACCCATGACGTACAGGTACGTCATGAGTTTAAAGAGAGATTGTGGCACCCCAGGGGTTAATCCGCACAGGATGCCGGCTGAAATCATTCAGCCGGCATCCTGTCACAACGCTGGGGGGGGGGGGGTCATATGAACCCCCCATATCGACGATCGCAGCAAACCGCAGGTCAATTCAGACCTGCGGTTTGTTGCGATTTCTGCAGTTTCTGATCGCCGCGGTGCCTGACCGCGGCGATCAGAAACTTTAGTGTGGCGAAAATCTATATTTATCACCCCCCTGCACCTCTGATAGATTTTAGCCCGGTGGGAAGTGCAGGGGGTGTTGTGGGCGGTGCGGGAGGCGGACGGTGCGGCAGGCGGGATCGCGATCCCCCGCCCGCCTCCCGCCGAATAATCGCTGGTGTACAGTGGTATACCAGGGAGTCAGCACATTGCTGACATCCTGGTATAAACGGCTGACATCTATAAATGGACGTCAGCCGTTTAACCCTTTCCATACAGCGGTCCGTACGGATCGCTGTATGGAAAGAGTTAACAGAAAGATGCGGCTCCCTCCCTCTCCCATCGGGGGGCTGCTGTGCCTTTGCAGCCCCCCGATGGGGTGACAGAGGGAGGGAGCCTCAGTCCTTACGCTTCCCCGTCTGCGAAGTTCTGGCCACAACTTCGCAGATGGGGAAGGTTCCCATGGCAACAGGACGCCTTCTCAGGCCTTATATATTGTACTGTACTGTATTATACAGACATCAGACCCACTGGATCTTCAAGAACCAAGTGGGTCTGGGTAAAAAAAAAAGTAAAAAAATGTGAAAAAAAAAGCAAAAATAAAAAAACACATTTATCACTGATTCAAAATGAAAAAGATAAAATTCCCTACACATGTTTGGTATCGCCACGTCCGTAACAACCTGAACTATAAAACGGTCATGTTATTTTCCCGGCACGGTGAACGCCATAAAAATAAAAACTATGAGAAAATTGAAATTTTGCCCACCTTAGTTCCCAAAAAAGGTAATAAAAGTGATCAAAAAAGTCTCATTTATGCCAAAATAGTGCCAAACAGTCATCTTATCCCACAAAAAATGAGACCCTACCCAAGATAATCACCCAAAAACTGAAAAAACTATGGCTCTTAGCTCTTGTTTCAAAATGAAATCATTGTGTAAAACTTACATAAATAAAAAAAAAGTATACATATTAGGTATCGCCGTGTCCGTATCGATCAGCTCTATAAAAATATCACAAGAGTTAACCCCTCGGATGACCACCGTAGAAAAATAAAAATAAAAACGGTTTAAAAAAAGCCATTTTTTGTCATCTTTCATCACAAAAAGTGCAATAGCAAGCGATCAAAAAGTCATATGCACCCCCTACTTAAGATAATCGCCCAAAATGAGACACTAAAACTTTATTTATTTTTTTATGAAATCATTGTGTAAAACTTACATAAATAAAAAAAAAATTGTATACATATTAGGTATTGCCGCGTCCGTGACAACCTGCTCTATAAAATTACCACATGATCTAACCTTTCAGATGAATGTTGTAAATAACAAAAAAACGGTGCCAAAAAAGCTATTTCTTGTTACCTTGCCGCACAAAAAGTGTAATATAGAGCAACCAAAAATCATATGTACCCTAAACTAGTACCAACAAAACTGCCACCCCATCCCGTAGTTTCTAAAATGGGGTCACTTTTTGGGGTTTCTACTCTAGGGGTGCATCAGGGGGGCTTCAAATGGGACATGGTGTCAAAAAACACAGTCCAGCAAAATCTGCCTTCCAAAAACCGTATGGCATTCCTTTCCTTCTGCGCCCTGCCGTGTGCCCGTACAGCAGTTTACAACCACATATGAAGTGTTTCTGTAAACTACAGAATCAGGGCCATAAATAATGAGTTTTGTTTGGCTGTTAACCCTTGCTTTGTTACTTGAAAAAAAATATTAAAATGGAAAATCTGCCAAAAAAGTGACATTTTGAAATTGTATCTCTATTTTCCATTAAATCTTGTGCAACACCTACAGGGTTAACAAAGTTTGTAAAATCAGTTTTTAATACCTTGAGGGGTGTAGTTTCTTAGATGGGGTCACTTTTAGGGAGTTTCTACTCTAGGGGTGCATCAGGGGGCTTCAAATGGGACATGGTGTAAATAAACCAGTCCAGCAAAATCTGTCTTTCAAAAAACAAACGGCGCACCTTTCACTCTAAAATTAGGCAAAAAAATTAAAGTCTCAAATTTCATCCCCATTTGCCAATAACTCTTGTGCAACACCTAAAGGGTTAACAAAGTTTGTAAAATCAGTTTTGAATACCTCGAGGAGTGTAGTTTATAGAATGGGGTCATTTTTGGGTGGTTTCTATTATGTAAGCCTTGCAAAGTGACTTCAGAGCTGTAGTGGTCCCTAAAAATTGGGTTTTTGTAAATTTCTGAAAAATTTCAATATTTGCTTCTAAAGTTCTAAACCTTGTAACATCCCCAAAAAATAAAATATCATTCCCAAAATAATTCAAACATGAAGTAGACATATGGGGAATGTGAAGTCATCACAATTTTGGGGGGTATTACTATGTATTACAGAAGTAGAGAAACTAAAATTTTTTGTAAATTAGGTATTTTTTTATGCAAAAAAAATTTTTTTTTTTACTTCATTTTACCAGTGTCATGAAGTACAATATGTGACGAAAAAACTATTTCAGAATGGCCTGGATAAGTCAAAGCGTTTTAAAGTTATCACCACTTAAAGTGACACTGGTCAGTATTGCAAAAAATGGCCAAGTCCTTAAGGTGAAATAGGGCTGAGTTCTTAAGGGGTTAAAAATATACATTTAAAAATCTACATTAAAAAATAGGGAAACATTTCTTAACTAAAAGATCACCCTGAAAAGAGGATTAAGCGCCCTAAAGCTTTTGTTTAAAGTATCAATGATAGTTCAAAAATTGGTCATGAGTGCGGGAAGTACTCAAAATATATACCAAGTATGAAGAAAAAAGAGGGATTTTGTCCAGCTTGTAGTTGTGGTAATCCAAAGGCTTTTATTCAATAATCATGTGAGTATAAAATCCAGGTACAAGAAAGCAGGTCTACATGTTTCCAGCACAATTCAATTTTAGCCCTTACTCATGACGACTCAAAATAAATACAGGATGACATCACCAGACTCATAATTGTGATCTGTCAAGAATCAGGATTTGCATCCAAGGATCCGAGATTCCCCTATGTCCTAAATCATTGGACGAATAATTTTAGCATCATAAGTCACTGGGGGACTGCTCCCCCCATGTAGGAGGCGTATCAAGGGTTAAACTGTTTACTGCCTGGCCTAAAAAGGAGTATCACTGTGTCTTCCTACCTCTAATAATTATTGGAGGCCGGTGTTCTGGTGAAATCGCGAAACCGGAAGTGACGTTTGCGTTCCACCAGACCGGAAGTAAGGCTGCGGTGTGCGTTCCACGGGACGGAAGTGGCTGAGGAGCGCCGATTTTAAAAGAACAGAATTTCCCATGTATGCCACTGCCATATCGACCCTGGGAGGAGGCAGTCATGTCAGGAGCTGGGAGCTAAACTGTAAGTGAACTTGAATGTCTCTGGATGTTTGAAGTAAGGAGTAAGATCTTGACTAAGGGTCTCTCTGTATACATCCTCATTTGTATTTATTACTTGTTCCTTACTATATATGTTGGATTACAGGTAGCAGCACCTATCATTAAAATAGGAGCTAGTGTGATACCCGGCCCACATCTGATAAGGTCTATTTATTGATTATGACGTCTGCAATACCTATTTGAGACAACAAATGGGATAATACATGCATGGTGATTGGACCATCTATTTAGAAACTGCAAAAATTGTTGTTTTATATATCTTGGGATAAACACTTTAATAGGTGTCACTATACTCTGTGTATCATTGGAACTGAGACCCCCTTAGGAGCCCTTGAATGGGTGAAACATTGGGGCATTGCTTTGTACCACAATCATCCATGTTGTGGCAGCATATTTTATAGGTTAATTGTTTACACCACACTATCATGGTTAGGGTGTTATAGGGAAAGGAGGGAAGGTACGCGGACAGGGAACCCCACCATCAGGGGCGACCCCTGGGCAAAGGTTAGAAGGAGTGTGTATTAGGGAAAGTTTTCCTACACCAATCATCTACCTTCCAATTCACACTATACACTGTGTAAGTCTGTATTGTTTGTATGTCATAACTGTTGCAGAGGCTATCATACAATAAGAGTAGCCGGCCAGAGGCTTGTACTCTATGTATGATATCAAGCCACCATTAAGGGGCATTTATTTTAACCAATAATAATAAAATGTATATTTCATAAGGGTCTGTAAATTAACTTTAGAGAGAAAAATGTATCTTACAGGGCCTGGACCAGTGTAGGCCTGCATTAAATATTTCTTTGCTTAAAATGGCTGTATTTCAAATGGCTGTATTTCAAATGCCTGAATCAAACCCCTGTACGTAGAGGGTGTATCTCACACGGTCTGAACCAGTGTAAGTCTAAATTAAATATTTCTTTGCCCAAAATGGCTGCATTTCAAATGCCTGAATCAAACCCCTGTATGTAGAGGGTGTATCTCACAGTGTCACCGCCAGTTCTGTGAGAAGGTCTGACAGACGTTCTTCTCTACCTCTTGTATGATGTTCTTTGTTTTGGTTTCACTTGGTCATCTCCTTTCCTTCTGCCAGGTGTCACTTATTTAGACTAATTGTCTTCCTTCATATTCCCTCCCATACTGCCTCACTTTGCAGTTTATACTACTTCCTGGATGAAGTGTTCACTGCTGGAGGCTGCTGCTGCTGTTTGCTCAGATAAGTCTTTTCCTTTATTGTGTTTCCTTGCTGGCTTGATTCTAAGTGACCCTGACTCCGTCCGTATTAAGTTCAGGGAGCCGGTGGTCGTGTCCCCTCACTATTATAGGGTTTTCAGGTGTCACACAGTCTTAGGTATGTAGGCATGCAATCATCTACCTTTGAGACCCTTGCATGTGCTTAGCAGTCAGGGAGAGCTCTTAGGCCTCTTTCACACGGGTGTTTCGGGAAAATGTGCGGGTGCGTTGCGGGAACACACACGATTTTTGCGCGCAAGTGCAAAACACTGTAATGCGTTTTGCACTCGCGTGAGAAAAATCGCGCATGTTTGGTACCCAAACCCGAACTTCTTCACAGAAGTTCGGGCTTGGGATCGGTGTTCTCCAGATTGTATTATTTTCCCTTTTAACATGGTTACAAGGGAAAATAATAGCATTCTGAATACAGAATTGTCAAACCTCCCAGGGAGCCAGTAGTGGGATGAGGAACCCACTGGCAGTAAGCAGCTGACAGCCCAGAACGCGGTACAAGTTTAGGGATAATCCAAGAGGGGTAGTCAATGTCCAATCCGGGTCGAGGCAGGCAGCGAAGGTTCAAGGCGGAAGACAGTCCAGGGGTCTGTAGCCGGGAAGGATACAAAAAAACAACAGGCAAAAGGGGGATCTGCAGGGAGGCTAGGTGTTCACCATAAGGTGTAATAACTCAGCAATGAGCCAGAGCTCAGGCCAGGTCTTTATAGCCAGGTAAGGTAGGAACCACCCTCCCCAGGAACCAATGGCAGGCGAGGAAGGTGGAAGGTGTGTACTGGGAATCTCCCTCAGCAAGGCTCACACCTGACAGCCGGATAATGCAGGAACGCTATGCACCCGGAAATGTGCGAGCAGCCTGCGTACTGCGCACGCACACGCACCTCGGGCACCAGGTGTTCTACCGAGCTGAAGGGGAACCCGTGCCCTGCATCGTGCCCGTGGTCCCTGAGTAGGGGTAACACCCCCTGCTTCCTGACAGAGCCCCCCACCAAGGAGTGGCCTCCGGATGCATGGACATTCCCCAAGGGCTCCCAGGAATGCTCCTCGGGACCGTACCCCTTCCAGTGGATGAGATACTCCAGGACCCCACGCCGGGAGTCCAGGATCTCCTGGACTTCATACTCATCGTTATTCACCTGGATGGGAGGTGGTGGAGCAGGTGCCCGGTCCGGGAACGGGTTGGCACAGTGTGGTTTCAACAAGGACACGTGGAATACTGGGTGGATTCCCAGGAAAGTAGGCAACCGGAGCTTGGCTGCAACGTTGTTGACCATATTCACAATCTCGAAGGGACCAAGGTAACGGGGTCCCAGTTTTCAGGAGGCACAGGACAGCTTGAGGTGCTGTGTGGAAAGCCACACCTTGTCCCCGTCTTTGTACCTGGGGAACTCTGTGCGTCTACGGTTTGCCTGCGTCTTGTGCCGCTGCTGAGCGGCCTGGAGTTGTTGCGTTAGGGTCCACCTCAGTTCTCGTAGGAGCCGGAGCCGTTGAGCCACTTCAGGCACCGGGACATCAAGAGGGGGAGATCCGGGAGAGTTGCGGGATGATAGCCATAGTTGAGAGCCCGGTGGAGGAATGAAGCTGATTGTTGAAGGAAAATTCTGCGAAGGGGACATGGCTCACCCAGTCGTCTTGTAGATGGGATGTGTAACAGCGAAGGAACTGTTCGAGGGTTTAGTTGGTCCTTTCGGTCTGCCCATTGGACTGGGGGTGATAGGCAGAAGACAGGCTGCGAGTGATATGAAGGCTATGGAAAAACTGGGTCCAAAAGCGGGAGGTGAATTGCGAGCCCTGGTCTGAGATGATGGAATCAGGGAGCCCGTGCAACCGGAACACGTGTTGGAGGAACAACTCTGAGGTTTGTTGGGCCGTCGGGAGACCGGAGGTCGGAATGAAGTGGGACATCTTGGTACATCTGTCCACCACCACCATGATGGTGGTACAGGCTTGTGAAGGCGGTAAGTCCACAATGAAATCCATGGCTATGTTGCGCCATGGAAGGGGTGGCACTGGCAGAGGCTGTAACGGGTTTTGAGGTGGGACGTTCGTAGAGTGCACACACGGAACAAGACTATGAAGGAGCGTACGTCGGCTGCCAAAGAGGGCCACCAAAACTGACGTAGGATGCATTCCATGGTGTTGCGCCTACCTCGGTGGCCTGCTGTGGGGTGGTCATGGTGATGCTGTAGTACCTGCAGTCGCTGGGAGACTGGGACATAGATCCACTGTTGGTGGTAACGAAGCCCCTGCTTCATTGGCAGATGGGCTGCCTCCTCTGGAGCTGGCGTGCTGACCCGTCGGATCCTCTCAATCAAGGAGTGTCGGGTGGCAGAAAGTATGCGGCTGGCAGGATCGGTTCCGGAGGTGCAGGATCGGCCTCGGAGGGGCACATACGGGACAAGGCATCAGCCTTTCAGTTCTTGGATCCCGGTCGATAGGTAATCTGGAGGCGAAAACGAAAAAGAGAACCCACCTGGCTTGTCGAGGACGCAGTCGCTTGGCACTACAGAGATATTCGAGGTTGCGATGGTCGGTGTACACCACCACAGGGTTTTCGGCTCCTTCCAGCAAATGTCTCCATTCCTCCATTGTGTCCTTGATGGCGAGCAGCTCCCTCTCACCCACATCATAGTTGCGTTCGGCCCCGGTGAGTTTGCAGGAATAAAAGGCAACGGGGTGGAGAAGCTGCTTCTCCCCTTGGACCTGGGAGACAACAGCCCCGATAGCCCCCTTGGAGGAGTCGGTCTCCAGAAAAAACGGGCAAGAGGCGTCCGGTTGTACCAGTATAGGTGCATTCCAGTATGGAATGCCTGTTGGACCTTCGGGGTCCATTCAAACAGGGTGTTGCTCCTGGTCAGAGCAGTGATGGGAGCGCAGATCGCTGAAAAGTTCTGAATGAATCGGCGGTAAAAATTGGCAAAACCAATGAACTGCTGCACCATCCGCCGATTGCAGGGGACAGGCCAATTCTGGACGGCCTGGATCTTCCTGGGGTCCATCTCCACTCGGCCTGGGGATAGGATGTAGCCCAGGAACTCAATGGACGAGACTTCGAAGGTGCTTTTTTCAAGCTTGCCATAGAGACTGTGGGTCCGCAGACGCTGGAGCACCGATTTGACATGCCGTTCGTGTTGTGGCAGTGATCTGGAGAAGACAAGGATATCGTCCAGATATACCACAACATGGGTATCCAACAGGTCACGGAAGACGTAATTGATGAAGCACTGAAATGTGGCAGGGGCGTTACAGAGCCCGAAGGGCATGACAAGGTACTCATAGTGCCAAAACCGTGAGCGGAATGCTGTCTTCCACTCATCCCCCTCCCTGACACGAATCAGATTTTAGGCCCCCCGGAGGTCGATCTTGGTGAAGAAACGGCAATCCTTGACTCTGTCCAGCAAGTCGGGAATGAGAGGGAGTGGGTACCAGTTCTTGGTGATGTCGTTCAGGGCCCGGTAATTGACACAGGGCCGGAGACCCCCATCTTTTTTCCCCACAAAGAAGATGCCGGCCCCAACTGGAGAGGTCGAGGGACGGATGAACCCCTTCGCTAGGCTCTCCTCTATGTAGTCCTTCAGGGCCCTGGTTTCGGGTTCGGACAGATTGTACAAGCGCCCGTACGGCAGTGAGGCTCCGGGGAGCAGGTCAATGGGGCAATCATAGGGCCTGTGTGGCGGCAAGGCGTCTGCTCCTTTTTTTTTCAAAAACGTCTGCATAGTCCCGATATTTGTCGGGTAGTCTGTGTTCAACGGTGCCCAGAACCGTAGGAGAGCTTGGAGCCGGAGAAGCGTGAACAGGAGAACCGGAGGGGGGCGTGAAATTGATGGAGCCAGAGGTCCAGTTAATCGTGGGGTTGTGTCTCCTAAGCGAGGGGATGCCTAGAATGACTGGAAACAAGGGGGAAGGCACAATGTCCCACACGATCTTCTCGGAATGGTAAAGGCCGATGCGGAGGAACAAGGGATGGGATTCCATGGCAATAGGTCCCGTCTTTAGGGTGCTGCCATCCACCAGATGCAGCTGGGATGGGTTCTTCTTAGGGAGCAACGGGATGCCTAGTTGGGAAGCCAGATCCTTGTCCATAAAACAGCTGCTTGCGCCCGAATCAATGATGGCAGAGAGATCAATATTGTTGTTGCCCAGCTGCAGGGAAACAGAGATGGTGAGATGAGACGAGTTGTTATACATAGGTAGGTTAATGCATACCGTGGGTGTCTCCGGCCTACCTTCAGGAGGTTTGATGGAACAGTCCTTCAGGAAATGGCCCGGTTTTGCGCAGTATAAACACAGATGCAAGGTTCTTCTCCTGGTTCTCTCCACCATGGACAGGGGACCCCGAACAGCCCCGATCTGCATCGGCTCCTCCTGGTTACCGTCTGCCGCCACAGGAACAGGAAGCCTTAAGGGTTCCGACCGGCGCTCCGCTAGAGGCAGGGTCTGTTGTCGCTCCTGTCGTATTTCCCGGAAGCGGCGATCCAGGTGGGTTACTGAGTCCATCAGGCCCCCCAAGGAGCCCGACACCCCAATGCGGGCGAGGTCATCCTTGAGCTGCTCGGACAAACCGATGCAGAACTGGTCAATCAAGGCCACCTCGTTCAAGCCCGTATACGGGGCTACCTCACGGAATTCCATGATGTAATCCTCCACTGGACGTCTGCCCTGGCGGAGGGTGCGCAAGGTACCCCTGGCGGTTGAAGAACGCAGGGGGTCATCATAAAGTCTTTGCATAGCTGCGGCAAAGGACTTAGATGCCAGCACTGGGTCATCGGCTAGTAGGAGTTGGTGCGCCCAGGTCTGGGGAGGCCCTGTGAGCAAGGAAATTGCCGTGCGTACCTTGACGAAGTCCGTGGCATATGTACGCGGCTTCAGGGAAAACAACAGCTCGCAGGAGATGATGAAGGAGCGGTACTTCCCCCGATCTCCTGAAAACCGCTCAGGAAGGCTGACTGACGGCTCGCTATAGACCACTTCCAGGGTGCGCGATGGCGTAGGGGGAGGCGAGGGTGGTAGCGCGGTGCGCTCTGTGATGCGCTGCTCCTGTGTGGCAACCCTCTGCAGCAGATGCTCATGACTGGCTTGCATCTCCTGGAAGGCCTGCGTCATGAGGTTAAGTTGCTGGGTCATGGCCGTCATGGGATCCATTGCTTTTGCAGGTTCCATGGTGAAGGCTGAGTTATTCTGTCAAACCTCCCAGGGAGCCAGTAGTGGGATGAGGAACCCACTGGCAGTAAGCAGCTGACAGCCCAGAACGCGGTACAAGTTTAGGGATAATCCAAGAGGGGTAGTCAATGTCCAATCCGGGTCGAGGCAGGCAGCGAAGGTTCAAGGCGGAAGACAGTCTAGGGGTCTGTAGCCGGGAAGGATACAAAAAAACAACAGGCAAAAGGGGGATCTGCAGGGAGGCTAGGTGTTCACCATAAGGTGTAATAACTCAGCAATGAGCCAGAGCTCAGGCCAGGTCTTTATAGCCAGGTAAGGTAGAAACCATCCTCCCCAGGAACCAATGGCAGGCGAGGAAGGTGGAAGGTGTGTACTGGGAATCTCCCTCAGCAAGGCTCACACCTGACAGCCGGATAATGCAGGAATGCTATGCACCCGGAAATGTGCGAGCAGCCTGCGTACTGCGCACGCGCCGCGCACACGCACCTCGGGGACCAGGTGTTCTACCGAGCTGAAGGGGAACCCGTGCCCTGCGCCGTGCCCGTTGTCCCTGAGTAGGGGTAACACCCCCTGCTTCCTGACAAGAATGCATAGTAAAATAGCGCTGGAGGGGTAAAAAATATAATAATAATAATTTAACTCACCTTAGTCCACTTGTTTGCGCAGCCGGCATCTCCTTCTGTCTTCATCTTAGCTGTGTGGAGGAACAGGACCTGTGGTGACGTCACTCCGGTCATCACATGATCCATAACATGATCTTTTAACATGGTGATGGATCATGTGATGACCGTAGTGACGTCACCACAGGTCCTGTTCTTCCACACAGCTAAGATGAAGACAGAAGGAGATGCCGGCTGCGCAAACAAGGATTAAGGTGAGTTAAATTATTTTTTATTTTGTTTTAACCCCTCCAGCACTATTTTACTATGCATTCTGTATTAGGAAATGCTATTATTTTCCCTTATAACCATGTTATAGGGGGAAATAATAATGATTGGGTCTCCATCCCGATCGTCTCCTAGCAACAGTGCATGAAAATCGCACCGCATCCGCACTTGTTTGCGGATGCTTTCAATTTTCACACAACCCCATTCATTTCTATGGGGCCTGCGTTACGTAAAAAATGCACAAAATAGAGCATGCTGCGATTTTCACGCAACGCATAAGTGATGCGTTAAAATCACCGCTCATTTGAACAGCCCCATAGAAATGAATGGGTCGGGATTCAGTGTGGGTGCAATGCGTTCAACTCGCGCATCGCATCCGCGTGGAATACTTGCCCGTGTAAAAAGGGGCCTTAGGGTTTTATAGGGCTCACCTATATGCTCCTTAGTTTGGGGTCAAGCCAGTCGGTTGTTTATTTATAAGTTCCAGCTATCTGCAACTTCACCTGTGACATTATAAACCGCCTAAACCATCTTAAGCATGGATCCGGTTTCAGCCTTGACTAACCGCATATACAAGGTATTTCACTGGAGGTAGCAGATGTCCGTAAAACTGTGTCTCAGTTTAAGGTGACCGGTTCTCCTGGCGTTCATAGAGTTTGTTCCAAGCCTAAGATCTCGCTTCCGAATACGTTCTCTGGGGTAGTCAGAATTTTGTTTGTTTTAGAGAGGATTGCAAACTCCATTTTCGCCTACTTCTCCATTCCTTTGGTGATGAGGAGCAGAGGGTGGGGATCATCATCTCGCTGCTGAGGGATAACGCTCAGTCTTGAACCTTTTCGCTGCCAGTGGGGGCACGTCCCCTCCGATCGGTGGATGAGTTTTTTGTAGCCCTGGGGCAGATATATGATGACCCGGATCGTATTGCTCTGGCTGAATCTAAACTGCGTCTTTTATGCCAGGGTAAACAGTCCGCAGAGATATATAGTTCTGAATATCGGAGATGGGCAGCTGATACTTGTTGGAATAATGCTGCACCCCGAAGTCAATTTTGCCATGGTCTTTCGGAAAGATTGAAAGATGCATTTGCTTTTCATAAGAGACCAGAGTCGTTAGAGTCTGCCATGTCTCTAGCTGTTCGCATTGACAGGCATCTTAGAGAGAGAGAGAGAGAGAGAGAGAGAGAGGAGACTACTCTTTCCTGTCATATTCAGCCCAAGGACAGTGGGGCTTTCTCATTCCGTGCGCAGGGGTCTCAGTCTGTTTCAATCCCCTCTGAGGAGGAGGCCATGCAGCTGGGTCCGCTTGCCTCTGATAGCAGAGGATTCTGCTCTCAGAGGAGGGTTTGTTTCTGCTGTGGGGGTATAAATCATTTGGCTAATGTTTGCGCTTCTAGGAGATTCATGGAATTTTCTGAGGGTAATAAAAAAAAATATTTAAAAAAATAAACCCTCTAAAAACTTTCCATTTGCTACTATGGGCAAGGTTGATGCGCAAATTGAAGGTTTGCCGTTTGCTTGTAGTTCCCGTTTTCTCCTACCTGCCAGGGTAGCGCTAGACAGTAAGAACATTGTTTGGGAGATTTTTGTAGATAGTGGAGCAGCTGTCAATCTCATTGATAATCAATTTGCAACAATGCATGGTTTTTGCTATCGATTCCGCTCCACTTTCTCAAAGCTCGTTAAAGGGCATAGTTCACAATATCCGTTTGAATGTAGGTGACGCTCATGTTGAGGATATGTCATGTTTCATCTTAAGTGGAGGATTACCTACTCCTCTAGTGTTGGGGCTACCCTGGCTCACTAAACATAACCCCACCATTGATTGGCAAGCAAGGCAAATAAATGGTTGGAGTGAGTTTTGCAGAGAGAATTGCCTCACGGCATTTCTTTCAGAGGTTTCTACCAAGACTCTGCCATCTTTTCTCTCTGAATTTTCGAATGTGTTTTCCGAGAGTGGTGTCCAGGAGTTGCCCCCTCACCGGGAGTATGACTGCCCTATTAATCTCATCCCAAGCGCCAAGCTGCCAAAATCATGATTATACAATCTCTCCCAACCTGAAAGAGTCACTATGCGTACTTATATCTCTGAGAGCCTGAGAAAGGGACACATCCGACCCTCGAAGTCACCTGTTGCCGCTGTTTTGTTTTTTTGTTAAGAAAAAAGATGCTTCTTTAAGACCTTAGAATAAATGGACGGCACTCACAGCAAATGGGGTCTATGGATACTATTTATTAGATAGGTTGCAAAAATAGGGTTATTAAAAATACCAGATGGTAGTTAACATGTGGTTTTATATTTATTCTTTAAAATATATGATTTTGTCAAAAGTTAGGATGTGCGCACTCCTTAAAGAGATAGGTGGGTCATTGGCCGATCCAGATATTGGCCGCTCTGAAAGCAGTGTAGTTGGGTTGGTGATCCCTTGTAGCAATAGATAGTTATAAATAGTTGTAAATATAAGTATAAGTTATTATTGGCTTCTGGATGTCTATGCTCTCTATAGGAGCTTCGACTTGTATTTAGGCCAGATCACAACCTGAAAGGCAAAGATCCCACAATGGGTACGTTACCACTCCTGTGTAGGATCTTCCTGTATCTTTCTGCGGCCGTCGGGGGGGGGGGGGGGGGGGGGTGGCGTCCTCCTCGCTGCGTGGGTCATTTCCACAAGTTCAGCTGTCGCAATCCTCCTTCCGGTGATATCACTTCCGGGTAGTGGTGTGATTTTTCGCGGTCGGCGTGTCACGTGTTCGGATCACTGCAGTCGGCGTGCCACGTGTTTGAATGAGCGGGCCTTCTTGAAAAATGGCGGGTTCTTTATGTATTCCGCAATCCTTTAGTTCCGCAAGCTTTTTAGTTGTTGTAAAGTATATTGGCCAATATAGTAGTGAATATGGGACTTATGGCTAACTCTCTCCCCATACGCGTTTCAGAGCTACCAGCTCCTTCTTCAGTGGGTGTGAGTGGCCATAGTCCCTTGCCCATATATTCTCTTATCTTGATTGGTTGATTGGTTAATTGAGAGGAGGAGATTGTGTACTCCTCTTTAGGTTTTGGTAAATTGTGGACTGGATTCAGATGGAATAGTTATTAGATAAAAAAAAAATATAAAATATACAATATAAAGTAAAAATAGGGTGTATAGATAGGGTGAATAAATAGTGGGAGATAGATTAAGGGAATAGATTATATATATAAATGAATAGATAAATAAATAAATGGATAACATGATTGATTAGAAAAATAATCATATGGTTGAGGGGTAATAGATAATATAGTATTAATATTATATATCTAAAAATTTATATTTTCCTGTTTCTTCAATCTGTTGACCTACTGGAAATGTGCATACTCTAATACTAAGCGTATTTTGATCTTGATAGCTATGTGTTTGCTGTCTGTCTATCCAAATTCTTCTTTACCCATTTTTTGGTTGAGCTCCTTCCACTAGTAGGAATGGACATCTGGAGACATATGGAAAATGACTGCAAAAATATTGATACATTGTCATTTGAGGAAACAGAAATCCCAAATACTTACCATATTAATAATAAATCAGAATCTGAATTGTTTAGAGAATTAGAAAAAAAATTATATAAACAACCCAGGCAGAAGCGGGAGATAAAATCACTCAATCAATATTTAGCCATAGATTGTATCCCAAAAGGATTATTACTAACAAAAGAACCAGCAGAGGATTTAATTAATGAAACATTCAAACAGGAATGGGAGACCCTCCTCAAAATCCAATCAAGAACATTAATAGAACTTATAATTAAAAGACTGACAAATACTAGAAGATACGATTGAACAAATCTCACAACTAAGGGAAGTAATAGATAAATTACAACACAATGAGTATTTTAATATGTGGCAAAAGAGAATATGTACGGGTCTAGACAACCTAGAACCAAAAATTATGAGTAGGAAAAATAAAAAAATAAAACACAAATATTTTACCAAACTGAACATCCAAGTAGTCCCCAAGAACGGATAGAAAGAACACCAAGTCCGACACAAGAAAACATTACAACTAAACCAAAGAAAAATAAACAAGATCAAATTAGAAATAACATACAAACAAGATACAATGTCCCCACAAATAATCACTATGAAGCTTTAGAATCACCACATTTTTTAGACCAGACCCCGCCACAACCACAGGACACGGTCACACTATTATTCACGATCACCAAAGTGACACATCAGAGCATAAACCCCAGTACACTACTACAACTTGAGACACAGAAACAACACACAAAGAGAGCCATCAACTCAGGATCAACACGAAGCGAGACAAACAAATGTCCCTCACAGACAACAATATTGGAAACACCAACAAATAGAACAACCAATGAAGAACATAATTAGAACCCAGGAATACAGACCTCAAAATAGATACGATGAGGCAGACACAGAAAGAATGCCACTGAGGTACCACAAGACACACCAGACAAGAAAAGTAATACAGTAAATCTCAGCAGCACGACTTGACAGACACACAAAAACGACTCTTAAATAAGGGACTAAAATTTTCTCCCACCCACAATCTAGATAAATTTAGCACCTATATAGGGGTGAAAAAAATTAATTAGAAAACTTTGCCTAAAGAAATTATAGTCTACTAACGCAACCAAATCGAGTCGGTCAGACTAATATTGATAATGATGGGCTAAACACTTTGAATCCAATAGAAATTCACAACTAATGGGTAGCTTAATAATACTTAACATTTATTAGTATCAAAATAAAATAATAGGCCCTTTAATGATTTAAAAATTGCATTGAATGCAACCAACTAGCTGCATAAGTATCTCATAATAGGAATGCTATCAGGAAATGGGAGGGGACCAAAGTGCAGGGATAGCGATGCCAATAGAGCGAGAGGAAGAGATGCACAGTTAGAAAGACACACTGCTGGGTCCAAAGCCCTAGGTGTCCCTTGTGCTCTCTCCTCTCCCCCCTTCCTAGTACAGTAACTCCCAAAAAACGGCTGTCGCCAGCCAAGGTGTGCACCGCACGGCCACAAAATTGCAAACTCCTATAAATGCATAACACGCCAGCGGTGATGTTCATACAAAATATTTTATTAAACATATATGCAAAAAATACAATACATAATTAAAACCCAGAAGGGAAATACAGATAAGTGTGGATGAAAGATACCCCCTATGGCCAGTATATGTATCAGTGCATACTTGTAACAAATTGCCACTGTCCATGTGGTGCATCGGAAACCCCAGCAAACATGCTGCAGATGATGATGAATCAAATCAGAAAATAATGATGGATATATCAAAAATTATGTCAGTAAACATACAAATATGTCAGCAAACTCCAAGTAGGGTCACCTCAGTGACGATATAGTCATATCACAGATGGAAAATACTACACTGGGAGGCTGAGGAGACCCTGGAGCATGGATAGTATGCAGCACAGCAGGGGCACCGGCGATCACATAAGCAGCATCAAAGGCATAAAAAGTACATAGAAATGAAATAACCAACCTGGATAGGGGGGGAAACCCGACGACCGTTTCACTCTCTGGCTTTTCCACAGGGCACAATGAACCTGCCAAACATCCCCATCCTTATATTCCAGTCCTTTCTCACTAGCCCAATCAGGTGCGGGCAATCCATACCTAACCTGCTGCACCTGCGGTATGCAATCGCACTGCCGGCCCCCAGCATGCGTGCCGTCATAGCAGCGCACGCCCATGGGTTGGATCACAAGTCATGGGGGCAGGACGGCCCCTCCCCCCGGCCCGCGTCAAAGGCGCGTGACCGGAAGTGGGAAGAACACACCCCGGCTAACCACATGACCCACGCCGGGCGTCCGCGGCTGCCAGGCAACCACCTACAGGCAACCAGCGGACAAAATAAACCAGCCTGTCTCCCCTGTTTACATGTATGTGCAGCAGTCAGATGGATACTAAAAGGGCAAACCGATCACTGATGCAATACTGCATTCTCCATTATATAAAAGATCTATCATAGCAGCATATATATAATTATTGAATCAATAAATCCATATGCAATGTGATATACAAAAAGTTTATTAAAAATTATTGATTATTAAGTGTAAAACAAAAATAATCATTATACAATATACTATAATATACATACTCATAATTAGGATCATAACTCTATGCAAATAACTTGCAGGGTATTATCTGACATAGCATATAAAGGTCCAAAAGATCTAAAATTAGACAGCCAAAATTAAATATACCTGCCCGCTATCATATATTTACATAGCAGAAATGATCATTCAGCAACAATATATCCAATCATAAGTGACAAAAATAATAAATAATTATATATGCTAAAATTGTACACATGATATACATAAATGATAAATAAAAATACATATAAAATTAATGAATGACCATGATTGCAATTCAGACATAATCACACAGTGTATGTACCCATAAACCTAATACAGAAAACAACAAATATCATGATTCGACCAGTATTTATGAACCAATATTACATTTAAACAGTGAAGGGTCTCATTAGAAAACCCATAATAAATAGCAAAAGAACAAACGTATAATAATGCTGTGAAAAAAGGGGGAAGACTACAATTGTTAATAACAACAGATGTGTAATAAAAAATAAATAAAAAAAAGATGATACAGGTGTGCAAAATGAAAGTGTGCAGTGCGTAGGTGAAGGTGCATGCAAAAATAAATAACCAGTTATATAAACAAATAAAATATCACATACATATGCGACAAAAACATTCTACACAAACATGCAGCCACTATGATGCTACTGATACTGATGCATCATAGGTCAGAGAGTGCCTATTGCATCAGGTGGACCAGTCTCACATCAACCCCTGTTTAGCTTCACATTCATAGTGGTCCAAGGTCAATATGGCACACCATATGTGTGTATACTAACACCCTAACCATACATTTTAGAGGATCCCTGACGGGACTAGTGTTTTGTACATCCTGTGAATATACAATCATGTAATATCAATAAAAGATTACAGCTCCACGCGAGCGATCCATACATCAAGTCGGCGCGTAATGGTACTCCCCCAAAAGCGCATTGTGTAGGCCACAGGATCTAGAAGGACTGAAGGAATAGAAATTTAGAGACATAAGCAGGGAACCAGACATAACACTAGAACTAATAAAAACAAATAATACAGACAATAAAAAATGTGTACTGCTAAAAACTCACCTAGTGAATGTTCAGAATCCTGTGAGCGCAACATGAGGGAGCCTACAAGAAAGGCACAAAGCTATTATAATCATTTAGTCCATATGGTCAGATGGAGTTGAGGGTGAAGATCCACCGGGATTCGCGTTGTGCAAGAATCCTCTTCTAATCACCTCCCCTAGGGGATTTCTTGACATGGTCAATTCCCCATAACCTCAACAGGGAGCCATTGCAGTCATGTTCTTCTTTGAAATGTCTGGGTATGGTCGTGAGGAGATCGTCGTCCGTACTATCAGCGGCTGCTGTGATCCCCAGTACATGTTCACGAATACGTTTCTTGAATTGGCGCGTCGTTAGCCCCACATAAATATTATCGCAGGGGCATACGGCCCAGTATATCACCCCAGTAGTCGCACAATCGATAGGGTGGGTGATCCGATATTCCTTCTTACGCATGGTATCCCAGAAGATGTCAGCCCTGTCCATGTTACAACAGGCCACACATTTCCCGCACGGTTTATTGCCCCATCTGGGGCCCTTGGACCCAAACAGGCCAGGTTGTTTCACTATGTGATGGCTTCGTAGCAGATGGTCCTTTCAATTTTTGGACCGTCTAAATGTGATACGTGGACGGGCCGACATTGTTGGTCCCAGTTGTGGATCCCCGCGTAGAATTCTCCAATATTTGAGTAATACCTCACCTATTGCCGTGCAGTTGTTGTTATATGTGGTGATAAAGCATGTTTCATCTGATGCAACCCGTCGTACTCGTGGCTGCAGGAGTTCCGGGCGTTTGGCATGGCGTGCTCGGCGATATGCCCTCTCAATCGGGCGTCGTGTATACTCCCGCTGTTGGAATCTCTTCCGCAGGTCGTTAGCCTGGATTTCAAAAAGATAGTCAGAGGAGCAAATCCTTCTTGCCCGCAGAAACTGCCCAACAGGGATACTGTTGATCAGATTCTTTGGGTGAGAGGATTGTGCAAATAAAAGCGAATTTACCGAAGTGTGATTCCTGAACAAATCTGAGGATATCCTCCTATCATCATTCACCCGTAGCTTCACATCCAGGAAGTCGATCTCATTCCTACTGCAGGTAAATGTGAGTCGGATGTTGAGCTGGTTCTTATTTAGCTCATCCACAAACAACCTGAATTCATCGGTGGACCCCTGCCAGATGATAAGCAGATCACCAATGTATCTTCCCCAGTATTGGACCTTACATCCAAGGGAAGATACATTTATCTGTAGGATCTCTCTCTCCCACAGCCCCAGGAACAGATTAGCACATGAGGGTGCACAAGCTGTAGGAAAAAGAGACCCCAAACGTGAAAAAGATGTGGGTAAGCACAAATTCTAAAAGCAGCATGATGAACTTACATTTCTTATCCTCCACATTGGAGCTATGCAAGAAGAATTCCGCTGCCCTGAGTCCATCCGAGTGTTTGATGGATGTATATAACGACTCAACATCACACGTCGCCAGTAACATGTCGGAATCCAGGTGTAAATCCTCCATTCTTCTGAGTACATCCATAGTGTCCTTCAGGTGTGATGGTAACTCCTCAACCAATGGGTGCAAAAAAGAGTCGCTGTATTTGCATACTGCCTCATTCAAGCTGTTAGTTCCCGATACGATCGGGCGTCCCGGGGGTTCCTGCAGACTTTTATGCACCATCGGGAGAAGATATAGGGTGGGAATTACCGGATGCTCTTGCAACAAATACAGTGCCTGTTTAGCAGAGATAACACCCTCCACCACACCCCCATCCAGAATGATCCTCAGTTCCTCCGTGTATTTGATGCTAGGATTGAAGGTCAGTTTGGCATAACAAGATTTGTCATGCAACTGTCTCCAAACCTTTTTTTCGTACATGGTGCGGGGCCAGATGACAATATTGCCCCCCTTATCAGCGCCTTTGACCACCACATCATTCCATGTTTTCATTTCCTGTAGGACAATCCTCTCCCCTTTCGTGCAATTATCCATAGCATTAGATGCCGAGATTTTACTCAAATCGTTACATACCATTTGTACAAATAAGTCAATGTTGGGAAAGATTGACAGTGGGGGGAATTTCTTGGACTTAGGGCACAGTGTCTTAGGGAACTCACCAATGTCACCAGCTGTATCCTGCTCCTCCAACAGAGACGTCAATGTGGCCAATGCTTCTTGCTCCTGTGGGGTAGGGAACTTGGGATCCGGCCTCCGATAAAATAATTTTTTCAAAACCAGCTTGCGCGCTAACAAGTGCTGTCAAAAACAAATCAAAATCACAACTGGGGGAAAAAGAAAGACCCTTCCCCAGAATCGATCTCTGGTCATCCGTCAGTACCCGTGTAGACAACTTAATTACCTGTAACAATCACACTTGAAGGACACTATGGATGTACTCAGAAGAATGGAGGATTTACACCTGGATTCCGACATGTTACTGGCGACGTGTGATGTTGAGTCGTTATAGACATCCATCAAACACTCGGATGGACTCAGGGCAGCGGAATTCTTCTTGCATAGCTCCAATGTGGAGGATAAGAAATGTAAGTTCATCATGCTACTTTTAGAATTTGTGCTTACTCACATCTTTTTCACGTTTGGGGGTCTCTTTTTCCTACAGCTCCGGGGCACAGCGATTCTTGTGCACCTTCATGTGCTAATCTGTTCCTGGGGCTGTGGGAGAGAGAGATCCTACAGACTGGGGAAGATACATTGATGATCTGCTTATCATCTGGCAGGGGTCCACCGAGGAATTCAGGTTGTTGAATCCAGAGGGAAAACAAACCAGGCTGGTGTAGTGAGCTGCATCTATATTTATTTATATAAGGAGCTATATAACGCGAGTTTGACCGCGTTTAACAAGTGGCTCAAGAACTGGTGTAGGAAGGAGGGGTTTGGGTTCCTGGAGAACTGGGCCGACTTCTCTATCGGCTACAGGCTCTATCGTAGGGACGGGCTGCACCTCAATGGGGAAGGGGCAGCTGTGTTGGGGAAGAAGATGGCTAGAAGGTTGGAGGAGTGTTTAAACTAGGGACTGGGGGGAGGGTAATTATGTTATAGGATGGGAAGATAGTGCAGATAGAGACCGGGGGCAAGGTAGTGAGACTGGGGGAGGAATAGAAGGAAGGACTAGAACAGTTCAGAAGGAAAGGTGTAGGGTAAAAAATGTACATAAGCCTCTCAAATGTATGTATACTAATGCCAGAAGCCTGACTAATAAAACTGGTGAACTGGAATTAGTGATGTGTGAGGAGGACTATGACATAGTGGGAATAACTGAGACATGGCTGGATGATAGCTATGACTGGGCAGTTAATGTACAGGGTTACAGTCTGTTTAGAATGGATCCTCAAAACCGGAGAGGGGGAGGGGTCTGCCTTTATGTAAAGTCCAGTTTAAAGCTCCGTGAAGATATAAGTGAGGGACATGAACATGTGGAGTCACTGTGGGTAGAGATACATGGCGCTAAAAACAATAATAAATTACTAATAGGAGTTTACTATAAACCACCTAATATACCAGAGTCCACAGAAAATCTACTACTAAATGAGATTGACGAGGCGGCAAATCATAATGAGGTGGTTATTATGGGGGACTTCAACTACCCAGATATAGACTGGGAAACTGAAACTTGTATATCTCATAAAGGAAACAGGTTCTTGGCAATAACCAAAGACAATTACCTCTCCCAACTGGTTCAGGACCCGACTAGAGGGACGGCCATACTGGACTTAGTATTAACCAATAGGCCTGACAGAACAACAGACGTGCAGGTTGGGGGACACCTGGGAAATAGTGACCACAAAGTAATAACCTTCCAATTATCATTCAAGAGAGCGTTTCTACAGGGAGGAACAAAAATACCAAACTTCAAAAAAGCTAAATTTAGCCAACTAAGAGAGGCCATAGGCCTAACTAAATGGGATAAAGTCCTCACAAATAAAAATACAGCCACAAAATAGTATATCTTTAAAAGCATCCTAAAATCTCATTGCGAGAGGTACATACCGTATGGGAATAAAAGGTTAATGAACAAAAAGAAACCAATGTGGATAAACAGAACTGTAAAGAAAGCAATAAATGACAAAAAGAAAGCATATAAAACACTAAAACAGGAAGGTAGCACGGAAGCACTGAAAAAAGGAAAAAAATAGAACATGTAAAAAACAAATAAAAGCGGCCAAACTAGAGACCGATTAATTGCCAAAGAGAGTAAAACTAACCCTAAAATGTTCTTCAATTATATAAATGTTAAAAAGTATAAATCTGAAGGTGTTGGCCCGTTAAAGAGTAATGAGGGGGGAGTCGCAGAGAGCGACGAGGAGAAAGCAAAGCTGTTAAATATTTTCTCTCTCCAATGTATTCACTGAGGAAAATAAACTGTCAGATGACATGCCGAATGTTGAAATAAATTCCCCATTGAAAGTGTCCTGTCTGACCCAGGAAGAAGTACAACAGCGACTTAAAAAGATTAAAATAGACAAATCGCCAGGACCGGATAGCATACACCCCCGTATCCTAAGGGAATTAAGTAATGTCATAGCCAGACCCTTATTTCTGATATTTGCAGAGTCTATATTGACAGGGAATGTCCCACAGGATTGGCGCATGGCAAATGTGGTGCCAATATTCAAAAAGGGTCCAAAAACAGAGCCTGGAAACTATAGGCCGGTAAGTTTAACATCTGTTGTGGGTAAACTGTTTGAAGGTTTTCTGAGAGATGCTATGTTAGAGCATCTTAACGGAAATAAGCAAATAACGCCATATCAGCATGGCTTCGTGAGGGATCGGTCATGTCAAACAAATTTAATCAGTTTCTATGAGGAGGTAAGTTCTAGACTTGACAGCGGCGAATCAATGGATGTCTTGTATCTGGACTTCTCCAAAGCATTTGACACTGTACCACATAAAAGGTTAGTATATAAAATGAGAATGCTCGGTCTGGGAGAAAGGGTCTGTAAGTCCGAGCATTCTGGCTCAATGATAGAAAACAGAGTGGTTATTAATGGTACATACTCAGATTGGGTCACTGTCATTAGTGGGGTACCTCAGGGGTCAGTATTGGACCCTATTCTCTTCAATATATTTATTAATGATCTTTGTAGAAGGCTTGCATAGTAAAATATCAATTTTCGCAGATGACACTAAACTGTAAAGTAATTAACACTGAAGAGGACAGTATACTGCTACAGAGCGATCTGGATAGATTGGAGGCTTGGGCAGATAAGTGGCAGATGAGGTTTAACACTGACAAATGTAAAGTTATGCACATGGGAAGGAATAATGCAAGTCACCCATACTTATTAAATGGTAAAACACTTGGTAACACTGACATGGAAAAGGATCTAGGAATTTTAATAAACAGCAAACTAAGCTGCAAAAAACAGTGTCAGGCAGCTGCTGCCAAGGCCAATAAGATAATGGGTTGCATCAAAAGGGGCATAGATGCCCGTGATGAGAACATAGTCCTACCACTTTACAAATCATTAGTGAGACCACACATGGAGTACTGTGTAAAGTTCTGGGCTCCAGTGAACAAAGCAGACATAGCAGAGCTGGAGAGGGTCCAGAGGAGGGCAACTAAAGTAATAACTGGAATGGGGCAACTACAGTACCCTGAAAGATTATCAAAATTAGGGTTATTCACTTTAGAGAAAAGACGACTGAGAGGAGATCTAATTAATATGTATAAATATATCAGGGGACAGTACAGAGATCTATCCAATCATCTGTTTATCCCCAGGACTGTGACTGTGACGAGGGGAAATCCTCTGCGTCTGGAGGAAAGAAGGTTTGTACACAAACATAGAAGAGGATTCTTTACGGTAAGAGCATTGAGACTATGGAACTCTCTGCCTGAGGAGGTGGTGATGGTGAGTACAATAAAGGAATTCAAGAGGGGCCTGGATGTATTTCTGGAGTGTAATAATATTACAGGATATAGCTACTAGAGAGGGGTTGTTGATCCAGCGAGTTATTCTGATTGCCTGATTGGAGTCGGGAAGGAATTTTTATTCCCCTAAAGTGAGGAAAATTGGCTTCTACCTCACAGGTTTTTTTTGCCTTCCTCTGGATCAACTTGCAGGATGACAGGCCGAACTGGATGGACAAATGTCTTTTTTCGGCCTTATGTACTATGTTACTATGTTTGTGGATGAGCTAAATAACCAGCTCAACATCCGACTCACATTTACCTGCAGTAGGAATGATATCGACTTCCTGGATGTGAGGCTACAGGTGGATGATGATGGGAGGATATCCTCGGATTTGTTCAGGAAACACACTTCAGTAAATTCGCTTTTATTTGCACAATCCTCTCACCCAAAGAATCTGATAAACAGTATCCCTGTTGGGCAGTTTCTGCGGGCAAGAAGGATTTGCTCCTCTGACTATCTTTTTAAAATCCAGGCTGACGACCTGCGGAAGAGATTCCAACAGCGGGAGTATACACGACGCCCGATTGAGAGGGCATATCGCCGAGCACGCCATGCCAAACGCCCGGAACTCCTGCAGCCACGAGTACGACGGGTTGCATCAGATGAAACACGCTTTGTTTCATCTGGTCCCAGTTGTGGATCCCCGCGTAGTATTCCCCAATATTTGAGCAATAGGTGAGGTATTACTCAAATATTGGGGAATACTACACGGGGATCCACAACTGGGACCAACAATGTCGGCCCGTCCACGTATCACATTTAGACGGTCCAAAAATTGAAAGGACCATCTGCTACGAAGCCATCACATAGTGAAACAACCTGGCCTGTTTGGGTCCAAGGGCCCCAGATGGGGCAATAAACCGTGCGGGAAATGTGTGGCCTGTTGTAACATGGACAGGGCTGACATCTTCTGGGATACAATGCATAAGAAGGAATATCGGATCACCCACCCTATCGATTGTGCGACTACTGGGGTGATATACTGGGCCTTATGCCCCAGCGATAATATTTATATGGGGCTTACGACGCTCCAATTCAAGAAACGTATTCGTGAACATATACTGGGGATCACAGCGGTCGCTGATAGTACAGACGACGATCTCCTCACGACCATACCCAGACATTTCAAAGAAGAACATGACTGCAATGGCTCCCTGTTGAGGTTTAGGGGAATTGACCATGTCAAGATATTCCCTGGGGGGGTGATTGGAAGAGGATTCTTGCACAACGCGAATCCCGGTGGATCTTCACCCTCAACTCCATCTGACCATATGGACTAAATGATTATAATAGCTTTGTGCCTTTCTTGTAGGCTCCCTCATGTTGCACTCACAGGATTCTGAACATTCACTAGGTGAGTTTTTAGCAGTACACATTTTTTATTGTCTGTATTATTTGTTTTTATCAGTGCTAGTGTTATGTCTGGTTGCCTGCTTATGTCTCTAAATTTCTATTCTTTCAGTCCTTCTAGATCCTGTGGCCTACACAATGCGTTTTTGGGGGAGTACCATTACGCGCCGACTTGATGTATGGATCGCTCGCGTGGAGCTGTAATCTTTTATTGATATTACATGATTGTATATTCACAGGATGTACAAAACACTAGTCCCGTCAGGGATCCTCTAAAATGTATGGTTAGGGTGTTAGTATACACACATATGGTGTGCCATATTGACCTTGGACCACTATGAATGTGAAGCTAAACAGGGGTTGATGTGAGACTGGTCCACCTGATGCAATAGGCACTCTCTGACCTATGATGCATCAGTATCAGTAGCATCATAGTGGCTGCATGTTTGCGTGGAATGTTTTTGTCGCATATGTATGTGATATTTTATTTGTTTATATAACTGGTTGATTTATTTATTTATTTTTGCATGCACCTTCACCTACGCACTACACACTTTCATTTTGCACACCTGTATCATCTTTTTATTTATTTATTTTTTATTACACATCTGTTGTTATTAAAAATTGTAGTCTTCCCCCTTTTTTCACGGCATTATTATATGTTTGTTCTTTTGCTATTTATTATGGGTTTTCTAATGAGACCCTTCACTGTTTAAATTTAATACTGGTTCATAAATACTGGTCAAATCATGATATTTGTTGTTTTCTATATTAGGTTTATGGGTACTTACACTTTGTGATCATGTCTGAATTGCAATCATGGTCATTCATTAATTTAATATGTATTTTTATTTATCAATTATGTATATCATGTGTACAATTTTAGCATATATAATTATTTATTATTTTTGTCACTTATGATTGTATATATTGTTGCTGAATGATCATTTCTGCTATGTAAATATATGATGGCGGGCAGGTATATTGAATTTTGGCTGTCTAATTTTAGATATTTTGGTCCTTTATATGCTATGTCAGATAATACCCTGCAAGTTATTTGCATAGCGTTATGATCCTAATTATGAGTATGTATATTATAGTATATTGTATAATGATTATTTTTGTTTTACACTTAATAATCAATAATTTTTAATAAACTTTTTGTATATCACATTGCATATGGATTTATCGATGCAATAATTATATATATGCTGCTATGATAGATCTTTTATATAATGGAGAATGCAGTATTGCATTAGTGATCGGTTTGCACTTTTAGTATCACTCTGACTGCTGCACATACATGTGAACAGGGGAGACAGGCTGGTTGATTTTGTCCGCCGGTTGCCTGTAGGTGGTTGCCTGGCAGCCGCAGACGCCCGGTGTGGGTCATGTGGTTAGCCGGGGTGTGTTCTGCCCACTTGTGATCCAACCCATGGGCGTGCGCTGCTATGACGGCACGCATGCTGGGGGCCGGCGGTGTGATTACATCCCGCAGGTGCAGCACCTGATTGGGCTAGTAAGAAAGGACTGGGATATAAGGATGGGGATGTTTGGCAGGTTCATTGTGCCCTGTGAAAAAGCCAGAGAGCGAAACGTTCGTCAGGTTTCCCCCGGATCCAGTTTGGTTATTTCATTGCACTTTTTATGCCTTTGATGCTGCTTATGTGATCGCCGGTGCACCAGCTGTGCTGCATACTATCCATGCTCCAGGGTCTCCTCAGCCTCCCAGTGTAGTATTTTCCATCTGTGATATGACTATATCGTCACTGAGGTGACCCTACTTGGAGTTTGCTGACATATTTGTATGTTTACTGACATAATTTTTGATATATCCATCATTATTTTCTGATTTCATTCATCATCATCTGCAGCATGTTTGCTGGGGTTTCCGATGCACCACATGGACAGTGGCAATTTGTTACAAGTATGCACTGATACATATACTGGCCATAGGGGGTATCTTTCATCCACACTTATCTGTATTTCCCTTCTGGGGTTTTATTATCTATTGTATTTTTGCACATATTTTGTATGAACATCACCGCTGGCGTGTTGAGCATTTATAGGAGTTTGCCCCTTCCTAGTACACTAGCCCTGTTATCACCCTACCTAAACATGGACTACCCAGCTTTGTCAGACAGATAGAATAGGGTCCTATGGATCCCAATAATCTCTATCGGCTTATGGAGAGCAAAAAAGACTGACAAAGAAGTTGAGGTTGACTATGCTGTGTCACAATGTGGCTAATTATAGCCTCCAACACTAGATGCACACAACGCTCTGGGGTCAGTGAAGATCCCTTGATACAAACAATCATAAAATGTCCCGACGCGTTTCCTCGAAGGTTAACAATTCCACAGAGGACTATTTCCTATTTATGTGACCACTAGATAAACAGGTCACTTGTTCAAGTGGAGTGTATACAAGAGACACACGTTAAATGTACACCAGGTTCATACGGTACAGTCAAACCAAGCTGCTAGTGACTACAAGATATCTTGTCACCATTTCAATCAAGTATCTCAAATTATGGGTTTGTGGCCACTAGATGTCAGGTCACCATCCAATCAAAGTGTATACATCAATCATCAATCAGTTAAATTTCAGGCCGCTATAACCAAGACGGCCCTAAATTTCTTGTGACCACCAGTTTCCGGGTCACCGATCAGACCAAGTGTATCAAGTAAAACACCAGTATGATCATAGTCCAGGCTCATATAAAAACTATATACAGCACAGATTTAGTTACATTTAATATTTATTAGGATGTTGACTCCCAGGCATTGAATCAGCTTCCTCGGTCAGATATCACCAAACAAATTATGTTCTCAGCTGTTCAGTGTTGTGTGCACAGATAATAATGGAGGTAGCAATGGACATAGGTTTGCGGCTCATTTAAAAAGCCGCACTGCTCCGCCCATTCCCCGCCCAGTCACATTGCTCTATCTCATCCGACCGAGTCACATGACAAAGCACGTGATCAATCCCTGGTCAGATAACCAGGCGGTTCCAGGAAGAGACGTGAGAGCAGAGAGATGGGTATCTCACCCAACATCTTAAAGGATGTCAGTCTACTATTCAGCTTAAGTTATAGTATCCCGCAGGAAGGTAAGGGTCCTTTCACTTCTCTTAAAAATAAGAGCCTTAAAATGCCACCCTTGGGGGACCCGACATGTATAGATGTTTTTGTTAATCAGGTATGCCGTGATCTGACGAACCTCACCCCGTCCCTGCATGGATTCATTTGTAGTAAAGCAGAATACAAATCACTGCAAGATCTGGAACACAAGAAGGATTTGACCATCAAACCTTCTGATAAAGGAGGAAACATTGTTTTGATGGATACAACTGATTATAAGAGGATGTGCCAGGTATTGTTAAGTGATAGAGAAACATATGAGAAGCTAAGTGATGACCCCACTAATTATTTTCAGAAAGAACTAGTTATCATATTACGGGCAGCCAAGATAGAAAATTTGATCTCAGGGGAAGAATTTGTTTTTTTTTTATCAAAAAAATTTCCAACTGTAGCCACTTTCTACAGCTTACCAAAGGTTCACAAAGGTTGCACCCCCTTAAAAGGACGCCCCATTGTATCAGGCGTGAATAGCCTGACCCAAAATGTGGGGATCTAACTAGACTGCATCTTGGCACCTTTTGTCAAGACACTGCATATGTGAGAGATACGAGTGACCTCTTGGGCCGTCTGGAGGGGATATCGCTGGAGGAGAGTACATCTTTGGCTTCAATCGACGTAGAAACTCTTTACTCCTCCATACCCCATACTCTGGGAATGAGGGCAGTTGAGACATTTCTCAGCACTAGGGGACAACAATTCCACCTACATAACACACTTGTGCTGCGCCTATTAGACTTCGTCCTAACGAGGAATTACTTTCTGTTTGATGGGGTCCTTTACCACCAGCTCAGGGGCACCGCGATGGGGAGTTCATGTGCCCTGTCGTATGCAAATCTGTTCCTGGGCTGGTGGGAACGAACCCTAGTATTTAGTGATGTACCCAGCAATTATATCTCATGTATAGTTACACAGGCCAGATTTATTGACAACATTTCTGTTGTCTGGAAGGGGGAAGAGAGAGATTTTGTGGACTTCATACAGGAGTTGAATACAAACTCCATCAATATAAAGTTCACCTCAGAGTTCAAAACCAATACCCTGCCGTTCCTCGACATTGAAATATCAAGGGACAAGGAGGACATTGTACAAACAAGGACATTCAGAAAGCCCGTCTCTACGAATTCGCTTCTGCATTGGAGCAGCCAGCACCCACAACCCCTGAAGAAAGGGATACCGGTGGGACAGTACCTACGTATTAGGAGGAACTGTTCCACCTGGGGGGATTTTAAACAACAAGCAAATGACCTGCGGTGCAGATTTCGCGAGAGGGGCTATCCTGATACAGTTCTTAGATCAGCATACAAAAGAGCCTGTGAGAGCAACCGGGATGAACTACTGTACCCTAAACCTAAAACAACAAACAGTGGACCCATACGCCTCATAGGCACCTTTGACGGTGCATCAGACGAGGTAAAACAGGTGCTGAGAAATCATTGGGATGTTCTCTTGCTTGACCCTGATATTAAAAATGTTGTCTCTGAGACAGCACAAATCACCTACCGTAAGGGCCTTAGCCTTAAAGATTGCCTAGTCCACAGCCACTTCAGTGAGAATCAAGATACCACAGAAACATGGCTCTGGCGTCCTGTTGGGTGTTTTCACTGTAGTGGCTGTGTGGCGTGCCCACATATAGTCCAGGGACGCTCATTTTGTGGCAATGTCACTGGTACAATATACCAAATTAGACACTTTGTGAATTGCCGCACTAAGGGTGTGATATACAAGGTAAACTGTAAATGTGGCCTGGAATATGTGGGCAAGACCACTCGTGAGCTGCGGCGACGAGTGGGTGAACACTTGGGTGATATAAGAAATGATAGAGATACACCCTTGGCAAAACATGTCAATGGGTTACACGGAGGCAAATTTCTGGCCTAAAATTCATGGGGATTGAAATGGTCCCACGACCAAGACGGTGAGGGGATTGGGACAGGAGGGTCTTGCAGAGGGAGACTTGGTGGATCTTCCAGCTGAAAACGGTGGCTCCTATGGGATTGAACGAACAGCTGTCATTTAGCTGCTATATTGATCCCTGAGGCGCCTGGATCGGCACCAACCCATGTGTCCCCATCCTCTCCCCTTCCCCTTCACTTATACATTTATTTAGAGTTTCATATTTACATCTATATGAGCCTTATGTGATGTCTGGGTCTCAAACTGGGAGAATTGCTGAGTTCAGGGTTGCTGTTTAGTTAATTTTAATCATGTCTGTTATCATGAGGACCAGTCATAGAAGCTCCTATATGCAATCCCGGGGTCCGCTGACCTTGCAGACCACTGGGATAATGATTTTATTGGAACAATGTGTATGGTGGGCCAGGATTGCCTGTTGGTCCCACTGATACATTGTAACGAACCCGCCTGCCGATGACGTGAATAGCTTTGAGTGATTCTGGGCAGCGCTTAGGCTTTGGCAGCTGCGATACTGACCGCTCGCATACTGGGGTCTCCGCCCCATGGAGACGCACGGTGTTTGAGCTGTTGCCCTGCAGTGATGACACTTCCTCCTGACGGGTGCTTCCTGGGGCCGCCTGGTCATCTGACCGGAGATTGATCACGTGATTTGTCATGTGACTCGGTCGGATGAGATAGAGCAACGTGACTGGGCGGGGAATGGGCGGAGCAGTGCGGCTTTTTAAATGAGCCCCGAACCTATCTCCATTGGTACTGCCACACGCAGGACGCCGAGGAGAGACATCCGCACTCTGTCTGTGTACAATTGATATCGCATATTGAACAGATAAGTAAAAAGTTGACTCTGTGCCTTTATACCGTTGCTGTTAAGCGTTATATGTGCACACACCACTGAACACCTGAGAGTATAATTCGTTTGGTGATATCTGACCAAGGAAGCTGATTCAATGCCTGGGAGTCAACATCCTAATGAATATTGAATGTAACTAAATCTGGGCTGTATATAGTTTTTATATGAGCCTGGACTATGATCATACTGGTGTTTCACTTGATACACTTGGTCACCGAAAAATGGTGGTCACAAGAAATTTTGGGCCGTCTTGGTTATAGCGGCCTGAAATTTAACTGATTGATGATTGATGTATACACTTTGATTGGATGGTGACCTGACATCTAGTGGCCATAAACCCATAATTTGAGACACTTGATTGAAATGGTGACAATATATCTTGTAGTCACTAGCAGCTTGGTTTGACTGTACCGTATGAACCTGGTGTACATTTAACGTGTGTCTCTTGCATACACTCCACTTGAACAAGTGACCTGTTTATCTAGTGGTCACATAAATAGGAAATAGTCCTCTGTGGAATTGTTAACCTTCGAGGAAACGCGTCGGGACATTTTATGATTGTTTGTATCAAGGGATCTTCACTGACCCCAGAGTGTTGTGTGCATCTAGTGTTGGAGCATAGTCAACCTCAACTTCTTGGTCAGTCTTTTTTGCTCTCCATAAGCCGATAGAGATTATTGGGATCCATAGGACCGTATTCTGTCGGACAAAGCTGGGCAGTCCATGATTAGGTAGGGTGACGACAGGGCTAGTGTACTAGGACGGGGGGAGAGGAGATAGCGCAAGGGACACCTAGGGCTTTTGACCCAGCAGTGTGTCTTTCTAACTATGCATCTCTTCCTCTCGCTCTATTGGCATCGCTATGCCTGCACTTTGGTCCCCTCCCATTTCCTGATAGCATTGCTATTATGAGATACTAATGCAGCTAGTTGGTTGCATTCAATGCAATTTTTAAATCATTAAAGGGCCTATTATTTTATTTTGATACTAATAAATGTTAAGTATTATTAAGCCACCCATTAGTTGTGAATTTCTAAAGAAATAATGCACAAACCAATAAGATCTTCTACTTTTTGCCACACAGAACTAAAATTGAAATCAAAGAAATACCCCAAACAAGAAATGGGGGAGGATATAGTGACTTTCCGGAAATGCGTAGAGACTGATGTTAAAAAAATAAACACTAAGAAGACATACCTAACGAAAAATGAAGAAAAAGCCATCAAAGAACTTTAATCCACACATAATATAATTATTAGACCTGCAAATAAAGGCGGAGCCATAGTTATCCAAAACTTACAAGATTATGATTTAGAAAGCAAAGACAACCATCTGACTCCCAAACATATATCACCCTTAAAAAGGACCCAACGGAAAGATTCTATAACGATCTATTAATTTATGGACAACATGGAAAAGAAACAGGAATACTAACAGAACAGGAATTTTAGTTCATAACAGGATCACAAAATAGACTAACGTTTTTTTAACTGTTTACCCAAATTTCATAAGAATTCCACCAATCCACCAGGTAGACTAATTGTCTCAGGTATTGGCTCACTCACTTCAAATTTATCACAATATATAGACCTACTACTACAACCAACAGTTAAAAAAAATCACCATCTTACATTAAAGACACAACAGAAATAGTTAAAATTTTAGAACAAATAGACTACCAACAATCCTGGATTCTTGGAACATTGGATGTCAAATCCCTTTACACGATTTTCGATCATGAACAAGGAATAATCGCCAATTACAAACAACTCAACCATTATCAATTATTACCCCAAGAACAAATATATTTCATAATAGAGGGGGTACGGTTCATTTTGACCCATAATTATTTCACTTATGATTCGGATTTCCATTTACAAAAAAGAGGGACTGCCATGGGTACCAGGTTCACCCTCAAATATGTCAATATCTTTATGGCACATTGGGAACAGGAGATCATAGCACCTAAGCTGGGAGCGAACCTGGTACTCTGGCAACGTTATATAGATGACATCATATTTATATGGGCTGACACGGAAAACAAACTGAAAGAATTTCTAACAGATATTAATATAAATGAACAAAATATCACCTTCACTTCCAACATAAGCAATAAACAGATAGAATTTTTAGATCTTACAATTGTGGTATCAGGGACGAAACTTCTTTGTAGTACTGTACATATCAGAAACCTATTGGAAAAAATAATTATATTCTCCACTCCAGCTGCCATTTCCCAAGATGGCTCACAAACATACCGACTTTAGAAGATTAAAAAGAAACTGTACGGAAAATAGTCAATTTGAGGTAGAAGCAAACACCATAAAGAAAGAGTTTTTGGCTAAAGAATATCCAATTGAACTAATAGAAAACTTTTTGGAGAAAGTAAAACTAATAGACAGGAACACTTTCCTTTCCACACCTGAAGATCCAACCAAAACTGAAGATGAAAATATCAGACTAATAATATTCTTCAACACACATTATAAGAAAGTAGAAATGATCATCCATAAGCATTGGCACCATTTGCTAAGAGATAAATGAATAGGTAACATGCTCCCAGTGAAACCATTAATTACATATACCAAGGCCCCTAACTTAGGCCTTAAAATAGCCCCAACAATAAAAAATGAAAACTAGTAACAGTAATTCAAACTGGCTATCATTAAAAGGTTTCTTTAGATGTAGAAGATGCAAATACTGTAGAACCACAAATTTTCCTAAAAGAACCAATACAGTCAACTCCACACAAAATGATTTTGCATACCAAATCTGTGAACATCTCATCCGTGATGTGATCTACCTATTACAGTGTCCGTACCAAAAACAGTACGTAGGCAGGACCAAAAGACTTTTCAAAACAAGAATCTCGGAGCATATGACAAATATCAATAAGGGGTATGAGTTACATACAGTATCAAAACATTTCAAAGAACATCATAATAGTGACCCCACATTATTGACCTTTATGGCCTTTGAAAGAATAAAACGACATTGGAGAGGTTGAAATCATATAGAAAACATGTCAAGGATAGAATCAAGAAGAATCTTTGAATTTGATACAATGATACCTACAGGCCTTAATGCTGAAATGGAACTATTTGGTTTTCTGTGACATTAGGATGACTTTCAACTCTTTACCACCATGACCTTTGACCTCTGCCAACACATGAGTGGGATGTCCCCTGGCGACACGGAGTCAAGAGTCCGGCTGTCTACCAGCACCTTGAACCCGTCTCCCCGGGTGACCTCTCACCCTAACCGACTATGAGTAGCAAACACATACCTATCAAGATCAAAATACGCTTAGTATTAGAGTATGCACTTTTCCAGTAGATCAACAGATTGAAGAAACAGATAAATATAAATTTTTAGATATATAATATTAATACTATATTATCTATTAACCCTCAACCATATGATAATTTTTCTAATCAATCATGTTACCCATTTATTTATTTATCTATTCACTTATATATAATCTATTCCCTTAACACCCTCAGGACCTTGGACGAGTACACTCGTCCTGGAGCAACGGTACTTAGCACACCAGGACGAGTATATACGTCCTGCCATTAAACTGTCACCATGTCTGCAGACATGGTGACAGCGCTGAGTGCCGGCTGTTACACACAGCCAGGCACCCAGGATCAATGCCGAAGGGGGTCCTGTGACCCCCCTGTATCGGCGATCGCTGCAAACCGCAGGTCAGTTCAGACCTGCGGTTTGCAGCACTTTCTGTAGTTTCTGATCCCTGCGGTCCCTGAAAACACATTTTTTTAACCCCCCCTGCAACCCTGAATGCTTTTATGTCGGCGAGATGCAGGGGGGGCAGTTTGTGGGCGGTGCGGGCAGTTGCGGGAGGTGGTCAGTGGTACCAGAGTGTCAGCACATTGCTGACACTCTGGTATAAACGTCTGACATCGCTGCGATGTCAGCCGTTTCACCCTTTACGGAACGCGGTATGGAAGGGTTAAGTCAGGGAGCTCCCTCCCTCTGCCATCGGGGGGCTGCTGTGCCTTTGCAGCCCCCAGATGGATGGGGGGACAGAGAGAGGGAGCTCCCCTCCTTCCCCTTCCCCGTCTGCTCAGTTGTGGCAGACGGGAAAGGTTCCCATGGCATCCTGCTGTCCTTGGTGCTAAAAGCATAGATCTGTTCAGTGTAAGTAAAATACAGTACAGAACCCTATATAGGGTACTGTACTGTATTATACAGACATCAAACCCACTGGATCTTCACTGGGTCTAAAAAAAAGTAAAAAAAAGTAAATATAATAAAAACACATTTATCACTGAATAAAAATTAAAAAAATAAAATACACTACACATATTAGGTATCGCCACGTCCGTAACGACCTGATCTATAAAACGGTCATGTTACTTTCCCCAGCACGGAGAACGCCATAAAAATATAAAAATTTAAACTATCAGGAAATTGAAATTTTGCCCACCTTACTTCCCAAAAAAGGTAATAAAAGTGATGAAAAGAGTCGCATGTATGCCGAAATGGTACCAATCAAACCGTCACCTCATCCCGCAAAAAATGAGCCCCTACATGAGACAATCGCCAAAAAATAAAAAAACTATGGGGACACTATAACATGATTTTTTTTTTGTTTCAAAAATTATATTATTGTGTAAAACTTACATAAATTTTAAAAAAGTATACATATAAGTTATCGCCGCGTCCGTATCGACCAGCTCTATAATAATATCACATGAGCTAACCCCTCAGATGAACACCGTAAAAAATAAAAACTGTGCTAAATAAACAATTTTTTGTCACCTTACATCACAAAAAGTGTAATAGCAAGCGATCACAAAGTCATATGCACCCCAAAATAGCGCCAATCAAACAGTCTTCTCATCCCACAAAAATCATACCCTACCCAAGATAATTGCCCAAAAATCGCCCAAAAACTGAAAAAACTATGGCTCTTAGACTATGAAAACACTAAAACATGATTTTTTTTTGTTTCATGAATGAAATCATTGTGTAAAACTTACATAAATAAAAAAAAGTATACATATTAGGTATCGCCACTTCTGTATCGACCGGCTCTATAAAAATATCACATGACCTAACCCCTGAGGTGAACACCGTAAAAAAATAAAAATAAAAACGGTGTAAAAAAAGCAATTTTTTTGTCATCTTATGTCACAAAAAGTGCAATAGCAAGCAATCAAAAAGTCATATGCATCCCAAAATAGTGCCAATAAAACCGTCATCTCATCCCACAAAAAATGAGACCCTACTTTAGATAATCACCCAAAAACTGAAAAAACTATGGACTATGGAGACACTAAAACATATTTTTTTTGTTTCAAAAATGAAATCATTGTGTAAAACTTACATAAATAAAAATTTTTTATACATATTAGGTATCGCCGCATCAGTGACAACCTGCTCTATAAAAATACCACATGATCTAACTTTTCAGATGAATGTTGTAAATAACAAAATAAAAACGGTGCCAAAAAAGCTATTTCTTGTTACCTTGCCTCACAAAAAGTGTAATATAGAGCAACCAAAAATCATATGTACCCTAAACTAGTACCAACAAAACTTCCTCCCTATCTCGTAGTTTCTAAAATGGGGTCACTTTTTTGGAGTTTCTACTCTAGGGGTGTATCAGGGGGGCTTTAAATGGGACATGGTGTCCAAAAAAACTGTCTAGCAAAATCTGCCTTACAAAGACAGTATGGCATTCCTTTCCTTCTGCGCCCTGCCATGTGCCCGTACAGCGGTTTACGACCACATATGGGGTGTTTCTGTAAACTACAGAATCAGGGCAATAAATAATGAGTTTTGTTTGGCTGTTAAACCTTGCTTTGTAACTGGAAAAAAAAATAGTAAAATGGAAAATGTGCCCAAAAATAGAAATTCTGAAATTTCATCTCTATTTGCCAATAACTCTTGTGGAACACCTAAAAGGGTTAAAGTTTGTAAAATCAGTTTTGAATACCTTGAGGAGTGTAGTTTCTAGAATGGTGTCATTTTTGGGTGGTTTCTATTATATAAGCCTCACAAAGTGACTTCAGACCTGAACTGGTCCCTAAAAACTGGGTTTTTGAAAAGTTCAGAACAATTTCAAGATTTGCTTCCAAACTTCTAAGCCTTGTAACATCCCCAAAATATAAAATATCATTCCCCAAATGATGCAAACATGAAGTAGACATATGGGGAATGTAATGTAATAACTATGTTTGGAGGTATTACTATGTATTATAGAAGTAAAAAAATTGAAACTTTGAAATTTGCAATTTTTTAAAATTTTTGGGTAAATTTGGTATTTTTTTATAAATAAATTTTTATTTTTTTTACTTCATTTTTCTAGTGTCATGAAGTACAATATGTGCCGAAAAAACAGTCTCAGAATGGCCTGGATAAGTCAAAGCGTTTTAAAGTTATCACCACATAAAGTGACACTGGTCAGATTTGCAAAAAATGGCCTGGTCCTTAAGGTGAAAATGAGCTCGGTCCTTAAAGGGTTTCTACCACTTCGGTTTCACATATTTAGCTGTCAGACACTAGCGATCCGCTAGTGTCTGCTCTGCCCAACCATCCTAATATAATTGCTTTTGGGGCAGCAGTTTTGCTAAAAAAAGAACTTTTATTAATATGCTAATGAGCCTCTAGGTGCTATGGGGGCGTCATTAGCACCTAGAGGCTCCGTCTACCTTCAGAAACTGCCGCCACCCAGCGCGTCCCTCCAGCCCACCCATCTCCTCCTGAATGCGATCCTCCTTGTGAGCGCCTGTATTCGGCGCATGCGCAGTGAATGTCTGACAGCTTCCCTGCTCAGACATCTCCACTGCGCCTGTTCCTCGGAGCACTATGGCGTCATCGCGCAGGCGCAGTGGAGATGTCTCAGCAAGGAAGCGGTCAGACATTCACTGTGCATGCGCAGAATACATGCGCTCACAAGGAGGATCGCATTCAGGAGGAGATGGGCGGGCTGGAGGGATGCGCTGGGTGGCGGCAGTTTCTGAAGGTAAACGGAGCCTCTAGGTGCTAATAACGCCCCCATAGCACCTAGAGGCTCATTAGCATATTAATAAAAGTTCTTTTTTTAGCAAAACGGCTGCCCCAAAAGCAATTATATTAGGATGGTTGGGCAGAGCAGCCACTAGCGGATCGCTAGTGTCTGACAGCTAAATATGTGAAACCGAAGTGGTAGAAACCCTTTTTTTCGATCTAATAACTATTCCATCTGAATCCAGTCCACAACTTACCAAAACCTGAAGAGGAGTACACAATCCCCTCCTCTCAATTAACCAATCAACCAATCAAGATAAGAGAATATATATGGCCACTCACACCCACTGAAGAAGGAGCTGGTAGCTCTGAAACGCGTATGGGGAGTGAGCAGCCATAAGTCCCATATTCACTACTATATTGGCCAATATACTTTACAACAACTAAAAAGCTTGCGGAACTAAAGGATTGCGGAATACATAAAGAACCCGCCATTTTTCAAAAAGGCCCGCTCATTCAAACATGTGACACGCCGACCGCGATAAATCACACCACTACCCGGAAGTGACGTCACCAGAAGGAGGATCGCGACGGCTGAACTCGTGGAAATCTCGCGCGCAGCAAGGAGGACGCCACCTAGCATCCCAACGGCCACAGAAAGATACAGGAAGATCCTACACAGGAGTGGTAACGTACCCATTGTGGGATCTTTGCCTTTCAGGTTGTGATCCGGCCTAAATACAATTCAAAGCTCCTATAGAGATCGTAGATAGAGATGTCGCGAACATAAAATTTTCCGTTCGCGAATGGCGAACGCGAATTTCCGCAAATGTTTGCGAACGGGCGAACCGCCATAGACTTCAATAGGCAGGCAAATTTTAAAACCTACAGGGACTCTTTCTGGCCACAATAGTGAATGAAAAGTTGTTTCAAGGGCACTAACACCTGCACTGTGGCATGCCGGAAGGGGATACATGGCAAAACGCCTATGTAAAATGACATAGTTGACGCAGAGTCAGGTTTTAATCCATAGAGGGTATAAATCACCTAACATTACTATTATGTTTTTTATAATAACGTGCTTTAAAACATCAGGTATGATGTTGTATCGATTAGGTAGTGTAAGGGTTACGCCCACTTCACAATGACAGACCAAACTATGACAGACCAAACTCCCCGTTTAACGCACTGCAAACAACCGCAAACAGTCCATTTACACAACCGCAAACTCCCCATTTGCACAAGGTTGGAAACCAAGCTAGCCATGTCCCGTTCCTTGCCCTCATTGACGTCATTGAAGGTCTATTCCTCCACCCAGCCACGTACAACACCAAGGGTACCTAAAAGGTGACAACAAGCCCGCTGGGACGCCTGCTGTGGTTGGTCTTCCACCTCCTCAAAGCCACATTCCTCCTCTGACTCCTCTTCTTCAGACTCCTCTTTCTGCCTTGACGCAGGTCCAGCAATCGACGACGACAAGGCTGCTTCTGGTGGTGATGGTGACCACAACTCTTCCTCTTCATGCTCATCTACGGCCTGATCCAGCACTGCAGGGCACACTCCAGAAAAAACGCATATGGGATGAGGTTGATGATGTTGCCTTGGGTTTGACTGACCAGGTTTGTCACCTCTGCAAAAGGATGCATGAGCCTACAGCCATTGTGCATGAGCGTTCAGTAACGCAGCCAAAAAATACCCAGCTAAGCAGAGGCTGTCCTCTTTTTTTAATTAAAAAAAAAAATGTTCTTTTAATCTCTGTTTTGTCCCCTATTAGGGGCCGGTGTATGGAATAGATTTTAGGAATCGGGAGATGGAAAAAGATGCCTAATCGGTCCTCTTACATCCAATTTGGGACACTGCTTGTGCGCCATGCAATGTACTGTGCAATCCCAATATGAGTGGTATGTTAAGTAGTACTATTCCTATCAGTTTAATCCCTGTAACATCCCCTATCAGGGGCCGGTGTATGGAATAAATTTTAGGAATCGGGAGATGGAAAAAGATGCTTGGTTGGTCCTCTTACTTCTAATTTGGGGCACTGCGCGTACACCTTGCAATGTAATGTGCAATCCCAATATGAGTGGTATGTTAAGAAGTACTATTCCTATCAGTTTAACCCCTGTAACATCCCCTATCAGGGGCCAGTGTATGGAATACATTTTAGGAACCGGGAGATGGAAAAAGATGCTTAGTTGGTCCTCTTACTTCCAATCTGGGGCACTGCGCGTGCGCCGAGCAATGTACTGTGCTAAACTATATGAGTGGTATGTTAAGTAGTACTATTCCTATAAGTTTAATCCCTGTTATGTCCTGTTATCAGGGGATGTGTATGGAATAGAGTTTAGACAACCGCAATGAGTTTTCAATAGTTGACACACTCATGACATAAATTTTATTCCTCTATGCGTCAATCTTGGTGTAGTGATGACTGTGCTCGTGCACACGTTTGGGAGATTGCAGGCGATGGCGGTTATTCAAAGCCTATGGACGTGCTGAGGTAGTTCAGTGACAGTTAAGTGACCCAGAAAACAATGGTTCTGCAGTGTGGGCCCATTGTTGGCATAGTAGGCTATAATGATCAACTTAGATGATCAGAAAGAAAATGAATGTTTTTTCTATGCAAAATTATCCAGCCGATTGCTTTTGGTCTGTTCACAATGAAGCGACGACCTTATCATCTGGGGTGTGCCAACATTGCCATTGCCAACACACTCATAGAGGTGCTCGCTTCATTGGGATACGCAAGCCCCTTCACCACAATAGGGTAACGATCACCAAGTGGAATTGACACATGTATGTGCCTTTTTTTTGTTTTGTTTTTGCAGCCACAAGTGCAGCACCAGAGGCCAGAAAAATTAGGCATGTACACATGCCTGAAAAATTAGGCATTGTCGCAGCCGCTGCTGTAGCAGTGGCCGGAAAAATTGATGTTTTCCATGCAGAAAGTGCACTAAAACATTGCTGCTTGAACCCTAGTTGGTGGTGGAGAAGTCATGCAGGTCATCCGGCATGCAGAGATAAAATACAGCAGCGTGTGGACCATTTTTGGCCGAAGGCATCTCATCTCATCAGGCCTTTTTTAGTCAAATGTATCTCCCACTGTCAGTCCCTTCGGGATCCATGCCTCATTCAACCTAATGAAGGTGGGGTAATCTAGACTTTTTTGACCTAGGCGACTTCTCGTGTTAGTGACAATACCTCCTGCTGCACTGAAGGTCCTTTCTGACAGGACACTTGAAGCGGGACAGAAGTTCTATCTCAAATTGGGATAGCTCAGGCCACAGGTCAATCCTGCACACCCAGTAGTCAAGGGGTTCATCGCTCCTCAGAGTGTCGATATCTGCAGTTAAAGCGAGGTAGTCTGCTACCTGTCGGTCGAGTCATTCTCTGAGGGTGGACCCCGAAGGGCTGTGGTGATGCGTAGGACTTAAAAAGCTCTGCATGTCCTCCATCAACAACACATCTGTAAAGCGATCTGTCCTTGCTGGCGTGGTCGTGGTAGGAGGAGGATTACTTTCACCTCTTCCCCTGTTAGATTCCCGTTGTGCTGTGACATCACCCTTATACACTGTGTAAAGCATACTTTTGAACTTGTTTTGGAACTGCTACATCCTTTCCGACTTCCGGTAATTCGGTAACATTTCAGCCACTTTCTGCTGGTCTAGTAGCGTGGCCACCCAGTACAGGACGTTCTCCTTCAGCCTTTTTATATGAGGGTCCCTCAACAGGCACGACAGCATGAAAGACCCCATTTGCACAAGGTTGGATGCCGAGCTACTCATGTCCCGTTCCTCGTCCTCACTGAAGGTCTGTTCTTCCCCCCAGCCACGTACAACACCACGGGTACCAGATAGGTGACAACGAGCACCCTGGGATGCCTGCTGTGGTTGGTCTTCCTCCTCCTCAAAGCCACATTCCTCCCCCTACTCCTCTTCCTCAGACTACTCTTCCAACGTTGCCGCAGGTCCAGCAAGCGATGCTTATAAGGCTGTTTCTGGTGGTGATGCTGGTGACCACAACTCTTCCTCTTCACGCTCATCTACGGCCTGATACAGCTCTCTTCGCAGGGCACGCTCCAGGAAGAAAACAAAATGGGATGTTGTCACTGATGGTGCTTTCGGTGCGACTGACTAGGCTTGTCACCTCCTCAAAAGGACGCATGAGCCTACAGGCATTGCACATGAGCGTCCAGTAACGTGGCAAAAAAATACCCAGCTCCGCAGAGGCTGTCCTAGCACCCCGGTCATACAAATACTCGTTAATAGCTTTTTCTTGTTGGAGCAGGTGGTCGAACATTAGGAGTTTTGAATTCCAACATGTCGGGCTGTCGCAAATCAAGCGCCTCACTGGCATGTTATTTCGCTGCTGAATATCTGAAAAGTGCGCCATGGCCGTGTAGGAACGCCTGAAATGGCCACACACCTTCCTGGCCTGCTTGATGACGCCCTGTAATCCTGGGTACTTATGCACAAAGCGCTGTACGATCAGATTCAACACATGTGCCATGCACGGCACATGTGTCAATTTGCCCAAATTCAATGCCGCCAACAAATAGCTTCCGTTGTCACACACCACTTTGCCGATCTCCAGTTGGTGCGGAGTCAGCCATTGATCCACCTGTGTGTTCAGGGCGGACAGGAGTTCTGGTCCGGTGTGACTCTCTGCTTTCAGGCAAGTCAACCCCAAGACGGCGTGACACTGTTGTATCCGGGATGTGGAATAGTCCCTGGGGAGCTGGGGGTACAGTTAATGTGGAGCAAGACGCAGCAGCACAAGAGGACTCAGTCGAGGAGGTTAACGAAGAGGATGGAGTAGGAGGAGTAGAGGAGGTGGCAGCAGACCTGCCTGCAAGTCGTGGCGGTGTCACCAATGCCTCTGCAGAGCCACGCATTCCATGCTTGGCAGTCATCAGCAGGTTAACCCAATGCACAGTGTACGTGATATACCTGCCCTGACTGTGCTTTGCAGACCAGGTATCAGTGGTCAGATGGACCCTTGCCCCAACACTGTGTGCCAGACATGCCATGACTTCCTTTTCCACAATAGAGTACAGGTTTCGGCCGGGTACCTTCCACTGCGGTGACCCAATAGCTACAAATTTTTTGAAGGCCTCAGACTCCACCAGCTTGTATGGTAAAAGCTGGTGGGCTAAGAGTTCCAACAAGCCAGCTGTCAGATGCAGGGCAAGGGGGTGACTCTGTGACATTGGCTTCTTACGCTCAAAGATTTCCTTGACAGACACCTGACTGTGGGCAGATGAGCAGGAACTGCTGAAGGCGAGAGGCGGAGTGGCAGGTGGTAGAGAGGGGGCAAGGAGGACAGCAGTGGTTGACGTGGCTGAAGATGTTGAACCAGGAGGAGGATGGTGCTTTGAGTTTGCGTGCTGCTTGTACTCGTCATCATGTGTTGATCTCATAGGCGTTTGTGATGTGAGATCATGTGTTTTCACAAAGCAGTTGTACCTAGGTGGGTGTTGAACTTCCCACGACTCAGGTTCTTTTGGCACAGGTTGCAAATGGCATCGCTGTTATCAGAGGCAGACACACAAAAAAAATGCCACACTGCTGAGCTTTGCAATGACGGCATTCTGGTGGTGGCAACAGCATGCGTTGATTGATGAGCTGTCTGGCTGACCCCGGGTGCCGATACATACTGTCTGACTGTGCCACTAGCTCCTTGCGATGACCTCCCCCATGCTTCCAACTTATCTCCTCCTCCTCTCTGTCTCCCCATCTGAACTTTCCTCCTCTTTTTCTTCTCTTCGAGCGGGCACCCACGTGACATTCACGGACACATCGTCATCATCAACCGCCTCATTTGTATCTGACAACTCAGCAAAGGAAGCAGCAGCGGGAATAACATCATCATCATCACACCCTAAGTCCATGTGTGTAATGCTGCCTGACTGAGACATATCCCTGTTATCTACATCCTCTGGCAATAATGGTTGCGCATCACTCATTTCTTCCTACTGATGTGTAAATAACTCCTTTGACAGATCAAGTGAAGCAGCTGTGGTGCTAGTGTTGGTGGTGGCGGCAGGCGAGTGGTAACTTGAGAGGTGCCCGAAGCGGAGCTGGATGAGGAGGGTGCGTCAAGGTTCCGAGCGGAAGCTGTAGAAGATTGGGTGTCCTGTGTTAGCCAGTCAACTATGTGCAGCACACCAGACCTGCAGGGTATTAGCGACACTGAGGTCACGGTATGGGCAATCGAGGGTTACTCACTTTTCTGAGGAGAACCCTGGGCAGGCATACAACAGTGGAAGAGAGGCAGACACTAGTTCCTCTAAGGCACACTATGTAGATAGGGACCAGGCCTGATGGTATGTGAGGTGCCCTGGATGTTATAGGTGTTTTGAGTGCCTTAGGTAAGGTCCCTTTAAGGATCGTGACGCCAGTGCCTGTAACGGTGGCACACCGGTTTGCAGGAGGATTAAATGAGTACACAGTTGGTGAACCAAACGTTGCTTTACTTGATGAAACAGTCCAACTTTGTACATGTAGTTACAGTAGATGATAATGCAGTTCTTTACAGTTCCAAATGCACAGCAGGTTTATGTCACAGCAGGTTTCACTCTTGCAAGATACTTGGAGGGTATATAGTTAATGCTTTGCAGTGCAATGCTGCTCTATCCCCACAGCTATTCTAGCTGAGTGGATCCCAAGGCCCGGATGCCTAATTGCTGGCTTAAATCCTTGGTATAAAATCCTTCCTCCAGTATTGGCACTTGCCTAGGTTACAATACCTTCTTTTCCTAGCTGTCTTCACTGCTGGATGGGAAAGGTGGCTGCAGGTTTCTCCCAGGAGGTGCTGTCCTACTACTGGGGTATCTCAACTGAGCTATCCTTAGCCTCAGGAGCTTCAGGCTGACTAGGTGACTCCTCTAGTCCCCTGGAATACACTACCGGTCTCCAAGCAGGCTGTACTTCTTCTAGCCCCCTGGTGCAGCTAGGAACCAGGACTATCTAGCTGCATGTCAGGAGGAGGCTCTCAGCATATCCTGGGCTAGTGCCTTCTCACTTCTGTCTCCACAGACTCCTTACTATGACCTAACCCCTCCCTGTCTGGGCCTGGGCATTTATACTAGGGGCTCCCTATCTCCCTCTAGTGTCTGGAATGTCTAATTACACCCAACTAGGCCTGAAAAGCATTAACAGGGGGAACCAACATATGTAATACACAACGTAAATGACATTACAATGCATGGATAAATATAATATCACTGTCCCTTGTGAGCAGAAGTAACACGCTACCCAATTGACCCTTGTGTAGTGCCCACCCCTACCTAGTGGGACACTACATATGTCCTCAGAACTTTTCGAGTTCAGGGTACGTGGCCTCTGAACACTGGGCATTATTCTAGGGCCAAAGGAAATCACAGCACCACGACCACGACCGCCCCTGCGGGTGGCCTGCCTCTGCCTGTCATTTCTTTTCCGATTAGTTGTACTATGCGTGCAAGCTACTGTGATACCAGATATGAGTGGTGGCACTGGCAGAAGTGGGCACATTATAAGCTGTAGGCCTGACACACACGCTTGCAGGCAACTGCAATTATATTACAGTGAAAAAAGTATTTTTGTTTTTTTTATAATGTAATCTACTGTGACACTAGATATGAGTGGTGGCTAGGGATGAGCGAACCCGAACTATATAGTTCGGGTTCGTACCGAATTTCGGGGTGTTCGTGACACAGACCCAAACCAGAACATTTACGTAAAAATTTGGGTTCGGGTTCATTGTTCGGCGATTTCTATGGCGCATTTTGAAAGCCTGCAATGCAGCCACTCAACAAGCGTCATATTACTTGACCCAAGAGGCCATCACAGCCATGCCTACTATTGGCATGGCTGTGATTGGCCAGTGCAGCATGTGACCCAGCCTCTATTTAAGCTGGAGTCACGTAACGCCGCATGTTACTCTGCTCTGATTAGTGTAGGGAGAGGATGCAGCTGCTGTTAGGGCGAAATTAGGCAAGGATTAACTCAGCCAAAACACCTAATGAAGTGATCTACAGCTGCGAATCATTCAACTTCTGCTAGTTAATTGCTCACTGTTTTTAGGCTTCCCAGAGCGTTTTTTCTGTCACTTTATTCTGGGGTGATCGGCGGCCATTTTGTGACTTGTGGTGCGCCAGCACAAGTTGCCACCAAGTCCAATTAACCATCAATAGTAGGTGGTTTTTTTATTGTTTTTTTTTTTGCTATATCAGGGTCTTGGCTGTGCTTAATGTCACCCCTAGAAACTCAGGATAGAATTTTCTATATTTTATTGAGGGGTGAAATTCACTTGCAAAAATAGCAATCCCCTAAATCTGGTGTTCCAGCTGTGGCTTAGCCAAGTGTAATACTGTCTGCTGTCTGGCAAAGGATATATATTTTTCTGGGGTGAAATTCAATTGCCAAAATAGCAATACCCTAAATCTGGTGTTCCAGCTGTGGCAGGACAAGTTTTATAGTGTCCGTCAAAGCATAGCTTTTGTTCTGTGTTGAAATTCAATTGCCAAAATAGCAATACCCTAAATCAGTGGTTTCTGCTGTTGCAGGCCAAGTGTAAATCTGTCTGTAAAAGGGTATATTACACAAAGTGTTAAATTACAATTGCTGAAAGCATAATCCTTTAAATTTGCACGCACTATTGTGCATCTCATAGTGTATTTATGTCCATAAAAGATTATATTACACTCAAGGTGTAACTACAAGTGCTGATAGGGTCGGTGGAAGACATAGAATGCACTGACGCACAACCACTTATGTTTCCTGATGATGAGGACATGGGAATACCACCTCAGCACGTCTATGATGATGACGAAACACAGGTGCCAACTGCTGCGTCTTTCTGTAGTGTGCAGACTGAACAGGAGGTCAGGGAGGAAGACTGGGTGGAAGACGATGCAGGGGCTGATGAGGTCATAGACCCCACATGGAATGAAGGTCGTGCCACTGACTTTCAGAGTTCAGAGGAAGAGGCAGTGGTGAGACCGAGCCAACAGCGTAGCAAAAGAGGGAGCAGGGGGCAAAAGCAGAACACCCGTCGCCAAGAGAGTTTACCTGCTACTGGCCACCGCCACCTGGGACGGAGCACCCCAAGGTGCTTCAAGGAGTTCCCTGGCGTTTCAGTTCTTCAAACAATGTGCTGACGACAAGACCTGAGTGGTTTGCACGCTGTGCCATCAGAGCCTGAAGCGAGGCATTAACGTTCTGAACCTTAGCACAACCTGCATGACCAGGCATCTGCATGCAAAGCATGAACTGCAATGGAGTAAACACCTTAAAAACAAGGAACTCATTCAGGCTCCCCCTGCTACCTCTTCTGCTGCTGCCTCGGCCTCTTCCTCCGCCACGGGAGGAACGTTGGCACCTGCTGCCCTGCAAACAGAGGATGTACCACCAACACCAACACCTCCGTCACCAAGCATCTCCACCATGTCACATGGCAGCGTTCAGCTCTCCATCTCACAAACATTTGAGAGAAAGCATAAATTCCCACCTAGCCACGCTCGATCCCTGGCCCTGAATGCCAGCATTTCTAAACTACTGGCCTATGAAATGCTGTCATTTAGGCTGGTGGACACAGACAGCTTCAAACAGCTCATGTCGCTTGCTGTCCCACAGTATGTTGTTCTCAGCCGCCACTACTTCTCCAAGAGAGCCGTGCCTTCCCTGCACAACCAAGTATCCGATAAAATCAAGTGTGCACTGTGCAACACCGATTTTTATCCAGTTCATCCTGAAGCCAGAGATTTGACCAAACTGGTTTACTATCCCCATCAGTGATAGCACCGTTGGCGCCCACCCTTCCAAAAAGAACAGGATATCATCCGCATATAAACATATTTTGTCTAATGCACCCCTTCCCCCGAACACCCTGATATTATCTTCTGCTCGCACCTTACACGCCAACGGTTCAACGAATATGGCAAACAATAATGGGGAGAGTGGGCACCCCTGCCTAGTTCCCCTTTGCAATATTACTGACTCAGATATCTCCCCATTAATTTGTATCCTCACTTTCGAATGATGGTAAAGCAATTGTACCCATCTAATAAATTTTTCCCCCAAGTTCAGCTCATGCATTATTTCCCAGAGGTATGCCCACTCCACCCTGTCAAACTCTTTTTCCGCATCCATTGACAGGATGGAGTGAGCACCCTCCCCACTCATCTGGATGTTCAGCAGGGCCCGTCGAATATTCGCTTGAACCTGACGTTTTGGCACAAACCCTGATTGGTCTGGGAGTATTATTTTTTCTATGACTCTTTTTAAATGGTTTGCTAATAGATTAGCGCATATTTTAAAATCGGTGTTGAGAAGAGAGATGGGGCAATACGAATCCACCCTTCTCTCATCCTTTCCCCTTTTTCCCTATAAGAGTTATTACAGCCTCCGAAAGGGAAGCAGGTAGTTCACCCCTGTCAAGAGATTCATTAAGGACCTGCAGGAGAACTGGGAGAATAACGTCTCCATATCGTCTATATATCTCGAAGGGGAGACCATCCAACCCAGGGCTGGTGTTACCCTTTATAGATTTCAGAGTATCCCGAAGTTCCTCCAGTTCTATAGATCCATTAAGCAATTCCCTGTCCTCCTCGGAGAGTCTAGGGAGCTGTACACCCTCCAGACAGAGTCTTATATCCCCACACCCCCCCACACCCTCCGAGGAGTAGAGGTCCTTATAATATTTAACAAATTCCTGCTCAATTTCTCCCTGGTTGGATGTCATCCCCCCATCTCTCCTCTCAACACACTTGATTCTGCTGTACCCCTTTTGATTATGTATAAGTGTGGACAACAGTCTCCCTGGCTTCCCAGATTCCCTGAAATATCGGGCCCCCTCAAAAAACACTTTTTGTTGTGCCTTATCCACCAGATATTTTTTTAATAGGATTTTGGCCTCTTCTAACTGAACCACCATTTCAGGGGAGTTATTTACCAGGAGATCCTCCTCTATTTTCTTTATTTTATCCCCCAACTCTTTCTCCTTTCTGGCAAATTCATTTTTTAGGCCCTTAATTCTGCCAACGAGAATACCCCGTAGGTATGCTTTAAATGCATCCCATACGTACCCTATTTGTGTAGATCCTAAATTAATTTGCCAGTTCTCCTCTATATCTGCAATGATACCTTCATCTTTATTTATCACATTTAACCAATGTGAATTCAACCAAAACTCTCTTCTTTTTAACCTGACATTTGTTTTAAATGTTGGTTGGTCCGTTCCCTGCTTTAGAGGCTATTATTATGCATCCCGGCTTCAGTGGTTAATGGAGCAGAAGTGGAAAAAAAGAGAAGAAAAAGAAGGAGGTTATCCTAAAGCGACACAGGACTGTGCTTAGTCCCTGAAGAGAAGGATAAAGAAAAGGCGCCAACAGGACTGTATGATGGAGGGATTGGGAAGAAGGGAAACAGTAGGATGGGAAGGCAGCTCTGGTGTAGAAAACAAAACTAGACACCACAAAGAAATCAGGATGAATCAGTGATAGGTGGGGAACAAGGGGTAGTCACCTAACCCCAGTGTCACACCGGTCACTAAAAAAACAAAAGGATGCGGTTGAGCGCCAAATTCCCAAATGATAAGGTGTAGGTGGGTGGTAGTACAGGTAGTCGTTATTAGTATCGAAAAAATCACCCAAGTTGAGGTGCTGTGGGCTGATAGGTAGCGCACAGTGATGGGTAGGTGAATGGTACAGGAATATGACGTTTAACAGTAGTATTAGGTAAACTCTTAAAAACCTGAAAATCAATCACATATACATGCATAAAAATTGAGTGACTTCTTTAGAATCGTTCAAAACATATAATGGTAAAAATAAAGATAAAATTAAAACAATGTTAAAAATCCACTCACTTCACAGGGGGGGTTGCCAACAGGATGACCTTGAGGCACCTGTGGCAAGTAACCCCCCTAAGCCGGGATCGCGTGTAGGTTTGTTAGAGGTTGACGTCTGCGACCTGGGTGTACAGCCTGGTTGGTAAAGCTGCAGACAAATCCAAGGGTATGTAATCAATCCTCTTTAATGGTTTAAAATAAGGCTCAACGCGTTTCAGGGGTCATAGTACCCCCTTCATCAGGAGCAGTATATACAATAGACATGATGCATGGGCTTTAAATACATGTGGGTGTGCCGTTTTGGCGCCAAAAGTAAGTGGGTGGAGTTACAGGGAGTGACATCATCTTTTATTTTTTTTTTTATTTTTTTATTTATAAAAAACAGAGAAAACAGCCTTTTAGTATAATGAAAGAAATCCTCAATGGTGAGGATAGTGCTAAGTGTGGGGCTAAGTGTCTGTGACAATAAAAATTGTAAGGAGCTATCTTTATGCTTGTTTCTCAGTCGCCTGCCGTGCGACAGGAAGTGGAGTCAGTGGAACGCAACATGCGTTCCACCAGACCTGTATCCGGGACAGGGCAGGCCACGACCGGAAGTGGTTGTAATTGGAGTCGGTGGAACGCAATATGCGTTCCACCTCGTGCAACGCCGGATGTGGCTGCAGTTGGAGTCGTGGAACGCAGTATGCGTTCCACCGCATAAAAGAAGGAGGCCTGTGGAGCGCATAGGGATTCGCCTCGTCGGGCAGGATGTCACCTGGATCCGGAAGTGCCGGCAATCGTGGTGGGAGGTCAATTCGGTGAAACGCAGATGTCAGAGTGTTCTGCGTTTCACCTAGCGGTTAGGGGTAATGGGATATTTGTGAATAATGCAGGGTGTGAAAAAGTGGAATGCTTGGAAATAAAAAAGGCATGAACATACAAATGTAAGTAGGAGTAAAAAGACAGGTAATGTAGCAGCAAATGGAAATAAAAAACTAAATTTTCCCTGTATGCAGCTGGCAAGGATATATCATGTGGAGTGATATAAGGCTGGTAATAATAATATTATTAAAAATGTAGAGGACTAAATGGGTATCAATGTTAGGATCATATAGACTATTTAGTGTTAGTATCTAAGTGGAAAATATAGACTTCTGCTGAGCAATATCTATTTAACACCGACTACAGTACAATGATGGTAGATGAGTAAATGATAGTGGTATAATTACATAGTGATCATAATACAAGATAAAATGATAAATAAATGGATACACGTGTCTATTTTCCTCTTTTCCTTAAAAGGTTTACTCCCAAGAATTCCTCTAAACATTTCATGAAGATGGCATGTGGTGGGTGTTTTGAATGTAAATGAATCATGACCTAAGTGGGGGACTGGTGGTTTAGTAGTTTGTATATTCAAGGGATTCGTTGAGGCCGAAAGGGATGAGGGTGTTTAACTTAAATATCCAGAACATTTCTTTTCTGCATAGTGTTTGGAATGATTGGGGAACCCATTCTAGTGGCGTGACTGACAGAGATGTGGGGTCACCTTCGTGGTGGGAAGCATAGTGTCGGGATACGCTGTGTGTGCAAATTTTGCGTCTTATATTCGAACGATGCTCATTCATACGTTCTTTCAGGGATTGGGTAGTGCGGCCGATATACAAGAGGTTGCAAGGGCATTGTAGTAGGTAAACCACATTTGTAGTGCTGCAATTCATTGGGTGGTGTATGTTGATTGGTTTCATAGGGTGAGGTAAAATACCCCGTTCGCCGCAGCAATTTATAATGTCACAGCACATGCATCTTTTTATTCCGCATTTGTGTGAACCTGTTTTCCGTAGGCTCTTGTTTGGACCAGATTTGGAACCTCCTGGGTTAGTCTCAAGTTTAGGGCACGAAGGGGCCAAAATATTTTTCAAAGTCTGGGCACGTTTGAAAATTAAATTAGCGTTTTTGGAATAGTCTTGCCTATGATGGGGTCTTTTAGTCTTTTAGTAAAATGTTCCAATGTTTATTCATTAATTTTCTAATTTCCACATGTCTGGAGTTGTAACGTGTGATGAAATGAAGATTGGATTGGATATTATCTATAACTAGAGTTTTATTTTGATTGTTCTTATTTTTGCCACTGAGACTATCTTTTTGGGATGTTCCTAGAGCTCTCTTTTCAGAATCTTTTACGAGTTTACTTGGGTACCCTTTGTCATAGAAACATTTCTTCAAGATGGCTAGTTGTTCCCTACAGACCGTGTCATTGGAGCCGTTCCTGCGAATTCTGCGCATCTGGCTATATGGTATATTGTTTAGCCATTTCTTGTGATGGCAGCTCTTAAAGTCCAAATAACTGTTCGTGTCTACTTTCTTGAAGTGTGTTCTAGTTGATATTTTGTTATTTGTGATTGAAAGGTCTAGATTTAAAAAAGTTGCTTCTGTAGGGTGTGTCTCGAGTGTAAACCTGATATTACCGCCATTGGTATTGATGTGGTTGATATGATCTGTTAGAACATCAGGGTTCCCTTCCCAGATTAAGATGATGTCGTCTATGTACCTCTTGTAGAACTTTATGTTGGGATGGGTGATGAGGCCATGTAGTTCTTCGAATACCCCCATGAACAGATTGGCATAGGCTGGGGCAAATTTGGTCCCCATGGCCGTTCCTTTGCATTGTTGATATATGGTGTCCTGGAATATAAAATAGTTATGGTGGAGGATGAAGTTGATGGAGTCTATGATGAAGGTTCGTTGTGTGTAGGGTAGTTGGTGGTCTTGACAGAGGGTTTTGTCTACAGCGAGGATGCCGAGAGAGTGGGTGATATTGCTGTAGAGGGAGGTGACATCTAGTGTCACCCAATGGTAGGTGTCTCTCCATTCAAAAGTCTCTAAGGTACTAATAAGATGGGAAGTGTCACGTAGATATGAGGGTAATAGCAGGACGTATTTCTGTAGGATAATGTCCACATAGTCGGACAGATTAGAGGTAAGTGATCCGATACCAGAGATAATCGGTCTTCCGGGGGGGTTCGTTAGTGACTTATGTATTTTGGGAAAAAATAAAAACGTGCTGTGGATGGGTGTGGCGTTTTGAGGAAGGTTCTTTCTTTTTTGCTAATGATACCTGACCGAAATCCATCATCCACTAGAGATGTCAGTTTTTTTTTAATAGTTATTGGTAGGGTCAGATGATAAAATTTGGTAATATTCCTTGTCTGCGAGGATTCGTAGTGATTCTGCTAAGTAGTAGGATGAGTCCATGATAACGATTCCCCCTCCTTTGTCGGCACTTTTAATGACGATATTTTTATTGTTTGTGAGAGTTTTGAGAGCTCTAGAATGGTCTAGGCTCAAATTACTTTTCCGGGGAAAGCTGGGTGGGATTGAGAAGCAGTCTTTGAAATCTGACAGTACTGAATTAAAAAAGCTCTCTATATGGGGGCCTTTGCTTTCGAGGGGATAAAAGCCTGATTTGATTTTAACATTTGACAGAACTGGTGTCGGCGGTGGGGGGATAGCTGTAGCCTTTAAGGAGTCATGTGGTGGATAAGTGTTTGACATGTTTAGCTCATTTTCACCCAAATCAGGTGCATCGGTGGAGTAATCCTTAGAGATGTGAGTGTCTGCATTGGTATTTTTGAGTGCAAAAACGGGTAGAGGAGCAGGTAGGGTGACTGACAAAGCACTGCTATCTGGTCTCAGGGTAAGGTTTTTTTATGGTAAAATGTCTGTGGAGAGTGAGTTTTCTGGCAAACTGATTTAGGTCTACAAACAATTCAAATAGGTCCGGTTGGTTCGTGGGGCAGAAGGAGAGGCCTTTTCTCCCTAAGATGTATTTGGAAAGATTAAAGATTCCCATTTTTCTTTCTAGTTCAATGGGGTTTTGAATGGTTTCCGTAGGTGTTATGTTAGTTAGGTGCCCAATTAGTAATATGATGCACTTGATATGGGTTAAAGTTAAAAAATGATTGGGCATAAATTATTTTTTAAAGAAATCCCCCTATTTGGGGGAATTTAAATTTAGGTGAGTTTCAGAGGTTAGATGATTATGTATTTTGGGAAAAAAAATGGTATTAAGTTTATCTCACAGATTGAGATGAAAGGAAAGCTTAGGACACTAGAGGAAATGGGGCTTAGTATAGAACTAGACACCCTCACACGGTTTAGATACTTCCGATTTAAGCACGCATTCGACTCAACTCAGAATAAAGAGTATTTAGTCACTGAACACTCAGAATTCGCTGAATTCTGTTATCACAGTATTGGGACTAAAATATCAATTTCACAGATATAATTTTTTTTTTATAGGGGCTAGGGGGGGTGACCAAGTTTAATACATCTAGATTGGAGATGTATTTATAAAAGTATAAAAAGAAGCACATTATTGAGTAATTTCCGGTTGATACAGTTTTTCATTCTTCACCGAACCTATATCACCCCCTGGGTGTTGAGTAGGATGTATAAAACAAAGGATTCTAGATGCTGGAAGTGCAGGGTGAACAATGCAGATTTTATCCACTTGATCTGGTATTGTCCTCCTATGCAGGTCTATTGGACTCAGGTATTTCAGGAACTAACCAGATCAACTGGGTGCACTGCGCCACTGGAGATCTCTATAGCGGTGCTTGGATATATTAGGAAAATTTGCCTTGATAGAAAAAGTGAAATGAAATGGGCAAAAGGATTAATGCTGGCGCGGGTTGCAGTAGCTAGAGAGTGGGGGGCGGACGCACCACCAAACATTGAAGAGTGGAAGAACTTATGTGAAAGGGTGCAGAGATATGAATATGCCTGCAAGATAAAATGAATAGGGAATGTAAACGGATAGGAGGAAAGAGGGGAGAAAAGGAGCAGGAAGGAAGAGAATAAAATGTAGAAGGCATTAATAAACAAATGAAATGAGAGACGATCGAAATCCCCGATATGAGATCAGGAAATCATTTTTTTCTATTGAAACTCCCAAGACAACCAAGGGAGGGTGGGGAGGGGAGGTGGGGGGTTATAATTAGCCTTTATATATTTCTGATATGAGAAAAGAAACAGGATAAGGATAGATTCTTGATGTGATTAATGATAATTATGTAACAAAAGCCTGTGCATATTTTTGAACTTTTCATTGTCTATGCTTTCTCTTTTTCTGTTGTTTTGAATTTTTATATGATGAAAAAAAAAAAAAAAATATTTAATATAAAAAAAAAGTGTGCACTGTGCAACACCATCTGTGGCAAGGTCCACCTAACCACAGATACGTAGACCAGGGACGCTAAGCACAGCCAGGGACGCTATATCTCCCTAACTGCACACTGGGTAAATGTAAGGCAGCTGGGCCCCAGACGGAGAGTTCTTTAGCGCACGTCCTTCCGCCACCAAGGATCGCAGGGCAACATTCTTTGCCTCCTGTAGCCTCCTCCTCCTACTAGGCTTCCTCCTCCTCTTCTTCCACCTGCTCATCCAGTCAGCCACACACCTTCACCACCAACTTCAGCACAGCCCGGGGTAAACGTCAGCAGGCCATTCTGAAACTCATATGTTTGGGGGACAGGCCCCACACCGCACAGAAGTTGTTGCGGGGTATTGAACAACAGACTGACGAGAGGTTGCTGCCGGTCAGCCTCATGCCCAGCCTGGTGGTGTGCGATAATGGGCGAAATCTCGTCGCAGCTCTGGGACTAGCCGGTTTGACGCACATCCCTTGCCTGGCGCATGTGCTGAATTTGGTGGTGCAGAAGTTCATTCACAACTACCCCGACATGTCAGAGCTGCTGCATAAAGTGCGGGCCGTCTGTGCGTGCTTCCGGCGTTCACATCCTGCCGCTGCTCGCCTGTCTGTGCTACAGGGTAAGTTTGGCCTTCCCGCTCACCCGCCCACCAGGTGGAACTCCACCTTTCACATGCTGGACAGACTGTGCGAGCAGCAGCAGGCCATAGTGCAGGCCGCAGAATATAGAATATTTGACACAGTCCTGACCTCAGTATCTGAGGAAAGGGATTTAGGAGTAATTATTTCAGAAGACTTAAAGGTGGGAAGACAATGTAATAGAGCAGCACGAAATGCCAGCAGAATGCTTGGATGTATAGGGAGAGGTATAAGCAGTAGAAAGAGTGAAGTGCTTATGCCGCTGTACAGAACACTGGTGAGACCTCACTTGGAGTATTGTGCGCAGTACTGGAGGCCATATCTCCAGAAGGATATAGATACTCTAGAGAGAGTTCAGAGAAGAGCTACTAAACTAGTACATGGATTGCAGGATAAAACTTACCAGGAAAGGTTAAAAGACCTTAATATGTATAGCTTGGAAGAAAGAAGAGAAAGAGGGGATATGATAGAAACTTTTAAATACATAAAGGGAATCAACTCGGTAAAGGAGGAGAGCATATTTAAAAGAAGAAAAACTACCACAAGAGGACACAGTTTTAAATCAGAGGGGCAAAGGTTTAAAAGTAATATAAGGAAGTATTACTTTACTGAGAGAGTAGTGGATGCATGGAATAGCCTTCCTGCAGAAGTGGTAGCTGCAAATACAGTGAAGGAGTTTAAGCATGCATGGGATAGGCATAAGGCTATCCTTCATATAAGATAGGGCCAGGGACTATTCATAGGATTCAGATATATTGGGCAGACTAGATGGGCCAAATGGTTCTTATCTGCCGACTAGAGTTGAGCGAACACCTGGATGTTCGGGTTCGAGAAGTTCGGCCGAACATCCCGGAAATGTTCGGGTTCGGGATCCGAACCCGATCCGAACTTCGTCCCGAACCCGAACCCCATTGAAGTCAATGGGGACCCGAACTTTTCGGCACTAAAAAGGCTGTAAAACAGCCCAGGAAAGAGCTAGAGGGCTGCAAAAGGCAGCAACATGTAGGTAAATCCCCTGCAAACAAATGTGGATAGGGAAATGAATTAAAATAAAAATTAAATAAATAAAAATTAACCAAAATCAATTGGAGAGAGGTTCCATAGCAGAGAATCTGGCTTCCCGTCACCCACCACTGGAACAGTCCATTCTCAGATATTTAGGCCCCGGCACCCAGGCAGAGGAGAGAGGTCCCGTAACAGAGAATCTGTCTTCATGTCAGCAGAGAATTAGTCTGCATGTCATAGCAGAGAATGAGGCTTCACGTCAGCCACCACTGCAACAGTCCATTGGCATATATTTAGGCCCAGCACACACACAGGCAGAGGAGAGAGGTCCCGTAACAGAGAATCTGGCTTCATGTCAGCAGAGAATCAGTCTGCATGTCATAGCAGAGAATCAGGCTTCACGTCAGCCACCACTGCAACAGTCCATTGTCATAAATTTAGGCCCAGCACCCAGGCAGAGGAGAGAGGTCCCGTAACAGAGAATCTGGCTTCATGTCAGCAGAGAATCAGTCTTCATATCATAGCAGAGAATCAGGCTTCACGTCACCCACCACTGTAAGAGTCAATTTTCATAAATTTAGGCCCAGAACCCAGGCAGAGGAGAAAGGTCCCGTAACAGACAATCTGGCTTCATGTCAGCAGAGAATCAGTCTTCATATCATAGCAGAGAATCAGGCTTCACGTCACCCACCACTGTAAGAGTCAATTTTCATAAATTTAGGCCCAGAACCCAGGCAGAGGAGAAAGGTCCCGTAACAGACAATCTGGCTTCATGTCAGCAGAGAATCAGTCTTCATATCATAGCAGAGAATCAGGCTTCACGTCACCCACCACTGTAAGAGTCAATTTTCATAAATTTAGGCCCAGAACCCAGGCAGAGGAGAAAGGTCCCGTAACAGACAATCTGGCTTCATGTCAGCAGAGAATCAGTCTTCATATCATAGCAGAGAATCAGGCTTCACGTCACCCACCACTGTAAGAGTCAATTTTCATAAATTTAGGCCCAGAACCCAGGCAGAGGAGAAAGGTCCCGTAACAGACAATCTGGCTTCATGTCAGCAGAGAATCAGTCTTCATATCATAGCAGAGAATCAGGCTTCACGTCACCCACCACTGTAAGAGTCAATTTTCATAAATTTAGGCCCAGAACCCAGGTAGAGGAGAAAGGTCCCGTAACAGACAATCTGGCTTCATGACAGCAGAGAATCAGTCTGCATGTCATAGCAGAGAATCAGGCTTCACGTCAGCCACCACTGCAACAGTCCATTGTCATAAATTTAGGCCCAGCACCCAGGCAGAGGAGAGAGGTCCCGTAACAGAGGATCTGGCTTCATGTCAGCAGAGAATCAGTCTGCATGTCATAGCAGAGAATGAGGCTTCACGTCAGCCACCACTGCAACAGTCCATTGGCATATATTTAGGCCCAGCACACACACAGGCAGAGGAGAGAGGTCCCGTAACAGACAATCTGGCTTCATGTCAGCAGAGAATTAGTCTGCATGTCATAGCAGAGAATGAGGCTTCACGTCACCCACCACTGCAACAGTCCATTGGCATATATTCAGGCCCAGCACCCAGGCAGAGGAGAGAGGTCCCGTAACAGAGGATCTGGCTTCATGTCAGCAGAGAATCAGTCTGCATGTCATAGCAGAGAATCAGGCTTCACGTCAGCCACCACTGCAACAGTCCATTGTCATAAATTTAGGCCCAGCACCCAGGCAGAGGAGAGAGGTCCCGTAACAGAGGATCTGGCTTCATGTCAGCAGAGAATCAGTCTGCATGTCATAGCAGAGAATCAGGCTTCACGTCAGCCACCACTGCAACAGTCCATTGTCATAAATTTAGGCCCAGCACCCAGGCAGAGGAGAGAGGTCCCGTAACAGACAATCTGGCTTCATGTCAGCAGAGAATTAGTCTGCATGTCATAGCAGAGAATCAGGCTTCATGTCAGCCACCACTGCAACAGTCCATTGGCATATATTTAGGCCTAGCACACAGGCAGAGGAGAGGTTCATTCAACTTTGGGTAGCATCGCAATATAATGGTAAAATGAAAATAAAAATAGGATTGAATGAGGAAGTGCCCTGGAGTCCAATAATATATGGTTATGGGGAGGTAGTTAATGTCTAATCTGGACAAGGGACGGACAGGTCCTGTGGGATCCATGCCTGGTTCATTTTTATGAACGTCAGCTTGTCCACATTGGCTGTAGACAGGCGGCTGCGTTTGTCTGTAATGACGCCCCCTGCCGTGCTGAATACACGTTCAGACAAAACGCTGGCTGCCGGGCAGGCCAGCACCTCCAAGGCATAAAAGGCTAGCTCTGGCCACGTGGACAATTTAGAGACCCAGAAGTTGAATGGGGCCGAACCATCAGTCAGTACGTGGAGGGGTGTGCACACGTACTGTTCCACCATGTTAGTGAAATGTTGCCTCCTGCTAACACGTTGCGTATCAGGTGGTGGTGCAGTTAGCTGTGGCGTGTTGACAAAAGTTTTCCACATCTCTGCCATGCTAACCCTGCCCTCAGAGGAGCTGGCCGTGACACAGCTGCCTTGGCGACCTCTTGCTCCTCCTCTGCCTTGGCCTTGGGCTTCCACTTGTTCCCCTGTGACATTTGGGAATGCTCTCAGTAGCGCGTCTACCAACGTGCGCTTGTACTCGCGCATCTTCCTATCACGCTCCAGTGCAGGAAGTAAGGTGGGCACATTGTCTTTGTAGCGTGGATCCAGCAGGGTGGCAACCCAGTAGTCCGCACAGGTTAAAATGTGGGCAACTCTGCTGTCGTTGTGCAGGCACTGCAGCATGTAGTCGCTCATGTGTGCCAGGCTGCCCAGGGGTAAGGACAAGCTGTCCTCTGTGGGAGGCGTATCGTCATCGTCCTGCCTTTCCCCCCAGCCACGCACCAGTGATGGACCCGAGCTGCGTTGGGTGCCACCCCGCTGTGACCATGCTTCATCCTCATCCTCCTCCACCTCCTCCTCATCCTCGTCCTCCTCGTCCTCCAGTAGTGGGCCCTGGCTGGCCACATTTGTACCTGGCCTCTGCTGTTGCAAAAAACCTCCCTCTGAGTCACTTCGAAGAGACTGGCCTGAAAGTGCTAAAAATGACCCCTCTTCCTCATCCTCCTCCTCCTCCTCCTGGGCCACCTCCTGTTCCATCATCGCCCTAAGTGTTTTCTCAAGGAGACATAGAAGTGGTATTGTAACGCTGATAACGGTGTCATCGCCACTGGCCATGTTGGTGGAGTACTCGAAACAGCGCAACAGGGCACACAGGTCTCGCATGGAGGCCCAGTCATTGGTGGTGAAGTGGTGCTGTTCTGTAGTGCGACTGACCCGTGCGTGCTGCAGCTGAAACTCCACTATGGCCTGCTGCTGCTCGCACAGTCTGTCCAGCATGTGCAAGGTGGAGTTCCACCTGGTGGGCACGTCGCATATGAGGCGGTGAGCGGGAAGGCCGAAGTTACGCTGTAGCGCAGACAGGCGAGCAGCGGCAGGATGTGAACGCCGGAAGCGCGAACAGACGGCCCGCACTTTATGCAGCAGCTCTGACATGTCGGGGTAGTTGTGAATGAACTTCTGCACCACCAAATTCAGCACATGCGCCAAGCAAGGGATGTGCGTCAAATTGGCTAGTCCCAGAGCTGCAACGAGATTTCGCCCATTATCACACACCACCAGGCCGGGCTTGAGGCTCACCGGCAGCAACCACTCGTCGGTCTGTTGTTCAATACCCCGCCACAACTCCTGTGCGGTGTGGGGCCTGTCCCCCAAACATATGAGTTTCAGAATGGCCTGCTGACGTTTACCCCGGGCTGTGCTGAAGTTGGTGGTGAAGGTGTGTGGCTGACTGGATGAGCAGGTGGAAGAAGAGGAGGAGGAAGCCGAGAAGGAGGAGGTGGCAACAGGAGGCAAAGAATGTTGCCCTGCGATCCTTGGCGGCGGCAGGACGTGCGCCAAACAGCTCTCCGCCTGGGGCCCAGCTGCCACTACATTTACCCAGTGTGCAGTTAGGGAGATATAGCGTCCCTGGCCGTGCTTACTGGTCCACGTATCTGTGGTTAGGTGGACCTTGCTACAGATGGCGTTGCGCAGTGCACACTTGATTTTATCGGATACTTGGTTGTGCAGGGAAGGCACGGCTCTCTTGGAGAAGTAGTGCCGGCTGGGAACAACATACTGTGGGACAGCAAGCGACATGAGCTGTTTGAAGCTGTCTGTGTCCACCAGCCTAAATGACAGCATTTCATAGGCCAGTAGTTTAGAAATGCTGGCATTCAGGGCCAGGGATCGAGGGTGGCTAGGTGGGAATTTACGCTTTCTATCAAATGTTTGTGAGATGGAGAGCTGAACGCTGGCGTGTGACATGGTTGAGACGCTTGGTGACGGAGGTGGTGGTGGTGGTGTTGGTGGTACATCCCCTGTTTGCTGGGCGGCAGGTGCCAACGTTCCTCCAGAGGCGGAGGAAGAGGCCGAGGCGGCAGCAGCAGAATAGGCCGAGGCGGCAGCAGCAGAAGAGGTAGCAGGGGGAGCCTGAGTGACTTCCTTGGTTTTAAGGTGTTTACTCCACTGCAGTTCATGCTTTGCATGCAGGTGCCTGGTCATGCAGGTTGTGCTCAGGTTCAGAACGTTAATGCCTCGCTTCAGGCTCTGATGGCACAGCGTGCAAACCACTCGGGTCTTGTCGTCAGCACATTGTTTGAAGAAGTGCCATGCCAGGGAACTCCTTGAAGCTGCCTTTGGGGTGCTCGGTCCCAGATGGCGGCGGTCAGTAGCAGGCGGAGTCTCTTGGCGGCGGGTGTTCTGCTTTTGCCCACTGCTCCCTCTTTTGCTACGCTGTTGGCTCGGTCTCACCACTGCCTCTTCCTCCGAACTGTGAAAGTCAGTGGCACGACCTTCATTCCATGTGGGGTCTAGGACCTCATCGTCCCCTGCATCGTCTTCCACCCAGTCTTGATCCCTGACCTCCTGTTCAGTCTGCACACTGCAGAAAGACGCAGCAGTTGGCACCTGTGTTTCGTCATCATCAGAGACATGCTGAGGTGGTATTCCCATGTCCTCATCATCAGGAAACATAAGTGGTTGTGCGTCAGTGCATTCTATGTCTTTCACCGCTGGGGAAGGGCTAGGTGGATGCCCTTGGGAAACCCTGCCAGCGGAGTCTTCAAACAGCATAAGAGACTGCTGCATAACTTGAGGCTGAGACAGTTTCCCTGGTATGCATGGGGGTGATGTGACAGACTGATGGGGTTGGTTTTCAGGCGCCATCTGTGCGCTTTCTGCAGAAGACTGGGTGGGAGATAATGTGAACGTGCTGGATCCACTGTCGGCCACCCAATTGACTAATGCCTGTACCTGCTCAGGCCTTACCATCCTTAGAACGGCATTGGGCCCCACCATATATCGCTGTAAATTCTGGCGGCTACTGGGACCTGAGGTAGTTGGTACACTAGGACGTGTGGATGTGGCAGAACGGCCACGTCCTCTCCCAGCACCAGAGGGTCCACTAACACCACCACGACCATGTCCACGTCCGCGTCCCTTACTAGATGTTTTTCTCATTGTTATGGTTCACCACAACAACAAATATATTATTTGGCCCAATGTATTGTATTCAAATTCAGCGGGATATAAATTTGAGGCCTAGTATTTAGGCGCTGGGTGACCGGTATGGATTTAGTGACAGAATTAGACTTGGAAATGCACAGAAGCGTGTGTGTGAAGTTATTCTGAATGACCCAATGTGCACCTTGAATATTATATACCCTTTTTGGGATAGATTTCAAATAGCTCTGATATAGCAGGAACCACTAAATTATGAAATTGCTAAATTGGGAATTGTACTTCAACCCAGAACAAAAAATGTGCTTTGACGGGCACTAAATAACTTTCCCAGCTACAACAGGACAGCGGTAACGAGAGATTTAGAGGGATTTAAATTTGAGGCCTAGTATTTAGGCGCTGGGTGACAGGTATGGGTTTAGTGACAGAATTAGACTTGGAAATACACAGTAGCGGGTGTGTGTGAAGTTATTCTGAATGACCCAATGTGCACCTTCAATATTATATACCCTTTTTGGGATAGATTTCAAATAGCTCTGATATAGCAGGAACCACTAAATTATGAAATTGCTAAATTGGGAATTGTACTTCAACCCAGAACAAAAAATGTGCTTTGACGGACACTAAATAACTTTCCCAGCTACAACAGGACAGCGGTAACGAGAGATTTAGAGGGATTTAAATTTGAGGCCTAGTATTTAGGCGCTGGGTGACAGGTATGGGTTTAGTGACAGAATTAGACTTGGAAATGCACAGAAGCGTGTGTGTGAAGTTATTCTGAATGACCCTATGTGCACCTTCAATATTATATACCCTTTTAGGGATAGATTTCAAATAGCTCTGATATAGCAGAAACCACTAAATTATGAAATTGCTAAATTGGGAATTGTACTTCAACCCAGAACAAAAAATGTGCTTTGACGGACACTAAATATCTTGCCCAGCAACAACAGTACAGCGGTGGGTAACGAGAGATTTAGAGGGATTTAAATTTGAGGCCTAGTATTTAGGCGCTGGGTCACCGGTATGGATTTAGTGACAGAATTAGACTTGGAAATGCACAGAAGCGTGTGTGTGAAGTTATTCTGAATGACCCTATGTGCACCTTCAATATTATATACCCTTTTAGGGATAGATTTCAAATAGCTCTGATATAGCAGAAACCACTAAATTATGAAATTGCTAAATTGGGAATTGTACTTCAACCCAGAACAAAAAATGTGCTTTGACGGACACTAAATATCTTGCCCAGCAACAACAGTACAGCGGTGGGTAACGAGAGATTTAGAGGGATTTAAATTTGAGGCCTAGTATTTAGGCGCTGGGTCACCGGTATGGATTTAGTGACAGAATTAGACTTGGAAATGCACAGAAGCGTGTGTGTGAAGTTATTCTGAATGACCCTATGTGCACCTTCAATATTATATACCCTTTTAGGGATAGATTTCAAATAGCTCTGATATAGCAGAAACCACTAAATTATGAAATTGCTAAATTGGGAATTGTACTTCAACCCAGAACAAAAAATGTGCTTTGACGGACACTAAATATCTTGCCCAGCAACAACAGTACAGCGGTGGGTAACGAGAGATTTAGAGGGATTTAAATTTGAGGCCTAGTATTTAGGCGCTGGGTCACCGGTATGGATTTAGTGACAGAATTAGACTTGGAAATGCACAGAAGCGTGTGTGTGAAGTTATTCTGAATGACCCTATGTGCACCTTCAATATTATATACCCTTTTAGGGATAGATTTCAAATAGCTCTGATATAGCAGAAACCACTAAATTATGAAATTGCTAAATTGGGAATTGTACTTCAACCCAGAACAAAAAATGTGCTTTGACGGACACTAAATATCTTGCCCAGCAACAACAGTACAGCGGTGGGTAACGAGAGATTTAGAGGGATTTAAATTTGAGGCCTAGTATTTAGGCGCTGGGTCACCGGTATGGATTTAGTGACAGAATTAGACTTGGAAATGCACAGAAGCGTGTGTGTGAAGTTATTCTGAATGACCCTATGTGCACCTTCAATATTATATACCCTTTTAGGGATAGATTTCAAATAGCTCTGATATAGCAGAAACCACTAAATTATGAAATTGCTAAATTGGGAATTGTACTTCAACCCAGAACAAAAAATGTGCTTTGACGGACACTAAATATCTTGCCCAGCAACAACAGTACAGCGGTGGGTAACGAGAGATTTAGAGGGATTTAAATTTGAGGCCTAGTATTTAGGCGCTGGGTCACCGGTATGGATTTAGTGACAGAATTAGACTTGGAAATGCACAGAAGCGTGTGTGTGAAGTTATTCTGAATGACCCTATGTGCACCTTCAATATTATATACCCTTTTAGGGATAGATTTCAAATAGCTCTGATATAGCAGAAACCACTAAATTATGAAATTGCTAAATTGGGAATTGTACTTCAACCCAGAACAAAAAATGTGCTTTGACGGACACTAAATATCTTGCCCAGCAACAACAGTACAGCGGTAACGAGAGATTTAGAGGGATTTAAATTTGAGGCCTAGTATTTAGGCGCTGGGTGACAGGTATGGGTTTAGTGACAGAATTAGACTTGGAAATACACAGTAGCGGGTGTGTGTGAAGTTATTCTGAATGACCCAATGTGCACCTTCAATATTATATACCCTTTTAGGGATAGATTCCAAATAGCTCTGATATAGCAGGAACCACTAAATTATGAAATTGCTAAATTGGGAATTGTACTTCAACCCAGAACAAAAAATGTGCTTTGACGGACACTAAATATCTTGCCCAGCAACAACAGTACAGCGGTAACGAGAGATTTAGAGGGATTTAAATTTGAGGCCTAGTATTTAGGCGCTGGGTGACAGGTATGGGTTTAGTGACAGAATTAGACTTGGAAATACACAGTAGCGGGTGTGTGTGAAGTTATTCTGAATGACCCAATGTGCACCTTCAATATTATATACCCTTTTAGGGATAGATTCCAAATAGCTCTGATATAGCAGGAACCACTAAATTATGAAATTGCTAAATTGGGAATTGTACTTCAACCCAGAACAAAAAATGTGCTTTGACGGACACTAAATATCTTGCCCAGCAACAACAGTACAGCGGTAACGAGAGATTTAGAGGGATTTAAATTTGAGGCCTAGTATTTAGGCGCTGGGTGACAGGTATGGGTTTAGTGACAGAATTAGACTTGGAAATACACAGTAGCGGGTGTGTGTGAAGTTATTCTGAATGACCCAATGTGCACCTTCAATATTATATACCCTTTTTGGGATAGATTTCAAATAGCTCTGATATAGCAGGAACCACTAAATTATGAAATTGCTAAATTGGGAATTGTATTTCAACCCAGAACAAGAAATGTGCTTGAACGGACACTAAATAACTCGCCCAGCTACAGCACTAGGGACAGATTTAGCTGGATATAAATTTGAGGCCTAGTATTTAGGCGCTGGGTGACCGGTATGGATTTAGTGACAGAATTAGACTGGGATATGGCCAAAAAATAAACAGACTATTGCTGGTTAAATGCACTTGGTGTGACAGCTTCACCCTGATGTAGGCTTTAGCCAAAAAACAACCACACCATTGAGGGTTAAATGCACTTGGTGACAGGCGCAGCTTGCCCCTGATTTTGTATATGGCCAAAAAATGAACAGACTATTGCTGGTTAAATGCACTTGGTGTGACAGCTTCACCCTGATGTAGGCTTTAGCCAAAAAACAACCACACCATTGAGGGTTAAATGCACTTGGTGACAGGCGCAGCTTGCCCCTGATTTTGTATATGGCCAAAAAATGAACAGACTATTGCTGGTTAAATGCACTTGGTGTCACAGCTTCACCCTGATGTAGGCTTTAGCCAAAAAACAACCACACCATTGAGGGTTAAATGCACTTGGTGACAGGCGCAGCTTGCCCCTGATTTTGTATATGGCCAAAAAATGAACAGACTATTGCTGGTTAAATGCACTTGGTGTGACAGCTTCACCCTGATGTAGGCTTTAGCCAAAAAACAACCACACCATTGAGGGTTAAATGCACTTGGTCGCAGCTTGTGCTGGCGCACCACAAGACACAAAATGGCCGCCGATCACCCCAGAAAAATGAGACTGACAAACGGTCTGTGCAGCCTAAAAACAGTGAGCAATTGAGGATCAGCAGCTCAATGATCCACAGCTGCAGATCGATCAGTTAATCAAGTCCTTTGGAGGAGTTAATCTGCCTAATCTCGCCCTACTGTCGCAGCCGCAACCTCTCCCTACGCTAATCAGAGCAGAGTGACGGGCGGCGCTATGTGACTCCAGCTTAAATAGAGGCTGGGTCACATGGTGCTCTGGCCAATCACAGCCATGCCAATAGTAGGCATGGCTGTGATGGCCTCTTGGGGCAAGTAGTATGACGCTTGTTGATTGGCTGCTTTGCAGCCTTTCAAAAAGCGCCAAGAAAGCGTCACAAAAGCGCCAAGAAAGCGACGAACACCGAACCCGAACCCGGACTTTTACGAAAATGTCCGGGTTCGGGTCCGTGTCACGGACACCCCAAAATTCGGTACGAACCCGAACTATACAGTTCGAGTTCGCTCATCCCTACTGCCGACACATTCTATGTTTCTATGTTCTATGTTTCTATAGTGGAGTTTCAGCTGCAGCACGCACTGGTCAGTTGCACTGCGGAACAGCACCACTTCACCACCAATGACTGGGCCTCCATGCGAGACCTGTGTGCCCTGTTGCGCTGTTTCGAGTACTCCACCAACATGGCCAGTGGCGATGACGCCGTTATCAGGGTTACAATACCCCTATTATGTCTCCTTGAGAAAACACTTAGGGCGATGATGGAAGAGGAGGTGGCCCAGGAGGAGGAGGAGGAGGAAGAGGGGTCATTTTTAGCACTTTCAGGCCAGTCTCTTAGAAGTGACTCAGAGGGAGTTTTTTTTGCAACAGCAGAGGCCAGGTACAAATGTGGCCAGCCAGGGCCCACTACTGGAGGACGAGGATGAGGAGGAGGTGGAGAAGGATGAGGACTAAGCATGTTCACAGCGGGGTGGCACCCAATGCAGCTTGGGCCCATCACTGGCGCGTGGCTGGGGGGAAACGGAGGACGATGACGATACACCTCCCACAGAGGACAGCTTGTCCTTACCTCTGGGCAGCCGGGCACACATGAGCGACTACATGCTGCAGTGCCTGCAAAATGACAACAGAGTTGCCCACATTTTAACGTGTGCGGACTACTGGGTTGCCACCCTTCTGGATCCCCGGTACAAAAGACAATGTGCCCACCTTGCTTCCTGCACTGGAGCGTGATAGGAAGATGCGCGAGTACAAGTGCACATTGGTAGACACGCTACTGAGAGCATTCCTACATGTCACAGGGGAACAAGTGGAAGCCCAAGGCGAAGGCAGAGGAGGAGCAAGAGGTCGGCAACGCAGCTGTGTCACTGCCAGCTCCTCTAAGGGCAGGGATAGCATGGCAGAGATGTGGAAAAGTTTTGTCACCACGCCACAGCTAACTGCACCACCAACTGATACGAAACGTGTTAGCAGGAGGCAACATTTCACTAACATGGTGGAACGGTACGTGTGCACTCCCTTCCACGTACTGACTAATGGTTCAGCCCCATTCAACTTCTGGGTATCCAAAGTGTCCACATGGCCAGAGCTAGCCTTTTATGCCTTGGGGGTGCTGGCCTGCCCGGCGGACCTGTCCATCCCTTGTGCAGATTAGACATTTATAACTACCTCCCCTTAACCATATATTTTTGTACTCCAGGGCACTACTTCATTCAATCCTCTTTTTTTAATTTTACCATTATATTGCGGGGCAACCCAAAGTTGAATGAACCTCTCCTCCGTCTGGGTGCCAGGGGCCTAAATATCGTAAACTGGCCTGTTCCAATGGTGGGTGATATGAAGCCTGATTCTCCGCTATTGGACCTATCTCCTCTGTCTGGCTGTCAGGGCCCTAAATAAGTTAAAGTGGACTTCTCCATCGGTGTGTGACATGAAGCCTGATTCTCTGCTATGCGACCTCTCTCCTCTATCTGGGTGTCAGGGGCCTAAATAAGTAAAAGTGGCTTTCTCCATCGGTGTGTGACATGAAGCCTGATTCTCTCTCCTCTGTTTGGGTGCCGGGGCCTAAATATCTGACAGTGGCCTGTTCCAGTGGTGGGTGACATGAAGCCTGATTCTCTGCTATGGGAACTCTTTTTATTATAAAATTGCAAAACGTTACATAAATAATTAAAAGTACAGAAAAACAAAACTTAAACATAGACAGCATTCCAGCTGCCCCAGCCACATTCACACACACATTCATTCCTACATATAAAACTACAAACCTACAATCTACAATAAATAACCTACAATAAATAACACTTACCCAGCCGGTTCGGCCGAAATAACCTAACCCAAAGAAATTGAAATAAAACACAGAATAAAATTCAAACTCAAACAAAAATATGGCTACTTTGCCGTAACTTAACTCCAGGCAACTTGCCCCTAAGCAAAAAAATCAATTTTTTTATACATACATTTTTTAATTTTTTTTTATAAACAAACAACACTACAAACTACAAACTTACCCTAACCTAAGCTGTCCCTAGCCAATCCCTATCCTAAACTAAAACCCCCAGGACTGACCTCTGCCTCATGTCCTCTGCATGTCCGCATAGTCCGAGGCCAGCCCTACCTCCACCACCCACATCCAGCCCTCGCCCCATGTCCTCCCATGTCCTCCCATGTCCGCGTAGTCCAGGACTGGATGTAGGCCTCCCCACACTTTGTAAGTGTCCCCCCCCCCTCACCCTAACCCACCCAACCTAACTAACTAACCCCCGCTTACCCTATCCTTCAACATAATATACACAATATATACAAACCGGATTCCCAAAAAGTTGGGACACTATACAAATCGTGAATAAAAACTGAATGCAATGATGTGGAGGTGCCAACTTCTAATATTTTATTCAGAATAGAACATAAATCACGGAACAAAAGTTTAAACTGAGAAAATGTACCATTTTAAAGGGAAAAATATGTTGAATCAGAATTTATTTCATGGTGTCAACAAATCCCTAAAAAGTTGGGACAAGATCATTTTCACCACTGTGTGGCATCTCCCCTTCTTCTTACAACACTCAACAGATGTCTGGGGACCGAGGAGACCAGTTTCTCAAGTTTAGAAATAGGAATGCTCTCCCATTCTTGTCTAATACAGGCCTCTAACTGTTCAATCGTCTTGGGCCTTCTTTGTTGCACCTTCCTCTTTATGATGCGCCAAATGTTCTCTATAGGTGATTGATATGGACTGCAGACTGACCATTTCAGTACCCGGATCCTTCTCCTACGCAGCCATGATGTTGTGATTGATGCAGAATGTGGTCTGGCATTATCCTGTTGAAAAATGCAGGGTCTTCCCCGAAAGAGATGACGTCTGGATGGGAGCATATGTTGTTCTAGAAACTGAATATATTTTTCTGCATTGATGGTGCCTTTCCAGACATGCAAGCTGCCCATGCCACACGCACTCATGCAACCCCATACCATCAGAGATGCAGGCTTCTGAACTGAGCGTTGATAACAACTTGGGTTGTCCTTGTCCTCTTTGGTCTGGATGACATGGCGTCCCAGATTTCCACTTTGAATTGTGACTCGTCTGACCACAGAACAGTCTTCCATTTTGCCACACTCCATTTTTAATTATCCCTGGCCCAGTGAAAATGCCTGAGCTTGTGGATCTTGCTTAGAAATGGCTTCATCTTTGCACTGTAGAGTTTCAGCTGGCAACGGCGGATGGCACGGTGGATTGTGTTCACTGACAATGGTATCTGGAAGAATTCCTGAGCCCATTCTGTAATTTCCTTTACAGTAGCATTCCTGTTTGTGGTGCAGTGTCGTTTAAGGGCCCGGAGATCACGGGCATCCAGTATGGTTTTATGGCCTTGACCCTTACGCACAGAGATTGTTCCAGATTCTCTGAATCTTCGGATGATGTTATGCACAGTTGATGATGATAGATGCAAAGTCTTTGCAATTTTTTGCTGGGTAACACCTTTCTGATATTGCTCCACTATCTTTCTGCGCAACATTGTGGGAATTGGTGATCCTCTACCCATCTTGGCTTTTGAGAGACACTGTCACTCTGAGAAGCTTTTTTTGTACCCAATCATGTTGCCAATTGACCTAATTAGTGTTAATTGGTCTTCCGGCTCTTCGTTATGCTCAAATTTACTTTTTCAAGCCTCTTATTGCTACTTTGTTGACACCGATTTGTTGACACCGTGAAAATTTGAATCAACATATTTTTCCTTTAAAATGATACATTTACTCGGATTAAACGTTTGATCTGTCATCTACGTTCTATTACAAATAAAATATTGACATTTGCCATCTCCACATCATTGCATTCAGTTTTTATTCACAATTTGTTTAGTGTCCCAACTTTTTGGGAATCCAGTTTGTACAATATACCATACAATAAACATTACTATAACCACACATAACCACTCCCGAGGACCAAGTTCAGCCTTTGCAGGCCCTGCTGGTACCCAGTCTTTCGTATTCGAGAGAACATACCTTCACCAGGTCCCCCAGAATGTTCCTACACACCTCATCCACTGGGAGGACTTTCTGCCTTGTTGAAACTAAACACTGTGTGTGCCACGTTTAGTACCTAACCACTATGCTAACTAAAAAATATGTGCACAGGTCCCTTCTGTCCGGGTCTCTGAGCACTCCATAGGCCCACTCTGCATAGGAGAGGCTGGCTAGCCTAGGCCAGCCAATGGAAGCTCCCACCCGTTTGTACACCTCTGTATTAAAAGGACAGTGAAGCAGGAGGTGCTCCATACTTTCCAGTATGGAGCCGCACTCCTCCCGGGGACAACCCCTTTCATCAGAGTTCCTGTACTTAAGATTGTCCCTTACACACAGCCTCCCGTGAAAGCAGCGCCAAGCCAAGTCCCAAAACTTCAAGGGGATCCTTGCAGAATTTAGCAACTGTAACCCCTTGTCTAGATCCCAACTTGGGCAATCCTTGAGGGGCAGGGGCTTCTGGAAGTGGGACAACAAGATCCTCTCATCAAGGGACCTCCTTAACAGAGTCCTGATTTCCCCTACCTCCAAACCCCACCGGCAGATCACCTTCAGAGTCGGCGTGACAAAAGCCGGGAGATATCCGTGAGGCGTACGCAAATCCTTCACACGCCCTCCAGTCTCCCATTGCTGGAAGAAAGGCCGAAACCAATCCCTGCAAGAGACTATCCACGGAGGAGCCCTCTCCTTCCAGAGGTCTGCTAGGTTGATCTTAACAAAGGTGTTCACAAGGAACACCACGGGGTTGACCACACCCAACCCCCCTAGTCTCCTCGTGCGATAAGTCACTTCCCTCCCGACTAGGTTCAGCCCATTCCCCCATAACAGTTGGAAAAACAGGCTGTAGACCCGAGTCCAGAGAGGTTGTGGTAGGATACATATACTGGCCAAATAGATCAGCAGAGGGAGAAGGTAAGTCTTGATCAGGTTCACCCTTTCCCTGAGGGTCAAAGACCAACCCTTCCACTGGTCGACCTTCTGAGCGGCGATCTTAATCCTGTCATCCCAATTTTGAGTGGGGTAATCCCCATGACCAAAATGCACGCCTAGGATTTTAGCTGACGGCTGGGGCCCTGGAAGGGTCTCCGGGAGAACAAAAGATGGATCTTTGCTTCCCAGCCAGAGACTCTCACACTTATCCTGGTTGATCAACGACCCGGAAGCCTCCGAGTAGTGCCCCACCTCAGACATCACATATTCTGCCTCCTCTCTCGAGGACACGAAAACAGTGACATCGTCAGCGTACGCCACAACCCTAAGAGTGGCTTCTGGCTCCGTCAGATCCATCCCAACTCCTGCCAACGGTCCACGATCAAGCCTCTTTAGAAGAGGATCAATCGCGAACACGTATAAAAGCGGGCTCAAAGGACAACCCTGGCGAACCCAACCTCAAAAAGGGCAGCCAGACCAACCGTTCACAAGCGGGAAACTCTCTGCCCCTGCATACAAGATCTTTAACCAATCGACAAACCCCCCCGGCAGGCCATACTTCAAAAGGACCGACCAGAGGTACTCGTGGTTCACCCGATCAAACGCCTTTGCTTGATCTAAGGACAGCATGTACCCCCTCCAGTGGCCTGCTCTACTCTGTTCCATTGACTCTCGGACACCGAGTACAGCACTAAAAAGTGCTGCAGCCTGGAACCGAGCAATGCTGAGCCACCGAAAGGAGTTGAGGCGCAAATTTCACCAGCCTGTTAAACAGTATCTTGGCCAGAATCTTTCTGTCCGTATTGAGAAGTGCTATGGGACGCCAGTTCTCAATACGGCTTGGATCTTTACCCTTTGATAGAAGGATCAGGGCTGACCTCTTCATTGACCGAGGCAGAGTGCCTGAGGATAGATACTCATTGAACAGTCAAGAGGGGACATAAAGAGTCCTTAAAGGTCTTATAATACTCGGCTATTAAGCCATCTGGGCCTGCCGACTTCTTCAGAGCTAACCCTTCCACTGCCAGGATAACGTCCTACTTCCTGATCTCTTCCACCAAAACGTCAAAAGAGGTGAGCTTTTGACTCAGGGGTGATTTCAGCCAGGAAAGCCGACATCTTGTCCCGATCCAGATCCCTCTTTCCCAAGAGGAACGAGTAAAAGGATCTGACGACTTCCAGGATCCCTGATCTGGACCTGTTCAGAGATCCCGTACTATCAACCAGTCCTGTAATTAACTTACTCTTCACTGACATCTTACAGTTTCTGTAGGGGTCGGGCGAGCGGTACCTCCCGAAGTCCCTCTCAAAAACTAAAGATGTGTGCCTATCATACTGGCACCTCTTGAGCAAAGATTTCACTCTGGAGATATGCTCGCGGCTGCCTCCAGTTGAGACCAGACCTTCGAGTTTCCTCCTCAGACTCTGATACAGGCGGTACCTGTCCAGAGACCTGAGGCTCGAGAGCTGGCGGAAGAACTTTGCGGCCCGGTCTTTGAATACCTTCCACCACTCTGACTTAGTGTCACAGATATCCAGCAAAGCTATCTGACTCTGAAGAAAGTCCTCAAAGGATTGTCTCACCTCTGCTTCCTCCAGGATTCCCGCATTCAGCTTCCAGTAACCTCTTCCCATTTGGGGGGATTCTGAAATATTCAGAGAAAACATAATCAGACAGTGGTCGGAGAATTCTACCTCCACAACCCTTAAGGGCGAGAAGGTAGCCGCCTCCCTAAAAAAAAACCCTATCTATTCTAGACCTAATCTTATTACCTCTGTAGAAAGTGAAACCACCGTGGTCTGGGGTGTGCCTAATGTGGACATCCACCAGACAAGCCTCACTAGCTATACTGTTTAGAGCTATACTATCATAAGTCAGCCGGTCTCTGGTGCCTCCCCTATCCTGGGACCTTATGACAGTGTTAAAGTCCCCACCAAAGACCACTTGCCGGCTCGTAAAAAGGAAAGGCTTGATCCTCGTAAAGAGACATTTCCTGCCCCACCTGGACTGGGGCCCGTAGATATTGATCAGGCGCAGTTCCTGTCCCTTCATGAGGATATCCAAGATCAAACACCTCCCCATTTCTAGTTCAACCACCCGTCGGAATTCTACCGGTACGGTGAAAAGAACCGCCACTCTGCTATACAGCTCAGCCGCAAGAGACCAGAAGGAGGGCCCAGATCTCCACTCCCTCTTTGCCTTATGGACTTCTGCCAAATTCAACAGTCTGGACATCAGCTTCAACTCGGCTGAAAAAATCAAAGGCTGTGTAACGAGCCACATCAGATTTAATGCTGGCGACATTAATGGTCGCCAGTGTCAGCTGAGTGGGTACCGCCACACTTGGTGTTTAAGCTAGATGTCCTCCTTCCTTCCCAACCTTCTTACCCCTCCCGGAGCCATTCTCTAAAGCGGCACACCCTCTTTTGAGGGAGACGGTGGTGTCCATTCCATCTGTCACCACCACTCCCTCTTGCGTACCGCCCCTGGCTTTCTTAGTTCCAGGAATCGGATTTGCCTCCTCTTCTGGGGACCTTACATCTTCACCAGAGAGGGGCACGGGGCCTCCTGAAAGCCCTCCCTCCTTCGCCCCCGGTACCCCACTTCTTACCTCCTCCTCAGATGAAGAGGAGGCGGCGGTCTCATCCAAAGTGAGATACCGGTTGGAGAGCTCTAGAGGGGAGACGGTTTCGCCTTCCCTGGCTACTTTGGTCGGGCTCTTTTTTTTTTTGAGTACCGTTTCCTTCTATTGATGTTAAACCCAGTCTCACTACCCTCTGCTGCACTTTCGTAGTGTGAAGACTGGGTCTCATCGGCTCGTTCTAGTCTCCTGATCTCCGCCCTTAGCTCCCTGTCCCCTAGGGTCTCTGAACTACGGGAGTCAGCCACTTGGGGAGGGGCAGACATCACCCTGGACGTCCCCATACCTGCTTAGCCACGTCAGAATGTCAATGCAAGAAAGTGATTCGTTACAGGTTAAAACGGTCACCTTCTTGACGTTGTTCTGCCGGGTTATTGCTTGAGCGAAAAAAAACTTCCAATACGGTAAGTTCTTCACCAGCTCATACCCAGACCAGAAAAGCTCTAGGCCCTCTGGCCAGGCAAAGCTGACGTCGAACTCCTTGGAACCATACGGATGTATCAGGGCAAAGATGTCAGCCACCCTGAAGCCCATCTCAAGCAGGAGCTCCACCCTCTTTCTTGTAGGGCAGGCATCATTGCTTTTCCACTTGAGACAAACTACATTCCGCCTGGTCCCAGGGCCGGTTGTAGGCAGGGACCAGGTGGTCTTTCCCTCCCTTTCCTCTTGGAAAGCTTGCAGGCCATGCCTGTTTATCCATAAGGACAGGTCCACCTTCTCTCCCTCTACTGTTATAGAGCTCTCCCCCTTTTTGAGGGCCTCCAGGTGTCGCCGTTGCAAGTCACCAATCGTGACTCCTGGGAATGAGGAAGCCAACGAGGATAGCCCCCCCCCCCCGGTCGCAGCCACACTGGCATAACTTCTGCCAGGTGTTACGGCCGCAGGAGGGGCAACCGAACAGGCCCCCCGCACTACACTAGTACCAGATGCCACGTCGGATCCCTCCAGAAGGCGAACACCAGGAGCCGCCACTTTTTCAGCGACGGTCCGCTGACCCCCAGCATCCCTCCCACCTTTGGGACCCAATGCAGCACCCTCTCCACCAACACCCTTACCAACACCCTGCTTGCATTCACCCTCTCTCCCTGCTGGGACAGCTGGTGCAGCAGGTGTCACCATATCATTATTTTTATTATTTTCATCAGCCCTTTTAACAGTATTTTTAACAGTATAAACATTGCCACTGTCACCGCCCCTGCTTGCTGCGCTGGAATACTGCAGTCTCCTGGCACAGACCACTGTGAGTCAGAAGGGGCTGGCACAGGCTCCGGCCGGACCGACCGGGAGGTGACAGATTTGGACACCATGCCAGGTATGCGGTTATCCTCGTCCTCACTGTCGCTGCTGCTGTTTGCTTTCCGCTCTCTCCTTCTCTCCTCCATTTCCAGGAACCTCTCCTCATTAAGGAGTTTTTCCCTAAAAGGGCCGCTCTCACTCTTTTCCCTTCTTCCCTGTGCCTCTTTTACCTCCTTTTTAAGTGTCTTAATTTTTTTAGAGATAGGGGCTCTTTTCTTATTGCTCGTAACATTGGCCTTTGCCCTAAGCAGTTTCAGCTCTTGGCTTAGGCTCTTGAGGTGTCGTCCCAGCTCCTTGAATTCATGGAGGTGGTATGCCACGCGGGAGCTGTAGGTCTGGGTGGTCTCCCTCTCCCTCTGGGACCCCAACCTACCTGGGATGACACCTGCTTGCGACTTCGGGTCCTCAGGGGGGACTCGGCTGCCTCTGCCACATCCTGATGGTACTACCCCCTCACCGTCGTCACTCCTGGCCGGTCGCTGTAGCTCCCTACTCCCCGCCGACCCAGGCCGGGGAGCAGGGGCACCCTTCCTGGATGCCATTGCCACAGGACCCTACCAGTTCCCTAGGGCGAGGTAGGGCCTGGGCTGGGGAGAGATGGAAAAACTCCCCGCAAGTCTGGATCCGATCACAGGGGAAGCAGATGGAAAAATCACTCTGGAAGTCTCTGGAAGTTCAGGAGCTCTCCTAGCACACGTCTGATCACCTCAGCTACAGGCACCAGACACACCCAAGCCTGATTCTCTGCTATGGGACCTCTCTTCTCTGTCTGGGTGCCGGGGCCTAAATATCTGACAGTGGTCTGTTCCAGTGGTGGGTGACATGAAGCCTGATTCTCTGCTATGGAACCTATCTCCTCTGTCTGGGTGTCAGGGGCCTAAATAAATAAAAGTGGCCTTCTCCATCGGTGTGTGACATGAAGCTTGATTCTCTGCTATGCAACCTCTCTCCTCTGTCTGGGTGCCGGGCCCTATATATCTGAAAGTGGCCTGTTCCAGTGGTGGGTGACATGAAGCGTGATTCTCTGCTATGGGACCTATCTCCTCTGTCTGGGTGTCAGGGGCCTAAATAAGTAAAAGTGGCCTTCTCCATCAGTGGGTGACATGTAGCCTGATTCTGTGCTATGCGACATCTCTCCTCTGTCTGGGTGCCGGGGCCTAAATATCTGACAGTGGCCTGTTCCAGTGGTGGGTGACATGAAGCCTGATTCTCTGCTATGGGACCTATCTCCTCTGTCTGGGTGTAAGGGGCCTAAATAAGTAAAAGTTGCCTTCTCCATCGGTGTGTGACATGAAGCCCGATTCTCTGCTATGAGACCTCTCTCCTCTCCTCTGTCTGGGTTCTGGGGCCTACATATCTGAAATTGGCCTGTTCCAGTGGTGGGTGACATGAAGCCACTGGAGGACAGGACCGACTGTCTCTGCCTCCTGTAACTCAGCCTGCCGCTGGGGAATGGAGACTGGACTCTCAATTCCCAATAAATCACATTGCCGCTGGGGGACAGGTCCGACTGTCTTTGCCCCCTGTAACTCAGACTGGGCTCCCAATTCCCTGCATGGACCGGTGGAGAGACCTCGGTCACATCTCCACCGGCCACCTGGGGTTATTCCCAGAAAATCTCTACAATATCTTCCCAGCTGAAGAGGTCTGGCTCTGGGTCTGTCACTCTGCTCTCCTGCTGAGCCTTCTCACTGGAGTGGAACAGCTGCTGGTAGCCATGTTCCAGCTCCATCTCCCGGGTCACCAGGTGGACCAGGTCTTGAGTGTCGTCCCAGTCATACTTGCTCTCCCGCCACTCAAAGAGGTCCCTGAACTGGGCTTGTGTAGGGCTCCCAAACTCCAGCTCTGAAAAAGTCTCCCATAACAAGCCAGGACCATCAAACCCCTCTCCCTCTGGCTTGTCATGCTCAGCTGTCCTGGGTAGGTACTGTGCCCCATACCAACTGAGCGCCTGGTAGGCATCTTCCAGCCACAGCTCCTGCCATGCTAGCTGTTCCAATTTCTTTACCCATTCCTCCCGGGGCTGCTCTCCCAGGAAGGGCATCCGCAGGGCTACTCGCTTCTGCAACCGCTGGTCTTCCGTGGGGAGTCTCTCGTCCCGCAGATAATCCACAATACCCAGTGCCTGCTACCAGATGCCTTTGCAGACTGCATCTCGGTCATCCATGACACCTTCATCGTACTCTACTGCCATTTCCATTCTGGTGCTGTCAGGGTGGCTGTACTAGGACATGCGTTGCCCTCAAATTGTAAAATCCATGGAATGGTGTCTCCTGTAGCTGTCCTTCTGGCTGTGGGAATGATCCCGTTGCTTGCCACCAATGTAACGGATCTCCTGGCACCCCGACCGGGTACCTCAGTTGAAAAATGCTACCAGTGCCTCCCGAGGACTCCAAGCACTCCGCTCTACACTGATACCACCACAGGAACCAGGAACAGTTCTTACAAGAGCTAGGAGTAATAGCCAGGGGAGTATACGCGTATAGCAATTCCCACACACATGAGACGAGGCTCTATGTTGAGTGTAAAACAGGAACACTTTATTGGGGGCTACCCGCTCGTATTTATGCAGGTCCCCATCTGGTGGACACTCCCCTAGGGATACAGGATACACAGACACAATACATCCCCACCATGCATCATGGTTTCCTCCTCTCTGTCCTGGAGACACCCGAGGAGCAATTCAATTATCTCTCAGGACAAAGGGAAATCGCCAATACACATGTGGGGACAACAGGACAGAAATCACCATTTAAACATACAATGTCACAACCCTTACAGTAAACACAGACATTTAACATATCCCCAGATAGCTCAAGTCTGAGTGCATATTATTAGGTGAATGGCACTCAGACTACACGAATACAGTAGAATCGCCATGGAGCCAAATTGTCTTTCGTTATCCGAATGGGCTCCATGGCATAGCTATCTGGGGTATCACTGTTCAAATAGGGCAAGTACCAAATGACCCGACTTTCAGGTCTTTGCAGGGGAAAATCAAGCGTTTCAACATGGGGGCAGTCTAAAGGGAGAAGGCGGGCAACCAGGCTTCTCCAATGCAATGTGGCGAGATTGGTCTCGTCACAATTTTATTTTATTTTAATTAATTTCCCTATCCACATTTGTTTGCAGGGGGTTGACCTACATTTTGCTGCCTTTTACAGCCCTCTAGCCCTTTCCTGGGCTATTTTACAGCCTTTTTAGTGCTGAAAAGTTCAGGTCCCCATTGACTTCGGATCCCGAACCCGAACATTTTCGGGAAGTTTGGCCGAACTTCTCGAACCCGAACATCCAGGTGTTCGCTCAACTCTAATGGTGGCACTAGGCACTGGCAGTAGTGGGCACAGTACACGCTGTAGGCCTGACACACACACTTGCAGGCAACTGCAATTATATTACAGTTAAAAAATGTTGTTTTTTTAAAATGCAAGCTACTGTGACACCAGATGTGAGTGGTGGCACTGGCAGTAGTGGGCACAGTACACGCTGTAGGCCTGACAAACAGGCTTGCAGGCAACTGCAATTGTATTACAGTGAAAAAAGTTTTTATTTTTTTATGCAAGCTACTGTGACACCAGATATGAATGGTGGCACTGGGCACTGGCAGTAGTGGGCACAGTATACACTGTGGGTCTGACACACACGCTGGCAGGCAACTGCAATTAGATTATATATTTAAAAAAAAGCAGACTGATGTACTAGCCCTAAAAAGGACTTTTTGGGGTGCTGTCAAGACGCTGTCCTTACAGCAGATCAGATGAGTCTTTCAGGACTGGAGTGGACACTGAATACACTGGCCTAGCTATCGATTTCCCTATTAAATCAGCAACAGCTGCACTGTCCCTGCTCTCACTGACACTGCAGCTTCCGAATTAATCTAAGATAGATGCTGTCCTTGCTTTTTGCGAAGAGGTGGGAGGGAGGGTATGCTGCTGATTGGCTGGAATGTGTCTGCTGACTGTGAGGTACAGAGTCAAAGATTGCTCAATGATGACAAATAGGTGGCAGACCGAACATCGCATATGTTCGTCCGCCGCAGTGAACACAAACAAGCGATGTTCGCCGGCGAATAGTTCAGGACATCTCTAATCATAGACATCCAGAAGCCAATAATAACTTATATTTACAACTATTTATAACCATCTATTGCTACAAGGGATCACCAACTGCCCTGCTTTCAGAGCGGCCAATATCTGGATCGCCCAACGACCCACATTGACCTACATTTTGTGACACATGAACTCCCTTTTTTCATGACTTTTATATATATATATTTTTTATATATTTTTTTATTATATGACAGTTTTTGATTATATGAACTTTTATATGGACATAAACTAATACTTCTTTATTTATTTATTCACCTATCTATTTATGGAGTGCGCACATCCTAACTTTTAACAAAATCATATACAGTGGAGGAAATAATTATTTGACCCCTCACTGATTTTGTAAGTTTGTCCAATGACAAAGAAATGAAAAGCCTCAGAACAGTATCATTTCAATGGTAGGTTTATTGTAACAGTGGCAGATAGCACATCAAAAGGAAAATCGAAAAAAATAACTTTAAATAAAAGATAGCAACTGATTTGCATTTCATTGAGTGAAATAAGTATTTGAACCCTCTAACAAAAAAAGACTTAATACTTGGTGGAAAAACCCTTGTTTGCAAGCACAGAGGTCAAACGTTTCTTGTAATTGATGACCAAGTTTGCGCACATTTTAGGAGGAATGTTGGTCCACTCCTCTTTGCATATCATCTCTAAATCCCTAAGGTTTCGAGGCTGTCTCTGTGCAACTCTGAGCTTGAGCTCCCTCCATAGGTTTTCGATTGGATTAAGGTCCGGAGACTGACTAGGCCACTCCATGACCTTAATGTGCTTCTTCTTGAGCCACTCCTTTGTTGCCTTTGCTGTATGTTTTGGGTCATTGTCGTGCTGGAACACCCATCCACGACCCATTTTCAGTTTCCTGGCAGAGGGAAGGAGGTTGTCGCTCAGGATTTCACGATACATGGCTCCGTCCATTTTCCCGTTTATGTGAATAAGTTGTCCTGTGCCCTTAGCAGAAAAACACCCCCAAAGCAAAATGTTTCCACCCCCATGCTTGACGGTGGGGACGGTGTTTTGGGGGTCATAGGCAGCATTTTTCTTCCTCCAAACACAGCGAGTTGAGTTAATGCCAAAGAGCTCTATTTTGGTCTCATCAGACCACAGCACCTTCTCCCAGTCACTCTCTGAATCATTCAGGTGTTCATTGGCAAACTTCAGACGGGCCTGCACATGTGCCTTCCTGAACAGGGGGGCCTTGCGAGCCCTGCAGGATTTTAATCCATTGCGGTGTAATGTGTTTCCAATGGTTTTCTTGGTGACTGTGGTCCCTGCTAATTTGAGGTCATTAACTAACTCCTCCCGTGTAGTTCTAGGATGCTTTTTCACCTTTCTCAGAACCATTGACACCCCACGAGGTGAGATCTTGCGTGGAGCCCCAGAGCGAGGTCGATTGATGGTCATTTTGTGCTCCTTCCATTTTCGAACAATCGCACCAACAGTTGTCACCTTTAGAGTTGAGCGAACACCTGGATGTTCGGGTTCGAGAAGTTCGGCCGAACATCCCGGAAATGTTCGGGTTCGGGATCCGAACCCGATCCGAACTTCGTCCCGAACCCGAACCCCATTGAAGTCAATGGGGACCCGAACTTTTCGGCACTAAAACGGCTGTAAAACAGCCCAGGAAAGGGCTAGAGGGCTGCAAAAGGCAGCAACATGTAGGTAAATCCCCTGCAAACAAATGTGGATAGGGAAATTAATTAAAATAAAAATTAAATAAATAAAAATTAACCAAAATCAATTGGAGAGAGGTTCCATAGCAGAGAATCTGGCTTCCCGTCACCCACCACTGGAACAGTCCATTCTCAGATATTTAGGCCCCGGCACCCAGGCAGAGGAGAGAGGTCCCGTAACAGACAATCTGGCTTCATGTCAGCAGAGAATCAGTCTTCATGTCATAGCAGAGAATCAGGCTTCACGTCACCCACCACTGTAAGAGTCCATTTTCATAAATTTAGGCCCAGCACCCAGGCAGACGAGAGAGGTCCCGTAACAGACAATCTGGCTTCATGTCAGCAGAGAATCAGTCTTCATATCATAGCAGAGAATCTGGCTTCCCGTTACCCACCACTGGAACAGTCCATTCTCAGATATTTAGGCCCCGGCACCCAGGCAGAGGAGAGAGGTCCCGTAACAGACAATCTGGCTTCATGTCAGCAGAGAATCAGTCTTCATATCATAGCAGAGAATCAGGCTTCACGTCAGCCACCACTGCAACAGTCCATTGTCATAAATTCAGGCCCAGCACCCAGGCAGAGGAGAGAGGTCCCGTAACAGACAATCTGGCTTCATGTCAGCAGAGAATCAGTCTGCATGTCATAGCAGAGAATGAGGCTTCACGTCACCCACCACTGCAACAGTCCATTTTCATAAATTTAGGCCCAGCACCCAGGCAGAGGAGAGAGGTCCCGTAACAGAGGATCTGGCTTCATGTCACCAGAGAATCAGTCTGCATGTCATAGCAGAGAATCAGGCTTCACGTCACCCACCACTGCAACAGTCCATTTTCATAAATTTAGGCCCAGCACCCAGGCAGAGGAGAGAGGTCCCGTAACAGAGGATCTGGCTTCATGTCACCAGAGAATCAGTCTGCATGTCATAGCAGAGAATCAGGCTTCACGTCAGCCACCACTGCAACAATCCATTGGCATATATTTAGGCCTAGCACACAGGCAGAGGAGAGAGGTCCCGTAACAGACAATCTGGCTTCATGTCAGCAGAGAATCAGTCTTCATATCATAGCAGAGAATCAGGCTTCACGTCAGCCACCAATGCAACAGTCCATTGTCAGATATTTAGGCCCAGCACCCAGGCAGAGGAGAGAGGTCCCGTAACAGAGGATCTGGCTTCATGTCAGCAGAGAATCAGTCTTCATGTCATAGCAGAGAATCAGGCTTCACGTCACCCACCACTGTAAGAGTCCATTTTCATAAATTTAGGCCCAGCACCCAGGCAGAGGAGAGAGGTCCCGTAACAGACGATCTGGCTTCATGTCAGCAGAGAATCAGTCTGCATGTCATAGCAGAGAATGAGGCTTCACGTCACCCACCACTGCAACAGTCCATTTTCATAAATTTAGGCCCAGCACCCAGGCAGAGGAGAGAGGTCCCGTAACAGAGGATCTGGCTTCATGTCACCAGAGAATCAGTCTGCATGTCATAGCAGAGAATCAGGCTTCACGTCACCCACCACTGCAACAGTCCATTTTCATAAATTTAGGCCCAGCACCCAGGCAGAGGAGAGAGGTCCCGTAACAGAGGATCTGGCTTCATGTCACCAGAGAATCAGTCTGCATGTCATAGCAGAGAATCAGGCTTCACGTCAGCCACCACTGCAACAATCCATTGGCATATATTTAGGCCTACCACACAGGCAGAGGAGAGAGGTCCCGTAACAGACAATCTGGCTTCATGTCAGCAGAGAATCAGTCTTCATATCATAGCAGAGAATCAGGCTTCACGTCAGCCACCAATGCAACAGTCCATTGTCAGATATTTAGGCCCAGCACCCAGGCAGAGGAGAGAGGTCCCGTAACAGAGGATCTGGCTTCATGTCAGCAGAGAATCAGTCTGCATGTCATAGCAGAGAATCAGGCTTCACGTCAGCCACCACTGCAACAGTCCATTGTCATAAATTTAGGCCCAGCACCCAGGCAGAGGAGAGAGGTCCCGTAACAGACAATCTGGCTTCATGTCAGCAGAGAACTAGTCTGCATGTCATAGCAGAGAATCAGGCTTCACGTCAGCCACCACTGCAACAATCCATTGGCATATATTTAGGCCTAGCACACAGGCAGAGGAGAGAGGTCCCGTAACAGACAATCTGGCTTCATGTCAGCAGAGAATCAGTCTTCATATCATAGCAGAGAATCAGGCTTCACGTCAGCCACCAATGCAACAGTCCATTGTCAGATATTTAGGCCCAGCACCCAGGCAGAGGAGAGAGGTCCCGTAACAGACAATCTGGCTTCATGTCAGCAGAGAATCAGTCTGCATGTCATAGCAGAGAATGAGGCTTCACGTCACCCACCACTGCAACAGTCCATTTTCATAAATTTAGGCCCAGCACCCAGGCAGAGGAGAGAGGTCCCGCAACAGAGGATCTGGCTTCATGTCAGCAGAGAATCAGTCTGCATGTCATAGCAGAGAATCAGGCTTCACGTCAGCCACCACTGCAACAGTCCATTGTCATAAATTCAGGCCCAGCACCCAGGCAGAGGAGAGAGGTCCCGTAACAGACAATCTGGCTTCATGTCACCAGAGAATCAGTCTGCATGTCATAGCAGAGAATGAGGCTTCACGTCAGCCACCACTGCAACAATCCATTGGCATATATTTAGGCCTAGCACACAGGCAGAGGAGAGGTTCATTCAACTTTGGGTAGCCTTGCAATATAATGGTAAAATGAAAATAAAAATAGGATTGAATGAGGAAGTGCCCTGGAGTCCAATAATATATGGTTATGGGGAGGTAGTTAATGTCTAATCTGGACAAGGGACGGACAGGTCCTGTGGGATCCATGCCTGGTTCATTTTTATGAACGTCAGCTTGTCCACATTGGCTGTAGACAGGCGGCTGCGTTTGTCTGTAATGACGCCCCCTGCCGTGCTGAATACACGTTCAGACAAAACGCTGGCTGCCGGGCAGGCCAGCACCTCCAAGGCATAAAAGGCTAGCTCTGGCCACGTGGACAATTTAGAGACCCAGAAGTTGAATGGGGCCGAACCATCAGTCAGTACGTGGAGGGGTGTGCACACGTACTGTTCCACCATGTTAGTGAAATGTTGCCTCCTGCTAACACGTTGCGTATCAGGTGGTGGTGCAGTTAGCTGTGGCGTGTTGACAAAAGTTTTCCACATCTCTGCCATGCTAACCCTGCCCTCAGAGGAGCTGGCCGTGACACAGCTGCCTTGGCGACCTCTTGCTCCTCCTCTGCCTTGGCCTTGGGCTTCCACTTGTTCCCCTGTGACATTTGGGAATGCTCTCAGTAGCGCGTCTACCAACGTGCGCTTGTACTCGCGCATCTTCCTATCACGCTCCAGTGCAGGAAGTAAGGTGGGCACATTGTCTTTGTAGCGTGGATCCAGCAGGGTGGCAACCCAGTAGTCCGCACAGGTTAAAATGTGGGCAACTCTGCTGTCGTTGCGCAGGCACTGCAGCATGTAGTCGCTCATGTGTGCCAGGCTGCCCAGGGGTAAGGACAAGCTGTCCTCTGTGGGAGGCGTATCGTCATCGTCCTGCCTTTCCCCCCAGCCACGCACCAGTGATGGACCCGAGCTGCGTTGGGTGCCACCCCGCTGTGACCATGCTTCATCCTCATCCTCCTCCACCTCCTCCTCATCCTCGTCCTCCTCGTCCTCCAGTAGTGGGCCCTGGCTGGCCACATTTGTACCTGGCCTCTGCTGTTGCCAAAAACCTCCCTCTGAGTCACTTCGAAGAGACTGGCCTGAAAGTGCTAAAAATGACCCCTCTTCCTCCTCCTCCTCCTCCTCCTCCTGGGCCACCTCCTCTTCCATCATCGCCCTAAGTGTTTTCTCAAGGAGACATAGAAGTGGTATTGTAACGCTGATAACGGTGTCATCGCCACTGGCCATGTTGGTGGAGTACTCGAAACAGCGCAACAGGGCACACAGGTCTCGCATGGAGGCCCAGTCATTGGTGGTGAAGTGGTGCTGTTCTGTAGTGCGACTGACCCGTGCGTGCTGCAGCTGAAACTCCACTATGGCCTGCTGCTGCTCGCACAGTCTGTCCAGCATGTGCAAGGTGGAGTTCCACCTGGTGGGCACGTCGCATATGAGGCGGTGAGCGGGAAGGCCGAAGTTACGCTGTAGCGCAGACAGGCGAGCAGCGGCAGGATGTGAACGCCGGAAGCGCGAACAGACGGCCCGCACTTTATGCAGCAGCTCTGACATGTCGGGGTAGTTGTGAATGAACTTCTGCACCACCAAATTCAGCACATGCGCCAAGCAAGGGATGTGCGTCAAATTGGCTAGTCCCAGAGCTGCAACGAGATTTCGCCCATTATCACACACCACCAGGCCGGGCTTGAGGCTCACCGGCAGCAACCACTCGTCGGTCTGTTGTTCAATACCCCGCCACAACTCCTGTGCGGTGTGGGGCCTGTCCCCCAAACATATGAGTTTCAGAATGGCCTGCTGACGTTTACCCCGGGCTGTGCTGAAGTTGGTGGTGAAGGTGTGTGGCTGACTGGATGAGCAGGTGGAAGAAGAGGAGGAGGAAGCCGAGAAGGAGGAGGTGGCAACAGGAGGCAAAGAATGTTGCCCTGCGATCCTTGGCGGCGGAAGGACGTGCGCCAAACAGCTCTCCGCCTGGGGCCCAGCTGCCACTACATTTACCCAGTGTGCAGTTAGGGAGATATAGCGTCCCTGGCCGTGCTTACTGGTCCACGTATCTGTGGTTAGGTGGACCTTGCTACAGATGGCGTTGCGCAGTGCACACTTGATTTTATCGGATACTTGGTTGTGCAGGGAAGGCACGGCTCTCTTGGAGAAGTAGTGCCGGCTGGGAACAACATACTGTGGGACAGCAAGCGACATGAGCTGTTTGAAGCTGTCTGTGTCCACCAGCCTAAATGACAGCATTTCATAGGCCAGTAGTTTAGAAATGCTGGCATTCAGGGCCAGGGATCGAGGGTGGCTAGGTGGGAATTTACGCTTTCTATCAAATGTTTGTGAGATGGAGAGCTGAACGCTGGCGTGTGACATGGTTGAGACGCTTGGTGACGGAGGTGGTGGTGGTGGTGTTGGTGGTACATCCCCTGTTTGCTGGGCGGCAGGTGCCAACGTTCCTCCAGAGGCGGAGGAAGAGGCCGAGGCGGCAGCAGCAGAATAGGCCGAGGCGGCAGCAGCAGAAGAGGTAGCAGGGGGAGCCTGAGTGACTTCCTTGGTTTTAAGGTGTTTACTCCACTGCAGTTCATGCTTTGCATGCAGGTGCCTGGTCATGCAGGTTGTGCTCAGGTTCAGAACGTTAATGCCTCGCTTCAGGCTCTGATGGCACAGCGTGCAAACCACTCGGGTCTTGTCGTCAGCACATTGTTTGAAGAAGTGCCATGCCAGGGAACTCCTTGAAGCTGCCTTTGGGGTGCTCGGTCCCAGATGGCGGCGGTCAGTAGCAGGCGGAGTCTCTTGGCGGCGGGTGTTCTGCTTTTGCCCACTGCTCCCTCTTTTGCTACGCTGTTGGCTCGGTCTCACCACTGCCTCTTCCTCCGAACTGTGAAAGTCAGTGGCACGACCTTCATTCCATGTGGGGTCTAGGACCTCATCGTCCCCTGCATCGTCTTCCACCCAGTCTTGATCCCTGACCTCCTGTTCAGTCTGCACACTGCAGAAAGACGCAGCAGTTGGCACCTGTGTTTCGTCATCATCAGAGACATGCTGAGGTGGTATTCCCATGTCCTCATCATCAGGAAACATAAGTGGTTGTGCGTCAGTGCATTCTATGTCTTTCACCGCTGGGGAAGGGCTAGGTGGATGCCCTTGGGAAACCCTGCCAGCGGAGTCTTCAAACAGCATAAGAGACTGCTGCATAACTTGAGGCTGAGACAGTTTCCCTGGTATGCATGGGGGTGATGTGACAGACTGATGGGGTTGGTTTTCAGGCGCCATCTGTGCGCTTTCTGCAGAAGACTGGGTGGGAGATAATGTGAACGTGCTGGATCCACTGTCGGCCACCCAATTGACTAATGCCTGTACCTGCTCAGGCCTTACCATCCTTAGAACGGCATTGGGCCCCACCATATATCGCTGTAAATTCTGGCGGCTACTGGGACCTGAGGTAGTTGGTACACTAGGACGTGTGGATGTGGCAGAACGGCCACGTCCTCTCCCAGCACCAGAGGGTCCACTAACACCACCACGACCATGTCCACGTCCGCGTCCCTTACTAGATGTTTTTCTCATTGTTATGGTTCACCACAACAACAAATATATTATTTGGCCCAATGTATTGTATTCAAATTCAGCGGGATATAAATTTGAGGCCTAGTATTTAGGCGCTGGGTGACCGGTATGGATTTAGTGACAGAATTAGACTTGGAAATGCACAGAAGCGTGTGTGTGAAGTTATTCTGAATGACCCTATGTGCACCTTGAATATTATATACCCTTTTTGGGATAGATTTCAAATAGCTCTGATATAGCAGGAACCACTAAATTATGAAATTGCTAAATTGGGAATTGTATTTCAACCCAGAACAAAAAATGTGCTTTGACGGACACTAAATATCTTGCCCAGCAACAACAGTACAGCGGTAACGAGAGATTTAGCAGGATATAAATTTGAGGCCTAGTATTTAGGCGCTGGGTGACAGGTATGGGTTTAGTGACAGAATTAGACTTGGAAATACACAGTAGCGGGTGTGTGTGAAGTTATTCTGAATGACCCTATGTGCACCTTCAATATGATCTACCCTTTTAGGGATAGATTTCAAATAGCTCTGATATAGCAGAAACCACTAAATTATGAAATTGCTAAATTGGGAATTGTATTTCAACCCAGAAGAAAAAATGTGCTTTGACGGACACTAAATAACTTTCCCAGCTACAACAGGACAGCGGTAACGAGAGATTTAGCAGGATATAAATTTGAGGCCTAGTATTTAGGCGCTGGGTGACAGGTATGGGTTTAGTGACAGAATTAGACTTGAAAATACACAGTAGCGGGTGTGTGTGAAGTTATTCTGAATGACCCAATGTGCACCTTGAATATTATATACCCTTTTAGGGATAGATTTCAAATAGCTCTGATATAGCAGAAACCACTAAATTATGAAATTGCTAAATTGGGAATTGTACTTCAACCCAGAACAAAAAATGTGCTTTGACGGACACTAAATATCTTTCCAAGCAACAACAGTACAGCGGTAACGAGAGATTTAGCAGGATATAAATTTGAGGCCTAGTATTTAGGCGCTGGGTGACAGGTATGGGTTTAGTGACAGAATTAGACTTGGAAATACACAGTAGCGGGTGTGTGTGAAGTTATTCTGAATGACCCAATGTGCACCTTGAATATTATATACCCTTTTAGGGATAGATTTCAAATAGCTCTGATATAGCAGAAACCACTAAATTATGAAATTGCTAAATTGGGAATTGTACTTCAACCCAGAACAAAAAATGTGCTTTGACGGACACTAAATAACTTTCCCAGCTACAACAGGACAGCGGTAACGAGAGATTTAGCGGGATATAAATTTGAGGCCTAGTATTTAGGCGCTGGGTGACAGGTATGGGTTTAGTGACAGAATTAGACTTGGAAATACACAGTAGCGGGTGTGTGTGAAGTTATTCTGAATGACCCTATGTGCACCTTCAATATGATCTACCCTTTTAGGGATAGATTTCAAATAGCTCTGATATAGCAGAAACCACTAAATTATGAAATTGCTAAATTGGGAATTGTATTTCAACCCAGAACAAAAAATGTGCTTTGACGGACACTAAATAACTTTCCCAGCTACAACAGGACAGCGGTAACGAGAGATTTAGCAGGATATAAATTTGAGGCCTAGTATTTAGGCGCTGGGTGACAGGTATGGGTTTAGTGACAGAATTAGACTTGAAAATACACAGTAGCGGGTGTGTGTGAAGTTATTCTGAATGACCCAATGTGCACCTTGAATATTATATACCCTTTTAGGGATAGATTTCAAATAGCTCTGATATAGCAGAAACCACTAAATTATGAAATTGCTAAATTGGGAATTGTACTTCAACCCAGAACAAAAAATGTGCTTTGACGGACACTAAATATCTTTCCAAGCAACAACAGTACAGCGGTAACGAGAGATTTAGCAGGATATAAATTTGAGGCCTAGTATTTAGGCGCTGGGTGACAGGTATGGGTTTAGTGACAGAATTAGACTTGGAAATACACAGTAGCGGGTGTGTGTGAAGTTATTCTGAATGACCCAATGTGCACCTTGAATATTATATACCCTTTTAGGGATAGATTTCAAATAGCTCTGATATAGCAGAAACCACTAAATTATGAAATTGCTAAATTGGGAATTGTACTTCAACCCAGAACAAAAAATGTGCTTTGACGGACACTAAATAACTTTCCCAGCTACAACAGGACAGCGGTAACGAGAGATTTAGCGGGATATAAATTTGAGGCCTAGTATTTAGGCGCTGGGTGACAGGTATGGGTTTAGTGACAGAATTAGACTTGGAAATACACAGTAGCGGGTGTGTGTGAAGTTATTCTGAATGACCCTATGTGCACCTTCAATATGATCTACCCTTTTAGGGATAGATTTCAAATAGCTCTGATATAGCAGAAACCACTAAATTATGAAATTGCTAAATTGGGAATTGTATTTCAACCCAGAACAAAAAATGTGCTTTGACGGACACTAAATAACTTTCCCAGCTACAACAGGACAGCGGTAACGAGAGATTTAGCAGGATATAAATTTGAGGCCTAGTATTTAGGCGCTGGGTGACAGGTATGGGTTTAGTGACAGAATTAGACTTGAAAATACACAGTAGCGGGTGTGTGTGAAGTTATTCTGAATGACCCAATGTGCACCTTGAATATTATATACCCTTTTAGGGATAGATTTCAAATAGCTCTGATATAGCAGAAACCACTAAATTATGAAATTGCTAAATTGGGAATTGTACTTCAACCCAGAACAAAAAATGTGCTTTGACGGACACTAAATAACTTTCCCAGCTACAACAGGACAGCGGTAACGAGAGATTTAGCAGGATATAAATTTGAGGCCTAGTATTTAGGCGCTGGGTGACAGGTATGGGTTTAGTGACAGAATTAGACTTGAAAATACACAGTAGCGGGTGTGTGTGAAGTTATTCTGAATGACCCAATGTGCACCTTGAATATTATATACCCTTTTAGGGATAGATTTCAAATAGCTCTGATATAGCAGAAACCACTAAATTATGAAATTGCTAAATTGGGAATTGTACTTCAACCCAGAACAAAAAATGTGCTTTGACGGACACTAAATAACTTTCCCAGCTACAACAGGACAGCGGTAACGAGAGATTTAGCGGGATATAAATTTGAGGCCTAGTATTTAGGCGCTGGGTGACCGGTATGGATTTAGTGACAGAATTAGACTGGGATATGGCCAAAAAATAACCACACTATTGCTGGTTAAATGCACTTGGTGACGGGCGCAGCTTGCCCCTGATGTAGTATATGGCCAAAAAATGAACAGACTATTGCTGGTTAAATGCACTTGGTGTCACAGCTTGACCAACCACACTACTGAGGGTTAAATGCACTTGGTGACGGGCGCAGCTTGCCCCTGATGTAGTATATGGCCAAAAAATAAACAGACTATTGCTGGTTAAATGCACTTGGTGTGACAGCTTCACCCTGATGTAGGCTTTAGCCAGAAAACAACCACACCATTGAGGGTTAAATGCACTTGGTGACAGGCGCAGCTTGCCCCTGATTTTGTATATGGCCAAAAAATGAACAGACTATTGCTGGTTAAATGCACTTGGTGTGACAGCTTCACCCTGATGTAGGCTTTAGCCAAAAAACAACCACACCATTGAGGGTTAAATGCACTTGGTGACAGGCGCAGCTTGCCCCTGATTTTGTATATGGCCAAAAAATGAACAGACTATTGCTGGTTAAATGCACTTGGTGTGACAGCTTCACCCTGATGTAGGCTTTAGCCAAAAAACAACCACACCATTGAGGGTTAAATGCACTTGGTGACAGGCGCAGCTTGCCCCTGATTTTGTATATGGCCAAAAAATGAACAGACTATTGCTGGTTAAATGCACTTGGTGTGACAGCTTCACCCTGATGTAGGCTTTAGCCAAAAAACAACCACACCATTGAGGGTTAAATGCACTTGGTGACAGGCGCAGCTTGCCCCTGATTTTGTATATGGCCAAAAAATGAACAGACTATTGCTGGTTAAATGCACTTAGTGTGACAGCTTCACCCTGATGTAGGCTTTAGCCAAAAAACAACCACACCATTGAGGGTTAAATGCACTTGGTCGCAGCTTGTGCTGGCGCACCACAAGACACAAAATGGCCGCCGATCACCCCAGAAAAATGTGACTGACAAACGGTCTGGGCAGCCTAAAAACAGTGAGCAATTGAGGATCAGCAGCTCAATGATCCACAGCTGCAGATCGATCAGTTAATCAAGTCCTTTGGAGGAGTTAATCTGCCTAATCTCGCCCTACTGTCGCAGCCGCAACCTCTCCCTACGCTAATCAGAGCAGAGTGACGGGCGGCGCTATGTGACTCCAGCTTAAATAGAGGCTGGGTCACATGGTGCTCTGGCCAATCACAGCCATGCCAATAGTAGGCATGGCTGTGATGGCCTCTTGGGGCAAGTAGTATGACGCTTGTTGATTGGCTGCTTTGCAGCCTTTCAAAAAGCGCCAAGAAAGCGTCACAAAAGCGCCAAGAAAGCGACGAACACCGAACCCGAACCCGGACTTTTACGAAAATGTCCGGGTTCGGGTCCGTGTCACGGACACCCCAAAATTCGGTACGAACCCGAACTATACAGTTCGAGTTCGCTCATCCCTAGTCACCTTCTCTCCCAGCTTCTTGCTAATGGTTTTGTAGCCCATTCCAGCCTTGTGCAGGTCTACAATTTTGTCTCTGACATCCTTGGACAGCTCTTTGGTCTTTCCCATGTTGGAGAGTTTGGAGTCTGCTTGATTGATTGATTCTGTGGACAGGTGTCTTTTATACAGGTGACTAGTTAAGACAGGTGTCCTTAATGAGGGTGACTAATTGAGTAGAAGTGTCTAACCACTCTGTGGGAGCCAGGACTCTTAATGGTTGGTAGGGGTTCAAATACTTATTTCACTCAATGAAATGCAAATCAGTTGCTATCTTTTATTTAAAGTTATTTTTTCGATTTTCCTTTTGATGTGCTATCTGCCACTGTTACAATAAACCTACCATTGAAATGATACTGTTCTGAGACTTTTCATTTCTTTGTCATTGGACAAACTTACAAAATCAGTGAGGGGTCAAATAATTATTTCCTCCACTGTATTTTAAAAAATAAATATAAAACCACATGTTAACTACCATCTGGTATTTTTAATAACCCTATTTTTACAACCTACTTGCTGTGAGTGCCGTCCATTTATTCTATTTACTCCACTACCTCCGAAGCTTTGGGTTAGCTTTACCGGACTGAGCACCGCCGCCATTTTACTACTAGAAGTGCCATAACTGTCTATCCGAATTCTTCTTTAAGACCTTGTCTGGATTTCAGGGAGCTTAACCATATCACGATTCGTGACCCATATCCGCTTCCTCTGATCCCGACCTGTTTAACCAGATTGTTGGGGCTAAAGTTTTTTTCTAAGTTGGATTTAAGAGGGGCATACAACCTAGTCAGGGTCAGGGAAGGGGACGAATGGAAGACGGCCTTCAATACCCCTGAGGGTCATTTCGAGAATTTGGTTATGCCTTTTGGTTTGATGAATGCTCCGGCCATCTTCCAACATTTTGTGAACAGCATTTTTTATCATTTAATGGGGAAATTTGTACAGGTGTAACTAGATGACATTTTGATTTTTTCTCCTGATTTAAAGACTCATCGGGAGCACCTATGTCAGGTCTTGCTGATTCTGTGGGATAATACATTGTATGCTAAACTGGAAAAATGTGTGTTCGTGGTTCCGGAGATTCAATTTCTTGGTTTTCTTCTCTCCACTTCTGGTTTTTGGATGGACCCTGAGAAGGTCCGAGCTGTGCTTGATTGGGAGCATCCTGAGAATCAGAAGGTCGCTGATGAGGTTTTTGGGTTTTGCCAATTATTACAGAAAGTTCATTTTGAATTATTCCTCTGTTGTTAAGCCACTCACTGATATGACTAAAAAGGGGGTGGATTTTTACTCGTGGTCGGTAGATGCGCTTAAAGCCTTTACTAGTATTAAAGAGTGTTTTGCTTCCGCTCCCATTTTGGTACAACCTGATGTCTCTCTACCTTTTATTATTGAGGTGGCTGCTTCTGAGGTGGGTGTCGGTGCAGTCTCATCTCAGGGTCCCGCTCCTGCCAAATGGCGACCGTGTGCCTTTTTCTCAAGCAAACTCTCCTCTGCAGAGAGAAATTACGATGTGGGAGATAGGGTGTTGTTGGCCAGCAAATTAGCTTTTGAGGAATGGCACCATTGGTTAGAGGGAGCCAGACACTCTATTACCGTGTTTACCGACCATAAGAATCTGGACTACATGGAATCGGCCAAGCGTCTGAACCAGAGACAGGCCAAATGGTCTTTGTTATTTTCTAGGTTAAATTTTGTTGTTACGTTCCGCCCTGGGGTTAAAAATGTGAAGGCGGATGCCCTGTCACGTTGTTTTCCGGGAGGGGGGAACTTTGAAGACCCAGGTCCCATTTTGGCTGATGGGGTGGTCCTCTCAGCTCTTTATCCTGATTTGGAGGCAGAGGTTCAGGCAGCCCAGGCAGAGGCTCCTGATCTTTGTCCTCCTGGGAGGTTGTTTGTGCCTCTCGCTTTACGACACAAGGTTTTTAAGGAGCACCACGATACTGTCCTTGCTGGGCACCCGGGGAGTAGAGCCACAGTGGATCTCATTGCTCAGAGATTCTGGTGGCCGGCTATTTGTAAGATGGTTGAGGGTTTTGTGAAAGCCTGCGAGACCTGCGCTCGTGCCAAGGTCCCTCATTTACGGCCATCGGGTTCTCTCCTCCCGTTACCCATTCCTTCCCGTCCTTGGATGCATCTGTCCATGGACTTCAATACGGACCTGCCTCGTTCCTCTGGGCAGTCTGTGATTCTGGTGGTAGTGGACAGTTTTAGCAAAATGGCGCATTTTATTCCCTTTACTGGGTTACCCAATGCTAAGATGCTGGCGCAAGCGTTTGTTGATCATATTGTTAAATTGCATGGCATTCCTTCAGACATTGTTTCTGATAGGGGTAAACAATTTGTTTCTAGATTCTGGAAGGCATTCTGTTCTCGCTCGGGGGTTCGGTTGTCGTTCTCTTCTGCTTTTCACCCGCAGTCGAATGGTCAGACCAAACGCGTCAATCAGAATCTGGAGACATATCTGCGCTGTTTTGTGGCGGAGAATCAGGAGGATTGGTATTCTTTTTTTGTCCCTTGCTGAGTTTGCTTTAAAAAACCGTCGCCAGGAGTCCTCTGATAAGTCGCCATTTTTTGGTGCATATGGGTTTCATCCGCAGTTTGGGACATTCTCTGGAGAAGGGTCTTCTGGTTTACCTGATGAGATTTTCCTCGTCTTTGTCATTTATTTGGCAAAAGATTCAGGGTAATCTGAAGAGGATGAGTGAGAGGTATAAGCGCGTGGCGGATAAGAGACGTGTGCCTGGTCCCGACCTGAATGTGGGTGATCTGGTGTGGTTGTCTACAAAGAATATCAAACTGAAGGTTCCCTCCTGGAAGTTGGGTTCTAAGTTTATTGGGCCTTACAAGATCTCGTCCGTCATCAATCCCGTTGCCTTCCGTCTTGATCTTCCTCAGACTTGGACATCAACCTTATGTTTAACCCACTGTACCCTCCTCTTTGCCTCCTCCTCTGATTTTTGTTGATGGTAATCTTGAATTTCAGGTCTCTAGGATTGTGGATCCTCGCATTATCCGCGGTTCTCTTCAGTACCTCGTTCATTGGGAGGGTTATAGTCCTGAGGAGTGGATGTGGGTCCCAGTGGCGGACATTAAGGCCACTCGTCTCATCAGGGATTTCCATAGGTCTCACCCTGAGAAGGTGCGCTCTGAGTGTCCGGAGTCCAACCGTAGAGGGAGGGGTACTGTCACTGCCAGTTCTGTGAGAAGGTCTGACAGACGTTCTTCTCTACCTCTTGTATGATGTTCTTTGTTTTGGTTTCACTTTATCATCTCCTTTCCTTCTGCCAGGTGTCACTTATTTAGACTAATTTATATTCCCTCCCATACTGCCTCACTTTGCGGTTTATAATACTTCCTGGATGAAGTGTTCACTGCTGGAGGCTGCTGCTGCTGTTTGCTCAGATAAGTATTTTCCTTTATTGTGTTTCTTGCTAGCTTGATTCTAGGTGACCCTGACTCCGTCCGTATTAAGTGCAGGGAGCCGGTGGTCGTGTCCCCTCACTATTATAGGGTTTTTAGGTGTTACACAGTCTTAGGTGCGTGGGCATGCAATCGTCTACCATTGAGACCCTTGCATGTGCTTATCAGTCAGGGAGAGCTCTTAGGGTTTTATAGGGCTCACCTATATGCTCCTTAGTTTGGGATCAAGCCAGTCGGTCATTTATTGATAGGTTCCAGCCATCTGCAACTTCACCCGTGACACACAGGTACTGAACCAGTTTAGGCCTGAATTAAATATTTATTTGCCCAAAATGGATGTATTTCAAATGCCTGAATCAAACCCCTGTATGTAGAATGTGCATCTCACAGGTCCTGAACCAGTGAAGGCCTGAATTCAATATTTATTCGCCCAAAATGGCTATATTTCAAATGGCTCTATTTCAAATGCCTGAATCAACCCCCTGTATGTAGAGGGTGTATCTCACAGGGCCTGAAACAGTGTAGGCCTGAATTCAATATTGTTGCACCAAATGGCGGTATTTCAAATCTCTGAATCTAAACCAAATGTATTAGTTAAGGTGTATCTCACAATAACATATGCATCAAAGACTGCCAACTACATTTTTTGGGCCCAAATGAGTGTTTGTTTAACAACTGAATTTGACAGCAGTATATAAGCCTATAATTTCACACGTGCTGATGCTGCAAGGCCGGAAAATAGTGTTTTTTGTAAAAAAAAAAAAAGTGTGTTTTTAAAACCCCAGATAATGATGGGCGTATTTCTAACTTAAATTGCACACTGACTAATCCAGTTGTTGTAGATTGCCAAAAAAGTGTGTGGGGGAGGGGTTGTAACAGAGTATGAAATCTGTATATATTAAACTTGAATTTAACACTTGCAAATCAGGAAAATACTGTTTTTTTTTGCAAAAAAGTGTGTTTTTAAAACTGTGGCGAAACCAACCTCGCCACTGTGTTTTGGAGGGGGCTGTTTGCCAGCCTCCTGCCCTGGGATTATGGTCCCTTAAGTTATTGGGTCTTAAGGCACTTGGGACTGAGCCCTCTGTCCCTGGATTGCATCATTTGCCTTACTTGCTTGGATTTTACTATTCCCATGGTGAGAACAATGGATGAAGCACATGGTGAGAACAATAGATAGCGGCCATTTTAACTCACAGACACTGTTCTGACTTTTCAACACGGTGCTATCTTGCCTGTATTTGGTGCACAGAGACATCATTCAGTAGTTTGAAACTACCAAACAGGGGACACATTTATTAGTGACTATTTTCTGTATAACTTGTATATTTTCGGTGTAACGGGCATAAAGCTGTATCTTCCAAACTACTGAACGGATGTGGGTGAATTTTGGATATGCGGTTCAACCAGATCCCCCGGTTCCGAGGATATATTGATTATGGGGTTATTGCATGTTTTGGGGTTCCTGTGATATGTTTTATAAAACTGTATTTCTCTGCCTTTGATAATTATATTCCCCAGTGTGTTCAATAATCATCACCGGCAGAGGGGAGGATTTTGTGTGGGTGTGTTTCTATTGTCCCATTGTGTGTTTAAATGGTGATGTCTGTCCTGTTGTCTCCAAATGTGTATTGGCGATCTCCCTTTGTCCTGAGAGATAATTAGATTGCCCTCGGTTGTCTCTGGGACAGAGAGGGGGAAACCATGATGCATTGTGGGGATGTGTTGTATCTGTCCTGTATTTGCAAACAACTGTAATAAAAACCAGGCTGGGTGTGCCAGCACGTCAGACCACTGCTTGACCCTCAACACGGAGCCTTGTCTCTTTATTGGGGGGATTCCCTGTATGCTGTTAGAGACTGATTGCCAGGAGTGTAAGCTGATTGTATGCTTTTCCTGTTCGTCTGCTAGCAGCTATTCGCGAGGTTCCAGTTTGGAGTGCTATTTTGTATCCAGTTCGGGAGTTTGGTGTTCTGCAGTAGCTGTGCCTGTCTCTCAGAAAGGGGCATATCGCCTAAACGGATTTTAACCCCTTGTCTGCTGAAACGGTCCGTTACAAAACCCCCAGAAAATGTTGGGTGTATTTCTAGCTTAAATTGCACACTGACTAATCCAGATGTTGTAGATTGCCAAAAAGAGGTTTTTTTTGGTAACAGAATATGAAAGCTGTATACAGTAGAAGTAGAGAAATTGTACATTTTTGGTAAATTTGGTATTTTTTTATAAATAAAAATATATTTTTTTTACTCCATTTTACCAGTGTCATGAAGAACAATATGTGACGAAAAAACAATCTCATAATGGTCTGGATAATTAAAAGCGTTTTAAAGTTATTCACAAAGTGACAGATTTGCAAAAAAATAATGGCCTGGTCCCTAAGGTGAAATATGGCTATGTCCTTAAGGGGTTAAAGGAAAAACACACCTGAGCACCCCAGTGCATAACTAAGAAATGTATGTTATAACCCTGTTGGACACTGTGTAAAGGTACATTCCCATAAAAATGAAAAATGTCTGTTTGATGGCATTTTTTAATGGCTGTCAGTCACTATCAATGGTGTGAGGTGGTTTGGGGACAGTAGCACTATACACTCACCTAAAGAATTATTAGGAACACCATACTAATACGGTGTAGGACCCCCTTTTGCCTTCAGAACTGCCTTAATTCTACGTGGCATTGATTCAACAAGGTGCTGATAGCATTCTTTAGAAATGTTGGCCCATATTGTTAGGATAGCATCTTGCAGTTGATGGAGATTTGAGGGATGCACATCCAGGGCACGAAGCTCCCGTTCCACCACATCCCAAAGATGCTCTATTGGGTTGAGATCTGGTGACTGTGGGTGCCATTTTAGTACAGTGAACTCATTGTCATGTTCAAGAAACCATTTTTCCAGTCTTCAACAGTCCAATTTTGGTGAGCTCGTGCAAATTGTAACCTCTTTTTCCTATTTGTAGTGGAGATGAGTGGTACCCGGTGGGGTCTTCTGCTGTTGTAGCCCATCCGCCTCAAGGTTGTGCGTGTTGTGGCTTCACAAATGCTTTGCTGCATACCTCGGTTGTAACGAGTGGTTATTTCAGTCAACGTTGCTCTATCAGCTTGAATCAGTCGGCCCATTCTTCTGTGACCTCTAGCATCAACAAGGCATTTTTGCCCACAGGACTGCCGCATACTGGATGTTTTTCCCTTTTCACACCATTCTTTGTAAACCCTAGAAATGGTTGTGCGTGAAAATCCCAGTAATTGAGCAGATTGTGAAATACTCAGACTGGCCCATCTGTCACCAACAACCATGCCACGCTCAAAACTGCTTAAATCACCTTTCTTTCCCATTCTGACATTCAGTTTGGAGTTCAGGAGATTGTCTTGACCAGGACGACAACCCTACATGCATTGAAGCAACGGCCATGTGATTGGTTGACTAGATAATCGCATTAATGAGAAATAGAACAGGTGTTCCTAATAATTCTTTAGGTGAGTGTATATGCTGAGAGCAATATGGGGCAATATATTTATACTAGAGCCGTATGGGGGCAAAGTATACTGAAGTCACTAAGGAGCAAATATTTATACTGGGAGCATCCACTAAGCCGTTATTTATACTGGGAGCACTAAGGGGACTATTGCATGTCCTGGGGCACTACAAGGGAACATTATGTATACTTAGGGCACTGTAGGGTTTGGGGCTAAACAAAAAGCCAATGAAATAGTAACAGTTTATCTGGTTTTAACTTCCTTTTTTCCATTGGCATGTGAATGTAGTCCAGATAAAGTAAAGCATTGTTTTCTATATTAGACTGATGTTTGTGACATTTCTTATGACATCCTCATCCAGTTCCCACACATTACATGAAAGTAAAGTTTGGGCCTAATGAGATTTCAAAGCTGACTATAAGGGCTGTTTCACACGAGCGAGTCCATTGCGGGACTCGCGCTCCCTGTTTGAGTGTGATCCTCCTCTCTGGACTTGCAGGAGCGCACGGCATTATCATGATTTATAATGCTATGTGTCTCTGCATGGCCTTTTTTCAACAGAATCATAGTGACATAAAGCTGTCAGTATGATTCTGTAGAAATAAGGTCAAGCAGAGGCACATAGCATTATAAATCATGATAATGCTGTCCTCTCCTGCAAGTCCAGAGCAGAGGATCACACTCACACACGGAGTGTGATTCCCACAATGGACTTGGTTGTGTGAAACATCCCTAAGAGGATGGAGGAAAATTGAGTTGATGGAATTTGTGGAGTCAAAAATTATCCACACTCTGAATGTAGAATTCATTTAATCAACTTTCAGAAAAGACAAATACATCATTTTAAGGCCTCATGCACACAACCGTTTTTCGGGTCCGCATCCGAGCCGCCGTTTTGGCGGCTCGGATGTGGACCCATTCACTTCAATAGGGCCGCAAAAGATGCGGACAGCACTCAGTGTGCCGTCCGCATCCGTTGCTCTGTTCCGTGGCCCCGCTAAAAAAATATAACATGTCCTATTCTTGTCCGCGCTTTGCGGACAAGAATAGGCATTTATATTGAAGGCTGTCCATGCCGTTCTGCAAATTGCGGAACGCGTACGGACCCATCCATGTTTTGCGGATCGCAAAATACACCACGGTTGTGTGCATGAGGCCTTAGACACAATCTCAATGCTTTTCAATACACTTTGTCCACCTGTCAACAAGCCTTCATATTCCCTCATTAATTTTTTTTTAGGTTGAGCTGCATGCCACTAATGCACCTCTGTCTTTACCTCTTCATCAGACGTGAATCATGCTGATTTGCTAGTCATTTGCCACAGAATCCACTGGCACTCATCTATCCAACAGAATCAATTCACGTGCATGCTCAATGTTGTCATTAGTCGTAGACATGGACAGGCATCTGGCTACTTCTTCATGGCTGACACTTGTGTGACCTTCTTTGAACTTCTCTATCGAGTCATACAAACTTCTGCACATCAAAACACTTTCTCCATACTGTAGACAAAGTCTTTGATAAAGACACACCCTCAGATCACAAAAAAAGAATCACTGCATGTTGCTCTTCTATTAAGAAAATTACAAGTGGGCAGCCATTGCTTCTCACACTGCAGTCAGCAATGAACTGATGGAATATTCAAACCTGCACAGTGGTGACTGGATATTATGGCGAGAAATAATGTGTTTCTCTTTTTAGAAAGTTGATTAAATTGAATCCTACAGCCACAGTGTCGATAGTTTTCAACTTACCCCCATATTTAGGCTTTCACAACAGTTTGCTTCATTCTGTTTAAATATCACTGAATTTCTCTGTATCAAATCATTACTCAGTTAACTTGTTTTTTCACTGCCAGAGAAGCAATTTTCAGTCTGTTGAAAAGGTGCACTTTGAAAAGTCAACTGTCTTTCTCAGAGATTTGCCACATTGCACTTAGCAACAAAGCGGCAAAGGAGTTATATTATGACCATACATCATAAGATAGAGAGGACTTATTTGGCTGACACAGATCGCATAATGAGAACACCACCTCTGGCATTGCTTTTTTCCCAGGAGACAAAGGATCATACATAAAAACATTCAGGTTTCACGTGATGGCAGGGACAAACGGAATAGCTCTATGCACAGACTTTTGCCTGATGTTTTACCTAATGAGAATGGTCATCTTTATATCTCTGCAACAAATTTAAAACAAAAGTAGAGCTTTTTGTAATATTCTTAGTGTTAAATATATTTTACCATTTTAATATCTCAGTATTTTGTTACCTGCATCTGTTTTACTACATTTATAGAATGGGATAGGGGCTGATAGATATTTAAATAAGACTTTGCACACTTTATTCAATGCATATGGGCATAAGATAATTATGCCAACATTGTGATTTCTATTAAGCCAGCCAGATAAGGCATGTTACCTACCATTGATTATTTTTTGTGATAGGACTGTGAAATTCTGTGAACAACGTGTACAGAAATATACAGTTTTGTAAGGCTATTTTCACACTAGCATTTTGGCTTTCCGTTTGTGAGATCCGTTCAGGGCTCTCAAAAGCGGTCCAAAATGAATCAGTTTTGCCTAAATAAATTCTAAATGGATAAGGATCCGCTCAGAATGCATCAGTTTGCCTCTGTTCAGCCACCATTCCTCTCTGGAGGCGGACACCAAAACGTTGCCTGCAGCGTTTTTCTGTCCGCCTGACGAAGCAAAGCCAAACGGATCCATCCTGGCACACAATGTAAGTCAATGAGTGGATCTGTTTTCTCTGACACAATCTGGCACAATAGAAAAAAGGATCTGTCCCCTATTGACTTTCAATGGTGTTTAACCACTTCAGCCCCGCTAGGTGAAACCCCCTTCATGACCAGGCCACTTTTTACACTTCGGCACTACACTACTTTCACTGTTTATCGCTCGGTCATGCAACTTACCACCCAAATGAATTTTACCTCCTTTTCTTCTCACTAATAGAGCTTTCATTTGGTGGTATTTTATTGCTGCTGACATTTTTACTTTTTTTGTTATTAATCAAAATGTAACGATTTTTTTGCAAAAAAATGACATTTTTCACTTTCAGCTGTGAAATTTTGCAAAAAAAACGACATCCTTATATAAATTTTTCGCTAAATTTATAGTTCTACATGTCCTTGATAAAAAAAAAATGTTTGGGCAAAAAAAAAAATGGTTTGGGTAAAAGTTATAGCGTTTACAAACTATGGTACAAAAATGTGAATTTCCGCTTTTTGAAACGGCTCTGACTTTCTGAGCACCTGTCATGTTTCCTGAGGTTCTACAATGCCCAAACAGTAGAAAAACCCCACAAATGACCCCATTTCGGAAAGTAGACACCCTAAGGTATTCGCTGATGGGCATAGTGAGTTCATAGAACTTTTTATTTTTTGTCACAAGTTAGCGGAAAATGATGATGATTTCTTTTTTTTTTTTTTTTTCTGACAAAGTCTCATATTCCACTAACTTGCGACAAAAAATAAAAAATTCTAGGAACTCACCATGCCCCTCACAGAATACCTTGGGGTGTCTTCTTTCCAAAATGGGGTCACTTGTGGGGTAGTTATACTGCCCTGGCAATTTAGGGGCCCAAATGTGTGAGAAGAACTTTGCAATCAAAATGTGTAAGAAATGACCGGTGAAATCCGAAAGGTGCACTTTGGAATATGCGCCCCTTTGCCCACCTTGGCAGCAAAAAAGTGTCACACATGTGGTATCGCCGTACTCAGGAGAAGTTGGGGAATGTGTTTTGGGGTGTCATTTTACATATACCCATGCTGGGTGAGAGAAATATCTTGGCAAAAGACAACTTTTCCCATTTTTTTATACAAAGTTGGCATTTGACCAAGATATTTATCTCACCCAGCATGGGTATATGTAAAAAGACACCCCAAAACACATTCCCCAACTTCTCCTGAGTACGGCGATACCAGATGTGTCACACTTTTTTGCTGCCAAGGTGGGCAAAGGGGCACACATTCCAAAGTGCACCTTTCGGATTTTGCAGGGCATTTTTTACACATTTTGATTGCAAAGTTCTTCTCACACATTTGGGCCCCTAAATTGCCAGGGCAGTATAACTACGCCACAAGTGACCCCATTTTGGAAAGAAGACACCCTAAGGTATTCCGTGAGGGGCATGGCGAGTTCCTAGAATTTTTTATTTTTTGTCACAAGTTAGCGGAAAATGATGATTTTTTTTTTTCTCTTTTTTCCTTACAAAGTCTCATATTCCACTAACTTGCGACAAAAAATAAAAAATTCTAGGAACTCGCCATGCCCCTCACGGAATACCTTGGGGTGTCTTCTTTCCAAAATGGGGTCACTTGTGGCGTAGTTATACTGCCCTGGCAATTTAGGGGCCCAAATGTGTGAGAAGAACTTTGCAATCAAAATCTGTAAAAAATGACCGGTGAAATCCGAAAGGTGCACTTTGGCATATGTGCCCCTTTGCCCACCTTGGCATCAAAAAAGTGTCACACATCTGGTATCGCCGTACTCAGGAGAAGTTGGGGAATGTGTTTTGGGGTGTCATTTTACATATACCCATGCTGGGTGAGAGAAATATCTTGGCAAAAGACAACTTTTCAATTTTTTTTATACAAAGTTGGCATTTGACCAAGATATTTTTCTCACCCAGCATGGGTATATGTAAAATGACACCCCAAAACACATTGCCCAACTTCTCCTGAGTACGGCGATACCAGATGTGTCACACTTTTTTGCTGCCAAGGTGGGCAAAGGGGCACATATTCCAAAGTGCACCTTTCGGATTTTGCAGGGCATTTTTTACACATTTTGATTGCAAAGTTCTTCTCACACATTTGGGCCCCTAAATTGCCAGGGCTGTATAACTACGCCACAAGTGACCCCATTTTGGAAAGAAGACACCCCAAGGTATTCCGTGAGGGGCATGGCGAGTTCCTAGAATTTTTTATTTTTTGTCGCAAGTTAGTGGAATATGAGACTTTGTAAGGAAAAAAGAAAAAAAAAGAAAAATCATCATTTTCCGCTAAATTGTGACAAAAAATAAAAAATTCTAGGAACTCGTCGTGCCCCCCACAGAATACCTTGGGGTGTCTTCTTTCCAAAATGGGGTCACTTGTGGCGTAGTTATACTGCCCTGGCAATTTAGGGGCCCAAATGTGTAAGAAGTACCTTGAAATCAAAATGTGTAAAAAATGGCCTGCGAAATCCGAAAGGTGCCCCTTTGCCCACCTTGGCTGCAAAAAAGTGTGACACATCTGGTATCGCCGTACTCAGGAGAAGTTGGGGAATGTGTTTTGGGGTGTCATTTTACATATACCCATGCTGGGTGAGAGAAATATCTTGGCAAAAGACAACTTTTCCCATTTTTTTATACAAAGTTGGCATTTGACCAAGATATTTATCTCACCCAGCATGGGTATATGTAAAAAGACACCCCAAAACACATTCCCCAACTTCTCCTGAGTACGGCGATACCACATGTGTGACACTTTTTTGCAGCCTAGATGCGCAAAGGTGCCCACATTCCTTTTAGGAGGGCATTTTTAGACATTTGGATCCCAGACTTCTTCTCACACTTTCGGGCCCCTAAAAAGCCAGGGCAGTATAAATACCCCACATGTGACCCCACTTTGGAAAGAAGACACCCCAAGGTATTCAATGAGGGGCATGGCGAGTACCTAGAATTTTTTTTTTTTTGCATAAGTTAGCGGATATTGATTTTTTTTGTTTTTTTTCTCACAAAGTCTCACTTTCCGCTAACTTAGGACAAAAATTTCAATCTTTCATGGACTCAATATGCCCCTCACGGAATACCTTGGGGTGTCTTCTTTCCGAAATGGGGTCACATGTGGGGTATTTATACTGCCCTGGCTTTTTAGGGGCCCTAAAGCGTGAGAAGTCTGGAATATAAATGTCTAAAAATGTTTACGCATTTGGATTCCGTGAGGGGTACGGTGCGTCCATGTGAGATTTTATTTTTTGACACAAGTTAGTGGAATATGAGACTTTGTAAGAAAAAACAAAAACAAACAAAAAATGTCCGCTAACTTGTGCCAAAAAAAATGGCTGAATGGAGCCTTACCAGGGGGGGAGTGATCAATGACAGGGGGGTGATCAATGACAGGGGGGTGATCACCCATATAGACTCCCTGATCACCCCCCTGTCATTGATCACCCCCCCTGTAAGGCTCCATTCAGACGTCCGCATGATTTTTACGGATCCATGGATCGGATCCACAGAACGCATGCGGACGTCTGAATGGAGCCTTACAGGGGGGTTATCAATGACAGGGGGTGATCAGGGTAATCAGGGTGATCACCCCCCTGTCACTGATCACCCCCCCTGTAAGGCTCCATTCAGACATCCGCATGACTTTTTACGGATCCATGGATACATGGATCGGATCCACAGAACGCATGCGGACGTCTGAATGGAGCCTTACAGGGGGGTTATCAATGACAGGGGGTGATCAGGGTAATCAGGGTGATCACCCCCCTGTCACTGATCACCCCCCCTGTAAGGCTCCATTCAGACATCCGCATGATTTTTTACGGATCCATGGATACATGGATCGGATCCACAGAACGCATGCGGACGTCTGAATGGAGCCTTACAGGGGGGTTATCAATGACAGGGGGTGATCAGGGTAATCAGGGTGATCACCCCCCTGTCACTGATCACCCCCCCTGTAAGGCTCCATTCAGACATCCGCATGATTTTTTACGGATCCATGGATACATGGATCGGATCCACAGAACGCATGCGGACGTCTGAATGGAGCCTTACAGGGGGGTTATCAATGACAGGGGGTGATCAGGGTAATCAGGGTGATCACCCCCCTGTCACTGATCACCCCCCCTGTAAGGCTCCATTCAGACATCCGCATGATTTTTTACGGATCCATGGATCCATGGATCGGATCCACAAAACGCATGCGGACGTCTGAATGGAGCCTTACAGGGGGGTTATCAATGACAGGGGGTGATCAGGGTAATCAGGGTGATCACCCCCCTGTCACTGATCACCCCCCCTGTAAGGCTCCATTCAGACATCCGCATGACTTTTTACGGATCCATGGATACATGGATCGGATCCACAGAACGCATGCGGACGTCTGAATGGAGCCTTACAGGGGGGTTATCAATGACAGGGGGTGATCAGGGTAATCAGGGTGATCACCCCCCTGTCACTGATCACCCCCCCTGTAAGGCTCCATTCAGACATCCGCATGATTTTTTACGGATCCATGGATACATGGATCGGATCCACAGAACGCATGCGGACGTCTGAATGGAGCCTTACAGGGGGGTTATCAATGACAGGGGGTGATCAGGGTAATCAGGGTGATCACCCCCCTGTCACTGATCACCCCCCCTGTAAGGCTCCATTCAGACATCCGCATGATTTTTTACGGATCCATGGATACATGGATCGGATCCACAGAACGCATGCGGACGTCTGAATGGAGCCTTACAGGGGGGTTATCAATGACAGGGGGTGATCAGGGTAATCAGGGTGATCACCCCCCTGTCACTGATCACCCCCCCTGTAAGGCTCCATTCAGACATCCGCATGATTTTTTACGGATCCATGGATACATGGATCGGATCCACAGAACGCATGCGGACGTCTGAATGGAGCCTTACAGGGGGGTTATCAATGACAGGGGGTGATCAGGGTAATCAGGGTGATCACCCCCCTGTCACTGATCACCCCCCCTGTAAGGCTCCATTCAGACATCCGCATGATTTTTTACGGATCCATGGATCCATGGATCGGATCCACAAAACGCATGCGGACGTCTGAATGGAGCCTTACAGGGGGGTTATCAATGACAGGGGGTGATCAGGGTAATCAGGGTGATCACCCCCCTGTCACTGATCACCCCCCCTGTAAGGCTCCATTCAGACATCCGCATGACTTTTTACGGATCCATGGATACATGGATCGGATCCACAGAACGCATGCGGACGTCTGAATGGAGCCTTACAGGGGGGTTATCAATGACAGGGGGTGATCAGGGTAATCAGGGTGATCACCCCCCTGTCACTGATCACCCCCCCTGTAAGGCTCCATTCAGACATCCGCATGATTTTTTACGGATCCATGGATACATGGATCGGATCCACAGAACGCATGCGGACGTCTGAATGGAGCCTTACAGGGGGGTTATCAATGACAGGGGGTGATCAGGGTAATCAGGGTGATCACCCCCCTGTCACTGATCACCCCCCCTGTAAGGCTCCATTCAGACATCCGCATGATTTTTTACGGATCCATGGATCCATGGATCGGATCCACAAAACGCATGCGGACGTCTGAATGGAGCCTTACAGGGGGGTTATCAATGACAGGGGGTGATCAGGGTAATCAGGGTGATCACCCCCCTGTCACTGATCACCCCCCCTGTAAGGCTCCATTCAGACGTTCGCATGATTTTTACGGATCCATGGATACATGGATCGGATCCGTAAAAATCATGCGGACGTCTGAATGGAGCCTTACAGGGGGGTGATCAATGACAGGGGGTGATCAGGGAGTGTATATGGGTGATCACCCGCCTGTCATTGATCACCCCCCTGTAAGGCTCCATTCAGACGTCCGCATGATTTTTACGGATCCATGGATACATGGATCGGATCCGTAAAAATCATGCGGACGTCTGAATGGAGCCTGACAGGGGGGTGATCAATGACAGGGGGTGATCAGGGAGTGTATATGGGTGATCACCCGCCTGTCATTGATCACCCCCCTGTAAGGCTCCATTCAGAAGTCCGCATGATTTTTACGGATCCATGGATACATGGATCGGATCCGTAAAAATCATGCGGACGTCTGAATGGAGCCTGACAGGGGGGTGATCAATGACAGGGCGGTGATCAATGACAGGGGGGTGATCAGGGAGTTTATATGGGGTGATCAGGGGTTTATAAGGGGTTAATAAGTGACGGGGGGGGGTGGGGTGGGGGGTGTAGTGTAGTGTAGTGTGGTGTTTGGTGGGACTGTACTGACCTACCTGTGTCCTCTGGTGGTCGATCCTAACAAAAGGGACCACCAGAGGACCAGGTAGGAGGTATATTAGACGCTGTTATGAAAACAGCGTCTAATATACCTGTTAGGGGTTAAAAAATTCGGATCTCCAGCCTGCCAGCGAGCGATCGCCGCTGGCAGGCTGGGGATCCACTCGCTTACCTTCTGTTCCTGTGTACCTTCTGTTCACAGGAAATCTCGCGTCTCGCGAGATGACGCGCCGATGCGTCCAGGAGGAATAAATCAACCACCTCCCGGACGCATCGGCGCGTTAGGCGATCGGGAGGTGGTTAAGACTGATTTGTCATGGCTATAGAAGACATACAGATGGAGTAGTGTTAGTACTCCAGCTCTTAACTCAAATTTCTTAACTCATCGCGTTATCTTGAGACAAAAGCCATTGAAAAGCAATTGAAGGTGTTTGCTTAGATTAGATAACGCAACTCAGAAATCTCAGAAAATAGGAGTGTTAACTCTACTCCATCCGTAATACAACCGGATCCGTTCATGACGGATGCATGCGGTTGTATTATTGTAATGGTAGCGTTTTTGCAGATCCATGACGGATCCACAAAAAATGCTAGTGTGAAAGTAGCCTTAGTTTGCACCTAATGTTCAGCTTTTCTTATGGGGCTAATAAAATATAATTAATTTTACTATGCATTTTAATTGTAGATCTTTGCATGTTATTATAAAATATGACTTTTCAACTATAAAGTTATCTTTAAAATGTCTAAAGTAGAAAACTACTCTGTAACACTAGTCTTCAAAATCAGACTGTTTTCGTAAGATTGCAGTGCATAACACAGAAAATGTAGTATTTACTTTCCTGTAATCACGTTTTTGCTGCCAAAACATTTAAACTCTATATATGGACAGAACATTTCCTTCTCAAGTCCACTATTTATTGCTGGAATAACTACAAGGAAGAATGTCTGGATGTGTTACTTAAAGAATATAGAGAGTACACATCATAAATCCATACTAGTGTTAGTAATGTTGGAGACAGCAAAGGATTTGCCTTAGTTATAACTCAAAAATATGCATGGTTCTGTGGGGTGTTCTGTTGCATTATACTAGATTAAGGCCTCGTTCACACTTCAGTGTTTGGTTAGTGATTTCCATCAGTGATTTGTGAGCCAAAACCAGGTGCAACTCTAAACACAGAACAGGAGCAGATCTTTCCCTTTTACCTCATGTCTGTGGAGGCTCCACTTCTGGTTTTGGCTCACAAATCACTGATGGAAATCACTGACCAAACACTGAAGTGTGAATGAGGCCTAATTATTTGGCTCACACTTGCACAACTTGGTTGGCATTGTAATGGCGGCTAGCCCCTCTCTCTCATCCACACTGGATCTCCAGGATTTAATGTGGAAATGCTCTGCTACCTGGGCTATATGTTATGATGGTGACCCGTGTCTGTTGCTGTCCTGCTATCCCAGGTGTTGCTCCACTCACAAACTGAATTTTGGGGCAAGACTTTCCTAATTGATTGGAAAAGCTTCAGGCCTAAGCCTGACATTTTTGTCCCTACCCTCTTGAATAAATTTCGGCAAAACTACAGCCCAACAAAGAGATGGCATAAGAGGGTACTGTTATGCTGATGACACATGTCTGCCATTGCCCTGCTATACTGGACAGACATTGCCCCACTTGACCTGTGTGTATTGGGGCTTAATGAAATGAAGAAATGATTCCGGCACTGTATTTTCTTCCCATTAAAATCTTCCTCTTTATTAATTTACAGCTTTAGTATGCGGACAGTTTCACATACAATCAGTTGTTTGCGCTTTTTGGAGACCTTTTCCTTAGTCGTAACAATGTGGTCTGTGGGTTTGAAAAATGTAAAGAGCCATGTACCCTCCCCCATCTAGTGGGTGGTGGTAACATGACATCAGGCTCACACCTGTAGTTTCATTCTCAATGAACACATTGATTAAAATAGTCCCACACGATGCGCTACGCACTACCCTACGCTTGGACTATATATATCACCATGGCTGAAAAGCCTTTATGTACCAGAAGCTCAAGCACAAGGTGTGAGGAAACGCATCATGTGAATAAGGCATATACAAGGGATCATATAAAATAAACTGTAGAAAACTCTACATGCGAAAAAGGGGTAAATGAACATGTCATGTTTTACATATGAGGATTATGATAAACCATAATTGACAGACATGTAATGAAGTAATTTTTCCATCCTAGAACATGCGAGAGATCAAGTACAGACATCAGATACAGATTTCTTTTGGTTGAGACCTGTTGGTACCCTCGTATTTAAACGAAGATCCAGTACACCTCTCTCAAAAGTATTTTTTTTTTATGGTCTCCTCCCCTAGCTGGCACTGTTACTTTTTCAATTGCAAATGCATGGAGGGATCCCGTCCTGCGGCTGTGTGCATGGATGAAGTGTTTGGCAGCACCAGATATATTGAGAATGGATGGATTTGAAATATAGTTCAGATGTTCCAATATCCTATTTTTAAACTTACGTATGGAGCTGCCAAGATACATTTGATCACACTCCACACATTGGATGACATAGACCACCCCCGTGCTATTGCAATTGATATGTTTTTATAGGAAAAGTTGTGGAATGGTCAGCATTTTGAAAGCTTTTTTTAACTGATACATAATTACATGTTTTACACGGATGATTGCCACATTTCGTAAAGCCTTTATATTTGATCCACATACTCTGATTTCTTGTCTCTATTGGCTATATATAGTGAAGGGGAAAGGGAGCTTGCCATAGTCACTGCTTTTCTGGATACATTATCATCAAATAAAATAGGCTGACATTTCTGTACAATGCCTCAGATTTTATTGAACTGCCGGCTGTATGTCAAAACCAATGTTGGTGGATCTTTCTGTTCTATTTCCCTTTTACGTTTATCCCTCACCTGTATCTTATCCATATTTATTACTTTATTACTGGTTTGATTTGGTACTTTCATATTTTTCACTGACTTGTTGATTTGCAATTTTGCTCAAGGGATTTTTGTATCTAAATAATAAATCATGTCTAGATTTATTGGATACAATGTTAATACCTCTTTCTAGCATCCATATTGGATATCCCCTGATTTTTAATATCCTTTTAATTGCATCACATTCCTTTTGAAAAGCTACTTCTGTGGTGCAGTTTCTGCGTGCGCGCATAAATTCCCCCACAGGTATGACAGGCGCCTGATGATGGCAGTTTTTTTCCTATAGGTCTCTGTATAAATCAGTTCATCCGGAACACCAGTTAATTTTAAATCCAGGAAAATAATTGACTCCACCTCCGCAAGTAAAACGTAAATTATACATATTATCATTCAGATAGTGTTTGAAATCCGATACGGCAGACACATCGGCCTCCCATACGATGAGCAGGTCGTCGATGTATCTGCTGTACCAGACCAAACACCGACTGAAAGGGCAATTTACACTATATATGTATTTTTCTTCCCAGTATGGCATAATGAGGTTTGCCAATGAGGGCGAAAATTTCACCCCATTGACACGCGTCGTATCTGTAAATAATATATATTGTTGAACATGCAATAATTGTGTGTGTGTAAGTAAAAAAGATGTAATTTCACAGACATAGTCAATGTAGTTATCTGAATGGCTAGTATATTTGTGGAGGTGGAGTTCTAAAGCCAAAAGGCCCACACTGTGGGGGATTGATGGATACAAAGCTTCCACATCTGCAGTAACCCACTTGTATTGTGGATTCCATACAAAAATGTTCATGGCACGCAACACATCTCCTGTGTCTTTGAGATACCCCAGTATTCCTTTTACCATAGGCTGCAATATATTATCCAACCAATTACCTATGTGTTCGGTTAAGGACCCGATGCACGAAATTATGGGGTGCAAAGGAGGGGGATCCACCCCTTTGCGTACTTTGGGCAAGGCGTGCATAATAGGGGTTATGGGTGCATTCACACAGAGAAAGCGGTATTGTGTATCATTGAAAAAACCCAGAATTAACCCTTTTTGGATGAGTTGGTGATACTCACATTTGTATTCCATAAGTGGGTTTTTATCAAGCTTTCTATATGTGGATGCATCACACAAAATTTCCCCTACCTGTTCCTGGTATACGCTCCTGTCCAGTACAGCGATGTATCCCCCTTTATCGGCCATCTTGATAACCACTTCTGTCATGGATTCTAATTCCACCAGAGCCTGTTTTGGGGAATCACAGAGATTATTAGATTGTACCCCCAACATGGTATCCCTATATAGCCCTGTTAATTATTTTTCAAGTATATACTGAAAGATGTCCATGCTCGTGGTTCTAGAAATTAGAGGGTAAAAATCTGGGTTATGTGTTTTAAAGCCCTTTACATTCTCTATTGGTTCTATCCCACCTGATTTCTCCTAAAGATCTGAAAGGCAAAGGAGAGACAACTGTTCGTTAAACAACAGACCTGTGTACATATTATCATTTACTTCACTTCCTATATTGGTTATATTATCCACTACATCAGATATATCATGGAAGTGTCTCGATATGGTGAGGTTTCTGATAAATTTATTAACATCCAGTATAGTGGTAAATAAATCAAAATTAACTGATGGTGCAAAGTTCAAACCTAAGGATAACACTTGCATTTGTTTCTCTGTTAGTTGTATCTTGGAAAGACATTGCATATATTTTTCCTGTGTTTGCGTCCTGCACGTTTTCTTCGTTTTTTTGAAAACTTGCCATCACTTGATCACTCTTTATTTTAATTTTTTTATTTATTTTATAGGACAGCTTTGCTGTGATATTCTCACGTTCACTTACAGGCAGGCTAATGTCACACCTGGTCCCATGCATAGTCATGGAGATCTTGCTGAAACTTTGAGTGTTTAGTACTCATGATTTTGTCTTCCAGTTGTTTAACTGATATCATAATTTTTTGCTCCATCTCAGTATAATCAGCTTCTCCCTCATATTTGATTAGACTGTCTTTGCACTCCTGGATTTCAGATTGTAATGATTTGAGTTTCTCATTTTCACAATCAATGATAAGCGCCATAAGTTCCAATGAACAATGTGACAGAATGCTGTTCCATTTTGTTACAAAAATATCCTAAAATATGGTGGTGGGTATTTTTTTGATCCTTAATCCACGTGGGATCTTCGATTTCTCTGTATATTTTACAAGTGTCGTATAGTCCCACCATATGCTGGTTTCTTGCGACATTAGTTTTTCCAAATCCGTAATTTTACTTTTCAGGTCCCAATCCCGTTTGGCAGACTGATCCTCCATGGAGAAAACTGTGTCCGCCTTGGATCTGCGATCAGATGCGGCCATGAACGCCATTTCGCAACAGGTATGCAAGTAGTGTGAACAGTCCGCAGTATTGAGAAAAGTGATTAAGAAGTTTTCATGGTATATTCAGCGGGAAGACAGTGAAAATGTGAAAGTACCAAATCAATCCAGTAATAAATATGGATAAGATACAGGTGAGGGATAAACGTAAAAGGGAAATAGAACAGAAAGATCCACCAACATTGGTTTTGACATACAGCCGGCAGTTCAATAAAATCTGAGGCATTGTACAGAAATGTCTGCCTATTTTATTTGATGATAATATTCTATACAATGCTCTAAAACATGACTGTAAAATAGTATCCAGAAAAGCAGTGACTATGGCAAGCTCCCTTTCCCCTTCACTATATACAGTCCTGATCAAAAGTTTAAGACCACTTGAAAAATGGCAAAAAATCATATTTTACATTGTTGGATCTTAACAAGGTTCCAAGTAGAGCTTCAACATACAACAAGAAGAAATGAGAGTGAGACAAAACATTTTTTGAGCATTCAATTAATTGAAAATAACAATTAGACGGAAACAGGCTGTTTTTCAGCTGATCCAAATTTTAGGACCACATGCCTTTAAAAGGCCAAATCTGCGCAAAGATGTGGATTCGTTGTCATTTTCTGTCAGGTAGTCACACGTTGTGATGGCAAAGGCAAAAAAAAACTCTCCCTTTTTGAACATGGTCGGGTTGTTGATTTGCATAAGCAGGGTCTCTTACAGCGCGCCATCGCTGCTGAGGTGGGACGCAGTAAGACAGTCATTTGGAATTTCTTAAATGATCCTGAGGGTTATGGAACAAAAAAGTCAAGCGGAAAACCCCAAAAAATTTCATCAGCACTGAGCCGGAGGATCCAATTGTTAAGACACTGGACGATTCTCAACCAAAATTAAGCCCCTTACTTGTGCTGACTGCAGCCCCATAACCATCAGACAACATCTGAGACTGAAGGGCTTCAAAAACAAAAAACGTCTTTAAAGATTTGTCTCCTTGAACGCCACAGAACTGGACTTTGCAAGAGAGCACCAAACATGGGACATTCCAAGGTGGAAGAAAGTTTTATTCCCTGATGAGAAAATGTTTTACTTTGATGGTCCTGATGGTTTCCAACGTTACTGACATGACAAGCAGAACCAACCTGAGATGTTTTCTACGCACCACAGTGGAGGCGCGCCATAATGGTCTGGGGTGCTTTTTCCTTTAGTGGAACAATGGAGCTTCAGGAAGTGCAGGGGCATCAAACGGCCGCTGGCTATGTCCAGATGTTGCAGAAAGCATTCCTCATGACTGAGGGCCCTCGTCTGTGTGGTAACGACTTGGTTTTTTAACAGGACAACGCTACAGTACACAATGCCCACAGGACAAGGGACTTCTTCCAGGAGAATAACATCACTCTTTTGGCCCATCCTGCATGTTCCCCTGATCTAAATCCAATTGAGAACCTTTGGGGATGGATGGCAAGGGAAGTTTATAAAAATGGACAACAGTTCCAGGGCACTCACCATCAGGCGTCCCTATACGCCAAGAGTGCCCCAGAGGACTCCTGTGCCAGCCTCTCCATCACTGCTGTACTCCTGCCCAGGGTCTTCCAAGAAACTGTGAGTAACCCAGAGCAACCCTCGTTTGCCTAAGTAACCATGACCTCACTATCGCAATACCCTGCAGGACTGCGTACTGCAGATGGCCTTCGTGCGGCCGTCTTCAGTACTTGGAGAAATGTTCCCACTCACCTCATGGAAACACTTGTATCAAGCATGCCAAAACAAATTTTTGAAGTTATAAATGATAACGGCGGAGCTACTCATTACTGAGTTCATGTTTGGAAGCTGGATTTCTGTTTTGGGGGGGGGTTTCGTTTTTTATTTGGAGGTGTGGTCCTAAACTTTTGATCTGCTGAAAAACAGCCTGTTTAAGTTTATTCATTGTTTTCATTAAATTGAATGCTCAAAAAATGTTTTGCCTCACTTCCCTCTTTGAATCCAGAGGGGAAACAAACCAGGCTGGTGTGGTGAGCTGCATCTATATTTATTTATATAAGGAGCAATATAACGCGTGCTTGACCGCGACGCGTGGTTGATTAAGTGTGGTTGATTAAGTGTGTGACTTAAGATTAAGTGACTTTAGATTCAGGGATTTCAGTGGGGGACTGTAATTAGCCCGTTTCTTAGTACTACATTATATTGTATTTTTTGCTTTGCTGGTGTAATCCTCATTTAGTATGTGTTGCACAATTGACAACGCAGTCCAGTGCACATCTTGCATGATGTATGCAGTCCTGGAACAGGAGTTCAAGGGTGCATATCTTTGTTCAAGATGTGAGCAAATTACCCGTTTGGAATCGCTAATCGAGTCTCTAAATGGGCAAGTTGCAACACTGAGAGGCATTGACAATTTGCAAAAGAGTTTGCTTCTCACCGAGCAAGCGCTCTTTGGGGTAGATGAGGGGGAGGGTGACAGAGAGGAGGCTGAGGAAAGTGAGGTAGCTAGCTGGGTAACAGTTAGAAAGCGGGGTAGAGGGAAGAGTGCCAGGGAGGCTAGCCCTGATCTGACACACCCCAACAAGTTTGGACGTTTGGCAGATGAGGGGGATGTCAGTCCAGGGATGGCACTGCCGCAGCCAGACACTTCCTCTGCCAGTCAGGGGAATGCCAGCTCCGGGAAGCAGGGGACCAGGAGAGCGGGGCAGGCCAGACAGGTGCTGGTAGTGGGAGACTCAATTATTAGGGGAACAGATAGGGAAATCTGTCACAAAGACCGTGATTGCCGAACAGTGTGCTGTCTTCCTGGCGCTAGAGTTCGACATATCGCGGATCGGGTTGACAGATTACTGGTAGGGGCTGGAGAAGATCCAGCGGTCATGGTCCATATCGGAACCAATGTGTCACTACCAGAGCTTTGAGACGTTCTCACAGCTCTGTGTCTCCACCCCTGTGATGATGTCACTTAGAGTTTGGAGGTGTTCTCACTGTTCTGTTTCTCCGCCCCTGTTGTGAGGTCTTTACTCCCAGCTGTCTCTCCTGATTTCCCTGCCTTTAAATCACCCCTCCTCCTATTGCAGGGCGTGGATTATATTTCTCTTTTCAGTTGTAGCTCTGCCTTGAGTATCTTTACTTCTTTAGCTACTAGTTCCCTGGACCTGTGTTCTGCTGCTGCAAGCACTCCGGATATTGCCAGCGGCCCTTGGATCCGTCTTCTCTGCGGTTGCAGCTTCATCAGCTAAGTGTGCAGACTTTGTTGTGTACCTGCTGTTTTCCTGACTGGATCTGAGGTGGCCCCGGTTCCCTCCATATTCTGAGCAGGGCATCGGTGGCCGTGCCCCTTCCACTATTGTAGGGGTTACAGGGCTTATCAGTCTAAGGTACGTGGGCATGCCTCGTTCCACCATTTGGATCCGGGCATGTGCTTTAGCAGCATAGGGAGAGTGTTGAGGGTCTGACAGGGGTCACCCTTTCTCTTCCCTAGTTTGGGGTCCGGTCAGTAGCTCTTCTTACTGTGTATGCTCTGGTTACCCTTAAACAGCCGTGACATTATAATCCACCAAAACCGTCCTTGTTGACATGGATCCGCTTTCTGACCTGGTTGACCGCATGCAGGGTCTTTCTTTGGAAGTAGCGGATCTCCGTCAATCTCTGACTCAGCTACAAGCATTGGGCTCTGCTCCGGCTCATGGAGTCTGTTGCGAGCCAAAGGTCTCACTTCCGGAAACGTTCTCCGGGGGCAGTGAGAATTTTGTTCGCTTCAGAGAGGCATGTAAACTGCATTTTTGTTTGTGTCCCCACTCCTCTGGTAATGAGGAACAGAGGGTGAGGATTGTCATCTCCCTGCTCAGAGGTAATGCTCAGACTTGGGCTTTTTCGCTGTCATCAGGGGATCCTTCCCTTCGATCCGTGGAAAGGTTTTTTGTGGCCCTGGGGCAGATATCTGATGACCCGGATCGTGTTGCTCTGGCAGAATCGAACTTACGTGTTCTATGCCAGAACAAACTGTCTGCGGAGCTTTATTGTTCTGAATTTCGGAGATGGGCAGCTGATTCAGGCTGGAATGATGCTGCACTCCGAAGTCAGTTCTGTCATGGTCTCTCAGAGGATTTGAAAGATGCCTTTGCTTTCCATGAGAGACCAACATCCTTAGAGTCTGCCATGTCATTAGCGGTACGCCTTGACAGGCGTCTAAGGGAAAGAAACAAGACCTCTCCGTCCAGCCATTGTCAGTCTAGGGGCAATGGTGCGGACTCATTCAGTATGCAGGGGTCTCATCCTGTCTCGCTCCCCTCTGAGGAGGAGCCCATGCAGCTAGGCCGACTTGCCCCTGATAAAAGAGGATTTAGTCCTCAGAATATGGTGTGTTTTTGTTGTGGGGGCATAGGTCATTTGGCAAATGTTTGTCCGTCTAGGAGATTCCTGACCTGTTCTAAGAGTGATAATAAGAGAAAAACCTCAAGAGGTAGATCATCAAGTTCTGCTTCATCTGCTACTTTGGGCAAAGTTGATGTGGGAATTGATGCTTTTCCTTTGACCTGCAGTTCCCGTTTTCTCCTGTCTGCCAGGGTGGCGCTAGAGAGCAAAGTCATTCCTTGTGAGATTTTTGTCGATAGTGGAGCGGCCGTCAATCTTATTGACACTCAATTTGTAGCCTTGCATGGTTTTCAGGTTTGTACATTAGAAAAGGATATACCTGTTTTTGCTATTGACTCTGCCCCACTCTCGCAGAGATCTCTGAAAGGCATTGTTCACAATATCCGGCTAGCTGTAGGTGACACTCATGTGGAGGAGATATCTTGTTTTGTCCTTAACGGATTGCCTTCTCCTCTAGTTTTGGGGCTACCCTGGCTCACTAGACATAACCCCACTATTGATTGGCAAGGAAGGCAAATAAATGAGTGGAGTGACTTTTGTAGAGAGAATTGTCTCACAGCCACTCTTGCAGAGGTGTCTACTAAAACTCTGCCATCATTTCTCTCTGATTTCTCGGATGTGTTTTCCGAGAGCGGTGTTCGGGAGCTACCTCCTCACCGGGAGTTTGACTGTCCCATTAACCTCATTCCCGGCGCCAAGCTGCCAAAGGCACGCCTCTACAATCTCTCACAACCGGAAAGACTCGCAATGCGAACCTATATCTCCGAGAGTCTCGAGAAGGGGCATATTCGTCCCTCAAAGTCGCCTGTTGCCGCGGGTTTTTTTTTTGTTAAAAAAAAAGATGGCTCTCTGAGACCTTGCTTAGATTTTAGGGAGCTGAACCGTATCACGATTCGCGATCCCTATCCCCTTCCTCTAATCCCGGACCTCTTCAACCAAATTGTTGGGGCCAAGGTGTTTTCCAAATTGGATCTGAGAGGCGCGTACAACCTAGTCAGGGTCAGAGAGGGGGATGAATGGAAAACGGCCTTTAATACCCCTAATGGGCATTTTGAGAATCTCGTTATGCCTTTCGGCCTGATGAATGCTCCGGCCGTCTTTCAGCATTTTGTTAATAGTATTTTCTATCATTTAATGGGGAAATTTGTATTGGTGTATCTTGATGATATTTTGATTTTTTCCCCTGATGTTCAGACCCATCAGGATCATCTTTTTCAGGTCCTGCAGATACTGCGGGAAAATAAACTGTATGCCAAGCTGGAGAAATGTCTTTTTATGGTATCGGAGATTCAATTTCTGGGTTTTCTCCTCTCTGCTTCTGGTTTTCGCATGGATCCGGAGAAGGTCCGTGCTGTGCTGGAGTGGGAGCTTCCTGAAAATCAGAAGGCATTGATGCGCTTTCTGGGTTTTGCTAACTACTACAGAAAGTTCATTTTGAATTATTCCTCTATTGTCAAACCCCTTACTGACATGACAAAAAAGGGGACGGATTTTTCCTCTTGGTCGGAGGAGGCGCTTGCAGCCTTTTCTAAGATTAAAGAGAGTTTTGCGTCTGCTCCCATCTTGGTGCATCCCGATGTTTCCTTACCTTTTATTGTTGAGGTGGATGCTTCCGAGGTGGGTGTGGGTGCAGTTTTGTCCCAGGGCCCCTCTCCTGCCAAATGGCGACCTTGTGCCTTTTTCTCTAGAAAACTCTCCCCGGCAGAGAGAAACTATGATGTGGGAGATAGGGAGTTGTTGGCCATCAAGTTGGCTTTCGAGGAATGGCGCCATTGGTTGGAGGGGGCCAGGCACCCTATCACCGTTTTTACCGACCATAAGAATCTGGCGTACTTGGAGTCGGCCAGGCGTATGAATCCGAGACAGGCCAGATGGTCTCTGTTCTTCTCCAGATTCAATTTTGTTGTTACTTTCCGCCCTGGGATCAAGAATGTGAAGGCTGATGCTCTCTCTCGCTGTTTTCCGGGGGGAGGAAACTCCGAGGACCCGGGTCCCATTTTGGCGGAGGGGGTAGTTGTTTCTGCTCTATATTCCGATTTGGAGGCCGAGGTCCAGGCTGCCCAGTCTGAGGCACCTGCCCGTTGTCCCTCCGGGAAGTTGTTCGTGCCTCCTGAGCTACGTCACAAACTCTTTAAGGAACATCATGATACAGTTCTTGCTGGTCACCCCGGGAGTAGAGCCACGGTAGATCTCATTGCTCTGAGATTTTGGTGGCCGGCTCTTCGTAAGTCTGTGGAGGGTTTTGTGGCGGCTTGTGAGACGTGCGCTCGCGCTAAGGTCCCTCGTTCACGACCTTCAGGTTCCCTTCTCCCGTTACCCATACCTTCCCGTCCTTGGACACACCTGTCCATGGACTTTATCACGGATCTTCCTCGTTCCTCGGGGAAGTCGGTGATCCTGGTGGTCGTGGACCGTTTTAGCAAGATGGCTCATTTCGTTCCTTTCCCTGGTTTACCCAATGCTAAAACGTTGGCGCAAGCTTTTGTCGATCATATTGTTAAATTGCACGGCATTCCCTTTGAGATTGTTTCCGATAGAGGCACGCAGTTTGTGTCCAGGTTCTGGAAGGCTTTCTGTTCTCGCCTGGGGGTTCGGCTGTCCTTCTCTTCTGCTTTTCACCCGCAGTCGAATGGTCAGACTGAGTGCCTCAATCAGAATCTGGAGACATATTTGCGCTGTTTTGTGGCAGAGAACCAGGAGGATTGGTGTTCATTTCTCCCTCTTGCTGAGTTTGCTTTGAACAACCGTCGTCAGGAATCTTCTGATAAGTCACCATTTTTTGGTGCATATGGGTTCCATCCGCAGTTTGGGACATTCTCGGGAGGGGCTCTTTCTGGTTTACCTGAGGAGGAGAGATTTTCCTCGTCTTTGTCTACCATTTGGCAAAAGATTCAGAGTAATCTCAGAAAGATGAGTGAGAAGTATAAGTGTGTGGCTGATAAGAGACGTGTGCCTGGTCCGGACCTGAATGTGGGTGATCTGGTGTGGTTGTCTACAAGAAATATTAAACTGAAGGTTCCCTCCTGGAAATTGGGTCCCAAGTTTATTGGGCCTTATAAAATTTTGTCAGTCATCAATCCTGTTGCCTTCCGCCTTGATCTTCCACGGGTTTGGAAGATACATAATGTATTTCACAGATCTCTCTTAAAACCATATGTCCAGCCCACGGTACCATCCTCTTTGCCTCCTCCTCCGATTTTGGTTGATGGCAATCTGGAGTTTGAGGTTTCCAGAATTGTGGACTCTCGCATTGTCCGCGGTTCTCTTCAGTACCTCGTTCATTGGAAGGGTTATGGTCCTGAGGAGAGGATGTGGGTTCCGATGTCGGACATTAAAGCCACTCGCCTTATCAGGGCATTTCATAGGGCTCATCCTGGGAAGGTGGGTCCTGGGTGTCCGGAGTCCACCCGTAGAGGGGGGGGTACTGTCACTACCAGAGCTTTGAGACGTTCTCACAGCTCTGTGTCTCCACCCCTGTGATGATGTCACTTAGAGTTTGGAGGTGTTCTCACTGTTCTGTTTCTCCGCCCCTGTTGTGAGGTCTTTACTCCCAGCTGTCTCTCCTGATTTCCCTGCCTTTAAATCACCCCTCCTCCTATTGCAGGGCGTGGATTATATTTCTCTTTTCAGTTGTAGCTCTGCCTTGAGTATCTTTACTTCTTTAGCTACTAGTTCCCTGGACCTGTGTTCTGCTGCTGCAAGCACTCCGGATATTGCCAGCGGCCCTTGGATCCGTCTTCTCTGCGGTTGCAGCTTCATCAGCTAAGTGTGCAGACTTTGTTGTGTACCTGCTGTTTTCCTGACTGGATCTGAGGTGGCCCCGGTTCCCTCCATATTCTGAGCAGGGCATCGGTGGCCGTGCCCCTTCCACTATTGTAGGGGTTACAGGGCTTATCAGTCTAAGGTACGTGGGCATGCCTCGTTCCACCATTTGGATCCGGGCATGTGCTTTAGCAGCATAGGGAGAGTGTTGAGGGTCTGACAGGGGTCACCCTTTCTCTTCCCTAGTTTGGGGTCCGGTCAGTAGCTCTTCTTACTGTGTATGCTCTGGTTACCCTTAAACAGCCGTGACACAATGACAAAGTTAGGGGTAGGTGGAGAGTCCTTAAAAATGATTTCAGGGATTTAGGTCAAAAGCTGAGGGCAAGGACGTCAAAGGTAGTTTTTTCCGAAATACTACCTGTACCACGGGCCACACAAGAGAGGCAGTGGGAGATTAGGGAAATTAATAAGTGGCTCAAGAACTGGTGTAGGAAGGAGGGGTTTGGGTTCCTGGAGAACTGGGCCGACTTCTCTATCGGCCACTGGCTCTATCGTAGGGACGGGCTGCACCTCAATGGGGAAGGGGCAGCTGTGTTGGGGAAGAAGATGGCTAGAAGGTTGGAGGAGTGTTTAAACTAGGGACTGGGGGGGAGGGTAATTATGTTATAGAATGGGAAGATAGTGCAGATAGAGACCAGGGGCAAGGTAGTGAGACTGGGGGAGGAATGGAAGGAGGGACTAGAACAGTTCAGAAGGAAAGGTGTAGAGTAAAAAATATACATAAACCTCTCAAATGTATGTATACTAATGCCAGAAGCCTGACTAATAAAACTGGTGAACTGGAATTAGTGATGTGTGAGGAGGACTATGACATAGTGGGAAGAACTGAGACATGGCTGGATGATAGCTATGACTGGGCAGTTAATGTCCAGGGTTACAGCCTGTTTAGAATGGATCGTCAAAACCAGAGACGGGGAGGGGTCTGCCTTTATGTAAAGTCTTGTCTAAAGCCCACACTCCGGGAAGATATAAGTGAGGGACATGAACATGTGGAGTCACTGTGGTTAGAGATACATGGCGCTAAAAACAATAATAAATTACTAATAGGAGTTTACTATAAGCCACCTAATATACCAGAGTCCACAGAAAATCTACTACTAAACGAGATAGACGAAGCGGCAAATCATAATGAGGTGGTTATTATGGGGGACTTCAACTACCCAGATATAGACTGGGAAACTGAAACTTGTATATCTCATAAAGGAAACAGGTTCTTGGCAATAACCAAAGACAATTACCTCTCCCAACTGGTTCAGGACCGGACTAGAGGGACGGCCATACTGGACTTAGTATTAACCAATAGGCCTGACAGAATAACAGACATGCAGGTTGGGGGACACCTGGGAAATAGTGACCACAAAGTAATAACCTTCCAATTATCATTCAAAAGAGCGTTTCTACAGGGAGGAACAAAAATACCAAACTTCAAAAAAGCTAAATTTAGCCAACTAAGAGAGGCCATAGGCCTAACTAAATGGGATAAAGTCCTCACAAATAAAAATACAGCCACAAAATAGGATATCTTTAAAAGCATCCTAAAATCTCATTATGAGAGGTACATACCGTATGGGAATAAAAGGTTAAGGAACAAAAAGAAACCAATGTGGATAAACAGAACTGTAAAGAAAGCAATAAATGACAAAAAGAAAGCATATAAAACACAAACAGGAAGGTAGCACGGAAGCACTGAAAAACTGTAAGGAAAAATATAGAACATGTAAAAAACAAATAAAAGCGGCCAAACTAGAGACCGAGAGATTAATTGCCAAAGAGTAAAACTAACCCTAAAATGTTCTTCAATTATATAAATGTTAAAAAGTATAAATCTGAAGGTGTCGGCCGGTTAAAGAGTAATGAGGGGGGAGTCGCAGAGAGCGACGAGGAGAAAGCAAAGCTGTTAAATATTTTCTCTCTCCAATGTATTCACTGAGGAAAATAAACTGTCAGATGACATGCCGAATGTTGAAATAAATTCCCCATTAAAAGTGTCCTGTCTGACCCAGGATGAAGTGCAACAGCGACTTAAAAAGATTCAAATAGACAAATCGCCAGGACCGGATGGCATACACCCCCGTATCCTAAGGGAATTAAGTAATGTCATAGCCAGACCCTTATTTCTGATATTTGCAGATTCTATATTGACAGGGAATGTCCCACAGGATTGTCGCATGGCAAATGTGGTGGCAATATTCAAAAAGGGTCCAAAAACAGAGCCTGGAGACTATAGGCCGGTAAGTTTAACATCTGTTGTGGGTAAACAGTTTGAAGGTTTTCTGAGAGATGCTATGTTAGAGCATCTTAACGGAAATAAGCAAATAACGCCATATCAAAATGGCTTCGTGAGGGATCGATCATGTCAAACAAATTTAATCAGTTTCTATGAGGAGGTAAGTTCTAGACTTGACAGCGGCGAAATAATGATGTCGTATATCTAGACTTCTCCAAAGCATTTGACACTGTACCACATAAAAGGTTAGTATATAAAATGAGAATGCTCGGACTGGGAGAAAACGTCTGTAAGTGGGTAAGTAACTGGCTCAATGATAGAAAACAGAGGGTGGTTATTAATGGTACATACTCAGATTGGGTCACTGTCACTAGTGGAGTACCTTAGGGGTCAGTATTGGGCCCTATTCTCTTCAATATATTTATTAATGATCTTGTAGAAGGCTTGCATAGTAAAATATCAATTTTCGCAGATGACACTAAACTGTGTAAAGTAATTAACACTGAAGAGGACAGTATACTACTACAGAGCGATCTGGATAGACTGGAGGCTTGGGCAGATAAGTGGCAGATGAGGTTTAACACTGACAAATGTAAAGTTATGCACATGGGAAGGAATAATGCAAGTCACCCGTACTTATTAAATGGTAAAACACTCGGTAACACTGACATGGAAAAGAACCTAGGAATTTTAATAAACAGCAAACTAAGCTGCAAAAAACAGTGTCAGGCAGCTGCTGCCAAGGCCAATAAGATAATGGGTTGCATCAAAAGGGGCATAGATGCCCGTGATGAGAACATAGTCCTACCACTTTACAAATCATTAGTCAGACCACACATGGAGTACTGTGTACAGTTCTGGGCTCCAGTGAACAAAGCAGACATAGCAGAGCTGGAGAGGGTCCAGAGGAGGGCAACTAAAGTAATAACTGGAATGGGGCAACTACAGTACCCTGAAAGATGATCAAAATTAGGGTTATTCACTTTAGAAAAAAGACGACTGAGAGGAGATCTAATTAATATGTATAAATATATCAGGGGTCAGTACAGAGATCTATCCCATCATCTATTCATTCCCAGGACGGTGACTGACGAGGGGACATCCTCTGCGTCTGGAGGAAAGAAGGTTTGTACACAAACATAGAAGAGGATTCTTTACGGTAAGAGCAGTGAGACTATGGAACTCTCTGCCTGAGGAGGTGGTGATGATGAGTACAATAAAGGAATTCAAGAGGGCATGGATGTATTTCTGGAGAATAATAATATTACAGGCTATAACTACTAAAGAGAGATCGTTGATCCAGGGATTTATTCTGATTGCCTGATTGGAGTCGGGAAGGATTTTTTATTCCCCTAAAGTGAGGAAAATTGGCTACCTCGCAGTTTTTTTTTGCCTTCCTCTGGATCAACTTGCAGGATGACAGGCCGAACTGGATGGACAAATGTCTTTTTTTGGCCTTATGTACTATGTTACTATGTTATGTACTATGTTCCATTCCTTCTTGTTGCATGTTGAAGCTCTACTTGGAACCTTGTTAAGATCCAGCCATGCTAAATATGATTTTTTTTTACCATTTTTCAAGTGGTCTTAAACTTTTGATCAGGACTGTATAGCCAATAAAGACAATAAATCTATGTATGTGGATCAAATCAAATATAAAGGCTTTGCGAAATGTGGCAATCATCCGTGTAAAACATGTAATTATGTATCAGTTAAAAAAAGCTTTCAAAATGCTGACCATTCCACAACTTTTCCTATAAAAACATATCAATTCAATAGCACGGGGGTGGTCTATGTCATCCAATGTGTGGAGTGTGATCTAATATATGTTGGCAGCACCATACGCAAGTTTAAAAATAGGATATTGGAACATCTGAACTATATTTCAAATCCATCCATTCTCAATATAGTGTTACCAAACACTTCATCCACTCACACAGCTGCAGGACGGGATCCCTCCGTGCATTTGCAATTAAAGAAGTCACGGTGCCAGTTAGGGGAGGAGACCATAAAAAAAAAAAAATACTTTTGAGAGAGGCGTACTGGATCATCCGTTTAAACACAAGGGCAGGGCCAGTGCTACCATAAGGTACACCAAGCGGCCGCCTTAGGGCACACCCTGGGGGAGGGCGGAAAAATGTGACATGGAGGGGGAGAAATGTGACATGGGGGTCTGATGGCTGACATTGGGGGCTGATGGCTGGGGGATCATATGTAAAACATGACATGTTCATTTACATTATAATGAACAGGAGACTGCGGCCATGATAACTTCCCCCTTCTTTTTTTCAGTTTATTTTATATGATACCTTGTATATGCCTTATTCAAATGATGTGTTTCCTCACACCTTGTGCTTGTGCTTGAGCTTCTGATACATATAGACTTTTCACCCATGATGATATATATAGTCCAAGCGCAGGGTAGTGCGATGCGCATCGTGTGGGGCTATTTTAATCAATGTGTTCATTGAGAATGAAACTACAGGTGTGAGCCTGATGTCATGTTACCACCACCCACTAGATGGGGGAGGGTACATGGCTCTTTACATTTTTCAAACCCACAGACCACATTGTTATGACTAAGGAGAAGATCTCAGAAACGTGTAAACAACTGCTTGTTTGTGAAACATACTAATGCTGTAAATCAATAAAGAGGAAGATTTTAATGGGAAGAAAATACAGTGCCGAAATCGTTTCTTCATTTCATTTTGTCTACAGGGAGTGCAGGATTATTAGGCAAGTTGTATTTTTGAGGAATAATTTTATTATTGAACAACAACCATGTTCTCAATGAACCCAAAAAAACTCATTAATATCAAAGCTGAATATTTTTGGAAGTAGTTTTTAGTTTGTTTTTAGTTTTAGCTATTTTAGGGGGATATTTGTGTGTGCAGGTGACTATTACTGTGCATAATTATTAGGCAACTTAAAAAAAAAAAATATATATATATATACCCATTTCAATTATTTATTTTTACCAGTGAAACCAATATAACATCTCAACATTCACAAATATACATTTCTGACATTCAAAAACAAAACAAAAACAAATCAGTGACCAATATAGCCACCTTTCTTTGCAAGGACACTCAAAAGCCTGCCATCCATGGATTCTGTCAGTGTTTTGATCTGTTCACCATCAACATTGCGTGCAGCAGCAACCACAGCCTCCCAGACACTGTTCAGAGAGGTGTACTGTTTTCCCTCCTTGTAAATCTCACATTTGATGATGGACCACAGGTTCTCAATGGGGTTCAGATCAGGTGAACAAGGAGGCCATGTCATTAGATTTTCTTCTTTTATACCCTTTCTTGCCAGCCACGCTGTGAAGTACTTGGACGCGTGTGATGGAGCATTGTCCTGCATGAAAATCATGTTTTTCTTGAAGGATGCAGACTTCTTCCTGTACCACTGCTTGAAGAAGGTGTCTTTCAGAAACTGGCAGTAGGACTGGGAGTTGAGCTTGACTCCATCCTCAACCCGAAAAGGCCCCACAAGCTCATCTTTGATGATACCAGCCCAAACCAGTACTCCACCTCCACCTTGCTGGCGTCTGAGTCGGACTGGAGCTCTCTGCCCTTTACCAATCCAGCCACGGGCCCATCCATCTGGCCCATCAAGACTCACTCTCATTTCATCAGTCCATAAAACCTTAGAAAAATCAGTCTTGAGATATTTCTTGGCCCAGTCTTGACGTTTCAGCTTGTGTGTCTTGTTCAGTGGTGGTCGTCTTTCAGCCTTTCTTACCTTGGCCATGTCTCTAAGTATTGCACACCTTGTGCTTTTGGACACTCCAGTGATGTTGCAGCTCTGAAATATGGCCAAACTGGTGGCAAGTGGCATCTTGGCAGCTGCACGCTTGACTTTTCTCAGTTCATGGGCAGTTATTTTGCGCCTTGGTTTTTCCACACGCTTCTTGCGACCCTGTTGACTATTTTGAATGAAACGCTTGATTGTTCGATGATCACGCTTCAGAAGCTTTGCAATTTTAAGAGTGCTGCATCCCTCTGCCAGATATCTCACTATTTTTGACATTTCTGAGCCTGTCAAGTCCTTCTTTTGACCCATTTTGCCAAAGGAAAGGATAATAATAATTATGCACACCTAATAATTATGCACACCTGATATAGGGTGTTGATGTCATTAGACCACACCCCTTCTCATTACAGAGATGCACATCACCTAATATGCTTAATTGGTAGTAGGCTTTCGAGCCTATACAGCTTGGAGTAAGACAACATGCATAAAGAGGATGATGTAGTCAAAATACTCATTTGCCTAATAATTCTGCACTCCCTGTAGGATCAGAAACCTCAAATTCAGAGAGGCTTGCTGGATTCACACACTGCAGACGCTCCATCCGAAAGGAATGAACAAAGAATATGAGATACAATGTTTATTATAATGCGGTTAAGAATGTGTGTCCAATCATATTAAAGGGGTTCTGCACCTTCATTTAACTGATGATCTATCCTCTGGATAGATCATCTGCTTCTGATCGGCCGAGGTCCGACACCCGGGACCCCCGCCGATCAGCTGTTTGAGAAGGCAGCGGCACTCCAGCAGCGCCGCTGCCTTCTCACTGTTTACCGCCGGGCCGCCCGCCCACTGACGTCACGACTTGTATCAACTAGAGTGGGCGCGGCTAAGTCGATCAGAAGCTGATGATCTATCCAGAGGATAGATCATCAGTTAAATAAAAGTGCAGAACCCCTTTAACTCCTATTTCTCCTTTTTTCTGACAGGCCTCCTGATCCCCACCTCTTGGACCACGTGCCGTCTGCTGTATCCTTGACCTATATTTTCTATTACTTAGTCTACACCAATACAATATCACGTAGATACATACCACATATCAGTGCTGTTCACAGATACCGCTTACACCATATTATCTAACATCACACTGAAATTACATCACTTTAGTTCAAAATACACACTGTACCATGTCATCAGTCCATATATTAACACATTTGGTTATCTACACCCATCCATTAATATTTTACGCATAACTACATATTGTTATGTTCATATCTCCTTTTCCCTTCTATACATGCTACTACATATTCCTTTATCCTTTTGCTTCCTTCTCTAAGTCCCCAGTGTCGTTTCAGATGGCTGTATCCAACAGACCGATTCACTTCCGGTCGTTGGAACGCAGTCATGTGACTCGATGCGTTCCATTTGCCAATTCACTTCCGGCCAATGGAACGCACGGCGTCACACGTGCTCCATCTTCCAGCCCCGCCCCCCTCCTATGGCGCGCTCCTGGCACTCTTTTAAAGCAGTGAACTACACTGCTATGGGCACACACATCGAACCACTGGTGCTGACAGCACCTGATCTACACCTGTGTGTCTTCCGCATCCTTCTTCCATCTCCCAGCGGCAATGGTAGGTCCTCCTGAGTGGGGATTAGGCCCCTTTATCTGAATGGCATTGTCTGGCATATATAACTGAGGAATACTATTATTACCATACCTGGAGTTATTAGTCTGTGATCTATTAGGGTGGAATTGACATAATACTAATATTAGAGGATTCTGTCTAGAAATGGCTTTTCCTTAATTTTACCTTTCAGGAACCATTGCATCGCCATGTAAATCCTATGCTATACGCCAGCTATGTAGCTACTGAATTGTAATTTTACATCTGGATGATTTCTCATTGATTTTCTGCCTGCCATTTTTTTCTTTTTTCTTATTGTCTTGTTTGTTCCTTTCTTCTCTTTTTTTTCACATTTATGTCCATGTCTTTTATTGTCGTCCATGGTTTACTACATAGATTTATGTATATACCTTGTATGTATATGTATGTATATATGACACTATTACGTTTTGTTCCATAGTGTCTGATGAAGGCGAATTATTAGCCGAAAACGCGTTTACACATGAAAGTCGCATATAACCTGCATAAAATAGGTTGAACAGCCTGTCGGATCCGTCCTGCCGCTACTGTGAAAGTAGCCTTACCATATAAGCCCTTCTGGACTCTGGTTCAGCAGGAAGCTTCCTGCATCAGGTTGTGGTGAACCAGAATCAATTACCTCTCCATTGCCTAGTGAAACATGGGTTGGTGACCTCAATTAACAGAATGTCAATTCCATGTATTCTCTGTGGGTGCCTAAGCCATTCTAACCCAAAATGCTACTTCTAGCAAGATGGATACTTTTGAATTCTTTTCTAAAAGCATTCTCTGCAGCAGAACTGAACTACTCTATCAGAGACAGCCATTTGTTGGCTGTCAAGCTGTCTCTGTATGAGTGGAGTCATCTTTTGGAGGGTGCCATTCACCCAGTCATTATCTACATGGACCATAAGAACACATTTATAGTCAGTCCCATGTCTTAAACCCCATCAGGCCCACTGGTCCATATTCTATGCTTATTTCATTTCATATTTCACTTTCTTTCCGCAGCCTTTGTAAAGTGGCGGGGGCGCCATGCAGACCAAAGGGTAACACCTTTTACTGATACAGCCCCTCCGGTGTGATGAAGGCCATTTTCTCTTTGGCAGCCTCCATTAAGGGTACCTGCCAGTACCCTTTTGTGAGGTCCAAAAGAGAAAAATACTGGGCTTAGGCATCAGTACTATAGGGCTGGCCCACTCACTTCTAGACTCCTCGATGATGTCTAGTTGCAACATTAGTTGTACTACCTCAGAGATTGCCTGTCCCCGAGCCTCGGGTACTCGGTATGGTTTTCAACCAGATTTTGGCCTGAGGCTCAGTGACAATGTCATGCTGGATTACGGAAGTGCGTCCAGGGAGGTCTGAGAACTCATCTGTGTTCCTGCTGATGAACTCCCTGGCCTCCTGTCACGGAAGGTGTACAGAAAACTAGAAGACACAAAATGAAGATTCGAATGACTGGATCCAAAACTAAGGAACCAAAGGGAAAGCCCTGCAACAGACCTGGCTCTCTCCCTAACTGCTAAGCCTATGCAAAAATCTCAATGGTAGATGATAGCATATCCTCGTTCCTCGATTGTATAACACCTGAATGCCCTATAATAGTGAGGGGACACGACCACCGGCTTCTACACTTGATACGGAGGGAGTCAGGGTCACCTGGGATCCAGCAAACAGGAAAACACAAATGAATGAACTAAACTTATCTGTAGAAGGCTCAGTAGTAGCATCCAGCATGCACACACTCCAGGAAGTTGTATAAACTGCAAAGTGATGCAGTATGGGAAGGGATTTAAAGGGATGAAATCAGTGCAACTACATGACAGCTGAGAGAGGCTAACGAGATGACAAAACCAAAGCAAAACAAAAGAACCTCAAGCAGCAGGTTCTGAAGAACATCTGTCAGAGCTTCACATGTCTGGTGGTGACACCTCCTGATTCTGTTTAGAGGAGAGACTGTTAGCAATCTTCACTGTGGCAACTGCTTCCATTAGATCAGACTTAGGTTCTGGAACCTCTCTCCATAGAAAACTCAGCTGTGGGCTATCATCAGTACTGGTCTCCCTATCCTTCCATGGTTTGAGTAAATTCACATGGTACACCTGCTCCGGCTTCCGCCGCCCTGGCTGGTGTACCTTGTAGTTTACCTCTCCAACCTTTTTTGAGTACCTCATAAGGTCGCTGCCACCTAGCCAGTAACTTACTGTCCACTTTTGGTACCAGAACCAAAACCCGATCTCCCGGCTTATACACCCGACTTTGAACTCACTGAGCTGCCTCCATATGTTCCTTTACCAGCGGCAACACAGTTTCCATACGTTACTGCATCTGGGTGAAGTATTCAAAAACACTTTTATATGGTGTGGGTTGTTGCTCCCACGCCTCGTTGGCTATGTCCAACAGACCACGTGGATGTCTGCCATATAGTGGTTCGAAGGGTGAGAACCCAGTAGAGGCCTGGGGCACTTCTTGCACTGCGAACATAAGATGGAGCAGAAGGAGATCCCAGTCCGTTCCATCCTTAGCTACTACTTGTTTTAACATAGTTTTTAACATTTGATTAAACCTTTCTACTAGGCCGTCAGTTTGCAGATTATAGACTGATGTCCGTATATGTTTGATATTCAGCAACTTACAGAGCTCCCGCATGACCGTGGACATAAAAGGAGTCCCCTGGTCAGTCAGAACCTCTTTGGGTGTCCCCACTCGGGATAACATCTCCATTAACTCTTTTGCTATTAATATTTGTCCGATGTATGTCGCAGTGGCACCGCCTCCGGGTACTAAGTGGCGTAGTCCAGGACGACCAAGATGTGTTGGTACCCGCCTAGCGGACTTCGGTACTTGGCCTATGAGATCCATAATGATTCTCTCAAATGGTACCGTGATAATTGGGAGGGGCACTAAGGGACTGCGGAACAGGTTCTGGGGTCTAGTGGTTTGGCAGGTCGGCCAAGACTTACAAAAGTCATCCACCTATCTAAAGACTCTGGGCCAGTAAAACTGTTGTAGTATCCAGTCCTGTGTCTTTTGCAGTCCCACTAACATGAGTTTTCGATAGGCCCTGGGCACCACCAACTGTTCAACAGGTTCACACCGCAGCTGGTTTACCCAATAGCATATTCTGTAGGACCACAAAACAGGGAAACATCGACTTGGCCCCAGGTTGTTGGGGTACATCATCAAGTATTGCCACATTCTGCCAGGCCCGGGATAGAATTGTGTCCCTGCGTTTGGCTGTACCAAAATTCTTACCAGAGACGTTAAGGTCTGCCAACCCACATCTCCCACTGTTACCCACTGAAGTGGCGGTTACCCCTACTGCTGGCCCTTCGGCCTCAGGTTCCCAGCATTCTGGTCGTCCCCCTGAACAAGGCAATCTTCTGTGCTTATTCCTGTCTCAGGGGTATTCTTAACTCCGACAACCGGCCATAGGGCAGGGAAATCTGTAAAGTCTCTCCCTATTATGACTTCAAAGTGGAAATTTGTGGCGAATGGTCAACCTGCCGGCCACCGTGGTTAGAGACACCAGCGATGTGGGGTAGTCTTTCAAGTCTCCATGAATGCACATCACCCCAACTTTCTGGCCAGTATACTCAGAGGACCACACCAGGTAGCCCTTACCAGGGTCATCAAGCTTCCCGAGTCCAGCAGCGCCTCCGCTTGAGTGTCTCCCACTTCCACCGGGCACAAGTGGTCTAGAGCCTCCGGGGTACCTGTGGCACACAGTTTCCTAGCATATAGCGATTGTCGGTAACCACAATTAGTGTCCATGGGCTCAACCCGATGAGGACACTCAGCCCTGGTGTGGCCAGGTTCCTGACACCTCCAGCAGATTAACTGGGTCCAGCCCATAGGTGTAACCTCCTGGGGGGGTTTCATTGGCTCATACCGGTGTGCCTGGGGTGGGGAGTTCTGGAGTTTGCCAGCCCTCTTCCCAAAAGAACCCCCCTTGAGACTCTTGGTGGCCTTATAGCGTTCCATCAGTTCTACCATTTCCAGGGCATTTACAGGAGATACCTGGCCGATCCAGTGCTGGAATGGGGGTGGCAGCGCCCTCCAGAATATGTTAGCCAATAGTCTATCCTGCATAGCTGTGGGACCCAGCACATCAGGCTGTAGCCACTTTTGTAAAAGGTGGAGTAAGTCATAATACTGGGGTCTCGCGGGCTCAGCCGGCTTAAACCCCCATTGATGTACCCGCTGGGCCCGGACAAACACATTCACCCCCAGTCTTGCAAAAATCTCACCCTTTACCTTTGGGTAGTCGGCTGCTTGATCGTCCAGCAAGTTGAAATACACCCGCTGGGACTCTGATGACAAGAAAGGAGTGACGACCTCAGACCATTCGTCTCAGGGCAGCTTTTTCCTGGTGGTCACTTTCTCGTACTTCACCAGGTAGGTTTCGATGTAGTCTGCGGGTGTCATCTTAGGGATCGCTGCACGGACTGCTTTCTAGTCATCGTGGACGCTTGGGGTGGCTCCTGGTGTCTGCAAAGCCATCACGTGTTGTAGCAGCAACTGGTTGGTCTCTTGCTGCTGCTTATTAGCCTCCCGTTGGTGCAGGTTGGTCTCCCGCTGCTGCAAATTAGCCTCCATGAGGGCCCTCACAACAACCTCCATTTTGTCGTGGGGTACTGGTTGAAATACAGCTGGTTTGATGTACGACATACAACTGTGCCCAAAAATATATTGACATTTACGCCAGCCTCACTACAGGTGCACGCATCCTCCACCAATTGTGGTGATTCGCTCTGCTAGTTAGAACTAGCGGATGCGGTATAGAGGCAAAGTACACAGTTCTTGAATCAAACAGCGGCGCTTATTCACACATTGGTGTATAACAAAATGCAGATAAGGTGCATCACAAAACGCAGGTGGCTTGGTGTTTGTTCACACACAAGGAAATTCCATAAACAATACAAAACACCTTTTCTCCTGGGTGTTAATTCATACCCTGTAAGCAGTCCAGCCTCATCAAGTCCATAGGCGGCCTGTTCGCCTTTAGAGGGGCCTGAGTCTTCCAGAACGGCTCAAACCTCAAATCCCAGCGCAGCCCTCAGTTCACAGCACACAGACTCCTGAGCTTCACTGTCAGAGGGAGGTAAATCCACCACACCTGGCAGTGCTGGCTGGATTTTATGCTTGGCAAAACCCGACCTGGAATATGGGGAGTAGTCACCCACTCAGCACTTTGACTATTCCCAGTAAGAGCTGTCCCGGATCAGTTATGACAGCCATGCTAAATCTCACGGTGTCAATTAGCAATAGCTTCCTCTGACACACAAAATATCGGCTCTTACTTCACCGAGGCCAGGTAACCTCGGTGACACATACCTTCCATCCACGATGATTCCAGGTACCTTCTTACAAGATGGATCTGGATAGAGTGGAGGCTTGTGCAGAGTGGAAAATGAGGTTTAATAATGATAAATGTAAGGTTATACACATGGTAAGGAAAAATACATGTCACCAGTACACACTAGGCAAAGGACTTAGAAATTTTAGTTGAAAGTAATCTACTGTAGCAATCAATGTCAGGCACGTGCTGTCAAGACCAATAAGATTATGAGTTGCATCAAAAAGGGCATAGATGCACGTGATGAGAAAATAGTCCTTATAGAAGAGAGGAGGAGAGTGCACATAAGAAGTACCACTAAGAATATTGGATGGTTGGTAGGGGAGATTTGCTCACCTGGCTCGGTTGCGTTGGAGGCACAATGCAGTGGCATAGCGTGGGGGGGGGCAGGGGAGGTGTTGCCCCGGGCGCCAGACTGCAGGCTGGCTGCTGGCGTAAAATCACTAAATTGTTTTCGCTCTGCTGCACTGCGCAGAGTGAGCGAGGAGCAGTAAACTTTCAGCCAAAGGAGTGTGCGCCCTGATGAATCACAGCAGTATGCACTGATATAGGCTTCGCCAACCTTCCAGATACTGTGGAGCAAGAAGAACTTAAAAGAAGATGGCTACCACTTCAGGACCGAGTGCAGCCTGTGTGTAAGAGCGATACCCACAACATTGACAGTGAGTGACAATTAGTGTCACAATATTACTCCCTCACACTGACAAAGTTAAGTCCCCCTGGCCTGAGGCTCAGTCTGAGCAACTGAGCTGAGCTGAGGCACAATTTTAATTAACTAAATAGTGCCTGGCCTGCTGCACCACCACTCAGACCAGTTAGGGAGTGAGGGCAGCAGTAGTAGGTGACAGTATTTCTTCAGTTTTGCAATTGCTGTTGCCCATAGGGGTAATTTTTGTGGGGAAAATGTGTCTCAGGCTGAGCCTCAGGAAGAGTCATTACTAGACCAGGATTAATAATGGAGATTATTATTGTGGGGGCCTAGGTGGAATATGCACACTAGTAATATTCTTTCCCATAGGCCTATTGTGCAGTAAATTCCACTTAGGCCCCCACAGTAATAATCCTTTGTATTAATTTATTGTTAGTAGGGTTGAGCGAACCCGAACTGCAATGTTCGGATTCGTACCGAACTTTAGGATTTTTTGGACCCAGAACATTTCAGTAAAAGTTTGGGTTCGGTGTTCGGCGAGTTAATGGCGCTTTTTGAAAGGGTGCAGCACAGCCAATCAACAAGCGTTTAAATTGTGTGCCTTTACAGCCATGCCTTCTAATAGCATGGCAGTGATTGGCCAGTGCAGCATGTGACCCAGCCTCTATATAAGCTGGAGTCACGTAGCTGTGCACGTCACTCTGCTCTGATTAGTGTAGGGATAGGATGCTGTTGCTGTGAGGGAGAGAATAGGACAGAATATTTAATCAGAAGTGCTTGTTAACTCAGCGATCTACCTAGATTTTGTTTTGTGGGTGCAGTGCACAATCTTTTTACCCTGCCCTGAGCCCAGTGACCCATAAAAATAACTTTTATACGTATGTTAGTTAGGTGGGCGACGGCGGCCATTTTATGCAAGTTCTGTGCACCATCACAGCATATGTGGATTTGTCAAATAGAAGCTTGAAATACAGCAATTATATTCTGGGTTTTAAAAAAACACCCTTTTTGGGCAAAATACTCAATTTTACAGCCCTTGCATGTCTCAGTGAGAAATTCCAGCGTTATATACTGCTGTCATAATCTGTTATTAAAAAAATACCCATTCAGGGCAAAATCCGAATTTTTCGACGTTTGCTGCATCTGTTATTGTTAAAAACAAGCTTGGCCATTTTTTGCTAATCTGACCAGTGTCACTTTAAGTGCTGATAACTTTAAAACGCTTTGACATAGAGGCCATTCTGAGATTGTTTTTTCGTCACATATTGTACTTCATGACAGTGGTAAAATGAAGTAAAAAAAAAATCATTTTTATTCATAAAAAAATACCAAATTTACAAAAAATTGCAAATTTCCAAGTTTCAATTTCTCTACTTCTATATTGTCACAACCAGACAGCTGAGAAGCTCTGACAGAAGCCTTTCAGAACCTCCTCCTTGAGTTTTCTTTGTTGTGGTGTTCAGTTCCTCATCTCGTTAGCCTCCCTCAGCTGTCATGTAGTTGGACTGATTGCTTCCCTTTAAATTCCTCCCCATAATGCATTACTGGGCGGCTTATACTTCTTCCTGGAGTGTGTGTGCATGCTGATCCTATTTCCCAGTCTGCTACTAAGTTAAGTGCTGTATATTTATCTGTTATTTTCTGTTTGCTGGATCCCAGGTGACCCTGACTCCCTCCGTGTCTGATGTAGGGAGCCGGTGGTCGTGTCCCCTCACTATTGTAGGGTGTTCAGGTGTTATATAGTCGAGGTACGTGGATATGCAACAATCCACCACTGGGATTTTTGCATAGGCTGTGCCAGGTTTTGTGCAGGGGTCTCCCTTTTGGTTCCTTAGCTTTGGATCCAGTGAGTCATATGTGCATGTTGCATTGTCTTGTTTCCTGTACACCGTCCGTGACATATATATACATAGTAATACCTCCAAAAATAGTTATTACTTTACATTCCCCATACATCCCCCACTTCATGTTTGGATCATTTTGAGAATGTTACAAGGCTTAGAAGTTTAGAAGCAAATCTTAAAATTTTTCAGAATTTTTCAAAATCCCAATTTTTAGGGACCAGTTCAGGACTGAAGTCACTTTGCAAAGCTTACATAATAGAAACCACCCAAAAATGACCCCATTTTATAAACTACACCCCTCAAGGTATTTTAAACTGATTTTTACAAACTTTGTTAACACTTTAGGTGTTCCACAAGAATTAATGGAAAATAGAGATGCAATTTCAAAATTTAACTTTTTTGGCAGCTTTTCCATTTTCATTTTTTTTTTCCAGTAACAAAGCAAGGGTTAACAGCCAAACCAAACTCAATATTTATGGCCCTGATTCTTTAGTTTACAGAAACACCACATATTTGGTTGTAAACCACTGTACGGGCACACGGCAGGGCGCAAAAGGAAAGGAATGCCATGCGGTTTTTGGAAGGCAGGTTTTGCTGGACTGGTTTCTTTGACACCCATGTCCCATTTGAAGCCCCCTGATGCACCCCTAGAGTAGAAACTCCATAAAAGTGACCTCATCTAAGAAACTACACCCCTCAAGGTATTTAAAACTGATTTTACAAACGTTGTTAACCCTTTAGGTGTTCCACAAGAGTTATTGGCAAAAGCAGATGAAATTTCAGAATTTTAATTTTTTGGGCAAGTTTTTCATTTTAATCCATTTTTCCCAGTAACAAAGCAAGGGTTAACAGCCAAACAAAACTCAATTATCTGGGGGAGAAGAACAGAACTGGATCGCACATCCACAATGTTATGCTTTGAACTAACTCGCTTCTCAGCGCTATATTAAAGTGTACAGCCCCTCATACTGCATGCTGTACAAGAGGCATTAGTGTACATTTTGATCAAAAGGAATAAGCCCACTCACCACGCCAAGGTCACCTATTTGAGTGGGACCTACTCTGACAAAAAGGCGGATCGACCATGCGGTGACAAAGCGGCACTGCCCTAGTAGGCGGCGGGACCCAGGAGTCAAACAGCACCCCTGCTGTATGACAATGCCACCCATGGCACTGGGTCCCACCAACCCACCAGCACAGCACCACCACAAAAACAAAGGTCACAACGCAGTACTGCACCATGTGAACAGTTGTCTAACACAACAGTGGTCATTGACCTGTAGCTCCTGTGCGCAGCACATTGCGGCGACAAAGTGGCACTGCCCTAGTAGATGGCGGGACCCAGGAGTCAAACAGCACCCCTGCTGTCCGACAATGCCACCCATGGCACTGGGTCCCACCAGCACAGTGCCACAAAAACAAAGGCCACCACGCAGTACTGCACCATAGTTTCATTGGTGGGTTGGTGGATCCCAGTGCCATGGGTGGCATTGTCATACAGCAGAGGTGCTGTTTGACTCCTGGGTCCCGCCGCCTACTAGGGCAGTGCTGCTTTGTCACCAGATGGTCGCTCCGCCTTTTTGTCAGAGTAGGTCCCACTCATGGAGGCAACCTTGGCGTGGTGAGTGGGCTTATGCCTTATGATCAAAATGTACACTAATGCCTCTTGCACAGCATGCAGTATGGGGGGCTGTACACTTTAATATAGCGATGAGAAGCGAGTTAGATCAAAGCATAGCATTGTGGATATGCGATCCAGTTCTGTTCTTCTCCCCCAGATAATTATTTGAATCTTTCTTCTTTACTACTGGTATCAGCACTCCTCCCATTCGACACAGGTGGTTTTAATCACAGAAGTCTGCATATAAGTGGTCATTGACCTGTAGCTCCTGATAGCAATGGACATGTTGTGTTAGACAACTGTTCACACGGTGCAGTACTGCGTGGTGGTTTTTGTTTTTGTGGTGCTGTGCTGGTGGGTTGGTGGGACCCAGTGCCATGGGTGGCATTGTCATACAGCAGGGGGTGCTGTTTGACTCCTGGGTCCCGCCGCCTACTAGGTCAGTGCTGCTTTGTCACCGCATGGTCGCTCCGCCTTTTTGTCAGAGTAGATCCCACTCAAAGAGAGGCGGTGCCGGGCGGCGGTGATCGGAACAACACATGATGTACCGGTACATCATGTGACCTTAAGGACTCGGGAAACATGCCGTCATGTGTCCGTAAGGGGTTAAAAAACACCCTTTTTGGACAAAATACTAAATTTGCGGCCTTGTCTGCATCTGTCAGTGTGAGATACAAGCTTGAAATACAGCAATAATTTTCTAGGTTTTAAAAAACACCCTTTTGGGGCAAAATACTCCATTTTGCAGCCCTTGCTACATATGTCAGTGTGAAATTCAAGCATTATATACTGCTGTCATATTCTGTTTTAAAAAAAACACCCTTTTTGGGCAAAATACTAATTTTGCAGCGTTTACTACATCTGTCATTGTTAAAAACAAGCTTGAATTACTTCAATAATTTTCAGGGTTTTAAAAAACACCTATTTTTGGCAATACCCTCCATCTGGGGCCTATGCCACATTAGTCAGTGAGCAATTTAAGCTAGAAATACAGCAATAATTTTCTGGGTTTTAAAAAACAAAATACTAAATTTTACAGCCCTTGCTGCATCTGTTAGTGTGAGATAAATGCGTTAGATACTGCTGTTCTAGTCTGTTATAAAAAAAAATAAAAAATACATATTTTGGGCAAAAAACTAAATTTTGCATCCTTTGCTGCATTTGTCATTGTGATATACACCCTTTAGATACTTTTGTTCTATTCTGTTATAGAACGTGGCCGTGGCACCTGTTGTGGTGCTGGTAAAGCACATGTTGCAGGGAGAGGACGTGGTCTATCTGTACCAGCTACACACACACAAGTAAAACACCTTCCTCAGGTGAGAGTAGGCAACAGAACCTTCAGCATTATTTGGTCAGGCCTAATGCAGCTCTACGAATGGTGAGGCCAGAAGAAGTACAGGCGATAGTAGATTGGGTTGCTGACAGTGCCTCCAGTTCCTTTACATTGTCTCCCACCCAGTCTCCTGCTGAAAGATCAGAGTTGGCACCTGCAGCCAATGTCCATCAGTCTTTCACCTCACCCCCTTGCAAATCAGCCAAGCAGTCTGAGCCCCAAGTCATGCAGCAGTCTCTTCTGATTTTTGATGACTCTGCTAGCAGGCTTTCCCATGCCATCCACCTAACCCTGCCCCAAAAGTGGAAGAGATTGAGTGCACCGATGCCCAACCACTTATGTTTCAAGAAGAGGCGGTGGTCGCACAGAGCTACCAGCACAGCAGAAGAGGGAGCAGAGTGCAAAAGTCCCCTAGACAGTACGCCTTCAACTGCCCACCGCAGCAAGGGACCGAGCACACCAAAGCCAGCTCCATGGAGTTTCCTGGCATGGCAGTTCTTTAGACAATGTGCTGACGACAAGACACAAGTGGTTTGCACGCTGTGCAATCAGAGCCTGACACGAGGCATAAACATTCTCCACCTGAGCACAACCTGCATGACCAGGCATCTAAGTGCAAAGCACAAGCTGCAGTGGAGTAGACACCTAAAAAACCAAGAAAGGTCTCTGGCTTCTCCTGCTTCCTGTTCTGCTGCAGTCTCGGCCTTTTCATCCATCTCTGGAGTGACTGTGCCACCTGCCACCCCGCAAACAGAGGATCTGCCAGCCTTTGAAATGCTGTCATTCCGTCTGGTGGAGACAGAATGACAAAACTTATCTGTTTGGGGGACAAACCCCACACAGCGCAGGAGCTGTGGACGGGCCTTGAACAACAGACTGATGAGTGGTTGGTGCCAGTGAGCCTCAAGCCTGGGCTGGTGGTATGCGATAATGGGCAAAATCTCGTAGCAGCTCTAGGACTAGCCGGTTTGACGCACAACCCTTGCCTGGCGCATGTGCTGAATTTGGTGGTGCAGAGGTTCCTTAAAAATTACCTCGATATGTCAGAGCTGCTACATAAAGTGCGGGCCATGTGTGCGCGCTTTCAGCATTCTCACCCTGCTGCTGCTCGCCTGTCAGCGCGGCATCGTAACTTCGACCTTCCCGCTCACCGCCTTATATGCAATGTGCCCACAAGATAGAACTCCACCTTGCACATGCTGGCCAGACTGTGCGAGCAGCAGCAGGCGATAGTGCAGTTTCAGCTGCAGCACGCAAGGGTGAGTGGCTCTGCGGAACAGCACCCTTTCACCACCAATGACTGGGCCTCCATGCAAGACCTGTGTTCCTTGTTGCACTGTTTAAAGTACTCCATCAACATGGTCAGTGCTGATGACGCCGTTCTCAGCCTTACTATCCCACTTCTATGCCTCCTTGAAAAAACGCTGCTTGCGATGATGAAAGAGGATGTGGCAGAGGAGGAGAAAGAAGGATGATTTCATAGGGTTTCTGGCCAATCATTCGCAAGTGGCTCTGAGGGTGGGTTCCTGCACCCACAAATGCCAGGTACACAATTGTTCAGCCAGGCCACAGTTCTGGAGGATGATGAGGGGGAGGAGGAGGAGATGAAGAAAGGGGAACCGTGTTCACAGCAGGGTGGCACCAAAACCAGCTCATGGCCATCACTGGTGTGTGGCTGGGGGGATACAGAGGATACAGACGATACACCTCTCACCACCTCTCTCAGCACCACCAGCTAATATGGAACGTCTTAGCAGAAGGCAGCATTTCAGCAACATGGTGGAGCAGTATGTGTGCACACGCCTACATGTACTGAGTGACAATTTTTTTAATTTGTACGTATTTTATCAGATTTTATGTCAATTTACTAATTTGTCTGTTACATTTTTGGGTGAAAATCACAAATTTTGGGGTGTGATATACCCGGCTGTACCTAGTAGACAGGTAAAAAAATGTCATTAATTTGTCTATTACATATTTGGGCGAAATTTACCAATTTCTGTCTGTGATATACCCCTGCTATACCCAGTAGACAGGTAAAAACATTTCACTAATTTGTCTGTTACATTCTTAGGTGACATTTGACCATTTTTTGCCGTGATTAAACCCCTGCTCTGCATAGGTGATAGGGACATAAATTTCAAAAATTATCGTCTGTTACATTGTCAGGTGAAATTTTACCAATTTTGCCGTATACAAACCCCTGTGACATGGAATTCAATTTCAAAAATTCTTCTTTACTTGATGTGTGCCCCCTCCTTTCATTCAATGCTTAAACTTCAACAACTTGTCCCACATTTGTGCTTCAATAATTTGTCCCACTTTTCTGCTCGATCATATTTGTAGTCGGATCGGCTATCAGAAAGGTGTACCTAACCTATCTAACCCTATCTTACAACAAGCAGTAGAATTGTGCCATAACTGCTGTGGTAGGGCAGCCTAAAGGGGGCCACCCTAATATGAAGTGACTGTAAGATGGCGTGGGTGGGTGAAATCAGCTGAATCGTCGTCAGCCTAGGCCCACAGGAGCCTATAAATAGCCTAGTAACCAGCCAGCCTGGGCTCACAGGTGCAAGTAAGTAGCTGTGCAATCAGCCTCCCCTCCCACAAATACAGCAAAGTTCTTTGCTTAATACTTGTGGTCGGATCGGCTATCAGAAAGGTGTACCTAACCTATCTAACCCTATCTTACAACAAGCAGTAGAATTGTGCCATAACTGCTGTGGTAGGGCAGCCTAAAGGGGCCAAAAAGCGTAGACCTTAGCTTAGAGTAAAACATATACATACCATTACGACACCCGCTTTGAACACAGAAGACACCACACGATGAAGGTGCGGAATATACCGTACATATCAGAGACTTCTATATACCTTACTTCTTTGTCACGTGCGACGGCACATTGTTCTTGAAGGTAGCTAAAGTTGATGCTTTTGAAAGAGTGGTCGGCAATCAGAAACGATTTACTCCTATGTTGACGAACATATGAACATATTACGAGAAGGTCTGAATCCCGAGAGCTGCAGACTGAAACAACAATGGTGAATGTGATGGAAGGGCTTAAATTAAGTCCAACCATTCACTAAGGGCCCTGCTCAGACACCAACTGTTACGGGTAGCAAATACTTCACCTATACTTACAGTCATGTGAAAAAATTAGGACACCCTTTGAAAGCATGTGTTTTTTTGTAACATTTTTAATAAAAGGTTATTTCATCTCCGTTTCAACAATACAGAGAGATTAAAGTAATCCAACTAAACAAAGAAAACTGAAGAAAAGTCTTTTCAAGATCTTCTGTAAATGTCATTCTACAAAAATGCCTATTCTAACTGAGGAAAAAGATAGGACACCCTCACATGTATTCCCTCTTAAATTGGCTCAGATCTCACACAGGTATATCACACCAGGTGCACATAATTAGTAGATCGTTACTCTGCATGTTGAATGAGGCTTGCCCTATTTAAACCTCAGACATTTAGTTTGGTGTGCTCCTGACTGTTGAAGTGAGAGTGAGCACCATGGGGAGAGCAAAAGAGCTGTCAGAGGACTTCAGAAAAAAGATTGTAGCAGCCTATGAGTCTGGGAAGGGATTTAAAAAGATCTCAAAAGATTTTGAAATCAGCCATTCCACTGTCCGGAAGATAGTCTACAAGTGGAGGGCTTTCAAAACAACTGCCAACATGCCCAGGACTGGTCGCCCCAGCAAGTTCACCCCAAGAGCAGACCGCAAGATGCTAAAAGAGGTCTCCAAAAACCCTAAAGTGTCATCTCGAGAACTACAGCAGGCTCTGGCTACTGTTGATGTAGAAGTACATGCCTCTACAATCAGAAAGAGACTGTACAAGTTTAACTTGCATGGGAGGTGTGCAAGGAGGAAACCTTTGCTTTCCAAGAGAAACATCGAGGCCAGACTGACATTTGCCAGAGATAAAGTTGACAAAGACCAGGACTTCTGGAATAATGTTCTTTGGACAGATGAGTCCAAAATTGAATTATTTGGACACAACAGCAGAGGACATGTTTGGCGTAAACCAAACACAGCATTCCAAGAAAAGAACCTCATACCAACTGTGAAGCATGGAGGTGGAAGTGTCATGGTTTGGGGCTGCTTTGCTGCAGCAGGACCTGGTCAGCTCACCATCATAGAATCCACGATGAATTCTACTGTGTATCAGAAGGTGCTTGAAGAACATGTGAGACCATCAGTTAGAAAATTAAAGCTGAAGCGGAACTGGACCATGCAACATGACAATGACCCAAAACATACTAGTAAATCAACCAAAGATTGGCTGAAAAAGAAGAAATGGAGAGTCCTGGAATGGCCAAGTCAAAGTCCAGATTTGAATCCCATTGAGATGCTGTGGGGTGACTTGAAAAGGGCTGTACGTGCAAGAAACCCCTCAAACATCTCACAGCTGAAAAAGTTCTGCATTGAGGAGTGGGGTAAAATTTCCTCAGACCGATGTCGAAGACTGGTAGATGGCTACAAGAACCGTCTCACTGCAGTTATTTCAGCCAAAGGAGGTAACACTCGCTATTAGGGGCAAGGGTGTCCTATCTTTTTCCTCAGTTAGAATAGGCATTTTTGTAGAATGACATTTACAGAAGATCTTGAAAAGACTTTTCTTCAGTTTTCTTTGTTTAGTCGGATTACTTTAATCTCTCTGTATTGTTGAAACGGAGATGAAATAACCTTTTATTAAAAATGTTACAAAAAACCACATGCTTTCAAAGGGTGTCCTAATTTTTTCACATGACTGTATTCCCCAGGCCACCGCTTTAATTATTCTTATTATTTTTTATAAAGGACCCAAAAAGTTAGAAGATGGCATATGCCGCTTAACTCTAGTAATGGATCAAGTGAAATGTGTAGACTCACCAGACCTGGGGAACCATAAGCACGAATACATGGCTAGTTGAAATTAACAAGCTAATGTTGCCTGCAATGAGGACAAAAAACGTACCCACTATACTAGCAGTTGTGACAGGAAATAAGCTTAAGGTCGTGATAAACTATGTATGCTGCGCCTGTAATAGTGATAGGACTTGTCGTGTCTGTAGATGTGACAGACTACATGTATTGTGCCTTATTATTGTACCTCCCACTGGAAGATGGACCGGTACCCGGAACAAGGTGTGACACCAACACCCTCAGCCCGAGTTTGAAGATTAAGTAAGCATGCCTATAATGAAGACATAATGTACACACAATGCCTACCGCTATGACAGGATGAGCTTAAGGTCATGATAGGCTACGTATGGTGTGCCTGTAGTCGTGCTAGGACTTATCGTGTCAGTAAACGTGACAGGACTTTGTAATCGCCTGTAGTCGTGACAGGACTTCGTAATCGCCTGTAGTCATGACAGGACTTCGTAATCGCCTGTAGTCGTGACAGGACTTCGTAATGGCCAGGCGCGGGAGACACTAATGGCGGGGCCAGGCACCAGCGAGGGAAGAAACGTAAACCTGAAAGAAAGCAGCTATGTTCATCAGGAGAACGGTATCATAGCGATGCACTGACTGCCCTAGGGAAAATACTGAGTAACCATGATGTAGCAATGAAAAGGAAAATGCAGCCTTAAGTGGAAGCCGAATATGGAACAACTGATGTAAGAACAGGTGGGTGAACGCAGCTCTGGATGTGAGTAGTGCCTAAAACATGGTATGGGCTCAGCTCGGAGCATGAAGAGCAAGGTATAACGCAGCTGTGAATGCAATCTGAAGGGACAGGGTATTAATGTGATGCAACAGCAACGCATTAACGCAGCTCTAGTAGTAAATAGAGTATAAAATTGTAAATGCAGAACCTAGCCATGATCATTCGACCATTAGCGCCCCACCCCCCTCGCCCCAGAGCGCTACAAGTCACCAATGGTGTAACCAAGTCCGATCCTACTGTGAATGCCAGTACTCGCCTGGCACCTTCTGCCATTACCCAGGTGTGAACGAACCTCCACATAATGCTGCAGGCTTTTTTTTTTTTTTTAGATGGTCACCACAACACCACCTAAGAAACATAAACGTGTATGAACATAAACCCTGATGCAACGCCAATTAATCAACATATAGTGCACCTATAACCTAGCACAAAACCGCTGACACATGCGTGCCCATAACATACAGTTTATAGATTAAACACACTTACCTCCAAGAGCATCAGAACTCAAATACGGGCGCCTAGACTGATCTGCATGAATCCCCATATACAGACCACTGATATACATTCCCCAACACCTTGCATGTTTGGCGTTAACTGCGGATGTGCCCCCACATGTAAAACAGGTAACAGAAAACACACTTTTTTTTTTAGCAGATATAAGAAACATGCGACCATACCTACTCTAGGCGCATGCTACACCAATACCTATATGCAATAGCCCCTAACGAACCCCTAAACAGCCGGACATTCACTAGACCGTTAGCACCCAACTCTGCTTTGAACCAGAGTACTGCGAATCGCATACCGCACTGTGGGCACCGTGCCATCAAGTGCAATACTACAGTGTTTTTTTTTTTGCTTTTTTTCCATTGATACGCAAAACACAGCGTGCATAGCTTGAACCAACTAACAACCATCGCTCAACCATTTAGCGCCCGACTCTGCTACATCTCAGAGCGCTACATGTCGCGGATCGCAGCGTTGGTCCCGTGCAAACCACTCCGATCCTACCATGAATACCAGCGCCCTCCTAAGACATTCTGCCATGGCCCAGCCGTAAGGAGCCTCCACACCATGCTGCTGTATCCTAGAGCTGACTCACAGGTAGTGAAATCAGCTGAATCGTCGTCAGCCTAGGCCCACAGGAGCCTATAAATAGCCTAGTAACCAGCCAGCCTGGGCTCACAGGTGCAGGTAAGTAGACGTGTAATCAGCCTCCCCTCCCACAAATGCAGCAAAGTTCTTTGCTTAATACTTATTTCCAAAAATTAACCTCCCTTGGATGTGGTCTCTCTTTCTCCCTCTCCCTCTCCGGCGTGGAACCCTGATTCGCCTATAACAGTGATTAACATGGTAGGCTCAAAATAGAACATCAAAAGTTGATAGAGAAGATATCCAAATAAATCGTGGACGTCACAGGGATGTGCGATCAGGCAGAAGTTATCTGGAGTCAACAAAGCATCAGCAGGGCCTCTCCTGTCTAAAGTTTCCAAATCCTAAATACCCAAGTGACATTTCCTATATTTTTTTATTAATAATTCCAATAACAGGGCATCTTAACCACTTCCCATCTGGGCCATTTGCCCCCTTCCTGACCAGGCCTAATTTTGCAAAACTGACATATGTCACTTTATGTGGTAATAACTTTGGAACGCCTTTATTTATCCAAGTCATTCAGAGAATGTTTTCTCGTGACACATTGCACTTCATGATAGTCATACATGTGAGTCAAAATATTTCACCTTTATTTATGAAAAAATCCCAAATTTACCTAAAAATTAAAAAAATTCGCAATTTTCTAAATTGCAATTTCTCTGCTTTTAAAACAGAAAGTGATACCTCATAACATATTTATTACTTAACATTTCCCATATGTCTACTTTATGTTGGCATAATTTTGGAAATGTAATTTTATTTTTTTAGGACGTTAGAAGGCTTAGAAGTTTAGAAGCAATTCTTCAAATTTTTAAGAAAATTGCCAAAACCCACTTTATAAGGACCAGTTCAGGTCTGAAGTCACTTTGTGGGCCCTACATAGTGGATACCCCCATAAATGACCCCATTGTAGAAACTACACCCCTCAGGGTATTCATTTTACAAACTTTGTTAACCCTTTATGCGTTCCACAAGAATTAAAGGAAAATGGAGATCAAATTTTTAAATTTCACTTTTTTGGCAGATTTTCCATTTTAATCCAATTTTTTCTTTAACACATCGATGGTTAACAGCCAAACAAAACTCAATATTTATTACCCAGATTCTGCGGTTTACAGAAACACCCCACATGTGGTCATAAACTGCTGTATGGGCACACGGCAGGGCACAGAAGAAAAGGAACTCCACATGGTTTTTAGATGCCATGTCCCATTTGAAGCCCCCTGATGCACCCTTACAGTAGAAACTCCCAAGAAGTGACCCCATTTTGGAAACTAGGGGATAAGGTGCCAGTTTTATTAGTACTATTTTTAGGTACATATGATTTTTTGATCATTCATTATAACACTTTATGGGGCAAGGTGACCAAAAAATTTGTTGTTTTAGCACAGTTTCTATTTATTTATTTTTACAGCGTTCACCTGAGGGGTTCAGTCAAGTGACATTTTTATAGAGCAGATTGTTACAGACGTGGCGATACCTAATATGTATACTTTTTCTAATTTATTAAAGTTTTACACAATAATAGCATTTTTGAAACAAAAAAATTTGGTTTTTAATGTGTCCATGTTCTAAGAGCTATAGTTTTTTTATTTTTTGAGAGATTTTCTAATGTAGGGGCTCATTTTTTGTGGGATGAGGTGACGGTTTTATTGGTACCATTTTGTGGGACATACGCATTTTTGATCACTTGGTGTTGCACCTTTTGTGATGCAAGGTAACAAAAATTGCTTGTTTTGACTGTTTTTTTTACGGTGTTCACCCGAGGGGTTAGGTCATGTGATATTTTTATAGAGCTGGTTTTTACGGACGCGGCAATACCAAATATGTTTTTTTTTTCAACCCTTTATTTTTTTTATTTTTTTATTTTTACACTTTTCGTCCCCCATAAGGTCATACAAGACCTCTGGGGGACATTTGCTTCACTTTTTCATTTTTTTTTCACTGTTGATTTCTCCTGTAACTGGGGCTGACATAGTAGCCCCAGTTACAGTAGAAATCCACTCCCCAGAGAGGCTGTACAGCATGATTCTGCGCTGTACAACCTCAGAGCAGGGCTGATCGAGGTCTCTGAAAGACCTCACACAGCTCCTGCCCTCTCCGGTCCCGGCGGTCACATGACCGCTGGGCCGGAACAGGAAGCGCACAGCGCTTCCTGCTCTGCATACACAGCGCTCGGTGAAAGTTGATAGAGCAGATATCCAATTGGATCGTGAACATCATGGGGAAGTGTGACATTGTGCACATGCCTACACGAACTGACTGATGGGTCTGCCCCCTGCAACTTCTTGGTCTCCAAATTGGGCACATGGCCTGAGCTTGCCCTTTGCGCCTTGGAGGTGCTGGCCTGCCCTGCAGCCAGTGTATTGTCTGAACGTGTGTTTAGCACGACTGGAGGGGGTTATCATAGGTTATAGTTCCCAGTGTTTTGGGGTGTACCCTAATTTAAAAAAAAATATATAATAAATTTAAAACCAAAAAGCAGTGTAGGCTATCTCCTCCTCCTCCTCCTCCACCGCCGCTTCCACCTACAACGCCACATCCACTGCCTCCTCAACCTCCTACTCCATATGGATCTCGTTCTCCTAGACCAAGATTAATATTTTTTATTTTTAGGTATTTTATGTTATTTAAAGTCATTTCCCAATCCACATTTGTTTGCAGAGCACTTGCCATGCTCTTAACCACATTTTGCTGGCATTTTCAACCTTTTAGCCCTTTCTATGACATTTTTAGAGCCATTTTAGTGCTCCAAAATTCGGGTCCCCATTGACTTTAATGGGGGTTCGGGCTCAGGGTCAAGTTCAGGTCCCGAAATTGAACTTTTTTGTGAAGTTCGGCCAAACCCGAACATCCAGGTGTCCGCTCAACCTTAATTGTTAGTCCTCGTTTAGGCACCATGCCCCAGCCAGGCCTCACTGAGAATCTCAGAGCGCAATTTAATTGTATTACTTTCAGTAGTGCTGGTAAGGTTGAGGCATGCATGGAGCCAAAATGGGAATTAGCAATGGATTAATTAACCCCCTTGCCAGGGCCTGCTGACGTAATAGTGAAATATAGCCACACCAGCAACCCAACGGTCATTTAACCCCTCAGATTCTGTGGTCAGCAATAGCAACTACGGCATCTGAGCAGTTACACAGGTTTTGTTTTTCCACATGTGAAAATTTCCGAACAATTAAAGGTTTAAATAAAAAAATGCTTTTCCTGCTTGCTAAATGCTGTAAGAGAAAAAAAATTAAGGAAAAATGTGTGATTCAATGTTTTTAGCCCTCCCAAATTTTGCAAAAAATTATGTCCACCAAAATAAAAATAAATCCCCAGTGACCCCACAAAAAACAACACTCACAGAAAAACAATAAATGGGTTCTCTCGCTTCAGCAAATGGCATTGATCATGTATAGAAAGTTATTACAAGATACTTACAAATGTATTTTAGCCATATTACCTCCTTTGATAGCTGGATTCATTTCGCCATCATATTATACACGGTTTCCATGGTTACGACCACCCTGCAATCAATCAGTGGTGGTGGTAGTTGTATACTATAGCGGAAAAAGGTGCCAGCCTATGTGTGCTCCCAGCCACCAGAAAAGTTGGCGCTTTTCGCTATAGTGTGCAGGGTGGTTGTAACCATGGATGCAGGCTGTGTAGAATGTGATGGAAGAATTGATCCAGCCATCAAAGGAAGCAATTACAATACATTAGTAAGTGCCTTGTAGTAACTTCCTGTACATGATAAATGCTATTTGCTGATATGAGACAACCCGTAAGACAGGGCTTTTTTAATTTTATCATTTTAGATTTTTCCTCCACGCTGTGACAGTGTAGTTCACTATGACACAGGATTCCGTGTAGGCTGGTTGCTATGGCCTACATGTAGTTGCGGAAGCCTGTGTGTAAACTTCTCCTAGTGTATGCTTGCTCCCCTCCCTGTTGTCTCGGTTCTGGTAGTGTCACAGTGTGGTCACTGTGACATGGGTTGTTTGTGCTCTGGCGTAGTGGCTGCAGTGGACTTTGTGTATGCTGGTTGCCAGGGGCAAAAGCGCTGAGAAGATGTGCGGTGGTCTGGGTATCACCCTGTGTGATATCCTCCCCATTTACTCATCTGCCACATTCAGAGTGTCATCCTTAATTGTGAGTAGCGATCGTTTGAGAAGACACAGCAGTGGGATGGTTACGCTGATAATAGCGTTATCTCCACTAACCATCTGTGTGGATTCATCAAAGTTTTTTAAAACCTCACACAGGTCTGACATCAATGCCCACTCCTCGCTTGTGAATAGTGGCAGTTGACTCGAAAGGTGACGACCATGTTGCAGCTGGTATTCCACAACTGCCCTCTCCTGCTCACAAAGCCTGGCCAACATGTAGAACGTAGAGTTCCAGTGCGTGCTCATATCACACAACAGTCGGTGAGCTGGAATCCGCAAGCGACTGAAGCTGTGGATGACTTGCGGAAATGGGCACACAAGCGGCGCGCCTTCACAAATAGCTCTGGCAAATTGGGGTATGTTTTGAGAAACCACTGAACCACTAAGTTTAAGACGTGGGCTAGGCATGGGATGTGTGTCAGGTTGCTGAGCTCCAAAGCCGCCACCAAGTTATGGCCATTGTCAGACACAACCCTGCCTGGTTGTAGGTTGAGTGGCAAGAGCCACAGCTTGGTCGGGTTCCTTATACCCTGCCAAAGCTCTGCAGTGGTGTGCTGTTTGTCCCCTTAGCAGATCAGCTTCAGCACGGCCTTTTGACGCTTACCCACAGCAGTGCTACATTGCTTCCAGCTAGCGACTGTTAGCTGACTGGTGCTGGAGGTGGAAGTGGAGGAGGATGAGGCGGAGGAGGGGGAGGAGGGGGAGGAGAAGTGGGGGTTGGAGCCAGTAACATAGCTGCTGGCAGAGACCCTGATTGATGTAGGGCCCGCAATCCTGGGCGTGGGTAGCACCTGTGCCATCCCAGGGTACTACTCACTCCCAACCTCCACCACCACATTCACCCAGTGTGCGGTCAGGGAAATGTAGCATCCCTGGCTACCAGCACTTGTCCATGTGTCGTGTTTAAGTGGACCTTCCTAGTAACTGCGTTGGTCAGGGCAAGTGTGATGTTCTGGCACACATGCTGGTGTAAGGCGGGCATGGCACACCGTGAAAAATAGTGGCGGCAGGTGACTGTGTACCGAGAGACAGCCACCGACATCAGGCTGCGGAAGGCCTTAGTGTCCACAAGCCTAAATGGCAACATTTCAAGGGCCAGTAATTTTGAAAGTTGGCAGTTTAGTGCTACGGCCTGTGGGTGGGAAGGTATTTGCGTTTAAATGACTGTGTTATGGACATTTGGACGCTGCGCTGGGACAGGGAACTGGATGTTGTTGCTGATTGTTCATGTGAAGGTCCAGGTGCAGGGCGAGAGGGACTTAGACAGAGGATTGGACAGCACATAACACAGGGGAAGAGGAGGCAGTGGTGTGACCCGCAGACCCAGATTGTGGACCCAGGCTTTCGGCCTCCTTATTAGGGTGCTTAGATGCCATGTAGTGGATCATGCTGATGGTGGTGAGGTTGCTAGTGTTCACGCCCCGGCTCATTTTGGTGTGGCACAGGTTGCAAACTCACACTTTTTTTGTCGTCTGCACTTTCCTCAAAAAAGCACCATACTGCGGAACACCTACCCCTTGGCAAGGTTGATTTACGCATGGGGGTGCTCAGTGTAACGGTTGAGGGCCTGTTTTGTGTGGGTCAACTTCTCCCTTTTGCAACCCCACTGCCTTTTCCAGCCTGTTGCGGTGCTGCGGATTAGTGTTGATCACAAATATTTGAATTGCAAATTTTTATTGCGAATATCGGCACTTTGAAAATTTGCTAATATTTTGAATATAGTGATATATATTCGTATTTGTCTTTTTTCCATCTGAAGTCATGATTCCTCCCTGTTTAAGTTAACCCCTTCCCGACTGCAATCTGTCTATATGTGTCAGGCAGCTCTTTAATCCAAGCGCTGCAAAACCTTTGGATTAAAGCTTCCGCCCCTGCCCTGCTACTGTCACGGACAGCATACAGTGCAGTAATGACGGCAAGGGACCAATCAGAGTGGTCCCTTGTTTGCAATCAATCCGATTGGTTAGTCTGTGCAGACTCCTCAATCAGATCGCGGCAGTGAAAAAATGACTCTGCCCCTGATGCAGTTCCACCCCGCTCCACTGATGCCGTCCACCCCATACATTCATCCTGCCCCCATCTGTTCCCCCTCAATCCTGGCCGTACCCCCCCCCTTTCCAGCACTGCCCCCTGCCCCCGATGCGGTCCCCCTGCTGTGTTTTATGGCTGTGGCTCAGCCGCCGCCATCAGCAGCGAGTGTCAGCTCTATGCTGACACTCTGCTGTAACCCCTTAGATGCCGCGGTATCCATGGGGTTAATAGAGGGGGCTGCCACCTGGTGGTTGCCATGGCAAACGTACGCTTTGTAAAGGCGTCTGGTGTTGCCACCTACAGGACATCTAATAGTATTATAATTTGCAATGCAAAAGCATTGCAAAGTATAGTACAACCATCAGGCCTACTGGATCTTCAAGATCCAAGAGAGACTTGATAAAAAAAAATGGAAAATAATAAAAGTAAAAAAATATATATATATTTTAATTTAAAAAAATTGCCTTTTCCTATAAAAAATGAAAAAATGAAATACACATATTAGGTATCACCACGTCTGTAACAACCGTCTCTATAAATATATCACATGATAGACCCTGTCCGATAAACCCTTGTCACCTTACATCACAAAAAGTGCAACACCAATTGTTCAAAAAGGAGTATATCAAACAAAATGGTACCAATAAAACCGTGACTTCATCCTGCAAAAAATTAGACCGTACATAAGAAAATTGCTCAAAAAATAAATATATTTATATATAATATAATTGTTCTTAGAACATTGAGACACTAAAACATTTTTTTTTTAATTTTAAATATGCTATTATTGTGTTAAAGTGACATAAATAAAAAAAAAGTGTACATATTAGGTATCTCCACATCCGTAACGATCTTCTCTATAAAACTGTCACATGACCTAACCCCTCAGATGAATGCTATGATAATAAATAAATAAAAACTATTCCAAAAAGTGTAATAATGAATGATAAAAAATCCTATGTACAATAAAAACCAACTCTTTCTGCAAAAAACGAGCCACTGCACAAGACGATCGGCAGAAAAATAAAATACATATGGCATTCAGAATATGGACACACAAAAACATAATTTATTTTTCAAAAATGCTTTATTATGTAAAACTGAAACAAACAAACAAAGAAAGTAGACATATTTGATATCAGTGCGTCCATAACAAACTTCTCTATTAAAATAGCACATGATCTACCCTGTCAGATGAATCTTGTAAAAACAAAACAAAAAAAACAAAAAAACGGTGGTTAGCTTGCCTCACAAAAAATGTAATATAGAGCAATTAAAAATCATATGCACCCCACAATAGTACGAATAAAACTGGCACCTTATCGCCTAGTTTCCAAAATAGGGTTACTTTTTGGGAGTTTCTACTGTAGGGGTTGATCAGGGGGGCTTTAAATGGGACATGGTATCTAAAACCAGTCCAGCAAAATCTGGTTTCCAAAAAACCATATGGTGCTCCTTTTCTTCTGCGCCCTGCCGTGTGCCCGTACAGCAGTTTACGACCACATGTGGGGTGTTTGTGTAAACTGCGGAATCAGGGTAATAAATATTGAGTTTAGTTAACCCTTAATGTGTTAAAGAAAAAAATATATAAAATGGAAAATCTGCCCAAAAAGTGAAATTTTGAAATTTCATCTCCATTTTCCTTTAATTCTTGTGAAACACCTAAAGGGTTAGCAAAGTTTGTAAAATCAGTTTTGATTAAATTGAGGGGTGTAGTTTCTACAATGGGGTCAATTAGGGGGGGTTTCCACTATGTAAGTCCCACAAAGTGACTTCAGACCTGAACTGGTCCTTAAAAAGTGGGTTTTGGAAATTTTCTTAAAGATTTTAAGAATTGCTTCTAAACTTCTAAGCCTTCTAACATCCTAAAAAAATTAAATTAAATTTCCAAAATGATGCCAATATAAAGTATACATATGGGGAACGTTAAGTAATAAATATTTTATTAGGTATGACTTTCTGTTTTAGAAGCAGTGAAATAGAAATTTTTAAAATTGTGAATAAAATATATTGAAAGAGCTCCCCGGAATATCAGAGTGTGGGATCTCTCGTTTGGCAAGCCTCTCCATGGTGGGAGGAAGGGTGATCTGAGTGAGGATTCGGTTGACCAGACTCTTGGCTACAGAGACTGGACTTGGTGGAAGAGAGGGTGGTGCTTAACCGACTGGAAGCATTATCTTCAGCAATCCAACCGACCAACTGTTGGACATGAAGCTGGGAACGGTTTTCTTATTTTTTTTGTGGTGCACTTGCAGCAGGTACAGTTTAATTGCGGCCCAGTGCCATGGCCTCTGCGTGAACCATCAGCATCATGCCCATTACCCCATTCCTTTGTGCTCGCCTTCTTCATATTTATGGATTTGTTACTGGTTGAGATGCAGTTTTTTTTACTGTTCACAAAAGACAAGGTTTTCTGATGCAGTACAGTATATGACACAGAACAGCACAGATTTTGGACATTATTTTAGCCACAGATTATTTTATTATGTTGTTTATATTTATAACTATATTATTCCCAATATATGGCCCTAACAACCACTGACAGTGTTCAAACGCAGAGCACTGACATTAACGGATTAAACCACAGACAACAAAAATGTGTTCAGATTCTGGGAAATATGTACAGCACAGACAAAAAGTTTGTTCACACCTTCTCATTCAAAGAGTTTTCTATATTTTCATGACTATGAAAATTGTAGATTCAGACTGAAGGCATCAAAACTAGGAATTAACACATGTGGAATTATATACATAGCAAAAAAGTGTGAAACAATTGAAAATATGTCATATTCTAGGTTCTTCAAGTAGCCACCTTTTGCTTTGATTACTGCTTTGCACACTCTTGGCATTCTCTTGATGAGCTTCAAGAGGTAGTCACCTGAAATGGTCTTCCAACAGTCTTAAAGGAGTTCCCAGAGATGCTTAGCACTTGTTGGTAGGGATGAGTGAACCCGAACTGTATAGTTCGGATTCGTACCGAATTTTGGGGTGTCCGTGACACGGACCCGAACCCGAACATTTTCGTAAAAGTCCGGGTTCGGGTTCGGTGTTTGTCGCTTTCTTTGCTCTTTTTGAAAGGCTGCAAAGTAGCCAATCAACAAGCGTCATACTACTTGCCCCAAGAGGCCATCACAGCCATGCCTACTATTGGCATGGCAGTGATTGGCCAGTGCAGCATGTGACCCAGCCTCTATTTAAGCTGGAGTCACGTAGTGCCGCATGTCACTCTGCTCTGAACAGTGTAGGGAGAGGTTGCAGCTGCGACTGTTAGGGCGAGATTAGGCAGTGATTAACTCCTCCAAAACACTTAAGTCAGTGATCGATCTACAGCTGTGGATCATTGAACTGCTGCTATTCAATTGCTCACTGTTTTTAGGCTGCCCAGATTGTTTTTCAGTCACTTTTTTCTTGGGAGATCGGCGGCCATTTTGTGTCTTGTGGCGCGCCAGCACAAGCTGCCACCAAGTACATTTAACCATCAATAGTGTGTTGTTTTTTTTTTGGCTATATCCTACGTCAGGGGCAAGCTGTCGCCAAGTGCATTTAACCATCAATAGTGTGGTTATTTTTTGGCTATATCCTACATAAGGGGCAAGCTGTCACCAAGTGCATTTAACCATCAATAGTGTGGTTATTTTTTGGCTATATCCTACATCGGGGCAAGCTGTCACCAAGTGCATTTAACCATCAATAGTGTGGTTATTTTTTGGCTATATCCTACATCAGGGGCTTGGCTGTGCTTGCTATTTTATTGATGGGGGAAATACAATTGCCAAAATAGCAGTACCCTAATTCTGGTGTTTCAGCTGTGGCCAGCCAATTGTAATACTGTCTGCTGTCTGGCAAAGGATATATTTTTGTTCAGGGTTGAAATACAATTCCCAACTTAGCAATTTCCTAAATTAGTGGTTTCTGCTGTATCAGGGCTACTTTAAATCTATTAATTAAAAGGGTATATTAGATTCAAGGTGCTGATAGGGTCATTCTCAATAACTTCACACGCTACTGTGCAATTCCAAGTCTAATTCTGTCTGTAAACGTATACCTGTCACCCAGCGCCTAAATAATAGGCCTCAAATTTATATTCAGCTAAATCTGTCGTTACTGCTGTGCCTTTATTAGTGTAATACGGTACCTAAATAGATAGCCAGGTAATGTTAGGTGTCTGTAAAAAAAGGCCTGAATTTGAATTCAATACATTGGGCCGAATAATATTTTTCTTATTGTGGTGAACGGTAACAATGAGGAAAACATCTAGTAAGGGACGCGGACACGGACATGGTCGTGGTGGTGTTAGTGGACCCTCTGGTGCTGGGAGAGGACGTGGCTGTTCTGCCACAGCCACACGTCCTAGTGTACCAACTACCTCAGGTTCCAGTAGCCGCCATAATTTACAGCGATATTTGGTGGGGCCCAATGCCGTTCTAAGGATGGTAAGGCCTGAGCAGGTACAGGCATTAGTCAATTGGGTGGCCGACAGTGGATCCAGCACGTTCACATTATCTCCCACCCAGTCTTCTGCAGAAAGCGCACAGATGGCGCCTGAAAACCAAGCCCATCAGTCTGTCACATCACCCCCATGCATACCAGGGAAACTGTCTGAGCCTCAAGTTATGCAGCAGTCTCTTATGCTGTTTGAAGACTCCACTGGTAGGGTTTCCCAAGGGCATCCACCTAGCCCTTCCCCAGCGGTGGAAGACATAGAATGCACTGACGCACAACCACTTATGTTTCCTGATGATGAGGACATGGGAATACCACCTCAGCACGTCTCTGATGACTAAACACAGGTGCCAACTGCTGCGTCTTTCTGCAGTGTGCAGACTGAACAGGAGGTCAGGGATCAAGACTGGGTGGAAGACGATGCAGGGGACAATGAGGTCCTAGACCCCACATGGAATGAAGGTCGTGCCACTGACTTTCACCGTTCGGAGGAAGAGGCAGTGGTGAGACCGAGCCAACAGCGTAGCAAAAGAGGGAGCAGTGGGCAAAAGCAGAACACCCGCCGCCAAGAGACTCCGCCTGCTACTGACGGCCGCCATCTGGGACCGAGCACCCCAAAGGCAGCTTCAAGGAGTTCCCTGGCATGGCACTTCTTCAAACAATGTGCTGACGACAAGACCCGAGTGGTTTGCACGCTGTGCCATCAGAGCCTGAGCGAGGCATTAACGTTCTGAACCTTAGCACAACCTGCATGACCAGGCACCTGCATGCAAAGCATGAACTGCAGTGGAGTAAACACCTTAAAAACAAGGAAGTCACTCGGGCTCCCCCTGCTACCTCTTCTGCTGCTGCCGCCTCGGCTTCTTCTGCTGCCTCAGCCTCTTCCTCCGCCTCTGGAGGAACGTTGGCACCTGCCGCCCAGCATACAGAGGATGTACCACCAACACCACCACTTCCGTCACCAAGCATCTCCACCATGTCACACGCCAGCGTTCAGCTCTCCATCTCACAAACATTTGAGAGAAAGCGTAAATTCCCACCTAGCCACCCTCAATCCCTGGCCCTGAATGCCAGCATTTTTAAACTGGCCTATGAAATGCTGTCATTTAGGCTGGTGGACACAGACAGCTTCAAACAGCTCATGTCGCTTGCTGTCCCACAGTATGTTGTTCCCAGCCGGCACTACTTCTCCAAGAGAGCCGTGCCTTCCCTGTTCAACCAAGTATCCGATAAAATCAAGTGTGCACTGCGCAACGCCATCTGTGGCAAGGTCCACCTACCCACAGATACGTGGACCAGTAAGCACGGCCAGGGACGCTATATCTCCCTAACTGCACACTGGGTAAATGTAGTGGCGGCTGGGCCCCAGGCGGAGAGCTGTTTGGCGCACGTCCTTCCGCCGCCAAGGATCGCAGGGCAACATTCTTTGCCTCCTGTTGCCTCCTCCTCCTACTCGGCTTACTCCTCCTCTTCTTCCACCTGCTCATCCAGTCAGCCACACACCTTCACCACCAACTTCAGCACAGCCCGGGGTAAACGTCAGCAGGCCATTCTGAAACTCATATGTTTGGGGAACAGGCCCCACACCGCACAGGAGTTGTGGCAGGGTATAGAACAACAGACCGACGAGTGTTTGCTGCCGGTGAGCCTGAAGCCCGGCCTGGTGGTGTGAGATAATGGGCGAAATCTCGTTGCAGCTCTGGGACTAGCCGGTTTGACGCACAACCCTTGTCTGGCGCATGTGCTGAATTTGGTGGTGCAGAAGTTCTTTCACAACTACCCCGACATGTCAGAGCTGCTGCATAAAGTGCGGGCCGTCTGATCGCGCTTCCGGCGTTCACATCCTGCCGCTGCTCGCTTGTCTGCGCTACAGCGTAACTTCGGCCTTTCCGCTCACCGCCTCATATGCGACGTACCCACCAGGTGGAACTCCACCTTGCACATGCTGGACAGACTGTGCGAGCAGCAGCAGGCCATAGTGGAGTTTCAGCTGCAGCATGCATGGGTCAGTCGCACTGCGGAACAGCACCACTTCACCACCAATGACTGGGCCTCAATATGAAACCTGTGAGCCCTGTTGCGCTGTTTCGAGTACTCCACCAACATAGCCAGTGGCGATGACGCCGTTATCAGCGTTACAATACCACTTCTATGTCTCCTTGAGAAAACACTTAGGGCGATGATGGAAGAGGAGGTAGCCCAGGAGAAGGAGGAGGAGGAAGAGGGGTAAATTTTAGCACTTTCAGGCCAGTCTCTTAGAAGTGACTCAGCAGAGGCCAGGTACAAATGTGGCCAGCCAGGGCCCACTACTGGAGGACGAGGAGGACGAGGAGGGAGGTGGAGGAGGATGAGGATGAAGCATGGTCACAGCGGGGTGGCACCCAACGCAGCTCGGGCCCATCACTGGTGCGTGGCTAGGGGGAAACGCAGGACGATGACGATACGCCTCCCACAGAGGACAGCTTGTCCTTGCCTCTGGGCAGCCTGGTGTAATGCCGCCGACGCGACGGCCTTTGCTTTGCCTGCTGCGGTCCTTGCGTTCCACCGTGGAACGCGGAAGATGCTCCAGCTTGTGACGCGACGACTGCGTTCCACGGTGGAACGCGGAAGTCATCCGGACCAATCAGAAGGTCCTCTTGTACTTCCTGGTTCTGATTTAAAGGGGCTGGTGAGGCGGCACGGCGTGCTGTGATTGTAGTCAGTTCGCCTGCTGCCTCACCACCTGTGTACGGGACACCTGGGAACCGATCCTTGCACCACCAGACCCGCTCCAGCTACCACGCTATCATCTGCGGAACGGATCCGCACCACCACCGGACCCGCTCCAGCTACCACGCTATCATCTGCGGAACGGATCCGCACCACCACCGGACCCGCTCCAGCTACCACGCTATCATCTGCGGAACGGATCCGCAACACCACCGGACCCGCTCCAGCTACCACGCTATCACCTGAGGAACGGATCTGCACCACCACCAGACCCGCTCCAGCTACCCCGCTGCAATCCGGAGGACGGATCCGCTCACTACTCCAACCCTTCTCACCTCCGCAATACCATCTAGAAGACGGACCCACTCTGCCCCGAACCTACAGTCCGCAGCGGAGTCTCCATCATCGCAAGGCCGCTGCCAACTGCAAGTACCCTCTCTGTCAGAGAGCACGTCTCCTTACATACATAGGCTAAGATAACAGTGTAGGGTTCCTGCTGAGTGGCCTCTATTAACCCCGCGACACCTACCGCACACTAGAATACTAACCCCAACCCGCAGTCTATGAAGCAATAGTACTGTGCCGACCAGAGTTGTTTCCTTTTGACCACGTGATGGTAGAATCTCAAACTCACCGTTAAGGTTGTGAGTGACGCCTGAGATTCATATCTGATTGGTCCTAATTAACTCCGCGGTTGAGATCCACTGTTGAAAAATTGTAGGCGTGACAGTATCACAGCACCCCATAAAAATGGATCCAGCGGAACTCGCTAGACATATGGTTTCCTTGTCCCAAAGAGTCGAGACCCTGTCTGCCTCCATGCAGGACCTGCAGCTGGAGAACCAGAGATTGCGTGCTTTGGTTGCCCAAAACACAGGTGCTGCACCTCCCAGAGAGGGACCTGAACCTAAGGTCTGTGCCCCCGAACCCTTCTCCGGGGATAGGAAACTATTCCGTCAGTTCATAAGTTCGTGCAGACTCATGTTTGATCTGCGGCCACGCACTTATTACAACGACCGTATAAAGGTTCTCACACTCATTTCCTACCTCAAAGGGGAACCCCGAGCCTGGGCCGAGACCTACTTTGATGAAGAGGATGAGGTCCTAGATTCCTTTCCCAGATTCATGGAGGCCATGGCACTCCTCTATGATGACTCCAGTAAACAATTGACCGCAGAGACTGCCATCAGAGCACTTAAACAAGGCCGCCGACCAGTCGAAGATTATATAGCCGAGTTTAAACGGTGGGCCAGGGAAACTGAGTGGAATAACCTCAGTCTCCGCAACCAATTCCGCCTCGGCCTTTCGGAGGCCTTGAAGGATGAGATTGCCCGTGATGAGTTACCTCCCACCTTGGGCGACCTAATCCAACGCTCTGTTACAATTGACCGCCGTCTCCGCGAACGGAGAGCTGAGAGAGTCTTTTCCCCTACACCAGCTGTAAGAGGAGCCAGATCTTCCCCTAAAGAGGAGCCAATGGAGCTAGGAACCTTGCGAGGACCCCTCACGACGGCTGAAAAAGCCAGGAGACGCACTCTGAACCTATGTCTCTACTGTGCCTCCCCTGACCACGTAGTAGACGACTGCCCGGCGGTTAAAAAGAAGACAGAAGGTAGGGAGATACATATCTGCAAACTGACACATAGTCTCTGCCACCGCAATTGGTGGGATACCGAGAGGATCACCATCAAGGCCATGATAGACACCGGAGCCTGTGGCAACTTTATAGATTCACATCTGGTTAAGTCCAATAAAATACCCCACACCTTGAAGCAGAACCCGGTCTCAATTACTTTTTTAGATGGGTCCACATCCCCATCAGGACCAATCTCTCACCACACCCAACCACTGCTCGTGGCCTGTGGAGAGGGTCACACCGAGCACCTTATGTTTGATGTTATTTCCTCTCCCATGTTCCCTGTAGTATTGGGGCTTCCCTGGATCCGACTTCACCAACCTTCTCTCCTCTGGCCTAAAGGGGAGGTGCAGTTGGATTCCCACTACTGTACCTCCACTTGTTATCCAAACACTGCCCTCATGCAGGTCGCTCCCACGGGGCTACCTCCTCATCTCGCTGAATTTGAAGACGTTTACAGCCAATCTGGTGCAGCCACACTTCCCCCACATAGACCCTATGACTGCCCTATTGACCTCATTCCCGGCAGTCCTCTTCCTACGGGCCGCATTTATCCACTCTCCCAACCAGAATTAGTCCACCTGAAGGCCTACTTAGACGAAAACTTAAAAAAGGGTTTCATTAGGCCCTCAACCTCACCTGCTAGCGCAGGGATGTTCTTTGTGAAAAACAAAGATGGCGGATTAAGGCCAATAATTGACTACAGAGGTCTCAACAAAATTACCATAAAAAACCGCTACCCTCTTCCACTCATCCCCGAACTGATCGAGAGGTTACAATCATCCCGTATTTTCACCAAACTGGACCTCAGAAGCGCCTATAACTTAATCAGGATCCGGGAAGGTGATGAGTGGAAGACGGCATTCAGAACCAGATACGGACTGTTCGAGTACAGGGTAATGCCTTTCGGACTGTGCAATGCGCCGGCAACGTTCCAGCATTTCGTTAACGATATTTTTCGAGATCTGCTGGACGTCTGCGTAGTAGTCTATCTGGATGACATTCTGGTGTACTCGGACAGTCCTACCGACCACAGAAGGCACCTAAGATGGGTGCTGTCTCGTCTTCGGGTCCACTCCCTTTTCGCTAAATTAGAGAAGTGTATCTTCGAAAAACCTTCCATTTCCTTCCTGGGATATCACATCTCCCCCCAGGGGATTCAAATGGATCAGTCCAAAGTGGAATGCATCCTGGCCTGGCCTGTGCCCCACACACGCAAGGCACTCCAACGATTCCTAGGCTTTTCCAACTATTACCGGAAATTCATAAAAAATTTCTCAGAGATAGTAAAACCCTTGACAAAACTAACCAGTACTACAATTCCCTATACATGGTCCCCCGACGCCCAAAAGGCCTTCGAAATACTCAAACAAAGGTATACCTCAGCTCCCATACTCCAATTGCCCAACCCCGATTTCCATTTTGTTCTAGAGGTGGATGCTTCCCACCTCGCCATTGGAGCAGTTCTATCGCAACAACCGTCCCTTTCTGAACCCTTGCACCCAGTTGCATACTACTCCCGAACTCTTAACACTGCTGAAAAAAATTACCCCATAGGGGAAAAAGAGCTGTTAGCCATTAAGGATGCCTTAGGCAACTGGAGACATCTTTTGGAAGGAACCAAACATCCCATCATGATCTACACTGACCACCGCAATTTACAGTTCCTCAAAACTTGTAAAACCATGTCGGCAAGACAAGTACGGTGGAGCCTTTTCTTTGATCGTTTTGACTTCCATATATCTTACAGACCAGGTTCCAAAAACACAAAGGCTGACTCCCTCTCCAGGTTATACGAGGAGAGTACTGACACAGAACCTCCTTCCTTACTACTTCCGGCAAACCGGTTCGTGGGTCTCACCACGAAATTCAAGGAGCTCTTAAAACATACTCCCTCTGAAGGGGACCCTCCTGCTCCTCCGGGGTTGACAACAACCGATGGATTCCTTTTCAAAAATGACAAACTTTACGTTCCTCCCAGAATGCAACCTTCTGTCATTCAACTCATGCATGACACACCTCTAGCGGGCCACCCAGGCATCACCAAAACCTTGGAGCTTCTACGCAGAAAATTCTGGTGGCCAGACATGACCAAATCCATCCACGAATATGTCTCCACCTGCGATGTCTGCGCCTCTACCAAAACCGACAGAAAGCCTCCCTATGGGTTACTGATGTCACTGGAAACACCCACCAGACCTTGGCAGGTGGTATCTGTCGATTTTATAGTCGACCTCCCTCGCTCAGAGGGTTGTAACACCATCATGGTTACTGTCGACCTACTAACCAAAATGGCTCACTTCTCCCCGCTTAAAAAATTACCATCATCAAAAGAAACCGCCCAAACTTTCCTCAGTCAAGTCCTTCGATTGCACGGATTACCTTCCACAATTATTTCCGACAGGGGCAGTCAGTTTATATCAAAATTTTGGAAGGCACTTTGCACAGCCCTCCAAATTGATCACAGAATGTCGACCGCATACCACCCGCAAACTAACGGCTAAACAGAGCGTGTAAACCAGTGTCTAGAACAATACATTCGATGCTATTGCAGTCATCTCCAAGATGACTGGTTCGAGCTACTGCCTCTGGCCGAGTTTGCATACAACAATTCAATGAACTCCTCCACTCAATACTCCCCCTTCTATGCAAACTACGGTTTCCACCCCACCAACCTGCCTCCTGATTACTTACCCGGGAACGTTCCTGCAGTTCAGGACTATCTCGAATGTCTAAGAGAGACTTCCCTTACACTACAAGATAACCTAAAGACCGCAAAGGAGCGACAAAAAAGACATTATGATACTCGACACTCTAATCCCCCCGCATACTGTGTGGGAGACATGGTGTGGTTGTCGACGAGAAATCTCCGCCTTAACGTACCCGCGTACCTTAACGTAAGGAAACTCGGTCGCCAGTACATCGGCCCATTTCCCATCGAGAGAGTCCTGAATCAAAATGCGGTTCGCCTAACTCTTCCTCCCGACTGGAAAATCCATCCCTCCTTCCATGTGTCCTTGCTTAAACCGTACAAACCTAACCGACTCCCCCTTAGAGCCTTTCCCCCTGGCCCCTCAATTCAGGTCCAGGGTGAGGTTGAGTACGAAGTCGACAAAATACTCGACTCCCGTAAAAGGGGATCATCTATACAGTATCTCATAAGATGGAAGGGTTATTCTCCTGCGGATGATTCTTGGGAAGACTCGCGGGACGTACATGCTCCTAGATTGACCCGTTTGTTCCATCGTAGGTATCCTGATCGGCCTACTCCCAGGGAGAACTCCGGAGGCGTTCCTTTGGGGGGGGGGGGATACTGTAATGCCGCCGACGCGACAGGCCTTTGCTTTGCCTGCTGCGGTCCTTGCGTTCCACCGTGGAACGCGGAAGATGCTCCAGCTTGTGACGCGACGACTGCGTTCCACGGTGGAACGCGGAAGTCATCCGGACCAATCAGAAGGTCCTCTTGTACTTCCTGGTTCTGATTTAAAGGGGCTGGTGAGGCGGCACGGCGTGCTGTGATTGTAGTCAGTTCGCCTGCTGCCTCACCACCTGTGTACGGGACACCTGGGAACCGATCCTTGCACCACCAGACCCGCTCCAGCTACCACGCTATCATCTGCGGAACGGATCCGCACCACCACCGGACCCGCTCCAGCTACCACGCTATCATCTGCGGAACGGATCCGCACCACCACCGGACCCGCTCCAGCTACCACGCTATCATCTGCGGAACGGATCCGCAACACCACCGGACCCGCTCCAGCTACCACGCTATCACCTGAGGAACGGATCCGCACCACCACCAGACCCGCTCCAGCTACCCCGCTGCAATCCGGAGGACGGATCCGCTCACTACTCCAACCCTTCTCACCTCCGCAATACCATCTAGAAGACGGACCCACTCTGCCCCGAACCTACAGTCCGCAGCGGAGTCTCCATCATCGCAAGGCCGCTGCCAACCGCAAGTACCCTCTCTGTCAGAGAGCACGTCTCCTTACATACATAGGCTAAGATAACGGTGTAGGGTTCCTGCTGAGTGGCCTCTATTAACCCCGCGACACCTACCGCACACTAGAATACTAACCCCAACCCGCAGTCTATGAAGCAATAGTACTGTGCCGACCAGAGTTGTTTCCTTTTGACCACGTGATGGTAGAATCTCAAACTCACCGTTAAGGTTGTGAGTGACGCCTGAGATTCATATCTGATTGGTCCTAATTAACTCCGCGGTTGAGATCCACTGTTGAAAAATTGTAGGAGTGACACCTGGCACACATGAGCGACTACATGCTGCAGTGCCTGCGCAACGACAGCAGAGTTGCCCACATTTTAACGTGTGTGGACTACTGGGTTGCCACCCTGCTGGATCCACGGTACAAAGACAATGTGCCCACCTTACTTCCTGCACTGGAGCGTGATAGGAAGATGCGCGAGTACAAGCGCACGTTTGTAGACGCGCTACTGAGAGCATTCTCAAATGTCACAGGGGAACAAGTGGAAGCCCAAAGCAAAGGCAGAGGAGGAGCAAGAGGTCGCCAACGCAGCTGTGTCACGGCCAGCTCCTCTGAGGGCAGGGTTAGCATGGCAGAGATGTGGAAAAGTTTTGTCAACACGCCACAGTTAACTGCACCACCACCTGATACAGAACGTGTTAGCAGAAGGCAACATTTCACTAACATGGTGGAACAGTACGTGTGCACACCCCTCCACTTACTAACTGATGGTTCGGCCCCATTGAACTTCTGGGTCTCTAAATTGTCCACGTGGCCAGAGCTAGCCTTTTATGCCTTGGAGGTGCTGGCCTGCCCGGCGGCCAGCGTTTTGTCTGAACGTGTATTCAGCACAGCAGAGGGCGCCATTACAGACAAACGCAGCCGTCTGTCTACAGCCAATGTGGACAAGCTGACGTTCATAACAATGAACCAGGCATGGATCCCACAGGACCTGTCCATCCCTTGTGCAGATTAGACATTAACTACCTCCCCTTAACCATATATTATTGTACTCCAGGGCACTTCCTCATTCAATCCTATTTTTATTTTCATTTTACCATTATATTGTGGGGCAACCCAAAGTTGAATGAACCTCTCATCTGTCTGGGTGCCGGGGCATAAAAATATCTGACAGTGGCCTGTTCCAGTGTTGGGTGATGTGAAGTCCGATTCTCTGCTGACATGAAGCCAGATTCTCTGTTATGGGACCTCTCTCCTCTGCCTGGGTGCCAGGGCCTTAATATCTGACAATGGACTGTTACAGTGGTGGGTGACGTGAAGCATGATTCTCTGCTATGACATGAAGACTGATTCTCTGCTGACATGAAGCCTGAATCTCTGTTATGGGACCTCTCTCCTCTGCCTGGGTGCCGGGGCCTAAATATCTGACAATGGACTGTTACAGTGGTGGGTGACGTGAAGCATGATTCTCTGCTATGACATGAAGACTGATTCTCTGCTGACATGAAGCCAGATTCTCTGTTATGGGACCTCTCTCCTCTGCCTGGGTGCCAGGGCCTAAATATCTGACAATGGACTGTTACAGTGGTGGGTGACGTGAAGCATGATTCTCTGCTATGACATGAAGCCTGAATCTCTGTTATGGGACTTCTCTCCCCTGCCTGGGTGTCGGGGCCTAAATATCTGACAATGGACTGTTACAGTGGTGGGTTGTGTGAAGCATGATTCTCTGCTATGACATGAAGACTGATTCTCTGCTGACATGAAGCCATATTCTCTGTTATGGGACCTCTCTCCTCTGCCTTGGGTGCCAGGGACTAAATATATGACAATGGACTGTTACAGTGGTGGGTGACGTGAAGCATGATTCTCTGCTATGACATGAAGACTGATTCTCTGCTATGACATGAAGACTGATTCTCTGTTATGGGACCTCTCTCCTCTGCCTGGGTGCCTGGGCCTAAATATCTGACAATGGAATGTTACAGTGGTGGGTGACGTCAAGCATGATTCTCTGCTATGACATGAAGCCTGATTCTCTGCTGACATGAAGCCTGATTCTCTGCTATGGGACCTCTCTCCAATTGATATTGGTTAATTTTTATTTATTTTATTTTCATTCATTTCCCTATCCACATTTGTTTGCAGCCCTCTAGCCCTTTCCTGGGCTGTTTTACAGCCTTTTTAGTGGGGTTCGGGTTTGGGGCGAAGTTCGGGTCGGGTTCAGATCCCGAACCCGAACATTTCCGGGAAGTTTGGCCGAACTTCTCGAACCCGAACATCCAGGTGTTCGCTCAACTCTACTTGTTGGCCCTTTTGCCTTCACTCTGCGGTCCAGCTCACCCCAAACTATCTTGATTGGGTTCAGGTCCGGTTGACTGTGGAGGCCAGGTCATCTGGCGCAGCACCCCATCACTCTCCTTCATGGTCAAATAGCCCTTACACAGCCTGCAGGTGTGTTTGGGGTCATTGTCCTGTTGAAAAATAAATGATGGTCCAACTAAACGCAAACCGGATGGAATAGCATGCCACTGCAAGATGCTGTGGTAGCCATGCTGGTTCAGTATGCCTTCAATTCTGAATACATCCCAACAGTGTCACCAGCAAAGCACCCCCACACCATCACACCTCCTCCTCCATGCTTCACAGTGGGAACCAGGCATGTAGAGTCCATCCGTTCACCTTTTCTGCCTCGCACAAAGACACGGTGGTTGGAACCAAAGATCTCAAATTTGGACTCATCAGACCAAAGCACAGATTTCCACTGGTCTAATGTCCATTCCTTGTGTTCTTTAGCCCAAACAAGTCTCTTCTGCTTGTTGCCTGTCCTTAGCAGTGGTTTCCTAGCAGATATTCTACAATGAAGGCCTGATTCACACAGTCTCCTCTTAACAGTTGTTCTAGACATGTGTCTGCTGCTAGAACTCTGTGTGGCATTGACCTGGTCTCTAATCTGAGCTGCTGTTAACCTGCGATTTCTGAGGCTGGTGACTCGGATGAACTTATCCTCTGCAGCAGAGGAGACTCTTGGTCTTCCTTTCCTGGGGCGGTCCGCATGTGAGCCAGTTTCTTTGTAGCACTTGATGGTTTTTGTGACTGCACTTGGGGACACTTTCAAAGTTTTCCCAATTTTTCGGACTGACTGACCTTTATTTCTTAAAGTAATGATGGCCACTCATTTTTCTTTACTTAGATGCTTGCCATAATACAAATTCTAACAGTCTATTCAGTAGGACTATCAGCTGTGTATCCACCAGACTTCTCCACAACACAACTGATGGTCCAACTCCATTTATATGGCAAGAAATCACACTTATTAAACCTGACAGGGCAAACCTGTGAAGTGAAAACCATTTCAGGTGACTACCTCTTGAAGCTCATCAAGAGAATGCCAAGAGTGTGCAAAGCAGTAATCAAAGCAAAAGGTGGCTACTTTGAAGAACCTAGAATATTACATATTTTCAGTTGTTTCACACTTTTTTGTTATGTATATAATTCTGCATGTGTTAATTCATAGTTTTGATGCCTTCAGTGTGAATCTACAATATATATATATATATATACAATATATGGCCCTGAAAACCACAGATCGTGTTTACATGCAGAGCACTGAGATTAGCGGATTAAACCAGACAGCAAAAATGTGGTCAGATTCTTGTGAATTATAAAAATTAAAAAAAGTGCAACTTTGCACTTTCAAATTGCTGCCAACACACACAATAGTCCTTAAATGGACTTTTGGGCCTTTGAAATGTCTTTAAAATGAGTAATTTGCGATCAAATTCTCCCTACACTCTCTGTTCCTTCCTAACAGCAGCTCTCCCTGACTCGCAATGAGCTGAACCTGCGTGACCGGGTGCTATATAGCGTATATAGCTATATAGCGCTACGCGATAACGCGTTCCGGACAGCCAATCACTGTAATGCCAGTAGAAAACATGGCTACTGGCATTACAGTGATGGTAATACTTACCTGCATGTTTATTGGCTGCTTAGCAGGCACCAAACGTGCATGTAGAAGACTCGAGCATGGCGCTCGAGCATATGTGGTACTCGGCCCAAGTACCGCCATGTGCCGAGCATAGCGATGCTCGAGGCAAACAGGTATTCAGCCGAGCATGCTCGCTCATCACTAGTATACACGACTGAACACAGTTCAGGATCTATCCCATCATTGACCGACGAACCTTGGATACGACTGGTGACAGGTGATGAACGAGCCGAAAATTATTTGACTCCTTCTTAGGGACGACTCCTAATGGTGACAAATGCAGATACAACACCGGAGGTTCCATATACAACTTTTCTGTTACTACCTCCTTATGCTGATATGCTGAACACAAATTCTTTGTTAACATAAATGCTTCCCCCGCAACAAATGGGATGCAAAAACCAAAACTAAACCCTTCCCATAACAACCGCGCCGCATCCCCAAAATAGCTACCTCTTCTTCTCCCGCCACCCTATTTAAGGGCCCCCTTTTACTCCACCCCTACCCTTTAAACCCACCAATCCCTGCCTAGCAAAGTTCACTGACAGCCTCTGCCCTTCGTCATGCTGTCCTCCCCCCAGGCTTTAACCTCTAGTCCGGCCACACTTGACCTTTTTATTTCTCCGTTCATATGACTTCCACCTAAGTTTTTGGGGGTTTGACATCATGCAGTTCACTGTGCACTAAAAATTACCAGAAGTCCTTAGTCTACAGCTCACTACAAATGCTAAGTAATTGAATGCATTGGCACAAATGCTTGGTTGATAGTGAGTGTGGCTGAATTTGCTAGATGACTTCCTGTGTCATTCCAGCATTTGGAGACCTACGTGGTCAACAATGAGAAACTCCTTACCCACGTTAACTATAACATCACTGCTAGCAGGAGAAAGAAGGACTTTCTTATCATCACAAAGACATAAGGTGAATGCATGGACACAAATTCCTGACTATGATCTTGCCATGTTTAGGCTGACCCATTGAGTGACCTTGAATAAATAATGCTTTTTTTGGCAGAAGACTATACCTCTGCTGTTATCCATAATACCAAACAAAGAAGAATCAGGTGCACAAGGCAGATTGAGGAGGAAGATATTGCAGAAGCTAAAGTAGCTGGAAACCTTGACAGGTTTTTTGTAAACACAGCTGAAAGTACATTAGGATCACCAGTACCACCACAAGAGCCTCACAAACTCGAACAAGTGCCTGTGGATATTACTTTTGTTACTTTAGAAACAGAAGAGACAGCTTTGTGTGAAGATGCTCCTACTTCTGCTCTGCCAAATATTATGCCAGAGATAATTGACCTCAAAGTATTCACCTGTATTGGCTATTGGCCTGAAACTGTGAAAGAACGTTTGAAAACTGAACTTGTCAAGAGAGGAACAGTGGAACTGCAGAATAAGGATGCATTGTTTCCAAAAGATAGTGCTGTAGGTCATTTTCTAAGCACTGGTTCTACATGAATTTGGAGAATGGCGAGTCTATGTTAAGGACATGGTTAGTGTTTTCACCTATAAAATTTGCTGCATATTGATTTCCTTGTATGCTTTTCCAGAAGGCCAACGCAAAAAGTTATTTTGGAAAGTCAAAAGGATGTAATGCATGGAGGAAACTAAACCCCAGGTTGCTAGAACATGAGCACAGTTCTTACCACCTTTGTGCATTTACAATGTGGAAAGAATTTGAAATGCGGCTACAAAAATAGGAGACTATTGATGCTGCTGCCCAGCTTGCACAACATAGATCATTTGAAAATTGGAAGGCAATCCTAGCCAGAATAGTTGACGTGGTCACTCAGAAAATTTAAGCACTGATAACTGTGGAAACTTCCTAGAAACTTTCAAGTTACTAGCAAAATATGACCCAGTTGCCAAACAGCATCTTCACAAAGTTCAGCAGGCACATGGGTACTCTATGTCCTACCTCTCTCCTGATGAACTCATTCTGAGTCTGTGCATGCTTGGTGATCATGTTAGAACAGCCATCTTTCAAAGAATTACAAAGGCCAAGTATTTTGCTATCATGTTTGATAGCACTCCAGATATTTCTCACATTGACCAAATGTCGCAAGTGATTCAATGTTTTTTACAGATTTTATTCAGTTATATGGGAAATTAGCTGAAATCATTACAAAACAGATTTGTGACAAGCTACAAGCATATGGCCGTAAGCTGGAGCACTGCTATGGCCAAGGATATGACAACACAGCAACTATGGCTGGACACATTAGTGGTGTACAGAAACACATTTTGGATATCAATCCCAAAGCAGTATTTGTACCATGTAACAATCACTCGCTCAATCTTGCTGGTGTGCATGCAGTTGGTGTTGGAACAAAGTCTCTGACTTTAGCACTGTAGAAAAATTGTATACTTACTTTACAAGCTTCACCCATAGATGGGATGTTCTTAAGGAACATGTATAGAGTTAAGCGGACACCTGGATGTTCGGGTTCGACGGGTTCGTACAAACTTTGGAAAAAAAATTTGAGTTGGGGACCCCGAACTTGACCCGAACTTTACCTCGAACCTGAACCCCATTGAAGTCAATGGGGACCCGAACTAAAATGGCTGTAAAAATGTCATGGAAAGGGCTAGAGGGCTGCGAATGGCATCAAAATGTAATTAACAGCATGGAAAGTGGAAATTACTTTAACCCCTTCCCGACCGCAATATGTATATAAATGTGATAGCTGCACATACCCCGTGCAGCTACCACGTATATAAACGTTCTGGCAGCTCTTTAACCACCTCCCGACCGCTTAATGCACAGATGCGTCCAGGAGGCGGTCGATTCATTCCTCCTGGACGCATCCGTGCGTCATCTCACAAGAGGAGAGATTTCCTGTGAACGCACGCACACAGGCGCGCGCGTTCACAGGAACGTAAGGTAAGCGAGTGGATCTCCAGCCTGCCAGCAGCGATCGTTCGCTGGCAGGCTGGAGATGTGATTTGTTTTTAACCCCTATCAGGTATATTAGACGCTGTTTTGATAACAGCGTCTAATATACCTGCTACCTGGTCCTCTGGTGGTCCCTTTTGCTTGGATCGGCCACCAGAGGACACAGGTAGGTCAGTAAAGGACCACCAAACACCACTACACTACACTACACCCCCCTGTCACTTATTAACCCCTTATGAACCCATGATCACCCCATATAGACTCCCTGATCACCCCCTTGTCATTGATCATCCCCCTGTCATTGATCACCCCCCTGTAAGGCTCCATTCAGACATCGGTATGATTTTTACGGATCCACGGATACATGGATCAGATCCGCAAAACACATACGGACGTCTGAATGGAGCCTTACAGGGGGGCGATCACCTCATATACACTCCCTGATCACCCCCTGTCATTGATCACCCCCCTGTCATTGATCACTCCCCTGTAAGGCTCCATTCAGACGTCCGTATGTGTTTTGCGGATCCGATCCATGTATCCGTGGATCCCTAAAAATCATGCGGACGTCTGAATGGAGCCTTACAGGGGGGTGATCAATGACAGGGGGTGATCAATGACAGGGGGTGATCAGGGAGTGTATATGAGGTTATCACCCCCTGTCATTGATCATCCCCCTGTAAGGCTCCATTCAGACGTCCGTATGTGTTTTGCGGATCCGATCCATGTATTCGTGGATCCGTAAAAATCATACAGACGTCTGAATGGAGCCTTACAGGGGGGTGATCAATGACAGGGGGGTGATCAATGACAAGGGGGTGATCACCCATATAGACTCCCTGATCACCCCCCTGTCATTGATCACCCCCCTGTCAGGCTGCATTCAGACATTTTTTTGGCCCAAGTTAGCGGAAATAGTTTTTTTTTTTTTTTTTCTTACAAAGTCTCATATTCCACTAACTTGTGTCAAAAAATAAAATCTCACATGAACTCACCATACCCCTCACGGAATCCAAATGCGTAAAATTTTTTAGACATTTATATTCCAGACTTCTTCTCACGCTTTAGGGCCCCTAAAATGCCAGGGCAGTAAAATACCCCTCATGTGACCCCATTTCGGAAAGAAGACACCCCAAGGTATTCACTGAGGGGCATATTGAGTCCATGAAAGATTTAAATTTTTGTCCCAAGTTAGCGGAAAGGGAGACTTTGTGAGAAAATACTAAAAAAAATCAATTTCCGCTAACTTGTGCCAAAAAAAAAAAATTCTATGAACTCGCCATGCCCCTCATTGAATACCTTGGGCTGTCTTCTTTCCAAAATGGGGTCACATGTGGGGTATTTATACTGCCCTGGCATTTTAGGGGCCCGAAAGCGTGAGAAGAAGTCTGGGATCCAAATGTCTAAAAATGCCCTCCTAAAAGGAATTTGGGCCGCTTTGCGCATCTAGGCTGCAAAAAAGTGTCACACATGTGGAATCGCCGTACTCAGGAGAAGTTGGGGAATGTGTTTTGGGGTGTCATTTTACATATACCCATGCTGGGTGAGATAAATATCTTGGTCAAATGCCAACTTTGCATAAAAAAATTTGAAAAGTTGTCTTTTGCCAAGATATTTCTCTCACCCAGCATGGGAATATGTAAAATGACACCCCAAAACACATTCCCCAACTTCTCCTGAGTACGGCGATACCACATGTGTGACACTTTTTGCAGCCTAGGTGGGCAAAAGGGGCACACATTCCAAAGAGCAACTTTCGGATTTCACTGGTCGTTTTACAGATTTTGATTTCAAACTACTTCTCAAGCATCTGGGCCCCTAAAATGCCAGGGCAGTATAACTACCCCACAAGTGACCCCATTTTGAAAGAAGACACCCCAAGGTATTTCGTGATGGGCATAGTAAGTTCATGGAAGTTTTTATTTTTTGTCACAAGTTAGTGGAATATGAAAAAAAAGAAAAAAAGAAATCATCATTTTCCGCTAACTTGTGACAAAAAATAAAAAGTTCTATGAACTCACTATGCCCATCAGTGAATACCTTAGGGTGTCTACCTTCCGAAATTGGGTCATTTGTGGGGGTTTTCTACTGTCTGGGCATTGTAGAACCTCAGGAAACATGACAGGTGCTCAGAAAGTCCAGCTGCTTCAAAAAGCGGAAATTCACATTTTTGTACCATAGTTTGCAAACGCTATAACTTTTACCCAAACCAATTTTTTTTTTTTTACCCAAACATTTTTTTTTTTATCAAAGACATGTAGAACAATAAATTTAGCGAAAAATTTATATATGGATGTCGTTTTTTTTGCAAAATTTTACAACTGAAAGTGAAAAATGTAATTTTTTTGCAAACAAATCGTTAAATTTCGATTAATAACAAAAAAAATGTAAAAATGTCAGCAGCAATGAAATACCACCAAATGAAAGCTCTATTAGTGAGAAGAAAAGGAGGTAAAATTAATTTGGGTTGTAAGTTGCATGACCGAGCAATAAACGGTGAAAGTAGTGTAGTGCAGAAGTGTAAAAAGTGGCCTGGTCATTAAGGGTGTTTCAGCTAGAAGGGTTGAAGTGGTTAATCCAAGCGCTGCAAAGCGCTTGGATAAAAGCTTCTGCCCCTGCCCTGCTGCTGTCACAGACAGCATACAGTGCAGTAATGCCGGCAAGGGACCAATCAGAGTGGCCCCTTGCTGACAATCGATCCGATTGGTTAGTCTGTGCAGACTAACCAATCGGATCGCGGCAGGGAAAAAAATGCAGGTTTCATGCTCTGATCTGCGCTCTGCAGATCAGAGCATGAAATCAAGTAGGGTCCTCGTAATCCTCCCCCCTATCTGTGCCCCCGATCTGTGGCTGTGCCCCCCCATCTGTGCCCCTCCAAGCCCCCCCTTGTGTCCGCCTGCAGCTCATCTCCTAGAGGCAGCTGCCCTGATGTGGTCCGCCTCCTCCCCGCCCCATGCATTCAGTCTCATCCGCCCCTCCTGCCCCAGCCGCCGCCATCAGCAGAGAGTGTAAAAATAAATAAAGGTGTCACCGCGTCCATAACGACCGTCTCTATAAATATATCACATGATAGACCCCGTCCAATAAACACCATAAAAATAAAATAAAAAAAACTGTGCCCAAAAAGCTATTTTTGTAACCTTACATCACAAAAAGTGCAACAGCAAGCGATCAAAAAGGCTTATGACCCCCAAAATAGTACCAATCAAACCGTCACCTCGTCCCACAAAAAATTATACCCTATTTAAGACAATCGCCCAAAAAATAAGAAAGCTATGGCTCTCAGACTCTAAAACAATTTTTTGGGTTTCAGAAATGCTATTATTGTGTAAAACTTAAATAAATAAGAAAAAGTATACAGGTATTGTCACATCCGTAATGATCTTCTCTATAAAACTATCACATGACCTAACTCCTCAGATGAACGCTGTAAAAATAAATAAATAAATGAAAACTGTTCTAAAACAGTCAATTTTTAGGTCACCTTGTGCCATAAAGTGTAATAATGAATGATCAAAAAATCCTATGTACCCAAAAATGGTACCAATAAAAACCTCAACACTTTCTGCAAAAACGAGCCCCTGCACAAGGCGATCTGCAGAAAAATTAAAAACATATGGCGTTCAGAAAACTAATACAGCACAATCTGCCTTCCAAAAACCGTATGACATTCCTTTCCTTCTGCGCCCTGCCGTGTGCCCGTACAGCGGTTTACGACCACATGTGGGGTGTTTATGTAAACAGCGGTATCAGGGTAATAAATATTGAGTTTTGTTTGGCTGTTAACCCTCAATGTGTTAAAGAAAAAAAATGATAAAATGGAAAATCTGCCAAAAAAGTGAAATTTAGAAATTTCATCTCCATTTTCCTTTAAATCTTGTGGAACGCCTAAAGGGTTAACAAAGTTTGTAAAATCAGTTTGAGGGGTGTAGTTTATACAATGGGGGTTTCCACTATGTAGGCCCCACAAAGTGACTTCAGACCTGAACTGGTCCTTAAAAAGTGGGTTTTGGAAATTTTTCTTAAAAATTGTAAGAATTGCTTCTAAACTTCTAAGCCTTCTAATGTCCTAAAAAAATTAAATGACATTTCCAAAATGATGCCAACATAAAGTAGACATATGGGGAATGTTAAGTAATAAATATTTTATTAGGTATGACTTTCTGTTTTAGAAGCAGAGAAATTGAAAGTTTGAAAATTGCGAATTTTTCAAAATTTTGGGTAAATTTGGTATTTTTTTATAAATAAAGTTGAAATATATTGACTCAAATATATGACTATGATGAAGTACAATGTGTCACGAGAAAATAATCTCAGAATGGTGTGGATAAGTAAAAGTGTTCCAAAGCCATTACCACATAAAGTGACGCATGTCAGATTTGTAAATTTTGGTCATGAAAGGGTTAAATAACATAAAATACCTAAAAATAAAAAAATTATAATCTTGATCTAGGAGGAAGAGGTCCATATGGAGTAGGAGGTTGAGGAGGTGATGGATGTGGCGGTGGAGGAGGTAGCCTACACTGCTTTTTGGTTTTAAATTTATTTATATTTTTTTAAATTGTGGTACACCCCAAAACATTGGGAAATATAACCTGTGATAACCCCCTGAAGTCGTGCTAAACACACGTTCAGACAATACACTGGCTGCAGGGCAGACCAGAACCTCCAAGGTGTAAAAAGCAAGCTCAGGTCATGTGCCCAATTTGGAGACCCAGAAGTTGCAGGGGCACTAGTAACAGCAGAGTGACGTGCAGCGCTACATGACTCCAGCTTATATAGAGGCTGGGTCACATGCTACACTAGCCAATCACAGCCATGCCATTAGTAAGCATGGTTGTGATGGCTTCTAAGGGCACACAGTTAAACGCTTGTTGATTGGCTGCTCTGCAGCCTTTCAAAAAGCGCCAAGAAATCGCCGAACACCGAACCCAAACTTTCACTGAAATGCTAAAGTTCTGTACAAACCCGAACTTTACAGTTCAGGTCGCTCAACCCTAGTTATATCTGGTAATGAGATTCACCCTAGTGGTGGCTATGTTTTTTTCTAATGATGCTCTATTATTGTGTTTGTCATAAGTCCGTTTTGGTTGTGTGGTTTCCTTTAGAGTGCCGTTCAGGGTTCTCTTTACAGAATCTTTAATACGTTTCTTGGGATGTCCTTTTTTGTGAAAACGGTCTGTGAGGGTTTTTAGTTGTTGTTTACAGGTAGGGTCTTCCAAACAGTTTCTCCTGACTCTCTTAATTTGGCTGTATGGAATGTTTTTAAGCCATTTGTGATGATGACAGCTCTTAAAGTCAAGATAACTATTGGCATCTCCCTCTTTAAAATGTGTTTTAGTGATAAATCCATCCTGTGTTGCAGTGAGGTAGACATCCAGAAAAATGGCTAGGACTGTATTTATGGCTGAACATGAGTCCCCAGTCATTATTGTTTAATCCTTCTACGAGGGCTATGAGAGATTTTTCATCGCCTTTACAGATGAAGATAATATCATCAATAAATTTATGATATCATTTAATGTCGGTATAGGACAGAAGGCCAAATCTCTCTTCAAATAGGCAGGTTCGATGTGAGTGATCCAATCACCGAGATGATGGGTCTTCCGTTTTTTTTTTTTTTTTCCAGAGACTTATGGATTTTGGAACCAACTTATGGAACCAACTTGACTCTGAAAGAGGGACATTTGGATTTATCAAGCAAGACAAGATCAGATAAAATTTTAAATATCACTAAATATCAAGAATTTTAAACAAAATTAAATAGACTGGTTCTTTATGGAACTAGGTCTCATATCAAGAAGTCTGAGACTTCCCATAAAACAGACTTTTCTTAATGATCCCACTTTTTTTATCTGTATGGTATAAGATTAGTGATGATTGCTCTACTAATTTTATGAAACTATTGATCAGTAAAAGGAAACACATATGTACCACACATATGTGTCACGGACGGTGTACAGGAAACAAGGCAAAGCAACATGCATAAATGACTCGCTGGATCCGAAAGCCAAGGAACCAAGAGAGACCCCTGCAGAAGACCTGGCACTTTCCCTGGCTGCTCAGCCTATGCAAAGATCCTAATGGTGGAGGTTTGCATATCCACGAACCTTGACTATAAAGCCCTGAGCACCCTACAATAGTGAGGGGACACGACCACCGGCTCCCTACACAAGATACAGAGGGAGTCAGGGTCACCTGGGATCCAGCAAACAGAAAATAACAGATAACTGTACCACACTTAGCTTTGTAGCAGACAGGAGAACAAGGTCAGCATGCACACACACTCCATGAAGAAGTATAAGCCGCCCAGAAAAGCATTCTGGGGAGGAATTTAAAGGCAAGCAATTAGTCCAACACATGACAGCTGAGAGAGGCTAACGAGAGGAGGAACTGAATACCACAACACAGAAACTCAAGGAGGAGGTTCTGAAAGGCCTCTGCCAGAGCTTCTCAGCTGTCTGGTTGTGACAGTACCCCTCCCTCTACGAGTGGACTCCGGACACTCAGAACCCACCTTCTCAGGATGGGACCTATGGAAAGCCCTGATGAGACGAGAGGCCTTAATGTCCGTCACTGGGACCCACATCCTCTCCTCAGGACCATACCCCTCCCAATGAACAAGGTACTGAAGAGAACCGCGGACAAGACGAGAATCCACAATCCTAGAGACCTGAAATTCAAGATTCCCATCAACCACGATCGGAGGAGGAGGCAAAGGCGAGGGTACAATGGGTTGAACATAAGGTTTCAATAGGGACTTATGAAAAACATTATGGATCTTCCAAGTCTGAGGAAGATCAAGACGGTATGCAACAGGATTGATGACAGACAGGATTTTGTAAGGCCCAATAAACCTAGGACCCAACTTCCAGGAGGGAACCTTCAATTTGATATTCTTGGTAGACAATCACACCAAATCACCAACATTCAGGTCCGGACCAAGCACACGTCTCTTATCTGCCACACGCTTATATCTCTCACTCATGCTCTTTAGATTATCCTGAATCTTTTGCCAAATAGATGACAAAGACGAGAAGAATCTGTCCTCATCAGGTAAACCAGAAGACCCCTCTCCCGAGAAAGTCCCAAACTGCGGATGAAACCCATATGCACCAAAAAATGGTGACTTATCAGAGGACTCCTGACGACGGTTATTTAAAGCAAACTCAGCAAGGGACAAAAAAGAACACCAATCCTCTTGATTCTCCGCCACAAAACAACGCAGATATGTCTCCAGATTCTGATTGACGCGCTCTGTCTGGCCATTCGACTGCGGTAGGAAAGCAGAAGAGAATGACAACCGAACCCCCAAGCGAGAACAGAAAGCCTTCCAGAATCTGGAAACAAACTGCGTGCCCCTATCAGAGACTATGTCTGAAGGAATACCGTGCAATTTGACAATGTGATCAATAAATGCCTGCGCCAGCGTCTTAGCATTGGGCAAACCAGGAAAAGGGATGAAATGTACCATTTTGCAAAAACGGTCCACCACCACCAGAATCACAGTCTTCCCCGAGGAACGAGGCAGGTCCGTTATGAAGTCCATGGACAGATGTGTCCAAGGACGGGAAGGAATGGTTAAGGGAAGGAGAGGACCTGATGGCCGTGAATGAGGGACTTTGGCACGAGCGCAAGTCTCGCAGGCTGCCACAAAACCCTCAACCGACTTACGAAGCGCAGGCCACCAGAATCTCCGAGCGATGAGATCCAGTGTGGCTCTTACCCCCGGGTGCCCAGCAAGGACCGTATCGTGGTGTTCTTTAAAAATCTTGTGTCTTAAAGCGAGAGGCACAAACAACCTTCCAGGAGGACAAAGATCAGGAGCCTCTGACTGGGCTGCCTGCACCTCTGCCTCTAATTCAGGAAAAAGAGCAGAGACCACCACACCTTCAGCCAAAATGGGACCCGGGTCTTCAAAATTCCCGCCTCCCGGAAAACAACGTGACAGGGCATCTGCCTTCACATTCTTAACTCCAGGGCGGAACGTGACAACAAAATTAAACCTAGAAAAGAACAAAGACCATCTGGCCTGTCTCGGGTTCAGACGCTTGGCTGACTCCAAGTAGGCCAGATTTTTATGATCCGTAAAAATAGGGTGCCTGGCTCCCTCCAGCCAATGGCGCCATTCCTCAAAAGCCAACTTGATGGCCAACAATTCCCTATCTCCCACATCGTAATTTCTCTCTGCGGAGGAGAGTTTTCTTGAGAAAAAGGCACACGGTCGCCAATTGGCAGGAGAGGAACCCTGAGACAAGACCGCCCTCACACCTACCTCAGAAGCATCAACCTCAACTATGAAGGGTAAAGAAACATCAGGTTGCACCAAGATGGGAGCGGAAGCAAAACTCTCCTTGATATCAGAAAAAGCCTTACGCGCCTCTACTGACCAAGAAGAAAAATCTACCCCCTTTCTGGTCATATCAGTGAGTGGTTTAACAATAGAAGAATAATTCAAAATGAACTTCCTGTAATAATTGGCAAAGCCCAAAAAACGCATCAGCGCCTTCTGATTCTCAGGAAGCTCCCACTCAAGCACAGCGCGGACCTTCTCGGGGTCCATGCGAAAACCAGAAGCGGAGAGAAGAAACCCCAGAAATTGAATTTCTGGAACCGCAAACACACATTTTTCCAGTTTCGCATATAATTTATTCTCCCGCAGGATGAGCAAGACCTGATGTAAATGTTCCTTATGAGTTTTGAAATCGGGAGAAAAAATCTAAATGTCATCCAAATATACCAATACAAATTTTCCCATCAAATGATAAAAAATGCTGTTCACGAAATGCTGAAAAACGGCTGGGGCATTCATCAAACCAAAAGGCATAACCAAATTTTCAAAATGGCCCTCAGGGGTATTGAAGGCCGTCTTCCATTCGTCCCCTTCTCTGACCCTGACCAGGTTGTATGCCCCTCATAGATCTAATTTGGAAAAGACTTTAGCCCCAACAACCTGGTTAAACAGGTCCGGGATCAGAGGAAGCGGATAAGGATCACGAATTGTGATATTGTTCAGCTCCCTGAAATCCAGACAAGGTCTTAAAGAACCATCTTTTTTCTTAACAAAGAAAAAAACCAGCGGCAACAGGTGACTTCGAGGGTCGTATGTGTCCTTTTCTCAGACTCTCAGAGATATAAGCACGCATAGCAATCCTCTCGGGTTGGGAAAGATTGTATAAACAAGATTTAGGCAGCTTGGCGTCTGGGATGAGATTAATAGGGCAATCGTACTCCCTGTGCGGGGGCAAATCCTGAACTCCACTCTCAGAGAAGACATCCGAAAATTCAGAGAGAAAAGATGGTACAGTCTTAGTAGCAACCTCAGAAACAGATGTCATGAGGCAATTCTCTCTGCAAAAGTCACTCCAACCATTTATTTGCCTCGCTTGCCAATCAATGGTGGGGTTATGTTTAGTGAGCCAGGGCAGCCCCAACACCAGAGGGGTAGGTAAACCGCCAAGGACGAAACATGACACATCCTCAACATGAGCATCACTCACAATTAAACGGATATTGTGAACTATGCCCTTTAATGATTTTTGAGAAAGTGGAGCGGAATCGATAGCAAAACAGGAATATCCTTTTCCAAAGTGTGCACCTGGAAACGATGAGTTATCGCAAATTGATTATCAATGAGATTGACCGCTGCTCCACTATCCACAAAAATCTCACAAAAAATGTTCTTGCTCTCTAGCGCCACCCTAGCCGGCAGGACAAAGCGGGAAGTACAAGCAAATGGAAAACCTTCAATTTCCGCCTCAACCCTGCCAATAGTAACAGACGGAACATTTTTAAAAGATTTTTTCCTGTTTGTTTCTTTATTACTCCCAGAAAACTGCCTGAATCTCCTAGAGGGACAAATATTTGCCAGATGATTTATACCTCCACAACAAAAAAAAAACTCCCATGCGAGCTGAATCTTCTATTGTCAGAAGCAATCAACCCCAGCTGCATGGGCTCCTGCTCAGAAGGGGCTGACGGCGACTGAGACCCCTGCGCACAGAATGGGACCGCTGCATTGTCCTGGGACTGAGTATGACAGGAAGGGGACATCTCTCCTCTCTCTCTAAGACGCCTGTCAATACGAACGGCCTGAGACATAGCAGAGTCCAAAGAAATAGGCCTCTCATGAAAGGCAAATGCATCTTTCAATCCCTCTGAAAGACCATGGCAAAATTGACTTCGGAGTGCAGCATCATTCCAACCAGTATCAACTGCCCATCTCCGAAATTCTGAGCAGTATATTTCTGCGGATTGTTTACCCTGGCATAATAGACGTAGTCTAGACTCAGCCAGAGCAATACGATCCGTATCATTATATATCTGACCCAGGGCTAAAAAGAATTCATCCACTGAACGGAGAGGCCGTGCCCCCTCCGGCAGCGAAAAGGCCCAGGACTGAGCGTTACCTCTGAGCAGCGATATAATGATCCCCACCCTCCGTTCCTCATCACCAGAGGAGTGGGGAAGAAGGCGAAAATGGAGTTTGCAAGCCTCTCTGAAACGCACAAAATTCTCACTACCCCCGGAGATCTTAGGCTCAGAACAAACTCCATGAATGCAAGCTGAACCGGTCACTTGAAGCTGAGAAAAAGTCTTACGGAGATCAGCTACCTCCAATGAAAGACCCTGGAAGCGTTCAGCCAAAAGTGAAACCGGATCCATGCTTGAGACGGTTTTGGCGTCTTATAATGTCACGGACGGTGTACAGGAAACAAGGCAAAGCAACATGCATAAATGACTCGCTGGATCCAAAAGCTAAGGAACCAAGGGAGACCCCTGCAGAAGACCTGGCACTTTCCCTGGCTGCTCAGCCTATGCAAAGATCCTAATGGTGGAGGTTTGCATATCCACGAACCTTGACTATAAAGCCCTGAGCACCCTACAATAGTGAGGGGACACGACCACCGGCTCCCTACACAAGATACGGAGGGAGTCAGGGTCACCTGGGATCCAGCAAACAGAAAATAACAGATAACTGTACCACACTTAGCTTTGTAGCAGACAGGAGAACAAGGTCAGCATGCACACACTCCAGGAAGAAGTATAAGCCGCCCAGAAAAGCATTCTGGGGAGGAATTTAAAGGGAAGCAATTAGTCCAACACATGACAGCTGAGAGAGGCTAACGAGAGGAGGAACTGAATACCACAACACAGAAACTCAAGGAGGAGGTTCTGAAAGGCCTCTGTCAGAGCTTCTCAGCTGTCTGGTTGTGACAATATGTACCACCCTAGCAACAGAATTGAAAGGGCATTTCACTATGAATACAAAACCAGCTAATGGCCATGCAATGCTTAACTTTAGACGAGAACCACTAAGAAGATATGAGTATGGAAAAATGATAAAGAAGTGCAGATTACCACAACAATAGAATCATAACCTGGGAAAGAAAATACAGCACTAAACCCATACTACCTAGAAGACTCCAGTACACTCACCAACATAATACACAACCCCCCTCCTCCCAACCCAACCCAACTCAGATAATTTTGCCACTGAGAATATTTGGACAAATCAAACCTTTTACAACCCATTGCAGTAACTAAATTATCAACATATGCAGATAGGTTCGATGTGAGTGATTCAATCCCCAAGATGATGTGTATTCCGGGGGGGGGGGGGGGGGGGAGGGGGGTTTGCAGAGACTTATGAATTTTGGGAAGGAAATAAAAACGGGGCATAGATGGATATGGTATGAAAAGATTTTTTTCCCCTTCTTATAAATGACACCTGTGCTATGTCCAATTTCAATGAATTCTGAAAGAGCTTTTTTGAAAGGGATGGTCATCCTTAAGGATCCTATAGTAATCCTGATCTGATAAAATTCTATTGGATTCAAATAAGTAGAATTCACAATCCATAATTACAATCCCACCACCCTTATCAGCATTCTTGATAACTATATTAGCATTTTGTTTTTAGGGTTGTAAGTGCTTTTTTCTCACTTGAGTTGAGGTTGTCCATGGTATTGTGTTTTGGGTCCCTGATTTTGGAAGTGAACACAGCCCTGAAGTCATCTAGCACCATATTATAAAAACTCTCCAAATGGGGACCTCTGTTTTCTAGTGGGTAAAAAGTAGATTTACATCTCAAATTTGATGGAATTAGAGTTGGGGTATCAGTTGAAAGGACTGTATTGGTTAGATGCTAGAGTGCCTTCGGAGTGTGAACTTACGGATGAACTGATTCAAATCAACAAAGAGTTCAAAAAGATCTGGTTTATTAGTAGGGCAGAAAGATAAGCCTTTGCTCAATAATTTTATTTAATTATCTTGGAGTTTATGACTTGAAAGGTTGAAAATGCCCTTCTCTCTTTCTAGTGTTGATGGGTCTAGGGGCGGTGTATCAAATTCACTGGGTTTTACAGAGGGGGGTCTGCTGGTTTTTATCTTGTCTTTTTTCTTTTTGGTGACTCTTGGTCTTCCTCCTTTACATCCTCTAGTTCGCTTTGTGGTCTTTTCCATGTGCTTGACACAGGAGTAAAACATTTTGTGATCTTTAGGTTGCAATCAGTCTGTGGTGTAGTTAACGGTATGGGACCTATCGTAGTGAGGAATGGGCCCAATACTTGGACACAAGACAATGTTCTTCTGATTGGTAGTGCAGAATTTCTTGAGGGGATTGATGGGGAGATGCTCTTTAAAAAAGAGCTTTCTGCTAGGTTGTGAGGTAAAGCTAAAAAAAATATTTGATTGGTTGGTAGAAGTAGAATAGGTGGATATGTTTAAAGGAGATATGACAGGGGTCTGGTTGATCAGAGATATAGTCGACTGTATGTGGAGCGAGCTAGTGATCGTGGTCTGCGGTGTTTGATTGGTACTCGTATTGAAGATCGGAGCACTAGGTTCCTGTTGTTGACAAGGGGAAGAGGGAGGGTCTTCAGATTTATGGGTAGATGTGTTGAATCCAGATGAGTGGATTACAGTAAACACTGTATGTGGTTGGGCTTTTTTTGTATTAATAAGTGGTCCAGAGATTGACAGGTTATTACTGGATGAAATTAGTCATGGCACAGTCGAGATGTTTGTGTTACTTCTTTTTCTATTTCTGCTGTTGTAAAGGGTTCGATTTGTCCAGATATTCTCAGTGGCAAAAATCTATCTGAGTTGGGTTCCTGTTTGGGTTGGGGGGGTCTTCTAGGTAGTATGGGTTTGTATGTTCTTTCCCAGGTTCTGATTCTATTATTGTGGTAATCTGCTAGATCCCTGAGTAGTTTTTTTGCACTTATTTCTAACTTCTTCATACTCATATCTCCTTAGTAGTTCTCGTCTAAAGTTAAGCATTGCTTGGCCATTAGCTGGTTTTATATTAATAGTGAAATGTTCTTTGAATTCTGTTGCTAGGGTGGTACACATGTATGGTACATACAGTACAGACCAAAATTTTGGACACACCTTCTCATTCAAAGCGTTTTCTTGTAGATTTATTGTAGATTCACACTGAAGGCATCAAAACTAGGAATTAACACATGTGGAATTATATACATAAAAAAAAGTGTGAAACAACTGAAAATATGTCATATTCTAGGTTCTTCAAAGTAGCCACCTTTTGCTTTGATTACTGCTTTGCACACTCTTGGCATTCTATTGATGAGCTTAAAGAGGTAGTCACTTGAAATGGTCTTCCAACAGTCTTGAAGGAGTTTCCAGAGATGCTTAGCACTTGTTGGCCCTTTTGCCTTCACTCTGCGGTCCAGCTCACCCCAAACCATCTTGATTGGGTTCAGGTCCAGTGACTGTGGAGGCCAGGTCATCTGGTGCAGCACCCCATCACTCTCCTTCATGGTCAAATAGCCCTTACAAAGCCTGGAGGTGTGTTTGGGGTCATTGTCCTGTTGAAAAATAAATGATGGTCCAACTAAACGCAAACCGGATGGAATAGCATGCCACTGCAAGATGCTGTGTTAGCCATGCTGGTTCAGTATGCCTTCAATTTTGAATAAATCCCCAACAGTGTCACCAGCAAAGCACCCCCACACCATCACACCTCCTCCTCCATGCTTCACGGTGGGAACCAGGCATGTAGAGTTCATCCGTTCACCTTTTCTGCATCGCACAAAGACACGGTGGTTGGAACCAAAGATCTCAAATTTGGACTCATCAGACCAAAGCACAGATTTCCACGGGTCTAATGTCCATTCCTTGTGTTCTTTAGCCCAAACAAGTCTCTTCTGCTTGTTGCCTGTCCTTAGCAGTGGTTTCCTAGCAGATATTCTACAATGAATGCCTGAATCACACAGTCTCCTCTTAACAGTTGTTCTAGAGATGTGTCTGCTGCTAGAACTCTGTGTGGCATTGACCTGGTCTCTAATCTGAGCTGCTGTTAACCTGTGATTTCTGAGGCTGGTAACTCGGATGAACTAAGCCTCCGCAGCAGAGGTGACTCTTGGTCTTCCTTTCCTGGGGCGGTCCGCCAGTTTCTTTGTAGCACTTGATGGTTTTTGTGACTGCACTTGGGGACACTTTCAAAGTTTTCCCAATTTTTCGGACTGTCTGACCTTTATTTCTTAAAGTAATGATGGCCACTCGTTTTTCTTTACTTAGCTGCTTTTTTCTTGCCATAATACAAATTCTAACAGTCTATTCAGTAGGACTATCAGCCGTGTATCCACCTGACTTCTCCACAACACAACTGATGGTCCCAACCCCATTTATCAGGCAAGAAATCCTACTTATTAAACCTGACAGGGCACACCTGTGAAGTGAAAACCATTTCAGGTGACTACCTCTTGAAGCTCATTAAGAGAATGCCAAGAGTTTGCAAAGCAGTAATCAAAGCAAAAGGTGGCTACTTAGAAGAACCTAGAATATGACATATTTTCAGTTGTTTCACACTTTTTCTGTTATGTATATAATTCCATATGTGTTAATTCCTAGTTTTGATACCTTCAGTGTGAATCTACAATTTCCATAGTCATGAAAATAAAGAAAAACTCTTTGAATGAGAAGGTGTGTCCAAACTTTTGGTCTGTACTGTATATGATTAATTTACTTATAGGCACCTGGTGGTTCAGTCCCTTTTATTGCCTATGTATACTCTTTGGAAAGCTCATATATTTTGTTTAGAAACGTATACTTCTATATTATGCATATATGTCAGAAGAACGGCCTTTTGCTAGAAATCCGTTTACTTTCTACACTGTTAACGCCTGCTTTAGTACCAACCCCTCCCCCTGAAATCCCCCAGGATTTGTTCTTTTATTTCGGCAGCGGGACTCATGCAGCCGCAATTACAATGGGGCGGCTAAGAGATTGCTGAGGACCGTAAATCACATGATTGATGCCGTCCACCAAAGACCGGAAGTGTTGTCACTTACTTGTCCTGAATGAATGGCGGTCTCCAAATTGATAGACCACTCGGATAGATAAAAAAAAAGCTGCAGGTACCATGTATGTTTATGTCTTTTATGTTGTTGTGCATATTATTTGCTCCTAAGGAAGGGCGTGTTTTCTGTAAACCCCCGAAATGCGTTAAGCCTTGATTTCAATAAAGGGAATCTTCCAGAAGTACTGTTTGTGGTTGCTGCGGTTATTCCTGTGACACTACAAGTGATCCTGGCAGGGAAGTTTAGCCTATGGCTGTATTGAGCTTATCCCATAGACTATCTCCCCTTGTGAAGTGAGTTATACATATGTGTTGTGGAAATTTTTATTAGGATGTTTTTTTTTATATATTGTGTATTGTCATCATGTCTCTCAGTGTCAGGGTAAACCATTGGAGTGGATGTCTTCCTGTGTATATGGAGACACAGCTGCCGGACGCAGAGGTCTCAGTCTGCGAATGGTTCATGTGCTATGCACTGGGCTGTGAGCCGGGGGAGACTGATGTGTTCAGCAGAGCAGTGTTTTCTTGGCGAATGTATAGACGCCGGCTAGGGCCCCCACGCAAGACGCGGATTTATTGGCTTGGCGTGCAGGGCCGGCCTTTGGGGTGTGCGGGCTGAGCGGCCGCACAGGGCGCCATAGCAACAAGGGCGCCGGACAGCCCGCCGTGAACTAAGTCTCTACTCTACTCACGATTATTCTGCGACTGTGGGCGGCCGACTAACACAGCGCTCAAAACGCACGGTCCGGACAATTGAGGAGCGAGGAGGGGGCGGGGCCCGTGGCCGCTCTGAGCTCCGCTCTGCTGCCTGGCTGGCCTGCCTGTTTCTTTAAGAGAGCAGACCAGTGGCTGCTAGAGCATAGCTGCCGCACAGGCACGTCTTCCCTTTTGACGTTGCCACTGAGCTCCGCCCCCAGAGAGAAGACGGAGCGCGCCCGAGCGCCAGCCAGCAGCCGCAGCAAGGAAGCAGCACTACAATCTACACAGGCACAGCAAAAGAACAAGTAGGTATTTGGAGAAATGTGCCCTGGGGGCTAGGGGGGGGGGCAGAAATGTTCCCTGGGGGCTGGGGGGGCAGAAATGTGCCCTAGGGGCTGGGGGGGCAGAAATGTGCCCTGGGGGCTGGGGAGGCAGAAATGTGCCATGGGGGCTGGGGGGGGGCATAAATGTGCCATGGGGCAGGGGGGGGCATAAATGTGCCATGTGCCCTGGGGGGGGCAGAAATGTTCCATGTGCCCGGGGGGGCAGAAATGTGCCATGTGCCCTGGGGGGGGCAGAGATGTGCCATGTGCCCTGGGGGGGCATAAATGTGCCATGGGGGCTGGGTGGGGCAGAAATGTGCCATGGGGGCTGGGGGGGGGGCAGAAATGTGCCATGGGGGCTGGGGGGGACAGAAATGTGCCATGGTGGCTGGTGGGGCAGAAATGTGCCATGGTGGCTGGGGGGGGCAGAAATGTGCCATGGTGGCTGGGGGGGGCAGAAATGTGCCATGTGGCTGGGGGGGCAGAAATGTGCCATGGGGGCTGGAGGGGGGCAGAAATGTGCCATGGGGGCTGGAGGGGGGCAGAAATGTGCCATGGGGGCTGGGGGGCAGAAATGTGCCATGTGCCCTGGGGGGGCAGAAATGTGCCATGGGGTCTGGGGGGGGCAGAGATGTGCCATGGGGTCTGGGGGGGCAGAGATGTGCCATGGGGCTGGGGGGGCAGAAATGTGCCATGGGGACTGGGGGGGAACAGTTGTGCTGATGCTGCAGTGCCCATCTGGAGGGGAGAAATGTGCCATGGGGGAGGGGGGACAGAGATGTGCTGGTGCTGCCCATCTGGAGGGGAGAAATGTGCCATGGTGACTGGGGGGGGGGGGGGTGTGGGCATATTCCTCTCCCCCAGCACATCAGTTACCTTTAGGAGGGGGATATATGATTGGTGACATCTGCATGTTTATTTACAGTGCCTTGCAAAAGTATTCATCCCCTTTGCCTTTTTTTTCGTATTCTGGTGCCTCATAACCTGGAATTAACATGGATTGTTTCAGGATTTGCATCATTTAATTTATTTTTTTATTGTGAAGCAAACAACTAATAGGACAAAATAACAGAAAAAGTCAATGGGCATAACTATTCACCCCCCTAAAGTCAATACTATTTAGAGCCACCTTTTGCGCCAATCACAGCTCCAAGTCGCTTTGGATAAGTCTCTATGAGCTTGCCACATCTTACCACTGGGATTTTTGCCCATTCCTCATTGCAAAACTGTTCCAGCTCCTTCAAGTTGGATGGTTTGCACTTGTGAACAGAAATCTTTAAGTTTGACCACAGATTTTCTATTGGATTGAGATCTGAGCTTTGACTAGGCCATTCAAATACATTTACATTTTTACCTCTCAAGTGTTGCTTTAGTAGTGTGTTTGGGGTAATTGTGAAGCTCCGTCCTAGCCTCAAATCTCGCACAGAGTGGTACAGGTTTTGTTCAAGAATATCCCTGTATTTAGCACCATCCATCTTTCTCTCAAACCAATTTTACAGTCCTGGCTGCTGAAATACATGCCCACAGCATGATGCTGCCACCACCATGTTTCACTGTGGGGATGGTGTTTGGGTGATGTGATGTGTTTGGTTTACGCCAGACATAGCGTTTTCCTTGTTGGCCGAAAAGTTCAATTTCAGTCTTATCAGACCAGAGCACCTTACTCCATACATTTTGGGAGTCTCCCACATACCTTTTTTTTCGCAAACTCACAATGCACCTTTATGTTTTTAGCTTAAAGTAATGGCTTTCTTCTGGCTACTTTGCCATAAAGCCCAACTCCTTGGAGCATACGGCTTATTGTTGTCCTTTGTACAGATACTCCAGTCTCTGCTGTGGAACTCTGCAGCTCCTCCAGGGTTACCTTAGGGTGCTGCCTCTCTGATTAATGCCCTCCTTGTCCGGTCTGAGTTTTGGTGGGCGACCGTCTCTTGGCAGGTTTGCCGTTGTAGTAACACTAAAGTGGATAGCTCACCTTCTTTACAGTATGGAACTGGTGCTCTAGTCCAGAAACTGATCACCCAATCAGTATAAGGAGGTTAGAATAAAATAGTATGAGACTGGCACTCAATTATGTGGATCACATAGAATGCGGAAATTTATTGCAGTAATAATTATTATAAAAACACATATATCAGTATACAATAAAATACAATAATAAAAATACAATTAAATAATCGCAGATTGTATGCACACTGGCGCAAACTGCATAGGGTGCATATATGTCTGGTCCTTCAGCTGGTTGGCTTATAGAATCACATAAAGTTCATAGAGAATACATCCAGGTTTAGGACTGGAAGGATTAGGCTTATATATATCAGTTATGTGAATGTCACTGCGTACCCTTGATGGTATTCCCTAAAATAGGGACAACACGGACAATGAATACAGTCAAGGGTGGGACCATAATATGCCGGTTTGTATAGTTATTGAGTGTAGTTGGTGGATAGGGCGTGAAATAGTTCCTTACCCCTGTTGCATCGGGAACGCCACTAAGATTTCCACTCACCACCTCGTACCGGTGTCTTCTCCTCCCGCTTGGAGTCCTCGTCCGAGACTTCCGCGTCACGTGATATATGTCTCGCGGGACTTGCCTGTTTGGTCCGGTCTTTCGTACGAATATCGATTTGAAAGATTTATATGGAGCGCTCTGCAAGTAATGTAGTCCTCAGTCCTGTGCACTAGATCCGGATCTTTCTTTATGGGGGTGAACTCTGCCAGACGCATTTCAGGGACCTCTGTCCCCTTCCTCAGTGGCTCAACCCCCATTAGAATGTCACTTCCTTTTATAGTTCACCTGGATTTGACGAAAATCTGGACAGGAATCCGCTTTTTTCAATTTCCTGAACATGCGTTTTGTGTGCGTTTTTTCCTGTCTTTCTGCGTTTGTTACATATTCTTTCCAAAATACCTGCACAAGACCTGTATGGAGAAGATTTTATCCTGGAATGGGAGAATCTTCTCCATACACAGTCTCGTACCTTGATGGAACTCATCATCAAGAGAAGAGTACAAATTTTGGGTTCCCTAACAGAAAGTATTAACCAAATGAGAACTAAAATAGACCAATTACCTAAGAATACCACCTATAATATATGGCAAGAAAGAATTTGCAAGAGTTTAGATAGAGCGGAATTAGAAATAATTTTGAAAAAAAGTAAGAAATATATCAACACAACGAAAATATATAATAGAAATGAGAATCATGGTAATAATGATGAGATATTGAATGAGACTCTAATAGAACAGACAAGACCTAATATCCCTATCAGAAATAGATTTGAAACACTTGCACAGCAACCTTTTTTTAGACAGGACTCCCCCACACCATTCACCAAGGACCAAACACAGACAACCACGATCCCCAAATCACAACAGGAGAGCACATACCCCACAACGCCACCCGTACAATTTAAGACACAACAACCAACAGGACAGGCAACATCACTCTCCCACACGTACACGCCCTCAGGGACAGAGGGACTATCAAGAAACACCACTAGCACACAAATCGAGAGATATTCAGAACACTCCATATCACAATTACCAAACAAGAGGAAGAAGGTTAGAAGGGGAAGAAAGAAGACGCAACTATTGACAACATCATCGGATGTAATACACGACCAAACAAATAGTATTAATTTAAGTAGCACACTTTTGACACAACCACAGATTTCCCTGCTAAATAAAGCACTGAAGTTTGCCCCTAGTGCACAATTGGAAAAATTTAATACGTATATAGGGATCCAGAAATTTATTAAAACTATATGTCTTAAAAAATATTTTATTAAAAATCCAGTGATGATGAGTGCCCAAGTGGAAGACGGTTTTAGACATACAGATCTAAGGAATAAGTCAAAAAAATTCCCAAGAAATGATATAGGCCCTGAAATTGGCAGCTTCCAAAAAAATGTGGAAGTAGATCTTAGAAAAATGAAAGAGAAAAAATATTATATAAAGAATCTGTCCAATAAAGAGATAGCTGCCATAAAGGAGCTCCAATAAAATGAAAATATAACCATACGCCCCGCGGATAAAGGTGGGGCAATCGTAGTCTTGGAAACTGCTAAATATATAGAAGAGTGTTCAAGACAGCTCTCTGATGTCTCAACATATAAAAAAATTGAAAGGAGATCCAACTCAAAGATTCCAGGAGGAATTACAAAGTTATTGTCATAGAGGGTCCCAGATAGGTATCCTGTCAAATCAGGAACTTAATTTTATTATGGGGACGCCAGGACGGCTCCCAGTTTTTTATTGCCTTCCTAAGGTACATAAGAACATGGAGAGCCCTCCGGGTCGCCCCATAGTATCAGGGATAGGATCTTTGACATCGAACCTTTCGAGATATGTAGATGTATAGTTACAACCCCTGGTAAAAAAGACAATATCCTACTTAAGAGATACGACCCAGATTATAGGGATATTAGAGGGATTAATCGTGGAACCAGACTGGATAATGGCAACATTAGACATCCAGTCATTAAAATTAGAACAAACTGAATTTATCTTAGAAGGCATCAGACATATTTTGCAGCATAATTATTTTTATTTTGAAGACAATTATTATTTACAAATTAGAGGGACCGCCATGGGCACCAGGTTCGCCCCCAGTTACGCAAATCTGTTCCTGGCTCAGTGGGAACAGACTGCCATTGACCCACACCGTGGGGGCGACCTGGTGCTCTGGCTCCGTAATATAGAAGACGTGATTTTAATTTAGAAAGGAAGTGAGGATGTTTTATGTTCGTTTATTACCACATTGAATAGAAATGATTTTAACCTTGTATTTACTGCCAATGTTGGTTCTGTGGAGACGGAGTTTCTTGATTTATCAATAATCAAAAGGGACAATAAGTATATATGTAAAACATACCAGAAACCATCAACAAAAAATTTGTTTATTTTACATTCAAGCTGCCATTTACCTAGTTGGCTACTTAACGTCCCATTCGGACAGTTCCGAAGACTTAAATGGAACTGTACCGAAGACATTCAATTTGAAAAAGAAGCCTCCGCCATGAAAATGAATTTCATGGCAAAACAATATCCAAGCCTAACATTAGAAGATGCCATGGAAAATGTGAAAAAAATACCAAGGAATTCCCTCCTAACAGATAAGGTTGTTCAAAAAACCCAACAGGAGTCTAAATTCAGAATTGTACTTCCTTTCACCACACAATACAGAAGTATCAAAGAAATAATAAAGAGACACTGGCACCATCTATTACAAGATAAGATATTGGGGGCCCTTGTACCGGTAAGACCTCAGATCACTTTTACAAAGGCACCCAATTTGGGGATAAAAGTGGCCCCATCCGTTAAGAATAGAGTAACAAAAACTTCAGGAACCAGCAATTGGATGAGCCTGAGTGGCTTCTATAGGTGTGGACAATGCGCTGGTTGTAAGGTCACAAAAGCTCCCAGAAATATTCTCCTGGGAGATTAAACAATTCCTGACCTGCAACTCTACCAGCGTGATATATCTTGTCCAATGCCCTTGCTCCAGACAATATATAGGGAGAACTAAAAGGACTTTGAAGGTGAGGATTTCTGAACATGTGTCTAATATAAAAAAAAGATACCTGAAACACTCGCTTTCGAAGCACTTTAAGGAGGCACATAACCAAGACCCTGGGGGATTGACATTCATGGCCTTGCAGAAGATAGAGACACACTGGAGAGGGGGGAAACATGTAGAAAAAATGTCTAGGGCAGAATCCCGACGCATATATGACTTTGGAAGTTTACTACCGGCAGGCTTGAACGCTGAACTTGAAATTTTGGGCTTTCTCTAGATTATGGGGGTGTGCCCCCCCATCTAATGGGGGATCAGACGTCCGGCCATTTACTGGCACTCTGATTCCCCCTTGGAGGCGGGCCCATCCTCCCTCTCCTACGATAGAATTAGAAAGATTGCAAATCAGAGACAAGATAGATTGAATTATGCCATGACTTCTGTCCCTTTTGTTGTAGGACACTTCGTCTCCGTGTATAATCAATTATTGGCAGTAATTTTTATTGGTTTATATTTTTTAAATATTATACATTTGTATTGTTGTATGATATCAATCTTTTATACCCTTCATCGCAGATGTATTTATGAGAACGTGGATCTAAAATTATATATGGGCATTATACCCAGGCCCACTTTTGGAATAAATATATAGCTATTTGTATATGTCTATATATTGATATATATCTTTTTAGTGTATCTTTTTAATGTCTTATGAGATAGCAATATTGCAGAGATGTCTCCTTTAGTATATGATCTAATCGCAAATAGATGGAAAGAATATGTAAAAAACGCAGAAAGACAGGAAAAACCGCACACAAATGCATGGATGTTCAGAAAATAGAAAAAAGCGGATTCCTGTCCAGATTTTTGTCAAATCCAGGTGAACTATAAAAGGAAGTGACATTCTAATGGGGGTTGAGCCACTGAGGAAGGGGAGAGAGGTCCCTGAAACGCGTCTGGCAGAGTTCACCCCCATAAAGAAAGATCCGGATCTAGTGCACAGGACTGAGGACTACATTACTTGCAGAGCGCTCCATATAAATCTTTCAAATCGATATTCGTACGAAAGACAGGACCAAACAGGCAAGTCCCGCGAGACATATATCACGTGACGCGGAAGTCTCGGACGAGGACTCCAAGCGGGAGGAGAAGACGCCGGTACAAGGTGGTGAGTGGAAATCTTAGTGGCGTTCCCAATGCAACAGGGGTAAGGAACTATTTCACGCCCTATCCACCAACTACACTCAATAACTATACAAACCGGCATATTAAGGTCCCGCCCTTGACTATATTCATTGTCCGTGTTGTCCCTATTCTAGGGAATACCATCAAGGGTACGCAGTGACATTCACATAACTGATATACAGTGGAGGAAATAATTATTTGACCCCTCACTGATTTTGTAAGTTTGTCCAATGACAAAGGAATGAAAAGTCTCAGAACAGTATCATTTCAATGGTAGGTTTATTGTAACAGTGGCAGATAGCACATCAAAAGGAAAATCGAAAAAATAACTTTAAATAAAAGATAGCAACTGATTTGCATTTCATTGAGTGAAATAAGTATTTGAACCCCTACCAACCATTAAGAGTTCTGGCTCCCACAGAGTGGTTAGACACTTCTATTCAATTAGTCACCCTCATTAAGGACACCTGTCTTAACTAGTCACCTGTATAAAAGACACCTGTCCACAGAATCAATCAATCAAGCAGACTCCAAACTCTCCAACATGGGAAAGACCAAAGAGCTGTCCAAGGATGTCAGAGACAAAATTGTAGACCTGCACAAGGCTGGAATGGGCTACAAAACCATTAGCAAGAAGCTGGGAGAGAAGGTGACAACTGTTGGTGCGATTGTTCGAAAATGGAAGGAGCACAAAATGACCATCAATCGACCTCGCTCTGGGGCTCCACGCAAGATCTCACCTCGTGGGGTGTCAATGGTTCTGAGAAAGGTGAAAAAGCATCCTAGAACTACACGGGAGGAGTTAGTTAATGACCTCAAATTAGCAGGGACCACAGTCACCAAGAAAACCATTGGAAACACATTACACCGCAATGGATTAAAATCCTGCAGGGCTCGCAAGGTCCCCCTGCTCAGGAAGGCACATGTGCAGGCCCGTCTGAAGTTTGCCAATGAACACCTGAATGATTCAGAGAGTGACTGGGAGAAGGTGCTGTGGTCTGATGAAACCAAAATAGAGCTATTTGGCATTAACTCAACTCGCTGTGTTTGGAGGAAGAAAAATGCTGCCTATGACCCCCAAAACACCGTCCCCACCGTCAAGCATGGGGGTGGAAACATTTTGCTTTGGGGGTGTTTTTCTGCTAAGGGCACAGGACAACTTATTCGCATAAACGGGAAAATGGACGGAGCCATGTATCGTGAAATCCTGAGCGACAACCTCCTTCCCTCTGCCAGGAAACTGAAAATGGGTCGTGGATGGGTGTTCCAGCACGACAATGACCCAAAACATACAGCAAAGGCAACAAAGGAGTGGCTCAAGAAGAAGCACATTAAGGTCATGGAGTGGCCTAGTCAGTCTCCGGACCTTAATCCAATCGAAAACCTATGGAGGGAGCTCAAGCTCAGAGTTGCACAGAGACAGCCTCGAAACCTTAGAGATTTAGAGATGATCTGCAAAGAGGAGTGGACCAACATTCCTCCTAAAATGTGCGCAAACTTGGTCATCAATTACAAGAAACGTTTGACCTCTGTGCTTGCAAACAAGGGTTTTTCCACCAAGTATTAAGTCTTTTTTTGTTAGAGGGTTCAAATACTTATTTCACTCAATGAAATGCAAATCAGTTGCTATCTTTTATTTAAAGTTAATTTTTCGATTTTCCTTTTGATGTGCTATCTGCCACTGTTACAATAAACCTACCATTGAAATGATACTGTTCTGAGACTTTTCATTTCTTTGTCATTGGACAAACTTACAAAATCAGTGAGGGGTCAAATAATTATTTCCTCCACTGTATACAAGCCTAAACCTTCCAGTCCTATATCTGGATGTATTCTCTATGAACTTGCTGTGATTCTATAAGCCAACCAGCTGAAGGACCAGACATATATGCACCCCATGCAGTTTGCGCCAGTGTGCATACAATCTGTGATTATTTGCATTATTTAATTGTATTTTTATTATTGTATTTTATTGTATACTGATATATGTGTTTTTATATTAATTATTACTGCAATAAATTGCCGCGTTCTATGTGATCCACATAATTGAGTGCCATTCTCATACTAGGTTTGCTGTTGTGCTTTTGTTTGTTGTGTGTTTTTTTTATAACCTAACCCTGACTTGTACTTCTTAACAACATTCTCCCTTACTTGTTTGGAGAGTTCCTTGGTCTTCATGGCAGTGTTTGGTTAGTGATGCCTCTTGCTTGGGTGTTGCAGCCTCTGGGGCCTTTCAAATAGGTGTGTATATGTTATGACAGATCATGTAACACTTAGATTGCACATATGTGGACATCATTTCACTAATTATGTGACTTCTGAAGGTAATTGGTTGCACCAGAAATTTTTATGGGCTTCCTAACAAAGGGGTGAATACATATGCACATGCCAATTTTCTGTTTTCTATTTCTAAACAATAGTTTTATTTATATATTTTTATCATTTCAATTCACTAACTTAGACTATTGTGTTCTGATCCATCACATAAAATTCAAATTAACAAAACATTGAATTTAAGGCTGTAATGTAACAAAATACAAGAATAGTCAAGGGGTGAATTCTTTTGCAAGGCACTGTATATCAATGTTTTTAACCGTATTTGAGTGTTCAGATATACTCAGATTTGCAGAATTCTTTCTTATACATTGACCCAATCTTGCCCTCATTTAAAGGGATTCTGTCACCTCATTTTAGCCTATAAGAGCAGGGGTACACAACCTGCGGCCCGGGGGCCACATGCAGCCCTTGATACCATTCTGTGCGGCCCCCAACCATCAGGTAACAGACATGTCTATGTCTTGTGGCTACTCACATATATTTTTCATGTATTCTCCCATTAGATGGGAGTACTAGAAATGCAACCAGACCTTTATAGTATATACTGTATGTACAATATGTACATAAATTACAGCATTTCGGTTCTTAATACCCTTTTAAATTTTATTTTGGTCCTTGTCCTTGGTTCAGTTTGACAATGTGGCCCCCAACCAGAAAATGTTGTGCATCCCTGCTATAGAGCTGCAGACATGCACGGCTAGATCGACGCTAGCATGTCCACAATATACCTTTCCCATATCTCTGTGTGCTTTCATTGTGTTAAAAAAATGATTTTATAGATATGTAAATGAGGCTGGAAAGGAGCCCAAGGAGCAGTACTAACCTTCTTGGAGCCCAGCCATGACACCTGTGAAGGAGCCCAGCACCACCTGCGTCCTCCGAATCTCCTCCTTGCTCACAAAGTTAGATCGCCATAATCTCGCGATGAATGGGCTCATTCACAGGGGGCGTGGCTGGGCTCCAAGAAGGTTACTACAGCCCCTTCGGCTCCTTATCAGGCTCATTTACATATCTATAAAATCATTTTTTAAACACAATAAAAGCACACAGAGATATGAAACAGGTAGACAGATTGTGGACATGCTAGAGGCGATCTAGCCGTGCATGTCCGCATCTCTATAGGCTCAAATGAGGTGACAGAATCCCTTTTAGATGATCTTATACTAACATCTATTTTATATTTACATATTTTATACCTCATAATCTTCATACTTAATATATCCAACTTAATATTTGATATAACTGTGAACAAACACTCTTTATTTTCATGGATTTATAGCACTATTTGATCCGATGCCACTCTGTGGTCTCCTCATGCTGCTGCCATCTCCACACTATGTCATCTTGAAACTCTGTGGTCTCCTCATGCTTCTGACATTTCCACACTATGTCATCTTGCCACTCTGATCTCATCATGCTGCTACCATCGCCACACTTTGTCACCATGCCACTCTGTGGTCCCCTTATGCTGCTGCCATCTCCACACTATTTCACCTTGCCACTCTGTGGTCTCCTCATGCTGCTTCGATCTCCACACTATATCATCTTGCCACTATGTGGTCTTCTCCTCAAGCTGCTGTCATATACACACTATGCCACCTTGACACTCTGTGGTCTCTTTATGCTGCTGCCATCTCCACACTATATCACCTTGCCACTCTGTGGTCTACTCATACTGCTTCCATATCCACACTATGTCACCTTGCCACTTTGTGGTCCCCTCCTGCTTCTACTATATTTACAAAATATCCAAAAAAAATCACATTGCCACTCTGTAGTATCCTGCTGTTGCCATATCCACAACATGTCACCTTGCCAACCTGTGGTCTCCTCATGCTTCTGTCATCTTTACATTATGCAACCTTACCACTCTGTGGTCTTCTCCTGCCTCTTCAATATTCCCACTGTTACCTTGCCACTGGAGTAGCCTGCTGCTGCCATCTCCACATTATGTCACCTTGATACTCTGTGATCTCGTCATGCTGCTGCAATTTCTGCAATATGTCTCCTTGCCACTCTGTGGTCTCCTGCTGCTGCCATATCCACACTATATTACCTTGCCACTTTGTAGTATCCTGCTGCTGGTGCCATATCCACACTATGTCACCTTGCCACTCTGTGATCTCCTCATGCTGCTGCCATCTCCACATCATGTCACCTTGCCACTCTATGGTCTCCTTATTCAGCTGCTATCTCTAAACTATGTAACCTTGCCACTCTGTGTTCTCCTCATACTGCTGCTACTGACATCTCTACATTATATCACATTGCCAATATGTGGTCATCTCATGCTGCTGCCATATCCACACTAAGTCACCTTGCCATTCTGTAGTCTCCTCATGCTGCTGCTATGGCAATCCCAACATTATGTCACCTTGACACACTGTGATCTCGTCATGCTACTGCAATCTACACACTATTTTACCTTGCCACTTTGTGGTCTCCTCATGCTGCTTCCATCTCCACACTGTCATATTGCTTCTATGTGGTCTCCTCCTGCTGCCATCTCCACAATATGCCACCTTGCGACTCTGTGGTAACCTGCTGCTGCCATATCCACACTATGTCACATTTACACTCTGTGATCTCATCATACTGCTTCCATCTCCACACTATGTCATCTTGCCACTATGTGGTCTTCTCCTTAAGCTGCTGCCATATCCACACTTTGCCACCTTGACACTCAGTGGTCTCTTTATGCTGCTGCCATATCCACACTATGTCAAATTGCCACTCTGTGGTCCCCTCCTGCTTCTACTAGTTTTACACAAAATCATCTTGCCACTCTGTGGTATCCAGCTGCTGCCACCTCCACATTATTTTCCCTTTATCACTCTGTGGTCTCCTCATGCTGCTGCCATTTCCACACTATATCACTTTGCCACTCTGTGGTATCCTCATACTGATGCCATCTCCACACTAGGTCACCCTACCACTATATGGTCTCCTCCTGCTGCTTCCATATTCACACTATGTCACCTTGTCACTCTGTGGTATCCTGCTGCTGCTGCCATATCCACACTGTAACCTTGCCACTCTGTAGTAGCCTGCTGCTGCCATCTCCACATTATCTTACCTTGACACTCTGTGGTCTTGTCATGCTGTGGTATCCTGCTGCCAACAACACACTATATCACCTTGTGACTCTGTGGCCTCCTCATGCTGCCATATCCACACTTTGTCACCTTGCCACTCTGTTGTGTCCAGCTGCTGCCATCTCCACATGATTTCCCCTTTACCACTCTGTGGTCTCCTCATGCTGCTGCCATCTCCACACAAGGTAACCTTGTCACTCTGTGGTCTCATCATGCTGCTTCCATATTCACACTATGTCACTTTGCCATTCTGTGGTATCCTGCTGCTCCCATATCCACACTGTCACCTTGCCACTCTGTAGTGGCCTGCTGCTGCCATCTTCACATTATCTTACCTTGACACTCTGTGGTCTTGTCATGCTGCTGCAATCTCTGCAATATGTCTCCTTGCCACTCTGTAATCTCCTCCTGCTGCTTCCATATTCACACTGTCACCTCGCCACTCTGTGGTATCCTGCTGCTGCTGCCATCTCTATACTATTTTAACTTACCACTCTGTGGCCTCCTCATGCTGCTGCCATATACACACTATGTCACCTTGCCACTCTGTGGTATCCTGCTGCTGATGCCATATCCACACTGTCACCTTGCCACTCTGTAGTAGCCTGCTTCTGCCATCTCCACATTATGTCTCCTTGAAACTCTGAGGTCTCTTCAAGCAGCTGTCATCTTGAAACTATGTCCCCTTGCCACCCTGTGTTTTACTTATGCTGCTGCTACCTACACCTCCATATTATATCACCTTGCCAATCTGTAGTCTCCTCATGCTGCTGCCATCTCTATACTATGTCAACCTTGCCACTCTGTGATATCCTCATGCTGCTGCCATCTCTACATGATGTCACCTTACCACTCTGATCTCCTCATGCAGCTGCTACTGACATCTCCACATTATATCACCTTGCCAATCTGTGATCTCCTCATGCTGATGCCATCTACATACTATGGCAACTTGCCACTCTGTGGCCTCCTTATGCTGCTCCATATCCACATTATGTCACCTTGCCACTCTGTGGTCTCGTTATAATGCTGCCATCTACACACTATTTCACCTTGCCGCTCTGTGGTCTCCTCATAATGCTTCCTTCTCCACACTATGTCATCTTGCCACTATGTGGTCTTCTCCTCAAGCTGCTGCCATATTCACAATATGCCACCTTGACACTCTTTGGTCTCTTTATGCTGCTGCCATCTCCACACTATGTCACCGTGCCCCTCTGTGGTCTTTTGCAGCTTCTACTATATTTACACAAAATATCCTTGCCACTCTGTGGTATCCTGCTGCTGCCATCTTCACATTATTTCCCCTTTACCTCTCTGTGGTCTTCTCATGCTGCTGCCATTTCCATACTATGCCACCTTGCCAAACTGTGGTCTCTTCATGCTGCTACCATCTTTACATTATGCCACCTTGCCACTCTGTGGTATCCTCCTGCTGCTTCCATATTCACACTATGCCACCTTGCCACTCTGTGATATCCTGCTTCTGCTGCCATATTCACACTGTTACATTCCCACTCTGTAGTAGCCTGCTACTGCCATCTCCACATTATATCACCTTGTCACTCTGTGATCTCCCAATTCTGCTGCCATCTCCACATCATGTCACTTTTCCACTCTCTGTTTTCGTCATGCTACTGCTACTGATCTCTCCACATTTCACCTTGCAAATCTGTAGTCTCCTCATGCTGCTGCCATCTACATACTATGTCAACTTGCCACTGTGTGGCCTCCTCATGCTGCTGCCATATCCCCACTATGTCACCGTGCCACTCTGTGGTCTCCCACTGCTACTGCAATCTTAACATTATGTCCACTTGACACTCTGTGGTCTCGTCATAATACTGCCATCTACAAACGATTTCATTTTGCCACTCTGTCATCTCCTCATGCTGTTGCCATCCCCACACTATGTCACCTTGCCACTCTGTGGTATCCTGCTGCTACAATCTCCACATTATTTCCTCTTTACAACTCTGTGGCCTCCTCATGCTGCTGCCATTTCCACACTATGTCACCTTGCCAACCTGTGGTCTCCTCATGCTGCTGCCATCTATATACTATGTCACCTTGATACTCTGTGGCCTCCTCATGCTGCTGCCATCACAACACTATGTCACTTAGCCACTCTGTAGTTTCTTCATGCTGCTTCCATATTAGCACTATGTCACCTTGCCACTCTGTGGTATCCTGCTGCTGCTTCTACCATATTCATACTATGTCCCCTTGCCAATCTGTGGTATCCTGCCGCTGCCATCTCCACATTATGTCAACTTGCCACTCTGTGGTCTCCTAAGGCAGCTACCATCTCCACACTATGTCACCTTGCGACTCTGTGGTCTCCTCATTCTAATTCCATCTCCCCACTATGTTATAATGCCACTCTGTGGTCCCCTCATGCTGCTGCCATCTCCAAACTATGTCACCTTGCCATTCTGTGTTCTCATCCTGCCACTGCCATATCCATACTATGTCACCTTTTCAATCTGTGATCTCCTCATGCTGTTGCCATCTCCACAGTATGTCACCTTGCCACTCTGTGGTCTCCTCATGCTGCTGTTACTGACATCTCTGTATTACATCACCTTGCTAATCTGTGGTCTCCTCATGGTGGGGCATGAACACACTATATCACCTGGCAACTCTTTAGCATCCTCATGCTGCTGCCATATACACACTATGTCACCATGCTACTCTGTGGTATCCAGCTGCTGCCATCTTCACATTATTTCCCCCTTAACACTCTGTGGTCTCCTCATGCCGCTGCCATTTCCACACTATGTCACCTTGCCACTCTGTGGTTACCTCATGCTGCTATAATATTCACACTATGTCACCTTGCCAACCGGTGGTCTCCTCATGCTGCTGCCATCTTTACATTATGCCACCTTGCGCTTCTAAGGTCTCCTAATGCTGCTGTCATTTTCACACTACGTCACCTTGCCACTCCGTGGTCTCCTCATTTTGCTGCCATTTCCACACTATGTCACCTTCCCACTCTGTGGTATCCTGCTGCTGCCATATCCACACTGTCAACTTGCCACTTTGTAGTAGCCTGCTGCTGCCATCTCCACACTGTCACCTTGCCACTCTGTGGTCTGGTCATGCTGCTGCCATCTCTGCACTAAGTCTCCTTCCCTTTCTGTGGTCTCCTAATGCTGCTGCAATCTCGACAAAAAGTCACCTTGCCACTCTGTGGAAACATGCTACTGCTGCCATTAACACACTATGTCAACTTTCCACTCTGTGGTATCCTGCTACTAGTGCCATATCCACACTATATCACATTGCCACTCTGAGATCTCCTCATGCTGCTGCCATCTCCACATTATGTCATCTTGTCACTCTGTGGTCTCCTCATGCAGCTGCCATCTCTAAACTATGTCACTTTGCCACTCTGTGTTTTCCTCATGCTGCTGCTACTGACATCTCCACATTATATCACCTTGCTAATTTGTGGTCTTCTTATGCTGCTGCCGCCATCTACATACTATGTCAACCTGCCACTCTGTGGCCTCCTCATGCTTCTGCCATATCCACACTATGTCACCTTCCCACTCTGTTGTCTCCTCCTGCAGCTTCAATATCCAGACTATGTCACTCTGTGGTATCCTGCTGGTGCCATATCGACACTATATCACCTTGTCACTCTGATCGCCTCATGCTGCTTCAATCTCCACACTATGTCATCTCACCAATCTGTGGTCTCCTTATGCAGCTGCCATCTATAAACTATGTGATCTTGCAACTCTGTGGTCTCCTCATGCTGCTGCTACTGACATCTCCCTATTATGTCACCTTGCTAATCTGTGGTCTCCTCATGCTGCTGCCAACAACACACTATATCACCTTGTGACTCTGTGGTATCCAGCCGCTGCCATCTCCACATGATTTCCCCTTTACCACTCTGTGGTCTCCTCATGCTGCTGCCATCTCCACACTAGGTTACTTTGTCAATCTGTGGTCTCATCATTCTGCCTCCATATTCACACTATGTCACCTTGCCTGTCACGGCTGAGGATGGGGAAAACCCTCAGCCATGCGGTATCAGAAGATGGATGGTCAGAGCATGGCCAGGACAGGAATCAGGGAGCAGTACACCTCCTAACAATCCCTAATTCTGACTCTGTCTCCTAGCCTGTATGAGCCGACCCTGATGGTAGGAGGGCTCATACTCCGAAACCTAATATTCCTGCTAGCTCTCAGGGTGGCCCTGGACTAGGAGCAGGGTAAGACGACCTGTTCCTCCTAGACACAGAGGAACAGGAGTCTTACTGGCCAAGCCACATAGAAAGGGGAACATAAAAAGACATATGGCAATGACAGGTAAGTGAGATTAGTACCACACCTACCTGCCACAGACACACAACCTGGAACCCATGTACAAGTGCTGCTGTCCAAACAACACAAAGGACACAGCACATACCAGACATCACACGGGAACCCAGGAAACCATATGCTGCAATAACAAGGAGACCAAACAATCTTCAAAACACCATAAGTGAACTTATGACCACAAGGGTGGCCCCCACTGGCAGATGGTAATACACAGGCGGATGACTCCAGCTTACATAGCTGAAGTACCCCACAGACTACTGCTCTCAGCAGAGGCTAAATAGCCCATGTAGCCACACCCACACAGACACACCCAGTGATCACACACACAGAAGGGAGTTAACCCTTCCAACATAAGGCAAGGGAAGAAAGCTACTTAAAGGGGAAGTACACACATAAACCCATACTTCACCTGTTGCCGCGGGCAACGGCATGCGTGGAAACCATGTCCTGGAGATCAGAAATAGGGCTGAGACACTGCCACCACATGCACACAACACCACACGTTGCCAAGTGAAGGAAAGTGTCACAAAACACACCATAGGCCGTGACATTGCCATTCTTTGGTATCCTGCTGCTGCCATATCCACACTGTCACCTTGCCACTCTGTGATAGCCTGCTGCTGCCATCTCCACATTGTCACCTTGACCCTCTGTGGTCTCTTCAAGCTGCTGCCATCTTCACACTATGTCACCTTGCCACTCTGTGATATCCTCATGCTGGTGCCATCTCCACATCATGTCACCTTGCCACTCTGTGGTCTCCTAATTCAGCTGCCATCTCTAAACTATGTAACCTTGCCACTCTGTTTTCTCCTCATGCTGCTTATACTGACATCTCCACATGATATCACCTTGCCAATCTGTGGTCTCCTCATGCTGCTGCCATCTACATACTATGTCAACTTGCCACTTTGTGGCCTCCTCATGCTGCTGCCATATCCACACTATGTCACCTTGCCACTATGTGGTATCCTGCTGGTGCCATATTGTTACTATGTCACCTTGTCACTCTGATCTCCTTATGCAGCTGCCATCTATGAACTATGTCACCTTGCAACTCTGTGGTCTCCTCATGCTGCTGCTACTGACATCTCACTATTATGTCACCTTGCTAATCTGTGGTCTCCTCATGGTGCTGCCATCAACACACTATATCACCTTGCGACTCTGTCGCCTCCTCATGCTGCCATATCCACACTATTTCACCTTGCCACTCTGTGGTATCCAGCTGCTGCCATCTCCACACTAGGTCACCTTGCCACTCTGTGGTCTCCTCCTGCTGCTGCCATCTCTATACTATGTCAATTTGCCACTCTGTGGCCTCCTCATGCTGCTACCATATACACACTATGTCACCTTGTAAACTCTGTCGTCTCCTCATGCTGCTGCTAATGCAATTTCAACATTATGTCAACTTGTCACTCTGTGGTCTTGTCATGCGGCTGCCATCTACACACTATTTCACCTTGCCACTCAGTAATATCCTCATACTGTTTCCATCTCCACACTATGTCATCTTGCCACTATGTGGTCTCCTCCTTCTGCTGCCATATCCACACTGTCAACTTGCCACTCTGTAGTAGCCTGCTGCTGCCATCTCCACCTTATGTCACCTTGGCCCTCTGTGGTCTCATCAAGCTACTGCCATCTACACACTATTTTACCTTGGCACTTTGTGGTCTCCTCATGCTTCTTCCATCTCTACACTAAGTCATCTTGACAATATGTGGTCTCCTCCTGCTGCCATCTCCACATCATGTCACCTTGCCACGCTGTGATCTCCTCATGCAGCTGCTAATGACATCTCCACATTATATCGCCTTGCCAATCTGTGGTCTCCTCATGCTGCTGTCATCATCATACTATGTCAACTTGCCACTCTGTGGTCTCCTAATGCTACTGCAATCTTAACACTATGTCACCTTGATACTCCGTGGTCTCGTTATAATGCTGCCATCTACACACTATTTCACCTAGGCACTCTGTGGTCTCCTCATGCTGCTTACTTCACCACACTATGTCATCTTGCCACTATGTGGTCTTCTCCTCAAGCTGCTGCCATATCCACACTACGCCACCTTGCCACTCTGTGGTATCCTGCTGCGTGCTGCTGCTGCTGTCATATCCACACTATGTCACCTAGCCAATCTGTTGTATCCGGCTGCTGCCATCTCCACATTATGTCACCTTGCCACATTTGGATCTCATAATGCTGCTGCCATCTCCACACTTGATCACCATGCCATTCTGTGGTATCCTTATGCAGCTGCCATCTCTAAACTATGTCACCTTGCCACTCTTTGGTCTCCTTATGCTGCTGCTACTGACATCTCACTATTATGTCACCTTGCCACTCTGTGGTCTCCCCATGCAGCTGCCATCTCTAAACTATGTCACCTTGCCACTCTGTGGTCTCTTCATGCTACTGCTAATGAAATCTCACTATTATGTCACCTTGCCAATCTGTGGTCTCCTCATGCTGCTGCCAGCTCTACAATATGTCACCTTGCCACTCTGTGGCTTCCTCATGCTGCTTCCATATCCAAACTATGTCACCTTGCTACTCTGAGGTCTTCTTATGCTGCTGCTACTGCCATCTCTACATTATCTCACCTTGCCACTCTGTGGTCTCCTCAGGCTGCTGCCATCTATACACTATGTTACCTTGCCACAATGTGGTCTCCTTATGCTGCTGACATCTCCACACTATGTCACCTTGCCTCTCTGTGGTCTCCTCATGCTGCTGCCATCTCTACACTTTGTGACCTTGCCACTCTGTGGCTTCCTCATGCTGCTTCCATATCCAAATTATGTCACCTTGCTACTCTGAGCTCTCCGTATGCTTCTGCTACTGCCATCTCCACATTACGTCACCTTGCCACTCTGTCGTATCCTCATGCTGCTGCCATTTACACACTATCACTATGTTACCTATGCTGCTGATATATCCACACTATGGATCTGGGATCTGTTCTGGGATCCATATTGTTTAATATCTTTATGAGCAAAATTGGAGAAGGCCTCGATGGTAAGGTGTGTCTTTTTGCTGATTACACAAAGATTTGTAACAGGGATGATGTTCCTGGAGGGATACACCAAATGGAAAAGGATTTAGGAAAACTAGAGGAATGGTAAAAAATCAGGCAACTAAATTTAATGTTGATAAGTGCAAGATAATGCACCTGGGACGTAAAAACCCAAGAACAGAATATAAAATCAAGCACAGAGGGAAAACCCGCGCTGACTAAATTCCTACCTTTAAGAATGCTAATACTATCATACTATACATGGCATGTAATCATATGTGATTGCTTAGTGGTTGTTCAAAAAATCTCTATCTTCGTTTGATATTACAGCACTTCTTAAGTACTGTATAAACTATTGGTCTATCGAAAGTGCATGTAACAATTATAACCGGTGAATAATAATGTGGTCTGTTATATGAGTGCTAGACACTTACAGTTATGTGCCCAGCTTGGTCCGTTTCCAGAAATTCACTGTTGGTGATGATCCTGTTGCTGTCTCTATCTGGTCCTGTCTTCAGCTTGCCTGGCGTGCGCAGCTCTGGCCGGTAGCTTGCGCGCGCACAGAGCAACCGTATTAGGTTTGTCGTCCTGGAAACCTGTGATGTGACGTCACACCCGAAGCTATGGAAGCCTCTAGGGTCCACAAATCCTCTGACGCGTTTCGGAATAGACATATTCCTTCCTCAGGGATAGCTGTAGAGCCGATCTTTAAGCATGCTGGTTTCCATGGAGACGTCCTTTGTTTGCAGGACAATATAGAAACAATGCAAAACCTTCAAAGGGTATAAGGGGACATAGAAAAGAGGGTGCAGGGGTGTTTTTTGATTTATATTAAATTGATTTGAGTACTTTTGGTTCTTTTAGACTGTTTCTCCCCAGATCAGACTCCTTGTATGGGAAAGTGACTGATTGTTTTAATAGCTTTTTTATTATTGGCATTACATGGTGTCTTACTGCTTGCTATGTATATGGGAAAATTTACAAAAATACGAATAATTTGATCTCTTGGTTTAGGCCTGTAGGAGCCAGGGTGTTTAAGTTGTAGATCCACTCGCTCTCTTTGCGGGACATTGCTTTTACATAGTCTCCTCCTTTGGGATCTTGCCCAACTTGCTCAATACCCCCAAAGGATGGGCCTTCAAATTTGCCCTTATGTTTCTCCTTGAAATGGCGTGATAGTGGGTGACCTACAAATTTTTTACTTATATTTTTTACATGTTCCCATATTCTGACCTTCAGTTCGCGTTTTGTTCTCCCTACGTACACTTTCCCGCACGGACACTTTATATAATAAATGACCCCCTTTGAAAAGCAGGACAAGTGATTTTTTATTTTGTATGAATTGTTATCCATAATAATTTCCTTAATAATCTCTTTTTGTTTAGATGCTAGGCAGGCCTTGCATGTTCTGTAGGGAAAAAAGCCTTTTTTGTCGTCTGTGATAGATACTTTTTTGTTTTTCCCCTCTGTTGTAGTTCTAACTGTTGGGGCTATTAAATTTCCCAAATTTTTTGATTTCCTGAAAATAAATTTAGGAGCCTTTGGTAATTTTTCCCCAATGATTTTATCATGCTTCAAAATGTCCCAGTGTATTTTTAGGATTTGTCTAAACTGGTATTCTTTTTCATGATATTGGGTTATTATGGGTACATTGTCTCAATATTATCCTTTAGTGTGTTTTTCTCACTATCAGTGATTTTTTCTTGATTTTTTTGGATAAGTGATTGTCGTTGTATTTTCATAACCTCATTTTTAATTTCCTCTAATTTGGTGACATTGTACCCCTTTTCCAGGAATTTTTTCTGTAAGTTGTTGGCCTCTTGTTCAAACTGTTCCTTCAAAGTGCAATTCCTCCGTAGGCGGATGTTTTGGCTCCGTGGAATATTTTTGAGCCATACTGGGAGATGGCAACTATCTAAGGCAATAAAGCCATTACTATCTGTTGGCTTAGTGTATGTCTGGGTTAGTATTGTATTGTTCTGAATTTTAATAGTTAAATCCAGGAAATTGATTTCCTGGGTACTATGCATGGACGTGAACTGTAGATAAAAGTAATTTTTATTTATTTCATTAAAAAAGTTTAGTAGGGACGGCATCCCCCCTTTCCATATAATAACAATGTTGTCTATAAATCTTTGCCAGAGGACCAGGTTCGCACGGAGCTCGCCTTTGGGAAAGATGGTAAGCTCCTCCCACCTTCCCATATAGAGATTAGCGAAGCTCGGCGCGAATCTGGTCCCCATGGTGGTCCCCCACGTCTGGAGGAAAAAATTGTCCTCGAACTTAAAATAGTTGTGATTCAAAATAAATAAAATGCATTCCCCACGGAAGTCAATTTATTCTATTGGAATATTTCCCTCTTTGTTTAGGAAATGTTGGGCTGCTTCCTTTCCTTTGTGATTTTCTATCACCGTATATAGGGAAGTGACGTTGAGTATCCCTAAGATGTAATCAGGTTCCCATTTTACTGTTTCCAAAATTTGTAAGATATGTTCTGTATCTTTTTGTCATGGTCTTACCTTCTTGCTGTTCTCCTTCGTTTGACATGTGCTGGCGGCCATCTTGGTTTCTGGGTTTCTTGTAGCCTCCCACCCTGCGGCTTCTCCTTCCCACTGGGAGGAGCTGGATGCCTAGCTCATATATATAGGAGGTCTGTGGCTTCAGTTCCTTGCTTGGTCCTCCTGTGTTCACATGCTTCTAAGACTGCTGCTGCTTCTGGTTCCTGATCCTGGCTTCGTCTGACTACCCTGCTGGTTCCTGATCCAGGCTTCGTCTGACTACCCTGCTGGTTCCTGATCCAGGCTTCATCTGACTACCCTTCTGGTTCCTGACCTCTGGCTTCGCAAGACCCTGCTTCGGTTTAGCCATCCGTTTGGACTTTTGCCTTACAGCTTGGCTTTCAATAAAGCCTTCTTATTTCCACTTATCTCTTGTTGTACGTCTGGTTCATGGTTCCATGACATTAGGACCAAGCCATGAATTCTGACGGTACAGGGCCATCCTCGCTACCTACGCTGGTTGCCAGACTTGATCAGCAGGATCACCTGTTGGGTCGGTTCGCTGTGGCGTTGCAAACCCTGCTTGAACGCACTGCTCATTTAGCTTCCGTTGCCGATGGGTCGGTTGTCGCTCCTGGGCCCGCTCCTACTGCCGCTCCGGTTGTTGCGCCAGAGTCTACCCCGACACCTGTTGCTGCGCCTGCGGTGTTTCGGGGTATGACCGGTTCTGCCCCCCTTCCACATCGCTTTGGGGGAGAGCCAACTCAGTGCCGAGGTTTCCTTAACCAGGTGGACATTTATTTCAAGTTGCTGCCACATGCCTTTCCTACTGAGAGATCAAAGGTGGGCTTCTTGATCTCGCTGCTCTCGGACAAGGCCTTGGCCTGGGCCAGCCCTTTATGGGAGAACAACAATCCGGTGGTTGCCGAGTTTTCCGGTTTTGTTGCTTCTCTTCGGAAGGTATTCGATGTGCCGGCTCGTGCTGCCTCTGCTGCGAAGCTCCTTATGTCCATCAGACAGGGTTCACGATCCGTAGCTGAATACGCCATTGAGTTTCGTACCCTGGCAGCAGAGGTGGGCTGGAATAATGAGGCTCTGGTCGCTGCTTTCTCTCATGGTCTCTCGGATGCCTTGAAGGATGAGGTTGCAGCTAAGGACCTACCAGTGGAGCTCGAGTCTCTTATTTCTTTCCTGATTTTGATTGACACCAGACTCAGGGAGAGACCTTCCTTTAAGGAGAGCCTGCGGAGGTCTTCTAACAGATTGGCGCCTACGTTTGCTGTCCCACCCGTGCCTCCCTCTCCTCCCATGCCTCCTGGGGATGACTTGTCTGGGGGTGAACCCATGCAGCTGGGGTTTGCTCGCCTGTCCGAGGGGGAGAGGGTACTCCGGAGACGCGAGGGCCGATGCATGTACTGTGGTCTCGGTGGGCATTTTCGGTTGGCATGCCCGAACCGACTGGGAAACGCTCGCACCTGAGATCCTGTCGGGGGCAGATCTTGGGTGGAGTCTCCTCGTCCCCGGTTTCCCGTGTTGACAAACCACTGATCACTGTTGTCCTCTCCTGGGTCGGGGGCTCGGTGACGACCCAGGCGTTGGTGGACTCTGGTGCTGGTGGTTTGTTCATTGATAGTGTGTTCGCTGCCGCCAATTCCATTCCTCTGCAGCCTCGAGGTTCCCCACTGGCTCTTGAGGCGATAGCCGCCACACGTGACTCAGGAGACCCTTCCAGTGGGGATGGCCATTGGTGCCGTTCACAGAGAGTCGGTCTGTCTCCAGGTTATTTCGTCTCCACACTACTCGGTGGTCTTGGGGTACCCCTGGCTCCAGAAGCATAATCCGACTTTCGATTGGAGATCGGCCGAGATCCTCTCGTGGTCACCGCAGTGTGGGGCTAGTTGCATCCATGGGCCTGTCAAGTTGCTGTGTACTTCCTCGGAGTCTCTGTTGCCTCCTGAATACGAGGAGTACCGGGATGTATTCGATAAGGTGCGTGCGGTTGCCCTACCTCCGCACCGCCCATACGATTGTGCCATAGAGTTACAATCTGGTGCTGTTCCTCCTCGTGGCAAAGTCTATCCACTGTCGGTAGCGGAGAATGAGGCCATGGAGGAGTACGTGAGGGAGGCGCTTTCACGCGGACACATTCGCAAATCCTCGTCCCCGGCAGGGGCTGGATTTTTCTTTGTGAAAAAGAAGGGCGGTGAGTTGAGGCCTTGCATCGATTACAGGGGTCTCAATCGCATCACGATCAAGAACGCTTACCCGATACCCTTGATTTCCGAGCTGTTCGATCGCCTTAAAGGGGCCACGGTCTTTACCAAACTCGACCTGAGGGCGGCATATAACCTGGTAAGGATCAAGGCGGGCGATGAGTGGAAGACCGCGTTTAACACCAGGACCGGTCATTATGAATCCTTGGTTATGCCCTTTGGGTTGTGCAATGCGCCCGCAGTCTTCCAGGAATTCATCAACGATGTTTTCCGTGACCTGTTGCAGCAGTGTGTGGTGGTCTATTTGGATGACATCTTGGTATATTCTGAATCCATGGAGGCCCACATTCTGGATGTCAGACGAGTGTTGCAACGGTTACGAGAGAACAAGCTGTTCGGTAAGCTTGAGAAATGCGAATTTCACCGATCCCAGGTAACCTTCTTAGGTTACATCATTTCCGCTGAGGGGTTCTCCATGGATCCTGAGAAGGTTTCGGCTGTCTTACAGTGGCCCCAGCCCAGTGGTCTCCGTGCCCTGCAGCGCTTTTTGGGCTTCGCCAATTATTATCGGAAGTTCATCAGGGACTTTTCCATGCTAGCCAAGCCTCTCACGGATCTGACCAGGAAGGGCAGTAATCCCCAGGTCTGGCCGCTCGAGGCCATCCGAGCTTTTGAGGCTCTAAAGTCCGCCTTTGTGTCGGCTCCGATTCTGTCGCATCCCAACCCTGGGTTGCCTTTTGTCCTCGAGGTGGACGCGTCTGAGATGGGAGTAGGCGCCCTTCTGTCTCAGCGTAGAACACCAGAGGGTCCTCTGCTTCCTTGTGGGTTTTACTCCCGGAAACTGTCTTCCGCGGAGTGCAACTATCAGATTGGTGACAGGGAGTTATTGGCCATCGTGCAGGCCCTTAAAGAATGGAGGCACTTGCTCGAGGGCTCGGTGGTTCCGGTTCTCATCCTGACGGACCACAAGAATCTGACCTACCTCTCTGAGGCCAAGAGATTGACACCACGTCAGGCCAGATGGGCTCTGTTCTTGTCACGTTTTAATTACGTGGTCTCCTACCTACCCGGTTCCAAGAACATCAGAGCGGATGCCTTATCACGGCAGTACTCCGAGCTGTCCGGGGAGGAGTCGATTCCGACTTCGGTCATACCTCCGAATCAGATCCTGGCCGCCATTCGCACCAGCCTGACCTCTCCCCTGGGTGAGCAGATTTTGGCGGCTCAATCTGGTGCTCCCTCTGGGAGACCCAACGGCAGATGTTTTGTGCCTGAGGAGTTGCGCACTCGGTTGTTGCGAACCTACCATAACTCCAAGGCCGCGGGGCATCCTGGAAAGAATCAGCTGTCCTGGGCTGTTTCACGTCTGTTCTGGTGGCCTTCTCTACGTTCCGACATCGCCGCATATGTAGCGGCATGCTCCATTTGTGCCCAGAGTAAGTCCCCTCGGCACCTTCCGTTGGGCCTTTTGCGACCCATAGCCACCGGGGAGCGTCCATGGTCACACCTGGGGATGGATTTCATTGTGGACCTCCCTGCATCCCGAGGCCATACGGTCATTCTCATGATTGTGGATCGGTTTTCCAAAATGTGCCACTGTGTTCCTCTCAAGAAGTTACCCTCTGCACAAGAGTTGGCCACGATTTTTGCCAGGGAGGTTTTCCGGTTGCACGGTTTGCCCAAGGAGATTGTGTCGGATCGGGGGAGTCAGTTTGTGTCCAGTTTCTGGTGCGCCTTTTGCTCCCAGTTGGGGATTCATCTCTCTTTCTCCTCGGCCTACCACCCTCAGTCCAATGGGGCCGCAGAACGATCCAATCAGGCCTTGGAGCAATTCCTTCGTTGCTATGTCTCCGATCATCAAGACAATTGGGTTGACCTCCTGCCTTGGGCTGAGTTTGCCAGGAACACGGCGGTGAACTCTTCCTCTGGGACGTCTCCCTTCATGGCCAATTATGGGTTCCAACCTGCCGTGTTACCGGAGGTATTCTCTCCCCAGGATATTCCGGCTGTGGAGGATCACCTTTCCGTCCTACGTGCTTCTTGGGTACAGATCCAGAGGTCCCTTGAGGTCTCTGCGCAGCGCCAGAAACTCCAGGATGATCGCAGACGAGCGCCCGCTCCTTCCTATCAGGTCGGAGACCGCGTATGGTTGTCCACCCGCAACCTCAACCTTCGAGTGCCCACTCCCAAGCTGGCGCCTCGCTTTGTTGGTCCCTTCCGAGTGCTTCGCAGGGTAAACCTGGTAGCCTATGCCCTTGCGCTTCCTCCTGGCATGCGGATCTCCAACGTGTTTCATGTCTCCCTGTTGAAGCCACTGGTGTGTAATCGTTTCACTTCCTCGGTTCCTCGGCCTCGTCCGGTCCAAGTGGGCAATCGTGAGGAGTATGAGGTGAGCAATATCCTGGACTCACGCCTGGTCCGCGGTCGGGTGCAGTTTTTGGTCTATTGGCGTGGTTATGGTCCAGAGGAGCGTTCCTGGGTTCCCTCCGCAGATGTCCATGCTCCTGCCTTGCTTCGAGCCTTCCACGCACGCTTCCCTCAGAAACCATTCTTTACTCCGCGGAGGAGGGGCCCTTGAGGGGGAGGTACTGTCATGGTCTTACCTTCTTGCTGTTCTCCTTCGTTTGACATGTGCTGGCGGCCATCTTGGTTTCTGGGTTTCTTGTAGCCTCCCACCCTGCGGCTTCTCCTTCCCACTGGGAGGAGCTGGATGCCTAGCTCATATATATAGGAGGTCTGTGGCTTCAGTTCCTTGCTTGGTCCTCCTGTGTTCACATGCTTCTAAGACTGCTGCTGCTTCTGGTTCCTGATCCTAGCTTCGTCTGACTACCCTGCTGGTTCCTGATCCAGGCTTCGTCTGACTACCCTGCTGGTTCCTGATCCAGGCTTCGTCTGACTACCCTTCTGGTTCCTGACCTCTGGCTTCGCAAGACCCTGCTTCGGTTTAGCCATCCGTTTGGACTTTTGCCTTACAGCTTGGTTTTCAATAAAGCCTTCTTATTTCCACTTATCTCTTGTTGTACGTCTGGTTCATGGTTCCATGACACTTTTAGGTAGGCCAGCAATTCTTGGACATGTTTTTGAAGAATGGTGTCCACATTTTTAGACAGATTACTCGTTAGACTGCCTATACCACTAATTATTGGGCGCCCAGGTGGTTGTGAATCTGATTTGTGGATCTTAGGTAAATAATAAAAGCAAGATATGCGGGGATGTTTGATATTTATAAAATCTGCTTCTTCTTTGTTTAAGATACCTAGTCTCCTTCCTTTTATTGTCAATTTATTGAGTCTCGACTTGTATTAAGGCTGGTTACAGCCTGTATTTGTGGGCGGGGCTGCTGGCTATATCTTTCCACACGACCTCCCCCTGAGGACGGTCGCTTCATGCTGCTCTTTCTTGGTCCGGTCCGTCACTTCCGGTTCACGGCCACATCACTTCCGGGTAAGTCTCGGCGCTCTAGGCTTCCTCAGCTGGGGGCAGCGTTCGTCCGCCGCCCGGCCGGGCCCGGCCAGTCTTCCTCTCCCCTCCAGCTCCGGGGGAGCCTCCTCACTACAGGTGTGTTTTCTTGTCCGCAGTGGGGGTTCGGCGGGACCGGCACCCACGGCGCTTCAGGTGGGGCGGACCGGTCCGCTGGGCTCAGCCTGCGCCTCAGTTCCCTAGCAACCGGCTTGTTTGGGTTAGCAGAGCCCCAGATTCTGCCAGTATACAGCCACCATATAATGAAGATCACTTCATAGATACGCCTATAAATTCCCTGCTCTGCACCTGAGCAGCGTCTTCATGCTTCACAACGTGTGCCCCATTTACTTAGTAGACATGGTCCTGTAATTGTTGTGGCGAAATAATTGACCTACTACAGGCGACATCTTTTTAATAATTGAAAAAAAACTATGTTATCTCATGTTGGTGCAGGAAGGCCTTGTCGCCCTGCGCTCAGCTGAGGTGCGGTCTGGCCCACACACGGAGCTGCAGTATCTTGCAATAATACCAGTCTGCTTGAATGAATGGATGTATTTGTTTAGGGAACGTTTTCTGTGGATCGTTAAGCGCTCTGATTGCCTTCTGTCTACCACGTTCTCTTTTTCTTCTTCTTCTTCTTCCAATTTTAAATGCGTGATTAAATCCTATTTAAAAGACCGTATAACAGCTTCTGATTAACCAAGGTTCATATCTCTCTTGTTGAAAATTGCCTTTAATACACAATGTGGGTGGAGGCTGCAGTCCTATCACGTCAACCGGAAGTACTGATGCCGCTTCTGCCAGCGTTCTCTTAACAACCCGTCTCGCTTAGAACAATTCAGCAGTGATGGCTTCAGGTATGGTTTTATGGTAAACTACATGTGGGCAGCCACAGACATGGAGCTGTATGGCGAGATTTATCAGTGTGTGTATGCCAGTTGTACATTGTAGAGTATGATGTTCAGAATGATGTTCACTCCGGTGGGTGCTGCGGCCTCCTCAAAACTTAGAAGCTCCGCCCGCTTCATTATTGCAGCTCAGCTCCATTCATTTGAGTGAGACTGAGCTGCGCTGTGGCCACGTGACCAATGATTGTAATGTCAGAGGTAGAGGCCTAAGTACCCACCGGGGTGACACAGCCTCTTTAACAGCTGTTTGGTGTGGGTACAGGCTATGCACATGCCTGTGACACCTGTCGTGACGCCCTCCTGTTCACGCATACATCTCACCGCAGGTCATTCCACCCTCCTGAGTAGTGTTGAGCGCGAATATTCGAATATCGAATTTTTTTCGCGAATATCGGCACTTCGCTAATTCGCGAATATTTCGAATATAGTGATATAAATTCGATATTTCGAATATTCGTTTTTTTTTTTTTTTTTATTGTTATATTTTTTTCTTTGCCACTTCCCTAAAGTTGTTCTTACCTGTCCTTTGGATTCCTGGCTTCCTGGCTGCTCCAGTCAGTGCCCGTTGCCGCTTCTGCCGACTTCCATGCTCATGGAGCGTCCCCATCACCATGGGAACATCTCCATATACTAGAATGTACTGTCGGATTTGAGAATTACGTTGAAATCGCAATTCGATTTTTTCAAGTTATAAAATTCGAATTTCGATTTTAACTTAGCACTGCTATATGCCATATTAGTTAGCCTAATATGGCATATAGCAGTGCTAAGTTAAAATCGAAATTCGATTATTATAACTTGAAAAAATCGAATTGCGATTTCAACGTAATTCTCAAATCCGACAGTACATTCTAGTATATGGAGTCGTTCCCATGGTGATGGGGACGCTCCATAAGCATGGAATATGGCTTCAATGGCTTGGTAGAATTAGCGAATTGACGAATATATTCGTTATATTCCACAAAACGAATATAACGAATGTATTCGTCATATTCCACAAAACGAATATAACGAATGTATTCGTCATATATCACAAAACGAAGATAACGAAGTATTCTGCATCTTCATGTTAGCTACCTATTCATCAATTTCGCTAATTCTAGCAATGATATAGGAAAGTTAACTATAGAGACAGCTAAGTATAATTCGCTATGCGATTATATGACTGCTTTTTTTTATAAATAGTATAATTATAATAATTATCAGGTATTATAATTATTCTATTTATTTAAAAAAAAAGCAGTAATATAATCGCATAGCGAATTATACTTAGCTGTCTCTATAGTCAACTTTCCTATATCATTGCTAGAATTAGCGAAATTGATGAATAGGTAGCTAAAATGAAGATGCAGAATACTTCGTTATCTTCGTTTTGTGGAATATGACGAATACTTCGTTATCTTCGTTTTGTGGAATATGACGAATATATTCGTTTTGTGGAATATAACGAATATATTCGTCAATTCGCTAATTCTACCAAGCCATTGAAGCCAACCATATAGTAAACCAGGTCCAAGTTGGAATCGCAATTCGATTATGTCAAGTTATAATAATCGAATTTCGATTTTAGCTTAGCACTGTTATATGCCATATTAGGCTAACTAATATGGCATATAGCAGTGCTAAGTTAAAATCGAAATTCGATTATTATAACTTGAAAAAATCGAATTGCGATTTCAACGTAATTCTCAAATCCGACAGTACATTCTAGTATATGGAGATGTTCCCATGGTGATGGGGACGCTCCATGAGCATGGAAGTCGGCAGAAGCGGCAACGGGCACTGACTGGACAGCTAAGTTTAATTCGCTATGCGATTATATTACTGCTTTTTTTTTAAAATAAATAGAATAATTATAATACCTGATAATTATTATAATTATACTATTTATAAAAAAAAGCAGTCATATAATCGCATAGCGAATTATACTTAGCTGTCTCTATAGTTAACTTTCCTATATCATTGCTAGAATTAGCGAAATTGATGAATAGGTAGCTAAAATGAAGATGCAGAATACTTTGTTATCTTCGTTTTGTGATATATGACGAATACATTCGTTATATTCGTTTTGTGGAATATGACGAATACATTCGTTATATTCGTTTTGTGGAATATAACGAATATATTCGTCAATTCGCTAATTCTACCAAGCCATTGAAGCCATATTCCATGCTTATGGAGCGTCCCCATCACCATGGGAACGACTCCATATACTAGAATGTACTGTCGGATTTGAGAATTACGTTGAAATCGCAATTCGATTTTTTCAAGTTATAATAATCGAATTTCGATTTTAACTTAGCACTGCTATATGCCATATTAGGCTAACTAATATGGCATATAGCAGTGCTAAGTTAAAATCGAAATTCGAAATTTTATAACTTGAAAAAATCGAATTGCAATTTCAATAGGAGAGTAGCCTTTAAGTTAAAATCGAAATTCGATTATTTAAATCGCATATTAATCGCGATAACAAGAATAATGACGAATATTCGATTTCGACTAATATAAAACGAATATTCTATCGAATATTCGCGAATTTCGTCGAAATCGAATATGGCACCTGCCGCTCATCACTACTCCTGAGCACTTGGTTATAGCGCAGTGGTGTGATGCCGCGCTCCTGTGCACACGTGTGCGGCACCCCTATCTTGTGCCACCCTTCTGGGCACATTACACGGCTTAGCGGTGTTGTGCCACCCTCCATGCTCGGGTACCTGGCACAGCTGTCTCGTGCCGCCCTCCTGTGCACATGCGTGTGGCACTGCCATGTTTTTCCGCCCTGCCGCGTGTATGGGGGAGGGCGCGACAACCCTTAAACGGGCCCTTCCTTTCTCAGGTGCAGCGGCGGTTTTCCGGTTGTCTTATGTGCTGTTTCGGGCTCAGGGCTGTCTTCATGAGCTTGTTGTCTTTATCTAGGTGCTGATAAATTTTTCCAAAATGAACAGGGCGGCAGTACCGTCTGATATCCAGTCTTCCGGTTCGGCCAAGTTTCTGCTCAGCTTCCCGAATTTCTTCAGGTATCACGCACACGTCATTTTGTCCGTTTTCCATGCTTCTTGTCTCACTCTCACACTTCATCTGTAGTCTCCCTGGATCACCCAGGCTCGTTCCGTCTCTGTCATCCTGGATCTCCCAGGTACACGCTGTCTCTGGTACACTGTGTCTCTGTCATCCTGGATCGCCCAGGCCCACGCTGCCTCTGTCATCCTGGATCGCCCAGGCCCACGCTGCCTCTGTCATCCTGGATCGCCCAGGCCCACGCTGCCTCTGTCATCCTGGGTCACCCAGGCCCACGCTGCCTCTGTCATCCTGGGTCACCCAGGCCCACGCTGCCTCTGTCATTCTGGATCGCCCAGGCCCACGCTGCCTCTGTCATCCTGGATCACCCAGGCCCACGCTGCCTCTGTCATCCTGGATCACCCAGGCCCACGCTGCCTCTGTCATCCTGGATCGCCCAGGCCCACGCTGCCTCTGTCACCCTTCCTTGCTCCCCGTCCACGGTCCTCCGTTCCCCCATCTTCCTTCTCTTCCTGTCTCTCCTAAAGCGGTGTCTATTAAAATAACAATAATAAAATCGAATTGGTACAAGTACTTCTTCAGTACACTGGACCTGGGGGCATCTACAACTGTATTAGGTATAATTGCATGTATTGTTTTCTATTTTCATTTATTTCACAGTGCATTTCAGCCGAGGAGCCATGGTTGGCATCAGTTGGCAGGCACAGGGCTTGCCGGCCTGTTTTTCCATTCCGGTGGGAGTGGGCTGGTCTTGCTTCTGCTAGGGGGAGAGTTCAGGTATGAAGACAGAGAGGGGAGGGAGCGCATGCCAGAGCTTCTATTCCTGGGAACAGAACAAAAAAAGAAAAAAAAAAGGGTAGCCAACTCCATGAAGGTTGTCTTAGTAGTGGGGTTTAGTTGCCGTGCTATTTTCCGGTTTCCTAATGTACCATTTTGGGCACTCTTTTCTTAAAACAAACAGGGCTGCGGTACTGTCTGATATTCAGTCCTCCCGATCAGCCAAGTAGCCGCTCATCAGCTTCCCGAACTCTTCAGGTATCATGCATACCTCTTCTGTCTGTCTTCCCTGCTTCTTGACGCACTCTCACGTCATCCGAAGTCCCCTGGCGGGTCCGCCCAGGCTCGCTCTACCCCTGTCATCCAGGATCGCCCTGGCCAGTTCTGTCGTCCTGGGTCGCCCAGGCTCGCTCTGTCTCTGCCATCCTGGATCGCCCAGGCTTGCTCAGCTCCTGTCGTCCTGGGTCGCCCAGGCTCGCTCTGTCTCTGCCATCCTGGATTGCCCAGGCTTGCTCAGCTCCTGTCATCCTGGATCGCCCAGGCTTGCTCAGCTCCTGTCATCCTGGATCGCCCAGGCTCGCTCAGCTCTTGTCATCCTGGATCGCCCAGGCTCGCTCTGTCTCTGCCATCCTGGATCGCCCAGGCTCGCTCTGCTCCTGTCATCCTGGATCGCCCAGGCTCGCTCTGCTCCTGTCATCCTGGATCGCCCAGGCTCGCTCTGCTCCTGTCATCCTGGATCGCCCAGGCTCGCTCTGCTCCTGTCATCCTGGATCGCCCAGGCCCACGTTGCCTCTCTCATCCTGGATCGCCCAGGCCCACGTTGCCTCGCTCATCCTGGATCGCCCAGGCCCACGTTGCCTCTCTCATCCTGGATCGCCCAGGCCCACGTTGCCTCTCTCATCCTGGATCGCGCAGGCCCATGTTGCCTCTCTCATCCTGGATCGCCCAGGCCCACGTTGCCTCTCTCATCCTGGATCACCCAAGCTTGCCCTTCCGCTGTCATCCTGGACCGTCACTTTACTAACTACCCAGTGCCTTCCCGGCTCGCTCAGGTCATTTAACAGCCCAGCTCCTGCCTGAATCACTCAGGCCCTTGTTACCTCCCGTGTCGGTCGGTTCAATTAACTATTTCCCTCCTACAGCGTGGGTAGTCTTTTTGCCCACTTATTCAGGCCTACCCCGCACTGGCTCCGGGCACAGTTCAGCCAGATGGATCATGGAGGGTGATAGGCATCCCTCCCGACTCCACGCCAATGTACACCTCAGCCCCTGCCACAAGTATTAAGGCTGGTTACAGCCTGTATTTGTGGGCGGGGCTGCTGGCTATATCTTTCCACACGACCTCCCCCTGAGGACGGTCGCTTCATGCCCCACCCTCCCGACCCTTCTTTCTTTCATTCCACTCTCTTGGGTGGCCCACTTATTCAGGCCTACCCCGCACTGGCTCCGGGCACAGTTCAGCCAGATGGATCATGGAGGGTGATAGGCATCCCTCCCGACTCCACGCCAATGTACACCTCAGCCCCTGCCACAAGTATTGTTCTGTGAAATCATTCTTGATTGTTCTATATGTTTTTCTGTCCTTGAGTATCCTGTTAGATTCTTTTAGGTTAACATGTATAAATTTAGTATCACTATACCCCCTCCTTTGTCGGCCGGACGAATAATGATGTAATTGTTTGTTTGTAATTTTTTAATACTCATTAGTTCCTGTTTGCTAAGATTGTGCTTACGTAGTTTGTTATTTTTCTTTGACTTAATTTTCCTTAGATCCCTGGTGACTAGGGTTTCAAACGTTTTAAACGACTCTGAGTATTCGTTAAGTGGATTGAACAAAGATTTATTTTTTAGGCTACTTTCACACTAGCGTTCGGGTGTCCGCTCGTGAGCTCCGTTTGAAGGGGCTCACGAGCGGACCCGAACGCAGCCGTCCAGCCCTGATGCAGTCTGAATGGAGCGGATCCGCTCAGACTGCATCAGTCTGGCGGCGTTCAGCCTCCGCTCACCTCCGCACGGACAGGCGGACAGCTGAACGCTGCTTGCAGCGTTCGGGTGTCCGCCTGGCCGTGCGGAGGCGTGCGGATCCGTGCGGATCCGTCCAGACTTACAATGTAAGTCAATGGGGACGGATCCGTTTGAAGATGCCACAATATGGCTCAATCTTCAGGCGGATCCGTCCCCCATTGACTTTACATTGAAAGTCTGGACGGATCCATACGAGGCTATTTTCACACTTAGCTTTTATATGCTAAAATAATGCAGACGGATCCGTTCTGAAAGGAGCCTCCGTCTGCATTATTATGATCGGATCCGTTCAGAACAGATCCGATCGAACGCTAGTGTGAAAGTAGCCTTAGTTGGGTGTTTAAAAAGTTAGTCTCTGTACTTGTATTCTTATTTTCCTTGTTTGCTACCCTGGTAATGTATTTTGTCAACCTGATTGGTTAAATGATTTATTACAGTCAAGTTGTGGTTCTTTTTTCTTTAGGAAATATTTTTAGAATTTTTTTAGGCCTATAAAGGCGTCAAAAGGGTGGAATTTGGCGGAGGGTGCGAATTTTAGTCCTTTTTGCAGTAAATTTATGTCGCTATTAGTTAGTGTATACCTGCTAAGGTTAAAGATTTTTTGTCCTGTTATTTTGATTTCCTTTTTGGACAACTTTTTTCCCCTCCGTCCTCTTTTTGTTTGCGTTTTTCTTTTCCATTTCTTGGTTGAAAAAAATCCTTCCTTACAGATTTTTTCACTAGGCTGGTCTTCCCTGTATCCTGATTGGATGAATTTCTTGTGTTTATAGCATAATTAGATCTGTGGGATTTTTTAGGGTTATTCTTTTGGGCTACTTCACTATAACTCAAAAGGTGTAGCGCACCCTCAACTGTATTGTTTTCATCTGGGTTACATCTGTTGTTAGAAGTATCTTCAAGTGGACTGTATCTATTTAGTAATTCTAAGGGACTACTTGGGGTTGTTTCCACCTGTTGACTATTGCGAGTATGGACTGTTGGGGTGAGTGGGATAATTTTATCCCCTTTATTTTGTTTCTCCTTTATATGATGTTTCCTCAATATGTGGACTACTGGGGTGATTAGAATGATGTTATTTTCTTCTTCTATTGTTGTTACTGTACTAGTGTTGTGAAATGTAAAGTCACTTTTGCATGTGTCGTCACATTTAGTTTCATCTACCGTGTTCAGGGTGGATCTTTCTGACATTAAATTTCTGGTACCTGGTGCGGTTATTTGTGGAATACAATCTCTATTAAATTTATGTTTCTTCTTGCTTATTATCTCCTCTTCTTTCATTTTTATTCTATTTTTGATGGATCCCTGTAAGTGAATAATGTCCGGGAGGAGCTTACCATCTTTCCCAAAGGCGAGCTCCGCGCGAACCTGGTCCTCTGGCGAAGATTTATAGACGACATTGTTTTTATATGGAAAGGGGGGATGCCGTCCCTACTAAACTTTTTAAATGAAATAAATAAAAATGACTTTTATCTACAGTTCACGTCCATGCATAGTACCCAGGAAATAAATTTCCTGGATTTAACTATTAAAATTCAGAACACTACAATACTAACCCAGACATACACTAAGCCGACAGATAGTAATAGCTTTATTGCCTTAGATAGTTGCCATCTCCCAGTATGGCTCAAAAATATTCCACGGAGCCAATACATCCGCCTACGGAGGAATTGCACTTTGAAGGAACAGTTTGAACAAGAGGCCAACAACTTACAGAAAAAATTCCTGGAAAAGGGGTACAATGTCACCAAATTAGAGGAAATTAAAAATGAGGTTATGAAAAAAGAACGACAATCGCTTATCCAAAAAAATCAAAACAAAAAATCACTGATAGTGACAATAACACACTAAAGGATAATATTGGAGTTCAATGTACCCATAATAACCCAATATTATGAAAAAGAATACCAGTTTAGACAGATCATAAAAATACACTGGGACATTTTGAAGCATGATAAAATCATTGGGGGAAAATTACCAAAGGCTCCTAAATTCATTTTCAGGAAATCAAAAAATTTGGGAAAATGTAATAGCCCCAACAGTTAGAACTACAACAAAGGGGAAAAACAAAAAAGTATCTATCCCAGGCGACAAAAAAGGCTTTTTTCCCTGCAGAACATGCAAGGCCTGCCTAGCATCTAAACAAAAAGAGATTATTAAGGAAATTATTATGGATAACAATTCATACAAAATAAAAAATCACTTGTCCTGCTTTTCAAAAGGGGTCATTTATTATATAAAGTGTCCGTGCGGGAAAGTGTACGTAGGGAGAACAAAACGCGAACTGAAGGTCAGAATATGGGAACATGTAAAAAATATAAGTAAAAAATTTGTAGGTCACCCACTATCATGCCATTTCAAGGAGAAACATAAGGGCAAATTTGAAGGCTCATCCTTTGGGGGTATTGAGCAAGTTAGGGAAGATCCCAGAGGAGGAGACTATGTAAAAGCAATTTCCCGTAATGAGAGCGAGTGGATCTACAACTTAAACACCCTGGCTCCTACAGGCCTAAACCAAGAGATCGAATTATTCGCATTTTTGTAAATTTTCCCATATACATAGCAAGCAGTAAGACACCATGTAATGCCAATAATAAAAAAGCTATTAAAACAATCAGTCACTTTCCCATACAAGGAGTCTGATCTGGGGAGAAACAGTCTAAAAGAACCAAAAGTACTCAAATCAATTTAATATAAATCAAAAAACACCCCTGCACCCTCTTTTCTATGTCCCCTTATACCCTTTGAAGGTTTTGCATTGTTTCTATATTGTCCTGCAAACAAAGGACGTCTCCATGGAAACCAGCATGCTTAAAGATCGGCTAAGCAGGCTCTACAGCTATCCCTGAGGAAGGAATACGTCTATTCCAAAACGCGTCGGAGGATTTGTGGACCCTAGAGGCTTCCATAGCTTCGGGTGTGACGTCACATCACAGGTTTCCAGGACGACGAACCTAATACGGCTGCTCTGTGCGCGCGCAAGCTACTGGCCGGAGCTGCGCGTGCCAGGCAAGCTGATAACAGGACCAGATAGAGACAGCAACAGGATCATCACCAACAGTGGATTTCTGGAAACGGACCAAGCTGGGCACATAATTGTAAGTGTCTAGCACTCATATAACAGACCGCATTATTATTCACCGGTTATAATTGTTACATGCACTTTCGATAGACCAATAGTTTATACTTAAGAAGTGCTGTAATGTCATGGAACCATGAACCAGACGTACAACAAGAGATAGTGGGAATAAGAAGGCTTTATTGAAAATCAAGCTGTAAGCAAAAGTCCAAACGGATGGCTAAACCGAAGCAGGGTCTTGCGAAGCCAGAGGTCAGGAACCAGAAGGGTAGTCAGACGAAGCCAGGATCAGGAACCAGCGGGGTAGTCAGACGAGGCCAGGATCAGGAACCAGAAGCAGCAGCCGTCTTAGAAGCATGTGAACACAGGAGGACCAAGCAAGGAACTGAAGCCACAGACCTCCTATATATATGAGCTAGGCATCCAGCTCCTCCCAGTGGGAAGGAGAAGCCGCAGGGTGGGAGGCTACAAGAAACCCAGAAACCAAGATGGCCGCCAGCACATGTCAAACGAAGGAGAACAGCAAGAAGGCAAGACCAAGACAGTACCTCCCCCTCAAGGGCCCCTCCTCCGTGGAGTAAGGAACGGTTTATGAGGGAAGCGTGCGTGGAAGGCTCGGAGTAAAGCAGGAGCATGGACATCTGCGGAGGGAACCCAGGAACGCTCCTCTGGACCATAACCACGCCAATGGACCAAAAACTGCAACCGACCGCGGACCAGGCGTGAGTCCAGGATATTGCTCACCTCATATTCCTCACGATTGCCCACTTGGACCGGACGGGGCCGAGGAACCGAGGAAGTGAAACGATTACACACCAATGGCTTCAACAGGGAGACATGAAACACGTTGGAGATCCGCATGCCAGGAGGAAGCGCAAGGGCATAGGCTACCGGGTTTACCCTGCGAAGCACTCGGAAGGGACCAACAAAGCGAGGCGCCAGTTGGGAGTGGGCACTCGAAGGTTGAGGTTGCGGGTGGACAACCATACACGGTCTCCGACCTGGTAGGAAGGAGCGGGCGCTCGTCTGCGATCAGCCTGGAGTCTCTGGCGCTGCGCAGAGACCTCAAGGGACCTCTGGATCTGTACCCAAGAAGCACGTAGGATGGAAAGGTGATCCTCCACAGCCGGAATATCCTGGGGAGAGAATGCCTCTGGTAACACGGCAGGTTGGAACCCATAATTGGCCATGAAGGGAGACGTCCCAGAGGAAGAGTTCACCGCCGTGTTCCTGGCAAACTCAGCCCAAGGCAGGAGGTCAACCCAATTGTCTTGGTGATCGGAGACATAGCAACGAAGGAATTGCTCCAAGGCCTGATTGGATCGTTCTGCGGCCCCATTGGACTGAGGGTGGTAGGCCGAGGAGAAAGAGAGATGAATCCCCAACTGGGAGCAAAAGGCGCGCCAGAACCTGGACACAAACTGACTCCCCCGATCCGACACAATCTCCTTGGGCAAACCGTGCAACTGGAAGACCTCCCTGGCGAAAATCGTGGCCAACTCTTGTGCAGAGGGTAACTTCTTGAGAGGAACACAGTGGCACATTTTGGAAAACCGATCCACAATCATGAGAATGACCGTATGGCCTCGGGATGCAGGGAGGTCCACAATGAAATCCATCCCCAGGTGTGACCATGGGCGCTCCCCGGTGGCTATGGGTTGCAAAACGCCCAACGGAAGGTGCCGAGGGGACTTACTCTGGGCACAAACGGAGCATGCCGCTACATATGCGGCGATGTCGGAACGTAGAGAAGGCCACCAGAACAGACGTGAAACAGCCCAGGACAGCTGATTCTTTCCAGGATGCCCCGCGGCCTTGGAGTTATGGTAGGTTCGCAACAACCGAGTGCGCAACTCCTCAGGCACAAAACATCTGCCGTTGGGTCTCCCAGAGGGAGCACCAGATTAAGCCGCCAAAATCTGCTCACCCAGGGGAGAGGTCAGACTGGTGCGAATGGCGGCCAGGATCTGATTCGGAGGTATGACCGAAGTCGGAATCGACTCCTCCCCGGACAGCTCGGAGTACTGCCGTGATAAGGCATCCGCTCTGATGTTCTTGGAACCGGGTAGGTAGGAGACCACGTAATTAAAACGTGACAAGAACAGAGCCCATCTGGCCTGACGTGGTGTCAATCTCTTGGCCTCAGAAAGGTAGGTCAGATTCTTGTGGTCCGTCAGGATGAGAACCGGAACCACCGAACCCTCGAGCAAGTGCCTCCATTCTTTAAGGGCCTGCACGATGGCCAATAACTCCCTGTCACCAATCTGATAGTTGCACTCCGCGGAAGACAGTTTCCGGGAGTAAAACCCACAAGGAAGCAGAGGACCCTCTGGTGTTCTACGCTGAGACAGAAGGGCGCCTACTCCCGTCTCAGACGCGTCCACCTCGAGGACAAAGGGCAACCCAGGGTTGGGATGCGACAGAATCGGAGCCGACACAAAGGCGGACTTTAGAGCCTCAAAAGCTCGGATGGCCTCGAGCGGCCAGACCTGGAAATTACTGCCCTTCCTGGTCAGATCCGTGAGAGGCTTGGCTAGCATAGAAAAGTCCCTGATGAACTTCCGATAATAATTGGCGAAGCCCAAAAAGCGCTGCAGGCACGAAGACCACTGGGCTGGGGCCACTGTAAGACAGCCGAAACCTTCTCAGGATCGATGGAGAACCCCTCAGCGGAAATGATGTAACCTAAGAAGGTTACCTGGGATCGGTGAAATTCGCATTTCTCAAGCTTACCGAACAGCCTGTTCTCTCGTAACCGTTGCAACACTCGTCTGACATCCATAATGTGGGCCTCCATGGATTCAGAATATACCAAGATGTCATCCAAATAGACCACCACACACTGCTGCAACAGGTCACGGAAAACATCGTTGATGAATTCCTGGAAGACTGCGGGCGCATTGCACAACCCAAAGGGCATAACCAAGGATTCATAATGACCGGTCCTGGTGTTAAACGCGGTCTTCCACTCATCGCCCGCCTTGATCCTTACCAGGTTATATGCCGCCCTCAGGTCGAGTTTGGTAAAGACCGTGGCCCCTTTGAGGCGATCAAACAGCTCGGAAATCAAGGGTATCGGGTAAGCGTTCTTGATCGTGATGCGATTGAGACCCCTGTAATCGATGCAAGGCCTCAACTCACCGCCCTTCTTTTTCACAAAGAAAAATCCAGCCCCTGCCGGGGACGAGGAGACTCCACCCAAGATCTGCCCCCGACAGGATCTCAGGTGCGAGATCATGCCAACCGGACGGTTCGGACATGCCAACCGAAAATGCCCACCGAGACCACAGTACATGCATCGGCCCTCGCGTCTCCGGAGTACCCTCTCCCCCTCGGACAGGCGAGCAAACCCCAGCTGCATGGGTTCACCCCCAGACAAGTCATCCCCAGGAGGCGTGGGAGGAGAGGGAGGCACGGGTGGGACAGCAAACGTAGGCGCCAATCTGTTAGAAGGCCTCCGCAGGCTCTCCTTAAAGGAAGGTCTCTCCCTGAGTCTGGTGTCAATCAAAATCAGGAAAGAAATAAGAGACTCGAGCTCCACTGGTAGGTACTTAGCTGCAACCTCATCCTTCAAGGCATCCGAGAGACCATGAGAGAAAGCAGCGACCAGAGCCTCATTATTCCAGCCCACCTCTGCTGCCAGGGTACGAAACTCAATGGCGTATTCAGCTACGGATCGTGAACCCTGTCTGATGGACATAAGGAGCTTCGCAGCAGAGGCAGCACGAGCCGGCACATCGAATACCTTCCGAAGAGAAGCAACAAAACCGGAAAACTCGGCAACCACCGGATTGTTGTTCTCCCATAAAGGGCTGGCCCATGCCAAGGCCTTGTCCGAGAGCAGCGAGATCAAGAAGCCCACCTTTGATCTCTCAGTAGGAAAGGCATGTGGCAGCAACTCGAAATAAATGCCCACCTGGTTAAGGAAACCTCGGCACTGAGTTGGCTCTCCCCCAAAGCGCTGTGGAAGGGGGGCAGAACCGGTCATACCCCGAGACACCGCAGGCGCAGCAACAGGTGTCGGGGTAGACTCTGGCGCAACAACCGGAGCGGCAGTAGGAGCCGGCCCAGGAGCGACAACCGACCCATCGGCAACGGAAGCGAAATGAGCCGTGCGTTCAAGCAGGGTTTGCAACGCCACAGCGAACCGACCCAACAGGTGATCCTGCTGATCAAGTCTGGCAATCAGCGTAGGTAGCGAGTATGGCCCTGTACCGTCAGAATTCATGGCTTGGTCCTAATGTCATGGAACCATGAACCAGACGTACAACAAGAGATAGTGGGAATAAGAAGGCTTTATTGAAAATCAAGCTGTAAGCAAAAGTCCAAACGGATAGCTAAACCGAAGCAGGGTCTTGCGAAGCCAGAGGTCAGGAACCAGAAGGGTAGTCAGACGAAGCCAGGATCAGGAACCAGCGGGGTAGTCAGACGAGGCCAGGATCAGGAACCAGAAGCAGCAGCAGTCTTAGAAGCATGTGAACACAGGAGGACCAAGCAAGGAACTGAAGCCACAGACCTCCTATATATATGAGCTAGGCATCCAGCTCCTCCCAGTGGGAAGGAGAAGCCGCAGGGTGGGAGGCTACAAGAAACCCAGAAACCAAGATGGCCGCCAGCACATGTCAAACGAAGGAGAACAGCAAGAAGGTAAGACCATGACATGTAATATCAAACGAAGATAGAGGTATTTGAACAACCACTAAGCAATCACATATGATTACATGCCATGTATAGTATGATAGTATTAGCATCCTTAAAGGTAGGAATTTAGTCAGCGCAGGTTCTCCCTCTGTGCTTCTTTTTATACTAGGTCTTTTCCTATTCTGTGGGTCTTTTTTGGCAATTAACCCCACAGTAGAACCCTGCAGCGACGGGGCGCACACACAATTCAATAGTGTGGGCTCATTCTCCTACTTCAGTGCATCCAGACGGCAGCGCGAGTGTTTATTTATTGCTTCCAGAATATAAAATCAGTGTTACAGTCCTAACCTCAGTATCTGATAAAAGGGATTTAGGGGTCATTATTTCAGAAGACTTAAAGGTAGGCAGACAATGTCATAGAGCAGCAGGAAATGCTAGCAGAATGCTTGGGTGTATAGGGAGAGGCATTACCAGTAGAAAGAGGGAGGTGCTCATGCCGCTCTACAGAGCACTAGTGAGACCTCATTTGGAGAATTGTGCTCAGTACTGGAGACCATATCCCCAGAAGGATATTGATACTTTGCAGAGAGTTTAGAGAAGAGCTACTAAACTAGTACATGGATTGCAGGATAAAACTTACCAGGAAAGATTAAAGGACCTTAACATGTATAGACGAGACGGAGGGGATATGATAGAAACTTTTAAATACATAAAGGGAATCAACAAGGTAAAAGAGGAGAGAATATTTACAAGAAGAAAAACTGCTACAAGAGGACATAGCTTTAAATTAGAGGGGCAAAGGTTTAAAAGTAATAGCATGAATAGTGTTGATCACGAATATTCGAATTTCTAATTTTTATCGCGAATATATGTACTTTAAAAATTTGCGAATATTTTGAATATAGTATATAGTATTCGTAATTTAGAATATTACATTTTTTTAAAAATCAGTACATATGATTCCTCCCTGCTTCTAGCTTGTGGGCCAATGAGAAGGCTGCAGTATATTTGACTTTAGGAGTAGTGTTGTTTGCAAATTTTCGTAATGCAGATTTTTTTAATGCAAATTTTTCAACTTACAACTATTAGACCAAAAAGATTATAGCACTATATTAGCTAAATTGCTCTATATTCGTTATTTTTTTGAATATTCACTATATTGCTATATATTCTTGTTTTAGAACATTCCGAATATTCGAAAAAACGAAGTTATAGCAATATAGCGAATATTCGGGGAAAAAACTAATATAGAGCAATTTAGCTAATAAGCATTACTTTACTGAGAGAGTAGTGTATGCATGGAATAGCCTTACTGCAGAAGTGGTAGCTGCAAATACAGTGAAGGAGTTTAAGCATGCATGGGATAAGGCCATCCTTCATTTAAGATAGGGCCAAGGGCTATTCATAGTATTCAGTATATTGGGCAGACTAGATGGGCCAAATGGTTCTTATCTGCCGACAGTCTATCTTTCTATGTTTCTATATGTATGTAACAGATCCCCATGTTGAGTTAAAGATGTTTTTAGCTAGGACCTTGGATAACTACTTTTAATAATGGAGCAGAGATCTATATGTATCAGGTACATAGGTGTAGACACATTTGCAGACAGTCAGTCTACTCTAACCTCAAGACTGACCTACTTAATTACAATACACAAGATAACACTTTGGTCTATTATCTGAGTAAAGACACAGTGTCTACTTGTAAGCTATGTGACCAAGCCCCTGTTTGTGAGTGCATTAGCTTTTACTGTATATTGATTGGTTGCTGTAGCTTGTGTTCCTGCATAAAAGGCTGAGCTGAGGCCATCAATAAAGAGAGTTCTTCTTCACCCTCAATCTAGCCTTGTCTCTCTTTGGGGGTAACACATATACAGTTATCACACTAGTGCTTGGAAGAGCTTCTTCCCCTGGATCACTACTGTATGCTGAGAAGACTCCTCAACGATCGAAAAAAGGACACACTCCAGCGGTGGAAACCCCTCTATGCTCCGGGGGTAACCGCTACATTGGTGGCAGCAGTGCGATTGGTCCTATCTTCCCAGAGGAGTTACTGCATCCATGGAGAATCGGTATGAGAAACTGAAATGGCTAACATTGAAGGATTTGCTGGAGAGCCTTGGACGTTCGGCTAGCAACCGACCACAACAGGAACTCATAGCTGAATTGGTCGAATTGGACTAAAACAACACCATAGCTAGCTCCATCCCACCTAACAGAGAACCGGACGAGATCCAGAGAATCGTACAAAGGAGGCTGACACTTTATGGGCCGAATCCACCTGTGGAACTGGTAACCCAACTTCTCAACGCAGCGATAGAGGAGGCAGAAGAGAAAAGAGCCTATCACCTACAGATACTGATCGCTCAAAAAGACCAGAGAGCTCAACGGTACTACCCATTGTGACCCCCAGTGAGCGGAAAAAAAGTTACCATTTGCAGCATTTAAAACATACCAAGAGACATATGGGAAGATAGATGGATATTTGGCCGACTTTGAAAAGCAATGTGCGCTACATCAGGTACCACCTGAGAAATGGGTTACAATTTTGTCGGGCAAACTGTCGGGAAAGACCAATGAAGCTTCTCGTGCCATCCCAACCGAGAATGTTACAAATTATGCCACAGTAAAGGAAGCACTGTAACGGTATGCTGTAACCCCCAAAGCGTATCGGCGACGGTTTAGGGAGTCCAAACGGAAAGGAGGAGATTCCTACTCAGAGTGGGCCTGTATGCTACACAGGGCTGCATCCCATTGGATACAGGGATGCTAAGCCACCACAGGAGAATGAGTTTTGCAGCTGTTCCTGCTCGAACATTTTATAGGAGTATTACAACCGGGCCTGAAGGAATGGGTTCAGGATCGACGGCCACTCGCCCTACAAGACGCAGCGCACCTGGCAGATAATTATACAGATTCCCGACTGCCAGAACTTACTGCTGTACTTCCTCATCCCAACGAATACAAAACCGCCTCCTAGGGCAGAGTTCCGTGCTCCGGTCCCTCCAGTCCCGGCCCACTACTCCGGATCCCCCAGGTTCCAGCAAAACCAGTCCCGAGTATGGTGCCATGGATGCCAACAGCGGGGACACATCAGGAGCAACTGCGCCCTGGAACCCCCCAGGTCCAACTGGGAATGACCCTCCAACCAGCCCCAACCTACACAAGCTGCCGACTGTGTGGAAGCTGAAGCCTACGCAGAGGAATACTTAGGGGTCCTATATGAGGCCAACCCTATTCAAGCTGCCACTCACGACAACAGACAACAGCACTGCCAAGAGGTATTGGTCAATGGGCAATTAGCGCAGGGCTTGCAAGACTCTGGGGCCACCCTGACTCTCATACAGCGACACTTGGCCCACAACAATGATCACACAGGGAAGACTGTAGCCATCTGAGTCGCCGGAGGAGCTATTTATCGTCTTCCCACTGCCCGGGTTCTTACAAACTGGGGAGCTGGATCTGGTATTGTACAAGTAGGTATAATGAACAACCTCCCAGCTGAAGTTTTGCTGGGCAACGACCTTGGGCCCCTTACTGCAGCCTATGCTCCTACCGCAGCCACTCATCCAGTCACCACCCGTGCTTAAACCCGCACCGCAGAGAACAACTCACTGGTCAGGGAGACCCAGGTAAGACATACTGACTCCTTGACTAAGACATTAGCCATGACGACCCTAGCCTGGGATACCCCAGAAGAATTTTGTAGGGAGACTAGGGCTGACCCCTCCCTCCAGAAGTATCGGCTTAGGGCGGAGACAGGTCAGCCATGTTCAGAAGAGGAAAAATATGTATGGGAACAAGACAAAATATACCGGGTGTCTGAAATCCGTCATCCTGGGGGCACCCCTTCCCAGAGGTGCCAGTTGGTAGTTCCAAGAAAGTACCGACGGGAGCTTCTCCAAAGAGGGAATGACATTCCCTTTAGCAGGACATTTGGGAATGACTCGCACCTCTCACCGAGTAACCCAGCACTTCTTTTGGCCGGGTGTCTCCACAGATGTGCAACATTAATGCCGGACCTGCAATGTTTGCCAGCGGGTTGGAAAAAGGGGGGAAAACCCCAGGGCGAAGCTGCTATCCATGCCCATCATAGAAGAGCCCTTCAGCCAGATAGCATTCAACCTGATAGGGCCCCTCAAACGGCCTAGTCCATCTGGTAAACAATTTATCCTTACTGTGGTGGACTATGCCACCCGCTAACCCGAAGCCGTTGCCTCCAATATTCAGGCAGACACCATTGCCAATGCCTTGGTCTGGAGTGTGGGTTTCCCTAGGGAGATCCTCTCTCTAGTGTGGGTTTCCCTAGGGAGATCCTCTCTGACCAAGGTATCCTCTCTGACCAAGGGAGCCAGTTCACCGCTGAACTGACTAGCCAATTGTGGAAAGTCTGCCAAATTAAGTCCCTACTTAGATCCCCTTACCACCCCCAGACCAACGGCCTCTGTGAGCGCTTCAACGGTACCCTCAAACAAATGTTGAAAACATTCACAGATGAATACCGTGACTAGGAACGGTCCCTGCCGCACCTCCTTCTTGCATACAGAGAGGTGCCGCAGGAATCCACTGGGTTCTCTCCTTTTGAGCCACCGTACGGGCAAAGTGCGCAAAACCCCCTGGACCTCATCAGGAAGCACTGGGAGGGAAACACCGAACAAGAGGGAGCTCCCATCGTGTCATATGTGGTGCAGCTCTGGGACCGCATGGAACACCTGTCACGGATGGTTAAGGAAAACCTCCAGGCGGCCCAGGAGCGGCAGAGGGTATGGTGATTGGGGTGCTCACCAACGGACGTTCCAAGTAGGATAGAAAGTTCTAGTGTTGAAACCGACCAAATATGATAAATTGCAAGCAGCCTGGCAGGGCCCTTACACGGTGGTAGACCAACTCTGCCAAATCACATATGTAATCACCAGCGACAAAGATGAGAGGGTACGTAAAGCCTTCCACATTAATATGCTCAAAGCATATCAAGAAAGACTTGAGGACATAGCTGCCGTCTGCGCCCCAGCCACTGATGAGCCAGACAGCTTACTGTTACCTGACCTCTTGAGTAGACAGCCCCAGACCAATCCACTTAGTAAGATAAAACTAGGGGACTGACTGATGGCCACCGAGAGGGAGCAGATAAACTGCTTAATAGCCAGTAAGAGCCACACGTTCTCTCAAGAACCAGGGTTCACCACACTAGCTACTCATAGGGTAGAAACCATAGGCCAGGCGCCGATTAGGCAACCCCCATACGGGATACCTGACGCAGTCAGAGCCGGCATCAGGGAAGAGATACAGGAATTGTTGAGGCTAAGAGTCATTGAGCCCTCCGATAGTCCCCGGGCATCCCCAGTAGTCCTGGTACTAAAGAAGGATGGGACTACCCGATTCTGCGTGGACTATCGGCGGCTAAATGACAAGACTGTGACAGACTTGACAGCGGCGAATCAATGGATGTCGTGTATCTGGACTTCTCCAAAGCATTTGACACTGTACCACATAAAAGGTTAGTATATAAAATGAGAATGCTCGGACTGGGAGAAAACATCTGTATGTGGGTAAGTAACTGGCTCAGTGATAGAAAACAGAGGGTGGTTATTAACGGTACACACTCAGATTGGGTCACTGTCACTAGTGGGGTACCTCAGGGGTCAGTATTGGGCCCTATTCTCTTCAATATATTTATTAATGATCTTGTAGAAGGCTTGCATAGTAAAGTATCAATTTTCGCAGATGACACTAAACTGTGTAAAGTAATTTACACTGATGAGGACAGTATACTACTACAGAGGGATCTGGATAGACTGGAGGCTTGGGCAGATAAGTGGCAGATGGGGTTTAACACTGATAAATGTAAAGTTATGCACATGGGAAGGAAAAATGCAAGTCAACCGTACATACTAAATGGTAAAACACTCGGTAACACTGACATGGAAAAGGATCTAGGAATTTTAATAAACAGCAAACTAAGCTGCAAAAACCAGTGTCAGGCAGCTGCTGCCAAGGCCAACAAGATAATGGGTTGCATCAGAAGGGGCATAGATTCCCGTTATAAGAACATAGTCCTACCACTTTACAAATCGCTAGTCAGACCACACATGGAGTACTGTGTACAGTTCTGGGCTCCTGTAAACAAGGCAGACATAGCAGAGCTAGAGAAGGTCCAGAGGAGGGCATCTAAAGTAATAACTGGAATGGGGCAACTACAGTACCCTGAAAGATTATCAAAATTAGGGTTATTCACTTTAGAAAAAAGACGACTGAGGGGAGATCTAATTAATATGTATAAATATATCAGGGGTCAGTACAGAGATCTATTCCATCAGCTATTTATCCTCAGGACTGTGACTGTGACGAGGGGACATCCTCTGCGTCTGGAGGAAAGAAGGTTTGTACACAAACATAGAAAAGGATTCTTTACGGTAAGAGCAGTGAGAATATGGAACTCTCTGCCTGAGGAGGTGGTGATGGTGAGTACAATAAAGGAATTCAAGAGGGCTCTGGACGTATTTCTGGAGCTTAATAATATTACAGGCTATAGCTACTAGAGAGGGGTCTTCCTCTGGATCAACTTGCGGGATAACAGGCCGAACTGGATGGACAAATGTCTTTTTTCGGCCTTATGTACTATGTTACTATGTTACTAGATGCCTACCCCATGCCCCGAGTGGATGAGTTATTGGATCGCATTGCCAGGGGACGATATCTGACCACCATTGACCTCTGTATGGGGTACTGGCAGATTCCCCTGGCTGAGGAGGATATCCCCAAGTCGGCTTTTGTCACCCCGTTTGGCTTGTACCAATTTAGGGTCATGCCATTCGGGATGAAAAACGTCCCAGCCACGTTCCAACGCTTGGTGGATAGACTCCTTGATGGCTTCGCTTGTGCGTACCTGGATGACATTGCGATCTATAGTGAGTCCTGGGAGGAGCACTTGAAGCATGTGAGGGCAGTGCTGGATCAGATTCGGGCGGCTGGCCTGACCTTGAAACCAGACAAATGTCATATAGGCATGGCGGAGGTCCAGTATTTAGGCCACCAGGTTGGGTGTGGGCGGCCAGAGCCCGCCAAGATAGAAGCCGTCGCTAACTGGCCCACACCCCGGAACAAGACCCAAGTCCTGGCCTTCCTGGGGACAGCAGAGTATTACAGACTGTTTGTACCAGACTACAGCACCCTAGCTAAGCCCCTGACTGACCTCACGAAAAAGAACCTTCCCCGACGCTGACTAGTATTCCTTCTGAAAAGGACCCTCCAGGAGAGTGCACCAGCGGGCTCACAGTGCCAAGGATACAGACTTGATAAAGGGGTCCTGAGTACCCGAAATGCGTCGTCTTTTCAAAATAAAAAAATCTCGTATCCAAGCTCGGGTTGTGTTTTGCGCATTATGTCCATCGGCTCGCTGCACGAATCCAGTGCAGACGAGACCTTTTTATATATTCAAATTCCCTAACCTCTGACGGGTCTCACAGGTCCGGCAGTATTTTTGCACCTCAGCATGTAACCTAGGCAGGAAGAGAGCTCAAGACAACAGACTCCATGTCTTAGCTATCCCTAAACGGCCTAGTCCATCTGGTAAACAATTTATCCTTACTGTGGTGGACTATGCCACCCGCTAACCCGAAGCCGTTGCCTCCAATATTCAGGCAGACACCATTGCCAATGCCTTGGTCTGGAGTGTGGGTTTCCCTAGGGAGATCCTCTCTCTAGTGTGGGTTTCCCTAGGGAGATCCTCTCTGACCAAGGTATCCTCTCTGACCAAGGGAGCCAGTTCACCGCTGAACTGACTAGCCAATTGTGGAAAGTCTGCCAAATTAAGTCCCTACTTAGATCCCCTTACCACCCCCAGACCAACGGCCTCTGTGAGCGCTTCAACGGTACCCTCAAACAAATGTTGAAAACATTCACAGATGAATACCGTGACTAGGAACGGTCCCTGCCGCACCTCCTTCTTGCATACAGAGAGGTGCCGCAGGAATCCACTGGGTTCTCTCCTTTTGAGCCACCGTACGGGCAAAGTGCGCAAAACCCCCTGGACCTCATCAGGAAGCACTGGGAGGGAAACACCGATCAAGAGGGAGCTCCCATCGTGTCATATGTGGTGCAGCTCTGGGACCGCATGGAACACCTGTCACGGATGGTTAAGGAAAACCTCCAGGCGGCCCAGGAGCGGCAGAGGGTATGGTGATTGGGGTGCTCACCAACGGACGTTCCAAGTAGGATAGAAAGTTCTAGTGTTGAAACCGACCAAATATGATAAATTGCAAGCAGCCTGGCAGGGCCCTTACACGGTGGTAGACCAACTCTGCCAAATCACATATGTAATCACCAGCGACAAAGATGAGAGGGTACGTAAAGCCTTCCACATTAATATGCTCAAAGCATATCAAGAAAGACTTGAGGACATAGCTGCCGTCTGCGCCCCAGCCACTGATGATCCAGACAGCTTACTGTTACCTGACCTCTTGAGTAGACAGCCCCAGACCAATCCACTTAGTAAGATAAAACTAGGGGACTGACTGATGGCCACCGAGAGGGAGCAGATAAACTGCTTAATAGCCAGTAAGAGCCACACGTTCTCTCAAGAACCAGGGTTCACCACACTAGCTACTCATAGGGTAGAAACCATAGGCCAGGCGCCGATTAGGCAACCCCCATACGGGATACCTGACGCAGTCAGAGCCGGCATCAGGGAAGAGATACAGGAATTGTTGAGGCTAAGAGTCATTGAGCCCTCCGATAGTCCCCGGGCATCCCCAGTAGTCCTGGTACTAAAGAAGGATGGGACTACCCGATTCTGCGTGGACTATCGGCGGCTAAATGACAAGACTGTGACAGACTTGACAGCGGCGAATCAATGGATGTCGTGTATCTGGACTTCTCCAAAGCATTTGACACTGTACCACATAAAAGGTTAGTATATAAAATGAGAATGCTCGGACTGGGAGAAAACATCTGTATGTGGGTAAGTAACTGGCTCAGTGATAGAAAACAGAGGGTGGTTATTAACGGTACACACTCAGATTGGGTCACTGTCACTAGTGGGGTAACTCAGGGGTCAGTATTGGGCCCTATTCTCTTCAATATATTTATTAATGATCTTGTAGAAGGCTTGCATAGTAAAGTATCAATTTTCGCAGATGACACTAAACTGTGTAAAGTAATTTACACTGATGAGGACAGTATACTACTACAGAGGGATCTGGATAGACTGGAGGCTTGGGCAGATAAGTGGCAGATGGGGTTTAACACTGATAAATGTAAAGTTATGCACATGGGAAGGAAAAATGCAAGTCAACCGTACATACTAAATGGTAAAACACTCGGTAACACTGACATGGAAAAGGATCTAGGAATTTTAATAAACAGCAAACTAAGCTGCAAAAACCAGTGTCAGGCAGCTGCTGCCAAGGCCAACAAGATAATGGGTTGCATCAGAAGGGGCATAGATTCCCGTTATAAGAACATAGTCCTACCACTTTACAAATCGCTAGTCAGACCACACATGGAGTACTGTGTACAGTTCTGGGCTCCTGTAAACAAGGCAGACATAGCAGAGCTAGAGAAGGTCCAGAGGAGGGCATCTAAAGTAATAACTGGAATGGGGCAACTACAGTACCCTGAAAGATTATCAAAATTAGGGTTATTCACTTTAGAAAAAAGACGACTGAGGGGAGATCTAATTAATATGTATAAATATATCAGGGGTCAGTACAGAGATCTATTCCATCAGCTATTTATCCTCAGGACTGTGACTGTGACGAGGGGACATCCTCTGCGTCTGGAGGAAAGAAGGTTTGTACACAAACATAGAAAAGGATTCTTTACGGTAAGAGCAGTGAGAATATGGAACTCTCTGCCTGAGGAGGTGGTGATGGTGAGTACAATAAAGGAATTCAAGAGGGCCCTGGACGTATTTCTGGAGCTTAATAATATTACAGGCTATAGCTACTAGAGAGGGGTCTTCCTCTGGATCAACTTGCGGGATAACAGGCCGAACTGGATGGACAAATGTCTTTTTTCGGCCTTATGTACTATGTTACTATGTTACTAGATGCCTACCCCATGCCCCGAGTGGATGAGTTATTGGATCGCATTGCCAGGGGACGATATCTGACCACCATTGACCTCTGTATGGGGTACTGGCAGATTCCCCTGGCTGAGGAGGATATCCCCAAGTCGGCTTTTGTCACCCCGTTTGGCTTGTACCAATTTAGGGTCATGCCATTCGGGATGAAAAACGTCCCAGCCACGTTCCAACGCTTGGTGGATAGACTCCTTGATGGCTTCGCTTGTGCGTACCTGGATGACATTGCGATCTATAGTGAGTCCTGGGAGGAGCACTTGAAGCATGTGAGGGCAGTGCTGGATCAGATTCGGGCGGCTGGCCTGACCTTGAAACCAGACAAATGTCATATAGGCATGGCGGAGGTCCAGTATTTAGGCCACCAGGTTGGGTGTGGGCGGCCAGAGCCCGCCAAGATAGAAGCCGTCGCTAACTGGCCCACACCCCGGAACAAGACCCAAGTCCTGGCCTTCCTGGGGACAGCAGAGTATTACAGACTGTTTGTACCAGACTACAGCACCCTAGCTAAGCCCCTGACTGACCTCACGAAAAAGAACCTTCCCCGACGCTGACTAGTATTCCTTCTGAAAAGGACCCTCCAGGAGAGTGCACCAGCGGGCTCACAGTGCCAAGGATACAGACTTGATAAAGGGGTCCTGAGTACCCGAAATGCGTCGTCTTTTCAAAATAAAAAAATCTCGTATCCAAGCTCGGGTTGTGTTTTGCGCCTTATGTCCATCGGCTCGCTGCACGAATCCAGTGCAGACGAGACCTTTTTATATATTCAAATTCCCTAACCTCTGACGGGTCTCACAGGTCCGGCAGTATTTTTGCACCTCAGCATGTAACCTAGGCAGGAAGAGAGCTCAAGACAACAGACTCCATGTCTTAGCTATCCCTAAATGTCCGGCCAAGGGGGTGTCGTTAGCCAGTCGCAATAGCTCCCGTCTTTATTTCTGGGGTACAACTAGCTGTTTCTGGGGACCCTCTCGCTTTCCAATGGCCACCCCCCTCAGTGTAATGATAAAGAAACCCCCCCCCCCCATTCTATTCTGTCTTCCCCTAACCCCCCTGGATCCTTGCCCGTCCTGTCCCGATAACCAGCTAAAGTAGGGTCACTCTAGGTCTCTTGCTTAAGGTCGGAGGGAGAATCCTAGGACATGGGTTTGTCAAGTCGGGGTGACGTAGGAGGATTTGGTCTTACCTGGGTCCCCATAGGAGTGGAGTTGCCTTGAAGTGGGCTCTGTTGTCAGGTAGTCACGGCCATGGCGGTCTCTGGGGCATATGAGGAAGTTAAATGCCACAAATTATTCCCGAAAAGTACTTCCGCAGGTAACTCACAAAGTAACCCCACTTGCACTTATTGCACCCCAGAGTCCCAATCCAAGTGGACTCGGGTGGTGGATAAACATAGCACCTTGCCCCCTGCTACCCTGACTGTAACAGTCTGGCCGGTGCACACCAACTGGGGAATCATGTAAGGCTGAATGAGGGTAATCATATAGCCCTGGAATCGCGGATTCCCTGGGCAGGCTGCTCATTAACCCATACTGCCTGACGATGACTGGATCAGCCTCAAAAAGTTTGCCGCACTCTTCCTTAATATCTCGAGGGTTGGGCTTGTTCTGGAAACAATGAGCCTCCTCCGGCCTGGACGGATGAGCCGTCTCTCGGTACCTCATGCATCGGGGAGGACAATATCGCTGGAGATGACCCGTTTGGTTACAAGTATGGCACTTAGGTCTGGTAGGAGGGTTTGGCCGGGCTAAGGGTTTAGAGGTGGACCACTTAGGAGTTGGGTTAGAGGCTGGTAAACTCGGCCGATGTAGTGGATATTGCTCGCTTCTGCCTGGCCTGCGAGAATCCAGATGTTCATTGGCCAAAGTAGCCACTTGCTGTACAGTCCGTGGTTGCTTATCTCGCACCCAATCCCATACTACCGGAGGGGTGTGGTCAAAGAACTGTTTTAAGGGGGCGTGACCTGCCAAACATGGCGTGAGGACATCTGAGGTTTGAGCTCCCCTAACATCCTGCAGTTATCCTGCTCTCTAGACCAGACAGATCCTAGAGGAGTGCCATACTGCCAACAGAAAGGTCTTTGCACTCCCCCCGGACCCGTGACATGCCACCAGCAGCCTACCTCCTTCACCAGCGGCTTCGGTGAGCCGCGCTCTCTTCATTTGAACTGGCGCCCATCTTCCCGGCGCTCTCCACTTCTGGCGCCACACTCCTCGTTCCACCGCCTGAGACCTGGAGGAGATACCAATGTGGTGGCTGTGGCTAATAAACAGCGGGGGAGCTTCTGCCAGGGGCTGCTGGGGACGACGAGCGGCCATCTTGGCCACACATGGCACATATAAATACTGAAGAATTCCCTTCTGTGGAGCTCTGAGGGAGATTGGGGAACCTCTTCTGCCTCCTATTTATTCCTAATAAAGGGGCAGTGGGACCCAGAACCTGACTGAGCTGATTTAATAAAAAAATTCTGCTAAGCTGCTGTCTGCAGCCCCCTCTCCTACAGAGCTGTACACTCCATCTTGGAAGCCCAGTTAATATATCACCACTGTTCATTGAGGACCAGTAATTTTTAACTCTGAGGCCACACTTTTCCCAATCCACTGAATACATTTACCGAGTGGGATCACTAAATATCTAATCCGCATGGAGAGTGACCTAATATACCACACGTTGCTCTGTCTTTGGTTCTCCTGCACTTCTTCCCCGGAGGACAATGTTGCCAAGAAAATATATTCTCTCTAAGGGGAACCTGCAGCATATACCATATCTGAAACATCCTTATGGGCCGCAAAACCACATCCTTTACTACGCCTGCACCCCCGAAAGACAATATGAGTCAGACTGACCTAGACCCTGAACAAGGTGCCTCCATGGACACTGAGCCACAAACTGATAAGATAATGTCCGCTATATCAGCATGTCAGGCGGCGCTAACTGCGAAAATTGATCATTTACAAATTGATATTAACTGTCTTCGCCATGACATAGACAAAATGAGAGACCGCACAAAAGAGTTTGAGCGTTGCCTGGGTGAGGTAGAGGATTCAGCAGCTTCTACTTCTGAAACCACCAGGAATCTACAGCAACAGGTGAAAACCCTACAGGCCAGAGTGAAGGATGCAGAAAACCGCAATAGAATAAATAACGTTAGAATTCTGGGACTACCTGAAAGAGTGGAGGGCTCCACCCCGGAGATCTATGCTATCATCGAGCTTTGTGGTGGAAAGGGCCCATAGGATTCCCACAAGACCTCTTCCTCCGGGCTCTGCACCAAGGCCGTTCATCAGGAAAATACTGAACTATAGAGACCGGTATGCCATTCTAGCAGCAGCCAGGAGGAAATAGGACATTCAATATTTAAAAGTCTCCTTTTAGTCAGACTTCACAACTGAAGTACAAAAATAACAAAGGCAATATAACAACGTCCGGTCTCGCCTGCGTGAATTGGGGATCAAATATGCAATGCTGTACCCGTCCAAGCTGAGGATCCAGAAGGGGGATCGGGCCAGATTCTTCCAGACTCCGGAAGAAGCATCGAACTGGATTGATTGGCAGCATCCGAGATGAAGAGAGAACCACAGCTCTGCACACATTCAGTTAACGCAAACTACTTCCATTCATGGGGTTTCAGGGAGTGCTACTGCCCTTAGGGGCATTATTGTTCTTGTTTGGCCATGTGGCTGTGGTGATCTTAACTGGAAGTGGGATAACTTCTAAATAATTCACATCATAGGTATAGATAGAGGGTTAATCTTCATTACCAGTCAGCTTACTGTTTCAACTGTTCTAGAGTGTACTATTTAAATATCCCTCTATGTTCCTTAAGCTAAGCAGATAGCTCATTAGACTTCCATTACGGTTTACTAAGCAAGTTAGGGACAAATAGGCTCAGACGAGTTGGGGATGTTTGGGCAGGGTCGGATTGTGGTATGTAGTTCTAGTTTTTTATACCTTGGTGTGTTTGTGTGTGTGAATGGGGCAGCAACGCTGGGTGTGGTGGCACCCTCCTCCCGAATACCCACGGCCATATGCAAGTTAACCTCCTGGAATGTCAGGGGATTAAATGATAAGGTAAAGTGGTCCTTAGTGTACAACTGTATAGAAAAAAATATAACCTAGATGTTCTTATCTTCCAGGAAACTCACCTCCGCAGTAAAATAGTTTTGGCGCTTAAAAGACCTTGAGTAAAATATGTGTACCATGCGACCTATTCTAATTATGCCAGAGGTGTGTCCATACTCGTTAGTAAAGCATTGCCATTTCAGTTTATTTCTGATCGATCCATCTGGGAAATATGCACTCCTACAGGCCGCCATTAGAGGTTGTGTTTTGATTGCAGGGATACATGTCCCCCCACCTTTTGATAGGGAGGTATTAGATCAGATTATGGCCCAAGTGGCTGTACTCTCGACGACCCCGTTAGTTCTGTTGGGAGACTTCAATGCTATATTGGATAAACAATTAGATTACATCCGGCACCAAGGCATAACCTAGCATTACTTCATTGGGCACTGCACATAATCTCATGGAAATATGGAGGAGGTTGAATCCCGATAACTGACAGTTCTCTTGTCACTTGTCCTCTGTTCACTCGCTATCGCGTATAGACTTGGCATTTGCTAATCAGGCAGGACTTGTGTGGGTAAAGGCAGCTGAGTATCTACCTCGGGATATTTCTGACCATGCCCCACTTCAGATTATCCTTAAAAAGCCACTAAGCGACCCTCTCACTAGCTGGCGCCTAAATCCTGCTTGGTTGATGGTGCTTCCAGTGGAACAGAAATGAAGAGAGGAAATAGCGGAGATTTTGGAAATTAACACAGGTTCCTCCAATCCGTTGACAGAATGGAAAACGTGTATGAGGGGAGTGTCACAGCTGAGGATGGGGAAAACCCTCAGCCGTGCGATGCCAGAAGATGTTAACCACTGCTTGAGCAGGACGAGAGAATTAGGGAGCAGGTCACCTCCTAACGCATCCCTAATCCGTCCCTAACTCCTAGCTGCATGGGCCGACCTTGAAGGTAGGAGGGCCCATGCTCAGGAACCTCGGATCCCTACTCACCCTCCGACCGGTCCCTGAACTAGGAGTGAGGGTAATACGAACTGTTCCTTCTGGACATGGAGGAACAGGAGTCTCACTGGCCAAGCTGCAGGAAAATGGGGAACAGAAACAGGCCTATGGATATGGCAGCTGCTGCACTAGTTCCAGCCACCTGCCACAGCCTTGCTGACTGGATCCGTGTGCAGGCAAGCTGAATTCCACAACAATACAAATAGAACTCAGCACACACACATCCACACACAGGAACCCAGATCCATAGCTGCACGGAATAATAAAGGAAAACATAAACTGGACATCACACAAACTTAAACTTATGACCACAAGGGTGGCCCCCACTGGCAGGTGAAATAAGACAGGAGGCTACTCCAGCTAGCCATGGCTGAAGTACCCCTCAGACTGGAGATAAACACTGAAGCTTTATAGGCCCAAGTAGTCACACCCACACAGACACACCCAGTGATCACACACACAGAAGGGAATTAACCCTTCCAACACCAGGAAGTGTAGTGAGACAACATGAGGGGAAATATACACAAATACTCACTGCAGCTGTTACCGATGACAACGACATGTGTGGCAAACGTGACCTGGGAGCCGGCCAAAAGGCCGAGACACTGCCACCACATGTACATCAAACCAAACGTTGCCACGGGCAGCTACAGTGAAGGGAAAATATCACAGTGCACACCAAACATAAAACCAAGTGCACACCAGACATACAAAGTGCATACATACACACATTACCAAAGACCACCGCACGCATGGACAGCGAGCCGCCCAGCCACCAGCTCCGGCTGCTCCACTGGCCAACAACCACAAGTTGCCAGCGGCAACCACACGTGAGGCAAGATACTGGCCCTCACCTGTGATTGACAAAGAAAAGACCGAGGGCAAATGCATGCGGGTCTCAAGGAGTCACGACCATAACCATGGCCGTGACAGGGAGTCCTGATTGTAGCAATAGCAACACATAGGGCTGAACTACTCTCCACACATAAAAAGCTGGAGGAGAAATTGGTAACATGCTTACACTACCAACCCCACAGAAGAACATGAGGCAGTATGGCTCTCAGCTCAGAGGGTATACACCTTGCATTTGACGCAAGACGCACAAAAACGTGTGTTAGCACAGAAACTGTTCTTTTTTTTTTTAGGGTGACAGGAGTGGCAGAGCTTTGGCATATTTGTCGAAGACAGAAACCCCACAGACAGTGGTAGCAGTGGTCAGAAATGAGATAGGTGAGATTGTTACTACTCCAAAGGCTATATGTGAACAATTCGTTAAATACTATTGCACCCTTTACTCCTCTAAAATGTTGATACCATCGGAGGAGTTGGGGCGTTTCCTTGAGAATGCTCCCCTCCCCTCCTTAACTCAGTCATAGAAACAGGTACTGGATGTCCTCATTACTCCAACGGAGATCCAAACGGCCATCCTTTCTATGGCAAAGGGGAAGACCCCTGGTCCGGATGGATTTCCGGTTGAGTGGTATAAATTTCAGTTTGAGGACATTAGGCAAAGGCTGAGTAAGCTATTTACATATGCATTGGAGCATGGGTCGTTGCTCGCGTCCTTCACAAAGCTACAATAGTAGTGATTCACAAAGCTGGGAAGCTCCCAGATCAGTGTAGTTCTTATCGACCCATTTCATTGATAAACACAGATGCTAAGATCTTGGCTAAGGTTTTGGCAATCCGGCTATCATTGGTCATACTATCGATAGTTGGTACTGACCAGTCAGGTTTCATGCCAGGGAAAACCACTGATATAAACTTGAGGCGCCTGTTCACTAACCTCCAGGCTATCCATGACAATGGGGGCAGCAGAGCAATTGCCTCACTAGATAATAGGAAGGCTTTTGATTCGGTCGAATGGAGATTCATGTAGGAAGTGCTAAAGAAAGTTGGGATCCCCCAGAATTTTCTTAAGTGGCTACACTTGCTCTATATAAAGCTGACGGCCCAGGTAAGAGTTAATGGGTTTTTGTCCAAATCATTCTCACTGGGAAGGGGCACTAGACTAAACTTCCAGAACTCTCTTCTTTGCCAGACTTTGAATTCTGGCCGCAGAGAAGCATTAAATATCTTGTACGAAGAGAAAATATGGCAAAAGAAGATGGGAAGGCACTCATAGGGTAGTATGATTGTTAAAAAATATTTTGAAGTAAGACATCAATGGTTGTGCTCACCTTTTGGTGTTGTTCATACGCAGGCACTACACTTGTGAGGACAAGGGGTCAGTGCAGCCGGTATCTCTCAATCCTCGTAGGTGGAGTAGCCAGTTCTCCAGAGGAATTATATGAAACACAATGGTGGAGGGGGGAAAGGGTTGTGTACTGTGACAGTACACCAAAAGTGATACCTTCTGGCGCAAGGACACAACCTCAGTAGATAGATATAGGATCTTTTATTAGTGAGTGACAACTCGTTTCGGAGTCAATGTACTCATTTTTCGAGTCTAAAAAAATCGCAAAATTAATAAAAAGAAAAATGGTAACCAAAAAGAAAGTTATGTAGAGAAGTTATAGAAAAAAGTTATATATAACAATACATAAATACGTAATTTAAAGGATTTAAAAATATATATAGATACATATCACAATATGGAGGAGGAGAATAAATAATTTAAAAAAAGCTATCAATAAAATGCTATAATATGGATCCATAAAATGGATCAGCTTCATAGGTTTGAGGAGCTATCCTCTTAGGAAACACGCACACATGTGGCATTCCTCAAAAAATTGTCCCTTTGGTCCAAATATAGATCTCCCAAAACCATAGTGAACACTAATAGCACTTGAGTTGTTTTGAGTCACTGCATGATGATACCTGGTACTGCTTTATAATACAATGCACACCCCATCCATAAGATGAGACTTTTTCATCATCCGCTGTATATTCAAACTCCGCTGTACTACGTGAAATCGGTAGCCTCCCGCTCTCATCTTTGTATGTCTCTCACAAGTCTGTCAGTTATTGATTCACTTGCTAAATTGTTAACTTTGCACCATTCTTGTATCTGTGATGTACTCACTCTGTACTTAAAATTACTTTTGCGTGGCCTGCAAGCTTATACCTTGGTATCCTGTTACCTCCTGTTCATATTTGGAAATTTATAATAAAAAAAAATACAAAAAAAAATGCTATACTATGGTGAAATGTGGTAAAAGATAATATAATATATTCACAGATCCACGTTAAAATGCTATCAAAATGCATCAAAAGGGGCATAGATGCCCGTGATGAGAACATAGTCCTACCACTTTACAAATCATTAGTCAGACCACACATGGAGTACTGTGTACAGTTCTGGGCTCCAGTGAACAAAGCAGACATAGCAGAGCTGGAGAGGGTCTAGAGGAGGGCAACTAAAGTAATAACTGAAATTGGGCAACTATAGTACCCTGAAAGATTATCAAAATTAGGGTTATTCACTTTAGAAAAAAGACGACGAAGAGGGGGGATCTAATTGCTATGTATAAATATATCAGGGGTCAGTACAGATATCTATCCCATCATCTGTTTATCCCCAGGACTGTGACTGTGACGAGGGGACATCCTCTGCGTCTAGAGGAAAGAAGGGTTGTACACAAACATAGAAGAGGATTCTTTACGGTAAGAGCAGTGAGACTATGGAACTCTCTGCCTGAGGAGGTGGTGATGGTGAGTACAATAAAGGAATTCAAGAGGGGCCTGGATGTATTTCTGGAGTGTAATAATATTACAGGCTATAGCTACTAGAGAGGGATCGTTGATCCAGGGAGTTATTCTGATTGCCTGATTGGAGTCGGGAAGGAATTCTTTATTCCCCTAAAGTGAGGAAAATTGGCTTTTACCTCACAGTTTTTTTTGCCTTCCTCTGGATCAACTTGCAGGATGACAGGCCGAACTGGATTGACAAATGTCTTTTTTTGGCCTTATGTACAATGTTACTATGTTATGTACTATGTATAATATGGTCACATGTGATATAAAATAACATAATACATTCACAAATCCACATCCACTATATGATGCTAAAGAGGGCACAGGACGGCTGACATTAATAAGCTGTATTTTGTGAAGGTTCTCATTGACTTAATAAAACATTTTTATAACTACATAAATTAATTAATAAATAAATCAATAAATAAATAAATCTACGTATGTATAGTACCGGATTCTCACAAATTCAAGAATCAAAGATAAAAATGTATGTAAATTGCACATGATTCTCACAGTATACATAAGAGAGTAAAAAGAAGGGATAATTTGTGCATGACAAGTAAATAATTTGATTGTATAATTAAGAAGCATATATATGTAAATAAATTAGTATTATAAATAATGTAAATAAGCTGGTCCTGATACAAGCTGGTAATTGGGGGATATAAAGAATAAATAGCAAGGACATTCTACTTGATATGGACCTGGAGGATAAAGTAATGATGGGAGAAGAGGTCTGGTGTGTGGTAATAATCATTAAGGGATAATGGGATGAAATGGAGCTTGTGATACAAAGCCCCCAAAAAACGTTGGTAGTACCGTTGGGGTCCGTGCTGGAGCTTTTAGCGCGGTCTAGCACACCTGTGAAAAAGCGCTCCTAGAAAAGCAGGAGGGGAGGGGGTGGGGTTTGAGATTGACAGCTGCCCGGCGCGTGCGCACAGAGAGTGTGCCGAGCGCTGTGTTCGCTAAATCCTGCCTTCCCAGCGTGCGCACACAGGGAGGGGATCATAGCCCCGCCCTTGGAGCACATGCCATAGCTTAACCCATTCCTAGTCCTCCCCTACCTCCCTCCATTCATCACTCCAAATCTATCAAGGTTTCACTCTCTACTTTCAAGAGACAACCAATCCAGAGGCCTGCCTCAAGCGACCATACCATGTCATCTCTTATGGAGGCCGGCAATTCCTCTACTGACCATTTAAGTTCCCCCCCCCCGCAACTTTTGGCCCTCCCACCCATGTTCGGACATCATCTCCCACTTTGCCAACCCTTACTAATGCCTTGTACACTAGAAACCATGCCTAACTCAGCAGACGATTACAATCACTCTGCTCTGGATTCCATTGATCAGTCTTTTTTACCCTTACCCGGGGCCCTGACCCCGGAAGCAACATATGTTCTGCGACAACCTTCAGGGACCACAATGATCACAGACTTCTTCCGACCAGCCCCAAGCAGGGTGCTAAAAAGAAGAATAAGCTTAGAAGAGGACGACGAGGAAGGAAAGCGAGATGCAACGGGACCACAAACTATCATAAAAAAACAGTGACCAACACTGTAAGTCCCAAGAGAAACAAGAAGAGTCACTAGTCCATATTTTCAATCTATTCTTACATTTACTGAATGACGCTGAAACAAGCCTGTTACAAAAAGGCCTTTTGTTTTGCCCTACGGGCAAATTTAATGTATTTGAACTATTCGTGGATCTAAACACCTTCATCCGGAAAGTAACACTACATTGGCATTTTGAGATCCAAGCATTAAAACCCAAAACTTCACCGCAAATAACATTGGAAAATACCACAATAAATTCCAATGGAACACTGAAAGCTGTTAATACAGGGCTAAAACCGAAATCAATATTTAACCCCATACACCATAGGGGAAGCCATATAGAAACATTCTCTGCCCTCGTGCCCAAAGATCTCAGGACCATCAACAAAGGCCTGAATATTCCTGACACCCTCAATAAGAGGGAAAAGATTGCTCTAACAGACCTCATGACCAACGAGTTGTCAAGGAACCATGAACCAGACGTACAACAAGAGATAAGTGGAAAATAAGAAGGCTTTATTGAAAATCAAGCCGTAAGCAAAAGTCCAAACGGATGGCTAAACCGAAGCAGGGTCTTGCGTAGACAGAGGTCAGGAACCAGAAGGGTAGTCAGACGAAGCCTGGATCAGGAACCAGCAGGGTAGTCAGACGAAGCCAGGATCAGGAACCAACGGGGTAGTCAGACGAGGCCAGGATCAGGAACCAGAAGCAGCAGCAGTCTTAGAAGCATGTGAACACAGGAGGACCAAGCAAGGAACTGAAGCCACAGACCTCCTATATATATGAGCTAGGCATCCAGCTCCTCCCAGTGGGAAGGAGGAGCCGCAGGGTGGGAGGCTACAAGAAACCCAGAAACCAAGATGGCCGCCAGCACATGTCAAACGAAGGAGAACAGTGAGAAGGTAAGACCATGACAGTACCTCCTCCTCAAGGGCCCCTCCTCCGCGGAGTAAGGAACGGTTTCTGAGGGAAGCGTGCGTGGAAGGCTCGGAGCAAAGCAGGAGCATGGACATCTGCGGAGGGAACCCAGGAACGCTCCTCTGGACCATAACCACGCCAATGGACCAAAAACTGCAACCGACCGCAGACCAGGCGTGAGTCCAGGATATTGCTCACCTCATATTCCTCACGATTGCCCACTTGGACCGGACGGGGCTGAGGAACCGAGGAAGTGAAACGATTACACACCAATGGCTTCAAAAGGGAGACATGAAACACGTTGGAGATCCGCATGCCAGGAGGAAGCGCAAGGGCATAGGCTACCGGGTTTACCCTGCGAAGCACTCGGAAGGGACCAACAAAGCGAGGCGCCAGCTTGGGAGTGGGCACTCGAAGGTTGAGGTTGCGGGTGGACAACCATACACGGTCTCCGACCTGGTAGGAAGGAGCGGGCGCTCGCCTGCGATCAGCCTGGAGTCTCTGGCGCTGCGCAGAGACCTCAAGGGACCTCTGGATCTGTACCCAAGAAGCACGTAGGACGGAAAGGTGATCCTCCACAGCCGGAGTATCCTGGGGAGAGAATACCTCCGGTAACACGGCAGGTTGGAACCCATAATTGGCCATGAAGGGAGACGTCCCAGAGGAAGAGTTCACCGCCGTGTTCCTGGCAAACTCAGCCCAAGGCAGGAGGTCAACCCAATTGTCTTGGTGATCGGAGACATAGCAACGAAGGAATTGCTCCAAGGCCTGATTGGATCGTTCTGCGGCCCCATTGGACTGAGGGTGGTAGGCCGAGGAGAAAGAGAGATGAATCCCCAACTGGGAGCAAAAGGCGCGCCAGAACCTGGACACAAACTGACTCCCCCGATCCGACACAATCTCCTTGGGCAAACCGTGCAACCGGAAGACCTCCATGGCGAAAATCGTGGCCAACTCTTGTGCAGAGGGTAACTTCTTGAGAGGAACACAGTGGCACATTTTGGAAAACCGATCCACAATCATGAGAATGACCATATGGCCTCGGGATGCAGGGAGGTCCACAATGAAATCCATCCCCAGGTGTGACCATGGGCCCTCCCCGGTGGCTATGGGTTGCAACAGGCCCAACGGAAGGTGCCGAGGGGACTTACTCTGGGCACAAACGGAGCATGCCGCTACATATGCGGCGATGTCGGAACGTAGAGAAGGCCACCAGAACAGACGTGAAACAGCCCAGGACAGCTGATTCTTTCCAGGATGCCCCGCGGCCTTGGAGTTATGGTAGGTTCGCAACAACCGAGTGCGCAACTCCTCAGGCACAAAACACCTGCCGTTGGGTCTCCCAGAGGGAGCACCAGATTGAGCCGCCAAAATCTGCTCACCCAGGGGAGAGGTCAGGCTGGTGCGAATGGCGGCCAGGATCTGATTCGGAGGTATGACCGAAGTCGGAATCGACTCCTCCCCGGACAGCTCGGAGTACTGCCGTGACAAGGCATCCGCTCTGATGTTCTTGGAACCGGGTAGGTAGGAGACCACGTAATTAAAACGTGACAAGAACAGAGCCCATCTGGCCTGACGTGGTGTCAATCTCTTGGCCTCAGAAAGGTAGGTCAGATTCTTGTGGTCCGTCAGGATGAGAACCGGAACCACCGAACCCTCGAGCAAGTGCCTCCATTCTTTAAGGGCCTGCACGATGGCCAATAACTCCCTGTCACCAATCTGATAGTTGCACTCCGCGGAAGACAGTTTCCGGGAGTAAAACCCACAAGGAAGCAGAGGACCCTCTGGTGTTCTACGCTGAGACAGGAGGGCGCCTACTCCCGTCTCAGACGTGTCCATCTCGAGGACAAAGGGCAACCCAGGGTTGGGATGCGACAGAATCGGAGCCGACACAAAGGCGGACTTTAGAGCCTCAAAAGCTCGGATGGCCTCGAGCGGCCAGACCTGGAAATTACTGCCCTTCCTGGTCAGATCCGTGAGCGGCTTGGCTAGCATAGAAAAGTCCCTGATGAACTTCCGATAATAATTGGCGAAGCCCAAAAAGCGCTGCAGGGCACGGAGACCACTGGGCTGGGGCCACTGTAAGACAGCCGAAACCTTCTCAGGATCCATGGGGAACCCCTCAGTGGAAATGATGTAACCTAAGAAGGTTACCTGGGATCGGTGAAATTCGCATTTCTCAAGCTTACCGAACAGCCTGTTCTCTCGTAACCGTTGCAACACTCGTCTGACATCCAAAATGTGGGCCTCGATGGATTCAGAATATACCAAGATGTCATCCAAATAGACCACCACACACTGCTGCAACAGGTCACGGAAAACATCGTTGATGAATTCCTGGAAGACTGCGGGCACATTGCACAACCCAAAGGGCATAACCAAGGATTTATAATGACCGGTCCTGGTGTTAAACGCGGTCTTCCACTCATCGCCCGCCTTGATCCTTACCAGGTTATATGCCGCCCTCAGGTCGAGTTTGGTAAAGACCGTGGCCCCTTTGAGGCGATCGAACAGCTCGGAAATCAAGGGTATCGGGTAAGCTTTCTTGATCGTGATGCGATTGAGACCCCTGTAATCGATGCAAGGCCTCAACTCACCGCCCTTCTTTTTCACAAAGAAAAATCCAGCCCCTGCCGGGGATGAGGATTTGCGAATGTGTCCGCGTGAAAGCGCCTCCCTCACGTACTCCTCCATGGCCTCATTCTCCGCTACCGACAGTGGATAGACTTTGCCACGAGGAGAAACGGCACCAGATTGTAACTCTATGGCACAATTGTATGGGCGGTGCGGAGGTAGGGCAACCGCGCGCACCTTATCGAATACATCCCCGTACTCTTCGTATTCAGGAGGCAACAGAGAGTCCGAGGAAGTACACAGCAACTTGACAGGCCCATGGATGCAACTAGCCCCACACTGCGGTGACCACGAGAGGATCTCGGCCGATCTCCAATCGAAAGTCGGATTATGCTTCTGGAGCCAGGGGTACCCCAAGACCACCGAGTAGTGTGGAGACGAAATCACCTGGAAACAGACCGACTCTCTGTGAACGGCACCAATGGCTATCCCCACTGGAAGGGTCTCATGAGTCACGTGTGGCGGCAGAAGGGGTCTGCCGTCTCTCGCCTCAAGAGCCAGTGGGGATCCTCGAGGCTGCAGAGGAATGGAATTGGCGGCAGCGAACACACTATCAATGAACAAACCACCAGCACCAGAGTCCACCAACGCCTGGGTCGTCACCGAGCCCCCGACCCAGGAGAGGACAACAGTGATCAGTGGTTTGTCAACACGGGAAACCGGGGACGAGGAGACTCCACCCAAGATCTGCCCCCGACAGGATCTCAGGTGCGACGGTTCGGCATACCAACCGAAAATGCCCACCGAGACCACAGTACATGCATCGGCCCTCACGTCTCCGGAGTACCCTCTCCCCCTCGGACAGGCGAGCAAACCCCAGCTGCATGGGTTCACCCCCAGACAAGTCATCCCCAGGAGGCGTGGGAGGAGAGGGAGGCACGGGTGGGACAGCAAACGTAGGCGCCAATCTGTTAGAAGACCTCCGCAGGCTCTCCTTAAAGGAAGGTCTCTCCCTGAGTCTGGTGTCAATCAAAATCAGGAAAGAAATAAGAGACTCGAGCTCCACTGGTAGGTCCTTAGCTGCAACCTCATCCTTCAAGGCATCCGAGAGACCATGAGAGAAAGCAGCGACCAGAGCCTCATTATTCCAGCCCACCTCTGCTGCCAGGGTACGAAACTCAATGGCGTATTCAGCTACGGATCGTGAACCCTGTCTGATGGACATAAGGAGCTTCGCAGCAGAGGCAGCACGAGCCGGCACATCGAATACCTTCCGAAGAGAAGCAACAAAACCGGAAAACTCGGCAACCACCGGATTGTTGTTCTCCCATAAAGGGCTGGCCCAGGCCAAGGCCTTGTCCGAGAGCAGCGAGATCAAGAAGCCCACCTTTGATCTCTCAGTAGGAAAGGCATGTGGCAGCAACTCGAAATAAATGCCCATCTGGTTAAGGAAACCTCGGCACTGAGTTGGCTCTCCCCCAAAGCGCTGTGGAAGGGGGGCAGAACCGGTCATACCCCGAGACACCGCAGGCGCAGCAACAGGTGTCGGGGTAGACTCTGGCGCAACAACCGGAGCGACAGTAGGAGCGGGCCCAGGAGCGACAACCGACCCATCGGCAACGGAAGCGAAATGAGCCGTGCGTTTAAGCAGGGTTTGCAACGCCACAGCGAACCGACCCAACAGGTGATCCTGCTGATCAAGTCTGGCAACCAGCGTAGGTAGCGAGGATGGCCCTGTACCGTCAGAATTCATGGCTTGGTCCTAATGTCAAGGAACCATGAACCAGACGTACAACAAGTGATAAGTGGAAAATAAGAAGGCTTTATTGAAAATCAAGCCGTAAGCAAAAGTCCAAACGGATGGCTAAACCGAAGCAGGGTCTTGCGTAGACAGAGGTCAGGAACCAGAAGGGTAGTCAGACGAAGCCTGGATCAGGAACCAGCAGGGTAGTCAGACGAAGCCAGGATCAGGAACCAACGGGGTAGTCAGACGAGGCCAGGATCAGGAACCAGAAGCAGCAGCAGTCTTAGAAGCATGTGAACACAGGAGGACCAAGCAAGGAACTGAAGCCACAGACATCCTATATATATGAGCTAGGCATCCAGCTCCTCCCAGTGGGAAGGAGAAGCCGCAGGGTGGGAGGCTACAAGAAACCCAGAAACCAAGATGGCCGCCAGTACATGTCAAACGAAGGAGAACAGTGAGAAGGTAAGACCATGACACGAGTCCATTGTGATTAGAAGCGCTAACAAAAGAGGTGGTATAGTGATTCAGGATAAAAGTGATTATCTGACCGAAGCATACAAAATTTTGGAAGATGAAAAATATTTTCAAGTCTTGACTGAGAATTCGCTAAAAGAGGACACCAAACAACTGATACATCTACTGGAAACCACTGAAAACAACAAATTCTATAAAAAATTTAATAAAAAAAAGAGTACATCCTGGTGGACCACCCGAATTTGGCCCTATTTTATCATTTACCCAAGGTGCATAAATCCATCAACAATCCACCGGGGAGACCAATTATCTCCGGCATCTCCTCTTTAACCTGTAACCTATCACACTATATACACATTTTATTACAGAAATATGCAATTAAATTACTCTCGTATCTAAAGTTTAATTTCTCTCCTTAAGGAAGTCGAATGGAAAGAGTCTTACATTTGGGTAACACTAGACCTTTCAGCTCTATATTCCAACATTCCACATACAGCAGGCATAATTGCCATACAGGATGAAACCCTACCTGATTTACAGAGCCAGTTTATTTTGGAAGCGATAGATTTAATTTTGAACCATAATATCTTCACCTTGGAAAATAAAATATTCAAGCAAACAGAAGGGACCGCGATGGGTACACGATTCATGCTAAATTTTGTGAATTTATATTTGAAACCCAATATATTTACAATAAACATCCTTGGCACAACCAATTGATATTCTACAGGAGGTACATTGATGATTTGTTACTAATTTGGGATGGAAATATGGAAGATACTGTTAACTTCACGTCTCATCTGAACAACAATACCTTCAATCTTACTTTTACTGCAAACTACTCAAAGGTGGCCATAAAATACCTGGATTTGGTCCTATCCTCAAAAATAAAGGCCATAGAGACCAAAACATTATTTAAGAAAGTTTACGGTAATAGCTATTTAGATTACCAAAGTTCCCATTACAAAAAATTGAAAAACAATATTCAATTTAGTCAGTTCAAGTGTATCCACAGAAATTGTACTAATGATGAAGATTTTAAGAACCAAAGCCAGGTCATCAAAAGAAGATTCCAAAATAAAGGTTATCCTAGGGAGATCATAGAAGTAGCATACCAGCGAACCCAGGAACACACCCAAATAGAGTGTCTTACATCACGCAAAATTAAACTAGTTGACCCGAAGGCTACCGAAAACATTAAATCCACTTTCATCACTACATACAATATCAACCACAATATCCTGCGGAACACCCTCAGCAAGTATTGGCCCATCCTACAAGCGGCCCCTTTTTTTAAAAACACATCAATCAATACCTCAAATAACGTTCAGGAGGGCTCAAACTCTCAAAAATCTCATCGCTCCAAGCCGGTTACGGAACTGTAAAAAGAACATAACAAACCTCACCACCCTCTTTCCCCGATTACTTGGAAGCTATAAATGTGGGCATTGCCATTGTAAATGTTGCTTGAATATCTCCTCTCGGATCTCCAAGTTCACAAGTAGGACCAATCTTTTCTCAATTGGTCCTTGAGTTATGTTATTTATCTATTAGAGTGTACATGTGAGACTACAGTACATAGGCCGCACCACCCAAACTTTGAGGGAAAGGATCAATAAACATTGCTGGAATATAACAAATGGTTTTACCAAACATGGCGTATCTAGACATTTCCTTCAAGTTCACAATAAAGACCCTGCAAACCTCTCCATAACACCGATCAACCAAATCCCAGTCACCCATTCAAATCGTTTTCAGAAATTGAGACGAAAAGAAATGTTTTGGATCTTCAAGATGCAAACTATAGAACCGTACTGCCTAAACGAATCACTGGAGAGCAATTGTTTCTAACCAGTCCTTTTTTATTTACTGGTCCTTGGTCCTCACCAGTTCATTTACCTACCTGTTATAACTCCATTGATTGCGTTTGCCAACGTGCATGTTTCTCTTTTTTTTTTATATCTCCCCACATTGGCCCCACCAGGTCATCTCTCTTCCCTTCAATTCTACTATAGTGGCCCAGTTTATGGTCACTTTCCACTTCCCACTCCCCTTCCATCCGCATATCATTTTTTGCCTCATCCATTCTCAAATTTTTTCGCTTGCTATCCACTTAACCATTTTTCCTTAGCCCCCCAACAAAACTATGCTTCTGATCGAATTCTTCGGGGTCCTTATTCCTCATCCAACCACTCACTCCACTTAGCATCACGTCTGATTCTCCCCAAGCGGTCCCTTCAGGAGCTTAAGTTTTCCCCTTTTTGTCCCAACTAGTTACACTTTATGCCCCTGTCACTCTGTTATGTTTTCTAGCGAACACAGCGCTCGGCACACTCCCTGTGTGCGCACGCTGTGAAGGCAGGATTCCAGCGAACACAGCGCACGGCATACTCTGTACGCACGCGCTGTGTAGACAGTGACAGCTACGGTCCGACGGGTCGGGCAGCTGTCAATCTCAAACCCCGCTCCCTCCCCTACTGCTTTTCTAGGCACGCCTTTTCAAAGGCGTGTGAGGCTGCGCTACAAGCTCCAGCATGGACCCCACAGGTACTACCAATGGTTGTTTGGGGCTCTGTATCACAAGCTCCATGTCACCCCATTATCTCTCAATGACCTCCCACACACCAGACCTCTTCTACCACCATTACCTTATCTTCCAGGTCCATATCCAGTAGACTGTCCTTGCCTTTTATCCCTTATATCCCCCAATTACCAGCTTGTATCAGGACCAGCTTATTTACATTATTTATAATACTAATTTATTTACATAGAATGTGTCGGCAGATAAGAACCATTTGGCCCATCTAGTCTGCCCAATATATCTGAATCCTATGAATAGTCCCTGGCCCTATCTTATATGAAGGATAGCCTTATGCCTATCCCATGCATGCTTAAACTCCTTCACTGTATTTGCAGCTACCACTTCTGCAGGAAGGCTATTCCATGCATCCACTACTCTCTCAGTAAAGTAATACTTCCTTATATTACTTTTAAACCTTTGCCCCTCTAATTTAAAACTGTGTCCTCTTGTGGTAGTTTTTCTTCTTTTAAATATGCGCTCCTCCTTTACCGAGTTGATTCCCTTTATGTATTTAAAAGTTTCTATCATATCCCCTCTGTCTCTTCTTTCTTCCAAGCTATACATATTAAGGTCCTTTAACCTTTACTGGTAAGTTTTATCCTGCAATCCATGTACTAGTTTAGTAGCTCTTCTCTGAACTCTCTCTAGAGTATCTATATCCTTCTGGAGATATGGCCTCCAGTACTGCGCACAATACTCCAAGTGAGGTCTCACCAGTGTTCTGTACAGCGGCATAAGCACTTCACTCTTTCTACTGCTTATACCTCTCCCTATACACCCAAGCATTCTGCTGGCATTTTGTGCTTACATTGTCTTCCCACCTTTAAGTCTTCTGAAATAATTACTCCTAAATCCCTTTCCTCAGATACTGAGGTCAGGACTGTGTCAAATATTCTATATTCTGCCCTTGGGTTTTTACTCCCCAGGTGCATTATCTTGCACTTATCCACATTAAATTTCAGTTGCCAGAGTTCTGACCATTCTTCTAGTTTTCCTAAATCCTTTTCCATTTGGCGTTTCCCTCCAGGAACATCAACCCTGTTACATATCTTTGTGTCATCAGCAAAAAGACAAACCTTACCATTGAGGCCTTTTGCAATATCACTTATGAAGATATTAAACAAAATTGGTCCCAGTACAGATCCCTGTGGAACCCCACTGGTAACATGACCTTGTTTTGAATGTTCTCCATTGACTACAACCCTCTGTTGTCTGTCACTCAGCCACTGCCTAATCCACTCAACAATATGGGAGTCCATGCTCAATGACTGCAGTTTATTGATAAGTCTTCTGTGTGGGACAGTGTCAAAAGCCTTACTAAAATCTAGATATGTGATGTCTACTGCACCTCCACCGTCTATTATTTTAGTCACCCAGTCAAAAAAATCTATAAGATTTGTTTGACATGATCTCCCTGAAGTAAACCCATGTTGTTTTTCATCTTGCAATCCATGGGATTTTAGATGTTCCACAATCCTATCCTTTAATAGGGTTTCCATTAATTTGCCTACTATTGATGTCAGACTCACTGGTCTATAGTTGCTTGATTCCTCCCTACTACCTTTCTTGTGAATGGGCACGACATTTGCCAATTTCCAATCTTCCGGGACGACTCCTGTTACTAATGATTGGTTAAATAAATCTGTTAACGGTTTTGCCAGCTCACCACTAAGCTCTTTTAATAATTTTGGGTGTATCTCATCAGGTCCCTGTGACTTATTTGTCTTCACTTTAGACAGCAAACTTAGAACATCTTCCTCTGTAAAGACACATGCATCAAACGATTTATTAGTCATCCTTTCTAGTGGAGGTCCTTCTCCTTTTTCTTTTGTAAAAACTGAACAGAAGTATTTATTAAGGCAGTCGGCTAGCCCTTTATTCTCTTCTACATACCTTCCGTCCTTTGTTTTTAAATTTAGTTATTCCTTGTTTTAATTTCCTTTTTTCATTTATATATCTGAAGAATGTCTTATCCCCTTTTTTCATAGACTGAGCTAGTTTTTCTTCTGCCTGCGCTTTAGAAGTTCTTATAACCTGCTTGGCCTCTTTCTGCCTAATCTTGTAGATTTCCTTATCTTCATTGCTCTGTTTTTTTTTTATAATTACAAAATGCTAGTTTTTTATTTTTAATGGTTTGGGCCACTTCTGCTGAGTACCACAGTGGTCTCTTCTAGAGTTGAGTGAACACCTGGATGTTCGGGTTCGAGAAGTTCGGCTGATCCGATCCGAACTTCGTCCCGAACCCCTATGAAGTCAATGGAGACCCGAACTTTTCGGCACTAAAACGGCTGAAAAACAGCCCAGGAAAGGGCTAGAGGGCTGCAAAAGGCAGCAACATGTAGGTAAATCTGTCATGGAACCATGAACCAGACGTACAACAAGAGATGAGTGGAAATAAGAAGGCTTTATTGAAAATAAAGCTGTAAGGCAAAAGTCCAAACGGATGGCTAAACCGAAGCAGGGTCTTGCGAAACCAGAGATCAGGAACCAGAAGGGTAGTCAGATGAAGCCAGGATCAGGAATCAGCTGGGTAGTCAGACGAAGCCAGGATCAGGAACCAGAAGCAGCAGCAGTCTTAGAAGCATGTGAGCACAGGAGGGTAGTCAGATGAAGCCAGGATCAGGAACCAACAGGGTAGTCAGACGAAGCCAGGATCAGGAATCTGCAGGGTAGTCAGACGAAGCCAGGATCAGGAACCAGAAGCAGCAGCAGTCTTAGAAGCATGTGAGCACAGGAGGACCAAGCAGGGAACTGAAGCCACAGACCTCCTATATATATGAGCTAGGCATCCAGCTCCTCCCAGTGGGAAGGAGGAGCCGCAGGGTGGGAGGCTACAAGAAACCCAGAAACCAAGATGGCCGCCAGCACATGTCAAACGAAGGAGAACAGCAAGGAGGTAAGACCATGACAAAATCCCCTGCAAACAAATGTGGATAGGAAAATGAATTAAAATAAAAATTAAATAAATAAAAATTAACCAAAATCAATTGGAGAGAGGTCCCATAGCAGAGAATCTGGCTTCCAGTCACCCACCACTGGAACAGTCAATTCTCAGATATTTAGGCCCCGGCACCCAGGCAGAGGAGAGAGGTCCCGTAACAGACACTCTAGCTTCATGTCAGCAGAGAATTAGTCTGCATGTCATAGCAGAGAATCAGGCTTAACGTCAGCCACCAATGCAACAGTCCATTGTCAGATATTTAGGCCCAGCACCCAGGCAGAGGAGAGAGGTCCTGTAACAGAGGATCTGGCTTCATGTCAGCAGAGAATCAGTCTTCATATCATAGCAGAGAATCAGGCTTCACGTCACCCACCACTGCAACAGTCCATTTTCATAAATTTAGGCCCAGCACCCAGGCAGAGGAGAGAGGTCCCGTAACAGACAATCTGGCTTCATGTCAGCAGAGAATCGGTCTTCATGTCATAGCAGAGAATCAGGCTTCACGTCACCCACCACTGTAAGAGTCCATTTTCATAAATTTAAGCCCAGCACCCAGGCAGAGGAGAGAGGTCCCGTAACAGAGGATCTGGCTTCATGTCAGCAGAGAATCAGTCTTCATATCATAGCAGAGAATCAGGCTTCACGTCACCCACCACTGCAACAGTCCATTTTCATAAATGTAGTCCCAGCACCCAGGCAGAGGAGAGAGGTCCCGTAACAGACAATCTGGCTTCATGTCAGCAGAGAATCAGTCTTCATATCATAGCAGAGAATCAGGCTTCACGTCACCCACCACTGCAACAGTCGATTTTCATAAATTTAGGCCCAGCACCCAGGCAGAGGAGAGAGGTCCCGTAACAGACAATCTGGCTTCATGTCAGCAGAGAATCGGTCTTCATGTCATAGCAGAGAATCAGGCTTCACGTCACCCACCACTGTAAGAGTCCATTTTCATAAATTTAGGCCCAGCACCCAGGCAGAGGAGAGAGGTCCCGTAACAGAGGATCTGGCTTCATGTCAGCAGAGAATCAGTCTTCATATCATAGCAGAGAATCAGGCTTCACGTCACCCACCACTGCAACAGTCCATTTTCATAAATTTAGGCCCAGCACCCAGGCAGAGGAGAGAGGTCCCGTAACAGAAAATCTGGCTTCATGTCAGCAGAGAATCAGTCTTCATGTCATAGCAGAGAATCAGGCTTCACGTCACCCACCACTGCAACAGTCCATTTTCATAAATGTAGTCCCAGCACCCAGGCAGAGGAGAGAGGTCCCGTAACAGACAATCTGGCTTCATGTCAGCAGAGAATCAGTCTTCATATCATAGCAGAGAATCAGGCTTCACGTCACCCACCACTGCAACAGTCCATTTTCATAAATTTAGGCCCAGCACCCAGGCAGAGGAGAGAGGTCCCATAACAGACAATCTAGCTTCATGTCAGCAGAGAATTAGTCTGCATGTCATAGCAGAGAATCAGGCTTAACGTCAGCCACCAATGCAACAGTCCATTGTCAGATATTTAGGCCCAGCACCCAGGCAGAGGAGAGAGGTCCCGTAACAGAGAATCTGGCTTCATGTCGGCAGAGAATCAGTCTTCATATCATAGCAGAGAATCAGGCTTCACGTCACCCACCACTGCAACAGTCCATTTTCATGAATTTAGGCCCAGCACCCAGGCAGAGGAGAGAGGTCCCGTAACAGAAAATCTGGCTTCATGTCAGCAGAGAATCAATCTTCATGTCATAGCAGAGAATCAGGCTTCACGTCACCCACCACTGGAACAGTCCATTGTCAGATATTTAGGCCCTGGCACCCAGGCAGAGGAGAGAGGTCCCATAACAGAGATTCAGGCTTCATGTCAGCAGAGAATCAGTCTTCATGTCATAGCAGAGAATCAGGCTTCACGTCACCCACCACTGCAACAGTCCATTTTCATAATTGTAGGCCCAGCACCCAGGCAGAGGAGAGAGGTCCCGTAACAGACAATCTGTCTTCATGTCAGCAGAGAATTAGTCTGCATGTCATAGCAGAGAATCAGGCTTCACGTCAGCCACCAATGCAACAGTCCATTGTCAGATATTTAGGCCCAGCACCCAGGCAGAGGAGAGAGGTCCCGTAACAGAGGATCTGGCTTCATGTCAGCAGAGAATCAGTCTTCATATCATAGCAGAGAATCAGGCTTCACGTCACCCACCGCTGCAACAGTCCATTTTTATAAATTTAGGCCCAGCACCCAGGCAGAGGAGAGAGGTCCCGTAACAGAAAATCTGGCTTCATGTCAGCAGAGAATCAGTCTTCATGTCATAGCAGAGAATCAGGCTTCACGTCACCCACCACTGCAACAGTCCATTTTCATAAATGTAGTCCCAGCACCCAGGCAGAGGAGAGAGGTCCCGTAACAGACAATCTGGCTTCATGTCAGCAGAGAATCAGTCTTCATATCATAGCAGAGAATCAGGCTTCACGTCACCCACCACTGCAACAGTCCATTTTCATAAATTTAGGTCCAGCACCCAGGCAGAGGAGAGAGGTCCCGTAACAGACAATCTGGCTTCATGTCAGCAGAGAATTAGTCTTCATGTCATAGCAGAGAATCAGTCTTCATGTCATAGCAGAGAATCTGGCTTCACGTCACCCACCACTGTAAGAGTCCATTTTCATAAATTTAGGCCCAGCACCCAGGCAGAGGAGAGAGGTCCCGTAACAGACAATCTGGCTTCATGTCAGCAGAGAATCAGTCTTCATATCATAGCAGAGAATCAGGCTTCACGTCACCCACCACTGTAAGAGTCCATTTTCATAAATTTAGGCCCAGCACCCAGGTAGAGGAGAGAGGTCCCGTAACAGACAATCTGGCTTCATGTCAGCAGAGAATTAGTCTGCATGTCATAGCAGAGAATCAGGCTTCACGTCACCCAACATTGGAACAGTCCATTGGCATATATTTAGGCCCTGGCACCCAGACAGAGGAGAGGTTCATTCAACTTTGGGTAGCCTCGCAATATAATGGTAAAATGAAAATAAAAATAGGATTGAATGAGGAAGTGCCCTGGAGTCCAATAATATATGGTTAAGGGGAGGTAGTTAATGTCTAATCTGGACAAGGGACGGACAGGGCCTGTGGGATCCATGCCTGGTTCATTTTTATGAACGTCAGCTTGTCCACATTGGCTGTAGACAGGCGGCTGCGTTTGTCTGTAATGACGCCCCCTGCCGTGCTGAATGCACGTTCAGACAAAACGCTGGCCGCCGGGCAGGCCAGCACCTCCAAGGCATAAAAGGCTAGCTCTGGCCACGTGGACAATTTAGAGACCCAGAAGTTGAATGGGGCCGAAATATCAGTCAGTACGTGGAGGGGTGTGCACATGTACTGTTCCACCATGTTAGTGAAATGTTGCCTCCTGCTAACACGTGGCGTATCAGGTGGTGGTGCAGTTAGCTGTGGCGTGTTGACAAAAGTTTTCCACATCTCTGCCATGCTAACCCTGCCCTCAGAGGAGCTGGCCGTGACACAGCTGCCTTGGCGACCTCTTGCTCCTCCTCTGCCTTGGCCTTGGGCTTCCACTTGTTCCCCTGTGACATTTGGGAATGGTCTCAGTAGCGCGTCTACCAACGTGCGCTTGTACTCGCATATCTTTCTAACACGCTCCAGTGCAGGAAGTAAGGTGGGCACATTGTCTTTGTAGCGTGGATCCAGCAGGGTGGCAACCCAGTAGTCCGCACAGGTTAAAATGTGGGCAACTCTGCTGTCGTTGCGCAGGCACTGCAGCATGTAGTCGCTCATGTGTGCCAGGCTGCCCAGGGGTAAGGACAAGCTGTCCTCTGTGGGAGGCGTATCGTCATCATCCTGCCTTTCCCCCCAGCCACGCACCAGTGATGGACCCGAGCTGCGTTGGGTGCCACCCCGCTGTGACCATGCTTCATCCTCATCCTCCTCCACCTCCTCCTCATCCTCGTCCTCCTCGTCCTCCAGTAGTGGGCCCTGGCTCTCCACATTTGTACCTGGCCTCTGCTGTTGCCAAAAACCTCCCTCTAAGTCACTTCGAAGAGACTGGCCTGAAAGTGCTAAAAAGCCCTCTTCCTCCTCCTCCTCCTGGGCCACCTCCTCTTCCATCATCGCCCTAAGTGTTTTCTCAAGGAGACATAGAAGTGGTATTTTAACGCTGATAACGGCGTCATCGCCACTGGCCATGTTGGTGGAGTACTCGAAACAGCGCAACAGGGCACACAGGTCTCGCATGGAGGCCCAGTCATTGGTGGTGAAGTGGTGCTGTTCTGTAGTGCAAATGACCCGTGCGTGCTGCAGCTGAAACTCCACTATGGCCTGCTGCTGCTCGCACAGTCTGTCCAGCATGTGCAAGGTGGAGTTCCACCTGGTGGGCACGTCGCATATGAGGCGGTGAGCGGGAAGGCCGAAGTTACGGTGTAGCGCAGACAGGCGAGCAGCAGCAGGATGTGAACGCCGGAAGCGCGAACAGGCGGCCCGCACTTTATGCAGCAGCTCTGACATGTCGGGGTAGTTGTGAATGAACTTCTGCACCACCAAATTCAGCACATGCGCCAAGCAAGGGATGTGCGTCAAATTGGCTAGTCCCAGAGCTGCAACGAGATTTCGCCTATTATCACACACCACCAGGCCGGGCTTGAGGCTCACCGGCAGCAACCACTCGTCGGTCTGTTGTTCTATACCCCGCCACAACTCCTGTGCGGTGTGGGGCCTGTCCCCCAAACATATGAGTTTCAGAATGGCCTGCTGACGTTTACCCCGGGCTGTGCTGAAGTTGGTGGTGAAGGTGTGTGGCTGACTGGATGAGCAGGTGGAAGAAGAAGAGGAGGAAGCCGAGAAGGAGGAGGTGGCAACAGGAGGCAAAGAATGTTGCCCTGCGATCCTTGGCGGCAAAAGGACGTGCGCCAAACAGCTCTCCGCCTGGGGCCCAGCTGCCACTACATTTACCCAGTGTGCAGTTAGGGAGATATAGCGTCCCTGGCCGTGCTTACTGGTCCACGTATCTGTGGTTAGGTGGACCTTGCTACAGATGGCGTTGCGCAGTGCACACTTGATTTTATCGGATACTTGGTTGTGCAGGGAAGGCACGGCTCTCTTGGAGAAGTAGTGGCGGCTGGGAACAACATACTGTGGGACAGCAAGCGACATGAGCTGTTTGAAGCTGTCTGTGTCCACCAGCCTAAATGACAGCATTTCATAGGCCAGTAGTTTAGAAATGCTGGCATTCAGGGCCAGGGATCGAGGGTGGCTAGGTGGGAATTTACGCTTTCTCTCAAATGTTTGTGAGATGGAGAGCTGAACGCTGCCGTGTGACATGGTTGAGACGCTTGGTGACGGAGGTGGTGGTGGTGTTGGTGGTACATCCCCTGTTTGCTGGGCGGCAGGTGCCAACGTTCTTCCAGAGGCGGAGGAAGAGGCCGAGGCGGCAGCAGCAGAAGAGGTAGCAGGGGGAGCCTGAGTGACTTCCTTGGTTTTAAGGTGTTTACTCCACTGCAGTTCATGCTTTGCATGCAGGTGCCTGGTCATGCAGGTTGTGCTCAGGTTCAGAACGTTAATGTCTCGCTTCAGGCTCTGATGGCACAGCGTGCAAACCACTCGGGTCTTGTCGTCAGCACATTGTTTGAAGAAGTGCCATGCCAGGGAACTCCTTGAAGCTGCCTTTGAGGTGCTCAGTCCCAGATGGCGGCGGTCAGTAGCAGGCGGAGTCTCTTGGCGGCGGGTGTTCTGCTTTTGCCCACTGCTCCCTCTTTTGCTACGCTGTTGGCTCGGTCTCACCACTGCCTCTTCCTCCGAACTGTGAAAGTCAGTGGCACGACCTTCATTCCATGTGGGGTCTAGGACCTCATCGTCCCCTGCATCGTCTTCCACCCAGTCTTGATCCCTGACCTCCTGTTCAGTCTGCACACTGCAGAAAGACGCAGCAGTTGGCACCTGTGTTTCGTCATCATCAGAGACATGCTGAGGTGGTATTCCCATGTCCTCATCATCAGGAAACATAAGTGGTTGTGCGTCAGTGCAGTCTATGTCTTCCACCGCTGGGGAAGGGCTAGGTGGATGCCCTTGGGAAACCCTGCCAGCAGAGTCTTCAAACAGCATAAGAGACTGCTGCATAACTTGAGGCTCAGACAGTTTCCCTGATATCCATGGGGGTGATGTGACAGACTGATGGGGTTGGTTTTCAGGCGCCATCTGTGCGCTTTCTGCAGAAGACTGGGTGGGAGATAATGTGAACGTGCTGGATCCACTGTCGGCCACCCAATTGACTAATGCCTGTACCTGCTCAGGCCTTACCATCCTTAGAACGGCATTGGGCCCCACCATATATCGCTGTAAATTCTGGCGGCTACTGGGACCTGAGGTAGTTGGTACACTAGGACGTGTGGATGTGGCAGAACGGCCACGTCCTCTCCCAGCACCAGAGGGTCCACTAACACCACCACGACCATGTCCACGTCCGCGTCCCTTACTAGATGTTTTCCTCATTGTTATGGTTCACCACAACAACAAAAATATTATTTGGCCCAATGTATTGTATTCAAATTCAGCGGGATATAAATTTGAGGCCTAGTATTTAGGCGCTGGGTGACCGGTATGGATTTAGTGACAGAATTAGACTTGGAAATGTGAAGTTATTCTGAATGACCCTATGTGCACCGTGAATATTATATACCCTTTTAGGGATAGATTTCAAATAGCTCTGATATAGCAGAAACCACTAAATTATGAAATTGCTAAATTGGGAATTGTATTTCAACCCAGAACAAAAAATGTGCTTTGACGGACACTAAATAACTTGCCCATCCACAACAGGACAGCAGTAACGACAGATTTAGCGGGATATAAATTTGAGGCCTAGTATTTAGGCGCTGGGTGACCGGTATGGATTTAGTGACAAAATTAGACTTGGAAATGCACAGTAGCGTGTGTGTGAAGTTATTCTGAATGACCCTATGTGCACCTTGAATATTATATACCCTTTTAGGGATAGATTTCAAATAGCTCTGATATAGCAGAAACCACTAAATTATGAAATAGCTAAATTGGGAATTGTATTTCAACCCTGAACAAAAAATGTGCTTTATCGGACACTAAATTACTTGCCCAGCCACAACAGTACAGCGGTAACGACAGATTTAGCGGGATATAAATTTGAGGCCTAGTATTTAGGCGCTGGGTGACCGGTATGGATTTAGTGACAGAATTAGACTGGGATATGGCCAAAAAATAACCACACTATTGCTGGTTAAATGCACTTGGTGTGACAGCTTGACCAACCACACTACTGAGGGTTAAATGCACTTGGTGACGGTCGCAGCTTGCCCCTGATGTAATATATGGCCAAAAAATGAACAGACTATTGCTGGTTAAATGCACTTGGTGTGACAGCTTCACCCTGATGTAGGCTTTAGCCAAAAAACAACCACACTATTGAGGGTTAAATGCACTTGGTGACAGGCGCAGCTTGCCCCTGATGTAGTATATGGCCAAAAAATGAACAGACTATTGCTGGTTAAATGCACTTGGTGTGACAGCTTGACCAACCACACTACTGAGGGTTAAATACACTTGGTGACGGGCGCAGCTTGCCCCTGATGTAGTATATGGCCAAAAAATGAACAGATTATTGCTGGTTAAATGCACTTGGTGTGACAGCTTGACCAACCACACTACTGAGGGTTAAATGCACTTGGTGACGGGCGCAGCTTGCCCCTGATGTAGTATATGGCCAAAAAATGAACAGACTATTGCTGGTTAAATGCACTTGGTGTGACAGCTTGACCAACCACACTACTGAGGGTTAAATGCACTTGGTGACAGGCGCAGCTTGCCCCTGATGTAGTATATGGCCAAAAAATAAACAGACTATTGCTGGTTAAATGCACTTGGTGTGACAGCTTCACTCTGATGTAGGCTTTAGCCAAAAAACAACCACACCATTGAGGGTTAAATGCACTTGGTCGCAGCTTGGATGCACTTGGTCGCAGCACCGCACAAGACACAAAATGGCCGCCGATCACCCCAGAAAAAAGTGACTGACAAACAGTTTGGGCAGCCTAAAAACAGTGAGCAATTGAATTTCAGCAGCTCAATGATGCACAGCTGCAGATCGATCGATTAATCAAGTCCTTTGGAGGAGTTAATCTGCCTAATCTCGCCCTACTGTCGCAGCCGCAACCTCTCCCTACGCTAATCAGAGCAGAGTGACGGGCGGCGCTATGTGACTCCAGCTTAAATAGAGGCTGGGTCACATGGTGCTCTGGCCAATCACAGCCATGCCAATAGTAGGCATGGCTGTGACGGCCTCTTGGGGCAAGTAGTATGATGCTTGTTGATTGGCTGCTTTGCAGCCTTTCAAAAAGCGCCAAGAAAGCGTCACAAAAGCGCCAAGAAAGCGACGAACACCGAACCCGAACCCGGACTTTTACGAAAATGTCCGGGTTCGGGTCCGTGTCACGGACACCCCAAAATTCGGTACGAACCCGAACTATACAGTTCGAGTTCGCTCATCCCTAGTCTCTTTCTTTTTTTGCTTTTATTGACAAGTCTAATGCAATTTTCTGTTGCCTTCAATAATGCACCTTTTAAGTAGTCCCATTTCTCCTGGACTCCATGTAATCCGTTCCAGTCTGATAAGGACTCATTTATGACTAATTTCATTTTTGAAAAGTCTGTTTTTCTAAAATCTAAAACTTTTGTTTTTGTGTGGTGGGACTCTTTTACAGTTCTTATATTAAACCACACTGACTGGTGATCACTAGATCCCAAGGTTTCGCCTACAATGACATCATATACAGAATCCCCATTTGTGAATACCAAATCCAAAATGGCCTCCCTCCGGGTTGGCTCCTCAACCATTTGTTGTAGGTATAACCCCAGTTATTCACTTGTCTTGCACAAATTATCCCTTCTTTTTACCATCTTATGTATATTGTGAGAATCATGTGCAATTTACATACATTTTTATCTTTGATTCATGAATTTGTGAGAATCCGGTACTATACATACGTACATTTATTTATTTATTAATTTATGTGGTTATAAAAATGTTTTATTAAAGGGACTCTGTCACCAGTTTCTAACCCCCCCTTTTAAAACTATTGTTCTCTCCATGGTGCCCTTGTCATTACAAAGCTGTTGTTATAAGATAAATCCGGCTTGTAGTTTTGATAAAAATCGCTTTTATCTAACCTGTCAATCCTCTGGATAAGGTGCCCAGGGCGTTTCTGAAGGTCTGAATCTGCCGCTTTTCGCCGCCGCCGTTGGTGCCCAGCTCCTCCCATGATCCTTTCAGCGCCACCTCGATGTAATGAAATCCGCCTCCGGCTCTCCTCAGTGCCCCCTCCTCCTTTTCAAAGATCCCGCGCGTGCGCACAGGCCTTTGCCTGATGCGCCCGTGCGGACTTTTAGATTCTGCCTCGTTGAGCGAAGTGCGCATGCACGCGCACGCGCGCGAACATGCGCGAACGCGCGCGAATGCGCGAATGTGCACTTCGCTCCACGAGGCAGAATCTAAAAGTCCGCACGGGCGCATCAGGCACAGGCCTGTGCGCACGCGCGGGATCTTTGAAAAGGAGGAGGGGGCACTGAGGAGAGCCGGAGGCGGATTTCATTACACCGAGGTGGCGCTGAAAGGATCATGGGAGGAGCTGGGCACCAACGGCGGCGGCGAAAAGCGGCAGATCTGAATCTGGGCACCTTATCCAGGGCACCTTATCCAGAGGGGCACCTTATCCAGAGGATTGACAGGTTAGATAAAAGCGATTTTTATCAAAACTACAAGCCGGATTTATCTTATAACAACAGCTTTGTAATGACAAGGGCACCATGGAGAGAAGAATAGTTTTAAAAGGGGGGGTTAGAAACTGGTGACAGAGTCCCTTTAAGTCAATGAGAACCTTCACCAAATATAGCTTATTAATGTCAGCCGTCCTGTGCCCTCTTTAGCATCATATAGTGGATGTGGATTTGTGAATGTATTATGTTACTTTATATCGCATTTGACCATATTATGGTATTTTATTGATAGCATTTTAATGTGGATCTGTGAATATATTATATTATCTTTTATTACATTTGACCATATTATAGCATTTTATTGATAACATTTTTTTAATTATTATTTACTCTCCTCCATATTGTGATATGTATATATAGAGTTGCAAGAAAAAGTATGTGAACCCTTTGAAATTATTAGGATTTCTGCACAAATTGGTCATAAAATGTGATCTGATCTTCATCTAAGTCACAACAATAGATAATCCCAGTCTGCTTAAAATAATAACACACAAAGGATTAAATGTTACCATGTTTTTATTGAACACACCATGTAAACATTCACAGTGCAGGTGGAAAAAGTATGTGAACACTTGGATTTAATAACTGGTTGAACCTCCTTTGGCAGCAATAACTTCAACCAAACGTTTCCTGTAGTTGCAGATCAGACGTGCACGGTCAGGAGTAATTCTTGACCATTCCTCTTTACAGAACTGTTTCCGTTCAGCAATGTTCTTGGGATGTCTGGTGGCGTGAATCACTTTCTTGAGGTCATGCCACAGCATCTCAATCGGGTTGAGGTCAGGACTCTGACTGGGCCACTCCAGAAGGCGTATTTTCTTCTGTTTAAGCCATTCTGTTGTTGATTTACTTCTATGCTTTGGGTCGTTGTCCTGTTGCAACACCCATCTTCTGCTGAGCTTCAGCTGGTGGACAGATGGCTTTAAGTTCTCCTGCAAAATGTCTTGATAAACTAGGGAATTCATTTTTCCTTCGATGATAGCAATCCATCCAGGCCCTGACGCAGCAAAGCAGCCCCAAACCATGATGCCCCCACCACCATACTTCACAGTTGGGATGAGGTTTTGATGTTGGTGTCCTGTGCCTCTTTTTCTCCACACATAGTGTTGTGTGTTTCTTCCAAGTAACTCAACTTTGGTTTCATCTGTCTACAGAATATTTTGCCAGTACTGCTGTGGAACATCCAGGTGCTCTTGTGCAAACTGTAAACGTGCAGCAATGGTTTTTTTTGGACAGCAGTGGCTTCCTCTGTGGTATCCTCCCATGAAATCCATTCTTGTTTAGTGTTTTACGTATCGTAGATTCCCTAACAGGGATGTTGGCATATGCCAGAGACTTTTGTTTTTTTTAATAGTAACTTTTTTATTTTATTTTATGCAAGTCGTACAAAGCATAACAACATTACAATACAGACAATCATCCTTCGATTCCAGTACAAATCAAATACATGGGATTAATCATGACTTCTTCTCACGACCCAAATGTAGGTCAGAAGCAGTATCAAGTTCAGAATAAAAAATACCCATCCAACTCCACCTGAGGATACTTATAAGTACCGCAGATGCACACACGCATTCACACCACCCTCACTGGTCGAAACAGCTATTCCGTCACCTATGATACCAGAGTCTGGGCACCAATCCAGGGGTCCCATATCTGCATGAAACGATCGGGGTTCCCTCTTTTCTCATATACGAACTTATATAAACCAAGATCCGCATTAATTAACTGTACCCATTGTTGCATAGTAGGATGTTTAGGAGGTTTCCAATTGAGAAGGATAGTTTTCCTAGCGTAGTATAAGAGTATTCTGTAAAGCTTCCTGCCAAACTTGGTGGGAACAACCTCATTGACTACCCCCAACAAGCTAGTAAGCTCAGTACAAACATTAGGAAAGCCCAGTTTATCATTAATATATGTATGAATCTCCTCCCAGAAGGCATGAATAATCGGACACTGCCACACCATATGTAAGAAGGAACCATTTTCATGCCCACATCTTGTGCAATGCGGGTTTAACAATTTACCCATTTTATACAACCTCTCAGGAGTATAGTAAATCCTGTGGAGCCACTTAACTTGAATCAACTGATCCCTAGCACTCACCACCGTAGATCTCCATGTGCAACTATACTCTTTAACATGCGCCTCCTCCAAACCTTCTATGTCCCTTTTCCATTTGACAAACGCCTTATCCAGAGGGGAGGCCTGCAGCGCCATCAGCGACGCATAAAGCGTCGACACTGGTTTGACCAAGGGAACCCTCCTAATCACTGCTTCCACTGGACTACACTCCAACTTTAAAGGATCTCTCCCAAATTGAGCCTGACAAGCATGTCTAAGTTGAAAATATCTATATACACAATGCCTAGGCAAATTGAATTCTTGCTGCAGACTGCTAAAGGATCTAAAAAGGCCCCTGTCATACAGTTGAGTAAGATACCGTACCCCCTTCTGGGGCCAAAATTCAAATTCCAACAGCGAGAACAGTTCTGGAAGCACTCTGTTTCTCCACAACGGCAAATATGGCGACCAAGTAGTCCCACTCTCCTCAGGGTTCTCCGTCTGACCCCATCGCACCCATACCTGCACTGCCGCTGCCATCGATCGGGTGTAGTGCACTACAGACCTATCTCCCTTTCTATATGCCAAATTCGTAAGCGCCTCATAGGACCCTAACAGAGCTGCCTCCAACACAACCGCCGGGTTCCCCGGGTCAGCCCGCACCCACCACGCCACGTAACTCAGCTGCACCGCTACATAGTACATATATAGATTTGGCAAGGCAAGACCCCCCCGCAGGTAAGATGCCTGGAGGGTGGATCTTGCTATTCTGGGAGCAGACTTGTTCCACAGAAAGGGAGCAACTACTCTATCTAGGGTAGCAAAATGACTCTTGGGAATTAACACTGGAGCCGCCCTATATAAGTACAACAATTTTGGGAGGAGAATCATTTTCACCACATTAATACGCCCAATCAGAGTTAAAGGGAGATTTCCCCAAGCCTCCAGCTTCCGAGTGATGGATTGCACAGTAGGAACAACATTGAAATCATAAAATTTTGCCACCTCTCTATGAACAATAATCCCCAAATAAGTAAATTGTTCCACGATCTGTAGTTTATTGTTCACCGAAATACAAGCTGGGTCAACATCATCAACCAAACAGAGACTAGACTTAGCCCAGTTGACACGGAGACCTGAGAAGCTACCAAATTGATCCACTACGCTTAAAAGGGTATCTAGGGATTTCCCCGTATCCGCTAGGTACACCAGCATGTCATCGGCATATAATGAAATCTTCTCAGATATACCAGCAATTTCCCAACCTTCTATCCCTGAAGTGGAGGATATAAGTATCGATAAAGGTTCCATGATCAATGCGAACAGTAGGGGAGAGAGCGGGCACCCCTGCCTAGTACCTCTACCCAAAGGGAAGGAATCTGATGTGTACCCATTAACCCTGACTCTCGCCGACGGTGACCTATAAAGCATCCGCAGCCAGCTCAAAAACTTCTCCGGAAAGCCCATTCGAGTTAGCACCGCCCACATAAATTCCCATTCTACTGAATCAAAAGCTTTCTCATTATCTAGGGATGCCAGAGCTCTCATACCTCTATTATCATGGTTAACCTGAAGGTTTGTGAATAATCGCCGTAAATTAATATCTGTGGTTTTCCCTGGCATAAACCCAGACTGATCCACCCCCACCAAGGAGAGAATCACCCCCCTTAGTCTTAACGCCAATACCTTCGCAAAGATCTTGACGTCAAGATTCAGAAGTGAGATAGGCCGATAAGAGCTGCACTGGTCAGACGGCTTCCCGGATTTATGAATCACCACTATCGTTGCTTCCAAAAAAGACGGAGGCAACGAACCACTTTCCAGCGCATACCTCAACAGCTTCCCAAATCTACTAACCAGATCCTTAGAGAATCTCTTATACCATTCCGCAGGAAACCCATCGGGTCCCGGAGTTTTCTTAGTTGCTAAGGAGCTAATGGCCGCTTCAATTTCCAGGTCAGATATGTCCGCCGCCAGGGCCATCTTATCCTCCCTATCTAAAGACGGAATCTCCACCCCCGCTAAGAAATTGGCAATTTCCGCCAAGGAACATGTGATCTTGGAGGCATACAATGTCTCATAGTAGGAGGCAAACTGACGGCAGACCTCTCCAGGTTCCCTCAACAATAGTCCCTGAACATTTCGCACTCCCGCTACCACTGTTTGCTGAGATTCAGATCTAGTCAAGTATGCCAAGGCCCTGCCACATTTGTCCCCATCCGAAAAAATATTTTGCTTCTGATTTAACAGTTTCTTCTCAGTATATTCAGTTAGATGTAAGGTAAATCTACGCTGCGCATCAAGCCACAGATTTTGCTTCTCAGGGCATGGATCTAGCACAAACGACCTCTCTCTATCAGTTAACTCCATCTCCAGTTTTATCCTTTTGATATTTAGCTCCTTTCTGTGAGTTGCAATAGCCGCAATTAAAACACCCCTCATCACTGACTTAAAAGCATCCCATTCTACCAGAGGATTCGTAGACCCTTCATTCTCTGCCCAATAATTCCCCATTGCGTCTATACTTTCGCTCACCACAGGCAATACCTCAAGCCACATAGGATTTAACCGCCATTGCTTATCCGTCGAAGCCAGCGGCTGTGATAATATCAGAAGGAGGGGGGCATGATCTGATACCCCTCTCGGCAGATACTCACTGGACTTGATATAAGGGGATAAATCTCTGCTGACAAAAGCTAAATCTATGCGAGAAAGTGAGCTAGTAGAAGCTGAATAGCACGAAAACTGCTTGTCTAAGGGGTGGAGATACCGCCATGCTTCCACCAGATCATAAGTACTAACCCAATGTGATAGGACATTGCTGTGCGAGGCCTGAGGAACCCTTCTGTCTAATATAGGATCCAAAGTGGCATTATAATCACCCATAAGAATATACGGCAAAGCCGGAAATCCTGCTATTTTAGCTGTAATTACATCTAGGACTTCCCTGCGGAGAGGCGGAGGAATATATACTCCCACAAATAGGTATTGCAGGCCTCTAACACAGGCATGTAAAATCACATATCTCCCATAAGGGTCCAGCTGTACAGACATTATCTGAAACGGGAGACTTTTAGCAACCAACACAGATACACCTCTCGCATGATTTGAGTAAACCGCATGGTATGTGGGGCCTATCCATGGACGCCGCAAGGCTAGCACTTTCTGACCTTGCAGGTGTGTTTCCTGTAGGAATATTATATCAGGATTGTACCTTTTCAAATAATTGAATACTAAAGACCTCTTAATCTTATCATTAAGACCCCTAACATTCCATGAAAGTAATTTAACCACCGCCATTTATCCTTCCATTGACAACATTCAGAACTCTCCGACCAGTGAGGGCACACTCACACAGACACACAAACCACATCAAAACCCAACTCAACACAGATACTTTCTCTGACTCTCCCACTCCCCACCGCCCCAACCCACCCTGCCCAAACCTACCTAACATGGTTGAGCCTGCTACCCCCAACTTACAACTTCTGGGTACGATAACCTACCCTAACTCCTCAGAACATGTGCACCATATAGGTACTTTAGTGATACAACACAAATATATAAATGTGCCTATAACAGTGCATACTCATACAGGGTGTTGCCACCTAGCCAACCTATATGGGGTTAAACTTCAGATCAATTAACAATGTCGAAGAAGACAAGGATTCTAGCAGGAGCAATAGAGGTGCGTTAGATCCCAAGTACCCCCCCCCCCCCGCCCCCAACCATCCTGCCAGTAAAGGAATTCAACATTTAAACAGGTACCAATGCGCTCCAACTGCCCTCACTAAGTCCATCAGCGATGAGGTCTTGCATTCAGGTTTCTCTCAATCCATTCAGTAGCCTCCTCAGGAGTGTTAAAGAAACGAACCGTTTCACCATCCTGCACCCTCAAGCGAGAAGGGTAGATCATGGCATACTTCACATTTTTGTCCCTCAGCCGCACTCGGACCTCAGCAAACTGCTTTCTTTTCTTCTGGACCTCTGCAGTAAAGTCCGGGTAAAAGGACAAACGGGCATTCTCGTAACTGATAGTCCCCTTCTGCCGAGCTGCTAGCAAAATAGCGTCTCTGTCTCTATAATTCAGGATCTTCATGATGAAAGGCCTAGCAGGGGATCCCGGCGGTAAGGGCCTGGTTGGAATCCTATGCGCTCTCTCTATAACAAAGCAGCTGGAAAGAGAGATGGGATGTAACACTTCCTTTATGAGTTGTTCCGCAAAAATTTCCGGGGTAGACCCCTCCACTCTCTCCGGTAAGCCCAGGATACGGACATTATTACGTCTATTGCGGTTCTCAGCATCCTCCGCCCTGGCTTGCAGGCTCCGAACCTGTTGCAGCAGCTGCCTGGTGTCATTCCCAACCGCCCTGGAGGCATCCTCCACATCACTCACTCTCTGCTCCACTGCAGCTGTTCTGTCCCGAATTTTGTCAAAGTCATGCCGTAGACAGCTAAGGTCAGACTGCAGATGATCTATCTTTGATGTAAGAGCGGCTTGACAATCAGCAATAGCCTTCATAATTTGAGAAGCAACAGCAGAGGTACTAGAGGCCGGAGACCCCTCATTCTCCTTTTCTGTCTGACTCATGGCGTCCATGAAGCTTTTAACGGAGGATGGAGCCACAGAAGACGTTTTGCGGCCCATAGAAACAGTCCACAAAAACTTTAAAGTCCTGCTGGGGAACGTCACTCATGCAGCAACTCAGTATGCCCCTTTATGCAATCTCACAGGTCCTGTCACAGGGGGGGGGGGACAAGCGCTCCAACGCCACCTCTAGATTATCAAAGATACTGTACAGGGTTCTACTGCTGTCATATAGAAGAAGGATTTTCTCCTGTAGGGTCAAGGAGCACCGTGGGGACCGTCCCTGAGGGAGATAATGAGCTGTCACCCTCTGCCTGCTGGATGAGAGCGCAGCGCCGCTACTCACATAGCGCAGGTAAGATGGCGCCCGTCACACGAGCTCTTCCCGCCACAGCCGCCGGACACAGGTCTTCTGCAGGAGTCAGCAGCAGCCTCCGGTGAGTTGTCAGCCACCGCTAAACTGCCGTACCTGGAATGTGCAGCATGCGGCGAATCGCTCCCGGGTGTCTCTCCACGCTCTACTTAGGTCCGGTCACTCCGCTCTCCTCCTCTGCACCGCCGACCTCCGCAGCCCAATATACCGCAGCGCAGACAGCCAGTACTAGGTATCACGACCCTGACAGCAGGGGGGACCGGTAGGCAGTAGATAAGCCAAAGAAACCCCGAATTTGCTAGGTGTAAGCAGGATAAATCATAGGATTTTGTAGGAGCACTGCGATCCTGCGTCCTCACTCCATGCTGGCTCGGCCACGCCCCTCGCCAGAGACTTTTGTAAGTCTTTAGCTGACACTCTAGGATTCTTCTTCGCCTCATTGAGCAGTCTGCGCTGTGCTCTTGCAGTCATCTTTACAGAACGGCCACTCCTAGGGAGAGTAGCAGCAGTGCTGAACTTTCTCCATTTATAGACAATATGTCTTACCGTGGACTGATGAACAGCAAGGCTTTTGGAGATACTTTTATAACCCTTTCCAGCTTTATGCAAGTCAACAATTCTTTTTTTTTTTTTTTTTTAATTAGTCTTTATTTGAATTTCACACAAGGAACAAATCCATAAAAATCAGATAGGCACAGATCAACCATTCACAATTAATAAATACAGTTCCTTTTTCTTTCCCTACCTTCCCCCGTTTCCCCCCCTCCTCCCCCCCCCTCCCTCCACGTGGGGACGTGAAAAAAAAAATATATATAAAAAAAAAAAAAATTCCTCCAACACTAAAGTAACCAATTTTTCCACACTTGGTCGAGATTTATTGACCTTTTTATATAATTCGCCATCACTCGTTCTTCTTTAATTAAATTGTCTATCATTTTTCTCCATTGTCCCACTGTCGGTAAATCTACTTTTATCCATTGCCTAAGTATGAGCAATCTGGCCTGAAATAATACTTTATTCAAAACCAGTCGTATTTTTTTGTTTAGCTTCAAATGTTCAGTTACCCCTAGAATACAAATTATTGGATCATTGGGCAGCCGGACTTTCAGGAGCAAAAGTATAATTTCCATTATTTCTGTCCAATATCTATAGAGCTTGGGACATCTCCAAAAACAATGTATTAAGTCTGCTCTCTCCTCCCCACATTTTGGACACTTATCTGTTGCTTTCACTCCTATTCTTTTCAACATCCATGGAGATCGATGTAATCTATGCACTATAAAAAATTGTGAGATCTTATGTGAGCCCCTATCCGAGATTGTAGCATAGTTTCTAAGGGCATCTCTCCAATTTTCTTCTGTAAGGGGGCCTAGATATTTTTCCCATTTTCCTAGAGCTAGCATTGCAATTTTTTTTCTCTTTCCGTCCATCAAAAGCCTATATCTCCTTGCTGTTGTTCCGGCTCCTTCCCCTACTATAGTGAACTTATCCAACCTGTCTGATTTTTCCCTTCTATACCTATCCTCCTGTACCACTGTCCGCAGTGCATTCCTAAGTTGGAGATATTTATACGTATCAATATGGAAGATCCCAAATTCCAACACCATTGTGTTGAAATCTTTCAGCTTATCTTCCTCAAAGATCTGATCTAAATATTTAATTCCTTTTTTCTCCCAATCTATATAGTCCCTTATTGTTTCTAATTCTTTTAAATTAAGATTTTTCCATATCGGTGTGTATTTCAAGAACCCTTTAATCTCCAATATCTTCTTAATTTCCCCCCAAACGTATTCTATTAAGTTTAATATTCTATTATCTGAATTTTTTTCCCCCAAAAAACCTGACTCCAACACCTCTAAGTGATTTCCTCCCTCTTTCCAACCCCATCTATTTAATTCTTGTCTACCCACTTGACTATCTAAGCTACCCTTTATATTCCCGTATTGATTTATTAAGTAGTAAAGAAAAAAATTAGGGACCGCTAAACCTCCCTCCTGCACTGGGAGCTGGAGGACTTCCTTCTTTATCCGAGGGATCACACCTTTCCAGATGAGGTCCCCCATTAGTCTATCTAGTAATTTAAAGGTAGTCTGCGGTATTCTCACTGGAGCATTTTGCAATATATAGAGTATCTTTGGGAGAAGGACCATTTTTATTAGATTTACCCTACCTTGGATTGACATTGGCAGTTTTTTCCATATATGTATTTTAGTTCTTAATTCTTTTATTAGGGGGAGGACATTTAATTTTTCATATTCTTCTATATTTCCGGAGATTTGTACGCCAAGATATTTAAAATTTTCATGTTTTTTAAGAACATGCACCCGTGTGTCTCCTTGTAATTGTCTATCTCCTAATAGTAACATATGTGATTTCCCCCAATTTATCTTTAGACCAGAAAAAAAAAAAAAACTTATCTATTATCTCTATCACTCTATTAAACTGATCCCCAGTGTTTTGCAAAAAAAGTTAAATATCATCCGCATACATTAACAGCTTTTCTTCTCCGCCCGCATATTGAAAACCTTTAATCTCCCTATCATTTCTTATTATATTTGCCAAAGGTTCAATAGCCATAGCAAATAGCAGTGGGGAGAGAGGGCATCCCTGCCTTGTGCCACAGAATAGGGCAAAAGGCAGGGACAAGCTCCCATCCACCACCACTCTAGCCCTGGGATTTAGATATATTAACTGTATCCACCCTATAAATCCCTCCCCTATACCGAAATCTCCTTAACACTGCCCATAAATAGTCCCATTCAATACAATCAAATGCCTTTTGGGCATCCAGTGAGAGTATCGCTTTCTCCCCTGTGTCCAATCTATTAGCTTCAATATTAAGGAATGTCCTTCTTATATTAGAGTATATTGTTCTGCCCGGTATAAATCCTGTCTGATCTTTATTTATTTTATTATCCCTTTGATAACCCTTGAAAGCCTATCAGCTAAAACTTTTGCCAGAATTTTAACATCTGTATTCAACAGGGATATTGGCCTGTATGAATCGGGATCTGTTTGTTCTTTTCCCTTTTTTGGAATTAACGTAATAGTTGCTTCCTTCATAGAGTTCGGTAGGTCACCTAATTTTCGAGCTTCATCCAGTGTTATCTTTAATTCTGGTACTAACACCTGGGAGAAGGTTTTATATATTTCAAAGGGGAGCCCATCCCCACCTGGTGCCTTCTCAGCTTTAACCTTCCCCAAAACTAGATTTATTTCTGCTACCGTTATTTCTTTTTCCAGGTATTCTTTTTGGGGCTTAGATATCCTATTAAAGGCGATCTTATCCAGGTATGAATCTAGCTCTTGTTTTGAGTATTGTACCCTAGACTTATATAGCTCTGTGAAGTATTCCCAGAACACTTTTTTTAACCCTTTCACGACTGCAATCTGTATATATACGTGATAGCTGCACATACCCCGTGCAGCTACCACGTATATAAACGTTCTGGCAGCTCTTTAATCCAAGCGCTGCAAAGCGCTTGGATTAAAGCTTCTGCCCCTGCCCTGTATGCTGTCACGGTCAGCATACAGTGCAGTAATGCCGGCAAGGGACCAATCAGAGTGGCCCCTTGCCGGCAATCGATCCGATAACCAATCGGATCGCGGCAGTGTTAAAATGCCGGGTTCATGCTCTGATCTGCGCTCTGCAGACCAGAGCATGAAATCAGGTAATGTGTCCTTGAGTAATACACCCCCCCCTGCCGATCTGTGCCTCTGATCTGTGTCTGTGCCCCCCCTTGTGCCGCCTGCAGCTCAACTCCTACTAGCTGCCGAGATGTGGTCCGCCCCCTCCCCGCCCCCTCCAGTCATTTTGTAGCCTCCCCGATCCCCCCCCTACCCATGCAGTCATTTTGTAGACCCCCGATCCCCCCCCTTTCCAGCGCTGCCCTCCGATCCCCCTGCTGTGTGCGATGGTGGCGGCTCCATTACTGAGCCGCCGCCATCAGCAGAGAGTGTCAGCTCTATGCTGACACTCTCCTGTAACCCCATAGATGCCGCGGTTGCGGCATCCATGAGGTTAACAGAGGGAGGGAGCTCCCTCTCTCCACCATCGGGGCTGCAGCGCTGTGATTGCAGCACCCGATGGTTGCCATGGCAACCGGACGCTTTGCAAAAGCGTCCTGTTGCCATGGAAAGGTGTCCAGTGCTGCCACCTACAGGACATCTGGAAGTATTATACTTTGGAATACAAGAGCATTGCAAAGTATAGTACAACTATCAGCCCCACTGGATCTTGAAGATCCAAGAGGGAACTGATAAAAAAAAAGTGAAAATAATAAAAGAGAAAATAAGTAAATAAATAAAAATGTAAATTAAAAAAAAAATGCCTTTTCCTATAAAAAAATGAAAAAATGAAATAAAATACACATATTAGGTGTCAGCGCGTCCGTAACGACCGCCTCTATAAACATATCACATGATAGACCCCGTCCGATAAACACCATAAAAATAAAATAAAAAAACAGTGCCAAAAAAAGCTATTTTTGTCACCTTACATCACAAAAAGTGCAACAGCAAGCGATCAAAAAGGCTTATGACCCCCAAAATAGTACCAATCAAACCGTCAACTCGTCCCGCAAAAAATGATACCCTATTTAAGACAATCGCCCAAAAAATAAAAAAGTTATGGCTCTCAGACTATAGAGACACTAAAACATCATTTTTTTGGTTTCAGAAATGCTATTATTGTGTAAAACTTAAATAAATAAGAAAAAGTATACATATTAGGTATTGCCACGTCCGTAACGATCTTCTCTATAAAACTATCACATGACCTAACTCCTCAGATGAACGCTGTAAAAATAAATAAATGAAAACTGTTCCAAAACAGCCAATTTTTGGGTCACCTTGCCCCATAAAGTGTAATAATGAATGATCAAAAAATCCTATGTACCCAAAAATGGTACCAATAAAAACCTCAACACTTTCTGCAAAAAACGAGCCCCTGCACAAGATGATCGGCAGAAAAATAAAAAACATATGGCGTTCAGAAAACCAATCCAGCACAATCTGCCTTCCAAAAACCGTATGGCATTTATTTCCTTCTGCGCCCTGCCGTGTGCCCGTACAACAGTTTACGACCACATGTGGGGTGTTTATGTAAACCGTGGAATCAGGATAATAAATATTGAGTTTTGTTTGGCTGTTAACTCTCAATGTGTTAAAGAAAAAAAAATTATAAAATGGAAAATCTGCCAAAAAAGTGAAATTTAGAAATTTCATCTCCATTTTCCTTTAATTCTTGTGGAACGCCTAAAGGGTTAACAAAGTTTATAAAATCAGTTTCGAGTAACTTGAGGGGTGTAGTTTCTACAATGGGGTCATTTATGGGGGTTTCCACTATGTAAGCCCCACAAAGGGACTTCAGACCTGAACTGGTCCTTAAAAAGTGGGTTTTGGAAATTTTCTTAAAAATTGTAAGAATTACTTCTAAACTTCTAAGCCTTCTAACATCCTAAAAAAATAAAATTACATTTCCAAAATGATGCCAGCATAAAGTAGACATATGGGGAATGTTAAGTAATAAATATTGTATTAGGTATCACTTTCTGTTTTAGAAGCAGAGAAATTGAAATTTGGAAAATTGTGAATTTTTAAAACTTTTTGGTAAATTTGGGATTTTTTCATAAATAAAGGTGAAATATATTGACTCAAATATATGACTATCATGAAGTACAATGTGTCACGAGAAAACAATCTCAGAATGGCTTGGATAAGTAAAAGCATTCCAAAGCTATTACCACATAAAGTGACGCATGTCAGATTTGTAAATTTTGACCTGGACACTGGGGCATCAATGACCCTTGGTCATGAAAGGGTTAATACCTTCGGGTGTGGTGGTTAATTTACCCGTTTTATCTTTAATTGCACCTATCCATGATTTCGCTTTTTTGATTTCTCACTATATTTGCTAATATTTTACCGACCTTTTCGCCCTCCGAGGCTAGTTGGATACCTTGAAAGAGCAATTCTTTCCTACTTTTCTCTAATTGATAAATCTTCATCTTTTCCTGTTCTTCCTCCCAAGCTCTCTTATTTAGTGCAGTAGGGTATCTCATACTTGCCATACCTGCCTCCTGCATTTTTTTCTCCAATGCCTTCCCGTTCTCTCTGGTTCTTTTTTTCCAGTGGTTTACCTTTTTGAACAATACTCCCCTCAAGAATGCCTTGAAAGTGTCCCAGACCACTAGTCTACTGGCAGACCCGTTATTTTCCATAAAAAAATGTTTTAATTCCTCAGTTATGCTCTCTTTATCTGAAATCAATGATAGCCAATGGGAGTTGAACTTAAACATTGGCAGAGTATTGTCCTTATTCAGATCCAGTTCGACTATCATTGCATTATGGTCTGACAAGGCCATGGGTATATATTTTGTCGTGATCCTATTTAGGGACATTAAATTTTTATTTCCAAAAGTCATATCTATTCTCGACCAAGTTTGGTGTGTTTTTGAGTAACAGGAATATCTAATTTCATCCGGGTGTTGAACCCTCCAAACATCTACCCAGTTAAATTCATGGGTTACTTTACATAAATCTACATTTTGTGCTCCTCCCCCTCTGCTAGATGTCCTATCCCTGAGTGGATCCATAACCGCATTGTAGTCCCCTACCGCAATCAATATACATTCCTGTTTATTCAGCATAAATTTATATAGTTGGTGTCAGAACATCTGGTTTGTATGGTGGTGGAATATACAGTCATGTGAAAAAATTAGGACACCCTTTGAAAGCATGTAGTTTTTTGTAACATTTTTAACCCCTTAAGGACTCAGCCCTATTTCACCTTAAGGACTTGGCCATTTTTTGCAAATCTGACCAGTGTCCCTTTAAGTGCTCATAACTTTAAAACACTTTGACTTATCCAGGCCATTCTGAGATTGTTTTTTCGTCACATATTGTACTTCATGACACTGGTAAAATGAAGTCAAAAAAAATATTTTTTTTGCAGAAAAAAATACCTAATTTACAAAAAATTTGGAAAAATTTGCAAATTTCAAAGTTTCAGTTTCTCTACTTCTGTAATACATAGTAATACCCCCAAAAATTGTGATGACTTTACATTCCCCATATGTCTACTTCAGGTTGGAATTATTTTGGGAATGATATTTTATTTTTTGGGGATGTTACAAGGTTTAGAACTTTAGAAGCAAATATTGAAATTTTTCAGAAATTTAGAAAAACCCAATTTTTAGGGACCACTACAGCTCTGAAGTCACTTTGCGAGGCTTACATAATAGAAACCACCCAAAAATGACCCCATTCTATAAACTACACCCCTCAAGGTATTCAAAACTGATTTTACAAACTTTGTTAACCCTTTAGGTGTTGCACAAGAGTTATTGGCAAATGGGGATGAAATTTGAGAATTTCATTTTTTTGCCTAATTTTCCATTTTAACCCATTTTTTCCACTAACAAAGCAAGGGTTAACAGCCAAACAAGACTGTATCTTTATTGCCCTGACTCTGCCGTTTACAGAAACACCCCATATGTGGCCGTAAACTACTGTACGGCCACACAGCGGGGCGTAGAGTGAAAGGTGCGCCGTTTGGTTTTTGGAAGCCAGATTTTGCTGGACTGTTTTTTTGACACCATGTCCCATTTGAAGCCCCCTGATGCACCCCTAGAGGAGAAACTCCCTAAAAGTGACCCCATCTAAGAAACTACACCCCTCAAGGTATTCAAAACTGATTTTAAAAACTTTGTTAACCCTTTAGGTGTTGCACAAGATATAATGGAAAATAGAGATACAATTTCAAAATTTCACTTTTTTGGCAGATTTTCCATTTTAATATATTTTTTCAAGTAACTACGGGATAAGGTGGCAGAAACTACGGGATAAGGTGGCAGTTTTCTTGGTACTAGTTTAGGGTACATATGATTTTTGGTTGCTCTATATTACACTTTTTGTGCGGCAAGGTAACAAGAAATAGCTTTTTTGGCACCGTTTTTTTTTTGTTATTTACAACATTCATCTGAAAGGTTAGATCATGTGGTAATTTTATAGAGCAGGTTGTCACGGACGCGGCGATACCTAATATGTATACTTTTTTTTTTTTTATGTAAGTTTTACACAATGATTTCATTGTTAAAACAAAAAAAGTTTTAGTTTCTCCATAGTCTAAGAGCCATAGTTTTTTCAGTTTTTGGGCGATTATCTTATGTAGGGTCTCATTTTTTGCGGGATGAGATGGCTGTTTTATTGGCACTATTTTGGGGTGCATATGACTTTTTGATCGCTTGCTATTGCACTTTTTGTGACGTAAGATGACAAAAAATTGCTTTTTTTAAACCGTTTTTATTTTTATTTTTTTACGGTGGTCACCTGAGGGGTTAACTCATGGGATATTTTTATAGAGCCGGTCGATACGGACACGGCGATACCTAATATGTATACTTTTTTTTATTTATGTAAGTTTTACACAATGATTTAATTTTTGAAACAAAAAAATTATGTTTTAGTGTTTCCATAGTCTAAGAGCCATAGTTTTTTCAGTTTTTGGGTGATAATCTTGGGTAGGGTCTCATTTTTTGCGGGATGAGATGCCGGTTTGATTGGCACTATTTTGGCGTACATGCGACTTTTTGATCACTTTTATTACCTTTTTTGGGAAGTAAGGTGGGCAAAATTTAAATTTTCTCATAGTTTTTATTTTTTTATTTTTATGGCGTTCACCGTGCGGGGAAAGTAACATGACCGTTTTATAGATCAGGTCGTTACGGACGCGGCGATACCAAACATGTGTAGGGAATTTAATTTTTTTCATTTTGAATTAGTGATAAATGTGTTTTTTGATTTTCACCTTTTTTTCACTTTTTCTTACTTTTTTTTTGACCCAGACCCACTTGGTTCTTGAAGATCCAGTGGGTCTGGTGTCTGCATAATACAGTACAGAACCTATATAAGGTTCTGTACTGTATTTTACCTACACTGAACAGATCTATGCTTTCAGCAGGCGTCCTGTTGCCATGGGAACCTTCCCCGTCTGCCACAACTTCGCAGACGGGGAAGGGTAAGGACTGGGGCTTCGGGGGGCTGTCTGGGGGCTCTCTCCCTCTCCCATCGGGGGGCTGCAAAGGCACAGCAGCCCCCCGATGGGAGAGGGAGGGAGCCGCATCTTACTGTTAACTCTTTCCATACAGCGGTCCGTACGGACCGCTGTATGGAAAGGGTTAAACGGCTGACATCCATTCACAGATGTCAGCCGTTTATACCAGGGTGCCAGCAATGTGCTGGCACCCTGGTATACCCACTAGAAGCCAACGATTATTCGGCGGGAGGCGGGCGGGGGATCGCGATCCCGCCTGCCGCACCGCCCGCCTCCCGCACCGCCCACACCGCCCGCAACACCCCCCCTGCACCTCCCACCGGGCTAAAATCATGCAGGGGTGCAGGGGGGGTGATAACTATATATTTGAGCCACACTAAAGTTTCTGATCGCCGCGGTCAGGGACCGCGGCGATCAGAAACAGCAGAAATAGCAACAAACCGCAGGTCTGAATTGACCTGCGGTTTGCTGCGATCGCCGATACGGGGGGGTCATCGGACCCCCCCAGGCGTTGTGACAGGATGCCGGCTGAATGATTTCAGCCGGCATCCTGTGCGGATTAACCCCTGGGGCGCCACAATCTCAATTTAAACTCATGACGTACCGGTACGTCATGGGTCCTTAAGGACTCGGGAAACATGCCGTACCGGTACGTCATGGGTCCCTAAGGGGTTAATAAAAGGTTATTTCATCTCCGTTTCAACAATACAGAGAGATTAAAGTAATCCGACTAAACAAAGAAAACTGAAGAAAAGTCTTTTCAAGATCTTCTGTAAATGTCATTCTACAAAAATGCCTATTCTAACTGAGGAAAAAGATAGGACACCCTTGCCCCTAATAGCGAGTGTTACCTCCTTTGGCTGAAATAACTGCAGTGAGACGGTTCTTGTAGCCATCTACCAGTCTTCGACATCGGTCTGAGGAAATTTTACCCCACTCCTCAATGCAGAACTTTTTCAGCTGTGAGATGTTTGAGGGGGTTCTTGCACGTACAGCCCTTTTCAAGTCACCCCACAGCATCTCAATGGGATTCAAATCTGGACTTTGACTTGGCCATTCCAGGACTCTCCATTTCTTCTTTTTCAGCCAATCTTTGGTTGATTTACTAGTATGTTTTGGGTCATTGTCATGTTGCATGGTCCAGTTCCGCTTCAGCTTTAATTTTCTAACTGATGGTCTCACATGTTCTTCAAGCACCTTCTGATACACAGTAGAATTCATCGTGGATTCTATGATGGTGAGCTGACCAGGTCCTGCTGCAGCAAAGCAGCCCCAAACCATGACACTTCCACCTCCATGCTTCACAGTTGGTATGAGGTTCTTTTCTTGGAATGCTGTGTTTGGTTTACGCCAAACATGTCCTCTGCTGTTGTGTCCAAATAATTCAATTTTGGACTCATCTGTCCAAAGAACATTATTCCAGAAGTCCTGGTCTTTGTCAACTTTATCTCTGGCAAATGTCAGTCTGGCCTCGATGTTTCTCTTGGAAAGCAAAGGTTTCCTCCTTGCACACCTCCCATGCAAGTTAAACTTGTACAGTCTCTTTCTGATTGTAGAGGCATGTACTTCTACATCAACAGTAGCCAGAGCCTGCTGTAGTTCTCGAGATGACACTTTAGGGTTTTTGGAGACCTCTTTTAGCATCTTGCGGTCTGCTCTTGGGGTGAACTTGCTGGGGCGACCAGTCCTGGGCATGTTGGCAGTTGTTTTGAAAGCCCTCCACTTGTAGACTATCTTCCGGACAGTGGAATGGCTGATTTCAAAATCTTTTGAGATCTTTTTAAATCCCTTCCCAGACTCATAGGCTGCACAATCTTTTTTCTGAAGTCCTCTGACAGCTCTTTTGCTCTCACCATGGTGCTCACTCTCACTTCAACAGTCAGGAGCACACCAAACTAAATGTCTGAGGTTTAAATAGGGCAAGCCTCATTCAACATGCAGAGTAACGATCTACTAATTATGTGCACCTGGTGTGATATACCTGTGTGAGATCTGAGCCAATTTAAGAGGGAATACATGTGAGGGTGTCCTATCTTTTTCCTCAGTTAGAATAGGCATTTTTGTAGAATGACATTTACAGAAGATCTTGAAAAGACTTTTCTTCAGTTTTCTTTGTTTAGTTGGATTACTTTAATCTCTCTGTATTGTTGAAACGGAGATGAAATAACCTTTTATTAAAAATGTTACAAAAAACCACATGCTTTCAAAGGGTGTCCTAATTTTTTCACATGACTGTATATATTTGCAATTACAGTTTTAATCCCATCCACAAAACAATGTAAAAAGAGGTATCTACCATGGTCATCGGTCTCGCATGCCAAAAATTCAAATTTAATCTTATTATGTATCAAAATTGAAACCCCTCTAGAATAAGTGGTGTATTTAGAATGGTATCCCGCCACCACCCATCCCCTCTCCAATCTTACTGATTCCTTATCCAAATGTGTCTCCTGGAGGCAGATGATGGCTGGCAGTAACCTCTTCATCCACTCAAGGATAGCATATCTTTTAACCCTCTCGCGGAGCCCCCTCACATTCATCGAAAGGATCCTAACCATCTAACAGAGGGGGAGGAGCGAAAAAAAAAAAAAAAGGTTTTCTCCCCGTCCCCGTCCCCACCCCCCCTATATACCCCCCCTATATACCCCCCCTCTATATAGTCCCCCCTTCTGCTGTCCAGCAGTCCGGGCGACTCCATAACTTAGCGTGACTCCTTTCACCCCCCCCTCCCCCACCAGCCTCAGAGGCCCTCTCCATCCGCCCAGTCACTGACTTCCTCCGGAGTCTGAAAAAAGGAAATCTTGCCGTTGTATTCCACCCTTAATTTTGCCGGAAAAAGTAAGCTATACTCTCTTAATCTTTTTTTAACGGATATAAATTCTCTTCTTTGTGCATTAGTACTAAATGAATAGTCTGGAAAAAGTTTGATCTTTACGCCCTGTATATAATATTTTTCTGAGGTTCTTGCGTCAAAAAGTATTCCATCTCGATCCTTAGATAGTAAACATTTCACCAGTATAGGTCTGGGGTAATCCCCTGGCGCCCTATTTTTTGTGGGGACCCTGTGTGCTCTTTCAATAGTAAATAAGGGAGAAAGAGTACCTACTTTGCTATTTTCCCTCAACCATTTTTCCATAAATTCTGTACAGTTTCCTCCCTCCACTCTCTCTGGGACCCCCACACATCTTATGTTAGCCCTTCTTGATCTATCCTCCTGGTCTACCAATTTTTGTTCTATCTTAACATTTGTTTGTTTTAAGTGGGCCACCTCCTTCTCTAATTTCTGCACAGATTTCTCTAGGGTGGGAATCCTTTTTTCCATCTCTTGTAAACGCTGTCTTACTTTTTCCATCTCAGCTCTGATAACCATAACGTCCGTCTGCACTGCCCCAAGCTGGGTTACTAAATTACCCATTAAATTTTCCATCCTTGAGACAGTGCAAAGTATATCCTGCACCATTTTTACGTCCGTTTCTGCGTATATTGCTGGTGTTCCCCTGTCCCCCTCTCCCCCCTCCACTGGCGTCTCATGTGTCAAATCCTGTACTCTGGCATCCGCCATTTTTTTCTTTTTGTGGGGATCTAAGCCCAGGTGAATTCGGGACCAGGTACTTATTTAGACCCGCTTGTTTAGACCCACTTTCAAGCCCTCCTGCTGATCGCCTAGTAGTACCCCCCGTGGGGCCACGTTGTTCTTCCCCTTTTTTTGGTGGCATTTTAATATCTCTTCCCTCTTTTATTAGTCCCCTTTCACCTCTATTTCTTTTTTCTTTTTTTTCCTTCCTTTCTGTTTCCTTTTAAATTTTTCCCTTGTTTTTTTAATCTATTTCTTTCCTTTCTACCCCCTCTCCCACCAACCCCCTTTCCTCCCCTCTTCCTCTCCCCTTCTTCTTCTTCCCTTTTTTTCCCTTTTTTTTCCCCTCCCTTTCTCCTTAGTAAATCAAATAAAACCCAATACAGTCAATAAATTACATCCATAGTTAGATACAAAGGTTAGTTCAAAAAAAAAAAAGAAAAAAAAAAAAAAAAAGGTCCGTACTATCAGCAGGATCCAGCCAAAGAGAGAGAGGCTTCTTAGAGGGTTGAGGGTCGGGGTCCAGACGTATAAAGAATATAGTCAGTTAGTTGGTTAATTCAGAGAGATATGATACAGTTAGATAACTTGAGGGGGGGATAGGAATTTCAGTCGGGGTTATTAGAATTATTAAACGTTGCACTCCACATCCCAGACACCCTTCCCCGCTCTCTTTTTTTTTTCTTTTTTTCTTCTTTTTAACTTCAATACAGTTCACGCTGACACGATCCAGCCTCAATAACTGCCTCCCGATATCTCAGTGCAGGGTTTACTTCCATTATTCTACGGCAGCTTCAATCTGCACCCCCGTCGTCACAGCCACATCCACGATAGCGGACTTAACCCGCTGTCAGCTGCATTCTCAGGGGTGTTTAACAGGGGTACCTAACATTACCACAAGAACCTGTGGATAGTCCTCCTTAAATTTTCCAGTCCAGACAACTGTAATGGCCGCTCTTCAGATGTTACAAGCGGAACTAGCCTCACCGCATAAGTGTCAATAGGGATCAATATAAATCAATAGAACCGGACCTCAAGGACCACGATAGTGCCCCCCCGGATATCAACTCTGTGAGTGCCAGGGGTTTTGCTTTTAGCAAACGAATATCGACCAGAGCTCCCCTTTAGCACTGATGGTTAGTGCCCCAGTACTCTGGCCCCACCATCTCATCCCATAGCACAAGTGCTGCGATAGCTCACCGTCCCGCGGCTCAGGTCTACCAGGGACAGAGGTCCGGGTCCGGTCTCCAACGTCAAACTCTGGGGCAGTCAGGGCAACAATCGAGCCGCGACTTCAGCGCATGGGCTGCGATGGACGGCACACTAGCGTGGGCTGCGGCGGTCGGGCATTCCAGGCGGCGGTACGAGCGGCCAGCGGCCGGCGTGCAGGAGAGGTGGGGGGGCGGAGCCCTGGCGTCCCACGTCAGACGCTCTCACGCATCCCGGAAAAAGTCAACAATTCTTAATCGTAGGTCTTCTGAGAGCTCTTTTGTGCGAGGCATCATTCACATCAGGCGATGCTTCTTGTGAAAAGCAAACCCAGAACTGGTGTGTGTTTTTTATAGGGCAGAGCAGCTGTAACCAACACCTCCAATCTCATCTCATTGATTGGACTCCAGTTGGATGACACCTCACTCCAATTAGCTCTTGGAGATGTCATTAGTCTAGGGGTTCACAAACATTTTCCACCTGCACTGTGAATGTTTACATGGTGTGCTCAATAAAAACATGGTAACATTTAATTCTCTGTGTGTTATTAGTTTAAGCAGACTGTGATTGTCTATTGTTGTGACTTAGATGAAGATCAGATCACATTTTATGACCAATTTGTGCAGAAATTCATTTAATTTCAAAGGGTTCACATACTTTTTCTTGAAACTGTATATATATATATATATATATATATATATATATATATATTTTTTTTTTTAATCCTTTCAATTGAGTATTTATGTATTGTTATATATAACTTTTTTCTACATCTTCTCTACATAACTTTCTTTTTGGTTACTGAGGAAATGTTTAACCCCATAGGGACACAGCCTTATTTCACCTTAAGGAGCAGGCCATTTTTTGCAAATCTGACCACTGTCACTTTAAGTGCTGATAACTTTAAAACCCTTTGACTTATCGAGGCCTTTCTGAGATTGTTTTTTAGTCACATATATTCCAAAATATTGGAAAAATTAGCAAATTTCAAAGTTTCAGTTTCTCTACTTCTGTAATACATAGTAATACCCCCAAAAATTGTGATGACTTTACATTCCACATATGTCTACTTCATGTTTGAATTATTTTTTGAATGATATTTTATTTTTGGGGGATGTTACAAGGATTAGAAGTTTAGAAGCAAATCTTGAAATTTTTCAGAAATTTACGAGAACCCAATTTTTAGGGACCAGTTCAGGTCTGAAGTCACTTTGCGAGGCCTACATAATAGAAACCACCCAAAAATGACCCCATCTAAGAAACTACACCCCTCAAGGTATTCAAAACTAATTTTACATACGTTGTCAACCCTTTAAGTGTTGCACAAGAGTTATTGGCAAATGGGGATGAAATTTGAGAATTTCATTTTTTTGTCTAATTTTCCATTTTAACCCATTTTTTCCACTAACAAAGCAAGGGTTAACAGCCAAACAAGACTGTATCTTTATTGCCCTGACTCTGCCGTTTACAGAGACACCCAATATGTGGCTGCAAACTACTGTACGGCCACACAGCGGGGCGTAGAGGGAAAGGTGCGCCATTTGGTTTTTGGAGGGCTGATTTTTATGGACCGGTTTATATACACCGTGTCCTGTTTCAACCCCCCTGATGCACCCCTGGAGTAGAAACTCCCTAAAGGTGACCCCATCTAAGAAAGTACACCCCTCAAGGTATTCAAAATTGATTTTACATACGTCGTTAACCCTTTAGTTGTTGCACAAGAGTTATTGGCAAATGGGGATGAAATTTGAAAATTTAATTTTTTTGCCTTATTTTCAATTTTAACCCATTTTTTCCACTAACAAAGCAAGGGTTAACAGCCAAACAAGACTGTATCTTTATTGCCCTGACTCTGCCGTTTACAGAAACACCCAATATGTGGCCATAAACTACTGTATGGCCACACAGCGGGCGTAGAGGGAAAGGTGCGCTGTTTGGTTTTCGGAGGGCTGATTTTTATGGACCGGTTTATTTACACCGTGTCCTGTTTCAGCCACCTGATGCACCCCTGGAGTAGAAACTCCCTAAAAATGACCCCATTTTGGAAACTACGTGATAAGGTGGCATTTTTTGGGGGACTATTTTTAGGGTACGTATGATTTTTGGTTGCTCTATAATACATTTTTGTGATGCAAGGTTACCAAAAATTGAAATTCTGAAATTTCATCTCCATTTGCCATTAACTGTTGAGGAGCACCTAAAGGGATAATAAAGTTTGTATAAATCAGTTTTAAATACCTTGAGGGGTGTAGTTTCTTAGATGGGGTCACTTTTAGGGAGTTTTTGCTCTAGGGGGGCATCAGGGGGGCTTTAAAAGGGACATGGTGTCAATAAAAAAGTCCAGCAAAATCGGCCTTCCAGAAACCATGTCGGTCCTTTCCTTTTGCGGCCTCCCTTTTACTGATACAGCAGTTTACGACCACAAATGTGGCATTTCTGTAAACTGCAGTATCAGGGTATTTTATTTTTTTAACCATGTTAATCTGGGGGGTTAGGTCATGGACTATTTTTATAGAGGAGATTCTTACGGACGCGGCGATACCTAATAAGTTTATTTAGGTTTTTGACTATATCATCCTTTTTGATACAAAAATATTTTTTGTATCTCTAAAGTCTAAGTGTCATTTTTTGTATTTATTTTTTATCCGATTATCTTATGTGGGGGCTCATTTTTTGCGGGACGAGCGGACGGTTTTATTAGCACTATTTTGGGGGCTATATAACTTTTTTATCGCTTGCTATTAAACTTTTTGTTATGTAAGGTGACAAAAAAAATTATCTTTTTTTGCACCTTTTTTTTTTTTTCATTGACAGTGTTAATCTGGGGGGTTAGGTCACGGGGTATTTTTATAGAGGAGATTATTACCGACGCGTCAATACCTAATATGCCTACTTTTAATAAATTATTTTATTTTTTCTGGGTGTCTCAAGTCTGAGAACCATTTTTTTTATCCGATGTCAGTGCTAAATTGAGATATAAATGTAGTACTCCATGGAAGTGTGATACTCCCTGAAGCAACCAATAATGCAGAGGCCCGGATGATCGGGGCACGTGTCACATTGAGTTTTGGTGTCCTTCCGTATCCCCCTCCTGTGACACACTCTGCACCTTTTTTCGGTTCGTCTCTTCTTTCCAGTATGGGGGACCACACCTGGAAAGTGTTGGCCAGGGACGATATTTTTTGTACCATGCCTGGGTTTTGCGCATGGCGTTATATGGCTTGAGGACTTGATCAGAGAGATCAACTTCTCCCATATACCGATTGTATGCGACGATACAATCGGGCTTGAGGACCGTTGCCGCGGTACCTCGCACAGGGACAGGGGTGATGCCGTTGCCATGAATTGTGGACAGCCCTCTTGTCCTTATACCTGACCAGCAACAGGTTTACAGTGGTAAGGGCACGGGTCTCACCCCTGTGGCTAGGTACCTGGAGGGGGAGGGCAGGGAGGCCGCGTTGATTTTTCCGCACGGTCCCACAAGCGAACGTGGATCTGGCTGCAAGGGACTGGAACAAGGGGATACTGGTATAAAAGTTATCCACGCACAGGTGGTAACCCTTATCCAGCAGTGGGTACATAAGGTCCCACACAAGTTTCCCGGTAACACCCAGAGTGACGGGACATTCTGGGGGTTGAATCTGGGAATCTCGCCCCTCGTATATACAAAATTTGTAAGTGTACCCTGAGGTACTCTCACAAATTTTGTATAGCTTCACGCAATACCTTGCCCGCTTGGAGGGCACATACTGGAGGAAAATGAGTCTCCCCTTGAACGCAATGAGAGACTCATCAACCGCGACCTCCCTTCCAGGTACATAGGCCTCCATGAATTTGGCCCCAAAGTGATCGATGACCGGCCGTATCTTATACAGACTGTCATGGGCAGGATCACCTCGGGGAATGCTGCATTATCGGAATAATGCAGACATTTCTGGATGGCCTCAAACCGGGAGCGTGTCATGGCCGTACTGTAAAGTGGGGTCTGGTATAAGACGCCCCACTGCAGGACAGCCTGACACTGGGTTTCTTGACCAGGCCCATATGCAGCACGAGGCCCCAAAATGTCCTCATTTCGGCTGCACTGACGGGCATCCAGCCACCGGGCCTGGCCAAAAAGGAGCCCGGGTGTTGAGCAACGAACTGTTGGGCGTACAGATTCGTCTGCTCCACCATCAGATTTACCAGTGGGTCACTGAAAAAATTACAAAAAAAGTCATATTCAGTGTAGCCCACTGTGGAAATCTGGATTCCCGATTGGCCTACAAAATCACTAATCACGGGCTCGTATCGCTCTGGGCTACACCAGACTAGTTTACCGTCAGGGTACTTCAGTGGATTTAACTGGTGGGCTGGGAAACCAGTACGAGCCCCAGAGCTGCTCGTACCAGGCTTGGCCACAGGGTACCTTACATGGTGATCCCCTTGCTCCGCCTGGCGGCTCATCATCATCGCTGGATGATGAGGACGCGGATGACAACAGAAATGTGGGGTCATCCTCGTCCTCACTGGGACTCTCGGAGTCAGAGGCAAGCTGGGCGTATGCCTCCTCGGCCGAGAACGTCCGGCGGGCCATAGGGGAGTGTGTGTCTGCGTGTGTATGTGCGTGTGTTTTATTGTATGTCGTATAATTCTTTAGTGGGTTCTTTCTTGTTTTGGCTTGGTTTTAAGATTAAGTCCGATATGTTGTTAGGGAGCCAGGTTTCTTGTGTGGAGAACTTGTTGAGGTGTTTTGTGAGTTTTTGATAGGTTTTTATTTCTTCTGGGGCCAGAAGTGATCTCTGTGGTACCCTACTAGAGACGGTGACCCAATCTGAGTATGTACCTTTAACCACTACAGGACCGCCATACGCAGGATTGCGTCTTTGCGGCGGCCCTGTTATTCCAAGTGGACGCGCCGGGGCATCATCTCGCGAGACGCAAGATTTTGGGCAAAGCCGGCCCCCGGCAAAAGTTAAAAGACAAGTTCGTCATCAGCCTGCCAGCCAATGATCACCGCTGGCAGGCTGATGATTTTCAAAAAAACGAATCAGAAGCCATCTAACACATCATATTTATAAATATAATGTGTTAAATAGCTGCTGTGCTCCTCTGCTGGTTCTTTTCGTCGGTTAGTTCCAGCAGAGGAGCACAGTTCACAGTGAGTACACCCAACACTACACTTAGCCCCCAGATCACCCTCCATCACCCCAATTAACCCCTTGATCACCCCTTGATTGCCCCTGTCAATCACCTAGTTAAAGGGAAAAAAGTGATCAGTGTAAACTGTCACTTTTTTTTCACTGGTATTGACTGTTAGGTTTTAGGATAGTTTAGGCCCCTTGGTTAGGCAGTTAGCGTCGGTTAGCGCCCAGCCCACCACACCGCAGTCACTGATTCGCTGATTAGCGTATCGCTAATCAGCATTTGTACTTTTATAGTATCTTTAAGTGATCAGAACTGATCACAGTCAGATCTATAATAGTATTAGTGTCACCTTAGTTCGCCCTCCACCCAAAACGCAGTGTTTGCCCGATCAGGCCTGATCGGTCGCCCATGCGTGTGTTCACCCACGCCCGCCCCGCCGCAGTGACAAAAAATTATTATTATTTTTGATCACTGCACAATACCTTTACAAGCGCTGCTGCGATAAAAAAAATAAAAAAATCTGTTTTGATATTTTTATCAATCGCAGCAGCCTCCGGTACTTCGCTAGCCTCCCATTTGTAAGACAGGCTTGCTTTTTTTCTTGGGTAGTCTCAGGGAATACCCCCTAAATTTTGTTGACCAAATGGCAAACAAGGGGTATTCTTCTGAAGAGGCCTACAGGCTTCTGACCCAGTCGGGTGAGGAATGAGAACCCTCATCTGACGAATCCAGCGTGTCAGAATATGAACCTGTAGAAAGCAGTGGCAGTCTGACCCAAAGTTCGGACGAGGAGGTTGAGGTCCCTGATACCACCAGGCGTACCCGGCCAGTGTTGCTACACCACAGGTTGCGCAGGATCCGCTTCAAGGGCAGCAGAGTGGGGCTGGTGCTGTCGGATTACGTGGTGAGGCATACACCAGCAGCACAGCCCATCCTGGACCTAGTACCAGCACTGTCGTACAACATGGTGAAGTGGCGAGCACCAGATTGGCAGTTGAAGCTGGTACGGTGGCACGTGCATTAGTTCCCCCGTCGCAGCCACCGCACAGACAGGCCCATAGAGCCCATAGAGCCCCTATGGTGCTGGCAAACCGTAATTGGCAGCCCCCAACTTCAGCAACACTAATAGTTCCCCCTTTCACCGCCCAGTCTGGAGTTCAGGTTGAGACAGCTGGTTGATGATTTATTTTTATTTTTTTTCTTACAAAGTCTCATATTCCACTAACTTGTGACAAAAAATAAAAACTTCCATGAGCTCACTATGCCCATCACGAAATACCTTGGGGTGTCTTCTTTCCAAAATGGGGTCAATTGTGGGGTAGTTATACTGCCTTGGCATTTTAGGGGCCCTAATGCGTACGAAGTAGTTTGAAATAAAAATGTGTAAAAAATGCCCTGTGAAATCCTAAAGGTGCTCTTTGCCCACCTAGGCTGCAAAAAAGTGCCACACATGTGGTATCGCCGTACTCAGAAGAAGTTGGGCAGAAGAAGTTGGGCACTGTGATTTGGGGTGTCATTTTACATATACCCATGCTGGGTGATATAAATATCTCGGTCAAATGCCAACTTTATATAAAAAAATAGGAAAAGTTGTCTTTTGCCGAGATATTTCTCTCACCCAGCATGGGTATATGTAAAAAGACACCCCAAAACACATTGCCCAACTTCTCCTGAGTACGGGGATACCACATGTGTGACCCTTTTTTCAGCCTAGGTGGGTTGATTTCAAACTACAGTCGTGGCCAAAAGTTTTGAGAATTACACAAATATTTGTTTTCACAAAGTTTGCTGCTAAACTGCTTTTAGATCTTTTATCGACAATTATATGACATTTATGCAAAGAGTCAGTATTTGCAGTGTTGGCCCTTCTTTTTCAGGACCTCTGCAATTCGTCTGGGCATGCTCTCAATCAACTTCTGGGCCAATTCCTGACTGATAGCAACCCATTCTTTCATAATCACTTCTTGGAGTTTGTCAGAATTAGTGGGTTTTTGTTTGTCCACCCGCCTCTTGAGGATTGACCACAAGTTCTCAATGGGATTAAGATCTGGGGAGTTTCCAGGCCATGGACCCAAAATGTCAACGTTTTGGTCCCAAGCCACTTAGTTATCACTTTTGCCTTATGGCACGGTGCTCCAGCGTGCTGGAAAATGCATTGTTCTTCACCCAACTGTTGTTGGATTGTTGGAAGAATTTGCTGTTGGAGGGTGTTTATTCATGGCTGTGTTTTTGGGCAAAATTGTGAGTGAGCCCAGTCCCTTGGATGAGAATCAACCCCAACATGAATGGTCTCAGGATGCTTTACTGTTGGCATGACACAGGACTGATGGTAGCACTTACCTTTTCTTCTCCGGACAAGCCTTTTTCCTGATGTCCCAAACAATTGGAAAGAGGCTTCATCGCAGAATATGACTTTGCCCCAGTCCTCAGCAGTCCATTCACTATATTTTCTGCAGAAGATCAATCTGTCCCTGATGTTTTTTTTGGGAGAGAAGTGGCTTATTTGCTGCCCTTCTTGACACCAGGCCATCTTCCAAAAGACTTTGCCTCACTGTGTGTGCAGATGCGCTCACACCTGCCTGCTGCCATTCCTGAGCAAGTTCTGCACTGGTGGCACTACGATCCTGCAGCTGAATCCTCTTTAGGAGATGATCCTGGCGCCTGCTGGAATTTCTTGGATGCCCTGAAGCCTTCTTAACAAGAATGTAACCTCTTTCCTTGAAGTTCTTGATGATCCTATAAATTGTTGATTGAGGTGCAATCTTAGTAGCCACAATATCCTTGCCTGTGAAGCCATTTTTATGCAACGCAATGATGGCTGCACGTGTTTCTTTGCAGGTCACCATGGTTAACAATGGAAGAACAATGATTTCAAGCATCATCCTCCATTTAACAGGTCAAGTCTGCCATTTTAACCCAATCAGCCTGACAATGATCTCCAGCTTTGTGCTCGTCAACATTCTCACCTGAGTTAACAAGACTATTACTGAAATTATCTCAGCAGGTCCTTTAATGACAGCAATGAAATGCAGTGAAAAGGATTTTTGGGGATTAAGTTAATTTTCATGGCAAAGAAGGACTATGCTATTCATCTGATCACTCTTCATAACATTCTGGAGTATATGCAAATTGATATTATAAAAACTTAAGCAGCAACTTTTCCAATTTCCAATATTTATGTAATTCTCAAAACTTTTGGCCACGACTGTACTTATCACGCATTAGGGCCCCTAAAATGCCAGGGCAGTATAAGTACCCCACAAGTGACCCCATTTTGGAAAGAAGACACCCCAAGGTATTTCGTGATGGGCATAGCGAGATCATGGAAGTTTTTATGAGACTTTGTAAGAAAAAATAAATAAATAATTTCCCGCTAACTTGTGACAAAAAATAAAAAGTTCTATGAACTTACTATGCCCATCAACGAATACCTTAGGGTGTCTACTTTCCCGAAATGGGGTCATTTGTGGGGGTTTTCTACTGTCTGGGCATTGTAGAACCTCAGAAAACATGACAGGTGCTCAGAAAATCCGAGCTGCTTCAAAAAGCGGAAGTTCACATTTTTGTACCATAGTTTGTAAACGCTATAACTTTTACCCAAACCATTTTTTTTTTACCCAAACATTTTTTTTAATCAAAGACATGTAGAACAATAAATTTAGAGAACATTTTAAATAGAAATGTAGTTTTATTTGAAAAATTTTACAACTGAAAGTGAAAAATGACATTAAAAAAAAAAAAAAAAAAAAGGCAAATTTCAATTAATAACAAAAAAAGCAAAAATTTCAGCAGCAATGTGCTGCAGTGTAGTGCAGATTTGTAAAAAGTCGTCTGGTTATTAAGGGTGTTTAAGCTAGGGGAGCTGAGGTGGTTAATAACCACTCTCTGTTTTCTATCACTGAGCCAGTTTTTTAAACACATACACACATTTTCTCCTAGTCCAAGCATTCCCATGTTATATACTAATCTTTGATGTGGCACAGAATCAAATGCTTTGGAGAAGTCAAGGTATATGATATCCATTGACTCACCCTGATGAAGTCTAGAACTTACCTCATCATAGAAACTGATTAAATTAGTTTGATATGACCGATCCCTCATTAAGCCATGCTGATATGGTGTTTATTATTTTCATTTACGTACTCCAAGATAACATATTTTAGAATACCTTCTAACAGTTTACCCACAACAGATTTTAAACCTACTGGCCTATAGTTTCTGTTTACCGGCTCTGTTTTGACCCTTTTTGAATATTGCCACCATATTTGCTAAGCACTAATACTTGGGACTAGAGTTGAGCAAACACCTGGATGTTCGGGTTTGAGAAGTTCAGCCGAACTTCCCGGAAATGTTCAGGTTTGGGATCCGAACTGGACCCGAACTTTGCCCCGAACCCAAACCCCATTGAAGTCAATGGGGACCCAAAGTTTTCGGCACTAAAAAGGCTGTAAAACAGCCCAGGAAAGGGCTAGAGGGCTGCAAAAGGCAGCAAAGTGTAGGTAAATCCCCTGCAAACAAATGTGGATATGGAAATGAATAAAAAAATATATATATATATTAACCAATATCAATTGGAGAGAGGTCCCATAGCAGAGAATCAGGCTTCATGTCACCCAACACTGGAACAGGCCATTGTCGGATATTTAGGCCTCAGCACCCAGACAGAGGAGAGAGGTCCCATTGCAGAGAATCAGGCTTCATGTCACCCAACAATGGAACAGGCCACTGTCAAATATTTTTAGGCCCCGGCACCCAGACAGAGGAAAGAGTTCCCATAGCAGAGAATCAGGCTTCATGTCATAGCAGAGAATCAGGCTTCGTGTCACCCAACACTGGAACAGGCCATTGTCGGATATTTAGGCCCCAGCACCCAGACAGAGGAGAGAGGTCCCATTGCAGAGAATCAGGCTTCATGTCATAGCAGAGAATCAGGCTTCATGTCATAGCAGAGAATCAGGCTTCATGTCACCCAACAATGGAACAGGCCACTGTCAAATATTTTTAGGCCCCGGCACCCAGACAGAGGAAAGAGGTCCCATAGCAGAGAATCAGGCTTCATGTCATAGCAGAGAATCAGGCTTCATGTCACCCACCACTGGAACAGGCCACTGTCAGATATTTTTAGGCAATAAAAATGAAAATGTCAGTCCTGTGTCCCAAAACACGGACACTTATCTGCGCTGCTGGTTCCGGTGTAGTGTGGTGTCTATTCACACTGAAAGTCAAGTAGTTAAAGGTTTGAAACCACGCTGCTAATAGTTCAGTCAGACGCTGCACAAGTGACAGAAATAGGGTATTAGCCTTCGTCCTCCTCTCTCAAGGATTTGATCCTCCTCAGACCACCTCCTCTGTAGGATTAAATGACCAGCATATAGTGTTAATAAAAAAGGTTTTATTCTACTGACAAACAATGGTAGATCATAGGCATATCACAATTAGTGAAAACAACAACTTGAAGTCCTGCCCGACCCGGGTTTCGCTCTCTGGCTTCCTCAGGGGCGACAACTGCGCATGTCCACAGCTGGGCCCTTTAAATAGCCCAGTCTCCCATTATCAGACCGTGGGAATCACTCCCAATCAAATTTATTTATTTATTTTAAATGCATGATAAAAGCAGTATTCATAACGTATCCTTAATAGGAACATTCATATCCTTATAAAACAATATCAGCCATACACCAAATTGTATAAAAAAATCGATTAGAAAATATCTTAAATATACAATATACTTTTCCATATATCTCACATAGCTGTGCCGCAGCTTTATCTCATATACAACCTTTCACCATATTTCAACTTATCCCCTTTCTGTCACGGACGGTGTACAGGAAACAAGACAATGCAACATGCATATATGACTCACTGGATCCAAAGCTAAGGAACCAAGGGGAGACCCCTGCACAAGACCTAGCACTTTCCCTGGCTGCTCAGCCTATGCAAAGATCCCAGAGGTGGATGGTTGCATATCCACGTACCTCGACTATATAACCCCTGAACACCCTACAATAGTGAGGGGACACGACCACCGGCTCCCTACACCAGACACGGAGGGAGTCAGGGTCACCTGGGATCCAGCAAACAGAAAATAACAGATAAATGTACAGCACTTAACTTTGTAGCAGACAGGAAAACAGGATCAGGATGCACACACACTCCAGGAAGAAGTATAAGCCGCCCAGTAATGCATTTGGGGGGGAATTTAAAGGGAGGCAATCAGTCCAACTACATGACAGCTGAGAGAGGCTAACGAGATGAGGAACTGAATACCACAACAAAGAACACTCAAGGAGGAGGTTCTGAAAGGCTTCTGTCAGAGCTTCTCAGCTGTCTGGTTGTGACACTTTCTTACTCAACCGCATTTTAGTATTAACATGCTTCCTTTTTCACAGTTGTATGACCGCATCTTATTAAAAGCTTTTAATTCACAGTATTCTTACTTTTCTTGAGTGCTTCACCACATGCTCACCTGATTACATCTCCACCCACTATTGGTCACCCACTAAAGGTCCTCAACACAAGGTAGAAGTTGTTACTATTTAATTTCCTATGGGCACTTCTTCTCCTTTTTGCACTTTATATTAAACATGGCTTTAGATCAAACTCTATGTTTAAACCGCTCGGTGCAAGGTGCCCAATTGATAAATCCATTGTACTTCTTTTCGATTAATTTGCGCCAAAAAAATCGCCTCCACGCCAATGTGGTTTAACCACTTCCACCCCAGCAAACTTCAAGCCCCGCGGGTTCTTGCCATGCATCAGCTTGAAGTGGGCTGATACACTATGACTCATCAGTCCTCTCTTGATGTTTCCTATATGCTCCTGGATCCTCACTTTTAATTTCCTCACTGTTCTAATACGTAGATAATACCCTCATTTTCACAAGAACATTTTCCCTTTATTTTAAATTCCTCTCCATTCTTTTTAGATACAATACAGTCAAGTGTTCTCATTCTCCCTTTTGTATTCCGATTCTTGCACCCAATACAAAATCCACACCATGTGAACTTCCCTCCCTCCCTACCCCGTTTTTTATCTACTGGGGGAATGGCACTATGTACCAGCTTAGTTCTGATACTTGGAGCCTTTTTAAAGGTGAACATCGGATTCTCAGGAATAGCCTTTCCTAATATGGGGTCATTTTTAAGTGTTCCCCAATTTTTTCTAACAGCCTTTTTAACAATATCGGACATTGAGCTATATCTTGTAACAAAGGAAAATCTATAGTCTCTCTCATCTTTTTTTATTTTTACTTTCCTCTTTTCCCCTTTTTTCTCTTCTTCTACAGTCTGGATATATTCTTCCAGGCTCCCTTCTTCATATCCTCGTTCCAGGAATCGATCTTTCAACACCTTACATTGCAATCTATAGTCCTCCACTGTAGTGCAGTTCCGGGCCATTCTTTTAAATTGCCCTTTTGGTATAGCTCTAAGCCATGGTTGATAGTGGTAGCTTTTCATGTCAATAGATGAATTGACATCTGTCTCTTTAAAAAAGGAACTGGTTTTATATCTGACGTCCTCAATTTTTATGCACAAGTCCAGAAAGTTAATAGCGACATTACTAATCTCCCCCACAAACCGCAAGTTCCATGTATTATTGTTGAGCTGATGGATGAAGGTCTCAAGTCCCTCCCTCTCTCCTTCCCACACTAGGAGACAGTCATCGATGTATCTCCTCCAGAGGGTTAACCTGCCTCTGGAGGTGACCGCTCCTAGTGTGGGAAGGATGGTGGCCTATTCCTATGCCCCCATAAAAATGTTGGCGAAACTGGGGGCGAATTTCGCCCCCATCGCCGTACCGACGCACTGTACATAATGCGAATCTCGGAACCAAAAATAATTGTGTTCGAGACAATAGTCCAGACACTTCAAAATAAAATCCCCCTGTAGATCACCAATTTTCGGATCCTGTTTGATTCTACTGTGGCCTTCCATGTATTTGCTGTAGGAGGACTGTATTACAGATTCAGTGTCTTTGAGATGTGAAGTTTTTTTTTATTACATAACCCTGTAAATAAAAAAAAATTATATTCCAAAGTGGGGTTATTTTTTAACCTTTTGTATGTGACCTCATCCGACACCAGTCTCAACATCTCCGCCTCATATTTATCTCTATTCATCATAACCACCCCACCCCTTTTATCGGCGGGCTTGATTATTAGATCCGGATTCTGTTCCAGATCCTTTAATGCCTTCCTTTCACCAAAAGTTAAATTATGGGAAATCCTACTCGTATCCATTTCTTCTAATTCCTTCAATAGGCCTGTTTTAAGAACTAAGCTGGTACATATTGCCATTCCCCCGAGTAGATAAAAAACGGGGTAGGGAGGGAGGGAAGTTCACATGGTGTGGATTTTGAATTGGGTGCAAGAATCGGAATACAAAAGAGTGAATGAGAACACTTGACTGTATTGTATCTAAAAAGAATGGAGAGGAATTTAAAATAAAGGGAAAATGTTCTTGTGAAAATGAGGGTATTATCTACGTATTAGAACAGTGAGGAAATTAAAAGTGAGGATCCAGGAGCATATAGGAAACATCAAGAGAGGACTGATGAGTCATAGTGTATCAGCCCACTTCAAGCTGATGCATGGCAAGAACCCGCGGTGCTTGAAGTTTGCTGGGGTGGAAGTGGTTAAACCACATTGGCGTGGAGGCGATTCTTTGTTACAAATTAACCGAAAAGAAGTACAATGGATCTATCAACTGGGTACCTTACAGCCGAGTGGTTTAAACATAGAGTTTGATCTGAAGCCATGTTTAATATAAAGTACAAAATGAAAAGAAGTGTTCATAAGGAATCAAATAGTAAAGTTTTTACCCTGTGTTGAGGACCTTCCAGGAGACGTCATGAGGAGTAACTAGGGATTGGGTAGTCGAACCATGTGATCTGAGGTTTATGAATGGGAAGGGGTGGGGTGAGTTCATTTGGAGTCACGTGACCAATAGTGGGTGGAGATGTAATTAGGTGGACATATGATGAAGCGCATAAGAGAAGTAAGAATGTTGTGAATTAAAAGGTTTCCAAAGAGATGCGGAAAAAAAACTGTGGAAAAAGGAAGTATTGTAATATATAAATGCGGTCTAGCAAGAAAGGGGATAAGTTAAATGTGGTGATAAGGTTGTATATAAGATAAAGCTGCGGCACAGCTATGTGAGATATATGGAAAAGTATATTGTATATTTAAGATATTTTCTAATCAATTTTTGATACAATTTGGTGTATGGCTGACATTGTTTTATAAGGATATGAATGTTCCTATTAAGGATACGTTATAAATACTGCTTTTATCATGCATTAAAAAAAATAAAATAAATTTGATTGGGAGTGATTCCCACGGTCTGATAATGGGAGACTGGGCTATTTGAAGGGCCCAGCTGTGGACATGCGCTGTTGTCGCCCCTGAGGAAGCCAGAGAGCGAAACCCGGGTCGGGCAGGACTTCAAGTTGTTTTCACTAATTGTGATATGCCTATGATCTACCATTGTTTGTGAGTAGAATAAAACCTTTTTTATTAACAATTAAGAGGGTACTTCACTATATGCTGGTCATTTAATCCTACAGAGGAGGTGGTCTGAGGAGGATCGAATCCTTGAGAGAGGAGGACGAAGGCTAATACCCTATTTCTGTCACTTGTGCAGCGTCTGACTGAACCATTAGCAGCGCGGTTTCAAACCTTTAACTACTTGACTTTCAGTGTGAATACCCACCACACTACACCGGAACCAGCAGCGCAGATAAGTATCTGTGTTTTGGGACACAGGACTGACATTTTCATTTTTATTGTATACAGTGTTTTGTGGGTTTGTCAAATCCTGCTACCAACATGGACATTTTTGATTTCAGAGCTAATTTTAAATGTAACATTGATGTCTTTTGTGATACTCCTGTGGAAATGGAGAAAGGGACTGATGACATGCGGACATTGTTTGTAAACTTGGAAAGGGAATTCATTAGGGAGTTCAGAACCACCTGGGATATTGCCTCCCTGGAGCGGTTCTTAATGGAAGGCAAGATCCCAGAAGGATTAAGATGGCAACTCCCTCTGATTACAGAGGAGGAGGAGGATCTGGTGGGCTGGGAAAAAGTCCTGAATGAATGTGCATGGAAGGTGATGCAATATATTATTAATGTTCGGAAAAATAAGTTGAATAAGATTAATAAGGTAATTGAAGAACTACAGGAGGTTATTGAACCGCTGAAAGGTGTGAATAGGAGTGAATATGACAAATGTAGCAAACAATGTCAGGAAGCGGTCCTTAAATCAGAAAAGGATATAAGAGGTAAAAAGCAGAAGAAATATATAAAAAAAATCAGTAATGACTATAAGTCAGATCTAGTTTATAAATGGAAAAATAAAAATAGAGACAATACAGATAATGTCAGATGTAACATACGTGAATGAAGGAAGTGGTAATAATCCTAATCAAGGATATCACACTGAAGGTTTTAGGAACTCTGAGAATGGGGGTGGAAGGCAAAAGTTTTTTAAAAATAAAAATAATTATGTCAGAAATCACCAGTTTAATAATCAGATGCCGCAGCATAACTATGGTCACTACAATAGATATACTGATCATACATATCAACCTAATAGAGATAATGACCGCATATACCAGCCCAGCTTTGGTAATTTTGAGAGAAGTGAGGATCATGTGTATCAACACAACTATAAAGGACAATATAATGGGAACTATGGACAGAATGGTGGCTATAGAGGATATCAATATAGACAACAATATAGGCAGCCATATGAAGGAGGAGGCTATAAAGGGAAACCAAGGTGGAGACCACAGGACAATTATGGTCCGACTCAGTATGAAAGTAGAGGGAATATAGAAAGAACCAACTATGAGGGGAATGGTCACATAGAGAGTGGGATGAAAGAGAATGGTGAAGGAGGGAGATTGAGGTCGATACAGCAAGGTGAACAAAATTTTCCCCATCAAAGCATAAAGGGGGTACAGAGGGAGGGGGAAATAAAAGAGCAGAATATAAGAACACCCCAAAAAAGAAGTCTTGTAGAGGAAAACGGGGAAAGGGGAAGAATAAGCCCAAAAATAAAGAGAAACAAGGAAATGTAAGAGGAATTTTCAACTTGAGTAGCCATGAATTAACGGAAGATGAAAAAAGCGTTCTTAGTAAAGAATTAAAATATGCACCTAGTCAGAAGATAAATAAATTTGAGATGTTCCTAGATATACACAAATTTATTCGAAAGATTAATATGGCAAAGTACTGGATGAATAACCCGGCCCCACAAAATAAAAAGATAGAGGAAAGGGAGGAAATTGTGCACACAAACTTAAAAGAAAAATCAAAATTCTTCCCAAAAAACCGCAACAATGAATGTATTGAAGCATTTAAAACAGGCCTATTGAAGGAATTAGAAGAAATGGATACGAGTAGGATTTCCCATAATTTAACTTTTGGTGAAAGGAAGGCATTAAAGGATCTGGAACAGAATCCGGATCTAATAATCAAGCCCGCCGATAAAAGGGGTGGGGTGGTTATGATGAATAGAGATAAATATGAGGCGGAGATGTTGAGACTGGTGTCGGATGAGGTCACATACAAAAGGTTAAAAAATAACCCCACTTTGGAATATAAAAAAAATACTGGATGGTTTATTAATGGATGGCCACAAAAAAGGGGTATTGAACAAAAAGGAGTTTGATTATTTAACCGTGTAACACCCAATTGTACCTGTGATATACCATCTGCCGAAGGTGCACAAAAGCCTCACGACCCCCCGGGGAGGCCTTTAGTCTCGGGGTTGAACTCCTTGACATGTAGAATAACGGAGTACATAGATTTTTATATATAGGGTTATGTAATAAAAAACCCTTCACATCTCAAAGACACTGAATCTGTAATACAGTTAATGAAAGACCTGAGTCCTCCTACAGCAAATACATGGATGGCCACAGTTGACCTGGCATCCCTGTATACAGTAATCCCGAAAGATCTTGGGATAAAAGCTGTAGAGAATAGAATCAAACAAGATCCTAAAATTGGTGTCTACAAGATCTACAGGGGGATTTTATTTTGAAGTGTCTGAACTATTGTCTCGAACACAATTATTTTTGGTTCCGAGATTCGCATTATGTACAGTGCGTCGGTACGGCGATGGGGGCGAAATTCGCCCCCAGTTTCGCCAATATTTTTATGGGGGCATAGGAATAGGCCACCATCCTTCCCACACTAGGAGCGGTCACCTCCAGAGGCAGATTAACCCTCTGGAGGAGATACATCGATGACTGTCTCCTAGTGTGGGAAGGAGAGAGGGAGGGACTTGAGACCTTCATCCATCAGCTCAACAATAATACATGGAACTTGCGGTTTGTGGGGGAGATTAGTAATGTCGCTATTAACTTTCTGGACTTGTGCATAAAAATTGAGGACAGCAGATATAAAACCAGTTCCTTTTTTAAAAAGACAGATGTCAATTCATATATTGACATGACAAGCTGCCACTCCATGGCTTAGAGGTATCCCAAAAGGGCAATATAAAAGAATGGCCCGGAACTGCACTACAGTGGAGGACTATAGGTTGCAATGTAAGGTGTTGAAAGATCGATTGCTGGAACCAGAATATGAAGAAGGGAGCCTGGAAGAATATATTCAGACTGTAGAAGAAGAGAAAAAAGGGGAAAAGGGGAAAGTAAAAATAAAAAAAGATGAGAAAGACTATAGATTTTCCTTAGCTCAATGTCCGATATTGTTAAAAAGGCTGTTAGAAAAAATTGGGGAACACTTAAAAATGACCCCATATTAGGAAAGGCTATTCCTGAGAACCTGATGTTCACCTTTATAAAGGCTCCAAGTATCAGAACTAAGCTGGTACATAGTGCCATTCCCACAGTAGATAAAAAACGGGGTAGGGAGGGAGGGAAGTTCACATGGTGTGGATTTTGAATTGGGTGCAAGAATCGGAATACAAAAGGGAGAATGAGAACACTTGACTGTATTGTATCTAAAAAGAATGGAGAGGAATTTAAAATAAAGGGAAAATGTTCCTGTGAAAATGAGGGTATTATCTACGTATTGGAGTGCCCTTGTGGACTCCAATACGTAGGTAGAACAGTGAGGAAATTAAAAGTGAGGATCCAGGAGCATATAGGAAACATCAAGAGAGGACTGATGAGTCATAGTGTATCAGCCCACTTCAAGCTGATGCATGGCAAGAACCCGCGGGGCTTGAAGTTTGCTGGGGTGGAAGTGGTTAAACCACATTGGCGTGGAGGCGATTTTTGGGCGCAAATTAACCGAAAAGAAGTACAATGGATTTATCAATTGGGCACCTTGCAGCCGAGCGGTTTAAACATAGAGTTTGATCTAAAGCCATGTTTAATATAAAGTGCAAAAAGGAGAAGAAATGCCCATAGGAAATTAAATAGTAACAACTTCTACCTTGTGTTGAGGACCTTTCAGGAGATGTCATGAGTAGTAACTAGGGATTGGGTAGCTGAAACATGTGATCTGAGTTTTATGAATGGGAAAGGGGTGGGGTAATAACGTTTAGAGTAACGTGACCAATAGTGGGTGGAGATGTAATCAGGTGAGCATGTGGTGAAGCACACAAGAAAAGTAAGAATACTGTGAATTAAAAGCTTTTAATAAGATGCGGTCATACAACTGTGAAAAAGGAAGCATGTTAATACTAAAATGCGGTTGAGTAAGAAAGGGGATAAGTTGAAATATGGTGAAAGGTTGTATATAAGATAAAGCTGCGGCACAGCTATGTGAGATATGGAAAAGTATATTGTATATTTAAGATATTTTCTAATCGATTTTTGATACATTTTGGTGTATGGCTGATATTGTTTTATAAGGATATGAATGTTCCTGTTAAGGATATGTTATGAATACTGCTTTTATCATTCATTTAAAAAAATAAAAATACCAATTTTGATTGGAAGTGATTCCTACGATAATGGGAGACTGGGCTATTTAAAGGGCCCAGCTGTGGACATGCGCAGTTGTCGCCGCTGAGGAAGCCAGAGAGCGAAACCCGGGTCGGGCAGGACTTCAAGTTGTTTTCACTAATTGTGATATGCCTATGATCTACCATTGTTTGTGAGTAGACTAAAACCTTTTTTAATAACAACTAAGAGGGTACTTCATTATATGCTGGTCATTTAATCCTACAGAGGAGGAGGTCTGAGGAGGATCGAATCCTTGAGAGAGGAGGACGAAGGCTAATACCCTATTTCTTTCACTTATGCAGCGTCTTACTGAACCATTAGCAGCGCGGTTTCAAACCTTTAACTACTAGATATTTTTAGGCCCCGGCACCCAGACAGAGGAGAGGTTCATTAAACTTTGGGTTGCCCCGCAATATAATGGCAAAATAAAAATAAAAAGAGGATTGAATGAGGAAGTGCCCTGGAGTACAATAATATATAGTTAAGGGGAGGTAGTTATAAATGTCTAATCTGCACAAGGGATGGACAGGTCCTGTGGGATCCATGCCTGGTTTAGGCTCCTTTCACACCTGCGTTCAGGTGTCCGCTCGTGAGCTCCGTTTGAAGGGGCTCACAAGCGGCCCTGAACGCAGCCGTCTGGCCCTAATGCATTCTCAGTGGAGGCGGATCCACTGAGAATGCATCCGCCTGCCAGCGCTCAGCCTCGGCTCCGCTCAGTGAGCGGACACCTGAACGCTGCAAGCAGCGTTCGGGTGTCCGCCTGGCCGTGCGGAGGCGAGCGGATCCGTCCAGACTTGGAAGTCAATGGGGACGGATCCGCTTGAAAATGACACCATATGGCTCAATCTTCAAGCGGATCCGTCCCCCATTGACTTTTAATGTAAAGTCTGAACGGATCCGCTCAGGCTTCTTTCACACTTAGAAATTTTTCTAAGTTATAATGCAGACGGATCCGTTCTGAACGGATGCAAACGTCTGCATTATAGGAGCGGATCCATCTGATGAAACATCAGACGGACCCGCTCCGAACGCTAGTGTGAAAGTAGCCTTATTGTTATGAACGTCAGCTTGTCCACATTGGCTGTAGACAGGCGGCTGCATTTGTCTGTAATGACGTCCCCTGCCGCGCTGAATACACGTTCAGACAAAACGCTGGCCGCAGGGCAGGCCAGCACCTCCAAGGCATAAAAGGCTAGCTCTGGCCACGTGGACAATTTGGAGACTCAAAAGTTGAATTGGCTGAACCATCAGTCAGTACGTGGAGGGGTGTGCACACGTACTGTTCCACCATGTTAGCGAAATGTTGCCTCCTGCTAACACGTTCTGTATCAGGTGGTGGTGCAGTTAGCTGTGGCGTGTTGACAAAACTTTTCCACATCTCTGCCATGCTAACCCTGCCCTCAGAGGAGCTGGCAGTGACACAGCTGCCTTGGCGACCTCTTGCTCCTCCTCTGCCTTCGCCTTGGGCTTCCACTTGTTCCCCTGTGACATTTGGGAATGCTCTCAGTAGCGCGTCTACCAATGTGCGCTTGTACTCGCGCATCTTCCTATCACGCTCCAGTGCAGGAAGTAAGGTGGGCACATTGTCTTTGTACCGGGGATCCAGCAGGGTGGCAACCCAGCAGTCCGCACACGTTAAAATGTGGGCAACTCTGCCGTCGTTGCGCAGGCACTGCAGTATATAGTCGCTCATGTGTGCCAGGCTGCCCAGAGGTAAGGACAAGCTGTCCTCTGTGAGAGGCGTATCGTCATCGTCCTGCTTTCCCCCCCAGCCATGCACCAGTGATGGGCCCGAGATGCGTTGGGTGCCACCCCGCTGTGAACATGCTTCATCCTCCTCCACCTCCTCCTCATCCTCGTCCTCCAGTAGTGGGCCCTGGCTGGCCACATTTGTACCTGGTCTCTGCTGTTGCAAAAAACCTCCCTCTGAGTCACTTCGAAAAAACTGGCCTGAAAGTGCTAAAAATGACCCCTCTTCCTCCTCCTCCTCCTCCTCCTGGGCCACCTCCTCTTCCATAATCGCCCTAAATGTTTTCTCAAGGAGACATAGTAGTGGAATTGTAACGCTGATAACGGCGTCATCGCCACTGGCCATGTTGGTGGAGTACTCGAAACAACGCCACAGGGCACACAGGTCTCGCATGGAGGCCCAGTCATTGGTGGTGAAGTGGTGCTGTTCCGCAGTGTGACTGACCCGTGCGTGCTGAAACTCCACTATGGCCTGCTGCTGCTCGCACAGTCTGTCCAGCATGTGTAAGGTGGAGTTCCACCAGGTGGGCACGTCGCATATGAGGCGGTGAGCAGGAAGGCCGAAGTTACGCTGTAGCGCAAATGGGCAAGCGGCGTCAGGATGTGAACGCCGGAATCGCGCACAGACGGCCCGCACTTTATGCAGCAGCTCTGACATGTCGGGGTAGTTGTGAATGAACTTCTGCACCACCAAATTCAGCACATGCGCCAGGCAAGGGATGTGTGTCAAACCGGCTAGTCCCAGAGCTGCAACGAGATTTCGCCCATTATCGGCACACCACCAGGCCGGACTTGAGGCTCACCGGCAACAACCACTAGTCGGTCTGTTGTTCTATACCCCGCCACAACTCCTGTGCGGTGTGGGGCCTGTCCCCCAAACATATGAGTTTTAGAATGGCCTGCTGACGTTTACCCCGGGCTGTGCTGAAGTTGGTGGTGAATGTGTGTGGCTGACGGGATGAGCAGGTGGAAGAAAAGGAGGAGGAAGCTGAATAGGAGGAGGAGGCAACAGGAGGCAAAGAATGTTGCCCTGCGATCCTTGGCGGCGGAAGGACGTGCGCCAAACAGCTCTCCGCCTGGGGCCCAGCCGCCACTACATTTACCCAGTGTACAGTTAGGGAGATATAGCGTCCCTGGCCGTGCTTACTGGTCCGTGTATCTGTGGTTAGGTGGACCTTGCCACAGATGACGTTGCGCAGTGCACACTTGATTTTATCAGATACTTGGTTGTGCAGGGAAGCACGGCTCTCTTGGAGAAGTAGTGGCGGCTCGGAACAACATACTGTGGGACAGCAAGCGACATGAGCTGTAGCTGAGCTGAGCGACAGCATTTCATAGGCCAGGAGTTTAGAAATGCTGGCATTCAGGGCCAGGGATCGAGGGTGGCTAGGTGGGAATTTACGCTTCCTCTCAAATGTTTGTGAGATGGAGAGCTGAATGCTGCCGTGTGACATGGTTTAGATTCTTGGTGACGGAGGTGGTGGTGTTGGTGGTACATTCTCTGTTTGCTGGGCGGCAGGTGCCAACGTTCCTCCAGAGGCGGAGGAAGAGGCCGAGGCAGCAGCAGCAGAAGAGGTAGCAGGGGGAGCCTGAGTGAGTTCCTTGTTTTTAAGGTGTTTACTCCACTGCAGTTCATGCTTTGCATGCAGGTGCCTGGTCATGCAGGTTGTGCTAAGGTTCAGAACGTTAATGCTTCGCTTCAGGCTCTGATGGCACAGCGTGCAAACCACTCGGGTCTTGTCGTCAGCAGATTGCTTGAAGAACTGCCGCACCAGGGAACTCCTTGAAGCTGTCTTTGGGGTGCTTGGTCCCAGATGGTGGTGGCCAGTAGCAGACAGACTCTCTTGGCGGCGGGTGTTCTGCTTTTGCCCACTGCTCCCTCTTTTGCTACGATGTTGGCTCGGTCTCACCACTGCCTCTTCCTCCGAACTGTGAAAGTCAGTGGCACGACCTTCATTCCATGTGGGGTCTAGGACCTCATCTTCCCCTGCATCGTCTTCCACCCAGTCTTCCTCCCTGACCCCCTGTTCAGTCTGCACACTGCAGAAAGTCGCATCAGTTGGCACCTGTGTTTCGTCATCATCAGAGATGTGCTGAGTTGGTATTTCCATGTCCTCATCATCAGGAAACATAAGTTGTTGTGCCTTAGTGCATTCTGTGTCTTCCACCGCTGGGGAAGGGCTAGGTGTCACAACCAGACAGCTGAGAAGCTCTGACAGAGGCCTTTCAGAACCTCCTCCTTGAGTTTCTGTGTTGTGGTATACAGCTCCTCCTCTCGTTAGCCTCTCTCAGCTGTCATGTGTTGGACTAATTGCTTCCCTTTAAATTCCTCCCCAGAAGGCTTTTCTGGGCGGCTTATACTACTTCCTGGAGTGTGTGTGCACGCTGACTCTGTCCTCCTGTTTGCTTCAAAGCTAAGTGTTGTACCTTTATCTGTTATTTTCTGTTTGCTGGATCCCAGGTGACCCTGACTCCCTCCGTATCTTGTGTAGGGAGCCGGTGGTCGTGGCCCCTCACTATTGTAGGGTGCTCAGGGCTTTATAGTCAAGGTTCGTGGATATGCAAACCTTCACCATTCGGATCTTTGCATAGGCTGAGCAGCCAGGGAAAGTGCCAGGTCTTCTGCAGGGGTCTCCCTTAATTCCTTAGTTTTTGGATCTAGAGAGTCGTTTATACATGTTGCTTTGCCTTGTTTCCTGTACACCGTCCGTGACATTATAAGCCGCCATAACCGTCTCAAGCATGGATCCGGTTTCACTTTTGGCTTAACGCCTTCAGGGTCTTTCATTGGAGGTAGCTGATCTCCGTAAGACTTTTTCTCAGCTTCAAGTGACCGGTTCAGCTTGCGTTCATGGAGTTTGTTCTGAGCCTAAGATCTCGCTCCCGGATACGTTCTCCGGGGGTAGTGAGAATTTTGTGCGTTTTAGAGAGGCTTGCAAACTCCATTTTCGCCTTCTTCCCCACTCCTCTGGTGATGAGGAACGGAGGGTGGGGATCATTATATCGCTGCTCAGTAGTGTTGATCACGAATATTCGAATTTCGAATTTTTATCGCGAATATAGCCACTTCGAAAATTCGCGAATATTTCAAATATAGTTATATATATTCGTAATTTCGAATATTCGTTTTTTCCGAATTTTTTTATTTATTTATTTTTTATTTTTTAAATCAGTACACATGATCCCTTCCTGCTTCTAGCTTGTGGGCCAATAAGAAGGCTGCAATATACTTGACTTTAGGAGTAGTGATGAGCGGCAGGGGTCATATTCGAAAATGCACGATTTTTTTTTCTTGAAAAAATCGGCAAGGTAATTATTGTGTAATATGCGAATTTTCGTAATTTGAATTTTCGGATTCAAATTTTTATTGCAAGTTTTTCAACTTTAAGACAAAGAAGATTATAGCACTATGTTAGCTAAATTGCTCTATATTCGTTTTTTTTCGAATATTCGCTATATTGCTATATATTCTTGTTTTAGAATATTACAAATACAAAAAGTTATAGCAATATAGCGAAAATTCGAAAAAAACTAATATAGAGCAATTAAGCTAATATATTGCTATAATCTTCTTTGTCTAATAGTTGTAATTTTTTTCTCATCTGAAGTTCAGATTGGAAAAAAATTACAGCTATAAAAAAAGATTATAGCACTATATTAGCTAAATTGCTCTATATTCGTTTTTTTTTTTTTATATTCGCTATATTGCTATATATTACGAATATTCGAAAAAAATGTTATAGCAATATAGCGAATATTCGAAAAAAACGAATATAGAGCAATTTAGCTAATATAGTGCTATAATCTTTTTTTTATAGTTGTAATTTTTTTCCAATCTGAACTTCAGATGAGAAAAAAATTACAACTATTAGACAAAGAAGATTATAGCACTATATTAGCTAAATTGCTCTATATTCGTTTTTTTTTTGAATTTTCGCTATATTGCTATAACTTCGTTTTTTCGAATATTTGTAATATTCTAAATCAAGAATATATAGCAATATAGCGAATATTCGAAAAAAAATGAATATAGAGCAATTTAGCTAACATAGTGCTATAATCTTCTTTGTCTTAAAGTTGAAAAATTCGCAATAAAAATTCGAATCCGAAAATTCGAATTACGAAAATTTGTATATTACACAATCATTACCTTGCCGATTTTTTGCAAGAATTTTTTTTTGTGAATTTTCGAATATTCGACGAATATTAAAAAAAATATTCACGAAATATCGCGAATTCGAATATGACCCCTGCCGCTCATCACTACTGCTCAGAGGTAACGCTCAGTCCTGGGCCTTTTCGCTGCCGGAGGGGGCACGGCCTCTCCGTTCAGTGGATGAATTATTTTTAGCCCTGGGTCAGATATATGATGATCCGGATCGTATTGCTCTGGCTGAGTCTAAACTACGTCTATTATGCCAGGGTAAACAATCCGCAGAAATATACTGCTCAGAATTTCGGAGATGGGCAGTTGATACTGGTTGGAATGATGCTGCGCTCCAAAGTCAATTTTGCCATGGTCTTTCAGAGGGATTGAAAGATGCATTTGCCTTTCATGAGAGGCCTAGTTCTTTGGACTCTGCTATGTCTCAGGCCGTTCGTATTGACAGGCGTCTTAGAGAGAGAGAGGAGAGATGTCCCCTTCCTGTCATACTCAGTTCCAGGACAGTGCAGCGGTCCCGTTCTGTGCGCAGGGGTCTCAGTCGCAGTCAGCCCCTTCTGAGCAGGAGCCCATGCAGCTGGGGTTGATTGCTTCTGACAATAGAAGATTCAGCCTGCATGGGAGGGTTTGTTTTTGTTGTGGAGGTATAAATCATTTGGCAAATATTTGTCCCTCTAGGAGATTCAGGCAGTTTTCTGGGAGTAATAAAGAAACAAACAGGAAAACATCTTTTAAAAATGTTCCGTCTGTTACTATTGGCAGGGTTGAGGCAGAAATTGAAGGTTTTCCATTTGCTTGTAGTTCCCGTTTTGCCCTGCCGGCTAGGGTGGCGCTAGAGAGCAAGAACATTTTTTGTGAGATTTTTGTGGATAGTGGAGCAGCGGTTAATCTCATTGATAATCAATTTGCGATAACTCATGGTTTCCAAGTGCGCACTTCGGGAAAGGATATTCCTGTTTTTGCTATCGATTCCGCTCCACTTTCTCAAAAATCATTAAAGGGCATAGTTCACAATATCCGTTTAATTGTGAGTGATGCTCATGTTGAGGATGTGTCATGTTTCGTCCTTAGCGGTTTACCCACCCCTCTGGTGTTGGGGCTGCCCTGGTTCGCTAAGCATGGCATGGCAAGCGAGGCAAATAAATGGTTGGAGTGACTTTTGCAGAGAGAATTGCCTCATGACATCTGTTTCTGAGGTTGCTACTAAGACTGTACCATCTTTTCTCTCTGAATTTTCGGATGTCTTCTCTGAGAGTGGAGTTCAGGATTTGCCCCCGCACAGGGAATACGATTGCCCTATTAATCTCATCCCAGATGCCAAGCTGCCTAAATCTCGTTTATACAATCTTTCCCAACCTGAGAGGATCGATATGCGTGCTTATATCTCTAAGAGTCTGAGAAAGGGACACATACGACCCTCGAAGTCACCTGTTGCTGCTGGTTTTTTCTTTGTTAAGAAAAAAGATGGTTCTTTAAGACCTTGTCTGGATTTCAGGGAGCTGAACAGTATCACAATTCGTGACCCTTATCCGCTTCCTCTGATCCCGGACCTATTTAACCAGGTTGTTGGGGCTAAAGTCTTTTCCAAATTAGATTTAAGAGGGGCATACAACCTGGTCAGGGTCAGAGAAGGGGACGAATGGAAGACGGCCTTCAATACCCCTGAGGGCCATTTTGAAAATTTGGTTATGCCTTTTGGTTTGATGAATGCCCCAGCCGTTTTTCAGCATTTCGTGAACAGCATTTTTTATCATTTGATGGGAAAATTTGTATTGGTGTATTTGGATGACATTTTGATTTTTTCTCCCGATTTCAAAACTCATGAGGAACATTTACGTCAGGTCTTGCTCATCCTGCGGGAGAATAAATTATATGCGAAACTGGAGAAATGTGTGTTTGCGGTTCCAGAAATTCAATTTCTGGGGTTTCTTCTCTCCGCTTCTGGTTTTCGCATGGACCCCGAGAAGGTCCGCGCTGTGCTTGAGTGGGAGCTTCCTGAGAATCAAAAGGCGCTGATGCGTTTTTTGGGCTTTGCCAATTATTACAGGAGGTTCATTTTGAATTATTCTTCTATTGTTAAACCACTCACTGATATGACCAGAAAGGGGGTAGATTTTTCTTCTTGGTCAGTAGAGGCGCGTAAGGCTTTTTCTGATATCAAGGAGAGTTTTGCTTCCGCTCCCATCTTGGTGCAACCTGATGTTTCTTTACCCTTCATAGTTGAGGTTGATGCTTCTGAGGTGGGTGTGGGGGCGGTCTTGTCTCAGGGTTCCTCTCCTGCCAATTGGCGACCGTGTGCCTTTTTCTCAAGAAAACTCTCCTCCGCAGAGAGAAATTACGATGTGGGAGATAGGGAATTGTTGGCCATCAAGTTGGCTTTTGAGGAATGGCACCATTGGCTAGAGGGAGCCAGATACCCTATTACCGTATTTACGGACCATAAAAATCTGGCCTACTTGGAGTCAGCCAAGCGTCTGAACCTGAGACAGGCCAGATGGACGTTGTTCTTTTCTAGGTTTAATTTTGTTGTCACAAACGCCCTGGAGTTAAGAATGTGAAGGCAGATGCCCTGTCACGTTGTTTTCCGGGAGGCGGGAATTTTGAAGACCCGGGTCCCATTTTGGCTGAAGGTGTGGTGGTCTCTGCTCTTTTTCCTGAATTGGAGGCAGAGGTGCAGGCAGCCCAGTCAGAGGCTCCTGATCTTTGTCCTCCTGGGAGGTTGTTTGTGCCTCTCGCTTTAAGACACAAGATTTTTAAAGAACACCACGATACGGTCCTTGCTGGGCACCCGGGGGTAAGAGCCACACTGGATCTCATCGCTCGGAGATTCTGGTGGCCTGTGCTTCGTAAGTCGGTTGAGGGTTTTATGGCAGCCTGCGAGACTTGCGCTCGTGCCAAAGTCCCTCATTCACGGCCATCAGGTCCTCTCCTTCCCTTACCCATTCCTTCCCGTCCTTGGACACATCTGTCAATGGACTTCATAACGGACCTGCCTCGTTCCTCGGGGAAGACTGTGATTCTGGTGATGGTGGACCGTTTTAGCAAAATGGTGCATTTCATCCCTTTTCCTGGTTTGCCCAATGCTAAGACGCTGGCGCAGGCATTTGTTGATCACATTGTCAAATTGCACGGTATTCCTTCAGACATAGTCTCTGATAGGGGCACGCAGTTTGTTTCCAGATTCTGGAAGGCTTTCTGTTCTCGCTTGGGGGTTCGGTTGTCATTCTCTTCTGCTTTCCACCCGCAGTCGAATGGCCAGACAGAGCGCGTCAATCAGAATCTGGAGACATATCTGCGTTGTTTTGTGGCGGAGAATCAAGAGGATTGGTGTTCTTTTTTGTCCCTTGCTGAGTTTGCTTTAAATAACCGTCGTCAGGAGTCCTCTGATAAGTCACCATTTTTTGGTGCATATGGGTTTCATCCACAGTTTGGGACTTTCTCGGGAGAGGGGTCTTCTGGTTTACCTGATGAGGACAGATTCTCCTCGTCTTTGTCATCTATTTGGCAAAAGATTCAAGATAATCTAAAGAGCATGAGTGAGAGATATAAGTGTGTCGCTGATAAGAGACGTGTGCTTGGTCCGGACCTGAATGTTGGTGATCTGGTGTGGTTGTCTACCAAGAATATCAAATTGAAGGTTCCCTCCTGGAAGTTGGGTCCTAGGTTTATTGGGCCTTACAAAATCCTGTCTGTCATCAATCCTGTTGCATACCGTCTTGATCTTCCTCAGACTTGGAAGATCCATAATGTTTTTCATAAGTCCTTATTGAAACCTTATGTTCAACCCATTGTACCCTCGCCTTTGCCTCCTCCTCCGATTATGGTTGATGGGAATCTTGAATTTCAGGTCTCTAGGATTGTGGATTCTCGTCTTGTCCGCGGTTCTCTTCAGTACCTTGTTCAGTGGGAGGGGTATGGTCCTGAGGAGAGGATGTGGGTCCCAGTGACGGACATTAAGGCCTCTCGTCTCATCAGGGCTTTCCATAGGTCCCATCCTGAGAAGGTGGGTTCTGAGTGTCCGGAGTCCACTCGTAGAGGGAGGGGTACTGTCACAACCAGACAGCTGAGAAGCTCTGACAGAGTGTCACAACCAGACAGCTGAGAAGCTCTGACAGAGGCCTTTCAGAACCTCCTCCTTGAGTTTCTGTGTTGTGGTATTCAGCTCCTCCTCTCGTTAGCCTCTCTCAGCTGTCATGTGTTGGACTAATTGCTTCCCTTTAAATTCTTTCCCAGAAGGCTTTTCTGGGCGGCTTATACTACTTCCTGGAGTGTGTGTGCACGCTGACTCTGTCCTCCTGTTTGCTTCAAAGCTAAGTGTTGTACCTTTATCTGTTATTTTCTGTTTGCTGGATCCCAGGTGACCCTGACTCCCTCCGTATCTTGTGTAGGGAGCCGGTGGTCGTGTCCCCTCACTATTGTAGGGTGCTCAGGGCTTTATAGTCAAGGTTCGTGGATATGCAAACCTCCACCATTCGGATCTTTGCATAGGCTGAGCAGCCAGGGAAAGTGCCAGGTCTTCTGCAGGGGTCTCCCTTGGTTCCTTAGTTTTTGGATCCAGCGAGTCGTTTATACATGTTGCTTTGCCTTGTTTCCTGTACACCGTCCGTGACACTAGGTGGATGCCCTTGGGAAACCCTGCCAGCAGAGTCATCAAACAGCATAAGAGACTGCTGCATAACTTGAGGCTCAGACAGTTTCCCTGATATGCATGGGGGTGATGTGACAGACTGATGGGCTTGGTTTTCAGGCACCATCTGTGCGCCACCCAATTGACTAATGCCTGTACCTGCTCAGGCCTTACCATCCTTAGAACGGCATTGGGCCCCACCAAATATCGCTGTAAATTCTGGCGGCTACTGGGACCTGAGGTAGTTGGTTCACTAGGACGTGTGGCTATGGCAGAACGGCCACGTCCTCTCCCAGCACCAGAGGGTCCACTAACACCACCACGACCATGTCTGTGTCCGCGTCCCTTACTAGATGTTTTCCTCATTGTTACCGTTCACCACAATAAGAAAAAAATTATTTGGCCGAATGTATTTTATTCAAATTCAGGCCTTTTTTTACAGGCACCTAAACACTATCTGACTATCTATTTAGGTACCGTATTACACTAATACAGGCACAGCAGTAACGACAGATTTAGCTGAATATAAATTGTAGGCCTAGTATTTAGGCCCTGGATGACAGGTATCCCTTTTACGGACAGAATTAGACTTGGAAATGCACGGTAGCGTGTGAAGTTATTGAGGATGACGCTATCCGCACCTTCAATGTAATATACCCTTTTATGGATAGATTTAAACTTGGCCTGATACAGCAGAAACCACAGATTTAGGGAATTGCTAAGTTGGGAATTGTATTTCAACCCAGAACAAAAACTGTGCTAACAGCCTGACGTGCAACTCTGCATCGACACCCACATGGACCACCCATATGACTATCAAACATTTTCTCACTTGCAACTCCGTCAATGTTACCCTTTTATGGATAGATTTAAACTTGGCCTGATACAGCAGAAACCACTGATTTAGGGAATTGCTAAGTTGGGAATTGTATTTCAACCCAGAACAAAAACTGTGCTTTGGCGGACACTAAATAAATTGACCAGCCACAGCAGTAACGACAGATTTAGCTGAATATAAATTGTAGGCCTATTATTTAGGTGCTGGATGACAGGTATACGTTTACGGACAGAATTAGACTTGGAAATGCATGGTAGCGTGTGAAGTTATTGAGGATGACCCTATCCACACCTTCAATGTAATATACCCTTTTATGGATAGATTTAAACTTGGCCTGATACAGCAGAAACCACAGATTTAGGGAATTGCTAAGTTGGGAATTGTATTTCAACCCAGAACAAAAACTGTGCTAACAGCCTGACGTGCAACTCTGCATCGACACCCACATGGACCACCCATATGACTATCAAACATTTTCTCACTTGCAACTCCGTCAATGTTATCTATCTGATCCAGTGTCCATGTTTGAGGCAATACATTAGCGGAACACCTAAATAACATCTCCAAAGGTTAAGAAAAACATTCGCTGTCCAGACATTTCAAGGACACACACAGCCAGGACCCTAGGGGTCTCTACTTCATGGCGCTGGAGAAGGTGGAGAAGCATTGGCGGGGAGGTAATCAGATTGAGAGATTATCAAGGGCAGAATCCAGGAAAATTTACGAATTTGGTAGCCTCCTACCAAGGGACTTAAATGCGGAACTGGAAATATTTGGTTTTATATAAAATTTGGGTGGTCCATGTGGGTGTCGATGCAGAGTTGCATGTCAGGCTGTTATTTCCAGCACTGCAACTCTCCCTCTACCCCACATGGGCCCCACTCCATCTACATTATCCAGATATCTAGAATGAATGAAAATTACAGATATGTATATTGTCTGTAGAAAATATTTGCTGTATAAAAGAAGATTCCACACACAAAATACCCCAGATGAACCTCACAAGCATTACAATGGAAGTGGGAGACAAAACGCACCAAATTTAAAGGAAACGCAACCAAACCGCAAGTGCGTTTTTCAGTCAAGTTATTTTTTGAGGAGTTTTGTTAGTTGAGGATAGACAACCCTTCCATATAGAACCTGGGGAAAACTGCCTTGGGCGTATATATTCATTTATTTATTGTTTTATAATGCAAATTTTATTTCTATATGGCATGGTTTTTACTGAGTAAGTGATAGTAGTATATATACGAAAAAAAATCAATAAGTGTTTTCTACACCAAACATTTCAAGATAAAACATGTAATGGAATATCTAATATAAATAACTATGAATGGACTAAGTTACAGATAGAAAATTGCAAATACAATAGAAAAAAACGCACCTGTATAGAAAAAAAATTGCACCAAAACCGGAAGAAAACTGCAGGGATGAAAAATGACATCCAAAAACTCCAGACCGGTTTTTGGGACATAATTAAGATCCAGTCCGGATTTTTTCAAAGACGAACATCAGGTATAAATTACACTGATTTATGGAACCGGGGTATGCCACTGAGAAAGGGGAAGCGTCTCCCCGAAATGCGTCTGGCGTAAATATCTTGGATGAATACCCCATCTTCTTATACAACCTAGTGCACTACAAAGAAAAATAATTCTTAGATTCTATAACAGAGGACTCCGATACGTCATCCATCAGCGCCTGTGAACAAAGGTCTGTGATCCTCACATTGGACTATGATGCAATACCACCTGTGAGAGACACGTGGGACGCGAACAGCTCTATAGCCGGGACACCGGCTCTCATAACAGAGCAAAGATTCAGCAGCAAGTTCCCATTAGACCAGCGTTGCAGATAAAGGTAAGCCCACACGAGTGGGTATAACACTAGGAAGTGTTACATCAAGATACTAATAAATGAAATAAAAGAGCTGTATCAGCTATTTAGCGAAGATTCCTTTTCTTCAGCAAATTGAACTCTAGCATATCGTAACAGTTTGCAGATGGCTGAATAGGAAACTGACACAATTTTAATACAGTTTACTGTACTTGGACATACTGTGTATTGACATAGGACAACATTAAATGTCCAGCAATGGATCAGCATAACAGTGTGATTTCTGAATTGAATATAGGACCGAATTATATTAAATTTGTATAATCTGTATAAACTGGTGTATGTTGCTATTACACATAGTTGGCAGACGAATCGTTATTTAAATAGACGGAGACTGTTCACTCCAATCTTTTCTCTCCAAAAACAGCAACGCATATATTATACCCAGGACCTGATAGGCCCAATTGAGAACAACAGAGAGAGGGATTTGGAGTTACCAGCTTCTGCCCAAACGGTTCTCCTATAGAACACATTATTGCCAACAGTGAGAATAAGTATATTGTGCTTTGATAGAGAATAAGTATATTGTGCTTTGATAGATCGTTTTAATAGATTAATTTAATATATTGTCATTTTATTGAATATCATATTAATTCACATGCTTATGAATAAAGTGTCCTATACTTCCATATATGAGTGACCACTCCATACTTTTTTACTATATATATCCAATCTTGAGGGGTGACTAAATTTTTGGGTTGGAGCACCTATCCTGAGAGAATAGAGGTGAGCGGATCCCCTTCCTTTTATATGCCTATTCTTGTCCGCAATTGCGAACAAGAATAGAACATGTTCTAATTTTTTCGGGAGCCGCGGACCGGAAGATCGGGTGCACGCTCCGGAAGTGAGGATGCGGAGAACACATAGTGTGCTCTCCGCATCCATTCTGTCCCGATAGAGAATGAATGGGTCCACACCCGTTCTGCAGTTTGCGGAACGTATGCAGACCCATTATTACGGATGTGTGAATGGAGCCTTTGGTATTGAAAAAGTTAAATTATACAAGCAAGGGGCAGTTTCAGAAAATTATTAGAGAAGCTTTCTGGTTTTTTACCTTAAACATAGCTCACCCTTATGGAATGAATTATCATACAGATATTTTATTACATTATTAATATATGATTGTTTCTCATCCCTGCATTATTGTACATTGTGTCATGATATTATTTACTTATATATATTTTAATGCAAGTTAGTCTTCAGCCACAGGCATGTTCATCAAGAGTTAATATTATCTACATTTTACCCTACACCTGCACTGCGGGCGTTCCCTAACATTTTCAATTGATTTCCTTTCCTTTTTGCTTAAAAAGCAGTTGCATGCCTGTATCTGAATACTTTATACTTATGAATCCATGAAGAAGACGTGTCTTATTGTTTATACAATTTTTAAATGAAGAAATAAAGAATTATTGATTTTACTTGCTGGTTCCATTTGGACTTTTTTGCTGCATCTACGTTGGGTGTGAACACATCCAGGATCCGTGTAGCGGTGCACAGCATTTCAGAGCACTTAGGCCTCTTTCACACGGGCGTCATGTTTTTTGCCCGAATAAGAGGCGGGTGCGTTGCGGGAAAATGCGCGATTTTTCGCGCGAGTGCAAAACATTGTCATGCGTTTTGCACTCGCGTGAAAAAAATCGCGCATGTTTGGTACCCAGACCCGAACTTCTTCACAGAAGTTCGGGCTTGGGATTGATGTTCTGAAGATTGTATTATTTTCCCTTATAACATGGTTATAAGGGAAAATAATAGCATTCTGACTACAGAATGTATAGTATAATAGTGCTGGAAGGGTTAAAAATAATAAAAAAGTTAACTCACCTTCTCCTCTTGTTCGCGTAGATCCCGGTCTGTTCTTTAGCTGTGGGCTGAATGACCTGAGGTGATGTCAGATCACATGCTCCAATCACATGGTCCATCACCATGGTGATGGAGCATGTGATCTGACATCACCACAGGTCCTTCAGCCCACAGCTAAAGAACAGACCGGGATCTAAGCGAACAAGAGGAGAAGGTGAGTTAACTTTTTTTTAAATTATTTTTAACCCTTCCAGCAGTATTATACTATGTATTCTGTAGTCAGAATGCTATTATTTTCCCTTATAACCATGTTATAAGGGAAAATAATACAGTGAATAGACTGTCACCTAGAACCCATGCGTGAAAATCGCACCGCATCCGCACTTGCTTGCGGATGCATGCGATTTTCACGCAACCCCATTCATTTCTATAGGGCCTGCGTTACGTGAAAAACGCACAAAGAGGAGCATGCTGCGATTTTCACACAACGCACAAGTGATGCGTGAAAATCACCGCTCGTGTGCACAGCCCCATAGAAATGAATGGGTCAGGATTCAGTGCGGGTGCAGTGCGTTCACCTCACGCATCGCACCCGCACGGAAAACTCGCCCGTGTGAAAGGGGCCTTAGGAGCTGGACTTTGTTCTATCTACAATGCAGCAGCTCTCCCTGAACTGATATCCCCTGTCTAGTAGAAGGTTATTCAGAACACATACATGCTGTGCTGAGCCAAATGAAGAAGGTACCCTAAACTTTCCAGAGGAACATGCAAGCAAACATCAGGCATTTGGAACAATGTGATCTGGAAAAAATAGGCAAAATTATGTACCTACTTCTTTGTCAAGAACTTGATATACAACAATTTTTATAGCAGAAAAAAAATCTATAGTTTTAATTCACTAGTTTTGACACAAAACATAAAATGGGAAAGGCAGGGACTTACCAGCAATGGAAGCCAGCAAACACTAGCAATTATCATGATCCCAACCAGCTGGACCATCATTTCTACTTCACTGTCTCTGCGTCTTTGGACAGACTCACGGTCATGATAAACTCTGCAAAGTGTCACAACGCTGACTGTATTCAAAATGAAGGATAGGCAGACGGAAAATATACCGGTCAGGGAAAAGATTAATCCAAAGGCTTTATTCTTTCGGTCTTGTAGCAAAGTTAGAAAACACCAGGACTTTGGGTATTGTAAAGTGTAACTCCCAATGCCCATTATGGGAAATAAAGCTAAAAAGAAAGCAAAACACCACACCATGACCACAATACCATATGCTCTCTTTTTTGAAATATTGGCAGAATGTGAAAATGGTTTAGTTATTCCAAAAAACCTTTCAGCAGCCATGGATGCACCTAGCAAAAGGGGGCATTGTCCATAAAAAACCATAGATAGTCCAAAAAAGTTACAGAGGTAACAATTTTGATCACGGATCTGCCAGTTAAATTGAGTGATATGATAAGACACCACAATAATACCAGTCACTAATAGTCCCATGAAGTCTGTGACTACCAAACCCCCAAGAAAGACTAAGAAAGAAGACCTTGAATGACTTTGAGTTTTCTTGGATGCGCTAACTAGGACACAAAAAGCAAATAGGTTGGAGGAAAGCCCGATAACGGAGAAAACTGCAGAGAACCACAAAGACGTGATATGCTTTTGAGCACCGACAGATGTGGTCATATTAATATATCGGAAGCAGGAGGTTACAGATGATGACAGTGCTTCTTCTGTTTCCATTGTGGGGCAAAGACTTGTCTCCACACTGTTTCCAATACACATACTTGGTTCCTCTAAAGATATCTTCTTACATGGATAAATATATAATAGAAATTATGATTCCATTATTTTTCAGCAGAATTAATAAATATGTCATGCTTCACATTTTTGGTCATTAAAGGCTTCATGATGAAAATCTGAAAGAAAAGGAACATATTTTAAATTGAACTGTGATTGAAAAATGGGCATTGTAATCAGACTAGGTTTACACATAGCATTTTTTTATGTGTGTTGCATTTTTGAGCAACAAAATGCCCTCTGGAAAACTGCACCAGATGGTTCAACTGGTTTAAAACACACCAATGTAATATGCTATACAGGAGGTATATTCAAATTACTGAAGAGTTTTCACTTCTCTCTATTTTCCAAGGCCCTATTGCAAGGATTACGTTTTTTTTTTTGCTACTTTGTTACTGCTATGGGAATGGTTCCTAGATTCTAAAAGTCAGATTTTGCCTCCTCCTGTGTCCCCTGGGCCAGGGAACTACACAGAACTATCTGGCTAGAAGACATGATAGTGTCTTAGAAGGCAAAATTCTCAGACTTCTGCTCTTTATGGTTCCCCTGGAATGATTTCATGTTCACTCCACAGTATCATTTGGCTGGGCTGTGGCCCACAATGTTAAGTTATGGTGATGTTACAATGTAGGGGTAGGGGAGGAACACCAGAATGACCACAGAAGAAAAATGACCCGATACTAGGCCTCATGGCTAGGGAAAAGAAAAAGGTAACCACCTAGGAAACCCTAAACCTAGCCCTGACTCCTGTCAGTATGAATAGACCCTGAAGGTTGGAATATCCATACACCGTAAACCTAGGCTCTAGAAACTCCTAGGCGTAGTGACAGGGTCTGAGACCACTGGTTCCTTCCCAGATGAACGAACCAGTGTCTCCCTGAGGCCTAGGAAACAATGAGCAGAAGGGGACAACAAAATACAAAGGGGAATAAACTTTTCTTATATAGAAAATGGATGAGCAGAAGATGACAACACACCAGTTCTTCCAACTCCAGGCAGATAATATCAACCGCATGGTAACAAGTGTGAGTCCAGACTAAATAGAGGAGCAGTGATGACCACAAGCTACACCTGAAACAAGAGGTGTGGTCATACCAGCAACAACACTGCAAAGTGAAAACCGAGAGACTGTCAGATAACCTCACGTGATACAAGTCTCTCAGATCTTCCAACCTCTGTCCCGGGAGGGATCGTGTTGTGACAGGTGATGTCTTATTTAAGCTGTAGAGTTATACCTTCTAGGATGATGGATACTATGTCACCTATCCAGGGGCATAACTAAAGGCTCATGGGCCCCGGTGCAAGAGTTCAGCTTGGGCCCCCCTCCCCTCAGTGCTTTGTGTGTCTTCTTATGCGGCACAAGTGTCTTTGGGCCCCTTCAGGCTCCTGGGCCCGGTAGCGACTGCTACCTCCACACCCCCTATAGCTACACCCCTGCACCTATCTATTATTATCTACCTCCTGTGTATCACCATCTATCACTTGCTGTGGTATCTCCTTTAGGGTCTATTCACACGTCCGCAATATTGTTCTGCATTTTGCGGAACAGAATTGTGGACCCATTCATTTATATGGGTCCGCAATTCCGTACCGTCCAATGTGGGATACAAAAGGTATGCCTGGCCAGGATGTGGTTAAGTGTGAAATGTGTCTTAACTATCACTGGCGTAGCTATAGGGGTCGCAGTTGCGACCGGGCCATTGGTGCTATATATTTCCCTGTATAAGATGCAGTGCATTTAAACATTTCATGCTCCGATGCTCTAGCAGGGCAAAGGCTGATGTACCAGGCTCTCCATGGGTAAAGCTAGGAGGAGGCTTCCGCCTAGTAGTGACCCTGGTGACATCACTGGTACTTATGCTTGGGCTTTAATGCTGCCTTAGCCTGTAAAACAGCTAGGGCAGTGATAAAGCACGCCCATCAGTGCCGGTGACATCACTGAAGAACAATATAGAATTTGAGGGAGCTTAAAATATAACTTTTACTGTTAGATTTTTTTTTTAAAAATAGGCGCCACAAACAAATAATTGAGGTATGGCTACAAATATGGAACAGTCTTACCATTCCGACGCATCCTGATAGGGATCAGCCTAGAAAGGTGGAAATAATACCGCGTCTGGGCCTATGATTAGATGTGGTCGTAGGTTGTTGCAAGATGTAGACTGGTGCAGGGAACCACTGTCCCTAGTGAACCCTGAATGGGGAGGGGGGCATAGCTATTGTTCACCTGCCTATCTATACAGAGTTCCTACCCCGCAAGGGGCGGCCCTGTCCGGATACCTTACCCTAAATTAGGGCGGTATCCCTATTTATGCCCTATAGGATGGTTCCCAACGTGTCACGTTTCAAGTGATAAATCATCAGGGGAAGAGATCCATAATGTGCAAAAGGTAATCCTGCAGAAAAAGTATACTTAACATGAGGATCCAGACAAAAAGGGTTCACATATACTGGGAACTATGAGAAAAACGGAACAGGGACATACCTTAGATCAGTGGATCTCTAGGATTATAGAGAAAAGGACATTGATGGACCTATAGAAAGGAGAACCCCACAAATTATTTACTGCGGGGCGCCTCTGGGGCAGCTGATCTGATGTCTTCAGCTGCACACCGGATCGCCATGAGGACGCTGTATTTGAACAAGAAAAGCGCGCGCCCTGTGTGTTGCGACTGCCTCTGGGAGTGGAATAATCCGATCACGTGACCGGAACGCCACGCCCACCGGTAGGAAAGATACAGCGCTTGTTGCTTAGCAGCTGGATGACGCCAGGAAATGCTCGGACGTCAAATGTCAGCTGCTAGAGAGCCGGCATAATAGCTCTTCTAAGTGTTAAAATAGCATTTTGTGCAGGCTGCCAGTTAGAGAGGCATGAATGCTCCTATGATAACAAGCCAAAAGGCACTATGTTTCTAGATTTGAGCATTTGGTGAAACATTAATAGGGTGGTAAGATAAGATAAGGGGGAGGGGGGGGGGGAGAATTGGAATGGAAGGGAAGGGGAAGGGTGGGGAAGGGCTAGGCAAGAAACTTTCAGTATATACTTAGGGAGGAATGGTACCCCCTAATATTTCCTCTATTGGATCGGGGTGTATGATATATTCAAATACTGGGGCTGGGGATATCAGTAGAGGAATAGCCCATTACAGAAAACAACCAAATTTAGCTGCTCATTAAGGCTACTTTCACACTTGCGTTCGTCGGTCCGCTTGTGAGCTCCGTTTGAAGGAGCTCACGAGCGGACCCGAACGCCTCCGTCCCGCCCTGATGCAGTCTGAATGGAGCGGATCCGCTCAGACTCCATCAGTCTGACGGCGTTCAGCCTCCGCTCCGCTCGCCTCCGCACGGCCAGGCGGACAGCTGAACGCTGCTTGCAGCGGACAGCTGTCCGCCTCGCCGTGCGGAGGCGAGCGGATCCGTTCAGACTTACAATGTAAGTCAATGGGAACGGATCCGCTTGAAGATGACACCATATGGCTCAATCTTCAAGCGGATCCGTCCCCCATTGACTTTACATTGAAAGTCTGAACGGATCCGCTCAGGCTACTTGCAGACTTAGAAATGCTTCTAAGTTATTAATGCAGACGGATCCGTACTGAACGGAGCCTCCGTCTGCATTAATATGATCGGATCCGTTCAGAACGGATCCGATCAAGCGCAAGTGTGAAAGTAGCCTAAGCCCTAAGGGGGCCATGGTCTTAAGATCATATATCCATCTGGCTTCCCTTTGTAGGATAATTCTGTCCCAGTCACCACCTCTTGTTGGTGGATTTACTTTGTCAATGGCCATGAAAGAAAGACGTCCATGGTCGTTGTAAGAGTTGTGGACGTGTTTTGACACTGGAGTGTCCCTGAGTCTGGCCACATCACTGAGGTGTTCCCCTACTCGCCTGCGGAATTCCCGGATTGTCTTGCCAATGTATTCTTTCCCACACTGGCAGACAATCCGGTAACTAACCCCCCGGGTCTTGCAATTGATATAGTTGCGAATGGCAAATTCCTTGCCCGTAACATTACTCCTGAAAGATTTGCCAGTTGTAATGTGCGGGCAGGCAATGCACCCACTGCATCGGTAACAGCCCCGGTTGGGGTTCTTGAGCCAAGCGCAGCCAGAGGATGGTTGTGGGGTGTATTGGCTATGAACCAGCCGATCCCATAGGCTCCTTCCACGTCTATAGGATATGCTCGGGGTTTCACCGAGCACTTCTCTCAGATCCGGATCCATCAAAAGGATGTGACCTCACTGGCAACGCTTCTAGGCAGAAGCCTCTGCCTTGCAGTGTAAAAAATGTACAGCCCCTGCCCTGCGCGATACAGCGCTAGGCAAGGGAGAATCAGAGCAGGGAATGCTTTAATGCTCATGTCAGGGGAGGGGGGGGGAGGATAGAGCATGTGTGTCCTATACTTGTCTGCAAAGTGTAGTCTGTGGACCCATTGAAGTGAATGGGTCCACAAAAAATATAGATCACACATGGACCTCATCTGCAATTGGCAGACCATAAAATAGATACGGTTGTGTAAATGTAGACTTAAAGGTATATTAAATGGTCATCATGGGTTAAAAGGGTTCCCTTCACAGTTTCTCCCACTGATCCAACATCAGACATGGAGAGACACTGGTGCCTGCAGTCTTGAGGCAGGACATTTGCAATACCCAGCAAGTATCAAATCAGAAGGATCCATACAGGGAGTGCAGAATTATTAGGCAAATGAGTATTTTGACCACATCATCCTCTTTATGCATGTTGTCTTACTCCAAGCTGTATAGGCTCGAAAGCCTACTACCAATTAAGCATATTAGGTGATGTGCATCTCTGTAATGAGAAGGGGTGTGGTCTAATGACATCAACACCCTATATCAGGTGTGCATAATTATTAGGCAACTTCCTTTCCTTTGGCAAAATGGGTCAAAAGAAGGACTTGACAGGCTCAGAAAAGTCAAAAATAGTGAGATATCTTGCAGAGGGATGCAGCACTCTTAAAATTGCAAAGCTTCTGAAGCGTGATCATCGAACAATCAAGCGTTTCATTCAAAATAGTCAACAGGGTCGCAAGAAGCGTGTGGAAAAACCAAGGTGCAAAATAACTGCCCATGAACTGAGAAAAGTCAAGCGTGCAGCTGCCAAGATGCCACTTGCCACCAGTTTGGCCATATTTCAGAGCTGCAACATCACTGGAGTGTCCAAAAGCACAAGGTGTGCAATACTCAGAGACATGGCCAAGGTAAGAAAGGCTGAAAGACGACCACCACTGAACAAGACACACAAGCTGAAACGTCAAGACTGGGCCAAGAAATATCTCAAGACTGATTTTTCTAAGGTTTTATGGACTGATGAAATGAGAGTGAGTCTTGATGGGCCAGATGGATGGGCCCGTGGCTGGATTGGTAAAGGGCAGAGAGCTCCAGTCCAACTCAGACGCCAGCAAGGTGGAGGTGGAGTACTGGTTTGGGCTGGTATCATCAAAGATGAGCTTGTGGGGACTTTTTCGGGTTGAGGATGGAGTCAAGCTCAACTCCCAGTCCTACTGCCAGTTTCTGAAAGACACCTTCTTCAAGCAGTGGTACAGGAAGAAGTCTGCATCCTTCAAGAAAAACATGATTTTCATGCAGGACAATGCTCCATCACACGCGTCCAAGTACTCCACAGCGTGGCTGGCAAGAAAGGGTATAAAAGAAGAAAATCTAATGACATGGCCTCCTTGTTCACCTGATCTGAACCCCATTGAGAACCTGTGGTCCATCATCAAATGTGAGATTTACAAGGAGGGAAAACCGTATACCTCTCTGAACAGTGTCTGGGAGGCTGTGGTTGCTGCTGCACGCAATGTTGATGGTGAACAGATCAAAACACTGACAGAATCCATGGATGGCAGGCTTTTGAGTGTCCTTGCAAAGAAAGGTGGCTATATTGGTCACTGATTTGTTTTTGTTTTGTTTTTGAATGTCAGAAATGTATATTTGTGAATGTTGAGATGTTATATTGGTTTCACTGGTAAAAATAAATAATTGAAATGGGTATATAGTTGTTTTTTTGTTAAGTTGCCTAATAATTATGCACAGTAATAGTCACCTGCACACACAGATATCCCTCTAAAATAGCTAAAACTAAAAACAAACTAAAAACTACTTCCAAAAATATTCAGCTTTGATATTAATGAGTTTTTTGGGTTCATTGAGAACATGGTTGTTGTTCAATAATAAAATTAATCCTCAAAAATACAACTTGCCTAATAATTCTGCACTCCCTGTATAACATACTTGCTGAGTGTTGCACGGTTGTTTTGGCAAGTGTCCTATCTGGTGTTGGCAAATGGCATGCACTTTTGTCTCTCCACATGCAATATCGGATCAAGGCCTTTTCACACATCTATGTCTGCGATGAAATCCATAACCATCCATGAAGATGTCCATTAAGAATCCATGTTTGATCCTTGTGTGATTTTTTTGCTCTCTGTGTCTCATCCATATTCCAGACACTGCTCAGTTGAAAACTTAATTTCCAGAGCATTTCCTACCAATGGTCTGTGAAAACCACAGACAGAACTCAGATGTAATTTGTGTTCTGTCCATTGTTTTCACAGACCAATAGACTATGTATGAGATTACACTAATTTAATGTACACATTTTCTTTTTCATGCGATAATTGGCCTGCCATGCGGATTTCTAATGAAGGGCGAGGTCTGCGGCAGAACTGGATCGAATGCGCACCAAAATCCACAATTATATTGTGGGAGGAGCTGAGCGAGGAACAGAATAGGCATGCCTACGTACTGTCCTGACCTAACTGGCTGGAGTGTGCCCGGCGCCAGTGACGAGGTAATGCCTGAATAAGTGGGCCATCCAGGAGGAGAGCATGAGAAAGGGGATGGGAGGGAGGGGCAAGAAACGGGCGCCCTCCTGCTTGTAGGAGGGGGTTTAACCACTTCAACCCCGCTAGCTGAAACCCCCTTAATGACCAGGCCACTTTTTACACTTCTGCACTAAACTACTTTCACCGTTTATCGCTCGGTCATGCAACTTACCACCCAAATGAATTTTACCTCCTTTTCTTCTCACTAATAGAGCTTTCATTTGGTGGTATTTCATTGCTGCTGACATTTTTACTTTTTTTGTTATTAATCAAAATGTAACCTTTTTTTGTAAAAAAAAAATGACATTCTTCACTTTCAGCTGCAAAATTTTGCAAAAAAAAAGACATCCATATATAAATTTTTCGCTAAATTTATTGTTCTACATGTCTGATAAAAAAAAATGTTTGGGCAAAAAAAAAAAAAATGGTTTGGGTAAAAGTTATAGCGTTTACAAACTATGGTACAAAAATGTGAATTTCCGCTTTTTGAAGCAGCTCTGACTTTCTGAGCACCTGTCATGTTTCCTGAGGTTTGACAATGCCCAAACAGTAGAAAAACCCCCACAAATGACCCCATTTCGGAAAGTAGACACCCTAAGGTATTCGCTGATGGGCATAGTGAGTTCATAGAACTTTCTATTTTTTGTCACAAGTTAGCGGAATATGATAATTTTTTTTTTCTCATATTCCACTAACTTGCGACAAAAAAAAAAAATTCTAGGAACTCGCCATGCCCCTCACGGAATACCTGGTGACCTCCAAAATGGGGTCACTTGTGGCATAGTTATACTGCCCTGGCAATTTAGGGGCCCCAATGTGTGAGAAGTACTTTGCAATCAAAATGTGTAAAAAATGGCCTGCGAAATCCGAAAGGTGCACTTTGGAATATGTGCCCCTTTGCCCACCTTGGCTGCAAAAAAGTGTCACACATCTGGTATCGCCGTACTCAGGAGAAGTTGGGGAATGTGTTTTGGGGTGTCATTTTACATATAACCATGCTGGGTGAGAGAAATATCATGGCAAAAGTCTACTTTTCCAATTTTTTTTATACAAAGTTGGCATTTGACCAAGATATTTTTCTCACCCAGCATGGGTATATGTAAAATGACACCCCAAAACACATTCCCCAACTTCTCCTGAGTACGGCGATACCAGATGTGTGACACTTTTTTGCAGCCAAGGTGGGCAAAGGGGCACATATTCCAAAGTGCACCTTTCGGATTTCGCAGGCCATTTTTTACACATTTTAATTGCAAAGTACTTCTCACACATTTGGGCCCCTAAATTGCCAGGGCAGTAGAACTACGCCACAAGTGACCCCATTTTGGAAAGAAGACACCCCAAGGTATTCCGTAAGGGGCACGGCGAGTTCCTAGAACTTTTTATTTTTTGTCACAAGTTAGCGGAATATGATGATTTTTTTTTTTCCTTACAAAGTCTCATATTCCACTAACTTGCGACAAAAAAAAATTCTAGGAACTCGCCATGCCCCTCAGCGAATACCTTGGGGTGTCTTCTTTCCATAATGGGGTCAGTTGTGGGGTGTTTGTACTGCCCTGGAATTTGAGGGTCTCCGCAATCATTACATGTATGGCCAGCATTAGGAGTTTCTGCTATTCTCCTTATATTGAGCATACAGGTAATGAGATTTTTTTTTTCCGTTCAGCCTCTGGGCTGAAAGAAAAAAAATGAACGGAACAGATTTCTTCATTCGCATCGATCAATGTGGATGAAAAAATCTCTGCCAAAAAAAAAAAGGAGGGGAAAGGCGTCTGCCAGGACATAGGAGCTCCGCCCAACATCCATACCCACTTAGATCGTATGCCCTGGCGAACCAGATTTTTCTCCATTCACATCAATCGATGTGGATGAATAAATCATTGCCGGGATTTTTTTTTTATATACAAAGTAGGAACCCCGCCTCCTCCTCAGCTCGTATGCCTTGGCAAACGTATCTTTTACTGCAGAGTAGAAATCTCGTCTTGCAGCGCCGCATACACCGACTTGCATGCAATCTGACAGCAGCGCAATGCTTCTGTCAGAATGCACATCAGTGCTGCAGCTAGTCAATCGGTTGGTCCACCTGGAAGGTAAAAAAAAAATGAAAAAACCAGGCCGCAACGCAATAATTGTATTAACTTTGGAACAGAACATATAAACTTAAACTTTTTGAACTAAACATTAACCTTTTTGCTTACTGGTGTTTTTTTTTTTTTTTTACCTTTATAGAACAAACCTCTCCTTCCCCATGGGTCAATGTGCAAAGCGCAAATCGCCCAAAGATGTGGCGAAGTGCGTTATGCACTTTGTCCCAGGTGAAAGGAGACGTTTGCAGCAGCTGTGAGTGAATGGGCCCTAATAGCCCTGTGTGCCTGTCCTGGTGAGATGTGATCCCTATGCTAGGTGTACCTGTGTGTGGTACTTCCGGAAACACTCTCCAAAGCATAGGGCAGGGTGGTCAGGACAGAAATAGCGGGTGTTGCGCCTTATTCCACTCCTGCTACAGACACAACATCTTTTTCGGGGTGACGGTTGGGTTGAGGTACCAGGAACGACATTGGGGAAATGTCGCTCGTGTAGACGGCTAACTACACTGGTGGATGGGGCCACGGAACCTCCTGGGTACAGGAGGTTCTCGATGATCTCTTCCTGAAATTTGAGGAAGGATCCAGTTCTCCCAGCCTTACTGTAGAGAACAAAAACTATTATACAGAGCCAATTGAATTAAATATACAGACACCTTCTTATACCAGCGTCTGGTTCTGCGGGAAACTAAATACGGAGACAACATCTGGTCATTGAAGTCCACCCCTCCCATGTGAAGGTTTTAGTCGTGGACTGAGAGGGGCTTTTCAATGACACGGGTTGCTCGCTCAATTTGTATTGTCGTGTCTGCGTAAATGGAGTAGAGCATGTAAACGTCATGCTTGTCTCTCTATTTCACTGCGAGCAGTTCTTTGTTACACAATGCGGCCCTCTGCCCCCTTGCATAACGAGTGGTAACGAGCCATTGGGGGTTGACTAGTTCGCGCGGTGCCACAGACGCCAATCTGTTCTAGAAACAAATGCCTAAAGAGGGCCACACTTGTGTAGAAATTGTCCACATAACGATGGTACCCCTTGCCGAATAAGGGTGACACCAAGTCCCAGACTGTCTTCCCACTGCTCCCCAGGTAGTCAGGGCAACCGACCGGCTCCAGGGTCTGATCTTTTCCCTCATAGATCCGAAATTTGTGGGTATAGCCTGTGGCCCTTTCACAGAGCTTATACAATTTGACCCCATACCGGGCGTGCTTGCTTGGAATGTATTGTTTGAAGCCAAGGCGCCCGGTAAAATGTATTAGGGACTCGTCTACTCAGATGTTTTGCTCTGGGGTATACAAATCTGCAAATTTCAGGTTGAAATGGTCTATGAGGGGCCGAATTTTGTGGAGCCGGTCAAAAGCAGGGTGGCCTCTGGGACGGGAGGCGGTGTTGTCGCTAAAGTGCAGGAAACGCAGGATGGCTTCAAAACGTGCCCTGGACATAGCAGCAGAGAACATGGGCATGTGATGAATTGGGTTCGTGGACCAATAGGACCGCAATTCATGCTTTTTAGTTAGACCCATGTTGAGGAGAAGGCCCAGAAAAGTTTTAATTTCGGAAACTTGGACTGGTTACCACCGGAAAGGCTGGGCAAAATAGCTTCCCGGGTTGGCGGTTATGAATTGTGTGGCATACCTGTTTGTTTCGGCCACGACTATGTCTAAGAGCTCCGCAGTCAAGAACAGCTCAAAAAATCCAAGGGCCGAACCGATCTGAGCTGTCTCAACCCGAACTCCAGACTGGGCAGTGAAAGGGGGAACTACAGGTGCGGCTGAAGTTGGGGACTGCCAATCAGGGTTTGCCAGCACCTCTGGGATTCTAGGGGCTCTACGGGCCCGTCTTTGCGGTGGCTGCGATGGGGTAACTACTGCTCGTGCCACTGTACCAGCTTCAACTGCCCTTCTGGTGCTCGCCACTTCACCAGGTTGTACGGCAGTGCTGGTACTAGGTCCAGGGAGGGCTGCGCTGCTGGTGTATGCCTCACCACGTAATCCGACAGCGCCAGCCCCACTCTGCTGCTCTTGAAGCGGATCCTGCGCAACCTGTGGTCTAGCGACACGGGGCCGGGTACGCCTGGTGCTATCAGGGACCTCAGCCTCCTCGTCCGAACTTTAGGTCAGAGAGCCACTGCTTTCTACAGGTTCGTATTCTGACCTGCTAGATTCATCAGATGAGGGTTCCCATTCCTCATCCGACTGGGTCAGAAGCCTGTAGGCCTCTTCAGAAGAATACCCCCTGTTTGACATTTGGGCAACTAAATTTAGGGGTATTCCCTGAGACTACCCAAGAAAAAAAGCAAGCCTGTCTTACAAATGGGAGGCTAGCGAAGTACCGGTGGCCGCTGCGGTTGATAAAAAATATCAAAACAGATTTTTTTTTATCGCCGCAGCGCGTGTAAAGTGAATGTGCAGTGATTTAAAAAAAATACATTTTTTGTCACTGCGGTGGGGCGGGTGTGGGCGAACGCACGTGTGGCCGACCGATCAGGCCTGATCGGGCAAACACAGCGTTTTGGGTGGAGGGCGAACTAAAGTGACACTAATACTATTATAGTAGAGTACAGTTTTGATCACTTCCAGATACTATAAAAGTACAAATGCTGATTAGCGATACGCTAATCAGCGAATCAGTGACTGCTGTGCGGTGGGCTGGGCGCTAACCGATCCCTAAACTACCTAACCAAGGGGCCTAAACTAAAACCTAACGGTCAATACCAGTAAAAAAATAAAGGGACAGTTTGCACTGATCACTTTTTTCCTTTCACTAGTGATTGACAGGGGCGATCAAAGGGGTGATCAAAGGGTTAATTGGGGTGCAGGGGGTGATCTGGGGCTAAATGTGTACTGTTGGTGCTACTCACTGTGAAGCCTGCTCCTCTGCTGGATCCAACCGACGAAAAGGACCAGCAGAGGAGCAGGGCAGCCATATAACAGATCATATTTACTAATATGATCTGTTATCTGGCACTTGATCCGGAGGCGGTTAAATAAGGTAAGTGCGCTCCTCCCACAATTACAGGCTGCAAGCAGCCTTCAATATTTGTTTGAGGAGCTGAGCGAGGAACAGAATAGGCATGCCTACGTACTGTCCTGACCTAACTGGCTGGAGTGTGCCTGACGCCAGTGACGAGGTAAGGCCTTAATAAGTGGGCAAAAAGAGAACTGGCACGTTGCAAGGTATGAAGCATTTATTAAAGCATTGTGTGACCTATAATGCCAAAGAACAAAAGGCTGTGGAGATCTCAGCCCGTGGATTCGGAATGTACCTTGCAAAGCAGGACGACCGCCAACGACCCATCTTGCGGATGACGTGCGCCGGTACCTGATGACTAGATGCTGCGGACGCGGCCCCTATACGAAAGGAGTGCCCGGATATCGTGCTAGGGTTGTAACCCAACCCTGCGGCTAGGGTGCGGATGTTGGAGATGAACAGGGTCGAAGACAGGGGCTTACCGTTAACCGGGAGCAACGGGTCGTCTAAAGTGGGAGATTGGAGGGAGGCCAGGAGCTCCTGGAGCACCTTGATAGGACACCAACAGTTGGCTGTAGAGTAAAATTCCACCACTGTGGGAGGACCGGTTTGATTGGTCTTGGAGGATGGAATGGACAGGATGAAGTGGTCGGAGTGCCAGGCGAGATGTCGCCTGAGCAGGGTTGTTCGGGAGATGGCGCTGCAGGTGAACTCCCCGGGTCTGAGGAACCCATAGAACCCGAGGTATATGGCCGCTTTGGTAATGATGCTCACTGATTGCCCAAAAGAAAGACCGTCTAGGGCTATGGACAACCTGCGGAAAAGCTCACCTGACACCGGTTGCCTGCGCACCTGGACTGCCGCGCTAACTTTCTGAATGCCGCTGAGGGTGGCTTTGATGGCCTGATTTGAAAAGATGGATCTGGCAGAGGGGTCGCTGAGCATCCAGTGGTGTTGGATGCCGGCCATATACAGCTTGATGGTATTAAAAGAGAGGTGGCGGTGGGTGTGGCAATGGGCTATGAAGGCCATGATAAAAGTGACCTCGTCCACCTCCCCTTGTGGATGGGTGTCAGTGAACCGCTTGAACATGCTGAACCCGGCGTCATAGTTACTGGCGGTGTTGGCGGCTAGCGACCGCTGGACTAATGACCGTGCGGTTGCTATCAGGGGCTCTAGTCCAGCAGGAGGGTGGAGCTGGAATGCCGACGGGATCTGCCTCTGGGAGTTCCTGAAAGAAAACATTGAGGTTAAAACTAGACAGGGCGTCGGCCGCCACGTTCTGTGCTCCCTGGATATGGAAAGTGAAGACATGGAAGTTAAACTTCAAGGACAGCCAGACAAGCTTACGTAGCAGGGACATGATCCTGAGAGATTTGGCCCTCCCCTTGGAGATTACCTCTACCAGGACCTGACTGTCCGTCCTGAAGATGACTGACTTGTTCGCCCAGAGCGGACCCCAAACATGGGCAGCCGCCACTATGGGGTATAACTCCAACAGCGGCGAGGACCTCATAGCCTCAGCCTCGGACAGGAGCTCCACCGGCCAACTGCCGACCAACCACTGCGGATAGAAGATTGCTGCAAACCGACGATAGGCCGTGGTGTCGGTGAAAACCGTGGGGGATGCTGCATCCGGGGATGGCACAAACAAGGAGATGCCATTCCACCCGTTCAGGAAAGCTTGCTACATCTGAAGATCCGCCATGGCGTGACCGTCTAGCCGGACGGTGGAGTCCTGATCCGGAGCAGTCGGGAGGAGATTGAGAAGCCGAGAAATGAAGGACCTGCCCTGTGGTATGATTTTGAATGCACAGGTAAGGAACCCTAACAGGGACTGGAGCTCCCGCTTGGACAAGACTCCGGAAGAGGCCGGGGAGGAAACGGTGGCCTTGATCTTAGCCAGCTTGGCCGCGGGGAGGCTGGCCTCCATGCGGACCGAATCCAGGGTGATGCCCAAGAAGGTAACCCCGGTGCCTGGACCCTCTGTCTTGGCGGATGCCACGGGGACCTTGAGACCGGCAAACAGCTGGACCAAGCTCGCCAACCCTGATGGGGGGCCCTGGGGCCTCTCGACGATCAGGAAGTCATCCAAATAATGTATGACCATGTCCAGACCCCCATGATGGACAAGGATCCAGTGCAGCGCACAGGCGAACCTGTCGAACAGCCACGGGCTGCTTTTTGACCCAAAGGTGAGCCGGTTAGCGAAATTGAACCCGTCTGCCCAATGCAACCCATAATATTGCCATAACCGAGGAAGGATGGGGAGCAGTTTAAAGGCGTCCGCGATGTCGGCCTTGGCCAACCAAGCCCCCTCCCCGGCCAGCAGGATGTACTCGATGGCCTCGTCGATGGACGCGTAGGACATTGAGAATTCCTCTGACGGGATCAAGGAGTTAAGGCTGGGGATCGGCGACATGGGTGGAGCTGACAAGTCGTATATCAGAAGTTTTTTATTGGAGGCCTGCTTGGAGACCAGACCAATGGGATTTATCCTCCAAGTAGCAAAGGGGATGGATTTGAACAGGCCTAGCAGGAAACCCTTTCGAACCTCGTCCTGTAACCGCCTCTGGGTCCTGACTAGCCGACTGTAGGTTCCTTCCCTCCCAGGAAACTTGAGGGAGGGCCACGAAGCCCGTATTGAAGCCCCTCTCGAAACCGGTGAGAAGGAACTCTACTGCCTGGCGATCGGGGTGGTCTCGCAACAGGACGCCCAAGAGCTCGATGTTAATGTTGGCTAGTCATAGAGTCTTACGTTGTCTCTTCGGGCAGCTGGAGCGGGGGTGGGCCCTGAAGCAGAGGGAGCAAACGTGCAAGGCTCTACAACTATTGAAACCACAACCCCCGGCGTTGAAGTTGTTGCAGACCTGACTCTGCCCTAAGAAAGTAATAGGCCTGCCCAGCTTGTCGGTGGAACCTTGGAACCGTTGTGTGCCAGAGGGGCCTGGCAGGGAGCCCTCCCGGGCCGGGGTGGGGAGGTTGGGACACCAGTCGGCCGTGTGCTGTATGGACTGGCACGCTGCGCACGTGGGGGCCTGCAGCCCGGCAAAATGGCGACAGAACAGCTCCATGTCCAGGTTCGCCCAGTCCGTGATGAACTGGAACTGGGCAAGGGCGGCAGCCGCCTTGGCTGAAAAAGACCTGTGATAATCATAGAAGTTCGTTCCGCCGTACTTGTATCCTAAGTCGGTGACCCGGTACAAATAGGAGTCCAGCTCCTCGCGCCTGTGTGGCTGGACGCCGCAGATGAAATCTCGGGAAAGGCTAAACGCAAGGAAAAATTCGGGGATCGACAGCTTACGGTTCAGGCGGGCATCCTTGGCCCGAAGAACCACTGAGACCTCCCCGCAATTAATAACCTTATTCTCAGAAACGTCCTGCGACGCAATGAGAATGGACGCCAGGTTGATGTCCCTCACCACCAGGATGTCCCTTTTCAGGTTTTCTGGGATGAAATACGAGGGGGCAATCTGGGGGCTGGTACGGACCGTACCTGGCGCCGAATCCTGGGACGTAGTAGGTAAGGCCGGAAGGGCTGGGGAAGGTGGTGCCGCCGGAGGCCGGGACTCCAATTCCCCCATCCTGGTTTGGATATCCGCAACCGAACCTGCCAGACTGCCGATGGCAGGAACCTGCCAGGGCTGGTCACTTGAGCCTGATGGCGCCGTCATTAGGAGACGGTAAAGCTCTGCTTTTCTCGCGGAAGCAGGATGGTGAATTCCTCTTCTGTTGAGCTCTGCAACAAGCTTCAGGACGGTCCAGCTCCGCAGAGAGGGCTTGCTGGCGCGCCCTGACACAGAAGTCCCGGGTAAAGACAGGCTATCATCCGACTCCGGGGCCTGCGACATCTTCAAGCTGCATGGAAGAGGTATGAAGGTAACAGATGAGATTTCCTTCCCCCTCCCACAGATGACCGAACAAGAGCTGCAGGGGAACGGGTTTGACCGTATAGAGGTGTTCGCTACTTACCTGGAATGAAACAAACCACGCTACTGACTTCTGTAGTGAGATGGAGACCTATGAACGGGAGCTCGTGACAACGAATACTTAACACAGTGACAGGGTGTAACAGCAGCCTCGTGGCTGGATCTTACCTGGACTAGGAGGAAACTTTGGCGCAACGATAGTGGCTTGCTTGCCGCTCTGGTGGCCGAGGCCCTGTTTATGTGAAGAAATAAGCTGTGTTTGGACAGATACCCGGCGAGGGATGCGAACAGCTAGTCCCTCATGCAGCGAAAGGGTGCGTGACCATGACCCATGCGAACCTGGACCGGAACCGTGCCCGAGTGACTCAGGGAACACATGACACCCGGGTTTATACTGCACATGACACCTGACCAACACGGGGAACACATGACTCCTGAATGAACAGGGAATACACGACCCCTGAACGCACAGGAAATAAGACGCCCGACCAACCAAGGGGATCCATGATACCCGATCGAACAAGGGACACATGACCCCCGAATTAACAAGGGACACATGACCCCCGAGTGACCCAGTGAACACGTAACACCAACACTAAGCCGGGCGGACACCGCACCTGATTGATTCGAGGGAAAACATGACATCTGAGCGATACAGGGAAGACATTAACGCCACAGCGAATCAGGGAAGATACCACACCTGAGCGAACCAGAGAAGACATTACACCTGAGCGATTCAGGGAGACATTACACCTGAGCGAATCAGGGAGACATTGCACCTGAGCGATTCAGGGAAGACATACACTTGAGTGAATCAGGAAAGACATTATACCTGAGCGATTCAGGGAAGACATTTACCAGTGCGAATCAGGAAGTTATTTACACCTGAGCGTTTCAGGGGAGACCCTCACACCTGAGTGCGTCGGGAAGACATTGTACCTGAGCGGTTCAGGGAAGACATGACACCTGGGAGGTACAGGGAAAACATTGCAATAGAGTGGTTTGGGGACCTCATTTCATTGAGCGAATCAGGGAGTACATTGTACCTGAGCGAATCGGGGACGACATTACACCTGAGCGATTCAGGGGACAAATGACACCTGGTGGTTGCAAGGACGATATGATAACTGCGCGGATCGGGAAACACGTGATACTTGGGCAGTACCACGAATGACGTTACCCTGAGCGACTCAGGGAAAGCGGGACCCCTGGGTGACCTAAGGGCAGCCGCACCGGCGTGAGGCCCAGGTACCAGACCCCTGACCTCAAGGAACGACTGCCCTCAGTCACCCAGGGGTTGAAGATCGGTCAATGCACTGGCGTGGTTGGCAGGCGCCCAGCCTGGCATTAAATCAAAGGTTCCCCCCTTTTTTTTTTTTACAGCAGTGCGGGGGTTAATGGGCAGCAGGCCAACAGCCGGAATTCAGCCGGCAACTCGTTCATAGGAGAACGGTGCCCCCTGGAGGCAGGGCTGCTGTGCTGCTAGTCCTGGCGCCCTGGACCCCCGCACTGGGAATGGCAGGAAGATGGTAAGGACGCCATGGTGCCGCTGCCAACATTAACAAAGTGGGAACACCCCTGATTGAATGAACCATGGCCCGATATGCAGCTTGTGTGAGTCGTCCCCGCCTGCCCCCCTCACTCTCAGGGACCGGTACCTGGAGGGGGGGGGGAGGCGCCGCGATGTGCACTCACCGGTAGCAGTGGCGGTGGCGGGCAGTGCGGGGGTTAGCGGGCAGCTGCTGTGCTGCTAGTCCTGGACCAAACGGAGCTTCAGGCCGGCTGAAACAGGGAACACGAGGTGCCGGTGGCAGGCGTGTCCGACCGGGCCGCAGAGCGGTAATACTTACAAGAGGCGACGTGGCTGGCAGCACGAACGGGATGCGGGGTGACGAACCGACGGAAGACGCGACCGGAAGTGACGTCAGGCGCTGATGCTGCTGAAGCAAGAAACAGGCACCCTCCTGCTTGTAGGAGGGGTTTTAAATAAGGTAAGTGCGCTCCTCCCACAATTACAGGCTGCAAGCAGCCTTCAATATTTGTGGATTTTGATGCACATATGGTGCAGAAATGCACATAAATCTATACAGAAATTTGTGTGGATCTTTTGCACGATTACCCACATGGTGTGCATGAGGAAAGAGAAGCGCTGATATACCACACTGTCTCTCATCTCTGTAGTAGACTGAATCAAGATTAGCCCGTATACTTTATTTGAGCTGGTCTCCTCAAGCAAGAAAAAGCGTGCTATGAAAATTAAAAATTTAGCACGGGAGGGGTGTCATTTTAATTTTCGCCTCAGGCAGCAGATAGGCTAGGTGCACCCCTGGCAGCAGCAACATTTTTGTCACTGCCCAATCCTTTGCAGGGACCAAGCTACTGTCTGTTGGCCACAGTGTACAATAACTTTATTGCTAACAGAACGGATTAACTATAAATGTCGCTGCACTTGACAGTGATGCACACTAGTGATGAGCGAGCACCAAAGTACCAAAGTGTTCGTGTGTTCGGTCCGAACACATCGCGATATTCGTGTGCTCGACCGAGCAACCGAGTATAATGGAAGTCAATGGGAGGCGACCAGGCACCCTCTGCTCGGATGAGGGGAGGGTGCCTGGTTCATAGGAAAAGGTCTGAAAGTAATGGAAACTCTGAAATCGTTCAGGGGGGGGGGACCATGTCTGGATGCATCTTGGACACCAATGTCGCTGCTGGGAAGCATGTTGTCCAAGTTGTATGCCACTTTTACACACTGACACAAAAACGCCCAAAACCCCGCCCCCCAAAAAAATATCCCTTTTAGAGGAAAAATTGTTAGGAAACATTCTTTCCTGTAGATTCAATTGTATATACAGTGTAAGTGCTGCCCATAATGAAGACGAGATACAGCATGTATCTCACATAAAGGTGGGCATCATTCACATGGTTCTACAATTGTTCAGGTAGCGGGACTCCTACACTCATAAAGCCTATGCACTAAGTGAAAGGGCTGACAAAAATTACACAGAACTGGCACTACAATGCACCCTTTATTACACATAAAGGAGGGCATCATACACACCCTTTAAAATTATCCTTGATGGCCGGCTGGTGACCCTCAAAAACATTAGGAGCAAGGGCCTGCTGATCTAAACACTTAAGAAGTTAATTGACCCGGTCAGCACAGGCTACCAAGAAAGAATGACCAATTTCTAATCGTAATGGGTTCCAGAGAACGTCACATAGCAGAGTTAGCGCAGGGAATGGCGGTCAGCACAGGCTACAAAGAAAGAATGATTGATTTCTAATCGTAATGCTCCTTTTGTTTCTAGAGAACGTCACATAGCAGTGTTAGCGCAGAGAATGGCGGTCAGCACAGGCTACCAAGAAAGAATTAATAATTTCTAATAGTAATGTTCCTTTTGTTTCTAGAGAACGTCACATAGCAGAATTAACAGAGGGAATGGCAGTCAGCATTTGTTGCCTCTTTACACTATGGAACTGTACTGCAATTACAAGCTGCTATCTGACTATCTTGGAATTTTATTGTCTACCCCAAAAAAATGTAAAGGGTCTAATATCGCCTGAAAAGGCATCTGCAAAGGAGAGAGGAGAAAATGGAGTCAAGCCTGACATATTACCCCTGTAAACAAATTAGATAAAGAAAAATAAAAATAAAAGAGGTTGAGGGGTTCTACCCGGGCCAGGTGCCCTGAAGAAAAGGCGCCAGAAGGGTGGAGAGGGTTCTAGTGGAAGTAGAGTCGGATTTAAGTGTTACAGGGAAATGACCAAATATCTTTTCATTCCCCGTGAGAAAATACAGATTGTGGGTGAACTCAGTCTGATTACTATTTGCACTTTCTTCACATGCATTGGGAGTGGGGCCTTTATAGTGTTTTCTTTTGAAATGGTCACGATTGGATTTCCCATGGTACCACCAGACCGATATTACCCCTGTGCCACTATATTAAAAACATAATCCTGTAAAAAACACATGCGTGAAAGATTTACCACTGAAGAAAACCAAATAAATTATGTTTCCGTCTAAGTCTGAAACATAGAAAATAATATACCATGTCAGCTGACGCCCCCAAAAAATTGTACAGCTGAGCAGACCGTATGAAACATTGGAGGTGAGGGCCTGAAGGTGAGCAAACCCCATAAAACATTAAATTGAGGGCCTACAGCTGACCAGACGTATGACACATTGGAGGTGAGTGCATACAGCTGAGCAGACCGCATGAAACATTGTAGAGGGCCTACAGCTGAGCAGACCATATGAAACATTGGAGGTGAGGGCCTACAGGTGAGCGAAACCCATAAAACATTGTAGTGAGGGCCTACAGCTGAGCAGACCTTATGAAACATTGGAGGTGAAGGCCTACAGTTGAGCGAACCCCATAAAACATTGTAGTGAGGGCCTACAGCTAAGTAGACCGTATGAAACATTGGAGGTGAGGGCCTACAGCTGAGCAGACTATATGAAACACTGTAGTGAGGGCCTACAGCTGAGCAGACGTATGAAACATTGCAGGTGAGGGCCTACAGCTGAGCAGTTAGTATGAAACATTGGAGGTGAGGGCCTCCAGCTGAGCAGGTAGTATGAAACATTGGAGTGAGGGCCTACAGGTGAGCAGACCATATGAAACATTGGAAGTGAGGGCCTACAGGTGAGCAGACGGTATGAAACATTATAGTGAGGGCCTACAGCTGAGAAGACCGTATGAAACATTGTAGTGAGGGCCTACAGCTGAGCAGACCTTATGAAACATTGGAGGTGAAGGCCTACAGTTGAGCGAACCCCATAAAACATTGTAGTGAGAGCATACAGCTGAGCAGACTGTATGAAACATTGGAGGAGAGGGCCTAAAGGTGAGCGAACCCCATAAAACATTGTAGTGAGGGCCTACAGCTTAGTAGACCGTATGAAACATTGGAGGTAAGGGCCTACAGCTGAGCAGACCATATGAAACATTGTAGTGAGGGCCTACAGCTGAGCAGACGTATGAAACATTGCAGGTGAGGGCCTACAGCTGAGCAGTTAGTATGAAACATTGGAGGTGAGGGCCTCCAGCTGAGCAGGTAGTATGAAACATTGGAGTGAGGGCCTACAGGTGAGCAGACCATATGAAACATTGGAAGTGAGGGCCTACAGGTGAGCAGACGGTATGAAACATTATAGTGAGGGCCTACAGCTGAGAAGACCGTATGAAACATTGTAGTGAGGGCCTACAGCTGAGCAGACCTTATGAAACATTGGAGGTGAAGGCCTACAGTTGAGCGAACCCCATAAAACATTGTAGTGAGAGCATACAGCTGAGCAGACTGTATGAAACATTGGAGGAGAGGGCCTAAAGGTGAGCGAACCCCATAAAACATTGTAGTGAGGGCCTACAGCTTAGTAGACCGTATGAAACATTGGAGGTGAGGGCCTACAGCTGAGCAGACCATATGAAACATTGTAGTGAGGGCCTACAGCTGAGCAGACGTATGAAACATTGCAGGTGAGGGCCTACAGCTGAGCAGTTAGTATGAAACATTGGAGGTGAGGGCCTCCAGCTGAGCAGGTAGTATGAAATATTGGAGGTGAGGGCTTACAGCTGAGCAGACCGTATGAAACATTGGAGGTCAGGGTCTACAGCTGAGCAGACCGTATGAAACATTGGATGTGAGAGCCTACAGGTCAGCGAACCCCATAAAACATTGTAGTGAGGGCCTACAGCTGAGCAGACCGTATGAAACATTGGAGTGAGGGCCTACAGGTGAGCAGACCATATGAAACATTGGAGGTGAGGGCCTACAGGTGAGCAGACAGTATGAAACATTATAGTGAGGGCCTACAGCTGAGCAGACAGTATGAAACATTGGAGGTGAGGGCCTACAGGTGAGCGAAACCCATAAAACATTGTAGTGAGGGCCTACAGCTGAGCAGACCTTATGAAACATTGGAGGTGAAGGCCTACAGTTGAGCGAACCCCATAAAACATTGTAGTGAGAGCATACAGCTGAGCAGACCATATGAAACATTGGAGGTGAGGGCCTACAGCTGAGCAGACCATATGAAACATTGTAGTGAGGGCCTACAGCTGAGCAGACGTATGCAACATTGCAGGTGAGGGCCTATAGCTGAGCAGACTGTATGAAACATTGGAGGTGAGGACCTACAGCTGAGCCATTAGTATGAAACATTGGAGGTGAGGGCCTACAGCTGAGCAGGTAGTATGAAATATTGGAGGTGAGTGCTTACAGCTGAGGAGACCGTATGCAACATTGCAGGTGAGGGCCTATAGCTGAGCAGACTGTATGAAACATTGGAGGTGAGGACCTACAGCTGAGCCATTAGTATGAAACATTGGAGGTGAGGGTCTACAGCTGAGCAGACGTATGAAACATTGCAGGTGAGGGCCTACAGGTCAGTGAACCCCATAAAACATTGTAGTGAGGGCCTACAGCTGAGCAGACCGTATGAAACATTGGCGGTGAGGGCCTACAGGTGAGCGAATCCCCATAAAACATTAGAGGTGAGGGCCCACAGCTGAGCAGACCGTATGAAACATTGGAGGTGAGGGCCTGAAGGCAAGCAAACCCCATAAAACATTGTAGTGAGGGCCTACAGCTGAGCAGACGTATGAAACATTGGAGGTGAGAGCCTACAGCTGAGCAGACCATATGAAACATTGGAGGTGAAGGCCTACAGGTGAGCGAACCCCATAAAACATTGTAGTGAGGGCCTACAGCTGAGCATATCGTATGAAACATTGGAGGTGAGGAGGTGAGGGCCTACAGCTGAGCAGACCGTATAAACCATTGTAGTAAGGGCCTACAGCTGAGCAGACCGTATGAAACATTGGAGTGAGGGCCTACAGGAGAGCAGACCGTATGAAACATTGGAGGTGAGGGCCTACAGGTGAGCAGACCGTATGAAACATTGTAGTGAGGGCCTACAGCTGAGCAGACCGTATGAAACATTGGAGGTGAATGTCTAGAGGTGAGCGAACCCTATATAACATTGGAGTGAGGGCCTACAGCTGAGCAGACCGTATAAAACATTGGAGGTGAGGGCCTGAAGGTAAGCAAACCCCATAAAACATTGTAGTGAGGGCCTACAGCTGACCAGATCGTATGAAACATTGGAGGTGAGGGACTACAGCTGAGCATACTGTATGAAACATTGTAGTAAGGGCCTACAGCTGAGCAGACCATATGAAACATTGTAGTAAGGGCCTACAGCTGAGCAGACCATATGAAACATTGTAGTAAGGGCCTACAGCTGAGCAGACCATATGAAACATTGTAGTGAGGGCCCACAGATCAGCAGACCATATAAAACATCAGTATTGGATGGACTGGTACTCAAACACAGGTGATTTACATGGATACACGTATATTTATTGAAGTATTCAAATCTATGTATAAAACAGCTAAAATATATAAACAAAAAGCAAATGAATGCAGCTTGGACTTTCGATTTTGGTATTGGTATTCATGTGTCTCTTGAATAAATATATCCCTGTTTAAATAATTACTCACAGTTCAGTCAGTCAGCCCGTTGTGGCGTCCCACTTCCGTGGGCTTATCTGACACTGTACAGAGTGTTTACTATGATCGATGTTGTTGAGTGGGAAAGTCGCTGTCTCAGCATGAAATTTCAGCCTGTGATGTGGTTATGTGCAGTCTTGGCCTCTCACGCTGTGCCTCTGCGTCTCACGTTATGCTCGTTGTTGGCGGTTCACGTGATTCCCTTAACATCTCACGGGAAAATTCTAATCATGTAATCGTAGGTATCCGATTTTTTAGGTATCCGATTTTTTGCAATTTACTGAAGCGCTTCAGACTTATTCAATTTTTGTGTGTTCTTTCTATTTTCGGATATGTTCGGACATTGAATATAGTCTATAGTTACCAGAGGCGTTTTGTGCTTTCCCCTTCTTCAGTGGCTATATTCAATGTTTCCGGATCTGATCTTTTATATCCTGTTCGGGCTCTTATTGAATCCTGGTTTGGATTTCCTATACCCTACAATTTCGGTTCCTTTGCAGTTTTGATGCGATATGCATGCGTTTTTTATGAGTGCATGTGTTTTTTTGTCTATACTTGCAAATTGATAATACATGTCTTGTGTATAGGTTAAAAAGTCCATAATCATGATGTATTGAGGATAAAATTATATATTGATAATAAAAAATTCAAATATATTGATTCTTCAGCATGTTCAGTGTTTCCTGGTTCGATTTTGTTCAGGCATCTATCAAATTCTGGTCCGGATTCTCTGTCTCTTGCTATTTTAGTTCTTATGCGGTTTCAATGTGGTATCCATGCATTTTTTTGTGTGTGCATGCATTTTTTTTTGTCTATGTTTGCAAAATGATGGTTTATATCCTACCTATAGGTTAAAAAATTCATAGTCCTGACCCGATGAAAATAGAGTCATAATATTAATATTATTAGCAGTAGAATTATAATCAATAGAATTGTCATCAATCAATAAAATTATAATAGTCAATCATATCTTCAAGTATATCCATCTTTGTATATTATACATCCATTGCTGATGGATATCGAATAAAAAGGTTTAAAAATAAATAAATAAATATATATATATATATATATATATATATATATATATTATAAAATGTTGGTTACAGTTTATCTTTTTCATGTGGTGGAGGATTTGTTGTTGTAATATGAGGAGTGGGGACTTGTTGTAATATGAGGAGGTGAAGGCCTTGTCACGAGGGTGTCAAGAGCCACGTCTTACTCCGTAATACCCAGGGTCAGGAAGTCGCAGCGGGCGGCTGCGCGCTCTATGTCTAAAGATCATGCTGCTTCTTAATGATAGCTTTCTGTGTTTGCCTTGCAATCCTTTTTGTCTGACTCAGGGATCCGAAGCTTCTTCTCCTCAGCTGTTTCTTGTCTGTCACTCCCAACCTCCTTATGTTCTCCTCTCCCACTTCTCTGGTTGCCAGATATAGAGCTTCCTGTCTGGACTTCTATACTGACCCACTGGAGCTGTGTAGCTGTGATTCCAGGTTGTTGTTCCAGAGCGTTACCCTCCGGATCCCTGTTGGGCTTTTGTTGTCCACTGTTGTCGCCCACCTGGGATTATATGTTTTGTCTGTATTGTCTGTCCTCTCCTTGGTGTTTTCCTTTAGTGGTAGTGGTGCGGACTAGTGTTCCCACCGCCCTATTCACTACCTAGGGCTCATCTTAGGGAAAGCCAGGGTTTACGCGTGTGATCGGCGTACGGGTGAGAAACCCATCTAGGGACGTCAGGGCAGTCAGGTGCCAGTCTCAAGGTGAGTTAGGGGTCACCACCTTTCCCTCTCCCTTGGACGGGCCTTCCCTTTTCCCTCCCTTTGCATCACCTATGTGAACGGTACGCCGGTCGTGATAGGCCTACAGGTGGGCGGACCCCATAAAACATTGTAGTGAGGGCCTTATGGTGAGCAAACCCCATAAAACATTGTAGTGAGGGCCTACAGCTGAGCAGACCGTATGAAACATTGGAGGTGAGGGCCTGAAGGTGAGCGAACCCCATAAAACATTGTAGTGAGGGCCTACAGCTGAACAGACCGTATGAAACATTATAGTGAGGGCATACAGCTGAACAGACTGTATGAAACATTGGAGTGAGGGCCTACAGGTGAGCAGACCGTATGAAACATTGTAGTGAGGGCCTACAGGTGAGCAGACCGTATGAAACATTGTAGTGAGGGCCTACAGGTGAGCAGATCGTATTAAACATTGTAGTGAGGGCCTACAAGTGAGCAGACCGTATGAAACATTGGAAGGGAGGGCATATATACTGTATGGAACAAGAGGAGGAGGATGAGCAAACAAGATTCAAACATATACCCTTTTTTGGAGGTGAAAAGGGTGCATCTGAATCTTGTGGATTGAGTACATTGTAAAGCATACATTTGAATTGCGTGTTTGTTCCTCATTAGCTCGGCATTCCTCTGGTGGAGTGGAGAAGTCAGGGGAATCCATGCCTTGCTCATTTTTATCTAAGTCAACCTGTCAGCATTGCCAGTGGACAAGTCGCTTATCAGTTATGATGCCACCAGCAGCACTAAATACACGCTCAAACAAAACGCTGGTGGCAGGCCAACACCTCCAAGGCGTAGAGCGCAAGTTCGTGCCACGTGTCCAGCTTGGACACCCAGTAGTTGTAAGGCACTGAGGGATCATTTAGGACGCTGACACGGTATGCTATATATTCCTTCATCATTTTCCAAAACTTTGCTCTTCTTGTACCACTTGGCCGCGCTTCAGGGTGAGGTTGCTGGCGTGGTGTCATGAAAGTGTCCCATGCCTTGGAGAGTGTTGCCTTGCTTTTGTTGGAACTGCTATGTGTTCCCATTGTTTTTCTTCCCCGGTTGCCTAAGGAAGTAGTGACTCTGCGTTCAGCGTTGTCAGATGGAAAATTCCGGAGCAATCTCTCAACAAGTACCTTCTGGTATTGCACCATTTTACTCGTCCTTTCCACCACAGGAATTAGAGATGAGAAGTTTTCTTTGTAGCGGGGGTCGAGAAGGGTGAACACCCAGTAATCTGTGTTATCTAAAATGCGTATAACGCGAGGGTCATGGATAAGGAAGCCTAACATGAATTCAGCCATGTGTGCCAGAGTACCAACAGTTAAGATGTCGACATCAGGATGACTCTCCATCTCCTTTTTCTCCTCCTCCTCCTCTTCAGCCCATCCACGCTGAACAGATGGAATTAAAGTTTCATGGTTACTAGCCTCTGTAGCAGAGGCAACAGTCTTCATCTCCTCCTCCTCCTCCTCTTCATGGTCCAATTCATGCTGAGAAGACAAACTGTGAGTGGTCTGGGTATCACCCTGTGAGATGTCCTCCCCCGGTTCCTCGGCTGCCACATTCAGAGCGTCGTCCTTAATTGTGAGCAGCGATCGTTTGAGTAGACACAGCAGTGGAATGGTTACGCTGATAATACCGTTATCGCCACCAACCATCTGTGTGGATTCTTCAAAGTTTTTTAAAATCTCACATAGTTCTGGCATCAATGCCCACTCCTCACTTGTGAAGCATGCTGCTCACAAAGCCTGGACAACATATAGAACATAGAGTTCCAGTGCGTGCTCACGTCGCACAACAGTTGGTGAACTGGAAGCCGCAAGCGCTGCTGCAGCGTCGACAGGCTGGCTGAAGCTGTGGATGACTTGGGGAAATGGGCACACACGCGGCGTGCCTTCACTAGTAGCTCTGGCAAATTGGGGTATGTTTTGATAAACCGCTGAACCACTAAGTTTAAGACGTGGGCTAGGCATGGGATGTGTGTCAGGTTGCCGAGCTCCAAAGCCGCTACCAAGTTACGGCCATTGTCAGACACAACCATGCCTGGTTGTAGGTTGAGTGGAGAGAGCCACAGCTCGGTCTGTTCCCTTATACCCTGCCAAAGCTCTGCGGCGGTGTGCTGTTTGTCCCCTAAGCAGATCAACTTCACCCACAGCAGTGTTACACTGCTTCCAGCTAGCGACTGATGGCTGATGGCTGCTAGAGGTGGAAGTGGAGGAGGATGAGGCAGAAGAGTAAGAGAAGTGGGGGGTTGGAGCCAGTAACATAGCTCCTTGCGGAGACCCTGATGGACGTAGGGCCCGCAATCCTGGGCATGGGTAGCACCTCTGCCATCCCAGGGTACGACTTACTCCCAGCCTCCGCCACATTTACCCAGTGTGCGGTCATAGAAATGTAGCGTCCCTGGCCACCAGCACTTGTCCATGTGTCCATGGTTAAGTGGACCTTCCCAGTTACTACGTTGGTCAGGGCACGGGTGATGTTCTGGGACACATGCTGGTGTAAGGCGGGCACGGCATACCGTCAAAAATAGTGGCGGCTGGGGACTGTGTACCAAGGGACCGCAGCTGACATCAGGCTCCAGAAGGCCTTAGTGTCCACAAGCCTATATGGCAACATATCAAGGGCCAGTAATTTTAAAAGTTTGCAATTAAGTGCTATGACCTGTGGGTGGGTATTTGCTCTTGCGTTCAAATGACTGTGGTATGGACATTTCGACGCTGCATTGGGACAGGGAAGTGGATGTTGTTGCTGTTGGTTCATTCGAAGGTCCAGGTGCAGGGCGAGAGGCATCTGGGCCTGCGTCTTGGACAGGGGATTGGACAGGACGTAACACAGGGAAAGCGGAGGCAATGTTGTGACCTGCAGACCCAGATTGTGGACCCAGGCATTCAGCCCACTTAGTAGGGTGCTTGGATGCAGTGTGGCGGATCATGGTGGTGGTGGAGAGGTTGCTACTGTTCATGCCTCGGCTCATTTTGGTACTGCACAGGTTGCAAACTACCATTCTTTTGTCCTCTGCACTTTCCTCAAAAAAGCGCCATACTGCAGAACACCTACCCCTTGCTAAGGTTGATTTACGCATGGGGGTGATGGGTGTAACGGCCTGTTTGGTGTGGGCCAACTTCTCCCTTTTGCAACCCCACTGCCTCTTCCAGCCTGTTGCGGTGCTGTGGATCCCTCCCCCTCTGTACTGCTGTCCTCGCTTGGCTTTTCACCTTCCCATGTTGGGTCAATGACCTCATTGTCCAACACCTCTATTTCCACTTCCTCACTCTGATCATCCTCCTGACTTGACGCAACCACAATCTCAGTGATTGACAACTGTGTCTCATCGTCATCCACCTCGTGAACTAATGATTGATGTTTACCACCGTCATCTTCTTGAGACTATGAAGGCTCAAGAGGTTGGAAATCAGGGCCAATATCTCAGGTCCCTCTTGAAGCATGCTGGCCGTGAGGGCCAAATCTAATAGTGTAGCTGAAAAGAGCTCCTGGGAATATCTGAGTGTGGGATCACTCGTTTGACAGAAGACAGTGATAGACATGGATACACCTTTCAGATGACAGTATCACACATGATAAAATTAGATACACATCTCAGTAGATACATGAAAAACTTAGATACAGCAGCTGAGCAGGAAGTATAAAACATGATAGGCTTAGATACTGTGGCCCAGGAGACAGTATGACATATGATAGACTCTTAGATACACCTCTCAGAAGACAGTGATAGACTTGGATATACCTTTCAGATGATAGTATCACACATGATAGACTTACTGTAGATACACCTCAAATTATAAGCTTAGATACAGATGCTTCACAGATAATAACACATACAAATCTTAGATAACTTAGAAAACAGTTTCATAAATTATAGTACTGGATACAACTCTAAGAAGTATCACACATGATTTCTCAGAAGACAGTATCAGGCGGAGGGGGGGGGGTGCACTCACTGACTGATGGTCAGATGGCAGGCAGCATGTAAGCAAAGAGTGGAGGACAAGTACAATGCCGGTTGTGCGCCCGCAGCTTGAAGTCAGACAGGAAGTGGGCGTGTGGACCAAGGAGCGCGGCTGGGGGCTTGGTGGGTGGTTAGGCAGTTGGGTTGACTTGTTACTCGGAGCCATAGAGAGAAGTGGGTGGGCCGCCTCAATGCATTAACCATGCATAAAAACTGTCTACAGTCTGTGTCTTGTGCAGAGTAGACATACAGGGTGGGGCCTTCCATGCGCTCTGGGCCTCCCTGTGCTGTGGGCCACATAGCAACGGCATGGTCTGCCTATGTTGGCGGTACGCTACTACAGCGGGGCTCAGGAGGCAGTTTCCTAGGGCCCCCCCAGGAGCAACTGGGCCCGGGGCAGCTCCCCTTTTTGCCCCGTGTTCCCACTTCCCTGTCCCTTAGTTCTGGCCTTCTTTATATTTATGGATTTTTTACTGGTTGTGACGCAGTTTTTTTTACTGTCCACAAAATACAGTTTTTAGATACAGGGCAGTATATCACACAGTCAGAACAGCACAGATTTTGGACAGTATATTAGCCACAGATTATTGTAATCTGCAGTACAGACACTGTTTTATGATGTTGTTTATATTTATGACTATATTATTCCCAATATATGGGCCTGAAGCGCATAGATGGTACAGAAATGCAATGCACTGCGATTAACGTTTTAAACCGCAGACAAGAAAACTGGGTGCTGATTTAGTTAAGTGTGTGTATATATACTGATTTTAAATTTCTCGACATATAGGGGGCCTGAAGCATTCAGACGGTATAGAAATGCAACGCGCTGCGATAAACGGTTTCTAGCTCAGACAAGAAAACTGTGTGCAGATTCAGTGAAATTTGTATAACGTATTTTTCGCCCCATAAGACGCACTTTTTCTTCCCCCAAAATGGGGGAGAAATGCCCCTGCGTCTTATGGGGCGAATGCTTGCAGTTTTACATCGCAAACTGCGATGTACGAGCGAGCGGGGACCCGGGGAGGGACTGGGAGGAGGATCTGGGGGCTGGCAATAGCAGCAGGGCGGTTCAGTCAGCATAGTATAGCCCCGCCCCTCGGGTATACTAAAATAAGATGTCATATCCAAGTAATACTTATTAAACATGCTCCCTCAGTCCTATTACTACCTTACATCCTAATCGCTGCTGTAGAATTCAGGCTGGGCGGGCGGCAGCGTAACTCTTGTCACGTGCCTGTGTCGCCTACTTTATGAATGAAGCAGGCGGCGCAGGCAAGTGATGTCAGTGAGAGACGCGCCGGCCGCCCGGCCTGCCTGCCTGAATTCTACACAAGCGATTAGGTGTAATGTAGTAGATGTAAGGTAGTAATAGGACTGAGGGGGCATGTTTAATAAGTATTACTTGAATATGACATCTTATTTTAGTATACTGGTGGCGGCGATCTGTGGATGGCACAGTTATGGGCTGGGGGGGTCTGTGGATGGCACATATATAAAAGTGCCATCCACAGATTCCCCCCCCCCTTCCTGTAACAGTGCCATCCACAGATCCCCCCCCCGTAACAGTGCCATCCACAGATCCCCCCCCCCTGTAACAGTGCCATCCACAGTTCCCCCCCTGTAACAGTGCCATCCACAGATCCCCCTGTAACAGTGCAAGCCACAGATCCCCCCCATAACAGTGTCCATCATCCACAGATCCCCCCATAACAGTGTCCATCATCCACAGATCCCCCCCATAACAGTGTCCGTCGTCCACAGATCCCCCCCATAACAGTGTCCGTCATCCACAGATCCCCCCCCATAACAGTGTCCGTCATCCACAGATCCCCCCCCATAACAGTGTCCGTCATCCACAGACCCCCCCCATAACAGTGTCCGTCATCCACAGACCCCCCCCCATAACAGTGTCCGTCATCCACAGACCCCCCCCATAACAGTGTCCGTCATCCACAGATCCCCCCCCCATAACAGTGTCCGTCATCCACAGATCCCCCCATAACAGTGTCAGTCATCCACAGATCCCCCCCATAACAGTGTCCGTCATCCACAGATCCCCCCCATAACAGTGTCCGTCATCCACAGATCCCCCCCATAACAGTGTCCGTCATCCACAGATCCCCCCCATAACAGTGTCCGTCATCCACAGATCCCCCCATAACAGTGTCCGTCATCCACAGATCCCCCACATAACAGTGTCCGTCATCCACAGATCCCCCACATAACAGTGTCCGTCATCCACAGATCCCCCACATAACAGTGTCCGTCATCCACAGATCCCCCACATAACAGTGTCAGTCATCCACAGATCCCCAGTAATAGTGCCATCCGCAGACCACCATTAGTTCCAAACCCACCAAACACACAGCACACCTTTTGGTTAAAAAAATTTTTTTTCTTATTTTCCTCCCCAAAAACCTAGGTGCGTCTTATAGGGCGAAAAAGACGGTATATATTGATTATCACTTTTTCCCAATATATGGGAATGAACACTCAGATGGTATAGAAATGCAATGCGCTGCAATAAACAGTTTCTGCCACAGACAAGAAAACTGTGTGCAGATTCAGTGAAATTTGTATACTGTATATATTGATTTTAACTTTTTCCCAATATATGGGATTGAAGCACTCAGACGGTATAGAAATGCAATGTGCTGCGATAAACGGTTTCTAGCGCAGACAAGAAAACTGTGTGCAGAATCAGTGAAATTTGTATATATATTGATTTTCACTTTTTCCCCAATATATGGGGCACCTTCTATTAGGATAGCCAATGAAGCGATTTTTTTTTGTAAATTGAAAAAAAAAAAAAGTGCAAATCTGCACTTTAAATTGCTGCCAACACACACACAGTAGTCCTTAAAAGGACTTTTGGGTCTTTGAAACGAGTAATTTGCGATCAAAGTCTCTCTACACTCTCTGTCCCTTCCTAAAAGCAGATCTCCCTGACTCTCAATGAGCCGAAGCCACGTGACCGGGCGCTATATAGCACCCGATGACGTGTTCCGGCCAGCCAATTACTGTAATGCCAGTAGAAAACATGGCTGATGGCATTACAGTGATGGCAATACTTACCAGCATGTTTATTGGCTGCTTAACCCTCCTCTTATGTTAGCTTTCTGTTACTATCCATGATGTTAACGGGTCGGTTTTGACCCGTGTCTTAAATCAGCCATAAAATAACCTCTGAACAATTATCATCAATTAGTTTCTTACCTCTTGGTTACCTTGTTAGGCTTCTTTATCCTTGAAAAGATTGGTTTCAATATTTTTGGTGTGACCCCTTAGACCTTTCTAAATCTTCTCACTCTTGCATGCTGCATATTGGAGATGATTACTCTGCAAGTCAGCAACTCTGAAATGTATTGGTCCTATGTTTCTTTACTTTATTTAGAGAAGCAGACAAGCAGGCAAATAGATAGGTCCTTCCCTAACTACAGCTCACAGGGTTGAGAGGTGATTGGCTGTCAGTGTTACTCAGCAGAGAGAGTTTATGATTTCAGTTTTGGCACTTATTAGTGTCCTATAATCGTATATTATAACTGGGTCAGAATTGAATCTAACACCATAAACGTCAACATTTTCACCACAGTATTTTATAATTTAGTGAAAAGGATTCTTTTTCTATTACATTGTTTAAATAGAGGTTCCTGACAAAGTAAAAAAATCTTGATGCAATAAACAAATTTATGTGATACTTATAGACATTCAAAACCTGAAAACAGGTCGGTTCTGCGCCAAATGTGCAGGGAGGAGATTCGAGCATGGTGCTTGAGCACATGTGGTACTCGGCCGAGGTTCGAATCTGCCGAGCCTAGCGATGCTCGAGCCGAACCGGTACTCGGCCGAGCATGCTCGCTCATCACTAATGCACATGTCAATATATGACACCTGTCTTTAAAGCTAAGGCACACTAACTGTATCACTAAAATAACAGATTAAGGCCTCATGCACACGACCGTTGTTGTGTTCCGTGCCCGTTGTTCCGTTTTCCGTGATTTTCTGCAGACCCATTGACTTTCAATGGGTCCGTGGAAAATTCGGAAAATGCACCGTTTGTCATCACGGACAACGGTTCGCGGACCCATTCAAGTCAATGGAAAAACACATTTGCATGGCAAATTTAAACGGATACCTAAACTTTTTTAACTTTCCTTCATGTTTGGAGATCCTCCAAAAATAAAGGAAGACACACGGAAACAAAAACGGACACGGATCACGGAACAACGGAACCCCTTTTTGCGGTCCGTGAAAAAATACTGTCGTGTGTATGAGGCCTAACTCTGAATGTCGGTGCACTAGAACGCGATGCACACAGCAATATATTACACCTGCTGAGGCACACTAACATTTATCATTAAAATAACAGATTAACGCCGAATGTCGGGGCACTAGAATGTGATGCACATGGCGATATGTCACACCTGCCTTTAGTACTGATGCCTACTAAGGGTGGGTTTGCACTGGTTCAGTTCATAACAGAATATAACGAAATATACTGACTTATGACGGATCAAAACGGAATGCCTCTTAACAGGTTGCAAACCTAGGACCAGAATGCTTGTCCTAACTAACCAGTACTTAACGCCTTAGGACGAGCATTTTCATCCTAGGGTTAACTGGCTGCCCCACACGCGCTGCTATAATCGGGAGCAGGGGCCCGGCTGATACTGACACAAATGCTGGCGGATTAACCCCCTGTATTCCGCGGTCACGCTGATCGCGACATATAGGGGGTTTGCGGCAGCTTGTACATCCCCATTGGGTCCCCATGCTGTGGTGACAGAGACCCGATGGTTGCTATGGCAGCCCCGTTGCCTGTGCAAGGTACCAGCTACGGAAGCCAAAGAAATCCAGCCCCAAGGCTGGGTCTCCCCTAGCAACTGTCAGCATCTTACAGTTTAAGGCACTGACAGTTGAATACAGCAAAATACAGATGTATTGAAACAGGGATCAGACCCTGAAATGTTGAACTCCCATAGTGGGACAAAAAGAAAAAATTATAAAAGTGTTTTTAATCATAAAAAATTTAATTTCAATTAAAGAAAAAAAAGCTCCTTCCCCATAAAAAGAGACATATAAAATTGTAAAAAATAGATAATAAAAAAAAAAAAAAACATTAGGTATCGCTGCATTAGGTATCAAAAGATATGGCTTTCAGAAAATGGAGACATAAAAACTCATTTTTTTTTGTCTAAAAAATGCTTTTATTGTTTAGAACCAAAATATATTAAAAAAACAAACATACTAGGTATTGCCCCATTCGTAACAACCTGTTCTATAAAAATATCACATGAGGTAACCTGTCTGGTGAACAAAAAAATAAAACTCTGTCAAAAAGCCATTTTTATCACCTTACATCTCAAAATGTGTAATACCAAGCGATCAAAAATACCCAAAAATAGTACCAATCAAATCGTCATCTCATCCCGCAAAAAAATTAGACCCCAACTAAGACAATCGCCCCAAAAATTTAAAAGATTTGGCTTTCTGAAAATGGAGACATAAAAACATGATTTTTTTTTTTCAAAAAAATTGCGCACTGCCGTGTTCCCGTACAGCAGTTTTACGACCATATATGGTGTGTTTCTGTACACTGCTGAAGCAGTGTAATAAATATTGAGTTTTCTTTGGCTGTTAACCCTTGATGTATTACAGGAAACAGTGAATTAAAATGGAGAATCTACCAAAAAAGTGAAATTTAAAAATATCGTCTCCGTTTCCTTTAATTCTTGGGGAACACCTAAAGGGTTAAAAAAGTTAGTAAAATTTGTTTTGAATAAGTTAAGGGGTGTAGTTTCTACAATGGGGTCCTTTATTGGTGTTTTCTACTATGTAAGCCCCACAAAGTTACTTAAGAATTGAAGTGGGCCTTAAAAAAGTAGGTTTTGGAAATTTTCTTAAAAATGTAAAAATTTGCTTCTAAAATTCTAAGCCTTATAAGTTCCTAAAAAAATAAAATTGCATTTGCAAAATGATGCAAACATGAAAGTGGACATGGGGAATGTAAGGTAATAACTCTCTTATAATGTATCCCTATCTGCCTTAAAAGCAGAGAAATTCAAATTTAGAAAATTAGAAATTTTTCAAAATTTTCAGTAAATTTTGGATTTTTTAATCAATAAAGGTGAATTATATTGACTAAAGTTTTTCACTATCATGAAGTACAATGTGTCGTGAGAAAACATTCTCAGAATGGCTTGTATAAGTAAAAGCATTCCAAAGTTATCACCACATAAAGTGACACATCAAGTTTAAAAAAAACGGCCTGGTCCTTAAGGTGAAAAATAGCAAGGTCCATAAGGTGTTAAAGGCTTCCATTTTGCATTCCGTCTGGGAATTCCGTTATATTCTGTTATTAACTGAACATACGACGGAATGCGATAATGCAAGTGCAAACCACCCTAACTCTATCTTTAAAATAACAGATTAAGGCCTCATGCACACGACCGTTGTGTGCATCTGTGGCCGTTGTGCCGTTTTCCGTTTTTTTCGCGGACCCATTGACTTTCAATGGGTCCGTGGAAAAATCTGAAAATGCACAGTTTTGCAGCCGAGGCCGTGATCCGTGTATCCTGTCCTGTCCATGGTTACTTAGCAATAGTACAATAGTAGAAGATTCATAGTTACCTGCTTGCTGCTGCGATGTTCGTGTCCGGCCGGGAGCTCCACCTACTGGTAAGTGACAGGTCTGTGCGGTGCATTGCTAAAGAACTGTCACTTACCAGTAGGAGGAGCTCCCGGCCGTTCACAGACATCGCAGCAGCAAGCAGGTAAGTATGAATCTTCTACTATTGTACTATTGCTAAGTAACCATGGCAACCAGGGCTGCAGTAGCATCCTGGTTGCCATGGTTACCGATCGGAGCCCCAGCGATCAAAACTGGGACTCCGATCGGAACTACGCTGCCACCAATGATCGGGGGGGGGGGGAGATGGGAGGCCGCACACTGCCACCAATGTTGTTACTGCTATAGAGGGAGGGGGGGCCAATGGGGGGCGCACACTGTGCCACCAACGATTTATTACAATAGAGGGAGGGGGGGTGCGATGGGGGCGCACACTGTGCCACCAACGATTTATTGCAATAGAGGGAAAGAAGGGGGGGCGATGGGGGGCGCACACTGTGCCACCAACGATTTATTACAATAGAGGGAGGGGGGGGCGATGGGGGGCGCACACTGTGCCACCAACGATTTATTACAATAGAGGGAGGGCAGTCATGTACACAGTTTTTCAGTATATTCTAACCTGAAGCGTCCCCATCACCATGTACTGTCGGATCTAAGTTTCACGATGTAGCTCATATCCGACAGTATATTCTAACATAGAGGCGTTCCCATGGTGATGGGGACGCTTCAAGTTATGTTCGGGTGTCCGCCTGGCCGTGCGGAGGCAAGCAGATCCGTCCAGACTTACAATGTAAGTCAATAGGGACAGATCCGTTTGAAGATGACACACTGTGGCTCAATTTTCAAACGGATCCGTCCCCCATTGACTTTCAATGTAAAGTCTGGACGGATCCGTCTGAGGCTACTTTCAAACTTAGAAATGTTTTAACAATATAATGCAGACGGATCCGCTCTGAACAGAGCCACCGTCTGCATTATATGAACACAAGTGTGAAAGTAAAGGGACTCCTGACTTTACATTGAAAGTCAATGGGGACGGATCCGTTTGCAATTGCACCATATTGTGTCAATGTCAAACGGATCCGTCCCTATTGACTTGCATTGTAATTCGTGGATCCTCCAAAAATCAAGGAAGACCCACGGACGAAAAAACGGTCACGGATCACGGACCTACGGACCCCGTTTTTGCGGACCGTGAAAATAAACTGTCGTGTGCATGAGGCCTAACTATGAATGTTGGTGGACTAGAATGTGATGCACACAGCGATACACTCTCCCTGCAATCTCTTTGCTCTCTCCCTGCTCTCTCCCTTTCCAAAATTTTGGGAAACACTGTCCCTAGCCCATGAGCATATGCCATGTCTCTCCCTATACTCAGCTCACAGGACAATGGCAGAGACCACACGGGATGAGGGTTTTATAGGGCTGTGACATCACAAGGGATGGCTACCTTCGGATTGGCTGGTTGCATGGCATTATAAGTGATCGTGCATTCCCAGGCTTCTTACTTGCACTTTGTAAAATGTACAGTTGCCATTTTAGGAAAAATGTATTCGTTACCACGAAGTGTGAGGAAATTCGGATTCATTATAAATCAAAGTTTTCCTAAACTTCGGACCGAATTCAGCTTGGAATGCTTGTCCTTACGCAACACCATTTATGATATTAATCATCATTACTATAAATTGTGAGTGCTCTTTGTCCTGATAAACTGTCCCTTTGGTTTCCCTTTAAACATTTGCGGCGCAAGGTAGCTATCATGATGTAGCAAGTTATTCTTCTCCGCTGGTTTAATATACAGAGTAATAATAAGACTATCATCCTGTTTAACTAATTGGACATGAGATAATGCACACAGGATGGACTATAATCCAATGAAAACTCATTACAAGTATTTAAAAAATCCAACAGTTCAGGAAAGAGAAATCCATTGCTAACCATTTGGTGCGAGCAGATGTGCAACCTAAAAATTTTTAGAAACATATGGTTTTGCATACCCAGAATAAGTAATAATAATAATAAATCCGATAAACAACAACACACATATACATACATAACAAGATATTTTATTGATTCATCACAAAAAGACAAAACCTTGGACATAAATAGATATATATAAAATTAGCAGCAATAAAGTGGCGGCACTGCGAATCAGCGCCCCACCAAGGTACCAATCTGGAACTATCCCCCAAGCACCCCTCACCTCTTAATAAGGGAACATTTCTCTGTTTAAATTGTCAGAATTATCAGAATTGTATTGTGATTTTTATACAGTATATTTTATTGGTTATATGCTAATTGTATAATATATCAGATAACATTTAGGCCTCTTTCACACGGGCGAGATTTTCACGCAGGTGCAATGCGCAAGGTGAACGCATTCCACCCGCACTGAATCCGGACCCATTCATTTCTATGGGGCTGTGATCATGAGCGGTGATTTTCACGCATCACTTGCGCCTTGCATGAAAATCGCAGCATGCTCTATTTTGTGCGTTTTTCACGCAACGCAGGCCCCATAAAAGTGAATGGAGCTGCGTGAAAATCGCAAGCATCGGCAAGCAAGTGCGAATGCAGTGCGATTTTCACGCATTGTTGCTAGGAGATAATCAGTATGGGGACCCGATCATTATTATTTTCCCTTATAGCATGGTTATAAGGGAAAATAATAGCATTCTGAATACAGAATGCATAGTAAAATAGGGCTGAAGGGGTTAAAAAAAATTAAAAAAATTAACTCACCTTAATCCACTTGTTCGCGCAGCCCTGCTTCTCTTCTTTCTTCTTCTTTGCTGTGCAGGAGGGAAAGGACCTGTGGTGACGTCACTGTGCTCATCACATGGTCCATCACCAAGCGGATTAAGGTGAGTTAAATTATTTTTTTTTTAACCCCTTCAGCCCTATTTTACTAAGCATTCTGTATTAAGAATGCTATTATTTTCCCTTATAACCATGTTATAAGGGAAAATAATAAAATCTACACAACACCTAACCCAAACTTCTGTGAAGAAGTTCGGGTTTGGGTACCAAACATGCCGATTTTTCTCACGCGCGTGCAAAATGCATTAAAATGTTTTGCACTCACGCATTTTCCCGTGACGCACCCGCATCTTATCTGGCCCAAATCCATGACGCCCGTGTGAAAGAGGCCTTAGTATACTATTTAAGGCATTAGTAGTCCTTATGCTTGACAAAGGAGGCTTGGCTCCTGAAACATTGCAGGTGATGTGCATCATGCTCTGTCTACTTTTGTGGTGAATGAGTGTACAGCTGCCGTGAATGTACTTTTTAGACTGAAAGCTTTTAAACTGAAAATCCAATGGACTGGTATGAGATTACTGTACGTCCAGTTTTTGTACATGTGAATGTCATGGTAGAATTTTTGTATGATCCCTAAAGAAAGGATCTAACCATGTTTTCTGCAATGATCCAGATCTTAAAATTTTGTCTAGGGGTTAAAAGAATGAGATGACATGACTCACGTTGGTATGTGAGTCATCATCCATCTCTTCCAACTCCAAACGGCAGAAGACTTTATTTATTAGTGAAAAACCTAAAAATACAGATAAGCTAATAAGAAGGTGACATGTGATGTATATACCCTCATAGTGTACATCTAGACACAATTACTACAGCACTGGAAATTCTGAACAGATGAATGCCTTGTCCAGAAAAATGAGGTCCCATCTGTTGCCATCTAGCTTTTATACCAAGTATCGCACCCTAGGTATATGCAAATTTAATTATGTTTAAAATAATCCTACCATAGCCCAGACCCGGACGGGCTCCCAACCCCTTACTATTTAACCTTCCTCGACACTCTGATCCCATATATGCTTCCAATTTATAATGCGTCCCTGGAGAACAAACCTCTTTCGGCTGACATGACCAAGGCAAACATCATCCTTATTCCCAAAGAAGGCAAAGACCATACTCAGTGTCCTAATTTCAGGCCCATTTCCCTTCTTAACCTAGACCTCAAATTTCTCGCAAAACTACTAGCCAATAGATTGGCGAAATTTCTCCCCTCGCTTATTCATAGGGACCAGGTTGGCTTTGTCAAAGGCAGGGAAGGTAAGGATAATACGGCTAGAGTCCTTAATATCTTACATTATGCAAAGACAAAATCATTGCCAGTGGCACTTCTCAGTACGGATGCCGAAAAAGCCTTTGACGGAGTCAACTGGTCCTTCATGAAGCAGGTCCTCACTTCCCAGAATTTCCCACTTGCCTTTTTACATGCCATTGATGCCATGTACTTTAACGCTTCCGCTTCCATTTCAGTTAATAGCACAATATCACGCCCGTTCAGAATAAAAAATGGCACCAGACAAGGATGTCCATTGTCCCCTCTGCTATTTGTTCTGACGCTTGAACCCCTTCTTCAAAAAATCAGAAACGATCAAAGGCATAATCCTCGGAGATCAGGAACACAAAATTGCAGCCTTCGCGGATGACATGCTTGTTTTGATCAGCAATCCAAAATCTGCGCTGCCCAGTATCTACCAACACCTGGAGAATTATGGAATTTGCTCCAACTTTAAAGTGAATCATAGTAAATCATTCATCATCTGCTCAGGACTATCAGCCTCAACAAAAAATAAATTGGCACAAACATCCCCCTTTAATTGGACAGCTCCTTTTCTGACATATTTAGGGGTCAAAATTGGCATAGATCCATCTCAATGGTTTGCGCTGAATTATGATCCTCTGTTGGCGGAAATAACCAAGATAATTAAAAATCTTGAAATGCCACTACTTTCGTGGTTTGGAAGGAAAAATATCTTGGCCTCATTTATTCTTCCGAAACTGACTTACTTACAACAGACCCTTCTTATTAAAATCCCCTCCGCCTTCTATAATAAGGTAAGATCCCTTTTTAGCTCATTCATCTGGTTTAACAAAAAACCCAGATTGTCTTACAAAGCATTGAATAGGGCAAAAAAATGGGGAGGCATTGCTCTACCGGACCCCGAAATTTATGGTAAAGCCGTCCTCTTAGCCAGAGCAATAGACTGGTTGAGAGTACCCCCTAACAAGTCTTGGGTCTCTATGGAACAGGATTTGGTGGGTTGCAACCTTAGAGCCTTCTTATTAGGTCACAGAACGATTCAAATACTGCCCCCATCAGCTTCCTCCTTAATAAGAGCAACATTCTCTGCCTCGAAAAGGTTTAACGATTCTCAACACTGTATACCCTTTCCCTCCATAACCCTACAAATTAGAGATATTATAAATTTGGCACCTAAAGCTCTGCTGGATAGTGTGATAGGCTCACTTAAAAATTCCACTACCCATGTAAGGGACATACTAAACGAATCCCATCTTTACTCCCTAATAGACTTGAAAACCAGACTTGGTTATAATCACACAAATACCTCCCCTCTTCTTTTCCTGAAGGCATATCTTCAACAAAATATAACTGGTAAGGAGTTCTCACGCGCGCCGGTCTGGCTAGAAAACCTTTTGGACAGCACACAATATCCAACCAGACTAATTTCCCAGATATACAAGAAATTAAGATTGCCTAATGCTCTCTTTACACCAGCGTATATTAGATTATGGGAAGGGGATCTGAATAAAACATTCTCCAGACAAGAAATAGACAAGATATTGATCTCTCCACATAGAGCATCAAGATGTGTTAGAATTCAAGAGAATTGTTATAAAGTGGTGACAAGGTGGTATAAAACACCTGATAAAACCTGTCTATATTCCGCATCAGCGTCTGACACATGTTGGAGATGTTTAAAAGCCCGAGGATCCTTCATACACATATGGTGGGATTGTCCTCCGTTAAGGGAGTGGTGGAAACAGATATTCGTAATTTGCAACAAAGTCTGTTCGTCTTCACTAGCACCTCAACCGGAGCTGGCGCTGTTAAATCTATTTCCTAAAACCAGGGGAAACCAGAACACCGATTTATATAAACAACTGATTAACGCAGCTAGATACTTGATCCCGCTCCATTGGCTGTCACCTGAAATCCCTTCTATTGAACAATGGTGCTCCAGAGTAGACCAGATATATAGGCTTGAGGAAATTTCTAACTGGGAATGTAGAACTATTCAAAAATTTAGATCTCACTGGCTAGCCTGGGAATCGTACAGAGGATTCAAGAAAGGGTAATCATAGGTAGTTCTCAAATAAATGGGGAATTTACTATTTCTCTCTCCTGACCCGATTAATATATGTCATGTCGCATTCGTCCATAGTGGTGTACATATACACTCTGTCTGAGTAGCATAGTCCAATTAGTGACGCTTCTCTCTTGAAATTTGGCTGTCTGCTAGAATTCTTACCACCTATTATTGTATCGACGATAGTTATATAAACAAATGTTGCGCTGACTCTTCCTTAATCTGCGATCATACATGTATCATATTAATGTTGATTGTTTGTTTCTCATGTGGTACAGGGAGAAATGTCATAACTCTCTTCTGTGCCGTGTTTATTTGTATCTATGCTTTTACAAATAAAAATATTAACTAAAAAAAAAAAAAAAAAAAATCCTACCATATCATGAATATTTGATAAAGAAAACATTTTGGGATATATATGTGTTCCTCGCCATTTGTTGGAAGTTGGTGAGAACTAGGTTGCACATGGTGGAGTGCACATGTGCACCTTAAGGCTGAAAAGGAGAGACTGAGCTGGCAATCAGATAGCAGCATGCATGGAGGTAGAGAGCTACCCTGGTGGCTGGACCCACTGAGAAGCGAGGGAGAGTGAGAGGTGGGTCCATGCCGCCATTTATGCCAGACACCTGCCAGATTGCAGCGGGATCCCATTATAGAGAGTGGGGAACCGGAATGGAGGTATCAGGAAGTCTTAGAAACAAAGGCAGTTTTTCTTGTAAGGCTCATGCACACAATCCTATTTTTTTCTGTGTCCATTCCACAAGCAGAACCATTCAGTTCAATGGGGCCGCAAAAAAAAAAAAAACAGAAATGACTCTGCATTCCTTGTCTGTATATCCACATGGCCATTTCACAAAAAAATAGAACATGTCCAATTATTATTTGCATTACAGACAAGCACAGGACTGTCTGCTCCACAGAATTCAGAATGTACATGGCCGGTGTCCGTGTTTTACAGATCAGCAATTTGCAGACTGCAAAACATGCAGTGGTCATGAGCCCATAGATTCAGGGGGGCTGCAGCTAGTGAGTCACAATAAGTAGAAACATATAAAGGAATGCAGCACTGTGCATAATGGAGTCTTTGTGGGCAAGAGAGAGCAAAGCAGTCTACGCGTTTCGACTGGTTTAAAAGCCCTACTCCACAATCATCCCACCCCTCAACAAGTGTTGCTAATTAATCACAACATGGGAGTAAGTATTGTGGAGGAGTGGGGACACCATTTTTTTTTCTATAAACGATAAAAAAATTTTTTTTAACATAATCCAGCATTGCAGGAACCATATTAATATTTAAAAATTAAATCATATCTGCTATTCATGCCATTAGGAACTCTGCTATTTAAGGAAAAAATACAGAATGATTCCCTATTAAAAAACTAACCTGCTGGTATCATCCCCTCGAACTGGTCTTTGAATTTTCTCAATCCCTATAACATCTAGATCAGAAGGGCTCTTTCACACGAGTGGATGCCATGCAGGTAATCAGCTGCGTGAAAGAGTGCCAAGCCCCGCTCCAGACAGCAGAGCCACGGAGCATTAACATGATTGATAATGCTCCGTGCCTCTCTGTGACCTTTTTGCTACAAAATCACAGGTACAACTTTATCTCACTGTGATTTTGTAGTAAAAAGGTCACAGAGAGGGACAGAACATTATCAATCATGTTAATGCTCTGTGTCTCTGCTGTCCAGAACGGGGCTTGGGACTCTTTCACGCAGCGGATTACCCGCACGGTGTCCACTCGTGTGAAAGAGCCCTAACATCCCCCTTGTGGACATCTGTGACCAATTTGGTGTTTAACCCCTTAAGGACCTGTGCCGTACATGTACGGCGCAGATGTCCGTGACTGAAGGACCAGCGCCGTACATGTATGGCGCTGTAATCAGGCGAGTGCAGGAAATGCACCCGCCCAATCCGCGGCAGTGGTCCGGCAGTCACTGATAGCCGGACCGATGCTGCATGCGCCGGCGCATTAACCCTTGATGTGCCACGGTCAGCACTGACAGCGGCACGTGCTATGTGTGGAGGGAGAGAGTAGCCATAGGGTCCCTGCGCTGCTATGACGGGGATCCGATGGCAGGTAAGGCAGCCCGATGCCTTCCTGAGGCATCGTGGCTGCCTTCTGTGACAGCCTGTGAGATCCAGCCACCTGGAAAACTGTGCTAAAAAAAACATTTTTTTGTCACCTTACATCACTAAAAGTGAAACACCAAGCGATCAAAAAGGCATATGGCCCCCAAAATAGTACCAATCTAACAGACACCTCATCCCGCAAAAAAAATGAGCCCCTACCTAAGACAATCGCCCCAAAAATAAAAAACTATGGCTCTCAGAATATAGAGACACTAAAACATATTTTTTTTGGTTTAAAAAATGCTGTTATTGCGGAAAACTTAAGTAAATAAAAAAAGTATACATATTAGGTATTGCCACGTTCTTAACGACCTGCTCTATAAAAATATCACATATCAAAAAGTCTAATAGCAAGCGATAAAAAAGTCATATGCACCCCAAAATAGTGCCAAACTATCATCTCATACCGAAAAACCTATAGCTTTCAGAATGTGTAGACACTAAAAAATTATTTTTTTCAAAAATGCTTTATTATGTAAAACTGAAACATATTTGGTATTGTCGCGTCTGTAACAACCTGGTCTATAAAAATACCACATGATCTAACCTGTCAGATGAACGTTGTAAAAAACAAAAATTAAAAACAATGCCAAAACATCTAATTTTGTTACCTTTCTCACAAAAAGTGTAATATAGAGCAACCAAAAATCATATGTACCATAAAATAGTACCAACAAAACTGCTACTTTATCCTGTAGGTTCCAAAATCGGGTCACACTTTTGGAGTTTCTACTCTAGGGGTGCATCTAATGGGAAATGGTGTCAAAAACCAGTCCAGCAAATACTGCCTTCCCAAAAAAATATGTTCCTTTCCTTCTGCGCCCTGCCGTGTACCCGTACAGCAGTTTATGATCACAAATGGGGTGTTTCTGTAAACTATAGAAACAGGGCAATAAATATTGAGTTTTGTTTGGCTGTTGCTTTGTTATTCAAGTCAATGGGGACCCGAACTTTGGAGCACTAAAATGGCAGTAAAAAAAGTCATGGAAAGGGCTAGAGGGCTGCAAATGGCAGCAAAATGTGGTTAAGAGCATGGCATGTTTCCTCTGCAAACAAATGTGGATAGGGAAATTATTTAAAATAAGAAAATATGTAAAAATAAAAAATAATAATCTTGATCTTGGAGGATGAGGTCCATATAGAGTAGGAGGTTGAGGAGGCGGTGGATGTGGCGGTGTAGGTCGAAGCGGCGGTGGAGGATGAGGAGGTAGCCCACACTGCTTTTTGGATTTATTTTTTTATTTATTTTTTGTTTAAATTAGGGTGCACACCAAAACATTGGGAAATATAACCTGTGATAACCCCCTCCAGCTGCACTAAACTAACGTTCAGACAATACAGTGGCTGCAGGGCAGGCCAGCACCTCCAAGGTGTATAGGGCAAGCTCAGGCCATATGTCCAATTTGTAGACCCAGAAGTTGAAGGGGGCAGATCCATCAGTCAGTTTGTGTAGGTGTTTTCACTGCTCCACCATGTCGCACGTCCCTATGATGTCCACGATCCAATTGGACATCTGCTCTATCAACTTTCGATGTTCTGCGCCTACCATTTTGATCACGGTTAAACAGCGAATCAGGGTTCCACGGTGGAGAGGGGGCGTGAGAAAGAGAGACCACATCTAAGGGAGGTCAATGGCTGAAATGTGATCGAGCGGAAATGTGGGACAAGTTATTAAAGCAGAAGGATCGAATGAAAGGGCCAATTAAAGATGAATTTTAGAAATTGAAGTCCCTGTCACCTATGCAGAGCAGGGGTTTTTCATCACCGTAAATAGGTTAATGTCACCCGCCAATGGAACAGATAAAAAATAATAATAATAATCGGTCCCTGTGGGGGCGTGGCTTGGCGGCCGAGAGTTATGGACGCTTGATCTCATGGCTCCTGCACCATAGCGACTAAACCTCAGCTTATACCAATCGCACCTAACTGGATTACTGCTGGTGGATGCCCGATCGGCTCCTTAACAGAATGGGGAAATCAAAGTAGACAGTGTGCTCTATCCACGGCTCCCTCCCCGACGAGTGTGTTATCGCCCATGCTTGCTCTTGAGCCCGACGCTCCCTCTCCTCCTCTGGAGCTCACAGACTCATCTCGCCCCAACTCACCAATGTTTCCTTCCATGCCGGAAGACATTAGAGAAGCGAGCACCGACCGAACAAAGCCTCAAGATGGCGCGGAAAAGCAGGCCTGCTCTCCTTCCTCCAGCCCAGAGAAGCAGAGACCCAGAATCGAACAGCCTTCTGGAGATCAGGTCAGTCAGTTCACCTCACCACATAGCGGTGCACCATCTGATGAAGACCACTTTGCTAACTATCCCACATCTGAAAGACCTGTATCTGAGGACACATTGAAACAGATGCTACTCACATTGTAATCATCCATGCATCAGGTTTTGGCAGCTCTCATAGCCGCAAATAAAAAAGGGGGTCAGTCAGCACATGCGCAGGGGCACGTTGCTATGGCTGAGAACAACACTGTAAAACAAAACATGCAATGCAACAGCTCTCTGCAAACCAAATAAAGTACAAAAACGCATAATAATTGCTAATGCTATACTTATAAATTAGAGATGCTTGGCAAATCATTTTGTACAAAATTACTTGAGCCCGTCTGCCACACGTCAAGGCGATCTCTGTAAGACGGGTTCCTAACACTAAATTCTACCTGTCATGTGCCATGACGGCTACCATACTCTCTCCAGATACTCTCTCCAGGATGTAGACCAGAGAGTATCGCATATAGAGTCTAAGATGTCTGAATTCACGTCATCACAAAACAAAATCATTGACGCGCATAATGAAATGGCAGACTAGCTGGAGGGTATTAAAATGAAAATGGCGGATCTGGAAGATCGCTCGCGGAGAAACAATATCCGCGGTATACCTGAAGAGGTCCCCAACTCCAAACTGTCTTCCTATATTCAAAAGATGTTTAAAAGCCTTCTACCCAGGCTCTCATCCCAGGAACTCAAAGAGAGCTCACAGAATCCCAAAACACATCTACCCAGATGTTCCCAGGGACACGTTGGCAGGTATTAACTTTTTTACTACTAAAGAAGCTGTAATGATGGCAGCTGCCTTTCTCCAGAGAGGGTCATACTCATCTGGTTCATTCCTTTGAAGATGGGAAAATACTACTTCAGAACTGGCACATCCAAACATCTGGACCTGAGTCAACTGTGCCCCATACATCTGCTCCTCACAAGCGGGCCTGGAAATGATTCTAAGTGGCATCGCCCTAACAAAAGAATTTATCTACATTCCTGAATTTTGTGTGAGTTCTACGTGGGCAAGTACCTTCACTCAACTTCCTCCAGAGCCTACATGATTCACTGGACACCCTGACCTTATACTGCAAATCCTTTGGCTCATCATCCTCAAGGATCACTGACGCTGTTCCTAATGCAGTCACTCTTTAATGTTATTTTTCCTTACAATAGGTTTAGGTGGATGCATCCTCCTAGTTCAGAAGCTTTATTTCATATAGAACTTCAGCCGCTCATTGGTGCAACCTTTTTTACATGTTACACAACTTACGTCAGAAATGGCTCCAACATTGAACTTTTGCGGAGCATGGTGGAGGACGTGTGCGTCTGAGCTCCTCGCCATAAGCCCGGTCTTTTAGCCTATTTCAAAGCTACCCATTGCGATTATGGGGAAGATTGGTAGAGAAAACAGAGGGGAATCTCAGGGAGGGAGAACATGTTTGACCACTTGATCGGATCTAGACCGAACCTTTAAGCTAGGCCTTTAGGTTTAGCCTTTTGATCCAGTAGACAACTATTCTTAGAGAATATTGAAATAGAGTCATGGATGACAGGACTATTATGTTTATTATGTCTTCTTGTTATATTTTTTGTGTTTTTATGTTTTCGTGCTTCCTCATGTTTGCCCCAACTTATCTATGCATACATTTGGCGATAAGCAGATCTACTTAGATGGGATTGTATGTCTTCACCTACATGTGTTGTCGGGCTATTGCCCTAGAAGCCTAATTCATAGTCGACTGTGATATTGTGAAACACTGCAATCTGTTTTCTGAATTAATGTACCTATTTGGAACCTACTTTCACTTTTTGTACATTGTGAGATTTCCCTTTTCAATAAAAACAGATTTGACTAACCTGGAACTTTTGCCCCTTTTTATAGTCGGAGTCTTGTCTCTATTTCAGACTCCCAGCTCTTGTTTTTACTTTTATGTTCTGCCTACTAATTTCCTACATGCAACTTCTCTCCTTACGTTTGTCTTTTCTTTAGGTCATCCTGAGCACAACAGCAGTCGTCTCCAGCACCTTTACTCGAGATCATGGGGTTGAAAATCCTTTCCCTAAACTCCAAGGGGCTAAACTGTCCACAAAAAAGATCATATATGTGGGAGGAGACGGTGTCTAGTGGGGCGGACATCCTTTGCATTCAGGAATCTCACCTGCTGCAGAGATATTCCGGCAGAATTAAGCATCGCCTATTTCTAACAATTATCCACTCCAATAATACTAAGAAATCCAGAGGCGTACTTATAGCAATTAAAAACTCCATCTCTTTTTCTTTGATTTTCCAGGTTATAAATCAGGGGCAGGTATGTGGTTCTGGTATGCGTGGCGAACAACATCAAATATACGATAGGGAGAGTGTAATGAACACCAGAAGTCCTTCCTGCAAAAAGTTATCAGAAAAGTCCATAAAGTTCAGCAAGGTAAATTGGTTATATGCGGAGACTTTAACTCCATTGTTGATCCTTCTCTTGACACAACTAATCCTTCCAGACGATCCCCTATGGGCTTAGCAGCATTTATACACTCCGAAGGCTTTTTAGACGTCTCAGCATGGTCAAGAGAGGGACTACACATTCTTCTCCCTCGCACATTCAACAAACTCTCGAATGGAAGCATTATGACCGGCCACTCAGCTTGACAAAGGGCACCGAACTGGGCCCGAAATGTTGCTATAAGCAATAAATGTCATGAGATTATACCACTGGTAAAATAAAGATTGAATACAAAGCTACTTGCTGACTCTAGTGTGCTGTCTCCAAACCACTAATATAAGCTACCACTAATATAAGCTACTCTCGAATAGATATGTTCTTAGTAGACCATACGATCCTGTTTCACACATTAAGTTCCTCCATAGGACTAATTCAGCGGTCAGACCATGCTCCCATACACCTAAAGTTAGCAGAACAATTCCAATACACTCCCCCTCCCATCTGGAGAAACAACACATACAGTCAGGTCCATAAATATCGGGACATCCACACAGTTCTAACATTTTTGGCTCTATACACCACCACAATGGATTTCAAATGAAACAAACAAGATTTGCTTTAACTGCAGACTGTTAGCTTTAATTTGAGGGTATTTACATCCAAATCAGGTGAACGGTGTAGGAATTGCAACAGTTTGCATATGTGCCTCCCACTTGTTACGGAACCAAAAGTAATAGGACAAAATAATAATCATAAATCAAACTTTCACTTTTTAATACTTGGTTGCAAATCCTTTGCAGTCAATTACAGCTTGAAGTCTGAAACGCATAGACATCACCAGACGCTGGGTTTCATCCCTGGTGATGCTCTGCCAGGCCTCTACTGCAACCATTTTCAGTTCCTGCTGGTTCTTGCGGCATTTTCCCTTCGGTTTTGTCTTCAGCAAGTGAAATGCATGCTTAATCGGATTCAGGTCAGGTGACTGACTTGGCCATTGCATAAGAGTCCACTGAGTGCCGTCCAATGAGATCCGAAGCATTGAATGAATATGAGCAGATAATATTTCCCGAAACACTTCAGAATTCATCCTGCTGCTTTTGTCAGCAGTCACATCATCAATAAATACAAGAGAACCAGTTCCATTGGCAGCCATACATGCACATGCCATGACACTACCGCCACCATGCTTCACTGATGACGTGGTATGCTTAGGATCATGAGCAGTTCCTTTCCTTCTCCATACTCTTCTCTTCCCATCACTCTGGTACAAGTTGATCTTGGTCTCATCTGTTCATAGGATGTTGTTCCAGAACTGTCAAGGCTTTTTCAGATGTCATTTGGCAAACTTTAATCTAGTCTTCCTGTTTTTGAGGCTCACCAATGGTTTACATGTTGTGGTGAACCCTCTGTATTCACTCTGGTGAAGTCTTCTCTTGATTGTTGACTTTGCCACACATACACCTACCTCCTGGAGAGTATTCTTGATCTGGCCAACTGTTGTAAAAGGTATTTTCTTCACCAGGGAAAGAATTCTTCTGGGTCTTTTGGCGTTGCTGAGCTCACCGATGCGTTCCTTCTTTTTAATAATGTTCCAAACAGTTGTTTTGGCCACCCTAATGTTTTTGTTATCTCTCTGATGGGTCGTTTTTTCAGTCTAATGATGGCTTGCTTGGCCGATAGTGACAGCTCTTTGGATCTCATCTTGATAGTTGACAGCAACAGATTCCAAATGCAAATAGCACACTTGAAATGAACTCTGGACCTTTTAGCTGCTCATTGTAATTGGGATAATGAGGGAACAACACGTGCCTGGCCATGGAACAGCTGAGAAGTCAATTGTCCTATTACTTTTGGTTCCTTAACAAGTGGGAGGAACATATGCCAACTGTTGCAATTCCTACACCGTTCACCTGATTTGATGCAAATACCCTCAAATTAAAGCTGACCGTCTGCAGTTAAAGCATATCTTGTTAGTTTCATTTCAAATCCATTGTGGTGGTGTATAAAGCCAAAAAATGTACAATTGTGTTGATGTCTCAATATTTATGGACCTGACTATATCTCCTTTCACACCCTGATCATAAGCAAGAAATCTCCCTGGCATTGCAGGAAAATTTACAGTTCAATGCAGAATCTGTCCCTGACCCTCTCATAGTGTGGCAAGCCCACAAGGCTTTTATTAGAGGAATATTAATCAAGTTAAACCATACTGAGAGGAAGAAAAGAGAAGACGAACTGACTTTAACCTTAGAAAAAATATCAGCTCTAGAAACGAGAAACAAACAACAACCTTCTACGGAAGTTAGAAACGAACTGCGAATAGAAAGAAACTGATGAACATCCTTAACAGAAACTTTAATAAATCCCTCCTGTTTTCAAAAGCTAGATTCTACGCCGAGGGCAACAAGGCAGGCAAACTGTTGGCTAATAAGCTTAAAGACCAACAAGTAAAGTCCCAAATCCCCTTCCTGTTGCATCCATTGACAAAAACCATACTCCTTGATCCCAGAGACATAGCAAAACAATTCTGCCATTATTACCATGATCTATACAATCTAGGAGATAATATTACTAAACCCGCCAATTATGAGTCTTTATTTCAAGATTTTCTTGACAAATCACAAACAAGTACTACAGACATTATTACCCCACGTTGGCCCCCTTCCTCTTGTCCATATTTCAAAAAACCATGTCAGGTTCTGATTCCCAACAGACATGCTAATGGCCTTGATTGTCACACTGCCCAAACCCGGAAAGCCACCTGAATCTCCCCAAAATTTCAGACCTATCTCTCTTTTAAACGCGGACATCAAAATCTTTGCCAAACTGATTGCCTCTAGATTAACCTCCATTCTCCCACATTTGATATGAGATGATCAGTCCGGTTTTGTGAACAGCAGACAGGCCTCTAACAACACGAGACATTTGTTCGACCTTTTTAATGTGGCTGAGATTAGAAACATCCCCATGGTGGCAGTTACATTGGAAGCGGAGAAGGCGTTTGACTGTCTCCACTGTTCATATGCCTTCTCGGTCCTGAGAGCAATGGGTTTTACTGGCGCCATCATTCAAGCAATAAAAAGCTTATACTCATCCGCTAAAATATTTGTTAATGGTGTGTTATCCGACAGCTTTCAAATAACAAATGGTTCCTGACAGGGATTCTCTTTATCCCCATTGATAGTTATCCTGGCCTTGGAACCTTTAGCACAACACATCCGCCTCTCTACTGATATAGAAGGTATAAAAATAGGAACCACCTCACATGTAATTTCCCTTTATGCAGATGACATCATTCTAACTGTCACTAACCCGGCCCACTCTCTGCATCATGCATTTTCCATCATCTCCCATTTCGGCTCTCTTTCCTACTACAAAATTAACAACTCAAAATTGCAGACTCTCCCTATTAACATACCAATATCAGAACTGAGATTCCTTAAAAATATGTCCCCACTTGATTGGCAATCCTCCTATCTCCCATACTTGGGAATTAAACTCACATATCCTTGCTCGCACACATACCAGCATAATTATGTACCCCTCCTTACCACTATGTCAATAGACTTTGCAAGTTTCAGTATGCAGGAGGTTTCTTGGGTTGGCAGAATTGCATCATTCCAAATGATGACATTACCGAAACTGATATATATTTTTTGTGCTTTGCCAGTTCTCACACCCAACTAGTTATTAAAAGAAGCACAGAAACTTCTCAATAATTACATCTGGAACTCAAGGCGCCCTAGAATCGCTCAACCTTTAATGTTTAGAAAGAAGCAGGCGGGTGGGGTTGGTCTACCTTCAATTAAGGATTATTTATTCTATTGGCGTCTCCTTCCTTAGAGATTGGTGGAGTACTTCTACGAATAAATCTTGGGTCAGCATAGAATCCCAATTTGCATCGGGAGGCTCTTTGAAAGATCTCCTTTATCTAGCTATACTAAAGCCCAACATTATTACTCACCCCCTTATCACAGCTTTGCATGCTATCTCCCTATGGTATCAGCTTCACCTGTCCCAAGGCACCACAAACCCTATTAACCTATCACAAGTATCAATGAAGGCTTTAGAGAAACTAATAGGGGACATAGACCTTTCTACTTGATTAGCTTCTGGTATCACTTCAACAATTCAATTGATGGAAAATTCCACAATAATAGCATCCGACAGAACCAGAACCTACCCAACTCCGAATTCTTGTCCTACATGAGAGTACACCACTGCCTTAACACACATCTCCTCTCGTCCTTCAACATTCAACAGGACGTTATTAGGATTTTTCAAAACCCATCTCTACTCAAACAACATACTACACGCTATATTTATGACATTCTGGATGACAAGTCCAAATTTGTAAAGTCTTCTCCGATATTAAAGTGGGAAAGAGACTTGCAGACAAAGTTCTCAGAGGAGAGAGGTGCTAATGCAGTTGGCTTTATTGTGTCCAATTTCAAATGCGTCTCGCAATATGGGGCCGGGATTAAGACGTTACTTAGATGGTATTTTACCCCCTATCGCCTAAGCCTTATATACCCTGGTTTCCTCGCATTTTGCTGGAGAGACTGTAGCGAAATAGGTACTCTCCTTCATATCTTTTGGTCTTGCCAAAAACGTACTGCATTTTGGCATTCAGTCTTCGCTTTAGTCTCCCAGATTACAGGCTCCCAAGTGTCCCCATTACCCGCTTTGGCCCTCCTATTTCTTGATATTTCCAATTTCCCCTATGATTACAGGCACACTGCTTAGTGCCAAACTAGTGATCAATTCACAAGACATTGAAAATCAAAGAACTCCCCTGCTCTTGCGGAAGTTATTAAAGTTCTCAATTCCACCTGCAGATACGAAAGGCTACTTCTAGAAACAGTAATCAACCCAATTCATAGAGACAAAACTTGACCTACCAATATACCCCTCCTACTCCTCTCCTTTCTAAGGTTTCTTACCTAGACACGATCTTCGTGTCTGTCATGGTCTTACCTTCGTTTGACATGTGCTGGCGGCCATCTTGGTTTCTGGGTTTCTTGTAGCCTCCCACCCTGCGGCTTCTCCTTCCCACTGGGAGGAGCTGGATGCCTAGCTCATATATATAGAAGGTCTGTGGCTTCAGTTCCTTGCTTGGTCCTCCTGTGTTCACATGCTTCTAAGACTGCTGCTGCTTCTGGTTCCTGATCCTGGCCTCGTCTGACTACCCCGTTGGTTCCTGATCCTGGCTTCGTCTGACTACCCCGTTGGTTCCTGATCCTGGCTTCGTCTGACTACCCCGTTGGTTCCTGATCCTGGCTTCGTCTGACCACCCTCCTGGTTCCTGACCTCTGTCTACGCAAGACCCTGCTTCGGTTTAGCCATCTGTTTGGACTTTTGCTACGGCTTGATTTCCAATAAAGCCTTCTTATTTCCACTCATCTCTGTTGTACGTCTGGTTCATGGTTCCATGACATTAGGACCAAGCCCTGAATTCTGACGGTACAGGGCCATCCTCGCTACCTACGCTGGTTGCCAGACTTGATCAGCAGGATCACCTGTTGGGTCGGTTCGCTGTGGCGTTGCAAACCCTGCTTGAACGCACGGCTCATTTCGCTTCCGTTGCCGATGGGTCGGTTGTCGCTCCTGGGCCCGCTCCTACTGCCGCCCCGGTTGTTGCGCCAGAGTCTACCCCGACACCTGTTGCTGCGCCTGCGGTGTCTCGGGGTATGACCGGTTCTGCCCCCCTTCCACAGCGCTTTGGGGGAGAGCCAACTCAGTGCCGAGGTTTCCTTAACCAGGTGGGCATTTATTTCGAGTTGCTGCCACATGCCTTTCCTACTGAGAGATCAAAGGTGGGCTTCTTGATCTCGCTGCTCTCGGACAAGGCCTTGGCCTGGGCCAGCCCTTTATGGGAGAACAACAATCCGGTGGTTGCCGAGTTTTCCGGTTTTGTTGCTTCTCTTCGGAAGGTATTCGATGTGCCGGCTCGTGCTGCCTCTGCTGCGAAGCTCCTTATGTCCATCAGACAGGGTTCACGATCCGTAGCTGAATACGCCATTGAGTTTCATACCCTGGCAGCAGAGGTGGGCTGGAATAATGAGGCTCTGGTCGCTGCTTTCTCTCATGGTCTCTCGGATGCCTTGAAGGATGAGGTTGCAGCTAAGGACCTACCAGTGGAGCTCGAGTCTCTTATTTCTTTCCTGATTTTGATTGACACCAGACTCAGGGAGAGACCTTCCTTTAAGGAGAGCCTGCGGAGGTCTCCTAACAGATTGGCGCCTACGTTTGCTGTCCCACCCGTGCCTCCCTCTCCTCCCACGCCTCCTGGGGATGACTTGTCTGGGGGTGAACCCATGCAGCGGGGGTTTGCTCGCCTGTCCGAGGGGGAGAGGGCACTCGGGAGACGCGAGGGCCGATGCATGTACTGTGGTCTCGGTGGGCATTTTCGGTTGGCATGTCCGAACCGTCCGGGAGAACGCTCGCACCTGAGGTCCTGTCGGGGGCAGATCTTGGGTGGAGTCTCCTCGTCCCCGGTTTCCCGTGTTGACAAACCACTGATCACGGTTGTCCTCTCCTGGGTCGGGGGCTCGGTGACGACCCAGGCGTTGGTGGACTCTGGTGCTGGTGGTTTGTTCATTGATAGAGTGTTCGTTGCCGCCAATTCCATTCCTCTGCAGCCTCGAGGTTCCCCACTGGCTCTTGAGGCGATAGACGGCAGACCCCTTCTGCCGCCACACGTGACTCATAAGACCCTTCCAGTGGGGATAGCCATTGGTGCCGTTCACAGAGAGTCGGTCTGTCTCCAGGTTATTTCGTCTCCACACTACTCCGTGGTCTTGGGGTACCCCTGGCTCCAGAAGCATAACCCGACTTTCGATTGGAGATCGGTCAAGATCCTCTCGTGGTCACCGCAGTGTGGGGTTAGTTGCATCCATGGGCCTGTCAAGTTGCTGTGTACTTCCTCGGACTCTCTGTTGCCTCCTGAATACGAGGAGTACCGGGATGTATTCGATAAGGTGCGCGCGGTTGCCCTACCTCCGCACCGCCCATACGATTGTGCCATAGAGTTACAATCCGGTGCCGTTCCTCCTCGTGGCAAAGTCTATCCACTGTCGGTAGCGGAGAATGAGGCCATGGAGGAGTACGTGAGGGAGGCGCTTTCACGCAGACACATTCGCAAATCCTCGTCCCCGGCAGGGGCTGGATTTTTCTTTGTGAAAAAGAGGGGAGGTGAGTTGAGGCCTTGCATCGATTACAGGGGTCTCAATCGCATCACGATCAAGAACGCTTACCCGATACCCTTGATTTCCGAGCTGTTCGATCGCCTCAAAGGGGCCACGGTCTTTACCAAACTCGACCTGAGGGCGGCATATAACCTGGTAAGGATCAAGGCGGGCGATGAGTGGAAGACCGCGTTTAACACCAGGACCGGTCATTATGAATCCTTGGTTATGCCCTTTGGGTTGTGCAATGCGCCCGCAGTCTTCCAGGAATTCATCAACGATGTTTTCCGTGACCTGTTGCAGCAGTGTGTGGTGGTCTATTTGGATGACATCTTGGTATATTCTGAATCCATGGAGGCCCACATTATGGATGTCAGACGAGTGTTGCAACGGTTACGAGAGAACAGGCTGTTCGGTAAGCTTGAGAAATGCGAATTTCACCGATCCCAGGTAACCTTCTTAGGTTACATCATTTCCGCTGAGGGGTTCTCCATGGATCCTGAGAAGGTTTCGGCTGTCTTACAGTGGCCCCAGCCCAGTGGTCTCCGTGCCCTGCAGCGCTTTTTGGGCTTCGCCAATTATTATCGGAAGTTCATCAGGGACTTTTCCATGCTAGCCAAGCCTCTCACGGATCTGACCAGGAAGGGCAGTAATTTCCAGGTCTGGCCGCTCGAGGCCATCCGAGCTTTTGAGGCTCTAAAGTCCGCCTTTGTGTCGGCTCCGATTCTGTCGCATCCCAACCCTGGGTTGCACTTTGTCCTCGAGGTGGACGCGTCTGAGACGGGAGTAGGCGCCCTTCTGTCTCAGCGTAGAACACCAGAGGGTCCTCTGCTTCCCTGTGGGTTTTACTCCCGGAAACTGTCTTCCGCGGAGTGCAACTATCAGATTGGTGACAGGGAGTTATTGGCCATCGTGCAGGCCCTTAAAGAATGGAGGCACTTGCTCGAGGGCTCGGTGGTTCCGGTTCTCATCCTGACGGACCACAAGAATCTGACCTACCTTTCTGAGGCCAAGAGATTGACACCACGTCAGGCCAGATGGGCTCTGTTCTTGTCACGTTTTAATTACGTGGTCTCCTACCTACCCGGTTCCAAGAACATCAGAGCGGATGCCTTATCACGGCAGTACTCCGAGCTGTCCGGGGAGGAGTCGATTCCGACTTCGGTCATACCTCCGAATCAGATCCTGGCCGCCATTCGCACCAGCCTGACCTCTCCCCTGGGTGAGCAGATTTTGGCGGCTCAATCTGGTGCTCCCTCTGGGAGACCCAACGGCAGGTGTTTTGTGCCTGAGGAGTTGCGCACTCGGTTGTTGCGAACCTACCATAACTCCAAGGCCGCGGGGCATCCTGGAAAGAACCAGCTGTCCTGGGCTGTTTCACGTCTGTTCTGGTGGCCTTCTCAACGTTCCGACATCGCCGCATATGTAGCGGCATGCTCCGTTTGTGCCCAGAGTAAGTCCACTCGGCACCTTCCGTTGGGCCTTTTGCAACCCATAGCCACCGGGGAGCGCCCATGGTCACACCTGGGGATAGATTTCATTGTGGACCTCCCTGCATCCCGAGGCCATACGGTCATTCTCATGATTGTGGACCGGTTTTCCAAAATGTGCCACTGTGTTCCTCTCAAGAAGTTACCCTCTGCACAAGAGTTGGCCACGATTTTTGCCAGGGAGGTCTTCCGGTTGCACGGTTTGCCCAAGGAGATTGTGTCGGATCGGGGGAGTCAGTTTGTGTCCAGGTTCTGGCGCGCCTATTGCTCCCAGTTGGGGATTCATCTCTCTTTCTCCTCGGCCTACCACCCTCAGTCCAATGGGGCCGCAGAACGATCTAATCAGGCCTTGGAGCAATTCCTTCGTTGCTATGTCTCCGATCACCAAGACAATTGGGTTGACCTCCTGCCTTGGGCTGAGTTTGCCAGGAACACGGCGGTGAACTCTTCCTCTGGGACGTCTTCCTTTCATGGCCAATTATGGGTTCCAACCTGCCGTGTTACCGGAGGTATTCTCTCCCCAGGATACTCCGGCTGTGGAGGATCACCTTTCCGTCCTACGTGCTTCTTGGGTACAGATCCAGAGGTCCCTTGAGGTCTCTGCGCAGCGCCAGAGACTCCAGGCTGATCGCAGACGAGCGCCCGCTCCTTCCTACCAGGTCGGAGACCGTGTATGGTTGTCCACCCGCAACCTCAACCTTCGAGTGCCCACTCCCAAGCTGGCGCCTCGCTTTGTTGGTCCCTTCCGAGTGCTTCGCAGGGTAAACCCGGTAGCCTATGCCCTTGCGCTTCCTCCTGGCATGCGGATCTCCAACGTGTTTCATGTCTCCCTGTTAAAGCCGTTGGTGTGTAATCGTTTCACTTCCTCGGTTCCTCTGCCCCGTCCGGTCCAAGTGGGCAATCGTGAGGAATATGAGGTGAGCAATATCCTGGACTCACGCCTGGTCCGCGGTCGGTTGCAGTTTTTGGTCCATTGGCGTGGTTATGGTCCAGAGGAGCGTTCCTGGGTTCCCTCCGCAGATGTCCATGCTCCTGCTTTGCTCCGAGCCTTCCACGCACGCTTCCCTCAGAAACCGTTCCTTACTCCGCGGAGGAGGGGCCCTTGAGAGGGAGGTACTGTCATGGTCTTACCTTCGTTTGACATGTGCTGGCGGCCATCTTGGGTTCTGGGTTTCTTGTAGCCTCCCACCCTGCGGCTTCTCCTTCCCACTGGGAGGAGATGGATGCCTAGCTCATATATATATAGAAGGTCTGTGGCTTCAGTTCCTTGCTTGGTCCTCCTGTGTTCACATGCTTCTAAGACTGCTGCTGCTTCTGGTTCCTGATCCTGGCCTCGTCTGACTACCCCGTTGGTTCCTGATCCTGGCTTCGTCTGACTACCCCATTGGTTCCTGATCCTGGCTTCGTCTGACTACCCCATTGGTTCCTGATCCTGGCTTCGTCTGACCACCCTCCTGGTTCCTGACCTCTGTCTACGCAAGACCCTGCTTCGGTTTAGCCATCTGTTTGGACTTTTGCTACGGCTTGATTTCCAATAAAGCCTTCTTATTTCCACTCATCTCTGTTGTACGTCTGGTTCATGGTTCCATGACAGTGTCTTCCTGATATCAGTGTTCTAATAACATGCTTAATTCTTATTTTCATGAGGCTAATATGAGGGTCTTGTGCCTCACCCTCTCTGTTATACACTATTGGATATGTTTTTGTTCCATATTGTATTGTACTTTTCTGTACTCCACTTATTGAAACCGCAGTACAGTCAACACTGCAATTTTAAAACTAATAAAAATGACTAAATATAAAATGATGGTACTACCGAAACTCTTGTATATCTTCAAGATTCTCCCAATTGCAGTTCCCAAATACTTCTTTTTCAAAACAACCCAAATGATCAACACCTACACATGGGCAGAAAGCCTACAGGTGTATAGGCCTACCTAATGTTTATAATTACTTCATGGCAAATCAAGTACAACAGATGCAAGATTGGTGGCAGGGTGACCTTGGCAAACATTGGGTACATATAGAGGCGTCTGCTGTCCCGCAGTCATCCTTGAGGTCTTTACTACTGGCATCTCTCCTCCCTTCTTTCTCCTACAACCAATTTCCTTACCTTGTGAGCACAACAAATTAAACATTGGAAAAAATTCCATGCTATAACAGGATGTGATTCCATGCTTATTCTTTTTTTGAATCAAATCGTTTTTATTAATAAAGTATACATAATAGTGTACAATAATCCTGTTATTATTTCTTAATACAGAAAAATAAATCTACTTGGTACAAAAAATAAATAAATTCAGTCCCTGGTTTTTGAGGTGTCTACTCCATTGCAGCCTGTGCTTTGCACTTAGATGCCTGGTCATGCATGTTGTGCTCAGGTTGAGAACATTTATGCCTCGCTTCAGGCTCTGATTGCACAGCATGCAAACCACTCGTGTCTTGTCGTCAGCACATTATCTGAAGAAGTGCCACGCCAAGGAACTCCTTGGAGCTGGCTTTGGTGTGCTTGGTTCCTTGCTGTGTTGGGCAGTAGCAGGCGTACTATCTAGGGGACGGCTACTCCGCTTTTGCACCCGGCTCACTCTTCTGCTGTGTTGGTGGCTCTGTGCGACCACCGCCTCTTCCTCCGAACTACACAGGTCACTCGCATGACCTTGATTCCATGTGGGGTCGAGGACCTCATCGTCCTCCTCATCATTTTCCACCCAGTCTTCACCCCTGCCCTCCATTTCGGTCTGCACACTGCAGAAATCCACAGCAGTTGGCACCTGTGTTTGATCATCATCCGATACGTGCTGTGGTGGTCCTCCCATGAACTCATCTTGAAACATAAGTGGTTGGGCACCGGTGCACTTAATCTCTTCCACTTCTACAGCAGGACTATGTGGATGGCGCTGGGAAAGCCTGCTAGCAGAGTCATCAAAAAGCATAAGAGACTGCTGCATGACTTGGGGCTCAGACTGCTTGGCTGATTTGCAAGGGAGGGAGGTGAAAGACTGATGGACAGCGGCTGCAAGTGCTAACTCTGATCTTTCAGCAGGAGACTGGGTGGGAGACAATGTGAAGGAACTGGAGGCACTGTCAGCAACCAAATCTACTATCGCCTTTACTTTTTCTGGCCTCACCTTTCGTAGAGCCGCATTAGGCCCGACCAAAAAACGCTGAAGTTTCTGTCTCCTACTCGCACCTGAGAAAGGTGTTTCACTTGTGCTTGTAGCTGGCACACATCGACCACGTCCTCTTTCTTCAACAGAAGCTCCACCAGCAACACCATGACTGTGGCCACATCCCTTATTCAACGCTCTCCTCATTCTCCGCAAATTTAGTATTTGGCCAAAATGGGTGTTTTTTTTTTATTAACAGATTATAACAGCAGTATCTAACACGTCTATTTCACACTGACAGAAGCAGCAAAGGCCGCAAATTTATTATTTGGCCCAAAATGGGTGTTTTTTTTGTAACAGAAGATAACAGCAGTATCTAACGCGTGTATTTCCCATTGACAGATGCAGCAAAGGCTGCAAATTTAATATTTTGCCCACAATGGGTATTTTTTTAATAGCAGAATATGACAGTAGTATCTAACGCTTGTATTTCACACTGACAGATGCAGCAAGGGCTGTAAAATGTTGTCTTTTGCCCAAAAAGTTTTTTTTTTTTTAAACCCAGAAAATGATTGCAGTATTTCAAGCTTAAATTTCACACGGACTAATGCTGCATAGGACCCAGATGGAGGATATAGCCAAAAAGGGGTGCTTTTTTAAACCGAGAAATTATTTCAGTATTTCAAGCTTGTATGTAACAATGACAGATGCAGCGAATTGCGCAAATTTTGTGGATGTTTTTTTAATAAGTAATTAGTAACTAACGCTTGCATTTCACACTGACAGATGCAGCAATGGCTGTAAAATTTAGCATTTTGCCCAAAAAGGGTGTTTTTTTTAAAATCCAGAAAATTATTGCAGTATTTCAAGCTTAAATTTCACACTGACTAATGCTGATTAGGCCCCAGATGGAGGGTATTGCCAAAAACGGGTGCTTTTTTAAACCCAGAAAATTATTGCAGTATTTCAAGCTTGTATTTACTGAAAATTATTGCAGTTTTTCAAGCATAAATTGCACACTGACCAATGTAACATAGGCCCTAGATGGAGGGTATTGCCAAAAATGGGTGTTTTTTAAAACTCTGAAAACTATTGCAGTATTTCAAGCTTAAATTGCACACTGACACAACCTACATAGGCCCCAGATGGAGGCTATTGCCAAAAATAAGTGCTTTTTTAAACCCAGAATATTATTGCTGTATTTCAAGCTTATATTTAACAATGACAGATGCAGCAAACACCGCCATATTAGGATTTTGCCCTAAATGGGTCTTTTATTAAACAGAATCTAACAGAATATGACAGCAGTATATAGTGCTTGTATTTCACACTGACAGATGCAGCAAGGGCTGTAAAATGGAGTATTTTGCCCAAAAGATTGTTTTTTAAAACCAAGAAAATTATTTCAAGCCTAAATTGCACACTGACAAATGCTGCAAAGGCCACAGATGTACGGTCTTGCCAAAAATTAGTGATTTTTTTAAAACCCAGAATATAATTGCGGTATTTCAAGCTTCTATTTGACTGTCACAAATTCACATAGGCTGTGCTGGTGCACAGAACTTGCATAATATGGCCACCGCCGCCCACCTAACTAACAAACGGATACAAGTTATTTTTCTGTGTCACTGGGCTCAGGGCACAAAGATTGTGCACTGCACCCACAAAACAAAATCTAGGTAGATCGCTGAGTTAACAAGCACTTCAGATTAAAGATTCTGTCCTAATTCTCTCCCTCACAGCAGCAGCATCCTATCCCTACACTAATCAGAGCAGAGTGACGTGCAGCACTACGTGACTCTAGCTTATATAGAGGCTGGGTCACATGCTGCACTGGCCAATCAAAACTATGCCATTAGGCATGGCTGTGATGGCTTCTAAGGGCACACAAGATAAACGCTTGTTGATTGGCGGCTCTGCAGCCTTTCAAAAAGCGCCATTAAATCGCCGAACACCGAACCCAAACTTTTACTGAAAAGTTTGGGTTCGGGTCCAGGGTCCAAAAATCCTAAAGTTCGGTACAAACTTTACAGTTCGGGTTTGCTTAACCCTAGTCATTAGCATGCGGGAGGCACAGGAAGGTGAGAACAGCACTGCGCGGGCTCCAGATGGCGCTGCCACTCAGTAGATTCACTCACCCTCCCAGGTCTTCTTCTGGCCCCGCTCTTTGCCCTGACACTTAGTGTCAGAACGTAGTGTACATAGATGCGCACCATGACCTGCTGCTGTGCGCTGACAGGTCACAGTACATCTCTGGAGACCAGGGACAGTACATCACTGGAGACCAGGGAGGGTGAGTGAATCTGCCAAATGGCAGAGCCATCTGGAGCTGGAGAGGTAAGTTTATTTATATATATATATATTTTTTAAATGTCTGATCTGAGGTCTGATTGGATGTTGAGGGGGTCTGTTAGGGGCTGATCTGAGGTTAATTGAGGGTGAGGAGAGTCTGATGGGATTATGATCTGAGGTTGGGGAGGGTCTGATGGGTATCTGATCTGAGGCTGGGGGGTCTGATGGGGGTCTGATCTGAGGTTGGGGAGGGTCTGATGCTGGGGGATCTGATAGGGCTCTGATCTGAGGCTGAAGATCTATTGGGGGTCTGATCTGTGGCTGGAGGGGTCTGATCTGAAGCTGGGGGACTGATGGGGTCTTATCTGAAGCTGGGTGGTCTGAAATGAGGCTGTGAGGTCCAATGGGAGTCTGATCTTAGGCTGATGTAGGCTGAGGGGTCTGATTGGGGTCTTATCTAAGGCTGGGGGGTCTGATATGAGGCTGAGAGGTCTGATGGAAGTCTCATCTGAGGCTGATGTAGGCTGGGGGACTGATCTGAGAATGGGGGGTCTGATTGGGGCCTGATCTGATGCTGGGTAGTCTGATATGAGGCTGGGAGGTCTGATGGGAATCTGATCTGAGGCTGATGTAGGCTGGGGGGTCTGATAGGAGGCTGATGGAGGTGAGGGGCAGATCTGAGGCTGAGAAAAGGATAAAGGCAGTTGTGAAGAAAGAATCAGAGACAGTGGCAGGGAGAGTGAAAACTGTGTGAAAACCTCTCTGGACCCCCCTGGGATGAGCTTGGCTGCCATTTATGCCAAATAAAGAACTAAAATACATAATATTCTGAACTTAGACATCTATGTTTGTTCAAAATGGCGCCTGTAATATATGTAATATATATAGTGCAGGCGCCATTTTGTGCTGCAAAAATACAGCACTCTCTACAGCACATTTTTATTGAAGCGCAATTTCTGTGACTTAACCCTAAGTCAATTATACGGTATGTTTGACCAAACTTTTTAAGTTGAGAATTTTGTATGGCCCACGAACAATGTTACAAATATCCAAATGGGCCTCGGCAGAAAAAAGGTGTCCCACCCCTGCTTTAGAGCAACAAGGCGGACCTGTAAAGTGAATATTTTATACACTAAAAATAGTGCTTACAAAAACAGATGTAAAATAAGACAAAGTTAAAATAATGTACAAAAACAGTAAGTGTAAAATAAATAGGAGAAAATAAAGTAATAGAAAACTTACTGCCCCGGGAGAAGGGCAAGAAATGGATACTTGTCAGATCAGCTGTGCCTCCCACACGGTGTAACCAATAAAATATGTACAAGCAACATTTTTATAGAATCAGGATTGGTTTTCAGTTTCCAGTCAGCCCAGTCATTGACTATCCAAATCCCAGGTCTTTCATTGTGGGGGAATGAACTCCTTAAGGACCCTGTCATAATTCATCTTAAGGACCAGGCCATTTTTTGCAAATCTGACATGTGTCACTTTATGCAAAATAATTGTGGAGCCCCAGTTATGGGTCTTCAACACAGTGAAAGCCAGATATCCCTCAAAGGAAGGAAAACCGAGCAAAGGGGTGTTCCCATTACAGAGATCACCAAATCCACCATATTAAGTGGCCCCTTTGTCAAGATTCCGTTCTTTTACAAGCTTTAAGGATGTGACGGGGAAGACCTATGCCAGTTATCCATCCACAGACAGCTGTTTCAGGGTGTTGCCCCTCATCAGTGTGGAGTAGGATTCTGGCTAACCGGGACCAATGCCTTGGAGACTACTCAAACAAAACAATGGCTGATCTTAGGGAGACCAGCTACAGAAAACAATGTGGATTTGGTGATCTCTGTAATGGGGACACCCCTTTGCTCGGTTTTCCTTCCTTTGAGGGATATCTTGCTTTCACTGTGTTGAAGACCCATAACTGGGGCTCCACAATTATTTTGCATATTACTGTTTCCCAGGGAGCTTTGCACTTTGGATTGCTAGGTCGAGACTCTTAAATGAGGCTCCACAGTGTTTTCTGTAGCTGGACTCCCTAAGATCAGCCATTGTTTTGTTGTATGTGTCACTTTATGTGGTGATAACTTTGAAATGCTCATACTTATCCAGGCCATTCTGAGATTTTCAAAACCCAGTCTTTAAGGACCAGTGCCGGCAGGGCACAGAAGGAAAGGAACGCTATAAGGTTTTTGGAGGGCAGATTTATCTGGGATAATTTTAAGCTGTCATGTCAAATTTGAAGCCCCCTGATGCACTCCTAGAGTAGAAACTCCAAAAAAGTTACCCCATTTTAGAAACTACACCCTCAAGGTATTCAAAACTGATTTTACAAACTTTGTTAACCCTTTAGGTGTTCCACAATAATTCATGGAAAATAGAAATTAACTTTCAGAATTTCACTTTTTTGGCAGATTTTCCATTTTAATAAATTTTTTCCAGTTACAAAGCAAGGGTTAACAGCCAAACAAAACTCAATATTTATTGTCCTGATTCTGTAGTTTACATAAACACCCCATATGTGGTTGTAAACTGCTGTACGTTCTGCCATATGGTGTTTGGAAGGCAGTTTGCTGGACTGATTTTTTACACCATGTCCCATTTGAAGCCCCCTTATGCACCCCTAGAGTATAAACTCCCAAAAAGTTACCCCATTTTAGAAACTACACACTCAGGGTATTCAAAACCGATTTTACAAACTTTGTTAACCCTTTAGGTGTTCCACAATAATTCATGGAAAATAGAAATGAACTTTCATAATTTCACTTTTTTGGCAGATTTTCTATTTTAATCAATTTCTTCCAGTTACAAAGCAAGGGTTAACAGCCAAACAAAACTCAATATTTATTACCCTGATTCTGTAGTTTACATAAACACCCTTTTTGGCACCGTTTTTATTTAAAAAAAATGAGTGAACACACGTCTCTGTGAGCTCCTGCCACGAGAGTGACTTTGCAAGCGTTCCTAGCTCACCGGGGCCTGGCTTTTAAGCTCAGATGGTTCGGACGAGAAGGGGTTCGACAGCCGGTCCCCCTAGTACTCCAGCAGACATGAGGCACAAGGGCATCCAGCAGTTTTTCGCTTTGGAGGGGCAGAAGGTAACAGGCCGCTATCCCGGCGTGGCTGCTCTCCCACTAGCAGCACGCAAACTTAACATTGCAGCGCCCCCATACAAGCCATTACTAAGCCCAAAGTCTGCTGAGAACAATTTACGTCTCAACATGCACCATCCCAGTTCTCTCCTCCAACAGAACCAGACGATCCATCCTGGGACTGGAGGGCCCATGTTCGGCAGCTGCCGACCAGGCAGGAAATGGAGAAATTCATAGTACGCCTGGAGTCTTCGTATAAGCAAGAGCTCCATACCCCCAACCTACAGATAGTTGAGGAAAGGGTTGATGATGTCTCCTCTCACCAGGCTGAATTGTCCTCCCGGCTGGATGAAGTGGAAGATAAAAGGTCTTCAGAGAGATAAACACATTAGCCAGCTATACCGGCTCCATGAAGATGCTGAGAACCGCAGTAGGCGGAATAATATCAGGCTGCGGGGCCTACCTGAATCGATACCTACAGCAGATCTCATCCATACTCTGCAGGACTTTTTCAAGATGATACTAAACAGACCGGTCTCTGATGAATTGGAAATCGACAGGGCGCACAGGACACTCAGCCCACCGAATCCGGATCCTGTTAGACCCAGAGATGTGATTTGTCGCCTCCATTATTACTCCATAAAAGAGGAAATCATGCGGAAGTCACGCAACACAGCTTCGATCGAATTCAAGGGAGCCCACATCTCGCTACTACAAGATTTAGCCCGCTCTACCCTACAACAATGAAGAGCTCTTCTCCCCCTGTTAGAATGCCTCAGTGAAAGAGACATTCCCTACATGTGGGGATATCTGTTCCAGTTGGTGGTCAGAAGAGGTGGCAAACGGCATGAATTGCGAGACCCCTCAGAGTTGGCTGATTTTCTGGCCACGCTGGGACTACCTGATATTGAGCTACCTGAATGGAGCACCACCCCTCCGATCCCAACGCGGTTTCAATCTGGAAGTCTACACCATCGGGACGCAATAGGGGGTCGGATAATCGGAGACTGCCATCTTGATCTCCCCTTCATATTGCATTGCACAATGTGCACAGTTTATTTCTTATAAAATGCTCTTATGCTTGTGGCCTCTTGTCAGTCGTGGCCTAGGCGCCTTGGTTTATATTAGACAGAGGTGTTACCCTGATTAACAAGATGGTTTAGTTCCTTTACCTTTAGATGTGGAGTAAACATTTAGATAGGTGCTCTCTACTTCATAGCCCAGTTTTTAGATGTAGGGTTATGTTATTGATACATGTTGGCAGGTTCTATTCACTCATCACTCCTTCCGTCCACTATCCTCTTTTCTAGGACGCTCACTTTGATAACTAATGATCATTTATACTCTCGGGCAGGTCTCCATACCTGCTATTGGAAGACAGTCCCCGACTAACGTTTCACGTTACCCTCCTCAGTTCCGAGGTTTACTTGATACTCTTTGTGTATCATCCGTAGTTTGTGGTCTACGTCTACGTCTACTCCCGACTTTTTTCTCGTTCGGGTCTTTGCCTCCCTCTCCTCCTTTTCCCCTTTTTTTTCCTTTTTTTTTCCTCTGTGGTCTTTGTGGTCCTCTTGTCTAAGTCTCACTCGTTGTCCCTCCGTGATATTTGTCTGTCCCGTCTTCCCCCCTTCTTGTGTTTTCCTCTACCTTAACACCTATCCCTGATCCCTTCCTGAGTCATACATATTGATTCACTCCGAAGTCAGAAATGAATCAACAAGCTGAAATCAAAACTTGTCTCCCTAAACGTTTAAAGGGTTTAATATCCCTGACAAAAGGGCAAAGATTCTTGTGGGAATGCAAAAAGAAAAAGCGCAGATCTTGCTTCTCCAAGAAACGCATTTTAAGACACACCATATCCCAAACTTTAGGTCCAAAGCCTATACCACCTGGTTTCACAGTACAAATCCAGAAGCTAAAGCTACGGGTGTTTCTATCGCTTTGCATAAAAATCTACCCTGCTCTGTTATAGATTCCAGATCCTGCAACAAGGGACGTTACGTCTGTGTCAAGCTGGCCATCCATGGGAGAGCGTACACTGTAGGTAACATATACCTTCCAAACTCTGGACAAGGTAAGACGTTTGCAGCTATTATGTCGAAATTCGAATCTTTCATGGATGGCATTGTACTGTTGGGGGGGGGGGCGACTTTAACTTGCCTCTTAACCCGTCACTAGATACCTCCCTAGGATGATCTCTTGTTCCTAACTCAACAATATCCAAAGTTTGCTCTGTCTTGCAGAACAATAGGTTTGTAGATGTATGGAGGATTTTAAATCCTGCAAGTCGTTATTACACATACTTCTCCCCGGCCCATAACACATATAGCAGGATTGACTTGTTTACTATCTCCCATTATGCACTGTCATACCATCCTAAGGCAGCTATGAGATCGGCTGTATGGTCGGATCATGCTCCTGTTTTAGCTCTGTCAGACTTTCTTGACATTCATGCTACTGATTCCACAGCCCCTCCTCTGCAGTGGGAGGCACTAAAATGCGTGTTACGGGGCACTTTTATTCAACATGGCTCGAGATTGAAAAAAGAAGGGGAGGCACGTATTAGGAGCTTGTCTGAAAAACTACTCCATTTAGAGTCTCCATTTAGGTTCTCTTACCCCTGCTCTGTTAACTGAGTTGACTTCGGTTAGGAATAAGCTAAAAGAAGAGATCAGCAAGAAATTTACTTATGCTAGAGAACGTTACCAGAGCTTCTTATTTGAGAAAGCCAATAAATGCGGGTCGGCCCTAGCCAAACTCCTACTTCCAAGGCTGACACAATCCTATATCCCAGAGATTAAAGATTCAGGGGGTAAGACTTTACATCACCCTCTTCATATTGCTGAAGCATTCAGATTGTATTATAAATCACTTTATAATATAAAAGGCCAATTTGCGGACATGTCATCTCCAGAATTAGACAGATGTATTTCATCTTACCTAGAAGAGACGGCCCTGCCCATAATCTCGTCGGACTAACAGACCGACATGGATCAACCTTTCTCTGAATCTGAAGTAAGATTGGTGGTCAAGTCTCTTAAAGGACATAAGAGTCCAGGACCAGATGGGTTTACTGGCTTTTTCTATAAGAAATTCCTTGATCTGCTTATTCCCTTGCTGACAAAAGTTTTTAATAGCATCTCTCTTACCTGTCGTTTTCCCAAGCAATCCTTAGAAGCCCACATTGCAGTTATACCTATGCCCAATAAGGACACCACGGTTTGTGGCAACTATAGGACGATATCACTAATAAACTGCGACATAAAAATCTATTAAAAAATACTGGCGAATCGGCTTCGGAGCTCACAGTGGATATCTACCTCTGCCATGTTGGACTCTGGAGCAAATGGGAACTTTATGGACATTGATTTTGCTAATAAGCATGGAGTGAAAATCCAAGGGAGACTTTCACCAATTCTGATGGAAACAGTTGATGGGTCCCCACTGAACTCGGGCCCAATTGATCAAGAGGCAAGCGAGGTGTTTGACTACCACGTCAACCCTAGATAGTATATGGTTATAACACCAATACTAAATAAGTGTATGTTCGTATATTCGTGTTTCTTTTGTGTCTGTCCGTATCACCAGTGTGTCTTTAATTGTTTAATTCCCATCCAGTCTATTTATATAGCTGACCAATACGACATCCTAATCCCTTACCTTCAAAATCAGTCCACATGCCTCTCTTCACCTCTTATAGGGAGTAGGAAGGGCTAGCAGCATAGGCACGTGGACAGGGGGTCTCCACCATCAGGAGCCCTCCCTGGGCAAAGGGCTTTAGGACAGGGGTAGACTTAGGGACAGCGATTTCCCCTTACCCCAAATAACGATATATCTTCTTTGGATGTGGTTTATGGTCACTTTTTGTATGTATGTCCTATAGTTTATAAGTGAATCCCTTAGGGATTTTTAACGTATACCAAATAAAATATTATTTTAGGGGTCTAATTAATAACATGCTGGATATATATACAATACAGTTACCCCCTTATATCAATGTTTACTGATTTTTGCTGGATTTATACCCAATTGATCAAGAGACTGAACCCTTGGAGATAATTATGGAACCCAATCAGCAAGAGGTTTTATCTTTTTTATTAATATCATCACCCCATTTTCCAATCATCTTGGGACTACCATGGCTGCAACTGGGAAACTAAAGTATTATCCTTCCCACCAGAGGTTCACTCAGAACAGACTTTATCTAATCAACCTCTAGTAGATGGTACTGAGGACCTCAAAACATCACCTAAACTGCCATCTATGTATAAAGAATTTGTGGATGTTTGTGATATGAAGAATGCTAACAAGTTGCCCCCACATCGACCTTATGACTGTCCCATTGAACTGTTGCTGGGAGCAGCTATACCCTTTGGAAGCATATATCCATTGGCAGAGCCTGAACTGAAGGCTCTCAAAGAGTACATAGACGAAAATTCAGCTAAAGCATTTATTCGTCCATCGACTTCACCAGCAGGTGCACCAATATTTTTTGTTAAAAAGAAAGATGGTACCTTAAGGCCTTGTGTCGATTATAGAGAACTAAATAAAATAACAATAAAGAATAGTTACCCTCTGCCTCTTATACCTGAGTTGCTGGATAGAGTCCGTTATGCAAAAATCTTCACCAAACTAGACCTACGAGGAGGCTATAATTTAGTGCGTGTTAGACCTGGTGATGAATGGAAAACAGCATTCAGATCATGTTACGGACATTTCGAGTACTTAGTCATGTCTTTTGGACTGTGTAATGCACCTGCCACCTTTCAGCATTTCATTAATGATATTTTCAAAGATCTGCTAGATCAGTTTGTAGTTATCTATCTGGATGACATACTAATTTTCTCTAATTCTGAGGAAGAACACCAAAATGTCAAAATTTTGTTACAGCGTCTACGAACTCATCAACTCTATATTAAATTGGAGAAATGTGAATTCCATCAAACAGAAATTCAGTTCCTGGGTTATGTAATTTCTACTGTAGGATTGCATATGGACTCCAGCAAGATTCAAGCAATAATTGACGGGCCAACCCCAAGGAATGTGAAAGAAGTTCAACGTTTTGTAGGATTTGCAAATTTCGATTTATCAAACATTTTTCTGCTATAATTACACTAATTACTCAATTAACAAGGAAGGGAATACCATGTATTTGGTCTCCCCAAGCACAGGATGCATTCCTCTGTCTAAAGACAAAATTCACCACAGCCCCTATACTGATTCATCCTGACCCTGAACATGCCTTTATTGTTGAAGTTGATGCTTCTGACTGTGCAATAGGGGCTATTCTATCACAAAGAACAGGAGAAAAAGACTTGCTTCACCCTTGTGCTTATTTTTCCCGAAAACTGACCTCCTCAGAAAAGAATTATGATGTGGAAACATCATTTGGAAGGAGCAGCACAGCAGATAGTGGTGCTATCATCATAACTTAGAGTTCATCAGATCTGCTAAATGTTTGTCTCCCCATCAAGCTCGGTGGAGTATGTTTCTTAACCGATTCAATTTTGTGATCTCTTATAGACCTGGCTCCCGAAATGGAAAAGCTGATGCCTTATCCAGACTGTTCTCAAATGATTCCTCTTCACCTGCACCACCAACTACCATTCTGTCGGAATCCAATTTTGTGGGGATCATTACTAACAAGGATCTGCTAGAATATATAAGGGCAGCATATGATATTGATCCGGTTCTCCTAAATCCACCAGATGATATATCCCTTATGTTTCAAAATAAAGTTTGGACTCATAAGTATTGCATTTATGTGCCAGAGAGTCTACGACTGAGAGTATTAAAATTAATTCATGACTCCAAGCTAGCAGGTCACAAGGGAATTCAGAAGACAAAAGAACTTCTGTCACGCTTCTTTTGGTGGCCTAATTATGAAGAGGATGTGAAGAAATATGTTTCTTATTGTAACACCTGTGCCATGAATGAAACTCCTCGTACTTCACCAGTGGGACTTTTCTAGTTGTGGTTGATCGATTGACAAAAGCAGCTCACTTTATACCATGTGCTGGTCTCCCTTCTGCCAAAGAAACTGCTGAACTTATCATCCAAGATGTCTTTCGTCTCCATGGAGTACCAGATGAAGTTGTCTCTGATCGCGGAGTACAATTTACGTCCAAATTTTGGAAGAATTTTTGTAAAACACTGGACATTGATGTTAATTTGTCATCCGCTTTTCACACCCAATCAAATTGTCAGACTGAGCCCACAAACCAAACTTTGGAGCAGTATCTCCGATGCTACATTTGCCATTTGCAAGATGACTGGGTTGATTTGCTTCCAATGGCAGAATTTTCATACAATAATACTCAGAATGCATCCACCAAACGAACACAATTTTTTGCTAATTTGTGTTACCATCCAAGTATCCTCCCTAATTTCCCCAGAGACACTTCTATTCCTGATGTCAATGACAAAGTTCAATCTCTCCAACAGAATCTGGAGATGTTAAAGGACACATTAAAGATTGCTCAGGAGAGATATAAGCAAACAGCAGATAAATCCCGCAGGCCTTCTCCAACTTTCAAGGTGGGAGATGAGGTGTGGCTTTCTACGAAGAATTTAAAACTTCATGTACCTTCAGCAAAACTAGATCAAAAATGTATTGGGCCTTTCAAGATTATTGGACAAATAAATGCAGTAGCTATTCGGTTAAAACTTCCCAGGACAATGAGAGTACATCCTGTGTTCCATGTATCACTTCTGAAACCTGTTATTCCAGATCCATTTCCAGGACGTAATCTGCCTCCTCCCGATCTAGTTTAAGTAAATGGACAAGAACATTACACTGTTGAAAAAATACTGGACTCATCTACAATACTTAATTAAATGGCAGGGGTATGGCCCTGAGGACAATTCATGGGAACCTGTAAACAATATTAGTGCTCCCCGACTGCATTAAAAATTTCACCAAAGATATCCAGAAAAACCGAACCAAGCATCGTCCGGAGGTCGATGCTGAAGGAGGGAATAATGTCAGAATTTGATGTAGCTTCTAAATTACCACTAGTGGCCGCTGTTTCATCCACTCTGAACTTGTGTTGCAATTTCACTCCTCCACCACTGGAGGCGCGTATGGCAATTCCAAGACACTGGAAAACCAATTCTTCCCCCACTCTGTTAGAATGGGCGAGTGAATTGAAACTCATATTACAGGGAGTGCAGAATTATTAGGCAAATGAGTATTTTGACCACATCATCCTCTTTACGCATGTTGTCTTACTCCAAGCTGTATAGGCTCGAAAGCCTACTACCAATTAAGCATATTAGGTGATGTGCATCTCTGTAATGAGAAGGGGTGTGGTCTAATTACATCAACACCCTATATCAGGTGTGCATAATTATTACGCAACTTCCTTTCCTTTGGCAAAATGGGTCAAAAGAACGACTTGACAGGCTCAGAAAAGGCAAAAATAGTGAGATATCTTGCAGAGGGATGCAGCACTCTTAAAATTTCAAAGCTTCTGAAGCGTGATCATCGAACAATCAAGCGTTTCATTCAAAATAGTCAACAGGGTCGCAAGAAGCGTGTGGAAAAACCAAGGCGCAAAATAACTGCCCGTGAACTGAGAAAAGTCAAGTGTGCAGCTGCCAAGATGCCACTTGCCACCAGTTTGGCCATATTTCAGAGCTGCAACATCACTGGAGTGCCCAAAAGCACAAGGTGTGCAATACTCAGAGACATGGCCAAGGTAAGAAAGGCTGAAAGACGACCACCACTGAACAAGACACACAAGCTTGAAACGTCAAGACTGGGCCAAGAAATATCTCAAGACTGATTTTTCTAAGGTTTTATGGACTGATGAAATGAGAGTGAGTCTTGATGGGCCAGATGGATGGGCCCGTGGCTGGATTGGTAAAGGGCAGAGAGCTCCAGTCCGACTCAGACGCCAGCAAGGTGGAGGTGGAGTACTGGTTTGGGCTGGTATCATCAAAGATGAGCTTGTGGGGCCTTTTCGGGTTGAGGATGGAGTCAAGCTCAACTCCCAGTCCTACTGCCAGTTTCTGGAAGACACCTTCTTCAAGCAGTGGTACAGGAAGAAGTCTGCATCCTTCAAGAAAAACATGATTTTCATGCAGGACAATGCTCCAGCACACGCGTACAAGTACTCCACAGCGTGGCTGGCAAGAAAGGGTATAAAAGAAGAAAATCTAATGACATGGCCTCCTTGTTCACCTGATCTGAACCCCATTGAGAACCTGTGGTCCATCATCAAATGTGAGATTTACAAGGAGGGAAAACAGTACACCTCTCTGAATAGTGTCTGGGAGGCTGTGGTTGCTGCTGCACGCAATGTTGATGGTGAACAGATCAAAACACTGACAGAATCCATGGATGGCAGGCTTTTGAGTGTCCTTGCAAAGAAAGGTGGCTATATTGGTCACTGATTTGTTTTTGTTTTGTTTTTGAATGTCAGAAATGTATATTTGTGAATGTTGAGATGTTATATTGGTTTCAATGGTAAAAATAAATAATTGAAATGGGTATATATTAGTTTTTTGTTAAGTTGCCTAATAATTGTGCACAGTAATAGTCACCTGCACACACAGATATCCCCCTAAAATAGCTAAAACTAAAAACAAACTAAAAACTACTTCCAAAAATATTCAGCTTTGATATTAATGAGTTTTTGGGGTTCATTGAGAACATGGTTGTTGTTCAATAATAAAATTAATCCTCAAAAATACAACTTGCCTAATAATTCTGCACTCCCTGTAAGGATGGAAGAACTGATAGCAGACAGTCAAGAAAAGGGGGAGTTGTTTCAGAACAGATATACTTCTCTGACCTTATTTTTGGATTCTCAGGGATTTAAAGATATGTTGTGATCCTGTGGATATTCTTATACATTTTTCCCAAATATGCCTCGATACCCCTTGTCCCCCCCCCCCACCCTTACCCTCCTTCCTTATGTGTCCTATATGTTTTGTTTGACTTAGAAGTTAGCTGGATGCAAATCTATGCCTGGTGCTTTTGTTCATGAGTCCGCGAGGCTTGTGGTGAGTCTTATATTGCTACAGGATGTTATTTTTCCTTACTTAAGGTCCCCTGTTACACACGGGATGATATGTGTTTCTTTAGTTATACTGTACACTTATAATATGGCTGTATTATGTGGGTCCTGCGTGACCGATTGTTGGGCCTTGCCCATACGTTGTTTTCTGCTATCTTTTTCTGTAAAATGTCATTTGAAAAAGAAAAATGAATAAAATCAGATTACACATAATTTTTTTTACAGTGTTCACCTGAGGGGTTAGGTCATGTGAAATATCTTTACACAGTAGATTCTTATGGACGCGGCGATACCTAATAAGTCTATTTTTTTAAATTTATTTAAGTTTTACACAATAATATTATTTCTAAACAAAAAATAATTTTAGTGTCTCCATAGTCTGAGAACAATTTTACTTATTTTTTTCTGGGCAATTGTCTTAGGTAGGGTGTAATTTTTGCGGGATGAGGTGACGGTTCGATTGGCACTATTTTGGGGTACATATGACTTTATGATCGCTTGCTATTACAGTTTTTGCGATGTAGTTGACAAGAAATGGCTTTTATGACGCAGTTTTTATTTTATTTTTTATGGTATTCACCTAAGGGGTTAGGTCATATGATATTTTTATACAGAAAGTTCTTACGAATGCGGCAATATCTAATATGTATACTTTTTTATTTACTTAAGTTTTACACAATAACAGCATTTTTTAAACCAAAAGAATTATGTTTTAGTGTCTCCATATTCTGAGAACCATATTATTATTATTTTTTTTTTTTGGGTGATTGTCTTAGTTAGGAGCTCATTTTTTGCGGGGTGAGGTGACTGTTAGATGGTACTATTTTGGGGGGCATATGCCTTTTTGATCGCTTGGTGTTGCACTTTTAGTGATGTAAGGTGACAAAAAATATGTTTTTTTAGCACAGTTTTTATTTACATTTTTTGACAGTGTTCACCTGAAGGGTTAGGTCATGTGATATTTTTATAGAGCAGGTCGTTACGGATGTGGCAATACCTAATATGTATACTTTATTTATTTAAGTTTTGCATAATGATATCATTTTTTAAACAAAAAATAATCATCATGTTTTAGTGTCTCCATATTCTGAAAGCCATAGTTTTTTTTAATGTTTTGGGCAATTGTCTTAGGTAAGGTATAATTTTTGCGGGATGAAATGATTGGTTGATTGGCACTATTTTGGGGTGCATATGACTTTTTGATCGCTTGCTATTACACTGGCTTTTGGCACCGTTTTTGTTATTTTTTAATGATGTTGACCTAAGGGGTTTAGTTATGTGATATTTTTATAGAGCAGGTCATTAAGGACATGGAAATACCTAATATGTATACTTTTTTTCATTTACTTAAGTGTTACGCAATAACAGAATTTTTTAAACCAAAAAAATTATGTTTTATTGTCTCCACATTTTGAGAGCCATAGTTTTTTTTGAGGTGATTGTCTTAGGTAGGGTCTCATTTCTTTGCGGGATGAGGTATCGGTTAGATTGGTATTATTTTGGGGGGCATATGCCTTTTTGATAGCTTGGTGTTTCACTTTTAGTGATGTAAGGTGACAGGTTTTTTTAGCACAGTTTTCCAGGTGGCTGGATCTCACAGGCTGTCACGGAAGGCAGCCATGATGCCTCAGGGAGGCATCGGGCCTCCTTCCCTGCCATCGGGTCCCCGTCACAGCATGGACATCGAACATGCCGCGGTCAGCGCTTATCACGGCACAACAAGGATTAATGTGCTGTCATCAGTGATTTCACCGATGCCGTTGCATCCAGCAGGGGTCCAGCTATTGGTGACTGCTGGACCCCTGCTGCTGATCGGGCAGGCACATCTCCTGCACCCGCTCGATCACTGCGTCGTACATGTACGGTGCTGTTCCTTAAGTCACGGACATCTGCGTCCTGGGTTCTTAAGGGGTTAATAAGGGGAGTGGAGAGCAGAGGCGGCTCTTCCATTAGGCCACTTAGGCCGCCGCCTAAGGCCTCGCGCTGGTGGGGGCCTCGCTCTGGCTCCAACCAGCACCTGACACCGCCACAATTTAATTGTCTGCTTCTCCGGACCTAGTGGTAATTAAGTAAAGACATTAACTTAAGACGAGCCACCGCAGCCAGGCCGCTCAAACCCCTCTGCTCTCTGCCTCTTTATGAGAGCAGAGGCTGCTGGGGCTCAGAGCGTGCCGTTGCACAGACACGTCTCTAAATGCAACGGCAGACCCGCCCCGCCCTCAGAGCACTGCGCAGGCAGGGAGAGAAGGAGCGCCAGCAGCCAGGTCCCTGTTCACCTCACTGGTGACACGACCCGACCGTTCTGGCTGCCGCCAGCGCCGCCCTGAGGACAGTGTCAGTGGTGGTGGACTGTCACTGTGGAGTGTGGACTGGTGCCACTGAACTGAAGAAGAATCCTCCAAGGTGTTCAGGTGTGTGTCCTTGTCCTGCTGGCTGATGTACCCCCCTCCCAGTCCCCCCTCCCTGGCAGTGTGGCGGATACATTTCTTAATGGGGGCAGTGTGGGGGTCAATTTACTTAATGGGGCAGTGTGGGGGGGCAAATTACATGATGGGGGCAGTGTGGCGGACAAATTACTTAATTGGAGCAGTGTGGGGGAAAATTACTTAATGGGGACAGTGGGGGGGAAATTACTTAACCACCTCAGCTCCCCTAGCTTAAACACCCTTAATGACCAGACCACTTTTTACAAATCTCCAATACACTACTTTCACCGTTTATTGCTCGGTCATGCAACTTACCACCCAAATTAAATTTTACCTCCTTTTCTTCTCACTAATAGAGCTTTCATTTGGTGGTATTTCATTGCTGCTGACATTTTAACTTTTTTTGTTATTAATCAAAATTTACCGAAATTTTTTCCAAAAAATGACATTTTTCACTTTCAGTTGTAATTTTATTTATTTTTTTTAAACGACATCTATATATAAATTTTTCTCTAAATTTATTGTTCTACATGTCTTTGATAAAAAAAAAAATGTTTGGGTAAAAAAAATGGTTTGGGTAAAAGTTAGTGTTTACAAACTATGGTACAAAATGTGAATTTCCGCTTTTTGAAGCAGCTCTGACTTTCTGAGCACCTGTCATTTTTCATGAAGTTCTACAATGCCCAGACAGTAGAAAACCCCCACAAATGACCCCGTTTCGCAAAGTAGACACCCTAAGGTATTCACTTATGGGCATAGCGAGTTCATAGAACTTTAATTTTTTCTGTCACAAGTTAGTGGAAAATGATGATTTATTTATTTATCTTACAAAGTCTCATATTCCACAAACTTGTGACAAAAAATGAAAACTTCCATAAACTCACTATACCCATCACGAAATACCTTGGGGTGTGTTCTTTCCAAAATGGGGTCACTTGTGCGGTAGTTATACTGCCTTGGCATTTTAGGGGCCCTAATGCGTAAGAAGTAGTTTGAAATTCAAATGTGTACAAAATGTCCTGTGAAATCCTAAGGGCTGTTTCACACGAGCTGATGCCGTGCGTGACATCCGCTCCGTGAAAGAGTGCCAAGACCCAATGCAGACTGCAGAGCCATGGAGCATTAACATGACTCATGATGCTCCGTGCCTCTCTGTGATCTCTTTACTACGAAATCACAGTGACAAGAGTAACTAAGGGTCTTAAAGTTACCCTTAATAAATTCGACACCTTTATAGGGGTATAGAAATTTAGTAGGCGCCTGTGCCTTAAAAAATACTTCCTCAAAAATCCCACTACTAGAGATATTGACAACGGAGATCAATATTTACATACAACTTGTAAAAATAGATCTAAAAAGTATCCAAGAAATGAAATTAGTCATGAAATGGCAAGTTTTAAACATAATGTAGAAATTGATATACGGAAAGTAAAGAATAGTACCAGATACAAAGGAAGCAATCTGACCAATGATGAAATTAAAGCCCTGAAGACATTAGAGAAAGAAAATAATATAGTGATACGCCCGGCAGATAAGGGAGGATCCATTGTGATCCAGGATGTGTCTAAATACAATACAGAATGTTTAAGAGAGTTAATGGACAAAAACACATACCGCAAATTACCAAATTACCCTACTACCAATTTTATGCAGAATTTTTAGCTTTTTGTAATAGAGGCCATGAGAAAGGCATTTTAACCAATGAAGAGCACGAATTTCTACTCAACAAAACCCCGCAAATACCCTTTTTTTTTGTGTACCAAAAATACACAAGGATCAACAAAACCCTTCAGGCCGACCCATAGTGTCAGGGATTGGCTCTCTTACGTCCAATTTGCCCTAATACATAGATCAAATGTTACAGCCAAGGGTTCAAAAGACGGAGTCATATACTAAGGACACAACCCAAATTATCCAGATAGTAGAAAGATTAAAATTTAAGGACACCTGGATTATGGGATCATTGGACAGCCAATCCTTGTACACGATAATAGAACATGAGAAAGGGAAAGAGTCCGTAAGATCCCAATTAACATTAGAAGGGAGGTTGGGTGCAGAACAAATTGATTTTATAATTGAAGGTATAGATTTTATTCTAAGTCATAACTATTTTAACTTTGAGGGAGATTTTTATTTACAAATACAGGGGACTGCCATGGGCACCAGGTTCGCCCCCAGCTATGCTAATTTATTTATGGCAGAGTGGGAATGACTAACCATACAGCTGAGGATGGAGGCGGACCTGGTGCTCTGGCAGCGTTATATTGATGACATCCTTTTTGTCTGGCAAAGTGGGAGTGAAAGCCTACAATCCTTCCTGGAAGGGATAAATTCCAATGATAGGAATCTAAAATTTACAGGGACAACGAGTCAGGTAAATATTGAATACCTGGACTTAAACAATAGTATCAAAAATCAGGATGTCATATGTAGTACCTTTATCAAGCCCACTGCCAGGAACAGCTATACTCTAATAGTTGTCACCTCCCAAGCTTGTTAACCAACATCCCACAGGGGCAATTCCGAAGGGTGAAAAGGAATTGTACATTAGAAACACAATTCGATTTGGAGGCAAATAAAATGAGAGAAAAATTCTTGGAGAAAAATTACCCTAATGAGATCTTTGATAAAGCACTACAACAGGTCAAAAGTAATGGACATGTCACAAGGGTGTCAAGAGCCACGTCTGACTCCATTATACCCGAGGTCAGGAAGTCGCAGCGGGTGGCTGCGCGCTCTATGTCTAAAGATCATGGTGTTTCTTAGTGTTTGTTTTCTGTGTTTGCCTTGCTATCCTTTTTGTCTCACTCAGGGATCCGTAGCTTCTCCTCCTCAGCTGTTTCTTGTCTGCCACTCCCAAACTCCTTATATTCTCCTCTCGCACTTCTCTTGTTGCCAGTTATAGAGCTTCCTGCCTGGACATCTATGCTGACCCACTGGAGCTGAGAATCTGGTTGTTGTTCCAGAGTGCTACCCTCCGGATCCCTGTTGGGCTTTTGTTGTCTCCTGTTGTTGCCCACCTGGGATTATATGTTTAGTTTGTATTGTCTGTCCTCCCCTTGGTGTTTTCCTTTAGAGCTAGTGGTGCGGACTAGTGTTCCCACCGCCCTGTTCACTATCTAGGGCTCATCCTAGGGAAAGCCAGGGTTTTAGGCACGTGATCGGCGTACGGGTGAGGAACCCGTCTAGGGACGACAGGGCAGCCAGGCGCCAGCCACAAGGCGAGTCAGGGGTCACCACCTTCCCTCTCACTAGGGCAGGGCCTCCCTCTTTTCCTCCCTCCGTGTCACGTATGTGACAGTTACGCCGATCGTGATAGGACAGGAATTCTTTCTTTGAGGACAAAATAACGCAGAAACCAGAGCCCAACCAGGAAATATTGCGAATAATCTTGCCCTTTAGTGATGATTACAGGAAAATACGTCAGATTGTGACAAAGCAATGGCATCTGTTGCAAAAAGACAAAGTTGTAGGCACATTAATGCCACCCAATCCAAAAATTACTTTTTCAAAAGCCCCTAATCTAGGTCTGAAGGTGGCCCCCACAGTTGAGACAACCAAATAGGGAATCCACTATTTCAAGTTGGATGGGCCTGCAGGTCTTTTTCAGGTGTGGCCTTTGTGGAAACTGTAAAGCAACGTCTTTTCAAAAAAGAACCAACAAATTGGTATCCACTAATAACAATCACCGCCATTTTATTAAGGATTGTTTGACATGTAGTTCTGAAAACGTAATCTACGCTATAGAATGTCCGTGTAAACGGCTATACATAGGTAGGACAAAAAGATCTTCAAAAAAAAAAAACGTATTTCTACACATGGGTTTCCACTTTGATACAACCCTCAATCAAACACTGTTTTATAGATTTTAATTGATCTATGCCATATTTTAATATATATATATATATATATATATATATATATATATACACATACACACACACACACATACATACATACACACATATATATATATATATATATATATATACACACACATATATATATATATATACACACACACACACACACCGGATTCCCAAAAAGTTGTGACACTATGCAAATCATGAATAAAAACTGAATGCAATGATGTGGAGGTGCCAACTTCTAATATTTTATTCAGAATAGAACATAAATCACGGAACAAAAGTTTAAACTGAGAAAATGTACCACTTTAAAAGGGAAAAATATGTTGAATCAGAATTTCATGGTGTCAACAAATCCCCAAAAAGTTGGAACAAGGCCATTTTCACCACTGTGTGGCATCTCCCCTTCTTCTTACAACACTCAACAGACGTCTGGGGACCGAGGAGACCAGTTTCTCAAGTTTAGAAATAGGAATGCTCTCCCATTCTTGTCTAATACAGGCCTCTAACTGTTCAATTTTCTTGGGCCTTCTTTGTTGCCCCTTCCTCTTTATGATGCGCCAAATGTTCTCTATAGGTGAAAGATCTGGACTGCAGACTGGCCATTTCAGTACCCGGATCATTCTTTTACGCAGCCATGATGTTGTGATTGATGCAGAATGTGGTCTGGCATTATCTTGTTGAAAAATGCAGGGTCTTCCCTGAAAGAGATGACGTCTGGATGGGAGCATATGTTGTTCTAGAACCTGAATATATTTTTCTGCATTGATGGTGCCTTTCCAGACATTCAGGCTGCCCATGCCACACACACTCATGCAACCCCATACCATCAGAGATGCAGGCTTCTGAACTGAGCGTTGATAACAACTTGGGTTGTCCTTGTCCTCTTTGGTCCGGATGACATGGTGTCCCAGATTTCCAAAAAGAACTTTGAATCGTGACTCGTCTGACCACAGAACAGTCTTCCATTTTGCCACACTCCATTTTAAATGATCCCTGGCCCAGTGAAAACTCCTGAGCTTGTGGATCTTGCTTAGAAATGGCTTCTTCTTTGCACTGTAGAGTTTCAGCTGGCAACGGAGGATGGCACGGTGGATTGTGTTCACTGACAATGGTTTCTGGAAGTATTCCTGAGCCCATTCTGTGATTTCCTCTACAGTAGCATTCCTGTTTGTGGTGCAGTGTCGTTCAAGGGCCCGGAGATCACGGGCATCCAGTATGGCTTTACGGCCTTGACCCTTACGCACAGAGATTGTTCCAGATTCTCTGAATCTTCGGATGATGTTATGCATAGCTGATGATGATAGATGCAAAGTCTTTGCAATTTATCGCTGGGTAACACCTTTTTGATAAGCTCTTTTTATACCTAATCATGTTGCTAATTGACCTAATTAGTGTTAATTGGTCTTCCAGCTCTTCGTTATGCTCAAATTTACTTTTTCCAGCCTCTTATTGCTACTTGTCCCAACTTTTTTGGGATTTGTTGACACCGTATAGAGAGAGAGAGAGAGAGATTTTATAGTGCTCTACTTCTGCTTAACAAAGTCGGTTTTAACAAGTGTAGACCCAATATTGTTTGTAGTCCCCAGGTTTCTTTATATATAAATGGAAAAACGCACAGGTGCCGCGGTAACAATGTGGTGGTCACATGTGCGTTTTTTTTCCCCTTAGGGGAAGCATGGGTCTATCTGAATAAATGCATAGAATTGAACATATTTAGTTTAATACTAAAAGGGCAATATCCTTCCCCATCACCAGCGTATTTTCACTATAATATCTGTTTTGAATGTCATAAGAATGATTTTTTTCATAGAAATTTTATTGTTTTAACTATAATATTTATTAGCAGAATGGTGGGCAAGTTCATCTTCCCCTTATTTAATAGAGAAGGGAGAAAATGCACAGATGCCGCATCAAAAACGCATAGTGCATAGGTGCGTTTTTTCTTCAGGAGATGCACAGGCCCAATATTTAGAAATGAATGAAATTGTAGAGCTATGGCGTACTGCTAAAGGTTGAAAAGTATCTTTTCATGTTCAAGTTTATTCATTATGATACCAAGAAAGAGATTGAGCAGTAACGATAGACACCCGAGTTAATCGACGAACAGGATCAGACATTTGATCATTGACCAATGAGACCAAGAAAGATTCAGTATATAAGAGGGGTTTGAAAAAAGGGGGGATGCATACCACTGAGGAAGGTGTGAACGTTGGACCACGAAACGCGTCTGGTGCTACAGCCCCCAATTTTGTACCGAAAGACTCAGTACCAAGTATCGACTGTCAACTGACCAGAGGTGGGCAGTTTATCGACGAAAGTCTCTGATATAACATCACTGTGGAATTTTCACCAGAAGGCAGAGATAAAGTTGACAAAGACCAGGACTTCTGGAATAATGTTCTTTGGACAGATGAGTCCAAAATTGAATTATTTGGACACAACAGCAGAGGACATGTTTGGCGTAAACCAAACACAGCATTCCAAGAAAAGAACCTCATACCAACTGTGAAGCATGGAGGTGGAAGTGTCATGGTTTGGGGCTGCTTTGCTGCAGCAGGACCTGGTCAGCTCACCATCATAGAATCCACGATGAATTCTACTGTGTATCAGAAGGTGCTTGAAGAACATGTGAGACCATCAGTTAGAAAATTAAAGCTGAAGCGGAACTGGACCATGCAACATGACAATGACCCAAAACATACTAGTAAATCAACCAAAGATTGGCTGAAAAAGAAGAAATGGAGAGTCCTGGAATGGCCAAGTCAAAGTCCAGATTTGAATCCCATTGAGATGCTGTGGGGTGACTTGAAAAGGGCTGTACGTGCAAGAAACCCCTCAAACATCTCACAGCTGAAAAAGGTCTGCATTGAGGAGTGGGGTAAAATTTCCTCAGACCGATGTCGAAGACTGGTAGATGGCTACAAGAACCGTCTCACTGCAGTTATTTCAGCCAAAGGAGGTAACACTCGCTATTAGGGGCAAGGGTGTCCTATCTTTTTCCTCAGTTAGAAAAGGCATTTTTGTAGAATGACATTTACAGAAGATCTTGAAAAGACTTTTCTTCAGTTTTCTTTGTTTAGTCGGATTACTTTAATCTCTCTGTATTGTTGAAACGGAGATGAAATAACCTTTTATTAAAAATGTTACAAAAAACCACATGCTTTCAAAGGGTGTCCTAATTTTTTCACATGACTGTACAACAAGAGATAAGTGGGAATAAGAAGGCTTTATTGAAAATCAAGCTGTAAGCAAAAGTCCAAACGGATGGCTAAACCGAAGCAGGGTCTTGCGTAGCCAGAGGTCAGGAACCAGAAGGGTAGTCAGACGAAGCCAGGATCAGGAACCAGCGGGGTAGTCAGACGAGGCCAGGATCAGGAACCAGAAGCAGCAGCAGTCTTAGAAGCATGTGAACACAGGAGGACCAAGCAAGGAACTGAAGCCACAGACCTCCTATATATATGAGCTAGGCATCCAGCTCCTCCCAGTGGGAAGGAGAAGCCGCAGGGTGGGAGGCTACAAGAAACCCAGAAACCAAGATGGCCGCCAGCACATGTCAAACGAAGGAGAACAGCAAGAAGGTAAGACCATGACAAGTCACTACTACTGGAACAAGTCACACCCAAATTTCCACCATTTACCCGTGGTCGGCCGACCACAATTCCAACCTTGTCCTGTAATTCCGCCATTGAAACATTTGTCAAGATGGTGGTTCAGGAATTATACAGATTGCTTGCACAAAGACGTTATGATAACGTCTCGAGAAACCAGCGACTAGCCATACAGGAACTTAAAAAGATGAAAAATGTGGTGATTAAACCAGCTGACAAGGGTGGAAATGTGGTCGTCTGGCCGACGGAAATGTACGAGACCGAAGTCTTCAGACAATTGCGTGACAGGGCATGCTATGAACGTCTGCCCAATAATCCAACTAATGAGTTTAAATCCCAGCTGGAGGATATCTTAATGAGGGCAGTGGAAGATGATATTATTACAAAATCTGTATGTCATAGTGTTGACTTTATGGAGAAATAAGTTGTATCCTGAATGATTGTAAAATGTGACATATGAGGATGATGGATAGACACATTACAGGGCCGTGTGATACCTACTCCCTTATCTAAGATGGTGCTCGTAGTGCGCGTGTCCTTCTGCGCAGCTGCGGGCGTGGTCGGGGATCTGACGTGGGACGCTCTGTGCTCCAAGGAGCGCAGCTGCCCTACGTCATCGCTGCGACCGTGTACGCAGGCACCAGTGGTGCACGGCGGTTCGCGTGCCATATCAAACGATGCTGACAACTTGAATCCACACAGGTGAGGATTTATATCACCCGGCCCATTATTGGTTTGACCATTATCTATTGGTTTAATGTACAATACTCCACCCACTCCTGTGACCATATACAGTACAGACCAAAAGTTTGGACACACCTTCTCATTCAAAGAGTTTTCTTTATTTTCATGACGATGACAATTGTAGATTCACACTGAAGGCATCGAAACTATGAATTAACACATGTGGAATTATATACATAACAAAAAAGTGTGAAAACAACTGAAAATGTTATATTCTAGGTTCTTTAAAGTAGCCACCTTTTGCTTTGATTACTGCTTTGCACACTCTTGGCATTCTCTTGATGGTCTTCAAGAGGTAGTCACCTGAAATGGTCTTCCAACAGTCTTGAAGGAGTTCCCAGAGATGCTTAGCACTTGTTGGCCCTTTTGCCTTCACTCTGCGGTCCAGCTCACCCCAAACCATCTTGATTGGGTTAAGGTCCGGTGACTGGAGGCCAGGTCATCTGGCGCAGCACCCCATCACTCTCCTTCATGGTCAAATAGCCCTTACACAACCTGGAGGTGTGTTTGAGGTCATTGTCCTGTTGAAAAATAAATTATGGTCCAACTAAACGCAAACCGGATGGAATAGCATGTCGCTGCAAGATGCTGTGGTAGCCATGCTGGTTCAGTATGCCTTCAATTTTGAATAAATACCCAACAGTGTCACTAGCAAAGCACACCCACACCATCACACCTCCTCCTCCTCCTCCATGCTTCACGGTGGGAACCAGGCATGTAGAGTCCATCCGTTCACCTTTTCTGTGTCGCACAAAGACACGGTGGTTGGAACCAAAGATCTCAAATTTGGACTCATCAGACCAAAGCACAGATTTCCACTGGTCTAATGTCCATTCCTTGTGTTCTTTAGCCCAAACAAGTCTCTTCTGCTTGTTGCCTGTCCTTAGCAGTGGTTTCCTAGCAGATATTCTACCATGAAGGCCTGATTCACACAGTCTCCTCTTAACAGTTGTTCTAGAGATGTGTCTGCTGCCAGAACTCTGTGTTGCATTGACCTGGTCTCTAATCTGAGCTGCTGTTAACCTGCGATTTCTGAGGCTGGTGACTCGGATGAACTTATCCTCCGCAGCAGAGGTGACTCTTGGTCTTCCTTTTCTGGGGCGGTCCGCATGTGAGCTAGTTTCTTTGTAGCGCTTGATGGTTTTTGTGACTGCACTTGGGGACACTTTCAAAGTTTTTCCAATTTTTCGGACTGACTGACCTTCATTTCTTTAAGTAATGATGGCCACTCGTTTTTCTTTACTTAGAATTTGTATTATGACAAGAAAAGGGCAGCTAACAGTCTATTCAGTAGGACTATCAGCTGTGTATCCACCTGACTTCTCCACAACGCAACTGATGTTCCCAACCCCATTTATAAGGCAAGAAATACCACTTATTAAACCTGACAGGGCACACCTGTGAAGTGAAAACCATTTCAGGTGACTACCTCTTAAAGCTCATCAAGAGAATGCCAAGAGTGTGCAAAGCAGTAATCAAAGCAAAAGGTGGCTATTTTGAAGAACCTAGAATATGACATATTTTCTGTTTTACACTTTTTTGTTATGTATATAATTCCACATGTGTTAATTCATAGTTTTGATGCCTTCAGTGTGAATCTACAATTTTCATTGTCATGAAAATAAAGAAAACTCTTTGAATGAGAAGGTGTGTCCAAACTTTTGGTCTGTACTGTATATATGGCTATTTAACTATTATCATTACCCCTTGAAAAAGCTGACGGCAAAACGCGCATCGGGGCACAGTCTGGCGGTGTTGTGGCAGATACTTGGGTCAGTATGCTAGATTTTCTGCCAACTATATGGTATCTTGCTATGGCAGTGTGTTTGATAATGTCCGTGGGATCCAGGGTCGGAAGTCTGACTCTCTGACCGTATACTGTGGACAGGATAACACTTTTTGTATGCACTGATTGTATTTTCCCATATATACTGTTGCACTTGCACTTTATATGTATGAATTGTAATTGCCATACACCTGAAGTCTGATTAGTATTTTTAAATGTTCTTAATTTATGTGCGGCCAGAATTGGTTGTAACTCTGTAAGTACTAATAAGATTGATGATTATTTAAAATGCAATTGTTGATGGAGTTATAATTTGAGATTTGAATTGATCTATGTATCAAAGTATTGGTTTCGCTAATGGTTATACTGGGTCGCTTATATAGCAAGTAAAGAGAAACAAGTGTTGGTTGTTTTTGGATATTCTTAGGGAGTTCTTGGGAAAATAAATTTATTGTATATCTCGATGACATTTTTATATTTTCCCCTGATTTTTAGAGTCATGTGTTTCATGTTAGACAGGTGTTGGAGGTGTTGAGAGAGAACCAATTATCTGCTAAACAGGAAAAAAGTGTCTTTGGGGTGCAGGAGATTATATTTCGCTGACATGTTCTGACTCCCACGCCATAAAGATGGATCCTAGCAAGGTTTTAGCGATTAAGGGATGGGTAAGACCATCATCCTTAAAGGCCTTACTACCGTAAGTTCATAAAGAATTTCTCGATAATCGCTAGACCACTGACCGACCTCACTAAGAAAGGAGTGGATCTGGAAAATTGGTCTACTGAGGCCTTAGATTCATTTGAAACCCTAAAGGAGGCTTCAGTAGCGCTCCCGTTCTGACCCAGCCAGATCAGGAAAATACTTTTATCGTGGAGGGGGATGCTTCTGAGGATCAGGCAGGAGCAGTTCTCTCACAAGGTCCTGCTACCCTCACTAACCTGAGACCTTGTGCCCTTTTCTCCAGAAAGTTTTCCCCCTCTGAGATAAATTCCGACATAGGAAATCGGTAGTTACTGGCCATTAAGTGGGCATTTGAAGAATGGAGACATTTTCTTGAGGGGGCAAAACATTGTGTTACAGTTGTTACCGATCATAAGAACCTAATGTTTCTCAAGTCGGCTAAAAGGTTAAATCCCTGTCAGGCTAGATGGTTTTGTACTCGCTTTACATTTTTCCATCACTTTCAGACCAGGAAGTAGAAACGTGAAGGCAGACACACTCTCTGAGTTTCTGTGCGTACCAGCCTACTGAGACTCCACCTGAAACCATTTTACCAGCTAAGGTCTTCCTAGCAGCCTTGTCTCAGGACATCACGACTCTCATCAAGGCTGAACAACATCTAGCTCCGTCATCCACTCCTACAGATGAGTTGTTTGTTCCCGTACAGCTTCGTCTCCAACTGCTGGGTGAGTGTCATGACATCCAGATCATTCTGGTGGCCTACTTTAACTAGAGACATCAAGTCTTACGTGTTGGCCTATGAGGTCTAAGACCCCTTGGACTCGCCCGGCTGGGGACCTACGACCCTTACCCATTCCCAGTAGACCCTGGTCTCATATCTCAATGGATTTTATCACTGATATGCCATCTGCGGCTGGTAAGACTGTGGTTTGGATAGTAGTTGATAGATTCAGCAAGATGGCTCACTTTATTCCCCTGCCTAAATTCCCGAGTGCGAAGACCCTAGCATCTTTGTTTGTGGAACAAATTGTACGTTTACATGGCATTCCAGAAAATATTGTATCTGACAGGGGTGTGCAGTTTGGGTCCAGGTTTTGGAGGCCTTCTGTCTGAGATGCCAGATTTCTCTGTCCTTTGCATCTGCTTATCACCCTGAAAGTAATGGACAGACTGAGCGTCTCAATCAGTCGGTGGAAAAATTTCTCAGGGCATATGTTGCAGATGATCAACAGTTGTGGGGGAAATACCTTCCGTTAGCCGAATTTGCTCTGAATAACCGTGTTAATTCCTCTGCTGGGGTCTCTCCTTTTTTTGGTAACTATGACTTTCATCCTCATTTTCTTTCTAGGTCATCCGTCTCCTCGTGTAATCCCAAGGCGGATGAGATCTCCTCAAAAACTGTGCACAGTATGGGATCGGGTTCAATCAAACCTGGAAAAAGCTCAAAATGCTCGAAGAGTTCAGGCCAATAGGAAATGTTCCACGGGGGTGAACTTTCAGGTGGGGGATAAGGTGTGGTTGTCCTCAAAATCTTTCACTCAAATTTGCTTAAAAAAATAGTTTGCGCCTCGCTTTATAGGGCCATACGAAATCATAGAGGTGATTAATCCTGTATCATTTAGGTTAGAATTGCCCGACTCGTTCCATATTCACGATGTATTTCACAAGTCCCTATTAAAAAAATACATCAAACCTGTTGTACCGTCACAAGCCGTGCCTCTACCTGTTCTGGTTAAGGATTCTGTGGTATCTAAAATTGTGGCTGTCAGAAGAGTGCGTAATTCCTTGCAGTATCTGGTGCACTGGATGTGCTATGGACCCGAGGAAAGGTCATGCCCCTAGACTGGTTAAGAAATTTCATGCGGATCATCCCGAGAAGCTGTCACAAGTCCTTGGGTCCGGTAGACCCGCGTAAAAGGGGGGATACCATCATGGCGCGGTCTAGGAGGCGGGCGCGTCCGGAGCGCGCATGCATGATCAGTGCGTCCAGCCCGCCCTGATAATACTATGCACGCTCCCCGCGCGTCTATGCACATTCATGAGAATGGTTTTAGGGCTGAGTGCTGAGCTAATCCCTAGGCGCTCGGCTGTGTAGTCTGTGTGGAGTCATGTGATGCTGGCCACGGCAAGTGACCCCTCTGGCTCCCTATTTAAACAGGCTGTCTGCTGGCCACAGATTGCCTGTTATTTAGGTTCCACCTGTGACTTTGTCTTTCCTGGCGTACTTACCTCCTGCTGAATTCCTGACGATCCTCTGCCTGCTCCTTGTGTACTTTGCTGCTCTCCTGGTATTCTGACCCCGGCTTCCTCCTGACGATCCTCTGCTAGCTCTATTTGTACTTCGTAGCTTTCCTGGTATAGACTCGGTTCGTTCACATTCCGTTTGTCTGGTCTGTCCTCCCTGCACTTATTCCAAGCTAGGAATTGCCTTCCAGTTGTCCCCTGTCATTAGGAATCGCGAGGCAAGTAGGCAGGGCCAAGGGTGATGGTGGAGTGCAGTGGTCACTTCCCGCCCCCGTGTGTGTGTATGCGACCGTTACAATATTATTGTGTAAAACATACACAAGTTTAAAAAAAAGTATACATATTAGGTATCGCCGCGTCCGTAATAACCTGCTCTAAAAAACCATCACATGACCTAACCCCTTAGGTGAATAAGTCACACGCACCCCAAAATAGTGCCAATCAAACCGTCATTTCATCCTGCAAAAATCATACCCTACCCAAGATAATCGCCCAAAAACAAAAAAATTATGGCTCTCAGACTATGGAAACACTAAGGCCTAGTTCACACTTCAGTGTTTGGTCAGTGATTTGTGAGCCAAAACCAGAAGTGGAGCCTCCACAGACATGAGGTAGACGGGAAAGATCTGCTCCTGTTCTGTGTTTAGAGTTGCACCTGGTTTTGGCTCACAAATCACTAATGGAAATCACTGACTAAACACTGAAGTGTGAACGAGGCCTAAAACATGATTTTATTTGTTTACAAAATGAAAAGTATACATATTAGGTATTACCACATCTGTGACAATCTGGTCTATAAAAATACCATGTGATCTAACCTGTCAGATAAATTTTGTAAATAACAAAAAATAAAAAAACAGCCATTTCTTGTTACCTTGCCTCACAAAAAGTGTAATATAGTGCAACCAAAAATCATATGTACCCTAAAATCGTACCAACAAAACTGCCAACCTATCCCTTTCTAAAATGGGGTCACTTTTTGGGAGTTTCTACTCTAGGGGTGCATCAGAGGCACTTCATATGGGACATGGCGTCAAAAACCAGTCCAGCAAAATCTGCCTTCCAAAAACCGTATGGCATTCCTTTCCTTCTATGCCCTGCCGTGTGCCCATACAGCGGTTTACGACCACATATATAAATATTGACTTTTGTTTGGCTGTTAACACTTGCTTTGTAACTGGAAAAAAAATTGTTAAAATGGAAAATCTGCCAAAAAACTGAAATTGAATCTATTTTCCATTAATTCTTGTGGAACACCTAAAGGGTTAACAAAGTTTTTAAAATCAGTTTGTTTTGAATACTTTGAGGGGTGTAGTTTCTATATTTTTGGGTGGTTTCTATGATGTAAGCCTCACAAAGTGACTTCAGGCCTGAACTGGTACTTGAAAAGTGGGTTTTTGCAAATTTCAGAAAAATTTCAAGATTTGCTTCTAAACTTCTAAGCCTTGTAACATCCCCAAAAATGTCAGTCGCAAAATGATCCAAACATGAAGTAGACATATGGGGAATGTAAAGTAATAACTATTTTTGTAGGTATTACTATGTATTATAGAAGTAGAGAAATTGAAACTTGGAAATGTGCTAATTGTTCAATTTTTGGGGGCAAATTTGGTATTTTTTTTATAAATAAAAATGATTTTTTTTTTACTCCATTGTACCAGTGTCATGAAGTACAATATGTGATGAAAAAACTCAGAATGGCCTGGATAAGTCAAAATGTTTTAAAATTATCATCACATAAAGTGACACTGGTCAGATTTGCAAAAAATGGCCTGGTCCTTAAGGTGAAAATGAGCCCGGTCCTTAAGGAGTTAATACAGTTCCTATGTTTGTGTGTTAAAGACAAAAGCAGAGCTATTTACATTGACTTCATGTTTGGATGTCATAAAGTACAGGCCCCAAAAATTAGGCATTCACCTGACAAAAAAGAACTTGTGATGAAGTGGCTAGAGGAACATTAGGCGGTCACTGGATAAAAATGTTACTGTAGGCCACTGGAGTAGAGGCCCCCAAAATTAGGCGTTCATCTGACCCTGATCTACATTTGCGGACTTTGCCTGACTGCCACCTGCAATGACTTCTGCCTTTGTACTCTGACTACACCTCCGTCTGACCAACCTCTGGCCTCCCAGCATCCACTGGGTGTATTGCGTCACATGGAGGTCAGTCCAGTGGGTTCATACTCTGCTCCCAATTCCCCTCTGAGGTAGCACCTGGTACTCCCCTCGGGAAAGTCTCTCCTCACTATCAGCAGGTCATAACAATAGCATATTAATGCATCTTACTAGACACGTCTGGCAGGTTTTTCAAAACACTGCAGAAAATCAGAAGCATTGCTCGGTGCAAGCTCTGCAAGAATCAAGTCAGCTGTGGGCAGCCAAACACAAACTTAGCTCTATTGAAGTACATGAGTTGGCATCACCCCATCCTGTGGGCAAACAAACATGGCAGCCAGCTACTGCAACGGGAGTTATCACCTTCTTCCAGTCTCCCTTGCGGCAGGAAGGCCGCATCCACGGATAGTACTGTGTCTTTCATATCATCATCCTCACTTTCTCCTCCGCTCCACTGCCAGCCATCAATATCGGAATTCATGGCCAGGAAACAACTCTACATGCCCAGCAATCCGCTGGTGTGCAAGCTTAGTTCCCACCTGCCAAGTGTCTGGTGGTGTATTCATTACTGTACCATTTAGTTAAGTCTGCTGCCTTTAGGGAGCTGATGGCATGTGCTCACGCCATGGTGGACACCTGGAGAGGTTGTTATGGTTAGGGACAGTACATGTCTTTCATGGCCTTTTAGGGCAATGTTTTTTGCAGCAGTGGCAATGCAGCACCCCAGCAATAAGACCAGATCCTTTTGACCACCCACATGCATGTGTCAGATGGCTCCCACAGCAAGTACTCATCTACCTCCTCCACCTTATCCTCCAAGGACACCCTCCCGTCCCCAACAGCAGCAGGGCATAGTGTTGCTTCCACTACCCCTCCTTCCTATCATATGTGTCAAGTCATGGTGTAGTTGATTGGCCTGGGTGAGAGTAGCCACACAGGCAAGTAGTTGCTAAAGTACAGCAAGCAGCAAACATCCCGCTGTCTGTCACCTCGTGACTCCAACATCACGGCTGCCCTGAACCTGAGGGAAATAACACATGTTCTCTGTATGGCGCACGTCATTAACCAAGTAATGCAATGCTTTTTAAATACAAACCGGATTCCCAAAAAAGTTGGGACACTATACAAATCGTGAATAAAAACTGAATGCAATGATGTGGAGGTGCCAACTTCTAATATTTTATTCAGAATAGAACATAAATCACGGAACAAAAGTTTAAACTGAGAAAATGTACCATTTTAAGGGGAAAATATGTTGAATCAGAATTTCATGGTGTCAACAAATCCCCAAAAAGTTGGGACAAGGCCATTTTCACCACTGTGTGGCATCTCCCCTTCTTACAACACTCAACAGACGTCTGGGGACAGAGGAGACCAGTTTCTCAAGTTTAGAAATAGGAATGCTCTCCCATTCTTGTCTAATACAGGCCTCTAACTGTTCAATCGTCTTGAGCCTTCTTTGTTGCACCTTCCTCTTTATGATGCACCAAATGTTCTCTATAGGTGAAAGATCTGGACTGCAGACTGGCCATTTCAGTACCCGGATCCTTCTCCTACGCAGCCATGATGTTGTGATTGATGCAGAATGTGGTCTGGCATTATCTTGTTGAAAAATGCAGGGTCTTCCCTGAAAGAGATGACGTCTGGATGGGAGCATATGTTGTTCTAGAACCGGAATATATTTTTCTGCATTGATGGTGCCTTTCCAGACATGCAAGCTGCCCATGCCACACGCACTCATGCAACCCCATACCATCAGAGATGCAGGCTTCTGAACTGAGCATTGATAACAACTTGGGTTGTCCTTGTCCTCTTTGGTCCGGATGACATGGCGTCACAGATTTCCAAAAAGAACTTTGAATCGTTACTAGTCTGACCACAGAACAGTCTTCCATTTTAAATGATCCCTGGCCCAGTGAAAATGCCTGAGCTTGTGGATCTTGCTTAGAAATGGCTTCTTCTTTGCACTGTAGAGTTTCAGCTGGCAACGGTGGATGGCACGGTGGATTGTGTTCACTGACAATGGTTTCTGGAAGTATTCCTGAGCCCATTCTGTGATTTCCTTTACAGTAGCATTCCTGTTTGTGGTGCAGCGTCGTTTAAGGGCCCGCAGATCACGGGCATCCAGTATGGTTTTACGGTCTTGATCCTTACGCACAGAGATTGTTCCAGATTCTCTGAATCTTCGGATGATGTTATGCGCAGTTGATGATGATAGATGCAAAGTCTTTGCAATTTTTTGCTGGGTAACACCTTTCTGATATTGCTCCACTATCTTTCTGCGCAACATTGTGGGAATTGGTGATCCTCTACCCATCTCGGCTTCTGAGAGACACTGCCACTCTGAGAAGCTCTTTTTATACCCAATCATGTTGCCAATTGACCCAATTAGTGTTAATTGGTCTTCCAGCTCTTAGTTATGCTCAAATTTACTTTTTCCAGCCTTATTGCTACTTGTCCCAACTTTTTGGGGATTTGTTGACACCGTGAAAATTTAAATCAACGTATTTTTCCTTTAAAATGATACATTTACTCGGATTAAACGTTTGATCTGTCATCTACGTTCTATTACAAATAACATATTGACATTTGCCATCTCCACATCATTGCATTCAGTTTTTGTTCACCATTTGTTTAGTGTCCCAACTTTTTTGGAATCTGGTTTGTAAGTACACTGGCTTGCGCAAGGTGCTGGCAATGTCCAGGTGACTGTCCTCACATTTGAGCCATTCTGACATGGTGGGGAATGATCTTTCGCAACACCACTTCATTTGTGAAGTTCCAACTTGCTGGAATTCAACTTTGCACATGCTGGAGTGTCTGAACCATTTTGTCATGCACCAGACAGCCTCAGCAACAGGAGCACGTGTTGTTTTGAGGTCAGGCAGTGATGGATCATCCGAGATGCCTGTCGATTGCTGCTTACCCTCATGTTCAGTATGGCTGCTGCGGCCTCCAACACGCTGCTACTGCCATCATGCCACTGCTGTGGCCTGCCTACCATCATGTTCCGTATGGCTGCTGCTGTTGCCTTTGCCATGATCCTGCCACTGCTCTGCCTGCCTGCCATCATGTCCATATGGCTAGTGGTGCCTCCATCATGCTGCTGCCTTCCAGCATGTTGAAAACAAACACTGGAAAAGGTAGTCGCAATGGAGACCACAATTTATCGCAAACCTACAGCGACAAACTCATTGGGAGATTAATCATCCAGTCTCTCTAAAATGGGGTATTCCTACAGAACAGTACCTCACACTTAGGCCTCATGCACACAACAGTTTTTCTCGGCCTCCGTTTCGTTTTTTGGCGGTTAGAATGGGGACCCATTAATTTCAATGTTTCAGCAAAAAAAATTCTGATAGTTCATCTGTTAGTATTCCGCGTCCGCGTTTCCTTTTAGCAAAAAAAAAATAGTGCATGTCCTACTTTTTTTACATTTGCAGTTGAGGATAGGCAATTTATTACAAGGGATCTGTGGGGAAAAAAAAACTGGATCCTCCAAAAAAACGGATGCCGCATCAGTTGTTTGGGGCAGACGCACAATTCGTGGACGCAAAAAAAAAAAAAAAAAGACAACTGTCGTGTGCATGAGGACTTAGGCACAATTGTTCAGATGAAGAATTTATCCGTTATGCCTCATTCACACGTCAGTGATTTCCATCAGTAAGGGCTCATGCACACGACCGTATGGCTTTTTCAGTGTTTTGCGGTCCATTTTTTACGGATCAGTCGATCAGTTTTTTTGCTTCCGTTGTGGTTCCATTTCCATTCCATTTTTCCGTATGCCGTATACAGTAATTACATAGAAAACATTGGGCTAGGGATAACATTTTCAATAGATGGTTCCGCAAAAACGGAACGGATACGGAGGACATACAGATGTATTTCCATATGTGTTCCTTTTTTTGCGGACCCATTGACTTGAATGGAGCCAAGCACTGTGATTTGTGGACAAGAATAGAACAGGTCCTATCTTCACGGTACGGAAATACTGAAACTTCAGAATGAGACACTTCAGTTTTTTTTTGCTGAACCATTGAAATGAATAAAAACAGCCAGTATACTGAACGCAAAATGCTGTCATGTGCATGAGCCCTAAGCTATATGCACATGATAGTTGTTTTTTTGTGTCCGCAAATTGTGTGTCCGCCCAAAAAAAAAAAAAAAAAAAAAGGATGTGGCATCCATTTTTGGGGGAGGATCAGATTTTTTTCAACAGATCCCTTGTAACCATTGTCTGCAAATGTGAAAATAGTAGGACATGCACTATTTTTTTTTATTTTTTTTGCTAAAGGGAAACACGGACAACGGGCACGGAACACAAACAGATGAAATATTTTTTTGCTGACCCATTGAAAGGAATGGGTCCCCATCCTATCTGCAAAAAAAAAAAAAGGAACGGAGGCCGAGAAAAACAACTGTCGTGTGCATGAGGCCTAATTCTGAGACAAAACCAGGAGCGTGTCTACACAAAGAACAGGTGCCGGCCTTTCCCTTATACCTTATGTCTGTGGAGTGTCCAATCCTGGTTTTGGCTCACAATCACTGATGGAAATCACTGACCGAAACACTGACGTGTGGCAGAGGCTTTAGACTGACCTCCTCAGAACACATTCGCCTGCATGATATGCACTTCTCCAGTCTCTAGGCCTCTAGCATGAGGCCCCGACACGGCCATACTAAAATCGGGCACACTACAAGGGGCTGTGGGGGGCACTACTGGGGCAGTGTGTGACACTACTGGGGGCAGTGGGGGACTACTAGGGGCTGTAGGGAAATTCTGGGGGCACTACTGGGGCCATTACTGGGGGCAGTGGGGGGCACTAGTGGGGTGCACTACTGGGGCAGTGGTGGACACTACTAGGGGCTGTGGGAGGCACTAATGGTGGCAGTGGGCAACACTACTGGGGAGATTACTGGGGGCAGTGGGTGGCACTTCTGGGGACATTACTGGAGGCAGTGGGGGACACTACTAGAGGCTGTGGGTGGCACTAGTGGGGTGAACTACTGGGGGCTGTGGGGGACACTACTAGGGGCTGTGGGGGGAAACTATTGGTGCAGTGTGGGACACTACTGGGGACATTATTGGAGGCAGTGGTGGACACTACTAGGGGCAGTGGGGGACACTACTGGGGGGCAGTGGGGGACACTACTGGGGGGCAGTGAGAGACATTACTGGGGGCATTATTGGGCAATCAGGGACCAGGGGTGTGACAATTGCAGACACAGAGGGTGCGACCGGGCATGACGTGGGGGAGGGTCCCCGATCCAAAGTTTGCCATAGGGCCCATAGCACTCTAGTTATGCCACTGTAGACAGCCATGGGTTATAGCATGATCAACGGAGTCTCCACCCCATTTAGGCTAGTGATGTTTATTTACTTTTTACTATTCTGTTTGTGATTTTTGTGTTATCGTATATTTAACCCTTAGAGGACCAGCGCAGTACATGTATGGCGCGCTGATCGGGCGGGTGCAGGAGCTGCGCCCGCCTGATCATCATCAGGGGTCTGGAAGTCACTGATAGCTGGACCCCTGCTGCATGCGCCGGCATCGGTGAAATCACTGATGCCGGCTCATTAACCCTTGATGTGCCGCAGTCAGCGCTGACCACGGCACATGCGATGTCCTCACGGGAATCGGAGCTGCCGTTGGGTCCCCGTGCTGCTGTGACAGGGACCCGATGTCATCGGGGATGCCTTCCGGGGAAGACCCTGTGAGATCTAGCCCCCTGCAGCCAATGCATTCCAATACAGAAGTATTGGAATGCATTGTAAAGGGGATCAGACCACTAAAAAAAGAAGAGTAGACATATTAGGTATCAGCGCGTCCTTATCGACCGGCTCTATAAACATATCACATGACCTAACCACTCAGATGAACACAATCAAAAAAATAAATTTTTTGGGCACCTTACAATCATTAAAAGTACAACACCAAGCGATCAAAAAGGCGTAAGCACGCCAAAATAGTACCAGTCTACTCATCACCTCATCCCACAAAAAATGAGCCCCTACCTAAGACAATTGACCAAAAAGTAAAGCACTATGGCTCAGAATATGGAGACACTAAAACATTGTTGTTGTTTTTTTTTTTAAATGCTGTTATTGTGTAAAACTTAAGTAAATAAAAAAGTATACGTATTAGATATTGCCGCGTCCGTAAGACTCTATAAAAAAATATCACATGACCTAACACCGTAAATAAAATTTTATAAAAACAGTGTAAAAAAAAGCAATTTTCTGTCACCTCACAAAAAGTGTAATAGCAAGAGATCAAAAAGTCATATGCACCCCAAAATAGTGCCAATCAAACCGTCATCTCATCCCGCAAAAATGGTACCCTACCTAAGAAAATCTCCAAAAAACTGAAAAAAAAACTGGCTCTCAGAATATGGAGACACTAAATCATGTTTTTTTTGTTTCAAAAATGATAGTGTAAAACTTACATAAATAAATAGTAGACATATTAGGCATTTCTACGTCCGTAATAACCTGCTCCATTCTGCATTTCAACCTGACATGATTGAAATGCAGAATGGTGATACCTAATGTTAAGATTTATGGGCATAGAAATGGTACATCATTCACCTACAGAGGGGAATTGGGACAAAAAGTTCCTCCAGAGAGAATCCTGGTGGATCTTTAAATTAATGACTTCCAGCTCCCATGGTCTGAATGAACAGCTTAACTTTGGTTGTTTTCGATAGTGTGAGATATTTCTATCCTTGCAACTGTTTCACATGGATATATTTTCAATGTTTTTATTTTGACTTGATTGATTAGTTATTAATGTTTTATTTCTTTGCCAATTGAACCTATTAATACTTTCATTACAGCCAGATAATACTGTTCCTGTGTGGTCATGCAGATTGGAATCCTCTCATTAGATGTCCCCATTGTGTGTCTGAAGTTGAAATCTTTTACAGAATGCCCATATGGCATTCTGATAACAAAGAGGACAGTACAGTGTTCAGCCTGCTGTTGCTTAGCAGCACCGACGCTGTGGTGCCCTCTCAATCACACTCCCCTCTTCCCCTGTGATGCGCTCCGGTCATGTGTTGGTGACATCAGCGGGAAACCCGGAAGTGGGAGGTGAGCGTGGTTTTCTTATGTAAACAGACGACGTGGCGTCTCAACCTGCTGACAGACATTACTGAAACTTATGATCAGTCAGACCGCCATACGCGTTGTACTATAGGGGAAGGGCAGATATCAGGTCCTCCCCTAATTCCGTACAAGTGAGACCTGGATTGTATTGGATTGATTATTTGTGGGTCTCACTATCCCTTTGGCCCCTTGTCCCCTTTTGAGTCGGGGGTAATTAAATAAGATGAAATGAGTCGGGACAGCTGAACTATACATATCATCAGCAGTGTTACCTTTAGGGTTTCGGGTAAACTCACTTTTTTCCATCCCTCTGCCCGTAAAAGAGAAGTCTGGGGCTTGATTAGGTTAGATTCTGGATGGGGCCTCCCTTGTCAGGGAGATGACTCCGCATTTAGGAGGGCATTTGCATATAATAGTCCTGAAAGGGTTTTCTAGGGCAAGTATCACATATCCTGGTCCCTCAAAAATTGTCATCACCCTTGCAGCCTGCCATTCAAGCATGTATCACTAAACCTATATACCAGTAAGACTGTTCTTTTATTTATTTGTTAGGTTTTTAGATAGGAAGAGAATAAAAGTTATGTTTTAGCTCATTATTGCCACTACCTTTTCCAGTGTTTCTTTTCGAGATTTGTAGGTAGTGTGTGATGGGTAGATTACCAAATACCCGCTCATCTAATCTCACCTTTATTTTGCCTGGCAACATGTACCATATGGCAACTGCTCCCTCAGCTGCTGCAACTCACTACTAATCCTCTACTGCCACCACTATGCATCTGCCACTACTACTATATCTATTACTACTACTATTGCTACCACCACTCTTAGACAGCCAGCCAGCCAGCCAGCCAATCTACTGCCTTCTATGTTCCATGCTGAGGCCATGTGTCTCTAATACCATACCCTTTCCACCTCCACACTGCACTGCTGCTGATTCCAATTAAAAGGGAGAATTTTTGTAGGCACATTCACTTTTTCTTCTGACAATTAACACTTGTGCATGTCGTATGGGCAGACATTCTGACCTTGCTAAGGCATCATTTTGGATACTTTGTTCCCTAAAAAGCGGCTTTTTGAGAAGGCGGAACTCCTTGTGGCGCTATTGGATAAATCCACAGGTTTACACCCATTCAGTATACGCCCTCACAGCCAATTGAACCATTTTCGGTCAATTCTGTCCAGGAGGTTATTTATATCACGTTTGTTGCATCCTCTCTTCAATGCTGCCCAATACCCCTGATGAATCCAGCTTAGCAGGCAAAACATGTCGGGTTGCAGTTCTTAGGTTTTAGGTGTCGGTCTCTTGTTAATGTGTGTATAACTATTAGATAGATAATCCACCAGTTATAAACAAAAGACCAGCATCAGTGTTCATATAGCAGTTTAGATATCATAAGCCAGTGGAACAGCTGGGAAAAGGAGTAATGTGACTAATCAGAGTGGGATCACAGCAGTGAGAGTGCACATCCCTGCTAGTGAAAGAAAACACACACACATTAGGTACCACATACAGGAGACAGTTTATTTTTAACAGTTTCATTTTGCTCACATATCAATTTTAATTATATTAATTAAAAGTTATATTTTAATAATAAGATACTAATATCTGGGTCAAGTTAGGTTAGCCACTTAGGCTTTACGTGTATAGATATTGTCGTTATACCTATACTCAGATAAGGTCTGTTCATGTTGTTTGCACTTAGCCAGAGTCACTACCACTCCTATCCAATGTCCTAGTCCACCTTGACTGGTTGTGGCAAATGAATTATTTGGAAAAATAAAGGTAGATTGCAGATACTGGAGCATAAGGGGCCCCTGTAGACAATATAAGACAAAGTGGTAAGCCATGTCGCTTCCAAAGCTGAGAATTGGGAAGTCTCACAAAGTGAAGAAGTCAGGGATTAAACCATAATGGAATGTTCAGAGACCATTTTGCCCCTTCATAGGAACTAACCTAAGAATAATAAGGAGTATCCGACCACACTTAAAGGCTAACCAACATGGGCTCAGGTATATGAAGTTGATCTAATCTAACAATTTATAAGAAGTACCTGCAAAGATCTATCAAGGCCTAATACTTTACTTTCTAAACACACTGTGGGGTTATAGTCAGTGGAAGTCAACCACCAATGAGCATATACTAATTGACTATCTAAATAATAATTATAGAAGTGAGTAAATGGCTGCCCGCTTTAATCTACCAGCAGATAAGCAAACAGGAGTTTCCAACTGTACTCTAGAAGTAGATCCTGCCCACAAAACTTCCAATGTACGGTATGTTTGAGAAGACACCAAAATAAATGTTGTAGGATACAAATAGGAGAGTTACGAAAAAGATATAAAAATTGAGGCAACAGTTTACTTTTAAGCAAGATCTACCTACCAAGATCTGTCTACCAAAGTAAGAGGTAGAGAGTTCCATTTAGTATCTGATTTCTTAAAGGGGTTGTCTTACTTTGTCAAATGACATTTATTATGTAGAAGTTAATACAAGATACTTACTAATGTATTGTTATTATCTATATTGCCTCCTTTGCTGTCTGGATTCATTTTTCCATCACATTATAGCAGTTTATATGGTTACAACCAACCTGCAATCCATCAATGGTGGTCGTACTTGGACACTATAGGAAAAAGCACTAGCCCATCCACCAGAGCGGCTGGCGCTTTTTCCTATAGTGTACAACAACTACCACCACTGCTGGATTGCAGGGTGGTCATAACCATGGAAACAAACAGTGTATAATGTGATGGACAAATGAATCCAGCCAGCAAAGCAAGCAATATGGATAATAACAACACATTAGTAAGTAGCTTGTATTAACTTCCTCTACATAATGAATGCTATTTGCTGAAGTGAAACAACCCCTTTAATCAACTGCAACAAGGGGAGTATATCATCAGTATTACTCGCATTCCAAGATAAACAGTCTGGTCGACCCACAAAAGTAGAGCGGGAATTTTGATATCGGCCGTCTTTGCATCCACAGCTAGAAGATGGGTTTTGCCCCAATCAACTTTGAAACCAGAGAACAATCTAAATAAATTAAAGATAGTAAGTACCTCAGCTAGGGATGCTTGTGGGTCCTACGGGGAAAGGAGAGTATCTGCATACAAGGCAATACGTTCTTTATTGCTTCCCAACTTAAAACCCACAATGTTCAGAGATGTCCAGATCTGTATGGCCAGGGGTTCTATGGCGATAGCAGGGAAAGGCATAGAGGGCAGGCCTGTTGTATACTGTACCTCTGCCTAGAGAAAATATATTAAATATGTGAGCATTAGTCTTAACACTTGCATCTGGCAAAGTTTGTAGAAGTTGCACCCATTGAAAAGGCATCTGTCAACAGATTTGTACCTATGAAACTGGCTGACCTGTTGCATGTGCGCTTGATAGCTGAAGGCATCTCTGTTGATCCCACATTCATATGTTACTGCATTACTGATGTTTAATTGTATGCAAATTAGCCTCTAGGAACAACAGGAGTTACACCTAGAGGCTCTGCTCTCTCTGCAACTGCTGCACCCTCTCCACTTTGATTGACAGGGCAAGGCAGTGAAAACGTCATTATGCCTGGCCCCTGTAAATTAAAGTGCAAGGGGTGCATCAGTTACAGAGCAAGCAGAGCCTCTAGTTGTTAGTAGTTGTGCCCTCATTGCTTTTAGAGGCTTCTTTGCATATATTAAAACATAATTTTTCTATGCAGTGCAGGCACATATGAACATGGGACCAATGCAGATGCATTTAGCTGTCAAGCGCACAAGCAACAGGTCAGCCAGTTTCATAGGTACAAATCTGATGATAGATGCCCTTTAAGCCCTTCCCAACCAGCACTATACATGTACAAAGCTGTGTGAGTGCTCGCAAGCAGACGCCATAGCCACAGAAGCATACACTTCGGGGTGTGTACCAGCTCCACCTAGTGAGGATCAGGGGTCCCAAATGGTGTGTGCGGTAGCCTCTGTACTTCTGAGTGATACAAGGCTGCCGCACATTAGTTTCTATAGAGAGCCTGCAAGTGAACACAGTGCAAGGGCTCATGCACACAAACTTATTTTTGTGTCTCGTATCACTTCAATGGGGCTGCAAAAAAAACTTAAATTACTCTGTGTGCATTTCATGTCCGTATGACAGTTTCGCAAAAAAATTATAGCAAGGAAGGGCGTTGTGTTCTGCAAATGCACACAGCCGGTATCAATGTTTTGAAGATCCGCAATTTGCGTCCCACAAACGGTTGTGTGCATGAGACGTAATCCTCAGACTCCAATGCTAATGCATTGGAGTCTGAGAGAAGCAATCAGATGATTGCTTGTTATAGTTCCCTATAGGAACTATAAAAAAAAAAAAACGTATTTTTTTTTAAATATAAAAATTTTAATCGCTCCACTTGGTATCAATGCAAATGGTATCAATAAGTAATACAGATCGCCCCTCAAAAAGCAAGCCCTCACACAGCTCTGTACACATAACTAAAAAAAAAGTTATTGGGGTCAGAATATGGTGATGAAAAAAATAAATAAATAAATAAAAAATCTGTATTAAAAAAAAAAAAAAAAAAACACAAAAAATATATACATATGCGGTATAGCTGTAATCATACTGACCTGGACATTGAAAGAGTTAAAGGCTATAAAACTGTAGCGGAATTGAATTTTTTCCAATTTCACCCCATTTAGATTTTTTTTTCCAGCTCCTCACTACATTGTATGCAATATTAAATGGTGGAATTAGAAAGTGCAACTGCAAAAAAAACAACCCCTCATACGGCTATGTTAACGAAAAAAAAAAAAAAAAGGTTATGGCCCCAGAAAGGCAGGGAGTGAAAAACGAAAATGCAAAAAATAAAAATAAAAATCCAGGGCTGAAAGAACTAAGAAACATTCTACTTAAACAAAGGCTGAAGTATATGTACCACAATTGTCATAAGTGAGGGAAAGATTGGTGTAAAGTCTGTAAATTAATATCCGTTCCGTACTCTTTCCAGGCAGAAAGCCCAATTGGTCTGGAAGAACTCGAGACAAAATGCCATGACTTTAGCCTTCATCTGAGTTCTACTATTAATCTAATTAAGTCTTCAGGAAGGAAGGCTGTATGCTGGATAAGGCAAACCACACAGCCAGATATAAGAAAATAACAGGAGCATACATGTAATGTCCCTAATAAAAAAATATTTTGTAACTTTCCTATATGCAAATGCATTATTAACAATTCTTCCAATGCACCGCTATCACTAAAATGTTATCATTCTGAGCAGAAATAAGTCATAGTGGAATTCCTTGAATTATCACCCTAATCAGTAATCAAAGAGGTTGTCTGAAAAAATTATTAATCGCAGAAAAGTCTTACAATGGCTTAAAATAAATTTAAATAAAAGTTATAATCACCCGTTTCTTTTGGTGTTATTCTCTGTGGTGCTGGAACAGTTTTTTACAAACATCAGCAGAGACATTCCTTTATACAGCATGTGATCACTGCAGCAAATCATTGGTCAGGTGCCTTATCCCAGCACATTACTCTGCATGTCGCCGACATGTGCACAGTGATGTGGCACCGGACTGCTTCAGCCTAATAATGTCCTGAATGGTAGACCGATAAGGGCAGTGTTTGGCTGTAGCCATCACGTGCCATATCCAGGCACATCACCGCTGCTGTTTGTAAACAAAAAGGGCAGAGAAACCAGATCAATGCAGAGAACGGAGCTGGAGAAAAGGATGCATATAATATGTTTTTTTTATTTTATTTTAAAGGGGTTCTCCAGGAATAATGAGTTTTTAGCAAATGCCAGCAGTTTGCCTTTCTAAACAGAAGATTTGTACTTATCTGCACTCTGATCCTCCATGATTACATGCTCCACTGCAGCCATTGACTGGCTTTAGTGGCGATGGTCTACTTGTGTGTCATGTCAGAAGCCAGTCAGTGGCTGCAGCAGACTATGTGACCATACCCCTGCTGTGCCGGACGTCAACACAGCAGGGATCGGAACATGGACACATCATAGGCAGTTTGGAGGAATCGGACCAGCTGGGAGCTGGTAAGAATGCATCCTCTATTTAGAAAGTCAGGCTGATGACACTTGCTATAAAATAGTTATTCTCGGAGAACCCCTTTAAGGAATTTTAGGGCTTGTCTGAGATTTTTAATTTTCGCAGACAAATCCTTTGGCACTAGTCCTGCCCTTTCAGTGGTCTTCCTACAGAAGGTATGGTCAGAAACTGCATCACAGGGCATTCCTGTGTCACTTACTGTGTCTTCCCACCTTGGTCAGCATAGAAAGATTTAAAGGGGACCTTTCGCCTCTCCATATATGTCTATTTTATTAACTAATTGCATTCCCTAAGAAATAATTTTGAGTATCTTTTCTTATCATTGTGTGTTGCACTAGTCCTCTATTAATAGAAGTTTTAAATTGTGAACTGTGTTCTACCAACTGGGGTGTGTCCCTGCACAGTCTGAACCTGTTCAATAAGTGCTGGCAGTGTCAGACTATACAAGGACGCACCGTTAACTGGTAGTAATGATAGAGGAATGGTGCAACATACAGTGATAAGAAATGTTGGTCCAGCATTGTTACTGCATTGAGAATGCAAGTAGTTACTAAAACAGACATATCAGGACTTCAAGCTATATAAAAATGAGGTAGAGCTCAACACTGAGTAATACTCTTGAAAGAGTGTATAGAGATAGGCAGATATGTGCTTATCTGCTGTTGTGATGCATCACAACAACTATATCATCATATGATATGCCCAAACAGGTTTTCAGATCAGCAGCAAGTGTCCCACAATTCACATTGCTTGGAGTAATCAAAACACATTTCTAGATGTGCAAACAATTACATCAAGGAAAATAAAAAACAATGGCTTGTCCAATAATCACTAGATCCAATAACAAGTCTCTTTATTCAGGATAGCAATTAAAGGCCCATAGATAAAACATGTTTTGGAGAACCAGCCCCTGTCACAGATGTAGTAGGGGAGGACACCAAAAGACAACAATACGGAAGGGAAAAGACACTAGCAATAACCAAAGACAATTACCTCTCCCAACTGGTTCAGGACCCGACTAGAAGGACAGCCATACTGGACTTAGTATTAACCAATAGGCTGGACAGAACAACAGACGTGCAGGTTGGGGGACACCTGGGAAATAGTGACCACAAAGTAATAACCTTCCAATTATCATTCAAAAGAGCGTTTCTACAGGGAGGAACAAAAATACCAAACTTCAAAAAAGCTAAATTTAGCCAACTAAGAGAGGCCATAGGCCAAACTAACTGGGACAAAGTCCTCAAAAATAAAAATACAGCCACAAAATGGGATATCTTTAAAAACATCCTAAAATCTCATTGTGAGAGGTACATACCGTATGGTAATAAAAGGTTAAGGAATAAAAAGAAACCAATGTGGATAAATAGAACTGTAACGAAAGCAATAAATAACAAAAAGAAAGCATATAATTCACTGAAACAGGAGGGGAGCACGGAAGCACTGAAAAACTATAAGGAAAAAAATAGAACATGTAAAAAACAAATAAAAGCGGCCAAACTAGAGACCGAGAGATTAATTGCCAAAGAGAGTAAAACTAACCCTAAAATATTCTTCAATTATATAAATGTTAAAAAGTATAAATCTGAAGGTGTCGGCCCTTTAAAGAGTAATGAGGGGGAAGTCGCAGAGAGCGATGAGGAGAAAGCAAAGCTGTTAAATATTTTTTTCTCCAATGTATTCACTGAGGAAAATAAATTGGCAGATGACATGCAGAATGCAAAAATAAATTCCCCATTAAAAGTGTCCTGTCTGACCCAGGAAGAAGTACATCAGCGACTTAAAAAGATTAAAATAGACAAATCGCCAGGACCGGATGACATACACCCCCGTATCCTAAAGGAATTAAGTAATGTCATAGCCAGACCCTTATTTCTGATATTTGCAGACTCTATACTGACAGGGAATGTCCCACAGGATTGGCGCATGGCAAATGTGGTGCCAATATTCAAAAAGGGGCCAAAAACAGACCCTGGAAACTATAGGCCGGTAAGTTTAACATCTGTTGTGGGTAAACTGTTTGAAGGTTTTCTGAGAGATGCTATATTAGAGCATCTCAACAGAAATAAGCAAATAACGCCATATCAGCATGGCTTCGTGAGGGATCGGTCATGTCAGACTAATTTAATCAGTTTCTATGAGGAGGTAAGTTCTAGACTTGACAGCGGCGAATCAATGGATGTCGTATATCTGGACTTCTCCAAAGCATTTGACACTGTACCACATAAAAGGTTAGTATATAAAATGAGAATGCTCGGACTGGGAGAAAACATCTGTATGTGGGCAAGTAACTGGCTCAGTGATAGAAAACAGAGGGTGGTTATTAACGGTACACACTCAGATTGGGTCACTGTCACTAGTGGGGTACCTCAGGGGTCAGTATTGGGCCCTATTCTCTTCAATATATTTATTAATGATCTTGTAGAAGGCTTGCATAGTAAAGTATCAATTTTCGCAGATGACACTAAACTGTGTAAAGTAATTTACACTGATGAGGACAGTATACTACTACAGAGGGATCTGGATAGACTGGAGGCTTGGGCAGATAAGTGGCAGATGGGGTTTAACACTGATAAATGTAAAGTTATGCACATGGGAAGGAAAAATGCAAGTCAACCGTACATACTAAATGGTAAAACACTCGGTAACACTGACATGGAAAAGGATCTAGGAATTTTAATAAACAGCAAACTAAGCTGCAAAAACCAGTGTCAGGCAGCTGCTGCCAAGGCCAACAAGATAATGGGTTGCATCAGAAGGGGCATAGATTCCCGTGATAAGAACATAGTCCTACCACTTTACAAATCGCTAGTCAGACCACACATGGAGTACTGTGTACAGTTCTGGGCTCCTGTAAACAAGGCAGACATAGCAGAGCTGGAGAAGGTCCAGAGGAGGGCAACTAAAGTAATAACTGGAATGGGGCAACTACAGTACCCTGAAAGATTATCAAAATTAGAGTTATTCACTTTAGAAAAAAAGACGACTGAGGGGAGATCTAATTAATATGTATAAATATATCAAGGGTCAGTACAGAGATCTATCCCATCAGCTATTTATCCCCAGGACTGTGACTGTGACGAGGGGACATCCTCTGCGCCTGGAGGAAAGAAGGTTTGTACACAAACATAGAAAAGGATTCTTTACGGTAAGAGCAGTGAGACTCTGGAACTCTCTGCCTGAGGAGGTGGTGATGGTGAGTACAATAAAGGAATTCAAGAGGGGCCTGGACGTATTTCTGGAGCTTAATAATATTACAGGCTATAGCTACTAGAGAGGGGTCTTCCTCTGGATCAACTTGCGGGATAACAGGCCGAACTGGATGGACAAATGTCTTTTTTCGGCCTTATGTACTATGTTACTATGCTACTAGGCCTCACCACTAGGGAAGGAAAAGGGTCACCACTTATGAAACCCTGCTCCTGGCCCTAACTCCTATCCGTATGGGCACCTCTCGATGGTAGAGATGCCCATACACAGGAACCTAGAAAACCCTGGTGGCCCTCAGATGCCCTAGACTTAATGACAGGTGTAGTGGTAGTTTTGGAACCTGGTACCGTTGGATCCTGATCCTTGTGAAGTACTATTAGCTCTTTTAGATATATGGAGACTTGCAAGTGTAAGCAACCGGCACCGATGAAATAAGACTCGTGTACAGTCTGCTTTGTGTCCAAGAAATTCTGTGTCTCTTAACATTTGTTAGACCTTTTTACTGGGCTAACCCCGCCTTCCATGGCACATGGCCGCCCAGTAATATTACAGATAGGCAGGTACAATCCACCTCATGCCTTGACCAATAGGAATACATTTCAGAACTGAAAGGTACACATTTGCACACTTTCTGAGAGTGCTGGTGGGTGGAGCTCAAACATTCTCACCATCCACTACCACACCCAGGACACGTGCAAATGCTTCTAAATGATTCATCCTTTTATTTAAACAGATATGGCCCTAATCGGACAATATCTGTTTAATTCAGTACAGATATCCTACAGACCCAAAGTGAACCTCTGTTAGACATTGTTCCGAAAGGAAGGGGGGGGGGGAATCAGTCCCTGAGGAAGGTCTTTTAAAACAGGGTCGACCAAGAAAGGTGATATAGCATTCACATGGCCACCAGTCCCACCAACCAATATTTTATCATATTGTGGCCCCCATGGTTAAATGAGACCGGCATCAGTGTGCTATACCCCACCGTTGCTGATGAGGATCCGCTAAGAACATTGCTCTCAGAGCCAGCAGCCATTAGATCCCCCTCAAACCAACGGTGGCAGCTTTCACATTGGGGGGCAGGAACCCGAGTGCTGATCTATAGAATTTCCCGTGTAACGTCGTGACCCGATAACGCTCCTTTATAACCGTTCCGGTCAGAACTTACACAGGGAGGCATATACAAAATAAACCTACATTCCTAACCTAAAGAGAAAGTCCACTATAGTCATCCTATGCTAATAAAAATTTCCACAACACAGGGCAGAGACAACCCGCTCCTTCCCTGATGAAGGAACCAGTGTCTCACTGAGGCCTAGTAAACAGGGGGGGGAATACAAAACACAACAAGCAGAACACTTAACTTCTAAGGATGATGAATGATCAGGACTTTAACTAGAACCACACTCCAGCTCTTCCAACACCAAATGAAGCTATCCAGAGCAAGGAGTGATGGGTGAAGCCAAACTAAATAGGGGGAGGTAAAGGTCACATGATCCACACCTGAACAGGAGGTGTGGACATACAAGCAACACACAGACAAAGTGAAACCAAAATATGCTGTCAGATCACTCATGAGCAGATAAACTTTCAGACCTTCTCAAACCTGTCACCGGTGTGACAGTACCCCCCCTTCTACGGGTGTCCTCCAGGCACCCAGGATCAAATTTATCAGGATGAGCTCTGTGGAATGCTTTCACCAGACTACTAGCATTAACATTGGTCGCTGCAACCCACATTTTACATATACCCATGTTGGGTGAGATAAATATCTTGGTCAAATGCCAACTTTGTATAAAAGAAATTGGAAAAGTTGTCTTTTGCCAAGATATTTCTCTCACCCAGCATGGGTATATGTAAAATGACACCCCAAAACACATTCCCCAAATTCTCCTGAGTACGGCGATACCAGATGTGTGACACTTTTTTGCAGCCAAGGTGGGCAAAGGGACCCACATTCCAAAGTGCACCTTTCGGATTTCACCGGTCATTTTTTACAGATTTTGATTGCAAACTACTTCTCACACATATGGGCCCCTAAATTGCCAGGGCAGTATAACTACGCCACAAGTGACCCCATTTTGGAAAGAAGACACCCCAAGGTATTTTGTGATGGGCATAGTGAGTTCATGGAAGTTTTTATTTTTTGTCACAAGTTAGTGGAATATCAGACTTTGTAAAAAAAAAAAAAAAAAATCATAATTTTCCGCTAACTTGTGACAAAAAATAAAAGGTTCTATGAACTCACTTTGCCCATCAGCGAATACCTTAGGGTGTCTACTTTCCGAAATGGGGTCATTTGTGGGGGTTTTCTACTGTCTGGGCATTGTAGAACTTCAGGAAACATGACAGGTGCTCAGAAAGTCAGAGCTGCTTCAAAAAGCGGAAATTCAACATTTTTGTACCATAGTTTGTAAACGCTATAACTTTTACCCAAACCATTTTTTTTTTTTGCCCAAACATTTTTTTCTTATCAAAGACATGTAGAACAATACATTTTGCGAAAAATGTATATATGGATGTCGTTTTTTTTGCAAAATTTTACAACTGAAAGTGAAATGCGCCTGCGCCGGGTGTAGATGTGACGTCATCGGCGCAGGCGCACTGAGGCTGGAGCGGCCGAGAGAGTGGCCGGCTCTCAGTGCGCCTGCGCCAATTAAAGACAGGTACGGCGCAGGCGCGAGATTTGGAATTCAAACAGGGCCAGCAGACCCCCCTCACAATGAGGAGGGGGTCATTAGGATCGGAGGATGCGGCTGCTACCAGCAAGTAGCCGTCCTACTTGCTGGTAGCAAGGTAATTTACATATTATAAAAATAGCTTTTTATCAAATTCTACTGAACCAAAATGATTATTTAGCTTATGTATGCAGAGCTCGCAGTATAGGGATTATTATTAAACAAAACAAAAAAAAACGGTTTAGTGGGCTGACAGGAGCCTTTTAAGTTTAATGTTTCTTGTAGACAGCCACACACAATCACCCACTCTCAGGTCCGGACCACTCATACGTCTCCTGTCAGACACACGCTTATACCTGTTGCCCATCTTTTCCAAGTTATTTTGGATTTTCCGCCAAATAGAAGACAAAGAAGAGAAAAATCGTTCCTCCTCAGGAATGCCGGAATTATGAGCACCAGAAAATGTACCAAACTGTGAATGGAACCCATATGCCCCAAAAAACTGCGACTTATCAGTTGATTCCTGTTGTTGAGGAAGGGTTGAGACGTATGCATATATATCCATGCATGCCTGCAAACATGTGCGGGCATGTATGGTATATATGTGCATACATTAACCACAGCATCATGGGACGATGTGCGCAGATGTGCCCAGCATCTGCGCACGTCTGCCCATGGTGATCCCCAGGGGCTCATGATGGCCCCTGTGGGAAATATGTGCCTCCTTTAGACCGTGCCCCTTATAATATATATATGGCTGTGGCCCCTTATAACATGTTGGTAAGGCTGATTAGTCAGCCTGCATTTGTGGGAGGGGCGGAGGCTCTTCATATACGGACCACACCCTCATTCTCAGGTGTGTGTTTTCAGGTGCCATTAGCACACTAGCTTCTCTGGTGGTAGGATTCTTTCTTTGCAGCATGGAGCTTGTTATTTTGCTCTCTGCTACCGTAGCTCGCACGCGCCATATTACGTAAGTAGGTTGGGCCGGGGCCGTCTCTCCAGGCCGGTCGGATCCGACTATGCTAGCGAACGGGAGGCTTCGCCTCAGAATCTGCTACCTCAGGTTTGCTCGTTTGGGCCTAAATACTTCCATTTGCTTTTCATTTGTTTGTTGGTAATAAGAGTTGGTTCCTATAAATCTTACAAGTTTCACTTTGCTTCGTTCGTTTCGTATGAAAAGTTTCGTTACAGCAATCGGGCTGATGTAAGAGTTACCCGGGCTGCACCTGACGTCATGTTTGGAGATCGGACGCAGCGTTTATTGTTTAGGCCTTTTGTTGTAGCTGTTCCTTGCCATGTGTCTCCCCCCTTTTCCCCCGCTACCACCATCTTTAAACTTAATGTATTTCACTTTCGTAAGCCGTGTACCGGGGTGGGCTCCCCAGGATACAGCAAAGTCACAGACAAGGAAAGCGACACTGACACCAGCTTTATATGCAAGAATATAAACTTTACTTTGGAAACAGTATTAACACAAGTACAAACAGTATAAGTCATACCCCAGGCCCACAGTCACCGTCCCTGTCCGAGGGACAGGCCTAGCCCATTGGCGTACACAGCAGAGCCTACAAGTCGTACTGTGCCGCTATAGAAGACACACCTAACCGGTGGCAGACGCAGCAGAGCCTGCAAGTCAATTACTGCGCTGCAGTTCAGTACAGTAAGGCCTAACAAAGCTATACCCTATCTAACTATCTAATACAAGGCCTAGGCTAGTCTCTGTTACTTTAGGCGCCAAACAGTGAAGTATAATTGGTAATCGGGTGCACTCACCTGCGTCCGTTCTGGGCCCTAGAATGCTGCTTACCCGGGATGGCCACCAAGCTCTCAGCAACCATGCGGCCTTGCTTGATGCTAAGGTTTTCTGTCCATACACTGGAACTCGTCTTCCTGGGACAACCTCTCTTTCAAAGTGCTAGATCCAGACAGGGGACAGCAGATACTTTCCTTCCTTTGAGTATCCATTTACTGCCGGGCATCCACAAGCCAGGATGGAATCGGATTCAGCCCCTCACAGCACAATCCTTCCACCATGTCAGATCATTACTTCCTGGTTCACCCAGAAGCATGCTAACTGTGCTGCAAAACAGCGGCCTCTAGTGCCCGGAATGCCAAATTACAGCTCCAATACAATTTAAACATAAATACACGGGCAGAGCTTATCCACAATGTCACACTTTCATGCTCCGCTGTTATCCTGAGCGGCATTTACACTTTCGGCTTTTATTTAATGTCTTATGCTGCATTGGCACGTCTTCACTGTACTGCACTTTTCTACTCTTGGTTCGTATTCACTCAGATTGGTCTCACATTCAAGCTGCGTTCACCTGTTGGCTGTTACATCTCATTCCGTCCCCAGCCGACAGCCGGATCCGTATTACATGCCTGTTATTACATGTTGTATACTCGGCTTACAGCCATAGCTGCTACTGTTACTCCGTTTTCATGCTCTGGACGCACCACCCTGGTGTTTCCACCTTGCTCCACTCACAACCAAAGCTGTGTTTATACCAATTTTCATGCTCTGCTTATACCCAAAGTTGTGTTAACACTTCTACTGCTACACCAGGCTGTATACCCCACTCACCAAAGCCGCTTTCCATGTCTGCGGTCACATCAAGTTAATATTCCGTTCACATCCAAAGCTGCGTCCGCATGTCTGCTTTTCACATCTTGTCCTATACTCCTTTCACTACTAGAGCTGCGTCCACATGTCTGCTTTCGCATCACGTCAATACTCTGCTCACTTTCAGGTTGCATTTATACGTCTGCTTTATACCATGCTTTTCATGCGCTACCCATACTCAGAGCTGCGCCTATACCATGTTTTTAGGTACCACTCACATCCAAAGCTGCATTCACCCATTTGTTGTTACATCATGTGTTGTACTCTGCTCCCACTCAAAGCTGCATTCTCCTGTTCATTGCTACGTCGTGGTTTTGCTCAATCTCACCCGGGCAGTCTGCACCCACCGCTCTGGTACCTCTCTCCTGACAAACATAACTGCGTTCTTTTCAGGCTTACGTTCCCTTCCTCGGTGGTCTTTCACATTCCATAGGCCTAGTTTCTGTTTAATCCTGGTTCATATTCACTCAGATTGGTCTCCTGCCCCAGTTCACCACACAGCTCCTCAGCGGAGGTCAGTGGGCCAGTAGGAGTAAGTTTCCTGCTATGTTTTCACAAGCTGTTCATTTGTTTGTCACGATAAGAGACTTCTCTTAGCGAACTTGCAATGCCCCAGACATTTCATGTTTACGTTTATGGTTCGCGGTGGTTAGTGTTTTATGTATGCACGTGCTTCAGATTACTAATGTCTATTTTTAACGCCTGTTGGCAGTCATGTTCCTTAGGCCACCTTCTAGCCAATCCAATCATTCAAGTCACTTCATATGCCATCAGGTCCGGCTTACGTTTTAATTACTTATCGTCACCGCAACGTCATCCCTCTGGCTTCGGGGGCCCTATGACTGATCCAGCCTCATGGCTCTGGGGGCCCCATGACCGTTTTGTCATGTTTTGTTTGTTAAGGGTACGACATGGTTGTAGGCTGGTTAGTGTCCCAGGTTTCTGTTGGAGGGGGTCATGGTTATGTGAGTCCATGTCTTTGTCTTTCTAGGTTATCGAGTCCCGGTTGCTTACTAAACCCGTTGGGTTAAGCCCCAATCTTTTCCCCAGCCGTCCTTAATTCTAAGGTTCGCATCCCGGCGGCTGCCTGGCCCCATGGGCCCCTGGTGGTTGCTTCAGCCCCATGGCTTCAGGGGTCTGACCAATGGGTGTCTGTCCACCTGTGCAGCTATGCTTTTGAATGACTCATATCTTTACCTGCTTGCCAGCTTATGTTATTAATTTTAGTTAATGTCCGTTATTATCTCCATTTTCTGTCAGGTTTCCCTTCGTCTTTTCAGGTCATGCAGTTGAACTATCGGGGTCACCTTCCACGTCGGTCAAGTCTCGTTCCTAACGATATTTCGCCTTGCATGTTATTCAGGCCACGTAGTTTATCTTGGGTATCGCCTGCCAAATCGGTTAATTCGCGTGCACCTTATTCATGTCACTTTTCATAGTCATAATTCTTTAAAAAAAAAAAAAAAAAAAAAACTCGGCCCCATGGCTTCGGGGGCCCGACGACTGCTTCGGCCCCATGGCTTCGGGGGCCCGACGACTGCTTCGGCCCCATGGCTTCGGGGGCCCGACGACTGCTTCGGCCCCATGGCTTCGGGGGCCCGACGACTGCTTCGGCCCCATGGCTTCGGGGGCCCGACGACTGCTTCGGCCCCATGGCTTCGGGGGCCCGACGACTGCTTCGGCCCCATGGCTTCGGGGGCCCGACGACTGCTTCGGCCCCATGGCTTCGGGGGCCCGACGACTGTTTTCAAACCTGCTGGGCTGATTGCCTGGTTGGTTGTCCATCTGTGCATCTAGGCTGATTTGGCCCCTATGTATCGTACACATACCTGCTTCCCTAATTTCCTAATAATCCATGTTGATCGCTCCATGTTGATCCATGGCTTCGGGGGCCCGACGACCTGCTTCGGCCCCATGGCTTCGGGGGCCCGACGACCTGCTTCGGCCCCATGGCTTCGGGGGCCCGACGACCTGCTTCGGCCCCATGGCTTCGGGGGCCCGACGACCTGCTTCGGCCCCATGGCTTCGGGGGCCCGACGACCATGCTTCGGCCCCATGGCTTCGGGGGCCCGACGACCTGCTTCGGCCCCATGGCTTCGGGGGCCCGACGACCTGCTTCGGCCCCATGGCTTCGGGGGCCCGACGACCTGCTTCAGCCCCATGGCTTCGGGGGCCCGACGACCTGCTTCGGCCCCATGGCTTCGGGGGCCCGACGACCTGCTTCGGCCCCATGGCTTCGGGGGCCCGACGACTGTTTTCGGTCCTGCTGGGCTGATTGCCTGGTTTGTTATCCATCTGTGCATCTTGGCTGGCCCCTAAGTATCGCCTACATACCTGCTTCCCTAATTTCCTAATAATCCATGTTGATCCATGGCTTCGGGGGCCCGACGACTGCTTCGGCCCCATGGCTTCGGGGGCCCGACGACTGCTTCGGCCCCATGGCTTCGGGGGCCCGACGACTGCTTCGGCCCCATGGCTTCGGGGGCCCGACGACTGCTTCGGCCCCATGGCTTCGGGGGCCCGACGACTGCTTCGGCCCCATGGCTTCGGGGGCCCGACGACTGCTTCGGCCCCATGGCTTCGGGGGCCCGACGACTGCTTCGGCCCCATGGCTTCGGGGGCCCGACGACTGCTTCGGCCCCATGGCTTCGGGGGCCCGACGACTGCTTCGGCCCCATGGCTTCGGGGGCCCGACGACTGTTTTCAAACCTGCTGGGCTGATTGCTTGGTTGGTTGTCCATCTGTGCATCTAGGCCGATTTGGCCCCTATGTATCTCATACATACCTGCTTCCCTAATTTCCTAATAATCCATGTTGATCGCTCATTTTATGTTTTGACCGCAAAACTGGTCCGGTTCGCCCTACAGCATTATTGTCATGTCTTACGCAGATATTTCATCTTTCTTTAATTGTTCATGCTTTCGTTCAGGTCCTGCCAGAGGAAGAACAAGTAGGGCAATTTGCTCTAGCATTTCAGTCTCTGATCGTAGTCGATCATATCTTGTCAACCAGGTCCCCGCGCAAAGTCTTTGCCTTTTTACCACGACCAGGAATTCATTTTCGCCAGTAGCTTCATTGCATTGCATTCCCTCACTCATGGGAGGGCATAGACAGAATCTTGTATATTATGGCTTCATAGCTTCTTGCCCCACTAACCTCCGACTCCCTACAACCACGTTGAAATCGGATTTTGGACAAGGTCCATCATTTTCTCACGGTAGAAGATTCAGATAGTAGGTCGGTCTTCACGTCGACTCTCAAGCATAAAAACAATTCTCAGGGGCGCACAGTAGAACAAAGCGCGGATAGCTGTTGTCTGGGTAACTATTCAAGGATTCTCTTCCTATCTACCTGGTTCTTTTTGGCCCTCATTCCTGCATAGTCTAGGCAATTAGGCTTTGGTCCCACGATCTCCTGACGCTAGGGCATTGCCAGTACTCGCACTAGAACCAAACTTTACAAGTTTCAGTTGGTTTATGATCCATTTCACAACGTATTCTCAGTCCTCCATTCCGGTTTGGTGCGGTATCCGCAATATTGAGCATCATGCCTCTGGCCTTGTCATCCACAAGATGGGTTGTAGGTTTCCTACTGGTCTTGCCTCACATACCCCGAATTTTCGCTCTAGATCCCGGATGCCTTGCAGTTGGCTTGGGGATTAGTTTGTACATGCCATTCAAATTCTTTTTCTACCCTACTTGGCTTGGTTTTTGCCCACTTATAGGCCTACCCACGATCATGGCTTAGGGCACACAACAAGCCATTTAGTCAGGTCAGCTAAGACACGCCTAGCTGGGTTAGGTTGTTCCCGTTGTTTTCTCCCTAGGGTTCTTCGGATACCTCTTGGCCGTAGCCATGACCACAAGTTGGTAAGGCTGATTAGTCAGCCTGCATTTGTGGGAGGGGCGGAGGCTCTTCATATACGGACCACACCCTCATTCTCAGGTGTGTGTTTTCAGGTGCCCCACCCTCCCTCCCTTATCTTCTCATTTCCACAGGGTATGCCCACTTATAGGCCTACCCACGATCATGGCTTAGGGCACACAACAAGCCATTTAGTCAGGTCAGCTAAGACACGCCTAGCTGGGTTAGGTTGTTCCCGTTGTTTTCTCCCTAGGGTTCTTCGGATACCTCTTGGCCGTAGCCATGACCACAAATATATATATATATATATATATATATCTATAATCCCCCTTAGAATGCCCCATGTATGCCCCAGGTTTATAATGAGTATATATATGTATATAGATGCGCCCCAAGTATCTATATACATATATACACACATATATATATATATATATATATACTTAAATTTCCCCCCATAGGTACGGCGTTCAGCCAGTTTCTGCAGGGGGGTGGATATGTCTCCAGGTGGCTGGTGACTTCAAAGGCTAAGGGATCAATTGATTTGAGGCACTTTGTTGAGTTTATCAGCCTATTTACTATGCTCGGCCCCACCTTGTGTTTGTGACATGGCTGGGCGTGTGGTGCTGCTAGCCTCAGAGGGCCAACTAGCATGCATACGTCACAGTCACACTATGATGTCATATCCCTGAGGAGGGGGAGGTGGGCTGTTTCTGAGGCTGATATAGGAGCCTGAAACCAGGAACAGGGGTCTCTTGGAAACCGGAACTACGATGAGACACACATGGGAGAGAGCAGCTACATGATGAGCACCTGGAAAGGCCTCTGGAAGGATTAAGTATCAACCCTATAACCCCTGATCTACCCCCTTATTATCCCCTATCCCACCAACGATATTGTTTATATTGTAGTGTGCTGCTATAAATATATATATCTATTCTATTGATATAGATATATATATATATATATATATATATATATATCTATATAATTTGAAGAAAGTGAGGAAGCAGCACACTGTATAAGCAGGGGGTGCACGTCCGGCCAGTGTGGACCAGCACCTTGGTCCAATGTACTAGAAGTGAAAAATAGCCAGCAGCACTCCAAATCAATTCAAAAGTTGATGATTTATTGGACCCAAAATCAGGCGACGTTTCAACAGCTTGTTGCTGTCTTTATCAAGCACAGTGCACACGTGTTACAGACACACTTTAAATAAGGGCATCAATCGAAAATAGATTAACATCAATTGAACATAATACAGTGAATATACAGTGAACGAACAATACATGTGATCATAAAAAATACATATAACAAATTGGCCTCATTTGGCCAAAATAACACATCAAACTAAAACTACATTAATTCCACATATCGTAATTTATATGGAATATAACATAATAAGTGTCAGTGATTACCCTAATAAGGTGAATTAAAAACTCACTGTCAGGTGGGCAGCTGCATGGTTGGCGTTAAACATGCTCCATTGGCGTCCCCATGCATGATTTGCGCATGCGCGGAAATACTATACGTAATTAGCGCATGCGCGAAAATCTCGTAATTAGCGCATGCGCGAAAATACACGTAATTAGCGCATGCGCGAATATATCAAATCTCGCGATTCCTCCGTTTTCGAGCGGCTGGCTAACGCCCACAACTAAGATGGACGAAACTGGATCAAATGCATTGTGCGCATGTCAGAGCAGTAATGGGTGCCACCCAACACATATCACATGATCAAAGTGATCTCAATAGAGCTGCTAGTCCATGGAACCCGATATTATAAATGAATGGGTCCTAGGGCAATGCCGCACGGCCACCCACATGTCAAAGCACGTATGGTAGTCGGGCACAGTGCCCCAAAGATCCAAAATCTAAATGATAAAAAATTGTTTTACATGGTTTGTATATGAATGTCACATATTAATTGACAATTCATAATAATGAGATGTCGGCGTGAACAATGGGAAAACAACCCTACATTGCAGGGGGATCCCCACGGAACGCCACTGTTCTCTCAAAAAGTAACAACATTGATACCCATAAATGAATATAAGCATTCAATACAAGGAAAAAAGGTGAAGAACAACCATAATAATGCAGGTACCATGGTCAAACGGATCAAATTTTTCTATATGAACGGTAAACGGGGGCATCCAGAACAATGTACAACAAATTCCGCACAAATAATAAAGCACTGAACCAGGCATATATTGGTTGAATAGAGTAAATAGATATTGGGGAGCCAACTGGAACCAGGATGAACGTCACATCATGTAGTGCCTCCGCCAAGGCAGTGAGATCAAAATGAATCTAAAAACAAAAAGAGAAAATTTTAGCAATTCTCATAAAAAATTATACTTGATTCAAGATAATCATTCAAATGCAGAAACACACGTGCATTTGACCTACAGAAAGGAATACGGATCCTGCAGAGTAGAGAAGGCATAAGATATGGGCAGTGCCAGGGCCAAACTACACTAATCCACCCTAAAGTCCACGTTTAACCCATTAGGTTTTAACGTCTTTAGCGTATATATCCAGTATAACTCACGTTTTTTAAGGATAGCCTGTCTATCTCCACCACGCCTCCCCAATTCTACCTGTTCCAAAACACGAAATCTCAAATCACTCTGTGTGTGCCCTGCCTCTTTAAAATGTTTGGACACTGGTAAATCCATCTTTTCTTTCCTGATGGAGTAGCGATGTTGATTCAATCGTGTCTTTACATCCCACGTGGTCTCACCAACATACCACTTCCCACACGGGCAGGTAAGTTGGTAGACCACGTAGGATGAGTCACAGGTCAAGAATTGAGTGATTTTCATCATCCCACCAGTGGCCGGATTTAAAAATGTATCTCCTTTGATCATAAGTTTGCAATTTATACAATGATAGCAAGGGTAGCAGCCAGTACGAGTAGAACCACACATTGTCCTCACATTGATCCTGGCACTGCCCACATCCGCCTTCACCAGTCTATCACCCACATTCCGTCCTCTCCGATAGGAGAAAAGAGGGGGTGATTTAAATTCCGCAATTTCGGGAAAACTATTCCCTATCAATCTCCAATGTCTCCGAATGACACCCGCAATTTGCGGGCTGTCAGTCGAGAAATGGGAGATGAAGGGAATGCGAGGACTTTGGGCCTCTTTCTGAACGGTAGTATCAGTGGGTTGATTCCCCAATCTATCAATGGTGTTTCTGATCAGCTTTTTCGGATATCCACGTATGGCAAATTTCTGACTCATTTCTTGGAATCTAGTATGTCTCACTTGTCTGTCCTTGACTATGCGATGTACTCGCAAGAACTGGCTGTAGGGTAGAGATCGGATCATGGAACGAGGATGGTGGCTGTCATATCGCATGCGCTAATTACGTGTATTTTCGCGCATGCGCTAATTACGAGATTTTCGCGCATGCGCTAATTACGTATAGTATTTTCGCGCATGCGCAAATCATGCATGGGGACGCCAATGGAGCATGTTTAACGCCAACCATGCAGCTGCCCACCTGACAGTGAGTTTTTAATTCACCTTATTAGGGTAATCACTGACACTTATTATGTTATATTCCATATAAATCACGATATGTGGAATTAATGTAGTTTTAGTTTTATGTATTATTTTGGCCAAATGAGGCCAATTTGTTATATGTATTTTTTATGATCACATGTATTGTTCGTTCACTGTATATTCACTGTATTATGTTCAATTGATGTTAATCTATTTTCGATTGATGCCCTTATTTAAAGTGTGTCTGTAACACATGTGCACTGTGCTTGATAAAGACAGCAACAAGCTGTTGAAACGTCGCCTGATTTTGGGTCCAATAAATCATCAACTTTTGAATTGATTTGGAGTGCTGCTGGCTATTTTTCACTTCTATATATATATATATATATATATATATATATATATATATATATATATAATTCTAAGCAAATATTAGAAATAAATTAACCTCTGCATTGCCCTGTCCCTGCAGAGTTCTGACCATTATCCCCTCCCTGGTTAACCCTTGCAATTAGACCCCATCTGGTTTACCCACCCTTGATTAACCTCAGCACTCACTTGCAAGTAACCCTTGCAGTGCTGAATCTATAGTGTCTGTGGCCTGCACTCGCCTCTGCAGCGCCACTGTTAACCCTTATTGTACTCCATAGGGACAGAAAGTAGTCAGGGGGGTGGGTTGTTATATACTTGTATGTGTGAACTGAATAGTTAGTTTATGGTGGAATTTGGGAACGTGTAGTGTAGTTTAGGATTGTATATGTGTAGTGCTGTTTATTGTCAGTGTATTGCGTGCGTAGTGTATTGTAAGTAATAAATACAGTGTTACTTGTAACTATCTGTGTAACGTGTAGTTATTGGCGATAGTTCAGTAAGGCGCATGCAGCTAGTATAGTGATTAGTGTGAAGTATAGCGAAAGTATTGTGTTATTGTTATAGAAAGGTATAAATAGGTGGAGTCATCAATAGACGGCTCCTCCTATTTAGGAATATTAATTATCGATAGTCGCATAATATTGGTGATTAATATTCCCCCTTTACACCTGTCTACGGTTATTTATAACAAACTCAGCTAACGACAAAAATGAAGACCACTCTTCCTGATTCTCTGAAACAAAAACATCTCAAGAAATTCTCTAGATTCTGATTAGTGTGCTCCGTCTGTCCGTTCGACTGAGGATGAAAAGCCGAAGAGAAGGACAATTACACCCAGATGAGTACAGAACGCTCTCCAGAATCTGGAAACAAACTAAGTCCCTCTATCAGACACCACATTAGAGGGAATGCCATGTCGTTTCACGATGTTGTCGACAAACACCTGCGCAAGAGTTTTAGCATTGGGTAGACTAGGTAATGCAATAAAATGTGCCATTTTACTAAAACGATCGACAACCACCAGAATCACTGTCTTTCCTGATGAATTCGGCAAATCCGTGATAAAATCCATGGACAAATGGGTCTAAGGTCTGGACGAATGGAAGCAGAGATCCGGAAGGCCGAGTATGTGTCACCTTAGCACGTGCACAGGTACCACAGGCTGACACATAGTCCTCAATACACTTACGCAACCCCGGCCAAAATAATCTGCGAGAGATGAGATCGATAGTCGATCTGCTCCCAGGGTGCCCAGCGAGCACCGTACAGTGATGTTCCGGGGGGAGCAAACAATAACAAACAATTTCCCCTGAGGACAAGAGTCCGGAGCATCCTCCTGTGCCTCCAACACCCTGGCTTTGAGATCAGGATAAAGAGCAGAAATAACTACCCCTTCAGATAAAATGGGACTAGGGTCATTAGACTCACCCCCCCAGGAAAGCTACGTGACAAAGCATTCACCTTGACGTTCTTAACCCCAGGGCGGTAAGTGACGATGAAGTTAAATCTGGTGAAAAACAATGACCATCTGGCCTGCCTTGGGTTCAGTCGCTTAGCTGACTCCAAGTGGGCCAGATTCTTGTGATCCGTAATTACCTGTAATAGGATGAATTGCTCCTTCCAATCAATGCCGCCATTCCTCGAACGCCAACTTAATAGCCAGCAATTCCCTATTACCCACATCATAATTCCTTTCAGCAGTCAAAAGTTTTTTAGAGAAAAATGCACATGCGCGCCATTTACTGGGTGAAGGACCCTGCAAAAAGATTGCTCCTACCCCAACCTCTGACGCATCAACCTCAACAATAAATGGCTCAGACACGTCCGGTTGCACCAGAATAGGGACCGAAGCAAAACATTCTTTCACAGCAGAAAAGGCCTGTAATGCCGCATCAGACCAGACAGAAATATCCGCACCCTTCCTAGTCATGTCTGTTAAAGGTTTAACCACCGATGAATAGTTCAAGATAAATTTACGGTAGTAGTTGGTAAACCCCAAAAACCACATAAGCGCTTTCAGATTTTCGGGTCGATGATATATATTTATTGTACCGATGGCTTGATATATTGGAAGTATATGTATTCATGTATTTGGTAACGTTGTCTTTCCGATATGATGTCTGGATGCACCTATATGAATTGATTTATATCTTAATTTTCACTTTTTGTTTAAGTATCACTTATGTTTGTTAATGTGACATGACCACATAAATACCCACAACTGCATTTGATGTATTGCTTGAAAATGGTCCCAGCAAGCGGACCGAAACGTCGCTGCTTGGGTGAATAAAGGATCCCACATTTTTCACCTTACGGACGTGCTGCGGTGTATTTATTCTCCTGGCTATTATTGACACTGTGGTATAGTGTCAATACCGCTGGCACCCCACATCTGCCATAAGGAGTGCTGCCCTGAACTTTCATCTATACAGTTTACCACAGGAGCTGGCACCCATTGATGACTAAAGCATTTCTGGTCGAACCACGCTGTAAAGCAAGATGGATCCGCAAGATGGATCCGCTGTTACATCAGCTTTCACCCTCTATTTTCTCATACACCGAGGCTGACAAGGACAGGATTGTGCAATCATGTGGAGGCAATGTGGATTTTTAATTCACTTCTTTTTCACACACAGGACCTATGGATGGAAGGGCCTAGCTCAGCAGGAGACCAGATGCTCAGGATACGTGCGGTTTATCCCGAACTCAATTATATTTATTTCTATATTCACATTGATGCGTTACTGTATGCGTTTTTTTCCTCCACTAATTATAGCTAACACTGGATGTATTTAGTTGTCTAGGGGTTAATATAGGAATTGTTAGGGCAACGGCGGCCGCTGTTCCCCTACCTCCTGTTTGCACATTCCGGAAGATGGTGCATCGTATGATAGCACATCCTCTGGTTGTGCACCCCTGACAAACTATCCTGTACTATGTTATGCTATACACATTGCCCTTTATACTTGCTGAAGCGCTTCATTCATTCATTTACATTGTCTATGACGTGAGGATCACGTGATGCACGAAGGTGAACACGTGATCGCTCCTTCAGTGACGTCACGGACATGCGCAATGTGTAGTTCCGGGACGCCGTATCCACGAGACGCATCACCATGAAATGTTGTATCCACCTGAGCTCGCCTGATTCCATGCCTGGCTCCTTTATGATTTGTCCACACAGGTGACAATTATACACTGTAAATTATCACTTGATCTTAATAATGATATATTTATTGTACCGATGGCTTGATATATTGGAAGTATATGTATTCATGTATTTGGTAACGTTGTCTTTCCGATATGATGTCTGGATGCACCTATATGAATTGATTTATATCTTAATTTTCACTTTTTGTTTAAGTATCACTTATGTTTGTTAATGTGACATGACCACATAAATACCCACAACTGCATTTGATGTATTGCTTGAAAATGGTCCCAGCAAGCGGACCGAAACGTCGCTGCTTGGGTGAATAAAGGATCCCACATTTTTCACCTTACGGACGTGCTGCGGTGTATTTATTCTCCTGGCTATTATTGACACTGTGGTATAGTGTCAATACCGCTGGCACCCCACATCTGCCATAAGGAGTGCTGCCCTGAACTTTCATCTATACAGTTTACCACAGGAGCTGGCACCCATTGATGACTAAAGCATTTCTGGTCGAACCACGCTGTAAAGCAAGATGGATCCGCTGTTACATCAGCTTTCACCCTCTATTTTCTCATACACCGAGGCTGACAAGGACAGGATTGTGCAATCATGTGGAGGCAATGTGGATTTCCTCTCGGTTCCCTCAATATTGGATATAAAAAAGAGGTATGAACGTGATGCCAAAAAATGTATAACATTGGAGTTATACTCTACAACTCTGGCAGAATATGTGAAAACTAACCGCATACCCAGAGGGATGCGCACACAGCCTAGATCATCTATGCACTCACATGATTTGGAATTTCGCGCTAAATATGAGCACATCTCCAACAAATATGCATTGGACTTGATGCTACTCAATATTGAATTTATGCGCAAAGATTTGCTTTCCACATTAAATAGCAAAATGGAAGAGGAAACCACATTGAAAGCCATTTTGTCCACACAGGACTTTGATTATTACATTAAAAATCTAGAGCCTCATCTAAATAAATTAAGAAATGAGATTCAAGAAACTAAAAGAACAAAGTGGCAACGCGACACATTGGATTATTCCACGGGACACGTATACAACTGGACCGACGGTAACCGATTTAATCCCAATCAAGGCGCCAGAAGACCCAAGAAGAAGGATGAGTCCAATACTGGTAATGCTGCTACTTTTTTAGGACCTCCAACAGTCAACACAAGAAAGCCACAAGAAGGGGCGGTCGGAACAGACACCGATACCGTAAAAACAAGGAGCCAGAAATCCCTGCGAAAAACCAATGCCTGACTGAACGGACGGTGGTAAATATATTCTCACATATTCTGACACCAGCACAATTACAACTGTTGGAGAAGGGCTTAAGTTTTTGTCCCGCTGGTGCCATCAACTGGTTTGAGTTGGAGGCGGACTTATTATACTTTTTCAGGTTGATAAAACTTAAAATTCATTTTAAGGATGTACAAAGTTCGGTTCCCACACCTATGCATGAATTGCGGTTATCAGATTGGGGGTTAAAATTGAAAAAGGATTTTTCCCCCAAAATATCTTCTAAAGCTTTTGATGTCTTTTCGGATGCAGTATTACGAGATATACAGGAGCTCAAACAATCAGGGCTCTGTGACCGTATCCAGCATCCGAATATGACTAAACTAGAAATGCAGGCATTGAACCAGCTAGTCCATGACCACTCTCTCACCATCAAATCAGCTGATAAAGGTGGTGCGGTAGTGGTCATGGATACTTCTATGTACATGGCAGAAGCGACTCGTCAGTTGTCTGATCCTGCTGTATATATCAAACTCCAAAGGGACCCCAAATTTGATATTCAACGTGAATTAAAGCTATTAATTAATACATATACACAAATAGGTTTGATAGATGAACAACTCAATGAGTTCTTACTGATAGATTTTCCGGTTACTCCCCTATTTTATTTGTTACCCAAGATCCACAAAAATTTACAGTGCCCACCCGGTAGACCCATTGTTTCCAGTCGTGGTTCTCTTCTAAGTAATGCATCCATTTTCTTAGATAAAATTCTTCAGGAGTATGTGATTCAATCTAAGTCTTATATTAAAGACACTACGGACTTTCTTGGAAGGTTGGCAGACGTGACGATGCCGGAGGACGCCATTTTGGCCTCCTTCGACATCGTCAGTCTGTATACCTCTATACAGCATGATATCGGTTTAACAGTTGTAGAATCAGCCTTGGCGGGTTCTAGTTACTCTACTGAAGCTCAAACCTTTTTTCTAGCTTTACTCAAATTAATTTTGTATAATAATTATTTCCTTTTCGGGGATGACTATTATATGCAAATTAGGGGGACGGCCATGGGGACGAATGTGGCCCCCACGTACGCCAACATGATCGGCTCCTATTTGGAGGAACGATACGTCTATGTGTCCCACCACTTCAGCCAAGTGCTGAGGTGGTGGCGATACATAGATGATATTTTTGTCATTTGGACGGGCACGATTGCCGATATACATTTGTTTCACACATATCTGAACAGTTTGATCCCAGATAAACAATTCACTTTGGAATTTTCACCGAGTGAGTTGCATTTTCTGGATGTTAACGTTAAGCACATTGGCACACAGTTGCAAACTGAGGTCTATACAAAACCCACTGACCGCAACACCGTCCTGAGGTATGACAGTGCTCATCCCCGGACGATGGTGCGGTCACTGCCGTATAGCCAGTTTACTAGAGTTAAGAGGATAGTCAGTGACACATCTACACTTGATAATACTCTAAAAAGGATGACACAATCTTTTAAACAGAGATGCTATCCAGCATCCGTTTTACAACAACAACGGAACCGCATCAGTGAGAGAAGTGATTTATTTCAGGGCACTAAGAGGGACCAATTGCAAAGAATACCCTTCGTATCAACCTTTTGTGAAGTTAGTAACCAAGTAGGTAAAATTATCAACAAACATTGGCCGATTTTAGGCACTGAATACAAGAATACTCCTGAACTTTGCAACAGACCTATATTGTCGTACAAAAGAGCTAGTAATCTTAAAGATAAACTGGTTAAGAACGACATAGGCACACAAAAGGGTACACATCAGTCATTTCTAGCTCCAAAAAAGTGTGGCAGTTACCCGTGCCTTCACTGTGTAAATTGCAAGTACATGGTGAAGGGGCGTGACTTTATCCATCCAAAAACTGGGATCGCATATTCTCTTAAGTTTTATTTAACTTGCGACTCCAGTTTTGTTATATATGTCCTATGGTGTCCTTGTAAGCTTTTGTACGTGGGGGAGACCACATGCGATTTTAAATCCCGCTTTAATCAACACCGGTTTTCAATACGGAAAAAACTGAAGGACTTGCCAGTCTCACACCACTTCGTGGACATGGGACATGGAGAAAGTGATCTAAAATTTATGATCATAGACCATGTCCCATTGCCCCGTACAGGAGGAAATCGTATAAAGATCCTAAAAAAACGGGAATCAGAGTGGATCTTTAAATTACAAACCATTAAACCGAGCGGCTTAAACGTGGAATATAAACCATGGTTGTTCATATGATTGCGCATATTTTCCTGTCCTTTTCAGTTTCAGTGATGGGAAATTCGATATGTTTTTAACCAAATATATTTGGATAATATATTTTTTAATTCACTTCTTTTTCACACACAGGACCTATGGATGGAAGGGCCTAGCTCAGCAGGAGACCAGATGCTCAGGATACGAACTCAATTATATTTATTTCTATATTCACATTGATGCGTTACTGTATGCGTTTTTTTCCTCCACTAATTATAGCTAACACTGGATGTATTTAGTTGTCTAGGGGTTAATATAGGAATTGTTAGGGCAACGGCGGCCGCTGTTCCCCTACCTCCTGTTTGCACATTCCGGAAGATGGTGCATCGTATGATAGCACATCCTCTGGTTGTGCACCCCTGACAAACTATCCTGTACTATGTTATGCTATACACATTGCCCTTTATACTTGCTGAAGCGCTTCATTCATTCATTTACATTGTCTATGACGTGAGGATCACGTGATGCACGAAGGTGAACACGTGATCGCTCCTTCAGTGACGTCACGGACATGCGCAATGTGTAGTTCCGGGACGCCGTATCCACGAGACGCATCACCATGAAATGTTGTATCCACCTGAGCTCGCCTGATTCCATGCCTGGCTCCTTTATGATTTGTCCACACAGGTGACAATTATACACTGTAAATTATCACTTGATCTTAATAATGATATATTTATTGTACCGATGGCTTGATATATTGGAAGTATATGTATTCATGTATTTGGTAACGTTGTCTTTCCGATATGATGTCTGGATGCACCTATATGAATTGATTTATATCTTAATTTTCACTTTTTGTTTAAGTATCACTTATGTTTGTTAATGTGACATGACCACATAAATACCCACAACTGCATTTGATGTATTGCTTGAAAATGGTCCCAGCAAGCGGACCGAAACGTCGCTGCTTGGGTGAATAAAGGATCCCACATTTTTCACCTTACGGACGTGCTGCGGTGTATTTATTCTCCTGGCTATTGGACACTGTGGTATAGTGTCGATACCGCTGGCACCCCACATCTGCCATAAGGAGTGCTGCCCTGAACTTTCATCTATATATATATCTTAAAGTCAGTTTGAAACAAATAAGAGATATTGAGAGGTTTCACATATATATATATATATATATATATATATATCTCTTTTGATGACCAATGAACGTTCTATTCAGGTTGTTTGAGAACTTACTTGTGTCCTCTAATAAGAATGTTATTTGTGCCTTGAGATGCAATATCTGTGTATATGGTTTATATTTGAGAACTATTATGATTCTTTGTAAATCGAGTCGACTTTGTTTCATATGTTACCATGACCCATCCATGTGCCCTGAACTAACATGGCGGCTGTGGCGTGTCCGGCGGTCTGCGCATGCGCCGCGCTCGGGTGCCGCCGGTCGCTCCTGGATGACGACTGTCGCGCAGGAAATGCATGACCATCTTCCTCCGGACCGGCACGGTGTCACCGGAGGTGCGGTGATCATTGTGGGGGGCCGGACGCTGCTAATAGTCGCCATGTGCTAATGTCCAGGTGAGCTTGCATGGTCTAATTGAATGTGAGTCCAAGAACCAATGAGATGTATCCACTTGACCTATTTAAGACAGCAGTTCCATCTGACCAACCAGTACCCCTTGAAAAAGCTGTACACGAAACGTGCGTTGGGGAGTGGACCGGTGGTGCTGCTGCTGTACTGTATATTTAAACCAAGTGGTCAGTATTTATTTTATTATGTGCTGAGTATAACTCCAATCATCCTACTGCTTCAGCTTTGACAAATGTGGTGTGTATTATCACACTCACTTTGTGACAAATTCTGATGTACAATGCATGTAGGTATGTTTTTGGTAGTTTATGAGCCATAGCTTGTGGATATTATATATCCTTTAATCGATGACCAATTGGTAATATTTATGCACATGCACTTTATATTTATATATATGTATCGACAGTTCACCATCGGTCCTCTTGGTTTTTAATGTGTATTGTAACCTGTGTCTATTGTCTTTTTGTGACCAGTGCTGATCATGTGTCCTTTCTGTGATTCTCAAATAAATGATGTGACTTTTGGACTACTCTAGCATCACTCGATTTATTTGTACTATACTTGTCTCACTCCTTTTGGTCGGTGATGAATAAATTAGTATGTCATCAAGGTATACACCGACAAACCTTCCCACCAGATGATGAAAGATGTAATTGACAAAGTGTTAAAAAACTGCAGGAGCATTGGTTGACCCAAAGGGCATGACCAGGTTTTCAAAATGACCCTCAGGCATATTAAATGCGGTCTTCCACTCATCCCCCTCCTTGATCCTTACCAGATTATATGCCCCCCTCAGATCCAATTTAGAGAAAACCTTGCCACCAACAATCTGACTAAACAAATCCGGAATCAAAGGAAGGGGGTAAGGCTCACGGACGGTAATACGATTGAGCTCACGGAAGTCCAGACATGATCTCAGGGTACCATCCTTTTTCTTTACAAAGAAAAATCCAGCAGCCACTGGGGACTTGGATGGTCTAATATGTCCCTTTGCCAAACTCTCATGATATACTCTCGTATAGCCTTTCTTTCGGGTTCCGAAACATTATACAACTGAGATTTGGGCAATTTAGCTCTGGGAATAAGATTGATGGGACTGTCATATTCCCGGTGAGGAGGCAACTCCTGATTACCACTCTCAGAAAACACATCAGAAAATTCAGAAATGAACGAGGGTACAGTTTTAGTGTTAACCATAGAAAATTATGTATTAAGACAGTTGTCCATGCAAAAATCACTCCGCTCGAGAATCTGTCTTGCTTGCCAATCGATGTTAGGGTTATGTTTTCTTAACCATGGAAAGCCCAACACCAACGGAGTAGGCAGATCCTCCAACACATAACAGGAGATAGATTCCTGATGCAAATCACCCACTCTTAAATGTCATTCACTACCTGCGACAGGTATTCACAAAATCTCCCTTCTTGGCAGACTCCTTTCACATGACCCAAGCTTTTGCCAGTAGTTCCAGGAGTAGCTCCTCCTAACTGCATAGTGTCAAAGTTAGCAGTACCCTTATTGGACAGTATGTTCTGAAGGTGAGGACCCCCAGATCTCTCCCTCAGACGTCTATCAAGACGTACAGCAAGGGACATAGCTGCTTCCAATGAATCAGGATTTTCATGAAAAGCCAATGCGTCCTGCAGTCTCTCAGAGAGACCCTGGCAGAATTGGCTACAGAGAGCTGAATCGTTCCACTCTGTATCCGTAGCCCATCTCCTAAATTCAGATCAAAAGGTCTCCGCAGAACGTTCTCCCTGCCATAAACCCCGTAACTTGATCTCGGCCTGAGAGATCCAATCTGGGTCATCATAGATAAGGCCTAAGGCTCTAAAGAATTTATCTACCGACTGGAGGGACGGTGATCCGGTCGGCAGGGAAAAAGACCAAGATTGGGCGTTCTCTTTAAGTAATGAAATAATCATACCTACACGTTGACACTCATCACCAGAAGAGTATGGATGAAGCCTAAAGTATAATTTACATGACACCCTGAACCGGAGGAAATTGTCACTACCCCGGAAAACCTGTCCGGGAGACCTACCTTTGGTTCAGAGCAGGCCTGGAACCCACCACCGAAACCAGCAGCCTGTGGGCTCTGAATCTGTAAAACCATTGCACGGAGGTCTGCTACCTCCAAAGTCAGATTCTGCATCTGTTTGACCAGTGCAGTCATAGCATCCATAGCTGCACAGATCAGAACAAAAAATGACGGTATTGGCTCTGGATAATGTCACGAATGTAGTAGGGGAGGACACCAAAAGACAACAAGCGAAAGCGAAAAGACACAAGGCCTCACTGCTAGGGAAGGAAAATGGTCACCACCTATGAAACCCTGCTCCTGGCCCTAACTACTATCCGTATGGGCACCTCTCGATGGTAGAGATGCCCATACACAGGAACCTAAAAAACCCTGGTGGCCCTCAGATGCCCTAGACTTAATGATAGGTCAGAAAGAACCCGCTCCTTCCCTGGTGAAGGAACCAGCGTCTCACTGAGGCCTAGTAAACAACAGAGGGGGGGGGGGATACAAAACACAACAAGCGGAACACTTAACTTCTAAGGATGATGGATGATCAGGACTTTAACTAGAACCACACTCCAGCTCTTCCAACACCAAATGAAGCTATCCAGAGCAAGGAGTGATGGGTGAAGCCAAACTAAATAGGGGGAGGTAAAGGTCACATGATCCACACCTGAACAGGAGGTGTGGACATACAAGCAACACACAGACAAAGTGAAACCAAAAGATGCTGTCAGATCACTCATGAGCAGATAATCTATTAGACCTTCTCAAACCTGTCACCGGTGTGACAGCCCCTTCTTCAGTTACACCGGATATTGTAGAGGTGGGGAAAATAGGTTCCCACATTCAGATGCATTGACAAGGCCCATCTCCAACATAATCAAACCAGAATTGTTATACAGTTTACCGTACCTGGCCTTGATTACATCCAATTACTCAATTACAAGAGATATCACCACTTGCACTGATCTGAAATCAGGGGCACAACTCCAGCCAGATAACCATTCGGACTTGGCCAAATTTCCTAAAGAAGCCAGGTAAATGTCTTCAATTCTTTTTACCACCTACCAGTTTTGGAGTGGTTCCCATCCGGCACTAGCCATACCAAGAACTAACCCATATCTACTACAGGACTTTCCCTCGACCCCTAGGAGTAGAGATGAGTGAATCGAAGTTGACAAAGTGGAATTCTATCCAAATTTAAGGAAAAATCTGATTCGTCCAGAAGTCAAATTTCCTCACACATTTTTTCCAAAAGGATTGCTACACATTAGAATGAGGAAGTAAGATGCCCTGGAACGAGGGATCATCCACAATGCCATGCATGTAGACAGCCAATCAGCAGCTAGCCTCAGCCTACTTAGTGCAGGGAAAGACATGACAGGCGCTAGGGACAGTGATGTCACGGCGGGGTGTGGGGAAAACCCCCCACCGTGCAATGGCAGTGGCTGCAACGCCAGATAGCAGGGCACAGAAAGCTGGTCATTAAAGAAACCCTGAGCTCTCCCTGGACTCCTAGCGCATGAGCCTCCTCAGATGGTAAGGGGGCTCATGCTCACAAACCTAGGACCCTACTATTCCTGTAATGCTCTAGGCCAAATGACAGGGCAAAGACCACCCATTCATCCTACACCACAGATTAAATGGTGTCTCCAGAGGTCCAGTGGCAGACAGGAAGCAAGACCATGGGATAAACAGTACGGCAGGTAAGTTACACAGCAACATAACTATGCTATCCACACTTACCTGCCGTAGCCAAGATGGGATGCGGCTCCAGGCTGGGAAACCTACAGTCTTGTCTTCGCTTAAACCCCTCGGGAAAGCACACCCCTTTCGGAGCCAAGACACCACCAGAAAACCTCCATACACCAACCACACAAATACAACATACACCAGGTGGGGGAGGAAAACAGAGACACACCGGAGGGGACACACAGCCAGGGCAAGGAAACAATATAATAAATAAGGGTGACTCACACAGACACAAAGACATACCGCCAGGGAGCAGAGCTCCTACACAGGCAGACAACAAAATAAGACTGACCACAGGCTCCAACACACCAAGATATAAAGAGGCCTGAGGTCACACCCACCACACCAAGCAGACACACCTAAATTAACCCCATGACAACCAAAACGGGGAAAACACCAAAAAAGGAAAGTGTATGTGCAAACAGCAAACTACTCGTTGCCCCTGGCAACCTGTCTGCACGCAACAGCGTCACGGTCAAGCATCAATTTGACCGTGACAAGTGATTAGCAAATACTTTATTCACAAAAAATAACTATTGAGCTATCCAGGTAAAGATTATTCTTAGTGTAGAGATATAATAGGGAGGAATTATCCACACTAGGGATGAGCGAATCGACTTTGCATGAAACATCCGAAGTCGATTCACAAAAACTTCGTTCTAATACTGTTGGAACCAAACCCAAGTTTGGAAGAATGTTTTTTTTCCAGTACAAATTCATTTATGAAGTTATTGCCCGAAGTCTCGCGAGACTTTGCAAAGAAATAACTTTGGTTCATCGGAGCCAATACATTCTAATACTGAACTAAGCTCCTGCTCCGTACAGTATTAGAACAAAGTTTTATGCAAATCGATTTCGGATGTTTCATCCGAAGTAGATTCACTAATCCTTAATCCACACTATAGGGTGAGGAGGGACCAATAGGACAGTGTAAAGCCTGGGTAATATGGGCTAAGCATTTACACCTTGCTGCACTAATTGGGGTTACAAAAATGTATCTAATACTACATATTTTTGGTTTTTGCATTCTTTGATACATCCATAATTCTAGTAATCCTTGATTCTGTTATTGGGGGTGAAATTGCAGTCTGATGCAACAAATTTGGGGGTGTATTTATTTGATGCATAAGTACATTCATTCATCCTTGATTCTGGAGTGAAATTGCGGTCTGATACAACCAGTTTTGGGGTGTATTTAGTGTAAGGGATCATCTCTTTTCAGGGGGTCACACTCACAGATATCTCACCAGACAACTGATTTTTCATGTTCAAACTGCATTTATTTTGACAGTCTTCTTATAAAGGATAATCCAGTTATACATCACTGGGTGGGGTGATGTTCCCGCACCGCCAACACTTAAAACACAAATAAACTCCTGCCCGTCTAGGCGCTACCTAAACACAATACGTCCCTATCTCAGCACAGTTCACAATGGACATTATATGCGGCTTTCCTCAGCCAACATCAATACTGCGGCCTCAAGGCTGTGGCAACTCCAGTACCATCCTCCAGACGCTGGGAGTGCAACCCTTGTTCTCTAGGTGTCGCTAGGTCCTCCAAACCTCAGGCTATTCAAAGCCTTGTGGCTCCTCAGTCCTCCTGACTGAGACCACACAAAGAGCCTCTGCTTCACAAAACAGTCTTGCTCTCCCTCCTCAGACTGACCTACTCTGAGGCACTTTATGCAAGCCTGATTATAGCAGGCCTCACCTGCGATCACCTCAGGTAGAAAGGAAAACTCATACTGGAAGGGTGTGAACTGGGAACTCCCTTTACCAAGCCTAGCCACCAGTCCAAGTAAAATCCAGCCAAGAAAATGTATACAAAAATGTCTCAGCAAACTATGCTTTGCTGAGACTACTGCCACTCTCTGGATTTTATCTGTCTCACCCATCTGAGGTACCTGAAGTGGGACAACACCTTCCAGCACTGTTCACATTACCACATTAGTTTACATATAAGTACATCCATTCCTCTTTGATTCTGGGGTAAAATTTCAGTCTGATACAACCAGTTTTGGGGTGTATTTAGTTTATATATAAGGACATCCATTCAGCCTTGACTCACGGATGAAATTGTGGCCTGTGTAGGAAAGCGCAATGGGCCGTCATTGACGTAAGATATGTGTCATCGAGGTTCCTGGCCTCGGTGAAGTAAGAGCCGGTAATTTTAAGTGTCAGTGGCAGCTAATGCTGACTGACACTATTGGTTATTTAGTGTGGCTGTAAAGCCGATCCGGGACGGCTCTTACTGGGAGCAGCCATAGTGCAGGGTGGGTGGCTGTTCCCCACGTTCCAGGCTGGGTTTTGGTTAGGAATATAAAACCCAGCCAGCAGACTCAGATTATACTCCATTTTACAGTTAATCTGTGGAGTCTCTGTGGTTTGGGATCTGCATGATCTGTGCCGTACTAAAGGGCTGAGAGCTGCATTGCCTGGAAGCAGAGCCTAAAGCCTGTTGGACACTGCTACTGCCAAAACCGCTGACAAGATGAATGCTTTTTGTTGTGTGGACTTGCCATGGTGTGTATGAACACCAAGATGACGAACTGTCGTTTTTGTTTATGTGTGAATAAACACTGCACTGTTTAAGTCACAGACTTTGTTTTTGCCTCTGTACCAAGTCCGCTAATATGCCTACCAGAGCGAATCACCACACCTGATAATACAGATTTTAGGGTGCTCAAATGATACTACACGTAAATATATCCGTTAATCCCTAATTGTGAAGTTGGTGACAAATTGTGGCCTGATACTATTGCTCTTTTACCCTTGAAGTTTATTTTAATGTACAATATATCATACAGAGTTGACAGGCCCTTCTAAGGGAACAGGCAGTGGCCAAAATGTTTCTGGAGCTGGCAGGAGTAGCAGCAGAAAAAGGGGGGTGTTAGCAGCAGTCGCAGAAACAGGCCAGAGCTGCCAAGGTTATCTAGCGGTCATGTTTTGAAGAGCAACCTGTCTGTTCTTGAATGATTGACTCGGTCTTCTGCTTTGTGCAAATGATATCAGAAACCCCCAGCCAGGAGTCGTGGGGTCCTCTGACACCACGCTTATTTGGCATGACCCGGGAACAAGCTCTGTGGCCCCACCTGTCCTCAACCAGCCTCTGTAATGTTCTGTTCCTTCAGCTCGAGAATTATTGTATGCCGTCATCTCGGCTCCACTTTTCAGCCAGAATGAGATTCTAGAGGACAGTCAGCAGCTACTGCCCAGCCAAGATCTGTAGGAGAGATCCAGTAGGAAGCAATTAGCGGGCAATGAGAGTCACGGGGTTGCTGGTGTTGTGAGCGGTCAGAAACGTGGCCCGGAGACTGGTGAGGGGGACATCAGTCACATGCAGACAGTAGTTGATGATTATGTAGCCTATTGCACATGGCAGTCGGGTAAAGAGGGGGCTTCATCATCATCAGAAGATGGTGGCAGTTCGAGAGTGAGGCAGTGGCTGAGCCAGCAGGGTGGAAGCGGGGTGATTAATGAGCAGGGCGGCAGCAGTGTGAGATCTGGAGCCAAACATGCCCGGGATAGACTGCCTGCTACGCAGGAGCCTACCTGTCCATAAATAAGTAGTGGTGCACAGGTTCATGGAGGCAGCGGTAGCAGGCAGTCAGCACTGAGTGGTGGCAGGAAAATGCCACACTCAGTGGTGTGGGAATTTTTATTCAAGTCGAAGGACGTCATCATGACCATTTGCAGAATATGTGGGAAGAAGGTGAAGCATGGCCAGGGTGCCTGGGAAAACCGTGGTGCTAATGTAGTGGTACAGCCTGGCACAGTAACTGCTGCATCACCCAGTGGCCCGCACCTATTTTCCAGCAGTCAAGGCTTCACTACCTCAGCAGAAAGGAGGTGTGTTTCCTTCCTATCATCTACTGGTCCTAATGCTCCTGCTTCTCCTACTCCTCATCACTCATTTCGTCAGCAATCAATCACAGAGGCGATTTCAAAAAGACAATAGTATGCGTACACTCATCCAATGGCGCAGAAGCTGAACGTGCTCCTGGCCAATTTGCTGGTACTATAGTCCCTCCCTTTCCATGTGGTGGACTCTGCACATTTCAGAGAACTGATGGTTTGTGCCAAGCCAAGGTGGAGAGTCCTAAGCCGTCATTACTTCTCCAAAAAGGCAGTACCAGCCCTACATACATACAGTTGTGTTCAAAATAATAGCAGTGTGTTTAGAAAAGTTAATAAAGCTCAAAATCCTTCTAATCGCTTTTATTTCCATACACACAAATATATAAACTTAACTAATTTTTAGTTGTATAACCATTGTTTCTGAGAACTGCTGTACATCCGTGTTTCATGAGTCAACCAACTTCTGGCACCTGTGAACAGGTATTTCAGCCCAGGGTAATTGGACTACATTCCACAGTTCTTCTCTATTTCTTGGTTTTGCCTCAGAAACTGCATTTTTGATGTCACCAACACGTTTTCTATTGGATTAAGATCCGGGGATTGGGCTGACCACGTCAATCTTGTTAGTCTGGATCCAAGATGTTGAACGTTTACTGGTGTGTTTAGGGTCGTTGTCTTGTTGGAACACCCATTTCAAGGGCATTTCCTCTTCAGCATAAGGCAGCATGACCTCTTCAAGTATTCTGATGTATTCAAACTGATCCATGATCCCTGGTATGCGATAAATAGGCCCAACACCGTAGTATGAGAAACATCCCCATATCATGATGCTTGTGCCACCATGCTTCACTGTCTTCACAGTGTACTGTGGCTTAAATTCAGTGTTTGTGACAAACTGTCTCCGGCGACTAGACCCCAAAAGAACTATTTTACTTTCATCAGTCCACAAAATGTCTCTTTAGGCCAGTCAATGTGCTGTTTGGCAAATTGTAAACTCTTCAGCACGTGTCATGACTGTTGGGTCTGTTGGATTGCTATTACTCTACTACACCTGCTAGTATATTATTTGCCATGTAGAAATATCATTTCTACCAAAAACAGTGATTGATCAGGTTAGTGATGTCTGACTGCTATTATTTTTCAGTAAAGAATAGGAATGTCCCACGGCACAAAAACCACCCAGTGTTTGGGTTAGATTAGGGGTTCTTTTATTGAGCAAGCGGTACAACGTGTTTCGGGGATATACCCCTTCTTCAGGTACAAATAACTTGCATACATAAAATCAGATTGCATACATTTAAATACATAAGAAAACACCAAAAACACAGGGGGTGGGATGGGGGTGGGTCAGTGGGCGGTGCTGCGAAAGCTCTCAAAGCTTGCAAAAAAAAAATAATGTACCCAAAACTGAATTTCCTTTGAGTCTACAATAATAGTATCAAGCCCCAGAGAACGTGCGATCTGTATTTGTTTATTAATTCGTGCAAATACTGGCTCCGAGATATGTCTGAGTGGGCCCAGGACCTGGGAGAGTAATGTGAGCCGATCAGACCACTCACATGACCTATTGTGCGGCACGTGACCTCCGTTACCTGGCAACAGCAGGGAGAGTGTGGCCGCGTCAGGAGACGGCTGGCCATGTGATCTAGCGGCTGCACACGTGACCCCCGCCTCCCAGCAACCAAATGCCATGGCTGCGTCTGATCTGAGGAGTGTAAAGTCTGCTGGGAGGAAGGAGGCTCATCCATTATTATCGCATTGAATTTCTTAAGGAGCTTGCCGGCTAGGGATCACTGATTATAAAAATCCATTGTATGAATCTGTAACTATAAGTAAATATGATTGTAGGCTACAATACAATCAATAAGAAATAATACTAGTGCTGGCTATTTCAAGATATATAGTAATCATCACATGCAATAAAGGATATTTTAGGTACAGGAAAAATAATCATAATACATGAATACAATAAAATGGGTAAAATGTAAAATAATACAATCATTTATGTAGTATAAATATATATTAAGTAAATATCAAAAAGAAACATTAAAAAATAATAATAATAAATTGATATAATTGATTAAGAAAAAAATGAATTAAATATGATGTAAAATAATGTTAAAATCTAGTGAACCTATTGGTACTGGATAAATATATGCTAAATGTGAAAAAGAATATTGTGAACAAAATAATATTATTGGACTGTCTGATGAAATAATAGTATATTAAATTGATAGGCTCTATCTTGAAATGGACGTATTGAGGGGAAGGTATAATTGACACCATATGTACTGGATAGTGGCATTCAAAGGGGGTGAAGATAAATATTATAATGCATCTCTGGTGGAATAAGGAGGAAGTAGATAGCGGAAATAAAGTGGGAGGAGGGGAATTCATAAATTGATTTCAAAGGCTTCATTGAGGCCATATGGATTTAGGCAATTCAATTTATATATCCAGAACATCTCACATTTTCTCTGAGTTTGGATAATGTATCCGTTTGATCGGACTTGTTCAATCGGCGTGATTGTAATTCCGAAAAAAGAGCCTTGGTGGTGGATAGTAGCATGTCTAGAGACGCCATGTTGTAGGAACTTTTTCTTAACATTAGATCTATGCTTGTTAAGTCTATTGCGCAAGGTTTGTATAGTGCGCTCCACATAGCGAAGATTGCATGGGCATGTAATAAGGTAAAAAATATTCGTTGATCCGCAGTTCAGTTCGTCCTTAATTGCAAAAGATTCATCATTTGGGCCTATGAAAGATGTGGTAATATTTAAAGATTTGCAGCACAAACATCTCAATTGATTGCACCTATAGCTCCCCGGTATTCTAGAACTGACTGGTCTGGCTACTTGTTCCAGTCTGCTCTTCAATTTGCTTGGGGCTAACAGATTTTTCAGTGTTCAGGCTCTTCTAAAAATTAAAGAGGGTTCTTTGGTTAGTTCTGTGTTCAAAAAAAGATCTTTTCTCAGAATATACCAGTGTCTGGACAGAACTCTCCGGATATTCGTATGGTTGCTATTGTAAGTAGTTAAAAAATTGGTGTTACTACGTTTCTTGACATTTTGTCTTTTAGTTCCTGATAAACATTATCTCTGGAGCAATTACGCCTAATTCGGTTGAATTGGCTAAATGGAATGTTTTTCTTTCATTTTTTAAAATGCTCGCTTGAATATTTCAAGTAACTATTACGAACTGTTCCATTGTGTGTTAACTGTTCCATTGTTTGTACTTAGTTCTAAATCGAGATATTCTGCTGTAACTTGTTGCTTGTGCCTAAAGGTTATGCCCCAGTTAGTGGAGTTAAGATGTTCTATAAAACTATTTATTGTTAAAAGATCACCTTCCCAAATCAGGATCAAATCGTCAATGTAACGACGGTAAAATTTTATGTTTTGTGCCCAATACTTCGATTTATAAATAAAAGCATCCTCAAAAGCCCCCATAAAAAGATTAGCAAAACTGGGCGCAAATCGCATGCCCATCGTGGTCCCTTTTGTCTGTGAAAACAGGGAGTCTTAAAACTTAAAAATATTGTGAGTAAGAATAAAATGAATGCTCCTTAGAATAAAATTATTCTGTTCTGGTGGTAACTGATCATCAATATCTAAAAATCCCTTTGCACAATTGATGCCCAAATTGTGCTGAATATTTGAATAGAGCGATGTAACATCCAAGGTCAACCAGTGGTATGTGTCTTTCCACTCAACATTCTGTAAAAGCTGTATTACAGTTGTAGAATCTTTAAGATATGATGGTAATTGTACTACATATTTTTGTAAAAGAATATCAACATAAAGAGATAAGTTGCATGTAAGTGATGAAATGCCTTAAATGATTGGATGACCAGGAGGATTAGAAATGTTTTTGTGAATCTTAGGTAAATGATAGAAGGTGGCAATAACTGGATCTGTAACATTAATGTAATTGTATTCTTTTTTACTAAGAATATGAGACGCTGAGTTGATAAGAACTTTGAATGAATGTTGGTGTTTTCTTAGAGGATTCTCCTCCAGCCGTTGATAGTAATCTGTGTCAGATAGTATGCGACAATAGGTCATGTGAGCGGTCTGATCGGCTCACATGACTCTCCCAGGTCCTGCGCCCACTCAGGCATATCTCAGAGCCAGTATTTGCATGAATTAATAAACAAATACAGATCGAACTTTCTCTGGGGCTTGATACCATTATTGTAGACTCAAAGGAAATTTGGTTTTTGGCACATTATTATTTTTTGCAAGCTTTGAGAGCTTTCCCAGCACCGCCCACTGACCCACCCCCTGTGTTTTTGGCGTTTTTTTTAAATGTATTTAAATGTATGCAATCTGATTTTATGTATGCAAGTTATTTGTACCTGAAGAAGGGGTATATCTCCAAAACGAGTTGTACCGCTTGCTCAATAAAAGAACCCCTAATCTAATCTAATTCAACCACTGGGTGGTTTTTGCGCCGTTTGACATTCCTATTCTTTACTGAACTACTGGCTTTGTGAGGGATTCCAGGCATCCCTGATCAGAAGTATCTATCCGGGCTGCATACCATCCGCCATGAGGGGCTTTTGCTAACCTGATATATGCCTACATTAGAGTTGTGCCTAATTCAGCACAACTTCACAAGGTGAGCCTCCATTTTTGAAGATATTATTTATTTTCTATTCAAGACCATATTACCCTATGGTGCACCATTTTTTGTTCTACAGTTGAACAAAGCCTGTCATAATTACTGATTTGCTTCGCCTCCTGTTCAGAGTTCTGTGGCAGCACATAGGACCTACTGATTCCTGAACAAGATGGAATATGTCCAGAAGCGGCTTGAACAAAGAGAACGCTTAATCTCACAGCTTGTACTAGCCCCACCCATTACAGCGACCAGGGCTACAGAAGGGCCGGATACAGTACCTGAGGGATTCGATGGAAAGACTTTGTCTTCTCTTTTCTTTGAATTAGAAAAACTAATGACTAGCGAAATACAGCATCAATTAGATGCTGTATTTCTAGAAATGTACCTCACAGAGGGACTTGTCCCAAGGGGACTTCACCTACGCTTCAAACATTCGTTTGAAGATGAAATTGAGTTTTCTAAAGACTGGGATAACTATCTATTGACACGTGCAAAGGGTCTGATGGCCAGACTCGCAGATAAAAGAAAACATATAGCTGTGAGTTTGGGCATAACAATTACGGATAGTCATAACCAAATTTTAAGACATAAGGCACACCGGTCCTTCACAAAATATGAGAGATCGATTACAGCACGAGCTATGGCTATAAAAAAAGATATTTTGAATAAAAAGGCAGGCAAACTGTAAAGAGATAGAACCGATTTTGAAACTGAAAACATTAGATTTTGGACAAAACTATATGGGACCAATAATGGACCTGCAAACAATATTCAGAAAGCTACCATCAACCAAAGGGCTATAGATTCAAACACGAGGGACCCACCGATTACTGCCCCACTCAGCGTCTCCCAGCATAGACGCACGTATACCGATAGTAGCAGACATATTCCACCAGCTAGGAAGCAATATTCAACCAGGTATCAGGCTCATCCAGCCCAACGGGTGAAGCACTCACACCAACTCAAAACACTCCAAGTTCACTCTATCCGCCTGCCACACCCGAGACTACATATCCTAATACTCCAACTGCCACCCCATCTACTATTATAGAGTTGTCCCCAAGGATTTCTCATCCCCCCGCTACTATTGATATGGGAGAATATCCTTCCCCTACACCCATTGAAACCCTTGGTTGTTTCAGCCAGGAGGTTCTTTCTCAATGTGCCCCCCTCAATTTGCCTCCAACATCCTTTGTTAAAGGTTCCACACATAAATCGCTGCCTAAGAGAACCACTACTCCAGTATCCCCGTCCACATCGGTAGAATTGGACTCACTCCTTACAATACACAGAGAGTCTCCTATACAATCATGTACCATTCCTGTAGGAACTAATACTCCACCATCAGGTCAGACCTATTCACCATTAGAACTGGACCTTGGAGCTACTGCTATATCAGACACCTCATTACAGATGACAAAAGTTCAGCTCTCATTTTTTATCTTTACCCCCCCCCTCCTCACACTCAGCCTATCCAATATTAAAGAGTCCAACCACTGTCACGATAACAAAGTACTTCCGTCCTTTGGGAACCAGACCTATAAAAAGAAAAAATGTAGAAGAGGAAGTAGGGGGAGGGGGGGCAGGCCAAAAAGAAGAATCTGAAACCACCACGCAACCAGACGAAAGAGATAAAAGATCTTTAACCTTTCCAGTTATCAACTAAACCAAGATGAAACCACGGTTTTATCCAAGGGCCTCTCATTTTGCCCATCTGTGAAAGTTGATGGATTTAATCTTTTTCTTGACCTACATAACTTTATCAGAATCACTTTGAAGAGACATTTCAATATTATAGCGAACCATAGAAAAGAGGCGGACCCACCATAAGAGCTGGCAGACTCAACACAGAAAGGACAGTTTATCAGTACTGATCTGAGACCACGATCTAGTTTTTATCCCCTACACCATAGGGGAAACTTTATAGAAACCTTTTATGATCTGGTTTTGGATGATTTTAGATCCATCGATAAAATGCAAATTGATAAATACAATCTCAACACTAAAGAGAAGACAGCCATCAAACAATTACAGGATAACCCAGATCTAATAATCCGCAATGCGGACAAAGGGGGTGGCATCATACTACAGGATAGGAATGATTATATTAAGGAGGCGGTACGCATACTGTCTGACACTGATTACTATCAACGGCTGCAGGAGAACTAAGAGAACACCAACATTCATTCATAGCTCTTATCAACTCAGCATCTCATATTCTTAGTAAAAAAAGAATGGGGGGCACAGTCACATGACCCTGTGACATTAGAAGGTCCTTATGGTGAATGTGGTTTATAAGCCACCATAATGAATGAGACAAGGGTGTGATTATGTGGCTATAGATAAAAAATTTAACTGTAACTACATTAGTCGGTCACAGGATAACATTTTAACTGTTGGCCAGTACAAGCCCCAAAAATTTGCCAATTGTCACAGTAGGGAGTGGGGGGGATATCCCCCACCGTGCAGTGTCAGAGAGTAAAAGGGGATCAGCCTGGCTGAAAGGAGTTATAAGGGAGCAGGTCACCTCCTACAGCGTCCCTAATCCTCTCCTGACTCCTCACCATATGAGAGGACCCCGATGGTAGGACGGCTACCATCAAAAACCCTGAGTCGCCTTGGTAATCCCTCACCAACGAGCCGGGAAGAGACGACCTGTTCATCCCAACCATGGAGGAACAGGACTGGAGTCTCTATCTGAGGCCAGGCTGCAATGAGGGGGGAACATATACAGCATATGGAGTTGTCAGATAAGCGAAACCCATAACACACTTACCTGCCACAGCCAAACTGACTGGAACCCGTGCACAAGTGCTTCTGTCCACACCAACATTAAAGGACACAGCACAAAGCACAACCACACAGAAACCCAGGACACCCATAGCTGCAATAAACGTGAGACAGGGGAATGTCTAGCAAACATGCTGGACACCAAACATCACCAGCCATGTAACACAACACATACAACAACCTGAACATAACCACGCAAACCAAAAGATAAGAAGGGAAAGAGACACCATAATAACATCAATGACCATAAGGGTAGCCCTCACTGGACAGATGTTAAAAGCCAGGAACAGTGAACCACCAGCATACAACAAGGCTGGAGGAACACCGAGCTTCAGGCATCCAGCAGAGGTTAAATAGCACAAGCAGCCTCACCCACACAGATATAAACCCAGTGTTCACAAAACACAAAAAAATGAGTTAACCCTTCCAACACCAGACAGAGGAAGGAAGCCACTTACAGGAAAAGTGCACACACAAGCATAACAAACCACACGTTACCACCGGTAACAGCATGCATGGCAACCATGTCACGACAATCACCCAAAAGGCCATAACACCAATAGGCATTCACCTGATAGCAAAGAACTTTGGATTCTGTGGCTGGAGGTACATTAGGCAGTCACAAGATAAAAAAAATTTAAATGCCGGCCAGCACAGACCACAAAAATTAACCAATAGGCATTCACCTGACAGCAAAGAACTTTTGATTCTGTGGCTGGAGGTACATTAGGCGTTCACAAGATAAATATTTAACTGTCGGCCAGTACAGGCCACAAAAATTAGCCAATAGGCATTCACCTGACAGCAAAGAATTTGGGAATCTGTGGCTGGAGGTACGTTTGGAGTTCATAGGATAAATAAGTAACTGTCGGCCAGTACAGGCCCCAAAAATTTGCGAATAAGCGTTCACCTGACAGCAAAGAACTTTGGATTCTGTGGCCGGAGGTACATCAGGTGTTCACAGGATAAAAATGTAACTGTGGGGCATTACAGGCCCCAAAAATTAGCCAATAGGCATTCACCTGACAGCAAAGAACTTTTGATTTTGTGGCTGGAGGTAAATTTGGCATTCACAGGGTAAATAAATAACTGTCTGCCAGTACAGGCCCCAAAAATTAGGCAATAAGATTTGATTCTGTGACTGGAGGTACTGTCACGAGGGTATTGAGAACCACGCCTGACTCCGTTATACCCAGGGTCAGGAAGTCGCAGCGGTTGGCTGCACGCTCTATTTAAGATAGGGCTGTTTTCCTTATGGTAGCTTTCTGGGTTTGCTTTGCAAACCCTTTTGGCTCACTCAGGGATCCGTAGCTCCTTCTCCTCAGCTGTTCCTTGTCCAGCACTCCCAAACCTCCTTATATTCCTCTCTCACACTTCTCTGGTTGCCAGAGATAGAGCTTCCTGCCTGGACATCTATCCTGACCCACTGGAGCTGTGTTGCTGCGTTCTCTGACTGTTGATTCAGAACGCTACCCTCCGGATCCCTGTTGGACCTTTGTGGACAGTTGTCGTCCACCTGGGTGTTTGTGTTTGTCTGTGTTTGTCTGTCCTCTCCCTGGTGTTTCCCTCTTAGTGCAGTGGTGAGGACTAGCGATCCCACCGGCCCGTTCACTATCTAGGGCTCATTTCAGGGAAAGCCAGGGTTTAGGCACGTGATCGCCGCACGGGTGAGGAACCAGTCTAGGGACGTCAGGGCAGTCAGGTGCCAGCCGCAAGGTGAGTTAGGGGTCACCACCTTTCCCTCTCCCTTAGGCAGGGTTTTCCCCGTTTTCCTCCCTGTGCGTGACACCGGTCATTACAGGTACATTAGGCATTCACGGGATAAATATGTAATTGTCAGCTTGTACAGACCCCAAAAATTAGCCAATAGGCGTTCACCTGACGGAAAAGAATTTGGAATTCTGTGGCTAGAGGTACATCAGGCGTTCACAGGATAAAAATGTAACTGTAGGGCATTACAGGCACCAACAATTAGCCAATAGGCATTCACCTAAAAGCAAAGAACTTTGGATTCTGTGGCTGGGGGTACATTAGCCAGTCACAGGATAAATATTTAACTGTCGGCCAGTACAGGTCCCAAAAATTTGCCAATAGGCATTCACCTGACAGCAAAGAATTTGTGATTCTCTAACTGGAGGTACATCAGGCGTTCACAGGATAAAAATGTAACTGTAGGCCTGTACAGGCCCCAAAAATTAGCCAATAGGCATTCACCTGACAGTAAAGAACTTTGGATTCTGTGGCTGGAGGTACATTAGGCAGTCACAGGATGAAAATTTAACTGTCGGCCAGTACAGGCCCCAAAAATTAGACAGTAAGTGTTCACCTGACAGGAAAGAACTTTTAATTCTGTGGCCGGAGGTACATTAGCCAGTCACAGGATAAATATGTAACTGTTGGCCAGTACAGGCCCCAACAACTAGCCAATAAGATTTCAACTGACTGCAAAGAACTTTTAATTCTGTGGCTGGAGGTACAGTAGGCGTTCACAGGATAAATATGTAACTGTTGGCCAGTACAGACCGCAAAAAATAGGAAATAGGCATTCACCTGAAGCAAAGAACTTTGGATTCTGTGGCAGGAGGTACATTAGGCAGTCACAGGATAAAAATGTAACTGTCGGCTAGTGCAGACCGCAAAAATTAGGCAATAGGCATTCACCTGACAGCAAAGAACTTTTGATTGTGTGGCTGGAGGTACATTAGGCGTTCACAGGATGAATATGTAACTGTCAGCCAGTACAGGCCCGAAAAATTAGGCAATAAGCATTCACCTGACAGCAAAGAACTTTGGATTCTGTGGCTGGAGGTACATTAGGCGGTCACAGGATAAAAATCCAACTGTTGGCTAGTACAGGACACAAAATTTTGGCAATAGGCATTCACCTGACAGCAAAGAATTTGGGATTCTGTGGCTGGAGGTACATTTGGTGTTTACAGGATAAATATGTAACTGTCGGCCAGGACAGGCCCCAAAAATTAGCCAATAAGATTTCACCTGACCGCAAAGTACTTATGATTCTGTGGCTGGAGGTACATTAGGCATTCACAGGATAAATATGTAACTGTCAGCTAGTACAGGCCCCAAAAATTTGCCTATAAGCGTTCACCTGAAGGAAAAGAATTTGGGATTCTGTGGCTGGAGGTACATCAGGCATTCACAGGATAAAAATGTAACTGTCAGCCAGCACAGGCCCCAAAAATTTGCCAATAAGCGTTCACCTGACAGCAAAGAACTTTTGATTCTGTGGCTGGAGGTACATTAGGCATTCACAGGATAAATATGTAACTGTCGTCCAGTACAGGCCCCAAAAATTAGGCAATAGGCATTCACCTGACAGCAAAGAACTTTGGATTCTGTGGCTGGAGGTGCATTAGGCAGTCACAGGATAAAAATGTAACTGTCAGCCAGCACAGGCCCCAAAAATTAGCCAATAACATTTCACTTGACCGCAAAGAACTTTTGATTCTGTGGCTGGAGGTACATTAGGCGTTCACAGGATAAATATGTAACTGTTGGCCAGTACAGACCGCAAAAATTAGGCAACAGGCATTCACCTAACAGCAAAGAATTTGGGATTCTGTGGCTGGAGGTACATTAGGCGTTCACAGGATAAATATGTAACTGTCAGCTAGTACAGGCCCCGAAAAGTAGCCAATAGGTGTTCACCTGACGGAAAAGAATTTGGGATTCTGTGGCTGGAGGTTCACAGGATAAAATGAAACTGTAGGCCAGTACAGGCCCCCAAAATTAGACAATAGGCATTCACCTGACAGCAAAGAACTTTGGATTCTGTGGTTGGAGGTACATTAGGCGTTCACAGGATAAATATGTAACTGTCAGCTAGTACAGGCCCCAAAAATTAGGCAATAGGCATTCACCTACGGAAAAGAATTTGCGATTCTGTGGCTGGTGTCATAGGAGCGGCTAGCACTGTTACATGTGCTTCCCCTGCTATTACACGCCCCCTATCGGCCTGACTGCTCAATGCCTTCCAATGCGTTTCAGACCGCAGATTGTCCACTGTGGGGATGCGATCAGTGAACTGAAACCGCTGGAATTTGGGCAGCAGACAGGCTAGGATGGAGCGTGCGGACTACTGAAAACATACACTACGCAATATGTAGGTAGACTGCCACCATCCCTTGTAACAGGGCAAGGGAAACCCTTGACCAAACACGACAACTATCCGGGTAGCGACTCTTCAGAAACGCCTAGGATTCGTTTTGGGGTGCTCAGAGCAGGTATGAGGCTGAAGAAAATGACTTTAACGTCATTTATTATACATACAATACAAATGATTAACATATACAGGAATTATTAAAAATAACAATTATAGGGAAGGATAGTCCAGTGTAAAATGAAAAGGGGAAACAGATGAATGGGAATACTTAGTTTCGGAAGAAGAATGTCCTTTGTGGAAAGTCCAAGAAAGTCAGTTTGTTCCGGAATAAAAAGTCTGGTAAATATGGCTGCCAGCCCAACTTGGTCCCCGTGGCTGGCTTCTTCAGGTGATATTACACAAGGGAGGACTCCCATTAGATTTCGCTCATGGCCTTATGAAGGGTCCAGCTGTTAGGATGGGATCTCAGGCTCAGCCCCTGGGCTGGGTGCTGTTATTCGGAGGGAAGTTCTAGTCCCAAAAATATGACATTTTCATATCTCAGCACACATCCGTCGCACACAACTAATAATGACGAATTTTACGATCCTCCGAAAATATCGATCTCATTGACACTATACATGAGAATTATATTATATTTGGTTACTGAGATGTTTAATAACCTGGATGTTGCTTATCCCAGCGGTATATGTTTTATATCATAATAATCAGCGGATCCTGACCAACAAAATGATATAATTTACATATCTATCCTACGTATGATATTCGTACAAAGGGGTAAAAATCATATGACATATTAATTTTCCATTGGTGCCAGAAAGGCTGGCTTGCAGGCCCTCTATCAGTGAAAGACCAAATGTTCTTGTCAGGTGTCGCACCTAGCTGTGAGATTCCTGCAGCAAGGAAGTTCTTTGTGTAGGGTTAATTAAGGAGACTAGTTGGCATCCTAGAACAACAGCTTGCAATTACAGGAATTGAATTTATCTTTATTGCGTTATCTGCTGGGTATCAGGAATTGAATCTGTAATTCCTGGATGCGACAATCAAAAAATCGATTAACTGCGTTTTATTTCTGGATATCTTGCGGTTTCTCGTGGTTCATCGTTGACACCTCCCCCTGGGACTGCGGCTAGACATCCGTCATCAAGACAGTGTGGCGTTGCCGCTAATCTGTGCTGACCGGTCTGACTGCCCATTGCAATGTGATAGCCCGTCTGCATTTTGGTGTCGGCTACCTGCCTTGTGTTGGATAGTAAAGTCGCACTGTTGCAGAGACAGGCTTCATCGTAAGAGCTTACCATTGTTCCCTGCGGTGCGGTTAAGCCAACTGAGGGGGTTATGGTCAGTAACGATCGGGAAGGAGCGGCCGTACAGATATGAATGTAGCTTCTGTAGAGCCCACACAATCACTAGACACTCCTTTTCAGTGGTGGAATAGGCGACCTCTCGGGGCAGGAGCTTTCGGCTCAGGTACAGAATAGGGTAGTCATCCCCCTTTTCATCCACCTGGCTGAGGACTGCGCCGAGACCGTAGTCTGAGGCATCGGTTTGTACAATAAACCGTCGACTGAAGTCTGGGGCTTGGAGCACAGGGGCACTAGCTAGTGCCTGCTTCAAGGCCCGGAAGGCGTTCTGGCCCTCAAGTGTCCAACTAACGTTTTTTGGTTCCTTCTTCCTAGTGGCATCTGTCAGGGGCTTCGCAAGGGTACTATAGGCTGGAACAAACTTCCTATGGTAGCCAGCGGTCCCCATGCCTGGACCTGTTTCTTCGTGATAGGCCGAGGCCATGCCAGGATGGCTTCCACCTTTACCGTGTCAGGTTTCAGGGTGTGACCTCCCACCCGGTGACCTAGCTACTGCACCTCCGTCATGTCGATTTGACACTTACTTGGCTTAACTGTCAAATTGGCCACGGACAGCCTCTCTAGTACCTGGGACAGGTGTTTGAGATGTTCTTCCCAGGTGGGGCTGAAACTGCAATGTCATCCAGGTACGCTGCAGAAAACTCTTGCATTCCTTCCAGCAGGTCGTTTACAGCCCGTTGGAACGTGGCAGGTGCATTTTTCATCCCAAACGGCATCATTGTGAACTCAAAGAGGCCGAATGGGGTGATGAAGGCTGACTTTTGCCTTGCGTCAGGTGCAAGAGGGATCTGCAAGTACCCCCGGCTCAGATCCATGATTGATAGATAGCTGGAGGCCGCCAGCTTGTCTAGCAACTTATCGATGCAAGGCATGGGGTAGGTGTCTGTAGTGGTGATGGCGTTCAACTTCCTGTAGTCCACGCAGAACCGAGTCGTCTTGTCCTTTTTGGGGACCAGGACAAACGGTGCTGCCCATGCGCTACAGGACTTTTGAACAACCCCTAGCTCTAACATCTCCCTCACCTCTCTCTGCATGTCGGCTTGCACCTCTGGAGGGACCCGATAAGCAGATTGCTTGATGGGGGGATGGGTTCCGGTATCTACTCAGTGAACTGTCAGACTAGTCCGCCCTGGGATACTTGAGAAAGTGTGGTGGTACGGGCCCAACACCTCCTGTAACTGCTTGTTCTGGGACGGAGAGAGTTGTGTGTTGACATTTATGTCGCAGTCCGACTCTTGAATGTCAGCCAGCAAATCTAGAAGAGGGTCTGCCTCTTCCTGCTCTAACCGGCTGCACACTGGCAGCAAATACTGGGTCCGGTCGTGGTGGGCCTTCAGCATGTTGACATGGAAGCTCTTCTGTTTCCTACCTCCCATGTTCACTAAGTACGTCAGGGGGTTTAACCGCTGCACTATTGTGTATGGTCCCTCCCAAGTAGCCTATAACTTGTTCTGCCTTACGGGAAGCAGGGCATACACCTTGTCCCCTATCTCGAATGACCGCTCTCCAGCAGTGCGGTCGTACCACCTCTTTCGCTTGGCCTGAGCCTGGGTCATGTTTTCTGTCACCATCGCAGTGAGTGACTCCATTTTGTCCCTGAACTTGAGGATATAATCGACCACGGAGACATCTGTGGGGTCACCCTTGCCTTCCCACGTCTCCCGCATCAATTGTATGGGTCCTCGGACGTTCCTACCATACAGGAGTTCAAACGGGGAGAACCCGGTGGCTCCTGCGGCACCTCTCGGTAGGCAAACAACAGATGAGGCAGGTATCGTTCCCAGTCCCCACCCTGTGATTCAGCGAACGTTGACAGAGTTTGCTTCAACGCCCCGTTAAATCGTTCACAGAGGCCATTGTCTGCGGGTGGTATGGGCTGGAGGCAATGTGCATCATCTGTATCTTTGCACACAGAGCCTCCATAAGGTCAGACATAAATTGGGGTCCCTGATCCGAGAGCATCTCCGCCGGGAACCCTACTTGGGAGAAAATGGTTAGTAGTGCATCCGCTACCTTGTCTGCTCTCAGGCAGGAGAGCGCCACGGCGTCTGGGTAGCGTGTGGAGAAATCCACTACGGTCAGGATGTACCTTTTGCCACTGCTGCTGGGAGTTGGCAGCGGTCCAATTATGTCAACTGCCACTCAGTGAAATGGCTCACTTATGATTGGCAGTGGACACAACGGGGCCCTGCAGGGATTCCCAGCCCTTTTTACCTTTAGGCAAACAGTACATGAGCGTCCGTAGTTCGTCACATCTATCCGCATCCGAGGTCAGTAGAACTGTCCCCGAATACGAACAAGTGTCCTGCGAATCCCTAAGTGCTCTGCCAGGGGGATGTCATGTGCAGACTTCAGTACATGCCCTGGAATGCACTAGGGACCACAAGCAACCTGGTACTCATACTCGTTTCACCTTCGGTGTGTTGTACTGGCTCACTGTAAAACTTCCCACCATCCCAATACACCTTGAAGGCCGCCCCATCTGCGAGAGGCTCAGAAGCCTGTCTTCTGAGTGTCTTGAGGCTAGGGTGGGTCTGTAGTGCTTGCACGCAGGCAGCACTATCTGTTTCAGCCAGCTGCCCTGTGGCATATGAGGTCTGCAGCTGAGAGTTACAATCCTGGTGGTCAGAGGAGGGGGAGAAGGCCAAACCCTCCTCCACATGTTCTGAGCTCAAGTTCTGAGCAGCGCGGCTGCGAGTCACTGCTAATACAGGTACAATTTCAGAATGGCACATTTTGGCATTTTCATCATCTTCCCCTGCAGGGGTGACCTTAACAGGTACATCATGCATAACAGGTTGTACATTAACCTCGGGTACCCCTGGACTGGGCACCTTTAATCTCCCTCCTTCGTTGATCGGAGACATAGCAACGAAGGAATTGCTCCAAGGCCTGATTGGATCGTTCTGCGGCCCCATTGGACTGAGGGTGGTAGGCCGAGGAGAAAGAGAGATGAATCCCCAACTGGGAGCAAAAGGCGCGCCAGAATCTGGACACAAACTGACTCCCCCGATCCGACACAATCTCCTTGGGCAAACCGTGCAACCGGAAGACCTCCCTGGCGAAAATCGTGGCCAACTCTTGTGCAGAGGGTAACTTCTTGAGAGGAACACAGTGGCACATTTTGGAAAACCGATCCACAATCATGAGAATGACCGTATGGCCTCGGGATGCAGGGAGGTCCACAATGAAATCCATCCCCAGGTGTGACCATGGGCGCTCCCCGGTGGCTATGGGTTGCAAAAGGCCCAACGGAAGGTGCCGAGGGGACTTACTCTGGGCACAAACGGAGCATGCCGCTACATATGCGGCGATGTCGGAACGTAGGGAAGGCCACCAGAACAGACGTGAAACAGCCCAGGACAGCTGATTCTTTCCAGGATGCCCCGCGGCCTTGGAGTTATGGTAGGTTCGCAACAACGAGTGCGCAACTCCTCAGGCACAAAACACCTGCCGTTGGGTCTCCCAGAGGGAGCACCAGATTGAGCCGCCAAAATCTGCTCACCCAGGGGAGAGGTCAGGCTGGTGCGAATGGCGGCCAGGATCTGATTCGGAGGTATGACCGAAGTCGGAATCGACTCCTCCCCGGACAGCTCGGAGTACTGCCGTGATAAGGCATCCGCTCTGATGTTCTTGGAACCGGGTAGGTAGGAGACCACGTAATTAAAACGTGACAAGAACAGAGCCCATCTGGCCTGACGTGGTGTCAATCTCTTGGCCTCAGAAAGGTAGGTCAGATTCTTGTGGTCCGTCAGGATGAGAACCGGAACCACCGAACCCTCGAGCAAGTGCCTCCATTCTTTAAGGGCCTGCACGATGGCCAATAACTCCCTGTCACCAATCTGATAGTTGCACTCCGCGGAAGACAGTTTCCGGGAGTAAAACCCACAAGGAAGCAGAGGACCCTCTGGTGTTCTACGCTGAGACAGAAGGGCGCCTACTCCCGTCTCAGACGCGTCCACCTCGAGGACAAAGGGCAACCCAGGGTTGGGATGCGACAGAATCGGAGCCGACACAAAGGCGGACTTTAGAGCCTCAAAAGCTCGGATGGCCTCGAGCGGCCAGACCTGGCCCTTCCTGGTCAGATCCGTGAGAGGCTTGGCTAGCATAGAAAAGTCCCTGATGAACTTCCGATAATAATTGGCGAAGCCCAAAAAGCGCTGCAGGGCACGGAGACGAGGATTTGCGAATGTGTCCGCGTGAAAGCGCCTCCCTCACGTACTCCTCCATGGCCTCATTCTCCGCTACCGACAGTGGATAGACTTTGCCACGAGGAGGAACGGCACCAGATTGTAACTCTATGGCACAATCGTATGGGCGGTGCGGAGGTAGGGCAACCGCGCGCACCTTATCGAATACATCCCGGTACTCTTCGTATTCAGGAGGCAACAGAGAGTCCGAGGAAGTACACAGCAACTTGACAGGCCCATGGATGCAACTAGCTCCACACTGCGGTGACCACGAGAGGATCTCGGCCGATCTCCAATCGAAAGTCGGATTATGCTTCTGGAGCCAGGGGTACCCCAAGACCACGGAGTAGTGTGGAGACGAAATCACCTGGAGACAGACTGACTCTCTGTGAACGGCACCAATGGCTATCCCCACTGGAAGGGTCTCATGAGTCACGTGTGGCAGCAGAAGGGGTCTGCCGTCTATCGCCTCCAGAGCCAGTGGGGAACCTCGAGGCTGCAGAGGAATGGAATTGGCGGCAGCGAACACACTATCAATGAACAAACCACCAGCACCAGAGTCCACCAACGCCTGGGTCGTCACCGAGCCCCCGACCCAGGAGAGGACAACAGTGATCAGTGGTTTGTCAACACGGGAAACCGGGGACGAGGAGACTCCACCCAAGATCTGCCCCCGACAGGATCTCAGGTGCGAGCGTTTCCCGGACGGTTCGGACATGCCAACCGAAAATGCCCACCGAGACCACAGTACATGCATCGGCCCTCGCGTCTCCGGAGTACCCTCTCCCCCTCGGACAGGCGAGCAAACCCCAGCTGCATGGGTTCACCCCCAGACAAGTCATCCCCAGGAGGCGTGGGAGGAGAGGGAGGCACGGGTGGGACAGCAAACGTAGGCGCCAATCTGTTAGAAGACCTCCGCAGGCTCTCCTTAAAGGAAGGTCTCTCCCTGAGTCTGGTGTCAATCAAAATCAGGAAAGAAATAAGAGACTCGAGCTCCACTGGTAGGTCCTTAGCTGCAACCTCATCCTTCAAGGCATCCGAGAGACCATGAGAGAAAGCAGCGACCAGAGCCTCATTATTCCAGCCCACCTCTGCTGCCAGGGTACGAAACTCAATGGCATATTCAGCTACGGATCGTGAACCCTGTCTGATGGACATAAGGAGCTTCGCAGCAGAGGCAGCACGAGCCGGCACATCGAATACCTTCCGAAGAGAAGCAACAAAACCGGAAAACTCGGCAACCACCGGATTGTTGTTCTCCCATAAAGGGCTGGCCCAGGCCAAGGCCTTGTCCGAGAGCAGCGAGATCAAGAAGCCCACCTTTGATCTCTCAGTAGGAAAGGCATGTGGCAGCAACTCAAAATAAATGCCCACCTGGTTAAGGAAACCTCGGCACTGAGTTGGCTCTCCCCCAAAGCGCTGTGGAAGGGGGGCAGAACCGGTCATACCCCGAGACACCGCAGGCGCAGCAACAGGTGTCGGGGTAGACTCTGGCGCAACAACCGGAGCGGCAGTAGGAGCGGGCCCAGGAGCGACAACCGACCCATCGGCAACGGAAGCGAAATGAGCCGCTCATTCAAGCAGGGTTTGCAATGCCACAGCGAACCGACCCAACAGGTGATCCTGCTGATCAAGTCTGGCAACCAGCGTAGGTAGCGAGGATGGCCCTGTACCGTCAGAATTCATGGCTTGGTCCTAATGTCATGGAACCATGAACCAGACGTACAACAAGAGATAAGTGGAAATAAGAAGGCTTTATTGAAAATCAAGCTGTAAGCAAAAGTCCAAACGGATGGCTAAACCGAAGCAGGGTCTTGCGTAGACAGAGGTCAGGAACCAGAAGGGTAGTCAGACGAAGCCTGGATCAGGAACCAGCAGGGTAGTCAGACGAAGCCAGGATCAGGAACCAACGGAGTAGTCAGACGAGGCCAGGATCAGGAACCAGAAGCAGCAGCAGTCTTAGAAGCATGTGAACACAGGAGGACCAAGCAGGGAACTGAAGCCACAGACCTCCTATATATGAGCAGGCATCCAGCTCCTCCCAGTGGGAAGGAGAAGCCGCAGGGTGGGAGGCTACAAGAAACCCAGAAACCAAGATGGCCGCCAGCACATGTCAAACGAAGGAGAACAGTAAGAAGGTAAGACCATGACAACCTGACAGCAAAGAATTTGGGATTCTGTGGCTGGAGGTACACTAGGCGTTCACAGGATAAATATGTAACTGTCGGCTAGTACAGGCCGCAAAACTTAGGCATTAAGGCATTCACCTGACAGCAAAAATAATTGAATTGTGTGGCTGGAGGTACATTAGACATTCACAGGATAAAAATTTAACTGTCAACCATCACAGGCCCCAAAAATTAGCCAATAAGCGTTCACCTGACAGCAAAGAACTTTTGATTCTGTGGCTGGAGGTACATTAGGCGGTCACAGGATAATAATGTAACTGTTGGCCAGTATAGGCCACAAAAATTAGGCAATAGGCATTCACCTGACAGCAAAGAACTTTGGATTCTGTGGCTGGAGGTACATTAGGCATCCACAGGATCAATATGTAACTGTCAGCCAGTACAGGCCCCAAAAATTAGGCAATAGGCATTCACCTGACAGCAAAGAACTTTGGATTCTGTGGCTGGAGGTACATTAGGCAGTCACAGGATAAAAATGTAATTGTTGGCCTTTTATGCCGCTGTATTTACCTAAGACAGGGACCATGATTTGTTCTGGGTAGTGACGGATATTTGTGGGCTGTCATGAGGAAATTCAATTTAACGTTGTCGACTCGTCACATGTTTTGAATTCCTACGAGATCCATGCCTCATTCATTTTTAGAGATGTGAGATGGTTCACACTGTCGTGAGATAGCAAGTGTGCTTATTGTTCACGATCCCCCCTGCTGTGCTGAACGTCCTTTCGTACAGGACACTGGACGAGGGGCAAGCTAACAGTTCCATGGCAAATTGTGCCAGCTCTGGCTACAGGTCAAGCCTGCACACCCAGTAGTCCAGGGGTTCATCGCTTCTCAGAGCGTCCACATTGGCCGTTAACCCGATGTAGTCAGACAACTGTCGGTCTAGGCTATCACGATCGGCGTGACTATCACATACGTGACACAGAGGGGGGGAAAGAGGAAGGCCCTGCCCAAGTGAGAGGGAAGGTGGTGACCCCTGACTCACCTTGCGGCTGGCACCTGGCTGCCCTGACGTCCCTAGACGGGTTCCTCACCCGTACGCCGATCATGTGCCTAAAACCCTGGCTTTCCCTAAGATGAGCCCTAGATAGTGAACAGGGCGGTGGGAACACTAGTCCGCACCACTAGCTCTAAAGGAAAACACCAAGGGGAGGACAGACAATACAGACTCAACATATAATCCCAGGTGGGCGACAACAGGAGACAACAAAAAGCCCAACAGGGATCCGGAGGGTAGCACTCTGGAACAACAACCAGGATTCACAGCTCCAGTGGGTCAGTATAGAAGTCCAGGCAGGAAGCTCTATAACTGGCAACTAGAGAAGTGTGAGAGGAGAATATAAGGAGGTTGGGAGTGGCAGACAAGAAACAGCTGAGGAGGAGAAGCTACGGATCCCTGAGTGAGACAAAAAGGATTGCAAGGCAAACACAGAAAACAATCACTAAGAAACAACGTGATCTTTAGACATAGAGCGCGCAGCCACCCGCTGCGACATCCTGACCCCGGGTATAACGGAGTCAGACGTGGCTCTTGACACCCTCGTGACATAGGCATTCCCTAAGGCTGGATCCGGAGGATTGTACAAAATACTATTTGTGGTGGTTCTCCCTCTTTATCAGAGTTGGTGAAAGTGCTCTGTGTTGTGTGACTCACCTTGTCACAAAATATGTAAAAGATCAAGGAAAAAGGCAATACAGGCACTCACCATCTGAGAACAATTTAAAAAAATTGATGTTTTTAATGATTCAAATATAATTGGTTAAAACTGAATAAAGTAGTAGGGTAAAATGTCAAGTGTCAGTTGGTGGGGAAATAGATAATATCAAAATTGAATAATAGATATCAATAATAAATATCAATAATGATAATAAATATCATTCATAGAGATGTGGTAGAAAAATAATAAAAAAAGAGTAGTAGTATAAATAGAGTTGTAGTAAAAATAGAGTAGTAGTAAAAAATAGTAAAAATAGAAAAAATAGAAGTAGAAGTCTCTTAAGTACTTGGTGCGGTGCAAAAATTAAGGTCTCTTATTCATTTAATATTCTTTTAATATTGTGCAATCTGCAGAAAAAGTGCACCAAAAATGTAGTGCGCGAAAAATTAAGTGCAAAGTTAGTATGGTTCCAGTGTAGGTTATAGTCACTTTTCATAAAACACTAAAGTTGCGTGAATTAGATAGTTCAATAGTGGATAAAACACTTGAATAATAATGGCAGTTGAAAATATTATTTGTGGTCGTGGCAACCAAGTACGTGTCTGTCCTACCTGAGTTACCCTACCCCTAAGCGGTCAGAGTTGTGCCGTGACCGTGTCGTGGAGGGACGCCTGAAAGAGGGCATCCCCTTTGAGAGTAACAGGAGAAAAGGGTGGGTGGGAGGGAGGACTCTGCACTACGTACGTTTGTGGGAGGGCGCCGGCCGTTGAAGTAGGTGGCCAAGCCCCTCCCACAAATACAGGCCAATGAATCGGCCTTACACTTGTGGTCGTGGCAACCAAGTACGTGTCTGTCCTACCTGAGTTACCCTACCCCTAAGCGGTCAGAGTTGTGCCGTGACCGTGTCGTGGAGGGACGCCTGAAAGAGGGCAAAAGACATACTGGTAGGCAGAAGAGTTTTATTGCAAAAGATGTTACAAAGCTAAAGTTTGAAAGGCTGCCGACATTTCGGTTTCAGGGTGTGGTATGTAGCGGTTGAAACAAGACGAGTGCCAACGCCCCAGCCTCTGTATGACATGTGCAGGCACTCGGTTCTTGGAGGCCGCGGATGCCGCGCCTATGCGGAACGAATGACCCGAAATGGTGGCAGGGTCGCCACCCGTGCTGGCCACTAGTGACCTGACGTGGGATATGAACTGCTGGGTGGTGAGCGGCACCACCCCGAAGGGTAACAGAGGACTGTTCGGCCCGGCCCCGGACAAGGCGGACCGCAACCGACGAAGCACCGTGACGGGACACCATTGATGTGCTGTGGGAAAGTAGGATATCTGGACAGGGGGTCCGCACTGGGAGGTCTTGGACGTCTTGAGGAGCAAAGTGAACCCGTCGGAGTTCTGGACCAGTTGGCTGACCGTGAGGAAATTGTCGCTGCCTGGTGAACAGGTGAACTCCCCAGGTCTCAGGAAGCCGTAGAAGGCCAAGTAGATGGCGGATTTAAGTACCAGGCTGGCCAAAACCCCGAAAGGATTACCGTCCAAGGCATCAGACAGTTTGCGGAAAAGAGGGCCGGTGACCGGCTGCCTGCGTGTTTGGCTTTGAGGCCCGCACTTGCTCAAACCCTTGAGGGCGGCTTTGACAGTGTGTAAGGTGAACACTGATGCTAGCTCGGGGTGGCCAAGAGAGAGAAAGTGTTGCACTCCCGCCAGGTATGACCTCACTGTAGCGTGGGAGAGCTTGCGTACAGAGTGGCAATACCCGATGAACGCCAAGATGTACTCTGGAAAACTGGAGTCCTCCTGAGGACATTCTCCTCGAAACTTGCAGAACGTCTTCCACCCGGTGTTGTACGCCCTGGTCGTGTTAGGCGAGAGGGAATGGCGTATTAGAGCGTGGGCCGTCCCAAGGTGATCGGCTACACTAGCCTTAAGGACTCGAGAGGAGGGATGGTGGCGCCTGTCGCATCTGCCTCTGGCATTATCTGGAAGAAACGGGAGAAGTTAGCCCTCGACAAGGCGTCAGCAGCCCCGTTCTGCGCCCCTGGCACGTGCGCACTAAATATATGAAAGTGGTGCTGCAGGGAGAGCTGCACCAGCCGTCTGAGAAAACACATGACTTGGCTGGATTTTGACAGTCCACTATTGAGAATGTCCACTACGGCTGTGTTGTCAGTCACGAACAGAACAGACTGACGTACCCAAACCTTGCCCCAAATGTGGGCGGCTACCACAATGGGGTACAGCTCGAACAGCGCCGAGGTCTGGAGGAAGCCTGGGATTTGTCCCACCTCGGCAGGCCATGCGTCTGCCACCCAGTGGGTGCCGAATATGGCGGCAAACCCTGAGCCCGCAGCTGCATCTGAAAAGACTGTAGGTGACTGACACGACAGCTCGGGTACAAACAAGGAGACCCCGTTCCAGTGGCTCAGGAAATGATCCCACATGTGGAGGTCCGCTAGGGCTAGACTGTCCAAGCACACCGGGCTGTCCTGTTCTGGGGCGGAACTCAAGAGCGCGAGTAGGCGGGATATGAAAGCTCTGCCCTGTGGGATGATGCGCATGGCGAAGTTCAACATGCCCAGAAGAGACTGAAGGTCCGCTTTAGTGACCACGGTCGTGACTGCGAACCTGTGAATGACTCCTCTAATCCTCGTTAACTTGTCCTCGGGCAATCTAGCTAGCATGCGCTGGGAATCTAACTCGATGCCAAGAAAGGTGATGACTGTGGCCGGGCCTTCTACTTTCTTGGGGGACACCGGGACATCTAATTGGGAAAAGCACCTGAGTAACTTGCCCAGCCCTAGGGGGAGTGCCCCTGGCCTCTCAATCAGCAGGAAGTCATCCAGGTAGTGGATGACAAATTCACAGAGGACTACGTGTTCCAGGATCCAGTGGAGTGCCTGAGCCAACTGATCGAAGAGCCAGGGGCTACTCTTGGACCCGAAGGTGAGCTTAGTGGAGAAGTAGTACAGGCCTTTCCACTTGATGCCGTGCCACTGCCAGAGGGCTGGCATGATGGGAAGCAACTTGAAGGCATCTGATATGTCGGCTTTGGACAGCCAGGACCCTGGGCCCGTTTTCATGATGATAGCGATAGCCTGGTCTATTGAGGCATATCTCATGCCCACTTCCTCCGAAGGAATAAGGGAGTTGAGACTGGGGACCTGGGAGCCGTGTGGGGCCGATAAGTCGATAATGAGTCTCTCCTTCCCGCTGAACTTGCCTGTGACTACCCCCACGGGACTGACTCTCCAGCGTTGAAAAGGGGGCACACCAAAGGGACCGATTAAGAACCCCTTGCTCAACTCAGCTTCTATGAGTGCGTCTACCGAGGCGGGATTTCTTTCGGCTGACTGAAGATTTTTGCACTCGTGTGTGGACTCTGGAGTCGTGATCAGTCCCGTGTGGAAACCCTCGTGAAATCCTGTCACCAGGAACTGAACAAACCCAGGGTTGTGGTGGCCTCGCAAGAATTCTTGTAGACGGCTGATATTGACCACACTCATGTAGCTTTTTACGGATTTTAATGAGCAAGCTACTCGGGGGTGGGCCCTGAAACAATTGGTACAGATATGCAACAACCGGCACTGCCCAAAATTACAAGAGGCGTAGTTAAAGTTGTTGCATATCTGTGCCCTACCAAGCTGAATGATGGGCCGGCCCAGCTTGTCTACTGAGCTGGGGGGCCTGAAGACCTCAAGAGGACCAGCTGCCGAGCTGGAGGGGTAGGACGCCGTGCTGACGGCGGACTTGTCGCACCACTCAACCGAGTGGAAGATAGATTGACAGGCGGAACAGGAGGGAGCCTTCAGACCTGCAAAGTGTCTGCAGAAAAGCTCAGTGTCCAGGTTGGACCAGTCAGTGACGTGCTGAAACTGGGAGAGAGCCGCTGCCGCCTTAGCTGCAAATGAGCAGTGGTAGTCGTAGAACGCGGTTCCTCCGTACCTATGACCCAACTCTGTGACCCTGAAGAGATAATGGTCTAGTTCCTCCCTCCTGTCCGGCCTGGCAGTGCAAATGACATCCCTGAAGAGACTAAATGCCATAACGAATTCCGGGATGGACAATTTGCGGTTGAGCCGGTGGTCGCGGCTCCTTAATACCACTGACACTTCTCCACAAGCTATGACCCTATTATCAGAGAGGTCCCTAGATGCGATCAGTAGAGACGCAAGATTGACATCCCTACCCTCCAGGATGTCCTTCCTGATGTTGAGCGGGACATAGTGGGAGGGAGTCACGTTGGGGACGGACTGGGCAGAACGAATGTCTGCTGTGGCGGAGGTGGAGGCGACCGGAACCTCGAGGGAGGAAACTGGTGCAACTGTGCTGCGAGCCTCGATGGACTCCAACCTCGCCTGCATGGATGTGACGGCCGACGTCAAGTTGTTTAGCATGACGTGTAATTGAGTTAGCGATGTTTGCATCGTAGTTGCAGGGGGATCATTGGCGCTGGATGCCAGGGAGTCTCTCCACAGCCGATACAGTTCAGCTTTCCTAGCGGTTGCCGGGAAAGGAACGCCCCGCTTTGTCAACTCCGCCATCAGCCTAGGAATTGTCCAATCGCGTAGGGACTGTGTGCTGCCCCTCTCGGATGCCTGTGCCACGACCTCGTCCACCGACGCGTCTACAATGTCCGAAGCACGTGACATAACGGCTGTGAAAAGAGTAATGTAACATGACCGACTAGCCTGATGGTCGCCGGCACCCATGCAGCTGTCTAACCACGTACAGAAAAGTGAACAATTGCCGTGAGGTATGCACACTGAACCAGAAGAGCCGTGAAGGAATGGCCAGGAACCGCCACCCGGGAGTCCATGCAAGGAGACCCGACGTACTTACCAACTGAGAATCCCTATGTACTGACTTGACGGAAGTGAAATTGAAATGAAAAAATGACCTGTACGTTGACAAAAAAAACACATGAGACCCCGGCCTGCGGCCAAGCACTTCCCATCCCCCGACGTGTACCTCACTACCTTGGTAGCCAAGGAAAAATCAATTGAGATCCCACCAACTTCTCTCAGACTAACCACTGTACAGAACCTGGAAAACAACAACGGAACAAATGCAAAAGAAACCAGTCAATGCGTGAGGCTCGATGCCAGGACGTGTACGTGAGGGGAGGTATGGTGACTGATGGGAGATGGTGTGTTTTTTTTTTTTTTTTTTTTATGGAAAGAAACCCCCTACCTATCTAAGCGGCACGGCGGCCCGTGCCAGACTTTACGTGAGCGGGGAGCGAGCCGTTGCCTGCACCGCTGTGTTCCATGGTAACCGCGTGGGGAACGCGGAGTTCCCTGGTACCATGAACCACGTGGGGATGGATATTGGCAACGGCTGGCAACCCCCGCAAACATGAAACGAGTGCCACGTGGAGAGCTGACGCATGTCCCTGACAGGGTGCTCAGTGCGGGGCCCTCTCTGTCCCTGGGTGGCGCCGTCCGCCGGCTGAGCACTTCTGCCGCGTGGGGAGCAGCGCAGCCCTCAGGCATGAGGTCGGCCCAGGGGGGCCCCTGGCGACGAGGGCCCCATCTTGCCGAGGCTAAGCGTGCCACGTGGGGGGCCTCACCGGTCCCTGATGGGGCGCCCAGTGCGGGGGTGCCCCCCTTACTCCATGGGGGGCCGCCTCCCGCCGGCTGGGCACCTCCACCGCGTGGGGAAACGGAGTTGCCCCCTGGCATAGGGGGAGGCCTAATCAGACGTGCCTCCCCCCTTCTGTGTGAGACGTGCCACGTGGGGGGCGCACCACTCCCTGATGGGGTGCCCAGTGCAGGGGAGCCCCCCTGCTCCACGAGGGGCCACCCCCCGCCGGCTGGGCATCCCCACCGCGTGGGGAGAAAAATGCGCCCCCTGGCAATTGTGTGTGTCGGCGCTCCACAGCTGTCTGCGCTGCCCACTAGGTGAGGGAGCGAGGCAGCGCAGGCTGTGTACCGGCCGAGAAGAGGGGGGCGGGAGCGGGCGGGGAATTGGCCCTCATGTGACCACAGGCTCCGCCCCCCGCCAGAGAGCGGTGCCGAGCGTGAGCCTGGGCGGCGAAGGAGGGGGGTGCCGTAAGTGTGGCTGCATTCCCCCCCCTCCCCCCGGCGGCTGACAAAGTGCCGCATGTGGAACGCTGCAGGAGGGGTGAACGAGACGCAGCGTATGGCGGCCCCTACATACCAAAGGGCCGACCATCGCACTGCTGCCTGCACTTACCCAATCCACCAGACGACTGCCAGGTACGAGCGCACGCTTCCAAGGACTCTGCACTACGTACGTTTGTGGGAGGGCGCCGGCCGTTGAAGTAGGTGGCCAAGCCCCTCCCACAAATACAGGCCAATGAATCGGCCTTACACAAATAATGGTACAAATAATCACAATATAGCACTTGAGAGGTCACTTGAAGGTTCTTGGCAAAGTGCTTTAAATATCAATTCGGAAGAGAATAACATATAGTGGACGATGTAACGTAAGTGTGTCTTTACTTACAGGGGACTTAGTTGGATACAGCTGTGATCGGGGTGTCCCGCCCATTCCTCAGCCACTCACCTGTCCTGTTGCGTCTATGCTCTTCCTGTGCTTGTGCCGATGAGAGTTTCGTGTAGCCGGCCTCGCTACCATTTTGGCGTCTAACGTGATTGTGGGTCGTGCATATGATCGCCCGGCTTGTCACGTGTTTATTCAAAAGTATGCGATTATGTAGTAAATCTCCGTAAGGTTCTGAATATTTAGAAATGAGACTTTCAATATTCCTCCATTAAAGTCTTTAAGCTTTAAGGATGAGTTGAGCTGAATTTTCTTGTAGCATTGATGAATCAATTAGAAAAAACGTTTTTTCAGATTATTCATATACTCCCGAATTAACTGTATATTATAATGCTGCTGTGTTGAATTCCGAAAAGAAGAAAAGGGGGGTCCCATCCAATGATGCCAGACACGTTTCGAGGTGTACTACCTCTTCCTCAGTGGCCATGAATGGGACTGCAATCGATCATGCTTTTATATACCTTTGATAAGGATTGGTTATAAGATGTGGAATGAAATATGGTATGAAGTGGTTAAAAATATATAGAAATTTATATATTATAAATAAATAAAAAGTAGATAAATAGCATAGATAAATACATATAAGAGAAATCAGTAAAATTCTGTAATAAATTCTTTAACCACTTCCCATTTGGGCCATTTGCCCCCTTCCTGACCAGACCTAATTTTGCGAATGTGACATATCTCACTTTATGTGGTAATAACTTTGGAACGCCTTTACTTATCCAAGTCATTCTGAGATTGTTTTCTCGTGACACATTGTACTTCATGATAGTCATAAATTTGAGTCATTATCGTTTACCTTTTATTTATGAAAAAATTCCAAATTTACCAAACATTTGGAAAAATTAGCAATTTTCTAAATTTCAATTTCTCTGCTTTTAAAACAGAAAGTGATACCTCATAAAATATTTATTACTTAACATTCCCCATATGTCTACTTTATGTTGGCATCATTTTGGAAATGTCATTAAAAAATTTTTAGGACGTTAGAAGGCTTAGAAGTTTAGAAGCAATTTTTCAAATTTTTGGGAAAATTGCCAAAACCCACTTTTTAAGGACCAATTCAGGTCTGAAGTCACTTTGTGGGACCTACATAGTGGATACCCCCATACATGACCCCATTGTAGAAACTACACCCCTCAAGTTACTTAAAACCGATTTTACTAACTTTTTTAACCCTTTAGGTGTTCCACAAGAATTAAAGGAAAATGGAGATCAAATTTTTAAATTTCACTTTTTGGGCTGATTTTCAATTTTAATCCAATTATTTCTTTAACACATTGATGGTTAACAGCCAAAAAAAAACCTCAACATTTATTACCCAGATTCTGCGGTTTACAGAAACACCCCACATGTGGTCATAAACTGCTGTATGGGCACACAGCAGGGCGCAGAAGAAAAGGAACTCCACATGGTTTTTAGATGCCATATCCCATTTGAAGCTCCCCTGATGCACCCTTACAGTAGAAACTCCCAAGAAGTGACCCCATTTTGGAAACTAGGGGATAAGGTGCCAGTTTTATTGGTACTATTTTTGGGTACATATGATTTTTTGATCATTCATTATAACATTTTATGGTGCAAGGTGAGCAAAAAATTGGTTGTTTTAGCACAGTTTTTATTTATTTATTTTTGCAGCGTTCACCTGAGGGGTTCGGTCAAGTGACATTTTTATAGAACAGATCATTACGGATGTGGAGATACCTAATATGTATACTTTTTCTTATTTATTTAAGTTTGAAACAATAATAGCATTTTTTAAACAAAAAATTTATGTTTTAATGTGTCCATGTTCTGAGAGCTATAGTTTTTTTTTTTGAGAGATTTTCTTATGTAGGGGCTCATTTTTTGCAGGATGAGGTGACGGTTTTATTGTTACCATTTTGTGGGACATACGCATTTTTGAGCACTTTTTGTGATGTAAGGTGAAAAAAATTGCTTGTTTTGACACCGTTTTTTTTTTAATGGTGTTTACCCGAGGGGTTAGGTTAGGTCATATTTTTATAGAGCTGGTTGTTACGGACGCAGCAATACCTAATATGTATACTTTTTTTATTTATTTCACTTTAACACAATAATAGCATTTTTAAAACCCAAAAAATTATGTTTTAGTGTCTCCATGTTCTGAGAGCTATATATTTTTTTTTTTTTTTTAGAGATTTTCTTGTGTAGAAGCTCATTTTTTGCGGGATGAGGTGACGGTTTTATTGGTACCATTTTGTGGGACATACGCCTTTTTGATCACTTTGTGTTGCACTTTTTGTGATGTAAGGTGACAAAAATAGCTTTTTTTTTACAGTTATTTTTTATTTTTTTAAAGGTGTTAATCGGACTGGGTAGATCATGTGATATGTTTATAGAGCCGACCGTCACGGACGCGGCAATACCAAATATGTCTATTTTATTCCTTACTTGAGGAATTTTTTTTTTGACATGTGAAACCTTTTTGTTTTTTTCTTTTTGTTTTTTACACTTTTTGGCCCCCATAAGGTCATACAAGACCTCTGGGGGACATTTATTTCACTTTTTTTCACTGTTGATTTCTCCTATAAACTGGGGCTAGCATAGTAGCCCCAGTTACAGGAGAAATACACCCCCCAGAGAAGCTGTACAGCGCAATACCGCACTGTACAGCCTCAGTGCAGGGCTGATCGAGGTCTCTGAAAGACTTCACCCAGCTCCTGCACTCTCCGGTCCCGGCGGTCTTACAGGAAGTGCATAGCACTTCCTGCTCTGCATACACAGCGCTCAATGAGCGCTGTGTATGCAGCGATCCAGAAAACAGGGACACCTGGGCACTGTCCCTGCCTTCTCTCTGGGTTGCCCTGTTGTCACTGACAGCAGGCAACCCGATCAGCAGCTGTACGATTAGCGTGCAGCTGCAGTTTCTGAATGGACGTTCTGGAACATCCATTCAGAAATAGAGAACCACCTCCCGGACGTTTTTAGTCTATGGGCGCACGGGAGGTGGTTAAAAAACCGCATGCGTTTTTAAAGCATTTTCGATGCGATTTTTTTGTGTTGATGCGTATTATACACTAATGTTTGCTCCATATTGCAATAAATATACTTGATAGAGAGAAAGTTGATAGTACATATCCTTTATTGATTGATCTCGATTTCTTTTACTTTCTGTGTTGTTATGGGTATTCGTGTAATTGGTCTATATATTTTTCATATATTTTTCATGTAAAATTTTCCACGTAAAATTGGAGATAAAATTTCACATAAAATCTTGTTATTTTCACATAAAACTTTTTATTTTCAAATAAAATATTTTTCTTAAAAATTTTGCATAAACTTTCTCATATGGAATCTTTCTCATATAAAAACGTTCTCATATGGAATTTTCTCATATCAAAACCCAGTTTATCATGTAGAATGGGGCAATGGGCATTACTCAGAGGGGAAGTCGTGGTGCAGAGAAATCGGCCAGACACACGACGTCCCGTCAGTGCAAGACCCACAGCCAGTTATCGCAGGAAACCAAAGATCTCGAAATCGGTTGAGTCCTCCAGGTATTAAGGTTTCAAAATCATACGTCTTGATTCTTGCCTGGAAATTTTTGAAATGTGATTTCCACCTCTCCACTGTACTTCAACTTTCTCGAAGGCTGTATAGATAAATCCTCTTGGATCTTTATTGTGATGTTGTTTAAAGTGCACAGAAAAGTGCATGTTTCTCATAACATTTCCTGATATTGTACACATGTTCAGATATTCTCTTTTTGTTCTCCCCACATATTGTTTCTTACATGGGCACTCTATAATTACATTTGTTGTGTTACATGATAAAAATTCTCTTATTTCCCACGTGGAAGAATTGTTAGTGGAACATACCTGTACAGTCTTTCTGGGAAAAGGTTGTGATTCTACAGTTTTGGCACCTACCACATCTGTAGAATCCTTTTAAATTAAACCATCCATTTGGGATTGAGTCTGTTGATCTTTTTATTGATTTTATTGTAGGTGCTATCTTGTTGAATAAATTTGGTGCTTTTGTGTATGTTATACAGGGAACTTTTGTTAATATAGGACCAATTATTTTATCCTGCAATAAGTGATGCCAGTGTGTTTTGATAATATTTCCTATTTTTTTTATATTCAGTGTTTCGTACGGTAATATACGGTAATTCTAACGGTTTCTTCTTTTTCTTGTTTCTGATTGGTATCTTTTGGTTCAAAGAAGGTTTTTCTGTCCATTTTCCTTATTTTGTTTAGAGAATCTTCTAATTGTTTGGTAGGGTACTCTTTCATTAGAAATTGGTTTTTCATATTTAAAGCTTCTTTTTCAAAATCATCTACTTCTGTACAATTCCTTTTTAGACGTCTTAACTTTCCAGCTGGTACGTTAAGAAGCCATTTTGGTAAATGATAGCTTTAAAAGAGGATATGGCTATTTTTAGATATTGGCTTTTGGTATGTGCTACAGATTATTTTATTTGTTTCTATTCTAATTGTTAAATCTAGAAATTCGACTTGAATATTACTATAATTGGATGAGAATGGTAAATTCATAGAATTGGTGTTGATATGTGTGAGAAATTTAAGAAGGTCTTCTTCTGTTTTGTTCCAAATAAAAAATATATTGTCTATGTAACGATGCCAGAGTACCAGGTCCTCTTCAAGCTTGGATAAAATGTGTGGATCTTCCCACTCTGCCATGAACAGATAACTGGTACCCATGGCAGTTCCTCGTTTGTAAATAAAAAGTATGATCATAGACAAAATAATTATGCGTGAGTATGCAATGTACTCCTTTTTTTATGAAATTAATCTGTTCCTGCTGAAGTTCACTTTTTTCCAATTTTGAAGTTAGGGCGTTGATGCCAAGCTCATGATTGATTATTGTGTATAATGAATTGACATCAAGTGTTCCTAAAATCCAGTGTGGTTTATATTTAAGATTTTATATTATTTTGATGATCTGTGTTGTATCTTTAATGTAAGAGAATGTTGCTTTTACTGATGGTTGCAATTGTCTATATATTGAGAGAGGTTTAATGTGATGGAGTCTATCCCTGAAATAATTGGCAGTTTCTTTTGTATTTGTATTCTTGTTCCTTTAAGACCTTTAGTTCAACACCTTCCCTGGCATATTCTTCAAGTTCTAAACTTTAGTGATTGGTTGGGTTTTCTGTTAATTTTTTATATGTAGTATTATCTGATATTTGTTTGATACATTCCATATTATAGTCTTCAATTCCCCAAATGATGATGGCTCCTCCTTTATCGGCTAGTCGGATTACAATATTTTTGTCTTTTTGCAATTGTTTTATTGCCTGTATCTCCTGTGCACTTAGGTTATTTTTGGATTGATATCTTGAGTTTTCCTTTAATTTCCGTATGTCTATTTCTATGTTCTTTTTAAAGGCTGCTATTTCATGCCCTATTTCCTGTCTGGGATATGTAATCGACTTGGGTTTCAGGTCAGTATGTATATATTTACTTCCTACATTGGAATTCAGAGTTATTGGGTTTTTAAAAAAATACTTTTTAAAGACATAATTTCTCCAATCAAATTTATTTGGTTTGGCGGTTGGGGCAAATTTTAAGCCCTTATTAAGGACGGTTATTTGTGCTGGGGTAAGTATGGTAGTACTTAGGTTTATTATTGAATCATTTTCTATGTTGTCTATTTGGTTCTATAAGTGGGTCTTTTTCCTCTCCCCTCCCTGCCCTCTTCTTGTTCTCTTCTTCTTGTTTCCTGTGGGTTATGCGGGTAATAGTGATGATGATGATGATTAGGAGTGTAGGAGCTTGTTCTCCTTTGATCCTGTTGGGTGTCCCTCCCGTAATATGGTTTATGTGAGTAAACACTCCAATGTTCCTCCTGATTTCTTTCCCTGTGTCTTAAGTTACCATGCCCTACCAATGGTACTTGGTGATGTCTTTGTTCTGGTGTTTGTTTCCTTACTTGTATTGTTTTGATTCTGTGGTGTGGTGGTGGTCCATCTAAAAAAAGGGGATTGGCGAGTGTTTCATATTTGTTTGCTACCTGAACATTATAGGCACTATTGGTCTTTGACTTGTTTCTATTGCTATTATAGACATCTTGTTTTTCATTGTCTAATGGATTTTGTTGTTCAATACTCCAGCAGTTGATTTTTGCAATGATATGTTTAGAGAGGAATTTACTAAATTCCTAAATACACAATCAATCACATTGGTCCAAATAATTATAAAAAGAAGAATGCAGATTTTAGAAGAAATCACCAAAAAAATCAACAAGCTAAAAGAAACAATAGGAAAATTGCCCCAAAATAAGGAGTCTAAAAACTGGCAAGAAATAATCAGTGTTTTCCTGTGTACCATGTGTATCCAGGTTTGATAAGTTTCCAATTTTTTTTTTTACTTTTTATGTGATTATTTCTTGCTCTATAATGCCTACATTTTTGCATATTTTTTCTTGCCAGTTTTTAGACTCCTTATTTTGGGGCAATTTTCCTATTGTTTCTTTTAGCTTGTTGATTTTTTTGGTGATTTCTTCTAAAATCTGCATTCTTCTTTTTATAATTATTTGGACCAATGTGATTGATTGTGTATTTAGGAATTTAGTAAATTCCTCTCTAAACATATCATTGCAAAAATCAACTGCTGGAGTTTAAGATAACTGGAGACCTTTCGGAACAATGCCATTGTCCAAATATCGATTAAAGGATTTAATTTCCCATCTTTATTTTAATTGTTTTATCAAGAGGTTTTCCAGTTCTCTAATATTTCCATCATAGATTTCTCTCTTTTTCTTTCAATGTCTATTTGGCTATCTTCTTCAAATGAAAATTGGATCTGGAGGACGGCTGTCGATGGGTTGGTTGCAAGAATTATCTCAACTCCGAAGTCACCAACACATCTTCTAACCGCCCTCTTCTTGCATGCGCTGTTGGATTGGTACCTGCAACTGTTTCTCTGTGAGTGGAAATTCCTCTGCCAGCGCCCGCAAAAGCAGAATGCAGCATTTCTCGAAGCTAGGCCTGGAAGTGCTGCATTCTGACAGCCCTCTGTGATGGTGGTAACATTTCCGCCTTTTTGTGTTTGCACCGGGGGTCAAATTACGTTGCCACCCAATACTGGTCCTTGACCTTTATGCTTTTTATACGGGGGTCCCTCTTCAAACACTGGAGCATGAAGGCCCCCATTTGCACTAAACTGGAAGTGGTGGAGTGGCCTGGCTCCTGCTCATCATCCAGGCTAATGTCGTCCTCGTTCTCCTCCCCCCAGCCACGGACAACACCAGGGATCCCGGAAAAGTTTAAAGCATGCTCTTCTTGCTCCTCCTCCACCCCGGCACCATCCTCCTCTGACTCATCTTCATACTCATGTTTTCCACTTGTCTCAAATGGATAAACCCCCCCTTGGGAATTCATCCAGCATTGCTATTTCCTCATTTTCATGCTCCTGCTCCTCGACAGCTTGATCAATGACACAACGCAATGCACGCTCCAGCAAGAAGGCATAAGGTACGATGGTGCCCTGGCTGCGACTGACCAGTTTGGTGATCTCATCAAATGGGCGTAGAAGTCTGCATGCGTCACGCGAAAAAACAAGCTCCCCAGAACCTGTCCTGCCGCAGAGTTCATACAGGCAGTCGTTAACTGCACGTTTCTGCTGTAGCAGCCTATCAAGCATATACAAGGTGGAGTTCTATTGCGTCAGTCAGTCACAAATCAGACGTCTGACAGGCAGGTGGTGTTGCTGCTAAATGTCAGCAAGGCGAGCCATGGCAGCGTAAGATCTTTTAAAATGGCCAGAGATTTTCCTGGCCTGCCGCAAGACGTCCTGTACCCCAAGGTATTTGGCAACAAATCACTGCACCAGTAAGTTCAGGACGTGTGCCATGCACGGCATGGTGTTCCAATGGCCACAAATTTCCTAAAGGCCTACGAGTCCACCAGTTTATATGGCAGGTGGAGTGGAGGACAACTGGGAGGAGAGAAGGGAAGGAGAAGAGGCAGGAAGGAGAGCACAGGGAGCGTGGCTTTGTGGGTTCTGACGGTGTTGCTCCCACTGGGCTCGGTGATGGGAGGCCATGTGCCTTCTTAAGGCGGTCATTCCTATGTGAGTGTTGGGCTTACCACAACTTATGCGTTGACAGCACAGGCTGCAGATGGGCACACTATTGTCAGCAGTGGACACGTAAAAAAAAAGCCCACACTACGGAGCCATGTGCCAACGTCCTGGGAGTGCCAGATGTGACTGTGCATGGTAGATGGCTCGCTCCAGATACATTAGCAGTCTGCTTTTTGCCTCCTGTGCACTGTAAGTTCTGCCTGCTTCTCCTCCTTCTCCTCCCTATCTGCTGCTCCGTCTCTCCCTCCTAACTCCCCTCCTCTTCCCCTCTTGTGGGCACCCACGTGACGTCCATCAACACGTCATCATCGGATTCGTCACCTTCACCACCACTGACATTAGAGATCTCGGAGTAGGCAGCAACAGAGGGGACCACCCTCCTTTGGCTGATCTGGGTACTGTCGTCAGACTGCTGGGTGACGACAATTGATACCTCCTCTTCTTGATCCGATGCCAATAATGTCTGTGCAACGGTAAGGTCTTGTAATGAATGGGAAAATAATTCCTCTGACTCGAAGGAGGTGATATGGTGGTGGTGGTGTCATTGGGGGTGCACACAGCAGAGAGTGAAGAGGGTGCAGATAGAGAGGATTAGGAGGGTGCAGAAGCGGAAGGCTGAGTGAACCACTGGTGCATCCTTTGACGTAATCGCACGTGCCTTCTGCAACTTCCCACTTAGGCTCCGGCCTGGTGCACCTGCCCGACCCCTACCACCCCTGCGGAATAGCCTGCCTCTTCCTCTGCCTGTCATTTTCAAATTGTCCCTATAGAAGATCAGTATTTGTGGAAGAAGGTATATCATACCCCTGCCTCAAACTTTTTGGGGGGCAACTGGTAAATCACACCGGTAGAAATTATTGGTTCCAATAGCGTTTTTCACTCTGTGTAGATGTGGTAACGCATCAAAACCGTAAACAAATGCTGCACTACCTAAATGCACTATATAGAAATTATATTATTGGTATATAACACTAATGCTTCAATCAGTTTTTTTTTGGGGGGGGGCAACTGGTAAATCATACCAGTAGAATTTATTTCCTCAAATAGTGTTTTTCACTCTGTGTAGATGCGGTAACGCAGCAAAACCACAAACAAATGCTGCACTACCTAAATGCACTATATAGAAAGTATATTATTGGTATATAACACCCCTGCTTCAATCCGATTTTTTGGGGGGCAACTGGTAAATGACAACAGTAGAAATGATTGGTTCCAATAACGTTTGTAACTCTGTGTAGATGCTGTAATGCAGCAAAACTGCAGACAAATGCTGCACAATACAATTGCACTATAATATACTTTCTATGTTAGAAATTATAGTATATGTATATTATACCCCTCAGTATGTCACACCTATCGATAGCACACCTATAACAGTCCTTAAAAGGACTTTTATGACCCTATTAGCTAGCATTTTGCGTCCCTAACAGTCTGTCCCTTCTCCACACAGCAACCTCTCCCTACACTGGCAAAAGACTGAATGTAAAATGGGGCACATACCAGGTTTATTTATAAGGTAGGGGGTATGTCCTTGTGCTGAAACGCCTCAATTGGCTGTCCTGTAACACCTGATGGTTGTGTCATGGGTCAAAGTTCTTCACAATGTAAAAGAATATGGAGGGAGCGACTATTGCCATATGTTTGGCCATTCGACAAACAGTGAACGAACAAAGTTTGCCGCAAAACGACCACCGGGTGAACCGCAAGGCTATCTCTACTGACGGTGTCTGCTAAAGTTTACAGCAGCGCCGACATATGGAGCTGTAACTATGGTCAAGGGCAATAAATGTCCTTTACGGCCCACTGGGTAAATGTTTTTTCTGCCCAGCTACACCAGCAACTTGGCCAGGTTACGGCACTGGCACCTCCACGTTCTCAAGCTGTGAGTCCTGCGCTAATGTCCTCCTCTGCCTCCACATCCTCCACCTTGTCTTCAGCCTCCTGTTCTGCACCTGGTTTGCTTGTGTGAACAGAGTGACACCGGGGAGGAACTGCTCCGCATCATTCAAGAGGAAATCCGATCCTGGCTGTCTCCAGACCATTTTAAGATCAGAACCATGGTCACCAATAATGGGAAAAACATTGTGTCTGTGCTGCATCAAGGAGGGATGGACCATGCACCCTTCATGGAGCACGTCTGTAATCTGGTGGTGAAGCAGTTCCTTAAGTCAACTGCTAGACATCCTGCAAAATGGCTAGGACACTGTGCATGCAATTCAGCCACTCTTATACTGAAAAGCACGTCCTCCTTGAGCTGCAAAGGAAGAATAGTGTTCCCCAACATCACCTGATATGCAATGTTTCCACCCACTGTAACTCCACCCTCCACATGTTGGACCGACTATATAAGCAGAGGAAGGCCATAAATGATTTCTTGATGATGCAGGCAGACAGGAGCACTCCCCTGACAGGAGGAAGTAGAGGGCGATAAGGAAGACCAGGCAGATGACCCCGACACCGTGGCAGTATGCAGTGGAGATGGAGGTAGGGAGTGCCTCCGAGTCCCTTGTACAAATGGCCAGATGCCTGCTGAGTTACTTGTGTAGTGACAGCCGTATTATCACCATTCGGCAGAGGGATGACTACTGGCTCTCCACCATGTTAGACCCTCACCACCTGTCCAAAGTGGGGGAGTATTTTACACTCGCTGAGAGGGAAGATAAACTCAACTACTAAGGAGAAATTCTTTGTGGTCAGTTGGCTGCTGCCTATGTGCGCCATTGCCCATATGCACCATTGCCCATATGCACAAAGGTTTGAGCGGGGGGCCCTCTGTTCTCATGTTCCACTGCTATAGCTGCTGGAGGGGGTTGGGGGCAGGAGCAGCACCAGCTCCATCAGCAGCAACTTAAGTCTGGAGTCTCTAATGAGCTGTTTTCTTCACCCGCCTACTGAAGAAACCACCCACCAGCAGCATCAGCAAGACATGGAGCAGGACCTGCACCAGCAGGTGGTAGCATTCTTGGACTCCACCCTACCACCCCACATTCAAGATCCCCTGGACTGCTGGGCAGCCAAACTTGATTTGTGGCCGCAACTGGCGGAGTTTGCCCTGGATAAGCTTTCCTGACCGGCCAGTAGTGTGACATCAGTTACCCCAAGGTGAACTTTCCTTTCCACCCAAAATGTTAAGAGACTAACCATTGTAAAGATGAATCAGGCATTGAACAGCCAGGATTACTACACGCCAGTGCCTAATTAATCAGACTAGATTCTTCTGGATGCCACACCAAAACTTTGTGAAAAAATACCCGTTTCTTCTGGCCACCTACTTCAGCCACTGTTCTGATGCTGCCACCTGGCTAATGCCACACACCTGCTGCCTTTGTTGCCATCTTCTCCTACTGCCACACACCATTTTGTGCGGTTACTGCCACTGCTGTTGCACCCCCCCCCCCCCCCACCTCCCCACTCTGGTATGGGCCATCATGTTGCCACCCTGACCACTCTGTCACTGAGCCATTGTGTTGGTTCCTCATGTAGTTGCCACCCTCACCACTATGTGACTGGGCCACTATGTTGACTCCTCATACAGTTGCCACCCTCCACACTCTGACTGCGCCACTATGTTATCTCCTCATGCAGTTGCCACCCTCATCACCCTGTGACTGGGCCACTATGTTGACTCCTCATGAGGTTGCCACCCTGAAAACTCTGTGACTAGCTATTGTGTTGACTCCTCATGCAGTTGCCACCCTAACCACTCTGTGACTGGGCCACCATGTTGGTTTCTCATGCTGTTACATCCTGACCACTATTTAACTGGGACACTGTGTTGACTTCTCATGCGGTTGTCATCCTCCACACTCTGTGGCTGGGCCACTATGTTGACTCCTCATGCGGTTGCCACCCTCACCACTCTGACTGGGTCATTGCTTTGAGTCCTCCTGCAGCTGCCATCCTCCCCACTCTGTGACTTAATGCCGACACCCTTACGACACCACTGTAATGGGGCCACTTCTTGTATCAGTGTGTAACAGAACAGGTTCTGAGGTAATCTATGTGGAATCAGCTCACAGTGTAAAAGGAGTGTGCTCACTCTATAGTAGAATCTTGGGCCACATTACGGTTCTTTACACCTGACCTTAACATTGACCTGTAAGGATAAGTTCACACTTGAGTTATTTGGTCACTGACCAAATAAGTGAAGTGTGAACTGATTTTAAAAGTGATGCCTGTCAACTGCTTGTCATACAGTAACTGTTTCACTACCACAGCAGACTACCTATGCATGTTTCTGCAATGCAAAGTATTGTACACCGATATACAGGCTCTCTGCAGCCAGGAAATAGATGATTTTTAACATGCTTCGGCATGAATAAATTCGGATTGAATCACATCTTTTTTTAAAATTCTGAGACGCGCCCAAATCGCGTGTTTGTGAACGTAGCTCATCTCTCTCTGTGTTTTCAGACAGTGTTTTCAGCCAGCCACTGCCAGGCATGCACACCCAGCCTCAGCTCTTCATTTCTCACTCCCTAGCTGAAAGCTTTCCTTTCCATTCTCTGTTCTACGCTCTTCTTCTTTTTAGCCTTTCCCTTCACTGTCCCTCACATTAGAGACATTATATCTGGGTAGGAGGGGGGAGCAGGACCCTGGAGGTCTGGACCATTATATTTAAGGAGAAGGGGGGGATCAGGACCCTGGAGGTCTGGACCATTATATTTAAGAAGGGGGGAGCAGGACCCTGGAGGTCTGGACCATTATTTATAAGGAGAAGGGGGAGCAGGATCCTGGAGGTCTCGAGCATTATATAGGGGAAAACAGGACACTCACTGGAGGTCTGGACCATTCCATTTAGGGGGAGCAGGACCCTAGAGGTCTGGACCATTATATTTAGGGAGGAGGGGGTAGCAGGACACTGGAGGTATGGACCATTCTATTTAGGGGGGGAGCAGGACCCTGGAGGTCTGGACCATTATATTTAAGAAGGACCATTATATTTAAGAAGGGGGGAGCAGGACCCTGGAGGTCTGGACCATTATATAGGGAGGAGGGGGAGCAGGACCCTGGAGGTCTGGACCATTATATATTGAGAGTAGGGGGAAGCAGGATCCTGGAGGTCTGGACCATTATATTTAAGAAGGGGGGAGCAGGACCCTGGAGGTCTGGACCATTATATATTTGGAGTAGGGGGAAGCAGGATCCTGGAGGTCTAGACCATTATATATGGGAAGTAGGGGGAAGCATGAACCTGGAGGTCTGGAACATTATATAGGCAGGAGGGGGGAGCAGGACACTTGATGTCTGGACCATTATATCTGAGGACTGGCAGTGGAAGATTTAGGGTGGGAGGTCTAGGAGGGGTGTGGGGATGTTGGGGTGGGAGGTCCTGGAAGGGTGTTTGGGTGGGAGCTCTGGAAGGGGTAGGGGTCTGAGAGGTATGTGGGGGTGGGAGATCCGGGAGAGGGGGGGCCCATAAATATATGTTGCTATGGGGCCCAGTCATTTCTAGCTACGCCCCTGCCTGGTGTAATGCTTAGAATGTTATTTACAGCTCTCTATGCAGGAAGTAACTTCCATGTTCAGTCGGGAGTGAGCACACAGGGTGAGGGACTGCCCACTTCTATGTCCTCCGTCTTCTGAATAAAGAAGCTGGGAGACGGAGGACACCTAGCAATGCTCTTTTAGCAGCAAAGCTGAAATGCCAGAGGGAGGACCGGACAAGCAGGAATTATATGGTAATTTAGTACCTAGCCAAAATAATAAAATAGGGTACTAATCTAAACACAATAAGATAACCGTTGTCCGTGTTGGTGTCCCCTTGTTTGTCATTCCCCTCCCCCCTCCCATTGTTTCTTGTGCCTCACCAACTTTCCCATTTTGTTGTTGGGAGGGGCTTTTAGGGGTGGGAGTCTCCCGCCTTCGGAAGAGGGCGCAGCATGTGGCGCCTGCCGCTTTCTGGCACACATGCTTATCCTCCGGAGGAAGGGTGAAAGGGGATCCCTGTTACTATGCAGTTCTCTGTAACAGTTGTTGCATTTGGTGTGAACTGGCATTTGTGTTTGGGTCTCCCCTCGTCCACATCTCAGTGGTTCTCTACTTTTTGTTGGTGTGGCTGGCTGCAGTCCTCGTTGGACTGGCTTTAGTGTGTGCTGGGAGAGGATGCATGCTGGCAGCGACTTTGTGGGAACCATTTTCTGAGAGAGGACGCAGTGTTCAGTGCGGTCTCTCCGGGCTGTTTCTTTGCTGGTCTCTGGTCCCTGTGTGTTCTTCCAGAGGCTGGCAGTCAGCACCCTGGTTCCTGTGTGTTGTTCCAGGGGCTGGCAGCAGTCCTGGGGAAACTCGCTGACACTGATCCTGCTACCTTTTCCCTTCTCCCTTTCCTGTTTGGGGTTCCACACTGGTTTTCCCTTTTGTATTGGTAAGGGGGCTTTGAGGGGTGAGAGTGTCACGGCCTATGGTGTGTTTAGTGACACTTTCCTTCACTTGTTGCCTGTGACTACGTTTGGTGTTGTATGCATGTGGTGGCAGTGTCTCGACCTTCTGGCTGATCCCCAGGACATGGTTGCCACACATGCCGTTGCCCGCGATAACAGGTGAAGTGTGATCTTTATGTGTGTAATTCCCCTTTAAGTGGCCGTCTCCCCTTGCCTTGTGTTGGAAGAGTTAACTTTCTTCCTAGTGCGTGCACGGGGTGTGTCTGTGTGTGGGTGTGGCTACATGGGCTATTTAGCCTCTGCTGTGATCAGTAGTCTGAGGGGTACTTCAGCCATGGCTAGCTGTAGTTATCCGACTGGTTATATACCATCTGCCAGTGGGGGCCACCCTTGTGGTTATAAGTTATGTTACATGGTGTTATGAAGGTGTGTGTTTGGTCTCCTTGTTATTGCAGCTTATGGTCCTGGGTTCCTGTGTGATGTGTGGTGTGTGCTGTGTCCGCCATATCTTGTGGAGAGCAGCGCTTCTGCATGGGTTCCAGGCTTTGTGTCTGTGGCAGGTAGGTGTTACTTGTTGCATTTACCTGCCACTGCCATAAGCTGTTCATGTTTCCCTTTTTATGTAGCTTGGCCAGTGAGACTCCTGTTCCTACGTGTCTAGGAGGAACAGGTCGTCTTACCCTGCTCCTAGTCTAGGGCCACCCTGAGGGCTAGTAGGAATATTAGGTTCCGGAGTATGAGCCCTTCTACCATGAGGGTCGGCTCATACAGCTAGGAGACAGGGTCAGAATTAGGGATTGATAGGAGGTGACCTGTTCCCTGATTCCTGTCCTGGCCTTGCATCGACCATCCATCTTCTGCCATCGCACGGCTGAGGGTTTTCCCCATCCTCAGCCGTGACACCGCCTAATGTATCTCCAGCCACAGAATCCAAAGTTCTTTGCTGTCAGGTCAATGCCTATTGCCTAATTTTTGGGGCCTGTACTGGCTGACAGTTACATATTCATCATGTGACCGCCTAATGTACCTCCAGCCACAGAATCCAAAGTTCTTTGCTGTCAGGTGAATCCCTATTGGCTAATTATTGGGGCCTGTACTGGCCGACAGTTACAGATTTATCCTGTGACTGCCTAATGTACCTCCAGCCACAGAATCCAAAGTTTTTGTGCTGTCAGGTGAATTCCTATTGCCTAATTTTTGGAGCTTGTACTGGCCGACAGTTACATGTTTTATATCTAGCCACATAATCACACCCTTGTCTCACCTCGGGGATCCCACTCCCCCCTCCTCCCCAGATATAATGGTCCAGACCTCCAGTGTCCTTTTCCCCCCTATAAAATGGTCCAGACCAGACCTCCAGGGTCCTGCTCCCCCCTTCTCCTTAAATGTACTGGTCCAGACCTCCAGGGTCCTGCTCCCCCCTTCTCCTTAAATGTACTGGTCCAGACCTCCAGGGTGCTGCTTCCCCCTCCTCCCCAGATATAATGGTCCAGGACTCCACAGTAAGTTTTACCAGTCAAAGAGTCAGCCAGCCCTCACCTCACAGCCACTTGAACGTTTGCACGCTCACACTCCAGCAGAGCTGCCAGGCCCAGCAGCACGCAGCTTCGCTGTACTCTCCGCCTCCTCCACTTCCAGCCAGTTGGACTGCCGCCGAGACTGGGAGCGGGACCACTCCATCTCCTCATTGCAGGTATGCCTCTCTGCCTCCGGCTGCGCCTTATTGCACCGCCCACAGCCTGCAGGCCCTGCAGATAGCACTTTCTCTGTCTGTCCCAGAAGGGCCTGCGACCCCTGTAGCTACACCACATGAATAAAAAATAATAATCCTTAGTCGGCGGCCCGGGCCCCCAGTGGCGTTGGGCCCCATAGCCATTGCTATGGCTGCTATGGTGATCCCTACGCCCATGACACCAGGTACCCAGCCACTTGTAAAAAAAGGAAATATACATAAACACCTGCACTGACGTTCAGCAGCGCAGCTCCGATCCTCTCAGTGAGTGTTAAGGAGATCGGGCCGTGCTGCTGTGTGTCTGTGCCCTGATCTCCCGTTCAGCATGGCCGTGCAGGAGAAAATGTTTATTTCAGACAGGGAGGCAGTCCATCCTCCCACCCCTCTTCTCCCCTGCAATTAATCAGGATGGACGAGCGGTTCAGTAGATTGTCGCTTCGCTTCTCTGCTGTGGCAGGCTCCGGAATCCACATACCAGACGGAGGGAGCTCACTCCTTCCCCCTCCCATCAGAGGCTGCTGTACTGTGGAAGCGTGTGATGGTTACCATGGCAACTGGACGCCATGCACAGGCATCCAGCCTTGCCATGGTATGTATGTATTTATGTGGAGACAGCAGTCTGATCAGGCTTCCTGTGAATGGAAAATATACTGCAGTTCACTATACAGTGTACTCCAGTGTATTTTAGAAGAATAAAAATAAAATAAAAGTAAAAAATCTAACATTTTCCCATATATGCAAAAAATAAAATAAAAAATAAAATAACCTAAACATGTTTGGTATCAAAAAGGTGTATGCCCCCCAAAATACTACCAATCAAACCGCCACTTCATCCCACCAAAAAATTATACCCTACATAAGACAATTGGCTAAAAAAATAAACACAATTTTTTTTTGTTTCAATAATGCTATTATTGTGTAAAGCTTAAGTAAATAAGAAAAAGTATACATATTATGTATTGTGGTGTCCGTAACTACCTGCTCTATAAAGATATCACATGACATAACACTTCGCAGGTTTTTTTATTTATTTTTATGGCTTTCCCCTGAGGGGTTAAGTCATGTGATAATTTTATAGAGCAGGTCATTACGAACGCACCAATACCTAACATGTATATTTTTCTAATTTATTTAAGTTTTACACAATTATAAGCATTTTTTAAACTAAAAAAATTATGTTTTAGTGTCTCCATAGTCTGAGAGCCATAGCTTTTTTATTTTTTGGCCGATTGTCTTATGTAGGGTCTATTTTTTGGCGGGATGAGGTGACTGTTTGATTGGTACTATTTTGGGGGGCACATGCCATTTTGATTGCTTGGTATTTCACTTTTTTGGATGGTAGGTTACCCAAAAATGTCTTTTTTTTTTGCAATGTTTTTATTAAAAAAAATGTATGTGTTCACCTGAGGGGTTAGGTAAGGTGATAATTTTACAGATTAGGTTCTTATGGACGTGGCGATATTAAACATGTTTAGGTTATTTTATTAATTTTTTGTAAATTATAAATATGCATATATGGGAAATCGTAGAATTTTTTTTTTTTTACACTTTTTGGACTCAGACCCAGTTGGTTCTTAAAGATCCAGTGGGTCTAAAATACACTGGGGTACACTTTATAGTGTACTGCAGTGTACCGGTATTTTCCATTCATAGAAAGCCTGATCAGACTGGATGCCTGTGTATGGCGTCCAGTTGCCATGGTAATCATCACATGCTGCCACAGTACAGCAGCCTCTGATGGGAGGGGGGAAGGAGGGAGCTCCCGTCTTCTGTTATGTGGAATCCAGAGCCTGCCGTAGCAGGGAAGCAACGCGCTTGGAGGTGAGGGGAGAGGGACGGAGGAGCTTCCTGACCGCTAACCCCTTACATACAGCGGTCCCTACGGAACACACCATGGTAGGAGTTAAACGGCAGACATCCACTGAAGAACGCAGTTACAGTACATTTACGGCTGTATGTTACAGTTGACAATCTACTGAACTGCTCAGCCATCCTTTTCAATTGCAGGGGAGAGGAGGGGTGGGGGGGATGGACTGCCTCCCTGTCTGAAATAAAGTCTGTGAAGGTTCTCATTTATCCAGGTCATGGTATATCTGTAAAACATAAATCAAGGCAACTGGAATTACTGTAGATTTCTTGAAAACGTTTCACTCGTTCTTCCAACGAGCTTTCTCAATTCTGAGTGACTGTACAAGAATTCTCTGGGAATAAATATGTAACTGAATCAACATCTGGTAATTATACCCAGCATGGGGTCAGAGGTCATTATAACCAGCATACCCACTACAGAGGCAATTGAAACAGTCAGGAAACAGTTGCTACTAGACAACACCTTAGGCTACAGAACAGAACTTAGCCCAAACCAAGTGTGTGCTTTACTGGACCTTTGTCTAAGTACCACCTACTTCAAGTATAATGACAAGTTCTACAAGCAAAAACATGGCTGTGCTATGGGATCGCCAGTCTCACCTATTGTAGCGAACCTGTATATGGAAGAAGTAGAAAGAAAAGCCCTGACCACTATCAAGGGAATTACACTGAGTCATTGGTTCAGATATGTGGATGACACTTGGGTTAAAATTCATAAACAAGAGTTACAGGCTTTCACCGACCACATCAACTCAGTGGATCACAACATCAATTTCACGCAGAACAACAAACTGGCGTTTCTGGACTTCTGCTCTTATAACAGTGGAAGAGGGAAGGAACCTGGGAATAGAGGTCTATCGAAAACCAACACACACAGACCAGTACCTGCTATTTGATTCCCACCATCCTCTAGACCACAAACTGGGAGTCATCCATACTCTGCACCACCGGGCAGAGAAAATACCCACCAGCAAAAAGGGTAAGGCGAAGGCATTCAAACACCTCAGAGGGGCACTTAAAACTTAAGAAGCCTGACAGATGCAAGAATATGGTTATCCCATATGTAGCTGGGGTGTCTGAGAAACTCAAAAGGATTTTTAATAAACATCACATCCCTGTCTGCTTTAAACCCAGCAACACACTGAGACAACAACTGGTTCACCCCAAACACCCAACGCCTAAACACAAGATGGACAACATTGTGTACGCAGTCCAGTGCAATGAGGAATGCTCAGAACTGTATATCGGCGAAACAAAACAACAACTACATCAGCGTATGGCTCAGCATAGAAGAGACAAAACCTCTGGTCAAGATTCAGCCGTGTACTTACATCTAAAAGGAACAGGTCACACCTTTGAAGTACGTGTTTTGGATAAGGAGGTTAATTAGTACAAACGAGGTGTGGGGATCGGAGTCGCTGAGTGGATCGGAGTCCAAAGGCAGGGACCGCTGTGATTTCTCCACTGACGGGTGCCCTAACAGCTCTGCTGTCGGTAGCACCCGTTTAGATGCCGGGGTTAATGATTAGCATTGTTTTTATGTGTCCAGGCTGAACAGCCACTTGCTAAAATCTATTGGCACTCAGGAGGAAGAGGACATGAAGTGTGGACAACTCAGGCAGCGTTCTTGATATTAGCACAATGCATTCTGGGTAGTGAAGGAAGGCTGGATTAGCCTCAGGGTGAGGGCTCGGCGGCCATCTTGAGAGTAGAGGCAGAATGAAGTCTGGTGAATAACGGTTGCTATGGACAGAATCTTAAATATGGGGTATGTAAGGAATTTTTTTTGTGATTATGGATTATCACCTCAGTAGTAACTACATATGTGAAAATTGAATTTTTAGTTAAAATATGACAGTTATCCTTTAAAGACGTTGTTGTTGCCTCTATACTGCGTCCGCAAGCCTGTCTACCAGAGCAAATCCCCACAATTGGTGTCGGATGCGGGCAAATGCAGTGAGGCCGAAAAGTTTTTGTTTTCTCCGACACAACTGCATGTCCTACATTAGGCCGGAAAGGTTACGACCCGTGTCCCCTGACAAAATGGAGGCGGTCGTGAAGGCCTTCGTGGAGGCTAACTTGCAGCAGGAGGCTAACAAGCAGCAGCAGGAAACTAACCAGCTGCTATTGCAACATGTGATGACATTGTAAGCGGTAGGAGCATCCCTGAACGTGCCTGGAAAGCATCACTGATCGATGCCTGGAAAGCTGTCCATGAGGTGTTCCCTAAGATAACCCCCTCGGATGACGTTGAGACCTATCTGGCAGTGTTCAAAAAGTTACCCCGAGACCAGTGGGCTGAGGTCGTCACTCCGTTCCTGGCGTCTGGACCCCAGCAAGTTTTTTTTCGATCTCCTTGATGATCAAGCGGCCGACTACCTGACCTTAAAAGGTGAGATCCTGGCGAGAGTGGAGGTGAATGTGTTGGTCCGGGCCCAGCAAGTGCGTCAGTGGGAATTTAACCAGGCTGAACCCGCCAGACCGCAATATTATGACCTGATACACCGTTTGCAAAAATGGCTGCAGCCTGAAGTACTGACCCCTACTGCTATGCTGGGCCGTCTCCTGGCGGATGTAACATAGTAACATAGTACATAAGGCCGAAAAAAGACATTTGTCCATCCAGTTCGGCCTGTTATCCTGCAAGTTAATCCAGAGGAAGGCAAAAAAAAACTGAGGTAGAAGCCAATTTTCCCCACTTTAGGGGAATAAAAAATTCCTTTCTGACTCCAATTAGGCAATCAGACTAACTCCCTGGATCAACGACCCTTCTCTAATAGCTATAGCCTGTAATATTATTACACTCCAGAAATACATCCAGGCCCCTCTTGAATTCCTTTATTGTACTCACCATCACCACCTCCTCAGGCAGAGAGTTCCATAGTCTCACTGCTTTTACCGTCTAAAAATCCTCTTCTATGTTTGTGTACAAGTGTAAGGCCGATTTATTGGCCTGTATTTGTGGGAGGGGCATGGCTACCTACTTCAACAGCCAGCATCCCTCTCACTCTGTACGTCGTTACAGCGTTTGATGAGCCACACCTGGCTTCCCAGTGAGAGGAGTTCAGCATACCTGGATATCCTGACGTCGGTGAGGGTAAGAAGCTGCTTCTCTGCAGCGCACAGTGTTAGGGTCCGGCCGGCGGGGGGCTCGTTCCCCTAGGTGAGGGGGGGCTCCCCCGCACTGGTGCACTCTGCCAGGGAGCTGCGCGGCTCCCCACGCGGCATCGACTTCAAAATGCCAGGGTTCATAATGCCAGGGAGCTGCGCTGCTCCCCACGCGGCAGGAGTGACCAGCCGGCGGTGGGTCGGCCCCTGGCTGATGGGGGGCACCCCCGCACTGGTGCACTCTGCCAGGGAGCTTCGTGGCTCCCCACGCGGCATCGACTTCAAAACCGGTGGGGGGCTGAGCCCCTGATGGAAGTAGGGTTCCCCCTGCCCCGGTTCATAATGCCAGGGAGCTGCACTGCTCCCCACGCGGCAGAAGTGACCAGCCGGCGGTGGGTCGGCCACTGGCTGATGGGGGGCACCCCCGCACTGGTGCACTCTGCCAGGGAGCTTCGTGGCTCCCCACGCGGCATCGACTTCAAAACCGGTGGGTGGCTGAGCCCCTGATGGAAGTAGGGCTCCCCCTGCCCCGGTTCATAATGCCAGGGAGCTGCACTGCTCCCCACGCGGCAGAAGTGACCAGCCGGCGGTGGGTCGGCCACTGGCTGATGGGGGTCACCCCCGCACTGGTGCACTCTGCCAGGGAGCAGCATGAGCTCCCCACGCGGCACATGAATTTTGCTGATGGGGGGCGGGGGCCACGGTGTATGAAGGGCTTCCCCTGGCCCGGTTCATGGTGCCAGGGAGTTGCGCAGCTCCCCACGCGGTACGGGTGTCCAGCCGGCGGTGGGTCGGCCCCTGGCTGATGGGGGTTCCCCCGCACTGGTGCACTCTGCCAGGGAGCTGCGTGGCTCCCCACGCGATTATCATGTAGGGACACAGGGGACACCGTGGCCCTGCTCCTTATCTTCGTTAAAGTCTGGCACGGGCCGCCGTGCCGTTAGTGAGGCAGGGATCAGGGATGAGAGAACCAGGCCGTTCAGGGGGAGCAGGTCATAGCCGGTGGCTAGCTTCCTTCTGCCGGCTGCACACAAGGTCGCCAAGAGGGTCATTTAGGCACGGGGGATTAATTAGTCCATACAGGTGAGTACTAGGTCTCCGGGGAGGGGTGTGTTACAGAGTACTGCACCGTCTACAGACCTGGTCCACCGTAGTAAATCCTAGCTGGGATTGCTGGTCAGGAGACGAGGTTCACTTGTCTCAGTGTCAAGCCACTACAGGGGCTTAGTAGGCGCAGCTTGCGGTGGTAGATTTCCCCCCAGATTAGGCAATTCTTATTGGCAAGGGTTAATGGTAAAAAAAAAAATGAAAAAAAAAATTTTAAATAAAAAAATGAGCTTGGTTTTCACTAAAGTCTGGCACCGGCCGCCATGCCGTTAGTTAGGCAGGTTTCAGGGGTGGGAGAACTAAGCTTGGTCAGGGTGAGCACGTTATAGATGGTGGCTGCCTTCCTTCTGCCAGCCGTACATAAGGTTTCCCAGGGGGTTATTTAGATACAGGGTGTTTTGAGTCCATGCAAGTGATTTATTTTAATTTGCAAAGGGTTGATTTCATTTAAAAAAATATATATATATAATAATGCTGCCCGCACATCCTGCACTCTGCCATGGAGCAGCGCGAGCTCCCCGTGCGGCAATTGCGTAAAAGTACAGGGGACAGCATGTCCCTCTCCTTGTCTTCAGCAAAGTCTGGCACGGCCCGCCGGGATCGTGGCTGGGAGAACTAGGCTCAGTCAGGTGGAACAGCTCATAGGCGGTGGCTGGCTTCCTTCTGCTGCCCGTACATAAGGTTTCCCATGGGGTTATTTAGCTACAGGGGGTTATTGAATCCATGCAGGTGATTACCAGGGATCTTAGATGGGTGTGTTGGGTCTGGTTTAGTAGGGACGGGTTTAAAAAAAAAATAATAATGAAAAGGGAATTCATAGTTGGCGAAGCAAGGTCTCCGGGGAAGAGCGGGTTACAGAGTACCGCACGGTCTTCAGGCCTGGTCCGCTGTGAATTTCACTGGTATAACTGATATATGGTATACGTTCCACCTATCAAAATCAAATCACTGTCGTTTGGAACGCTACATTTCTGTTAAAACTGTTACTTTATTAATCAGAAAAACAAAAGGGAAGGGGGACTAACCTATATTAAAATTCTAGGACACCATCCATTCAGTATAGGGTCGATATGAGGACCTATAAGCCGCATACACGGTAAATGCAGCTGCGGATGGGGTCAATAGAAATGCCGCAGGCTAGTGCTATACTGCAAGTGAAAGCAGAGGGCCATGGGGCCGTGCTAATTGATTCCACAGAAGTAAGCACTAAGGTGCGGTCAGTGTGCTCTGAATCACTACCAGCTCATGGATCCCTCGACTAAAGTTATGGATAGACTAATCCAGTGATAAACATCTGCCTGCAGAAGCCGATCTCAATTGAATCCATCCGTTCATGTGAAACGGATGTCTAAGAATCGGCCCTGCAGACACGAATCACTGGATCTAAGCTAAGCTGGGTGAAACAGGCAGATCTGGATTGCTGTTGCTCATCTAACTGCAGAGGGCTGAGAACCGCAGACCTCAACTGCAGTGTGAGCGCAAAGCAGATACAAATGAACATTGATTCATCCCCACACCACACTCAACGCGTTTCGCCATAAGGCTCGTCAGGAGCGTGTATCTGTGGTTCGCAGGATAAATATTCAAAGCTGCTGAGCCTCCATTACAGAGGCTGCAGCTGTAAGTACGAGGTGGCCGAACGCGGCCGCTCAGGTGCACAGAATATGAGGAGAGTCCTCCTCCCCTCAACTGAGCCCCGCCTGCAGAACGGCCAATGAGGACGCAGGAGGCACGGCATCGCCGCATCATCCATCCCGCCCCCATTGTGCCGCCCCCTCGATGAGACCGGCCCAGATGAATGTAATAACATTCTACATTAAAGTTAGAGTAAATATATACGGCGACTTACTACCCTGGCAACGTTTGTATAGCTCCGATCGGGACAGGGATCATGAAGTGGTATGAACTACATTGTATTTTATTTAATTTTATTTATTTTATTTAATTAATTGAGGACATCAATCGGTGGTGGTGGAGACAATACAGGAGGGTCAGGAAAGACCCAGCAGCATTTTTACTAGACGGCAATACTGTGATCAGGCTGATTTAAAGGGGCAGTGTATGGTATAATGTGGTATAAGTAATCCACAACCAATAATTACACTATCACACCCCTGGTATCTCCTAGCCCCCTCAATTGCCTAGGTGATCTAATGACATAGAGTCATTAGCAGTCCATGCCGCTGAGACACACGGATCGTGGGCAGTATGTCATCACCCCTAATGTTCCCCCGTTGCACCTCAGCTCCAGGGATCTAGAGAAAACACACAAAGGAATTATACTCATTTAGTCCCTGGGGCTGGAGCGCACATAGGCGGTAAATCCACTGTGTCTCTTTTTGCAATAACCGCCTATCAAAGTCGCCTCCTCTTGGCGATCTTCTGACCACCTCCACAGCCTGAAATTTGATGACATCCACATCACCGTTGTGCATGGTCGATATGTGTCTAGCAATCGGGGTATCCGCCCCTTTGCGGATGTCATTTAGATGTTCTGCTATTCTTCTACGGAATTCTCTTGTGGTTTTACCCACATATTGCTTTCCGCAAACACAAGTGGCCAAATATACCAGGCCTCTTGTTTTGCAATTGACAAATGATCTGATAGTAAATCTCTGTTCGGTGACGCTACAGATAAATGTAGCGCCAGTCTGGTCCGCTGTGAGCAACCCTAGCGGAGGCTGCAGGTCAGGGGCCTAGGTTCGCTGGTGTCAGTGTTAAGCCAGTACGGGGGCTTAGTAGAAGCAGCTTGCCCTGGTATTTTACCCTCCCTAGGTTTCCAGATTAAGTAAATCTTAATTGGTAAAGGGTTAATTTGTAAAAAAATAAAATAAAATGCTGATCTTGTTCCATCATTCACGTTTTACACATTCGCAGGGTTTCCTCACGACATGTGCACAATCCAGTGTCGATGCCTTAATTGTTTTGTTTCTAGGTCCAAACCTTGTCTCAAGTTACATCCTGAAATTTGGCTCATCGGCAAGGTAGTAGGGGTACACGTCGGGGAGGGGGGAGGAAGCTTGGTTTGTGTCTCACGTCCAGGTCGTGCTGTGTTACTACCGTTCTGCGGGTGTCAGTCCGTAGGTATTCTGAGCAGGTAAGTGCATTGTCACCCTCTGGGTGTTACTTTCTGGGTGTCTGTTCAAGTTGGAGAAGGGTTTTGATCGGTCTTTTTGCAGTGCCCCCCTTTCAGCGGTGGAGAGTTAGTCCCGAAGGGGTGGTCACAGGTAAGTTTAGCGAGAAGGAGAGACTTATCATCGACCTGTCATGGTTCCCGCGTCCCTAGTCTTAACTCCCTCATTCCTTCAGAGGAAGTGGGCATGAGGTATTCTTCTATTGATAAGTGGAAGGTCCGATACTACTTTTCCGCCAAACTCACTTTCTGTTCTAGGAGCAGCCCGTGGCTCTTTGATCAGTTGGCTCAGGCCTCCATTGGGTTTTAGAATATAAGGTACGCTGTGAATTTGTTATTCATTACTTCCTGCTGATCTAGAGGCCAGGGTCAGCCCCCTTAGGGCTGGGGAGATTGTTGAGCTGTTTTCCCAGTAAGGTGTCCCGGTCTCCCCCAAGAGACCTGCTAGCTCAGGTTTTGCTGTTATTTTGGCACCCACTTGGTCGCAGGCGAGTGGCCTGCTGAGGTGAGACAAATCCCAGGTTTCCTGCAAACCTCAGCACTTTTCGAGCTGTACCCTATTGTGGTGGCCGCCCGTGTTTGGGGCAGCAGCTGGGTAAATCGCACGGTTTTGTTTGTAACCGACAACGCTGCGGTGGTAGATATCTTAACCAATGGGTTGTCTAAGTCGTCTTATGTCATATGTCTCTTGAGACGTCTAGTTCAACTCTCCTTGCGACATCATTTTTGTGTTAGTAGTACGCATGTGCCAGGTTCTCAAAATGTGGCAGCTTTATCAAGGGCTAATTTCTCCCTTTTCGCAGGTCACGCCATAGGCGGATGTTGTGGGCGCTACCGTCCCCCTTCACGAGTCACTAATACTGGTTTAAATGGTCACCTAGAGACGGCCCACTCTTTACTAGCCAAGCCCCTTTCGCCGTATACAACTAGGGCGTATCGCACTGGGTGGCGGGCATTTGCAGGTTTTAGGGAATATGCCCTCAAAGGGAGTCCAGTTTGTTGAATACATCCTTGCCTTCATTGGCTACTGCCACTCGGAGCTCAAGCTATCCCACAACACGGTGACGTCGTACTTGTCGGGGGTGCAGCATTTCCTCTCTGTCAGTCATCCTGAACGGGCATCGGCGTTCTCTGTGCATGCTGTCAAAGCTACGTTAAGGGGTTTGAGCAGATGTGGACCAGGAGACCAAGTACGCAGACAAGCTGTTACTGGACTGCTTTTCGTAACCTATCTGACATTCTGGATAGGAACCTTTCGGGGTTTTGCCCAGCTTGGTGCTGTTTATTTAGCCTTCTGTGGTTTCTTGAGGCCTGGGGATAGTAGCAAGTTTCTCACAGTCAGCCAGTTGGTCCAGGGTCCCAAGGGTTACGTGCTGCTGCTGAGGACATCCAAGACCTCGCAGACAGGTCCCCCAGTCCCAACGTCCTAGTTCCCTATGTCTCATCGATGGTGCCCTATCAGAGTTCTTCATCAGCTGCAGGTTCAGGCCAGATAGTCCACTATTGCCATTCGGGGTGGTACCGCTCGCTTCTCACCAGTTCATGTCTCACATACGCTCCTCAGTTGCCAGTTTGGGCGGCGACCCAGCTATGATCTCAGGACATCTATTCGTATAGGTGCAGCATCCACAGCCTACAAGAATCAGGTACCAGCGCATGCCATCCAGAAGTTTGGTCGTTGGCGCCCCTCGTGTTTTAGCCACTATATACCTTACCCCAAAACTAAGATGATAATGGCTTTCCAAAGTCTGGTTTTGTGATATATGCTGTAATAATTACTCCTGCTACTCAGTATGTCTTTTGCCCTCTTTCAGGTGTCCCTACTACGGCGCGGTTGCGGCATAACTCTAACCGCTTAGGGGCAGGGTAGTCTCAGGTGGGACGGGGTGCATTCTCTTGGTTGCCACGACCACAAGTGTAAGGCCGATTTATTGGCCTGTATTTGTGGGAGGGGCATGGCTGCCTACTTCAACAGCCAGCATCCCTCTCACTTTGTACGTCGTTACAGCGTTTTCCCCACCCACCCACCCTTACTATCCACTACTCTTAAAGGGGATGCCCTCTTTCAGGTGTCCCTACTACGGCGCGATTGCGGCATAACTCTAACCGCTTAGGGGCAGGGTAGTCTCAGGTGGGACGGGGTGCATTCTCTTGGTTGCCACGACCACAAACCTTCTTTCCTCCAGACGCAGAGGATGTCCCCTCATCACACTCACAGTACTGGGGATAAATAGACGATGGGATAGATCTCTGTACTGACCCCTGATATATTTATACATATTAATTAGATCTCCCTTCAGTCGTCTTTTTTCTAAAGTGAATAACCCCAATTTTGATAATCTTTCAGGGTACTGTAGTTGCCCCATTCCAGTTATTACTTTAGTTGCCCTCCTCCAGCTCTGCTATGTCTGCCTTGTTTACAGGAGCCCAGAACTGTACACAGTACTCCATGTGTGGTCCGACTAGCGATTTGTAAAGTGGTAGGACTATGTTCTTATCACGGGCATCTATGCCCCTTCTGATGCAACCCATTACCTTATTGGCCTTGGCAGCAGCTGCCTGACACTGTTTTTTGCAGCTTAGTTTGCTGTTTATAAAAATTCCTAGATCCTTTTCCATGTCAGTGTTATCGAGTGTTTTACCATTTAGTATGTACGGATGACTTGCATTATTCCTTCCCATGTGCATAACTTTACATTTGTCAGTGTTAAACCTCATCTGCCACTTATCTGCCCAAGCCTCCAATCTATCCAGATCCCTCTGTAGTAGTACAGGTCCTTCTCAAAATATTAGCATATTGTGATAAAGTTCATTATTTTCTGTAATGTACTGATAAACATTAGACTTTCATATATTTTAGATTCATTACACACCAACTGAAGTAGTTCAAGCCTTTTATTGTTTTAATATTGATGATTTTGGCATACAGCTCATGAAAACCCAAAATTCCTATCTCAAAAAATTAGCATATCATGAAAAGGTTCTCTAAACGAGCTATTAACCTAATCATCTGAATCAACTAATTAACTCTAAACACCTGCAAAAGATTCCTGAGGCTTTTAAAAACTCCCAGCCTGGTTCATTACTCAAAAGCGCAATCATGGGTAAGACTGCCGACCTGACTGCTGTCCAGAAGGCCATCATTGACACCCTCAAGCAAGAGGGTAAGACACAGAAAGAAATTTCTGAACGAATAGGCTGTTCCCAGAGTGCTGTATCAAGGCACCCCAGTGGGAAGTCTGTGGGAAGGAAAAAGTGTGGCAGAAAACGCTGCACAATGAGAAGAGGTGACCGGACCCTGAGGAAGATTGTGGAGAAGGACCGATTCCAGACCTTGGGGGACCTGCGGAAGCAGTGGACTGAGTCTGGAGTAGAAACATCTAGAGCCACTGTGTACAGGCGTGTGCAGGAAATGGGCTACAGGTGCCGCATTCCCCAGAAACAGCGGCAGAAGCGCCTGACCTGGGCTACAGGGAAGCAGCACTGGACTGTTGCATGTCATTCGTAAATCAAGGTGCCAGAGTCTGGAGAAAGACTGGGGAGAGGGAAATGCCAAAATGCCTGAAGTCCAGTGTCAAGTACCCACAGTCAGTGATGGTCTGGGGTGCCATGTCAGCTGCTTGTGTTGGCCCACTGTGTTTTATCAAGGGCAGGTTCAATGCAGCTAGCTATCAGGAGATTTTGGAGCACTTCATGCTTCCATCTGCTGAAAAGCTTTATGGAGATGAAGATTTCATTTTTCAGCACGACCTGGCACCTGCTCACAGTGCCAAAACCACTGGTAAATGGTTTACTGACCATGGTATTACTGTGCTCAATTGGCCTGCCAACTCACCTGACCTGAACCCCATAGAGAATCTGTGGGATATTGGGAAGAGAAAGTTGAGAGACGCAAGACCCAACACTCTGGATGAGCTTAAGGCCGCTATGGAAGCATCCTGGGCCTCCATAACACCTCAGCAGTGCCACAGGCTGATTGCCTCCATGCCACGCCGCATTGAAGCAGTCATTTCTGCAAAAGGATTCCCGACCAAGTATTGAGTGCATAACTGAACATCATTATTTGAAGGTTGACTTTTTTTGTATTAAAAACACTTTTCTTTTATTGGTCGGATTAAATATGCAAATTTTTAGAGATAGGAAATTTGGGTTTTCATGAGCTGTATGCCAAAATCATCAATATTAAAACAATAAAAGGCTTGAACTACTTCAGTTGGTGTGTAATGAATCTAAAATATATGAAAGTCTAATGTTTATCAGTACATTACAGAAAATAATAAACTTTATCACAATATGCTAATTTTTTTAGAAGGACCTGTATACTGTCCTCTTCAGTGTTAATTACTTTACACAGTTTAGTGTCATCTGCAAAAATTGATGCTTTACTATGCAAGCCTTCTACAAGATCATTAATAAATATATTAAAGACAATAGGGCCCAATACGGACCCCTTAGGTACCCCACTAGTGACATTGACCCAATCTGAGTAAGTACCGTTAATAACCACTCTCTGTTTTCTGTCATTGAGCCAGTTAATTACCCACATACAGACGTTTTCTCCCAGTCCGAGCATTCTCATTTTATATACTAACCTTTTATGTGGTACAGTGTCAAATGCTTTGGAGAAGTCCAGATATACAACATCCATTGATTCGCCGCTGTCAAGTCTAGAACTTACCTCCTCATAGAAACTGATTAAATTAGTTTAGCATGACCGATCCCTCACGAAGCCATGTTGATATGGCGTTATTTGCTTATTTCCGTTGAGATGCTCTAAGATAGCATCTCTCATAAAACCTTCAAACAGTTTACCCACAACAGATGTTAAACTTACCGGCCCATAGTTTCCAGGCTCTGTTTTTGGACCCTTTTTGAATATTGGCACCACATTTGCCATGCGCCAATCCTGTGGGACACTCTGTCAGTATAGAATCCGCAAATATCAGAAATAAGGGTCTGGCTATGACATTACTTAATTCCTTTAGGTTACGGGGGTATATGCCATTCGGTCCTGGAGATTTGTCTATTTTAATCTTTTTAAGTTGATGATGTACTTCTGGTGGGCTTTGCCGTACCCCCTCCAGCACTGGATCGGCCAAGTGTCTCTGGGTAATGCCTTGGAGATGGTGGAGCGCTATGAGGCCACCAGAAATCTACAGGGGGTTCTTTTGGGAGGGGGCCAGTCTAACCCCGGAAATCTCCACCCCAGACCTGGTGGCCGGTGGCAGCCAAACCCGCCCAGGATGTGCCCCCTTGTAGACCCAGCCCCGGTGATCTGCTGGCGATGTCAGGAGCCTGGACACATAAGGGCCGATTGTCCCCATCGGGTGAACCCATGGACACCAACTATGGCTACCGCCACTCATTATATACCAGGAAGTGCCACAGGAACCTCCAAGACTATAGACAAGAGCCACCTGTGCCAGGTGGAAGTGGGGGACACTCTGGCGGTGGCTCTGCTGGTTTGAGGGAGCCTGGTGTCCCTGGTAAGAGCTGCCCTGGTACGGCCCGCCAAGTATACTGGCCAAAAGGACGACGTAGTGTGTATTTGTGGAGACTTAAAGGACTATCCCACCGCCCCGGTCTCTCTATCAATGGTGTCCGGCAGGTGGACTCATGAGGTGATACTCGGAAGACAGATGTAACCCTGGCTCAGGGGGGAGACCAGAACCCTGGTAACCTGAGTCCGAAGGGCCAGCGGTAGGGGTGACCGCCACTTTGGTGGAAGAGGGGGAGACAAAGTGTGTAATGGTGGGAGATGTGGAGGACTCGCCGCCGGGTCTGGAGTTAGCAGACCTCAATGTCTCCGGAGATAATTTTGGTACAGCACCAGGACCCAACTCTATCCCGAGCCTGGGGGAATGTGGTAGTAGTTGAGCCTTGAGCCGCAACAACCGGGGGCCGAGTCTATGTTCCCCAGTTTTATGGTTCAACAGGAGATGCTGTACCGGGTAAATGAACTACGGGGTGAGCATATTGAACAGCTGGGGGTGCCCAAGACATATCACAAGCTGGTGTTGGAGTTAGCCCACCAACATGTTCTTGGGGGACACCTGGGCCAGCAGAAAACGCAGGACTGGATTTTACAGCGGTTCTACTGGCCCAGTGTGTTCAGAGAGGTGGAAGAGTATTGCAAGTCTTGCTCAACCTGCCAGATAACCAGCCCCCAGCCACATTTCCGTAGTCCTTTGGTCCCTCTCTCGATTATTGAGGTTCCATTCGAGTGGATCACTATGGATCTCACAGGCCCAGTACTGAAGTCTGCTAGAGGGCACCAACACATTTTGGTCATCCTCGACTACGCCACTCGGTACACGGAGGCGCTGCCACTGCGTCATACATCAGCCAAACTCGTAGCTAAGGAGTTAATGGAGATGTTTTCTCAAGTGGGTCTGCCTAAGAAGGTTCTGACTAACCAATGGACCCCGTTTATATCCAAGGTCATGAGGGAACGCTGTAAGTTGCTCCATATAAAATAGTTACGGACGTCCGTGTATCATCTGCAAACGGATGGCCTGGTAGAGAGGTTTAATCAAACATAAAAAAATATGCTAAAAAGAGCGATGTCTAAGGATGGGAGGGACTGGGACCTTCTTCTGCCCTATCTCATGTTGTCAGTGCGAGAAGTGCCCCAAGCCTCTACTGGGTTCTCGCCCTTCGAACTGCTATACAGAAGACACCCTCGTGGTCTGTTGGACGTCGCCAAAGAAGGGTTGGAACACCAACCCACACTGCACAAAAGTGTTGTTGAATACATCACCCAGATGCAAGGGCGGATGGACACAGTGTTACCTCTGATTAGGGAGCATATGGAGGTAGCACAGCGAGCCCAGAGAAGGGTCTATAATCGGTAGACTCGGGTCCGGAAATTTTACCTGGGTGATCGGGTGTTGGTTCTGGTACTGACTGTAGACAATAAGTTCCTAGCTAGGTGGCAGGGACCCTACGAGGTACTTGAGAAAAATTGGAGAGGTAGATTACAAGGTACACCAGCCAGGGAGGCGAAAGCTGGAGCAGGTGTACCATGTGAATCTGCTCAAACCATGGAAAGATAGGGAAACCTGTACGGAAGACAGCTCACGACCAGGATTCTTAGGGGAAGCGGTTTCTGCCCCTCTGTCTGAAGCAAGGGAGGCGTCTGCCACAGTGAAAATTGCTGACAGCCTCTTCTCTAAACAGGCTCAGGAAGCCAGGGAGTTCATTATTCAGAACACGGATGTGTTCTCGGACCTCCCTGGACGCACGTCCATAATCCAGCATGACATTATCACTGGGCCTTAGGCAAAAGTCTGGTTAAAACCGTACCGGGAACCCGAGGCTCGGCGACAAGCCATCTCAGAGGAAGTGCAGCTAATGCTCCAGATAGGTGTCATCGAGGAGTCAAAAAGTGAATGGGCCAGTCCGATAGTCTTAATACCCAAATACCCACGGGACATTGCGGTTCTGTAACGATTTCCGCAAACTGAATGAGGTATCCAAGTTTGACACGTATCCCATGCCCCTAGTAGATAATCTTATTGAGAAGTTAGACCAAGCCCGGTATTTTTCTGTTTTGGACCTCACCATAGTGTACTGGCAGGTACCCTTGACACAGGCTGCCAAGGAAAAAACAGCTTTTATCACGCCAGAGGGGCTGTATCAGTACAAGGTATTACCCTTTGGTCTACATGGCGCTCCCGCCACGTTTCAAAGACTAATTGACATTGTACTCCGTCCACATCGCCGGTATGCTTCGGCGTACCTGGACGATATCGTTGTCCATAGCTCTGACTAGGAAAGTCACCTACCTAAATTACAGGCTGTAGTTGACTCGGCTAACCCAAAAAAGTGCGCAATAGGCTTAGAAGAGACCAAGTAACTGGGGTGTTTAATTGGGCGTGGAATGATCAAACCTCAGGTGAACAAAATTGATATAATTTGTAATTGGCCCCGACCTGTCACTACTCTGCAAGTTAAGTCGTTCCTGGGTATGGTGGGGTACTATATGAGGTTTGTCCCCAATTTTGCTACAGTCGCCGCACCACCGATAGGCCTTTTGAAGGGACGCAAGTCAGTGACGGTGGAATGAGCAGGTGGAAAAGGCTTTCTCCGCTTTTAAATCAGCCCTGTGTGGGTCCCCGGTATTTGTGACACCTGACTTCAAGAGGGAGTTTGTGGTACAAACCGATGCCGCTAAAGTAGGCCTTGGAGCTGTACTCTCTCAGGACATCAATCGAGTCTATCCGCTATTATTTGTTGGGGAGAAAGTTCCGTCTGGTGACCGACCACTCCCTTCTCAAGTGGATGAGCCAAGCCAAAGAGAGGAAGGCTTGGGTCACCAGGTGGTTCTTGTCTTTACAAAACGTTAAGTTTTCCATGGAACATAAGGGCAGGCAGGTTTCAGGGAAACGTGGATGCCCTGTTCCGCGTACACTGTCTGGCAAGTGTTCACCACCTCAGGGTTGAACAAAGGGGTGAGGTATGTAGGAAGGCGCAAGGGTACGTCATTGACGGAAGGTTTGTGTCACCGAGATTCCTGGCCTCAGTGAGGTAAGAGCTGGTAATTTTTAGTGTCAGCGGCAGTTAGTTTGTTATTTAGTATGGCTGTAAAGCCGATCCGGGACAGCTCTTACTGGGAGCAGCCAAAGTGCACCCAGCAGTCTAGGTTGTGTGGATTTTCCTCCACTTCACAGTGAAGCTGTGGAGACACTGTGGCTTTGGGATCTGCATGAGGTGTGCTGTACTAAAGGGCTGAGAGCCGCAATGCTGGAAAACAGGCCCCCTAAAAGCCTGCAGTGAAACTGATGAAAAACTGCTAACCAGGTGAACGTTTGTGTTCTTTGGACTTTCCATGGTGTGAACATACACCAATACTGTGAACTGTTATTTTGTTTTGCCTTTTAACTGTCAGCCAGTACAGGCCCCAAAAATTAGGCAATAGGCATTCACCTGACATCAAATAACTTTGGATTCGGTACATTAGGCGGTCACAGGATAAATATGTAACTGTCTTCCAGTACAGGCCCTAAAAATTAGGCATTCACCTGACATAAAAGGCCTTTTATGCCACTGTGTGTATATACAAATAGTTAAGGCTGCGTGCAGCCTGTAATTGTGGGTGGAGCGACTTACCCTATTTAACCCCTCTGGTGCAAGCAGGAGGGCGCCCGTTCTTTGCCTTTGCAGCACCTGTGCCTGATGTCACTTCCGGTTGCGTCTTTTGTCTTGCCGTCACTCCACATCTCGGGTCGTGCAGCCAGCCGCATTGCCTCCCGCAAGTATCACCGCTCTGCGGCCCGGGCAGGTGCGCCTGCCACCGGCACTTTGTGTTCCCCCTTTTCAGCCCGGTCTGTAGCTCCGCGCTGACTCCCGGCATCGCAAACACTCAGGGTTTCCAGCAGTATCCAGTGGCTTTCATAGCCCATTGCCACACGCACCGCCTCCTGTCATTCAACACCATCAAGCTGTATTGGCCAGCATTCAACACCATTGGATGCTTGGCGACCCCTCTGCCAAGTCCATTCATATCAGGCCATCAAAGCCACCCTCAGGGTTAGCGCGGCGGTCCAGGTGCGTAGACAACCAGTGTCAGGCGAGCTTCCGCAGATTGGCAGGTAGCCCTAGACAGTCTCCCCTTGGGCAATCAGCAAGCATCATCACCAAAGCAGCCATGTACCTAGGGTTCTATGGGCTCTTAGACCCGGGGAGTTCACCTGCGGCACGGTCAACCGAGCGACCCTGCTCAGGCGACATCTCGCCTGGCATTCGGTCCACTTCATTCGGTTCATCCCAGCCACCGAGTCCAATCAGGCTGGTCCTCCCTCCGAGGTAGAGTTCTTCCCTACGGCCACCTGTTGGTGTCCCGTCAAGGCGCTCCAAGAGCTTCTGGCCTCACTCCAGTCTCCCGCGTTAGACGACCCGTTACTCCCAATTAACGGTAGGCCCCCCTTCTTCGGCCCAGTTTGCCTCCAATATCCGCACCTTGACGGCAGGATTGGGGTTCAACCCTAGCACAGTATCCGGGCACTCCTCTCGCATAGGGGCCGCTTCCGCGGCATCCAATCATCAGGTACCGGCACACGTCACCCGCAAGTGGGTCGTTAGCAGTCGTCCTGCTACGCAAGGTACATTCACAATCCGCGAGTTGAGATTGTCAGAGCCTTTCGTTCTTTGGGCTTTATGGGTTCCATGATGCTCCATTAATACATTGCACCCTACTCCGGGCCGGTTCTCTTATCTAGGCCTTACCTCGTCACTGGCACTGGGCACACTCCAGCCAGTTTGGTTCAGGGCAGTACCTAGGCATGCCTACTCTGTTCCTCGATGAGCTCCTACCACAATATATATATATATATATATATATACACATATACACACATCGTCCGTTAACCCGATGTAGTCGGACACCTGTCGGTCTAGGCGTTCCCGGAGGCTGGATCCGAATGGCTTGGCTGCAAGAATGATCTCATATCTGAAGTGACCAACACATCTTCAAACCGTCCCCTTTTTGCAGGCACGGTAGGATTGGTACCCGCACCTGTTTTGTTGTGGCTGGAAATTCCTCTGCCAATGCCCGCAACAGCCAAATGCTGCATCTTTCGTAGCAAGGCCTGGAAATGGTGCATTCTGTCAGCCCTCTGTGATGCTGGTAACATGTCCACTATTTTGTGTATGTACCGGGGGTCTTAGTATGTTGCCATCAAGTACAGGTCCTTGACCTTTATGCTTTTTATACGGGGGTCCCTCTTCAAACACTGGAGCATGAAGGCCCCCATTTGCACTAAATTGGAAGTGGTGGAGCACCCTGGCTCCTGCTCATTGCCCAGGAGAATGTCGTCCTCGGTCTCCCCTTCCCAGCCACAGACAACACCAGGGATCCCCGAAAAGTTTAAAGCCTGCTCTTCTTGCTCCTCTTCCTCCAGCCCCAGCCACCATCCTCCTCTGACTCCTCTTCAGACTCCTGCTGACTTGTCTCAGATGGAGTAGCCCCCCCTGGAAATTCATTCAGCATTGCGACTTCTTCCAGCTCCTGCTTCTCAACGGCTTGATCAATGACACAACGCAATGCACACTCCAGAAAGAAGGCATAAGGTACGATGTCACTGATAGCCGCAGAAGTCTGCATGCATCGCGGTGGAGTGGAGGACAAATGTAAGGAGAAGGAGAATAGGCAGGAAATGGAGAGCCTTGCAGTGTGGCTTTATGGATTCTGACTGCGTCGCTCCCACTGGGCACGGGATGGGAGGCCAGATACCTTCTTAAGGCGGTCGTCCCTAGGTGAGTGTTGGGCTTACCGCAACTTTTGCGTTGACCACACAGGCTGCAGATGGCAACACTATTGTCAGCAGCTGACACGTTAAAAAAATCCCACACTGCGGAGCCATGTGCCGGCGTCCTGGGAGCCAGTGGCGTAACTGCCAGGGAAGCAGGGAAAGCGGCTGCTTCGGGGCCCGGGCTGACAAGGGGCCCGGGAGCAGTGTCTCACACACACTTACTGTGTGTACATAACTTTACATTTTCAGGCCGGCCCCACCCCCGAAAACAACCCCTCCAAATCCCCTCCCCTTTACATTTGGTGCGGTCACATAGGGGCCAGGCCCGCCCCTCCCATCCATCCTACCCCCTCATTCATTAACACAGGGCCCGCTTCGGCGGGCGACTCCATCCATGATTATCTGCTGACTTGCTGCCTCTTCTGCCTGCATAGCGTGACACCTGCCAGAGAACAAGACGGCAGCACGCTATGCAAATTAATCTCTTCAGGCAGCACAGTGGCAGCCCGCCCCCAAATGAAGTCCTCCTCAAGGGGCGGGGAGGCTGGGAGAAGCAGCGCATCATGGCAGAGAGGCGAGCGAAGGGAGGCACAACATACAACAAGCATGCACAGCACTTTTCAGGTATGTGCCTGGGCCCCCCTCCCCCCTTGCCTGCTACTGCAGCTGAAGCTGCACTAGTACACAGTGGTTCTGGGGCCTCTCTGGGCATGAGGAAAGAGGAGGGCAGGGCAGGGCAGAGTCAAAGTAGTTAACCCTTTCCTCCTCTCCCAGTCTGTCAAGTTCAAAGACTTGGAGAGAAGAAGAGGTAAGACCAGGTACAGCAGCAGGCAAAGTTCAGAGTGTAAAGCCATGGCAGGCTGCCATCCCAGTCCCACCAGCCTCCTATATAATAAAATGCATTCATCTGCTTCTGTTATAAAACAGGAGGCTGGCAGATGCTGGGATCGCCACCTGGCAGCTGCATGCTGAAGCCTTCAGCATGTAGCTGCCAGGTAGCCAGATCAGCGGAGGCAGAGAGGGGAGGCTGCCACGTACCGCATACTATAGTACAGGAGGCTGGCAGAGGAAGGAGTGGGCAGAGGTTGGGATGAAAGTTCCAATCATCCCCTTTCACAGTGTTTTAAATATAGGTAAATAGAAATAAAAAAAAAGCATTGCCATGTCCAAAAATGTCTTCACTATTAAAAAATATAAATAATTTTAATTCAAAAAGGGTACCAATAAAAACTACAATTCATCCATTTGAAAAAAAGCTTCAGCTCTTTAGGCAGAAATCTTAAAAAAAAGTTTTAGCTGTCAAAAAATGGTGATACAAAGACAAATAGGTTTTTTCAAAGGTTTTATTTTAAGTAAGGGTCCATTCACACGTCCGTTGTTCTGGGTCCGCATCTGTTCCACAATTTTGCGGAACAGGTGCAAACCCATTCATTTCAATAGGGCCGCAAAAGATGCGGACAGCACACCGTGTTCTGTCCGCATCCATAGTTCCATTCTGCGCCCCCCGCAAAATAAGATGGAACATGTCCTATTCTTGGCTGCAATTGCGGAGACAGGAATAGGCATTTCTATCATAGGGAACGATCAAAATGCGAAACGCACACGGCTGGTATCTGTGTTTTCCAGATCCGCATTTTGTGGACCGCAAAACACTTGCGGACGACTGAATGGACCCTAAGGGAGGGGGCCCTGTAAAAAATTTGCTGTGGGGCCCAGTCAGTTCTAGTTACGCCCCTGCTGGGAGCACAAGATATGACTAGTGTTGATCACGAATATTCGAATTTCGAATTTTTATCGCGAATATAGCCACTTCGAAAATTCGCGAATATTTCGAATATAGTTATATATATTCGTAATTTCGAATATTCGTTTTTTCCGATTTTTATTTTTTTTTTTTTTTAATCAGTACACATGATCCCTTCCTGCTTCTAGCTTGTGGGCCAATAAGAAGGCTGCAATATACTTGACTTTAGGAGTAGTGATGAGCGGCAGGGGTCATATTCGAAAATGCACGATTTTTTTTTCTTGAAAAAATCGGCAAGGTAATTATTGTGTAATATGCGAATTTTCGTAATTCAATTTTCGGATTCGAATTTTTATTGCGAATTTTTCAACTTTAAGACAAAGAAGATTATAGCACTATGTTAGCTAAATTGCTCTATATTCGTTTTTTTCGAATATTCGCTATATTGCTATATATTCTTGTTTTAGAATATTACAAATATTCGAAAAAACTAAGTTATAGCAATATAGCGAAAATTCGAAAAAAACGAATATAGAGCAATTTAGCTAATATAGTGCTATAATCTTCTTTGTCTAATAGTTGTAATTTTTTTCTCATCTGAAGTTCAGATTGGAAAAAAATTACAACTATAAAAAAAAGATTATAGCACTATATTAGCTAAATTGCTCTATATTCGTTTTTTTCGAATATTCGCTATATTGCTATATATTACGAATATTCTAAAAAACTGTTATAGCAATATAGCGAATATTCAAAAAATCGAAAATAGAGCAATTTAGCTAATATAGTGCTATAATCTTTTGTTTTTTTCTTGAAAAAAATCGGCAAGGTAATGATTGTGTAATATGCGAATTTTCGGATTCGAATTTTTATTGCGAATTTTTTAACTTACAACTATTAGACAAAGAAGATTATAGCACTATATTAGCTTAATTGCTCTATATTCGTTTTTTTCGAATTTTCGCTATATTGCTATAACTTCGTTTTTTCGAATATTCGTAATTATAGCAATATAGCGAATATTCGAAAAAAACGAATATAGAGCAATTTAGCTAATATAGTGCTATAATCTTTTTTTTATAGTTGTAATTTTTTTCCAATCTGGACTTCAGATGAGAAAAAAATTACAACTATTAGACAAAGAAGATTATAGCACTATAATAGCTAAATTGCTCTATATTCGTTTTTTCGAATTTTCGCTATATTGCTATAACTTCGTTTTTTCGAATATTTGTAATATTCTAAATCAAGAATATATAGCAATATAGCGAATATTCGAAAAAAACAAATATAGAGCAATTTAGCTAACATAGTGCTATAATCTTCTTTGTCTAAGGCCTCATGCACACGGACGTTTTTTTTCACGGTCCGCAAAACGGGGTTCCGTTGGTCCGTGATCCGTGACCGTTTTTCCGTCCGTGGGTCTTCCTTGATTTTTGGAGGATCCACGGACATGAAAAAAAAGTCATTTTGGTGTCCGCCTGGCCGTGCGGAGCCAAACGGATCCGTCCTGAATTACAATGCAAGTCAATGGGGACGGATCCGTTTGATGTTGACACAATATGGTGCCATTTCAAACGGATCCGTCCCCATTGACTTTCAATGTAAAGTCTGGAGTTCTGTTATACCATCGGATTGGAGTTTTCTCCAATCCGATGGTATATTTTAACTTGTAGCGTCCCCATCACCATGGGAACGCCTCTATGTTAGAATATACTGTCGGATATGAGCTACATCGTGAAACTCATTTCCGACAGTATATTCTAACACAGAGGCGTTCCCATGGTGATGGAGACGCTTCAGGTTAGAATATACAAAAAAACTGTGTACATGACTGTCCCCTGCTGCCTGGCAGGTGCTGCCAGGCAGCAGGGGGCAGACCCCCCCCCCCCTGTTTTTAACTCATTGGTGGCCAGTGGGCCCCCCCTCCCCTGTTGTTAACTCGTTGGTGGCCAGTGTGCGCACCCCCCTCCCTCCCTCCCTCTATTGTTTTAATACATTGGGGCCAGTGTGCGGCGCGCCCCCCCAACCCCCCCTCCCTCCCTCTATTGTTTTAATACATTGGGGCCAGTGTGCGGCGCGCCCCCCCAACCCCCCCTCCCTCCCTCTATTGTTTTAATACATTGGGGCCAGTGTGCGCGCGCCCCCCCAACCCCCCCTCCCTCCCTCTATTGTTTTAATACATTGGGGCCAGTGTGCGCACCCCCCCAACCCCCCCCCCCTCCCTCTATTGTACTTATCATCGGTGGCAGCGGAGTAGAAGATTTTCATACTTACCTGGCTGCTGGCTGCTGCGATCTCTGTGTCCGGCCGGAAGCTCCTCCTACTGGTAAGTGACAGGTCTGTGCGGCGCATTGCTGTCACTTACCAGTAGGAGGAGCTCCCGGCCGGACGCAGACATCGCAGCAGCCAGCAGCCAGGTAAGTATGAAAATCTTCCACTCCGCTGCCACCGATGATGATTACAATAGAGGGAGGGAGGGGGGGGGGGGGTTGGGGGGGCGCGCGCACACTGGCCCCAATGTATTAAAACAATAGAGGGAGGGGGGGTTGGGGGGGCGCGCGCACACTGGCCCCAATGTATTAAAACAATAGAGGGAGGGAGGGAGGGGGGGTTGGGGGGGCGCGCGCACACTGGCCCCAATGTATTAAAACAATAGAGGGAGGGAGGGAGGGGGGTGCGCACACTGGCCACCAACGAGTTAACAACGGGGGGGGGGGGGGGGCGCACAATGATATTCAAACTGGGGAGGGGGGGGGGGTCTGCCCCCTGCTGCCTGGCAGCCCTGATCTCTTACAGGGGGATATGATGGGGTTAATTGTACTATCATATCCCCCTGTAAGAGATCGGGTGCTGCCAGGCAGCAGGGGGCAGTCTTGTACAAAGTTTGCAGTGTATTCTAACTAGAAGCGTCCCCATCACCATGGGAACGCTTCTGTGTTAGAATATACTGTCGGAAATGAGTTTTCACGAAGTGAAAACTTAGATCAGAAAAAGCTTTTATGCAGACGGATCTTCAGATCCGTCTGTATGAAAGCAACCTACGGCCACGGATCACGGACACGGATGCCAATCTTGTGTGCATCCGTGTTCTTTCACGGACCCATTGACTTGAATGGGCCCGTGAACCGTTGGCCGTGAAAAAAATAGGACAGGTCATATTTTTTTCACGGCCAGGAAACACGGCTCACGGATGCGGCTGCCAAACGGTGCATTTTCCGATTTTTCCACGGACCCATTGAAAGTCAATGGGTCCGTGAAAAAAAACGGAAAACGGCACAACGGCCACGGATGCACACAACGGTCGTGTGCATGAGGCCTTAAAGTTGAAAAATTCGCAATAAAAATTAGAATCCGAAAATTCGAATTACGAAAATTCGCATATTACACAATCATTACCTTGCCGATTTTTTGCAAGAAAATTTTTTTGCGAATTTTCGAATTTACGAATATTCTAAAAAATATTCGCGAAATATCGCGAATTCGAATATGACCCCTGCCGCTCATCACTAGATATGACCATGCATGGTGGATGGCTCGCTCCAGATACATTTGCAGTCTGCTTTTTGCCTCCTGTGCACTGTGAGTTCTGCCCGCTTCTCCTCCCTATCTGCTGCTTAGTCTCTCCCTCTGAACTCCTCTCCTTTTTCTCTCTTGTGGGCACCCACGTGACGTCCATCGACACGTCATCATCGTCACCTTCACCACCACTGACATTAGAGATCTTAGAGTAGGCAGCAACAGCGGGGACCACCCTCCTTGGGCTGATCTGGGTACTGTCATCAGACCGCTGAGTGGCGTCCGTTGCTACCTCCTCTTCCTCATCCGATGCCAAGAATGGCTGCGCATCAGTAAGGTCTGGGAATGGATGGGAAAATAATTCCTCTGACTCGAGTGGAGGGGCTATGGTGGTGGTGGTGTCTTTGGGGGTGCACACAGCAGAGAGTGAGGAGGGTGCAGATACAGAGGATAAGGAGGGTTCAGAAGCGGAAGGCTGAGTGAGCCACTCAACCAACTCTGGTGCATCCTTTGACATAATCGCACGCACCTTCTCCAACTTCCCACTTAGGCTCTGGCCTGGTGCACCTGCCTGACCCCTACCACCCCTGCAGAATTGCCTGCCTGTTCCTCTGCCTGTCATTTTCAAAATGACCCTGTTTTAAAGTCCTAGATAAGAGCAGTATTTGTGGAAGCAGATTATATGGCAGGCCTAAATCAGTTGTTCGTTAAAGCTGGCATATCACCCTCAAGCAGTCATTTTGTGGACGCAGGTATATGGAAAACCTCTATCACTATTTTGTGGAAGCTGATAGATCGCAGTGAGGACAGCTTCTTAAAACTTCACTTTTATTAAATATATCCAATAAAACAGGTCCCAACAGGACCAATATACTCGTAGTACAACAACCAAAGAGCAATCAATTAGGGACGGCTAGAAGCAAAATCGGGTAACATCAATGGGAGGTCAATACTATCCCTAGGCTTAACCTAATCAGAATCTGCTCAGCCCAGAGATACACCTTAGGCTACTTTCACACTTGCTTTCGGAGCGGATCCGTCTGCTATTTGTACAGACGGATCCGCTCCTATAATGCAGACGATGGTATCCGTTCAGACAGAACCATCTGAATTATACTTTACTAAAAAAGTCTAAGTACAATTTGTATTCAGACGGATCCGTCCAGACTTTACATTGAAAGTCAATGGGGGGCGGATCCGTTTGAAAAATGCACCATATTGTGTCACCTTTAAATGGATCCGCCCCCATTGACTTCCATTGTAACTCTGGACGGATCCGTTTGCCTCCGCACGGCCAGGTTCGGGTGTCCGCCTGCTGAGCGGAGGACAGACGGTGCCAGACTGATGCATTCTGAGCGGATCCGCATCCACTCAGAATGCATTAGGACTGGACGGATCCGTTCGGGGCCGCTTGTGAGAGCCTTCAAACGGAACTCGCAAGCGAAGCCCCGAACGCTAGTGTGAAAGTAGCCTAAGTGGTAGGAGTACTCTGTCCACACGCCTTGGCTAGCCTGTCCCTAAGCAGCCCTATCACTTATCTGATACACAAAGTAATGAAAAATCCCACTTTGATAAAAGATGCACAATCCCATACACAGTCCCGACGCGTTTCCCCTTGTAATACAGGGGACAATTGCAACAATAAAATACCAAGAATGAACAAGAAACATGCCCAGGATAGATCGGCATACACAAGATAAGTAACTGAACACTGGAGCGCCCCAGACCTGCAGCGGTCTGTGATGAGTCACTATTGGGGGAATCCTTTATCCCTCCCCCCTTTCCTCCAGAACACTCATCCTCCCTAATATTAACAAATTGTCCAGTGCGCATACTTACACCAAGCTAGATTGCCTCAATATATGGCAAGCGCTGCCTAAACACAAACATCCCACGATACCATGCTGGAAGGCCGTTTCGGGAATACACCTCGGTCACATGACATCCCCACGTGACCGCCCCAGGCCTGGCCGTGCATTCCACCTGCCTCCAGTTTGGAATGCAGGGTCCGCAGCAGCAAGCCTACACACACGGATCCAGCGATATCACGCCAGGGTGCCGCAGCAAAAATCCACCACGGTCACATGATGGGACTGCACCAAATATGGGCGTGCGCTCCACCCATAGCCAGTGTGGAACGCAAAGTCTGTAACAGCAGAAATAAGTGCACGGCATAAAGTGGTTGAACATTAACTCCATGGATGCCATATCAAAGATGATCACTGGAAAGGCCCAATTAAAGACAGGGAAATAGTGTATAAACCAAAATAAACACCTATTTTTATATATCCTACTGGACATAGGCAAAAATCACTATATTAACTATGCATAATCCTATGTTTGGTGCGGTCACATCATGTGACTGTGGTGGATTTTTGTTGCGGCCCCCTGGCGTGGTATCGCGAGATCCGTGTGTGTAGGCTTGCTGCTGCAGACCCCGTGTTCCACACTGTTCATGTGACCACGGCCTTCCAACGTGGTATCGTGGGATGTTTGTGTTTAGGCTGCTCTTTGTGCGCGCTGGTCATATATTGGGGCTATCTAGCTTGGTGTAAGTATGCACACTGGACAATTTGTTAATATTGGGGAGGATGAATGTTCTGGAGGAAGGGGGGGGGGAGTGACGCATACCTGGGTCACCTGAGATGGGCAGTCCCGAAGTGTGGATACACCTATGGGGGTTTAGCCCACCCAGGATCCTACATTTAAAAGTGAGCACTTTTGAGTGACCAAATTGAGCTGTATCTTAGGCCCCCTAGAGCCCTCCAGCCATGAATGCTGGTCTGTGAGAGAATGACGTCCATATTTATCAGATAAGTTGTATCCATCTTTCAGCATTATATTGTGTGTTTGTATTCTGGTCTGATTATTGTCTACTGATCTCATCACAGACCGCTGCAGGTCTGGGGCGCTCCAGTTTTCAGTTACTTATCTTGTGTATGCCGATCTATCTTGGGCATGTTTTTTGTTCATTATCTGTATTTTATTGTTGCAATTGTCCCCTGATGAACCTTGAGAAAGGCCGGACGCTGGAGGTAGGCCTACATGAGGGGCTTTGGGCGCCAGGGACGGGCAAGGATGGGTAAAGAGTTTTAAGGTAGGCGGGAGTGGGAGCGGGGAGGGTCTAGGTTATAAGAGGGGGCGGGCGCATGCGGACCAGCGCCATTTTGGGAAAGAACGGCAGGAGAGAGGACATCTCCTTCTCCTGTTCCTGTGAAGCTACTCACCATGTCCGGTGTTGAAGAGGTTCTGGCGAGGCTGCGGGCAGCGGCGGAGGCTCGTGGTCCAGGCTAGCTGGAAGAGCAGGTAGCTGGCTTGCTGCAGGGGGAGGCGGCAGGGGCAGTTTGCCTGCCGCCATGCAAAAAACGGCCACGGCGGGCAAGGCCGCCGGCGTGCCTTGTAGCAGAGGACACCCCCAGGGTCCAGCTCCGAGTAAGGAGCCCCTCTAGGGACCCTCCGGGCCGTGGGGGACACTCTCAGCCCCATCCTAAGTCCTCACGGCCCGGGAGGAATCTAGCTGGAAGGTGGGACTCAGTGAAGGGGGGGCGTCCCTATCCACCACGTGCGGTTGCAGACGGCGGGGATGCAGGGCCTGGTACTGTAGGCTACTCTCCTCAACCGGTGTGGAGGCCCGCGGTGCAAGGACTTGCTGGGCTGTGCATCGGGAGGCGGAGCAGGTGCACAGGCCCCTTCCGAATGTCGGACAGCCGCTGGCTGGTCCTGGGGGTGGTTTCGGTATGCTGTTTTCCAGGTCGGAGCAAGACGCGTCCAGCCCTGAAGATGCTGGGACATCGGGCTGCAGTGTCGGTTTACTGGAGGGAGAATCCAGGATGATGCGATCGGAGGTTGAGCGGCGGTAACCCGGATCTACGGCTGCGGGGTTCACAGCACCCGGGCAGACAGGTGAGGCAACACTGGGGACACAGTTTTCTTTAATGCAAGGTGTGTGTGGGGGGGGGGGGGTCAGTGGAGGTGGTCAGTCGGAGTTAATTGGTGGTTTTGGGCGGTTGTTGTGCGGTTTGGCTGGTATGGGGCACAGAGAAGCAGGGCCTTTACAAGCATGGGGGGTGGGGTGGGGAGGGGGAGTGAGGGCGAAGCGACGGGTGGATCGGGGCAGGTGTTGGGTGGGGGGGGTCCCTGGCGGGGCAACGAGTGGGGCTGGTGTGGGGGGGGTTTCAGTGCAAACTCAGGCGGGTGGCGAGGAGGATAGGCCAAGGGTGGACGATGCGGCGAGGGGCGAGGTGTATGTGTGATTTGAGGGCCCTTTGGGGGCACATTTGAGGCAGGAAGTGAGGGATCGGATTGGAAGGGGGAATAGGTGGATGTTTTCTCGCTTCTCCCTTTAGAACGCTTTAACTTGGATGTGGTTAGGAAGGATTTTGGAAAGAAGGAGGAGGAGGAGAAGCGGTATAGGCTGATACCCGTACCTTTAGTAATTGGCTGCAGGCGTTTGCTATTTTGGCGAGTGTGGGGAGAAGGCGCCGGATAGTTGATCGCCTTTGTTTTGTTACATGGACGCGATAGGGGAGGCTTATCGGGTTTATGGGGGGGTATGGGTGGTTGTGTTATGACGAGCAGTTTTGTCAGAGGAAGGCGGTCCGCTCCAGCATGCGGTGGGACCATAAAGATATAGGGCTGTGGATGAGGGTGATGGGGGCAGGGAGACAGGGGCAACCTTTTCGTGCAAAGCAGGGAGGGGGGGGGGGAGAAGCAGGACAGGTTTTGCGGCGGCCTCAGCAAAAGGGTTGTGCTTCTTATTCAATGAAGGGGGTTGTAAGTTCGGTCAAGAATGTAAGTTTAAGCATGAATGCTCGGCGTGTGGGGGGAGTCACGGGGCCAGTCGTTGCTTCCGGGGGCCAAGGTCAAGAGGTGGAGAGGCAGTTGGAAAAGGGGCGGACGCCGGTACAAGTGGGCGAGATGGGTTGTTATTTAAGTAGGTACCCGTATACGGATGGGGCAGAGTTTTTGAGGAAGGGATTTGAGGATGGGTTCGTGATCCAGTCTTGTCCTGCGGGAGGTGGGAATTGTAAGAATTTGAGGTCGGCTTTGATGCACCAGGAGGTGGTGACTCAGAAGCTGGCTAAGGAAGTGGATTTGGGGAGGATGTACGGGCCTTTTGAGGAATTACCTTTGGGGGACTTGGTGGATGGTTCCGAAGAAGGAGCCGAATGCTTTCCGCTTGATTCATCACTTGTCATTCCCAAAGGGGGCATCGGTGAATGATGGGATTGATCCGGATTTATGTTCGGTTGTTTATACGTCCTTTGACTCGGCGGTTGGTTGGGTTAGGAAGTTAGGGCCGGGTATGCTGTTGGCAAAGGCGGACATTGAGGCGGCATTCCGGCTGTTGCCGGTTCATCTGGTTAGTTTACGTTTGTTGGGTTGTTTTTGGGATGAGGGTTATTTTGTGGACAGGTGTTTGCCAATGGGGTGTTCTGTTTCTTGCTCGTATTTTGAGAGGTTTAGCTCCTTTCTGGAATGGGTAGTGAAGGATGTGGCGGGGTGTCAGTCGCTCATTCATTACTTGGACGACTTCCTGTGTTTGGGTTCGGCGGATTCCAGCGTGTGTGTTGGTTATTGTTACCATCATTGCAGTCGGTGTTTGCATCGTTTGGAGTACCATTGTCGGCGGAGAAGACGGTCGGTCCCACTACGGAATTATGTTTTTTAGGTATCGTGCTGGACACGGTGAGGATGGAGTGTAGGTTGCCTGAAGACAAATTGGTTGATCTGAGGGCCGCAGCGAGGTTGGCAAGGGGTAGGCCGAAGATTCGTTTAAAGGAGTTGCAATCCTTGTTGGGAAGTTAAATTTTGCTTGTAGGATTATTCCGATGGGTCGGATATTTTGTAGGAGGTTGGCGGCAGCGACTTCAGGTGTGGTGTCGCGTCACCATTATATTCGGCTGGGTAAGGAGTTGAGGAGAGATTTGGAGGTTTAGGATGGGTTTTTGGGGCAGTTTAACGGTAGGGCGTTGGTCATGGGGGAGGTGGTTGAGAGTTGTGAGTTGTTCTCGGACGCAGCTGGGGGGTGGGTTTTGGTGTGTATTGTGAGGGACAGTGGTGCGCAGGTGAGTGGCCGGAATGGTGGCTTGCGAGGGGTTGGGTGAGGAACGTGGCGTTACTGGAGTTGTTTCCTATAGTGCTGGCGGTGGTGTTGTGGGGTGATAGGTTCAGGGACAGGAAGGTTAGGTGGCATTGCGATAATTTGGGTGTTGTGCAGGCAGTTAATAGTCTGTCTGCATCTTCACCTCCTGTGGTTAGGCTGTTGAAACACTTGGTGCTGTTATGTTTGCCTCTGAACACGTGGGTTGTGGCGGTGCATGTGCCGGGCGTGTCTAACGGAGTGGCTGATTCTCTATCTTGTTTACAGTTGGAGCGTTTTCGGCAGCTGGTGCCAGAGGCAGAGAAGGAGGGGTTGGAGTGCCCGGTTTGGCTCTGGGATCTCTTGGAGGTACTATAACAGGTTTGTTTAGGAGGTCGTTGAGTGAGGGTACATGGTTGGACTATGGTAAGGCGTGGCGTTCTTGGGAACAGTGGTGTGCGGTTTTGGGGGTTGGGGTTGATGGTGGAGAGGCCCCGTTGGTATTGTTTTTGGGGCATATCGTGGAGGAGGGTTGGTCGGTGGCAAGGGTTAATCGGTGTTTGGCAGGCTTGGTTTTTGGTTTCAGATTGCGGGGTCTCCCGGTTGTTACGAAATAATTTTTGGTGAAACAGGTGCTGAAGGGTTTTCGGCGAAGGGGTCGGTTGGCTGACGGTAGGAGCTTGGTTTCTTTTGATTTGTTGATGAGATTGGGGGTTTGTGTAGAGTCAGTTTATAGATCGGCTAGTGAGGTTCGCTTGTTTAGACTGGCCTTATCGTTGGCCTTTTTTGGGGCATTTCGGTTGGGGGAGTTAGTGAGTAGGAGTATGGTTAGTGCAGGGGGTTTAGGGAGTGAGGATGTGGATTTGTATGAAGATAGGTTAGTGGTGCAAATTAGGATATCGAAGACGGATAGGGAAGGAAGAGGTTGTAGTGTGTGTCTTTGTATGCGGTTGCGGGGAGTTTAGTTTGTCCGGTCAATTGTTTGAGGGAGTATAAGGCGGGGGTTCGCTGGGAGGGTAAGGGTCCTTTGTTGAGACATGAGGATGGTTCGTTTTTGTCGAGATTCCAGTTTGTGGCAGTGTTAAAAAAAATGTATGGCAGCTTTGGGAATGGACTCCAGAGGTTTTACGGGTCATTCCTTTCGTATCGGGCGGTGGGAGTTGGTGCATTTCAAGTCATACGTGTGTGTTTGGGGGGGTTTGTGATTTTGCGTTGGGGGAGCTGATTTTGCCTGTGTTTTTATTTGTTGTCTTTTCTTGTTACAGGTGGTGAGGCGGCGTTAGTCTGGATCTTGGGACATTTGTTTGTTTTTTGGGGGGCTTTGCATGCTGATGTGCGGCCCAACGGAAGGCAGTTGGGGATAAGCAGGAAGGAGGCGGTGGTGAGATGGATTGGGCATAGAGGCATGTTGTGGGGGAGTGTGATGGGGGAGGTGCATCGGCATGTGAGGCTAGATAGGTCCCCAGATATTCTGGTGCTGCATGTGGGGGACAATGACTTGGGCGTGAGGTCTTGTCGGGAGTTGATCAAGGATATCAAATTCGACTTGTTGCGGTTGTGGTCGTTGTTCCCGGGGATGATCACTGTGTGGTCGGACATGGTGTATAGGCAGTCGTGGCGGGAAGCCAGGTCACTTGAGAGGGTGAATAAAGCAAGGGTTAAAGTGAACAGGGCGGTGGCTAAGTTTGTGGTCAGGAATGGGGCGGTGGCAGTTAGGCATGTGGAGTTGGAGGCGGGTACCGCAGGATTTGGAGGACTGATGGAGTTCATTTGAACGCGGTGGGGATTGATTTGTGGTCATTGGGCCTGCAGGGTGGCATTGAGAGGGCACTGGGTATGTGGAGGAACGTGCAGGCTTGAGGGAGGAGTCAAGCCGTGCGTTGTTGGCGGGGGAAGGTCATAGAAGCTGGTGGTGTCTTGGATGGTCTGGAAAATGGGAGGGCCCCCAGGAGGGGGGCTGGACTCTCATAGTTGGGGCATTTTGGTTCGTTAAGAGAGGCGTCCATCAGTTGGTGTCACCGAGCTGGAGTTTTTGCGGCTGGAGGCAAGATGGAAGTGCAGAGTTGGCGTGTTTTGATATATGTTGGAAATTTGGGGCTTCTATGACCTCCCTCGTCAGGGGGGTATGGCAATGTTATTGTTATATTTATATATGTTATGTATTTATTTATTTTCATTAATAAACGGCTGCTGTGGACGATTTAATCCAACCCAGTCTGTAAGTATTCATTTAAGGTAAGAGGTGGTTGGGGGTAAGGGTTTTTATTAGGGTGGTGTCAGCAGGCCCTGGCCAATAACCAATAACCCAGTCATGTATTACAAGGGGAAACACATCAGAAATGTGTATGGGATTGTGTATCTTGTATCAAATTGGGATTTTTCATTATTTTGTGTATCAGATAAGTGATAGGGCTGCATACGGACAGGCTAGCCGAGGCACATGGACAGAGTACTCCTACCACCAAGGTGTATCTCTGGGTTGAGCAGATTTTGATTAGGGTTAGCCTAGGGATAGTATTTATCTCCCATTGATGCTACTCGGTTTTGCTTCTAGCCGTCCCTAATTGATTACTCTTTGGTTGTTGTACTACGAGTATATTGGTCCTGTTGGGGCCTGTTTTATTGGATATATTTAATAAAAGTGAAGTTTTAAGAAGTTGACTACCTAAAAATTAACCTTTTAATAGGATAATCTAAAATAATTAATCCCTAAAGATGGGAACACAATAGTGCAAAAACAAACACAACAAGACACAAAACAAATTACACAAAACAGAGCATACCTGGATCAGACGGGCGGATCAGCTTGAGGAAGATGAAGGGGAGAAAAGCATCAGGGCAACATGTGCCAAATCAGTGTCTGTCCCTGTGATATCCCTTATAGAGTCCTCAGCCCGGAGATGTGTCTTAATGGTAGGCACACTCCGTCCACGTGCCTATACTGTCTATCCTTATGGTGCCCTTGGTATACTAGCCCATATGGATATTTGGGTACTAGTATATATTAGATACCGGTTGTACTATCACGTGTCCCGACGCGTTTCCCCCCTTCCTTTCATTAAAAGGGGTTCATCAGGGGACATAAATCAATGTCAAACAGACACACCAAGTGTTCAACAAATATCAAAAGAGATGGATCAAAAATGATAAACTGAAGGCCAAAACCAAGACCTATTAACCAGATGCAAATGACCACGCGCACGGTTGGTTATTGATAATGCAACCATCAAATAATCAAGAATGTACTTAGCTGGTGGTCAAGATGGAGATCAAGCTGAGCGGTCCAGGGTGAACGTCTTGGGAAGGGCCTCCAGGGGGCAAAATATGATGTGGCTCCAATTTGTTTGAAATTACCACCTTCCTATATAGCCAAATGGGGCCGTCCCAGCTAAACGGGACCAATCAGGGATGCTGAAGCATGTCATGTGATCATGCTGAAAAAGCTGGCTAAGTTGCGTACCAGTGATCATCTACTCCTTATACTGGTGGTGGGTCATCCCACGATTCTATATACTTACTACGTATTCAAGTCCTGTGTATAATCGTAATAAACGTTGGGCCTAGATGTGTTTCCGTCAGTGGAATGCACGCCGACAACCAATATGGCTGTGAATTCCACCTACATCCAATGGGGCCAAGCCTGCTATGTCATCAGCGGTGCGGGACCGGAAGTTGGCAGGAGGAACGCACACCACCCGTAAAGATGGCCGTGCGCTCCATCTGCATCCAATGAGGGCGCGCCCCTACGTCATCAGAAGGTGACGACAAGAGGATTACCGATGCATTGCCCTATTCGGTAGCTATCCCATCACCAAAACGTCCGTGCCAACACTCAGAAATACTTCTGGAAAGTTCACTTCTGGCGTAAAACAGTTACTAAAATATAAGTGGTGGCGGATGTGATGCGGGTAGTGGGAGGAGTCCGGCTGATGGAACACATATCCGCCAATAAGGAAGGGACATGCGTTCCACCTACCCAATACTCCATAGATTAGGGGGAGGAGCAGGCAAAAAGAGAAGATGGTTAGAATCATGCGATTCATAGATCTGGGACTTATCTGTACATCCCAAAGGATGATCACCATAGTACAATAATGTTGGTACCAGATTAGATTATCATTCATCAGCAAATAACCAGCCTAACAGAACATATTCATTGGTGGAAAAATTAAACACCTTGTTGGATAGAGGTGTGTTAACGGTCAATGCCATGTTATTTATGCAAAACAGATACTCAATTAAATACAATATGGGTGACCTGATGGATGTCACACTTAAAAAATACAGATTCTGACACTTCCTGTGTCAATATTAAATTCTATCCAATGTAATAGGATCCAGTTTTGAGAGTTTACCAAGAGTTTCCAATGTTACCTGTATGAACCCAGACTTGGGGACCTACAGGAAACATGTAAAAGTAAGTTTTTCGTTAACATGTAAAAGTAAGTTTTTCGAGCAGGATCTCTCCGATTCCGAACCCTCACACAATAGGGGAAGAGGTAATTATAGAGGAGGTCAGAGAAGAGGTGGAAGAGGTCGTTATAATAACAACAAAAAATGGCCAAAATCAGACAACAAAAGGGGGAAAGGGGGCGATTACCCTTCTCCTTCACCCTCTCCTTCCACTTATTCTTCTTCCTCTTTCTCTATTCCCTCCCTTACATCACAGGGGAATTTTTTAGCCAGGGGGGGGGCCTTACCAGCTCCGCGATCGCGTATAAGTAAGGAAACAGGGAAGGCTGATGATCAATTACAAATCATCAACCTATCCTCACTGACCCTCAGCGCTATGGAAGAGAATCTCCTCAATAGGGGCCTATCCTTCGCCCCCACGACTAGGTTTAATCCATTTGTGTGGACCAAGGATTTGAATCTATTTTCAAGGAAACTTAAATGGCACAAATTCATTAAAAATAACACTAAAGCCACCTGTGAACAATTAGGCCTACAGGAAAGTGATTATGCGGATTTTAGAATCCTTTGTGATCTGTTGGAAGAAGGGACACGGACACCTGGCCAGGGTCCTTTCACTGATCTCCGACCAAAAAGTAAAAAACCACTGCCTCCCATGATTTACGATCATATGGAAATATTCTTACAAATGACTACGGAAGAGATAGAAAGACTACCCTCTACCACATCGCATTTTCATAATCTCTCCGGTCCTGAGATGGAAGCCCTTCGGGTGCTTGAAAAAGACACCTCAATAGTAATCAAGCCGGCCGATAAGGGCGGTAATTTAGTGATCATGGGACACCTAGAGTACAAACATATGTGTGAACGCCTGTTGAACGATCGAGATTGTTATCGGGTGCTGCCATCGGACCCCACAGACATCTTCATGAAGGAGTTAGAAATTATTTTGAAGGATGGCCTCTCTAAAAAGGCTATCTCGGATGTGGAATATGTTTTTTTGTTGCCGAGCACACCCCAGACTGCCACCTTTTATGGGTTACCAAAAGTCCACAAGGGCACTTTGCCTTTGAAGGGTCGCCTAATTGTGTCTGGTGGGCTTGGTAACACAGAACAGCGGTATCTATATAGATCAGGTTTTGAAGGGTTTTGTGTCTGCTCTGCCCTCATATACCAGAGATACCATGGATTTCTTACGTAAGATCGAGTCCATCACCATCGAGACATCTTGCTCATTGGGGAGCATAGACGTAGAATCCCTGTACAGTTCTATTCCACATGATAGGGGCCTGATGGCGGTGTCCGATTTTCTCAAAACTAGAGCTGTTTTGCATAGGTCCCACAATAACTTTGTGGTGACTCTTTTGGAATTTATCTTGACCAGCTCAGGGGGACAGCGATGGGGAGCTCATGTGCCCCGTCGTATGCCAATCTCTTCCTGGGCTGGTGGGAGGACAAAGTTGTTTTCCCGGACATGCAGACCTGGTGGGGGGACAAAATTATTTTTTGGACAAGATACATCGACAATGTTTTTATAATATGGAATGGTAGTGATGAGGAATTTGAATTATTTGTCAAGGCCCTTAACATAAATGATGTAGGCCTTTCATTCACATCCGAGTTCCATCACAAGTCCCTCACTTTTCTGGACTTCAGGATTACCATAAATGGAGATAGACTTGTTACCTCCACATTTAGAAAAGACACTGCTACCAATAGTCTCTTCCACTGGGACAGTCATCACCCTACGAGCCTTAAAAGGGGCATTCCACGAGGTCAATATCTTCGCATGAGAAGAAATTGTTCCAATCGTGATAGTTTTTATCAGGAATCAAGGAAATTGCAAAATCGCTTCAAAATTAGGGGTTACCCACAGAATGTACTCAGGGACGCCTTCCACAGTGCAGTTTCTAGGGATCGTGGTACATTGCTGGTACCGAGGGATCCGAAAGGGAAGGATAATGATATTGTGAGAATTATCTCCACCTACGACACCATGAGTAAAGAGGTCAGAGGGATTATTACTAAGTACTGGCCCATCCTCCTCATGGATCCTGGTGTTGCAGATGTACTTCCTGTACGCCCGAGCATTACATTCAGACGGGGTAGAAGCCTTCGGGATCGCTTAGTGCATAGCCACTTTTCAAGACCAACCCCTGAAGGCACATGGCTAGATCACAAGCCACTGGGCATGTTCCGTTGCGGGGCTTGTATGGCTTATAACTACATTAATAATACTAAAACTAACATTTGTTCAGAAACTGGGATTACCTATGATATTAGAGATTTTTCTAACTGTAGGAGCAAAGGGGTGATTTATTTAGCTCAATGTACCTGCCCGCTTGACTATGTTGGAAAAACCTTTAGGGAATTTCGCAGGCGCATCCTGGAGCACATCAATGATATCAAAAAGCGTAAAGAGACCCCAGTAGCAAACCACATCTTAACGGCGATCCCAAATCACTGAAATTCGCAGCCCTGGAGATTATCAGACCATCCCCCAGGAAGGGAGACTGGGACCGCAGGATCCTACAGAAGGAAGCCGAATGGATTCATCGGTTGCGGTCCCAGGACCCTAGGGGCCTTAACGAAAAACTTACTTTTACATGTTTCCTGTAGGTCCCCAAGTCTGGGTTCATACAGGTAACATTGGAAACTCTTGGTAAACTCTCAAAACTGGATCCTATTACATTGGATAGAATTTAATATTAACACAGGAAGTGTCAGAATCTGTATTTTTTAAGTGTGACATCCATCAGGTCACCCATATTGTATTTAATTGAGTATCTGTTTTGCATATATAACATGGCATTGACCGTTAACACACCTCTATCCAACAAGGTGTTTAATTTTTCCACCAATGAATATGTTCTGTTAGGCTGGTTATTTGCTGATGAATGATAATCTAATCTGGTACCAACATTATTGTACTATGGTGATCATCCTTTGGGATGTACAGATAAGTCCCAGATCCATGAATCGCATGATTCTAACCATCTTCTCTTTTTGCCTGCTCCTCCCCCTAATCTATGGAGTATTGGGTAGGTGGAACGCATGTCCCTTCCTTATTGGCGGATATGTGTTCCATCAGCCGGACTCCTCCCACTACCCGCATCACGTCCGCCACCACTTATATTTTAGTAACTGTTTTACGCCAGAAGTGAACTTTCCAGAAGTATTTCTGAGTGTTGGCATGGACGTTTTGGTGATGGGATAGCTACCAAATAGGGCAATGCATCGGTAATCCTCTTGTCGTCACCTTCTGATGACGTAAGGGCGCGCCCTCATTGGATGCAGATGGAGCGCACGGCCATCTTTAGGGGTGGCGTGCGTTCCACCTGCCAACTTCCGGTCCCGCACCGCTGATGACATAGCAGGCTTGGCCCCATTGGATGTAGGTGGAACGCACAGCCATCTTGGTTGTCGGCGTGCGTTCCACTGACGGAAACACATCTAGGCCCAACGTTTATTACAATTATACACAGGACTTGAATACGTAGTAAGTATATAGAATCGTGGGATGACCCCCCCACCAGTATAAGGGGTAGATGATCACTGGTACGCACCTTAGCCAGTGTCACGTACCGGCAGGACAGGTAGTGGATCCTCTGGACCAGAGAGGCGATGGCGCGGGTTGTACTAAAGGACCGGTTCTAAGCAGTTACTGGTCTTCACCAGAGCCCGCCGCAAGGCGGGATGGATTTGCTGCGGCGATAACTACCAGGTCGTGTCCCCTAGTAACAACTCGACCTGGGTTTCTCGCCAGATGGAGGAAAAATCCTGTACAAGACTGTCCACGGCAGGTACAGAAGAAGGAGTGGGAGACTGCGGCAGAGGTGGAAGAGGATGACGGCCAAAAACGTTAAAGAAAGGAGACTTGTTAGAGGCAGAGGATTGTTTGTAGTTGTAGGAGAACTCCGCCCAGGGAAGTAGATCAGCCCAGTCGTCATGGCATGAGGATACAAAGTGACGCAGATAGTCACCCAAAATTTGGTTCACCCGTTCTACTTGGCCGTTAGACTGAGGATGGTACGAAGAAGAAAAGTCCAATTTGATCCCGAGCTGAGCACATAGAGCCCTCCAGAATTTGGAGACAAATTGTACCCCACGATCCGAGACAATATGTTTGGGAAGGCCATGGAGACGGAAGATGTGTTGGAAAAATTGTTTGGCCAACATGGGTGCAGAGGGTAGACCGGGCAGGGGTACAAAGTGAGCCATCTTGGAGAAGCGATCCACCACGACCCAAATAACGGACTTGCCATGGGAGGAGGGAAGATCTGTAATAAAGTCCATGGCGATGTGAGACCAGGGAACTTCAGGAACGGGTAGAGGCAAGAGGAGACCCGCTGGTTTCTGGCGAGGCGATTTATCCCGGGCGCAAATCATACAGGCCTGGACGAAGTCCGAGACATCTTTCTCTAGAGAAGACCACCAGTACCTTTGGGAGATTAGTTGGAGAGACTTTTGCACCCCTGGATGACCGGCAAAAGGGGAGGCGTGGCCCCACTTGAGAATTCGCAGCCGCTGACGTGGAGGTACGTAGGATTTGCCAGGAGGAAGAAGGCGCAGGTCCACGGGAGCGACTGTTATAAGGCGTTCTGGAGGGATAATATATCGAGGTGTTAACTCGTCGCCCACCACATCAGAGGAGCGAGACAGAACATCTGCCCTAATGTTCTTACAAGCTGGACGGAAATGGATCTCAAAATTAAAGCGGGCGAAGAACAGAGACCAACGAGCCTGACGGGGATTTAATCTCTGAGCAGACTGGAGATAAGCCAGGTTCTTGTGGTCCGTGAAGATGTACACGGGATGTGTGGCGCCCTCGAGTAAATGTCTCCATTCCTCCAGTGCCAATTTAATAGCCAGCAGTTCCCTGTCCCCAATGGAGTAATTTCTCTCTGCGGAAGAGAATGTTTTAGAAAAGAAGCCACAAGTAGAAGTCTTGCCCCGGGAAGACTTCTGGGTGAGGACAGCTCCGGCTCCCACCGAGGAGGCATCCACTTCAAGAGAGAAAGGCTTGGTGGAATCTGGTCTAGAGAGAACAGGTGCAGAGGCAAAGGCGCATTTCAGGGACTGGAAGGCTTCCTCGGCTTGGGAAGGCCAGGATTTGGGGTTAGCTCCTTTTCTTGTGAGGGCCGCGATAGGAGCTACCAGAGTGGAATAGTGAGGGATGAATTGCCTGTAGTAATTCGCAAAGCCCAGAAATCTTTGTATGGCTCGGAGACCAGAGGGGCGTGGCCAATCCAGAACCGCCGAGAGCTTGGCTGGGTCCATTTGAAGTCCTTGGGCTGAGATAATGTATCCCAGGAAAGGCAGGGAGGTCCGTTCAAAAAGACATTTTTCAAGTTTAGCGTACAGGCGATTTCTCCTAAGACGAGTAAGAACTTGTTGCACATGGACCCTGTGTTGATCCAAATTGGAGGAAAAGATCAGGATATCATCCAGGTATACGACCACGCAGGTGTAAAGTAAGTCCCTGAAAATATCATTGACGAATTCCTGGAAGACAGCAGGTGCGTTGCAGAGGCCGAAGGGCATCACCAAATACTCAAAATGGCCATCCCTTGTGTTAAAGGCGGTCTTCCATTCGTCTCCTTCCCGGATACGGATCAGATTATAGGCCCCTCGAAGGTCCAATTTTGTGAAGATCTTAGCCCCTCGAAGACGATCAAATAGCTCAGAGATTAGAGGCAGAAGGTAACGGTTCTTGATGGTCATTTTATTAAGACCTCTGTAGTCAATGCAGGGGCGGAGGGAGCCGTCTTTTTTGTCACGAAGAAAAAACCGGCCCCAGCAGGAGAAGAAGATTTTCTTATGAATCCTCTCTGTAGGTTCTCACGTATATAGTCGGACATGGCAAGAGTCTCAGGAGGTGAGAGAGGATAAATTCTGCCCCGAGGTGGAGTAGAACCGGGTATCAGGTCGATCGGGCAATCATAGGATCGGTGAGGAGGAAGGACCTCAGCTTGTTTCTTGCAGAAGACATCCGCGAAGGAATGGTATGGCTTGGGCAGCCCAGAAGGTGGAGAAACTTGCGGGTTCTGTTTGACCAGAGCAGGCTTGAGACAGCGGTCCGAACAGGAGGAACCCCAACGCAGGATCTCACCGGTGGACCAATTCAGGACAGGACTATGACGTTGAAGCCACGGCAGACCCAGGAGGAGTTCGGAGGAACAGAAGGGAAGGACAAAGAACTCTATAGTCTCGGTATGAAATATTCCGATGTCCATCTGCAGAGGCTGGGTACGGAACTGTACGGTGGCAGAGAGTCTCTCACCGTTAACAGTAGAGATGAAAAACGGCTTGGGTAGACGGATTACTGGAATACAGTACTTATCAACCAAGGAGGCGTGAATGAAGTTGCCAGCTGAACCGGAATCCAAGAAGGCGGCTGCGGAGAAAGAGGACTTGGAAGAGATGATCAACTGCACGGGTATGATGAGACGTGGAGAGGAAGAATCCACACCTAGCAACGCCTCTCCCACGTTTACTAGGTGCGAGCGTTTCCCGAACGCGATGGACGGAGAGGACAATCTCTAAGGAAGTGCTCGGTACTGGCACAGTACAGACACAGGTTCTCGTTTCTGCGGCGGCTTCGTTCTTGCGGAGTCAGGCGTGACCGAACCACCTGCATGGCTTCCACGGCGGAAAGCCCAGTAGCGGGTTGAGGTGGACGCAGAAAAACGGGAGCCAGACGAGGAAAGCGTCTAGGACGAGCTTTTTCCTTTTCAAGGAGGAGTTCCTCTTGTCTTTCGGCGAAACGTTTGTCTATCCTAGTGGCCAGCAAGATGAGGTCACTAAGAGTGGAAGGAAGCTCACGTGCAGCCAGAACGTCCTTTACTTCACTATTAAGTCCATTCTTGAAGGTGGCGCAAAGGGCTTCATTGTTCCAGTTCAGCTCAGAGGCCAGGGTGCGGAACTGAATGGCATAGTCACCCACGGAAGAACCTCCTTGGGTCAAATTTAGTAAGGCAGTCTCTGCGGAGGTAACCCGGGCAGGCTCCTCAAAAACATTCCGGAACTCTAGGCAGAAGCTCTGGACGGAAGCGGTGGCAGGATCTGCGCGGTCCCATAGTGGTGTAGCCCAGGCCAGTGCCTTCCCGGACAGCAAACTGAGAATAAAGGCTACCTTGGCTCGCTCAGAAGGAAACTGGTCGGACAGAAGCTCGAGGTGGAGAGAGCACTGCGACAAGAACCCACGGTACTGCTTAGGATCTCCGTCATATTTGTCTGGTAGGGACAAACGGATTCTGGAACTGGTGGCAACAGCAGACGGAGGTGACGCAGCAGGAGCAGACGGAGGAGCTGGCTGTTGCTGAGAAGGCAGGAGCTGCTGCAACATGGCGGTCAGCTGGGCCAGCTGTTGACCCTGCTGGGCCACAATAGTGGTGAGGTCCGCTAGGCTTGGCAGGGGAACATCAGCGGGATCCATGGACGGATCTTACTGTCACGTACCGGCAGGGCAGGTAGTGGATCCTCTGGACCAGAGGCGATGGCGCGGGTTGTACTAAAGGACCGGTTCTAAGCAGTTACTGGTCTTCACCAGAGCCCGCCGCAAGGTGGGATGGATTTGCTGCGGCGGTAACTACCAGGTCGTGTCCCCTAGTAACAACTCGACCTCTCTGGCAGCTGATAAGGCGTGGTACACAGGGAGAAGGCAAGAGCGTAGTCGGACGTAGCAGAGGTCAGGGCAGGCGGCAAAGGTTCTAAGGCGAGTAGACGGTAGCAACGGGTTCGGCAACAGGCAAGGCAAACAAACACTGTGGAACGCTTTCTCTGAGGCACAAGGCACAAAGATCCGGCAGGAAGCTGTGGGAGGAGAAGGTATAAATGGGCAGTGCACAGGTGCAGCCTAATTAAGTCAGCACTGCCTCTCACAAACCTTAACCCTTAATATCCCTTTTGGACCAGGCACCAATCACTGGTGCACTGGCCCTTTGAATCTAAGAGTCCCGGCGCACGCGCGCCCTAGAGAGCGAGGACGCACACGCCGAGACACTGGAGTGCTGCCTGGGGGCATACGCTGTGAGCGCTCCGCGGCCAGCAGGGGACCCGGAGCGCTCAGCGTAACAGCCAGCTTTTTCAGCATGATCACATGACATGCTTCAGCACCCCTAATTGGTCCTGTTTAGCTGGGATGGCCCCATTTGGCTATATAGGAAGGTGGTAATTTCAAACAAATTGGAGCCACATCATATTTTGCCCCCTGGAGGCCCTTCCTAAGACGTTTACCCTGGACCGCTCAGCTTGATCTCCATCTTGACCACCAGCTAAGTACATTCTTGATTATTTGATGGTTGCTTTATCAATAACCAACCGTGCGCATGGTCATTTGCATCTGGTTAATACGTCTTGGTTTTGGCCTTCAGTTTATCATTTTTGATCCATCTCTTTTGATATTTGTTGAACACTTGGTGTGTCTGTTTGACATTGATTTATGTCCCCTGATGAACCCCTTTTAATGAAAGGAAGGGGGGAAACGCGTCGGGACACGTGATAGTACAACCGGTATCTAATATATACTAGTGCCCAAATATCCATATGGGCTGGTATACCAAGGGCACCATAAGGATAGACAGTATAGGCACGTGGACGGAGTGTGCCTACCATTAAGACACATCTCCGGGCTGAGGACTCTATAAGGGATATCACAGGGACAGACACTGATTTGGCACATGTTGCCCCGATGCTTTCCTCCCCTTCATCTTCCTCAAGCTGATCCGCCCGTCTGATAATGGTATGCTCTGTTTTGTGTAATTTGTTTTGTGTCTTGTTGTGTTTGTTTTTGCACTATTGTGTTCCCTTCTTTAGGGATTAATTATTTTAGATTATCTATTAAAGGCTAATTTTTAGGTAGTCGTTTTTCGGTGATAGTGATCAATTAGTTTGGCGACCACCAGCTTTATTTACAATTATAGCTTGAAGTTTTAAGAAGTTGCCCTCAGTGATTTTGTTGTTGCATTGCAACTGTCTTTTGAGATACTATTTTCAGTGATTCTGATAGATCGCAGCCCTCAATCAGTATTTTCTGGAAGCGTATGTCACTACCAGAGCTTTGAGACGTTCTCACAGCTCTGTGTCTCCACCCCTGTGATGATGTCACTTAGAGTTTGGAGGTGTTCTCACTGTTCTGTTTCTCCGCCCCAGTTGTGAGGTCTTTACTCCCAGCTGTCTCTCCTGATTTCCCTGCCTTTAAATCACTCCTCCTCCTATTGCAGGGCGTGGATTATACTTCTCTTTTCAGTTGTAGCTCTACCTTGAGTAGCTTCACTTCTTTAGCTATTAGTTCTCTGGACCTGTGTTCTGCTGCTGCAAGCACTCCGGATATTGCCAGCGGCCCTTGGATCCGTCTTCTCTGCGGTTACAGCTTCATCAGCTAAGTGTGCAGACTTTGTTGTGTACCTGGTGATTTCCTGACTGGATCTGAGGTGGCCCCGGTTCACTCCATATTCTGAGCAGGGCATCGGTGGCCGTGCCCCTTTCACTATTGTAGGGGTTACAGGGCTCATCAGTCTAAGGTACGCGGGCATGCCTCGTTCCACCATTTGGATCCGGGCATGTGCTTTAGCAGCATAGGGAGAGTGTTGAGGGTCTGACAGGGGTCACCCTTTCTCTTCCCTAGTTTGGGGTCCGGTCAGTAGCTCTTCTTACTGTGTATGCTCTGGTTACCCTTAAACAGCCGTGACATTATAATCCACCAAAACCGTCCTTGTTGACATGGATCCGCTTTCTGACCTGGTTGACCGCATGCAGGGTCTTTCTTTGGAAGTAGCGGATCTCCGTCAATCTCTGACTCAGCTACAAGCATTGGGCTCTGCTCCGGCTCATGGAGTCTGTTGCGAGCCAAAGGTCTCACTTCCGGAAACATTCTCCGGGGGCAGTGAGAATTTTGTTCGCTTCAGAGAGGCATGTAAACTCCATTTTTGTTTGTGTCCCCACTCCTCTGGTAATGAGGAACAGAGGGTGAGGATTGTCATCTCCCTGCTCAGAGGTAATGCTCAGACTTGGGCTTTTTCGCTGCCATCAGGGGATCCTTCCCTTCGATCCGTGGAAAGGTTTTTTGTGGCCCTGGGGCAGATATATGATGACCCGGATCGTGTTGCTCTGGCAGAATCGAACTTACGTGTTCTATGCCAGAACAAACTGTCTGCGGAGCTTTATTGTTCTGAATTTCGGAGATGGGCAGCTGATTCAGGCTGGAATGATGCTGCACTCCGAAGTCAGTTCTGTCATGGTCTCTCAGAGGATTTGAAAGATGCCTTTGCTTTCCATGAGAGACCAACATCCTTAGAGTCTGCCATGTCATTAGCGGTACGCCTTGACAGGCGTCTAAGGGAAAGAAACAAGACCTCTCCGTCCAGCCATTGTCAGTCTAGGGGCAATGGTGCGGACTCATTCAGTATGCAGGGGTCTCATCCTGTCTCGCTCCCTTCTGAGGAGGAGCCCATGCAGCTAGGCCGACTTGCCCCTGATAAAAGAGGATTTAGTCCTCAGAATATGGTGTGTTTTTGTTGTGGGGGCATAGGTCATTTGGCAAATGTTTGTCCGTCTAGGAGATTCCTGACCTGTTCTAAGAGCGATAATAAGAGAAAAACCTCAAGAGGTAGATCATCAAGTTCTGCTTCATCTGCTACTTTGGGCAAAGTTGATGTGGGAATTGATGCTTTTCCTTTGACCTGCAGTTCCCGTTTTCTCCTGTCTGCCAGGGTGGCGCTAGAGAGCAAGGTCATTCCTTGTGAGATTTTTGTCGATAGTGGAGCGGCCGTCAATCTTATTGACACTCAATTTGTAGCCTTGCATGGTTTTCAGGTTTGTACTTTAGAAAAGGATATACCTGTTTTTGCTATTGACTCTGCCCCACTCTCGCAGAGATCTCTGAAAGGCATTGTTCACAATATCCGGCTAGCTGTAGGTGACACTCATGTGGAGGAGATATCTTGTTTTGTCCTTAACGGATTGCCTTCTCCTCTAGTTTTGGGGCTACCCTGGCTCACTAGACATAACCCCACTATTGATTGGCAAGGAAGGCAAATAAATGAGTGGAGTGACTTTTGTAGAGAGAATTGTCTCACAGCCACTCTTGCAGAGGTGTCTACTAAGACTCTGCCATCATTTCTCTCTGATTTCTCGGATGTGTTTTCCGAGAGCGGTGTTCGGGAGCTACCTCCTCACCGGGAGTTTGACTGTCCCATTAACCTCATTCCCGGCGCCAAGCTGCCAAAGGCACGCCTCTACAATCTCTCACAACCGGAAAGACTCGCAATGCGAACCTATATCTCCGAGAGTCTCGAGAAGGGGCATATTCGTCCCTCAAAGTCGCCTGTTGCCGCGGGTTTTTTTTTTTGTTAAAAAAAAAGATGGCTCTCTGAGACCTTGCTTAGATTTTAGGGAGCTGAACCGTATCACGATTCGCGATCCCTATCCCCTTCCTCTAATCCCGGACCTCTTCAACCAAATTGTTGGGGCCAAGGTGTTTTCCAAATTGGATCTGAGAGGCGCGTACAACCTGGTCAGGGTCAGAGAGGGGGATGAATGGAAAACGGCCTTTAATACCCCTAATGGGCATTTTGAGAATCTCGTTATGCCTTTCGGCCTGATGAATGCTCCGGCCGTCTTTCAGCATTTTGTTAATAGTATTTTCTATAATTTAATGGGGAAATTTGTATTGGTGTATCTTGATGATATTTTGATTTTTTCCCCTGATGTTCAGACCCATCAGGATCATCTTTTTTTCAGGTCCTGCAGATACTGCGGGAAAATAAACTGTATGCCAAGCTGGAGAAATGTCTTTTTATGGTATCGGAGATTCAATTTCTGGGTTTTCTCCTCTCTGCTTCTGGTTTTCGCATGGATCCGGAGAAGGTCCGTGCTGTGCTGGAGTGGGAGCTTCCTGAAAATCAGAAGGCATTGATGCGCTTTCTGGGTTTTGCTAACTACTACAGAAAGTTCATTTTGAATTATTCCTCTATTGTCAAACCCCTTACTGACATGACAAAAAAGGGGACGGATTTTTCCTCTTGGTCGGAGGAGGCGCTTGCAGCCTTTTCTAAGATTAAAGAGAGTTTTGCGTCTGCTCCCATCTTTGTGCATCCCGATGTTTCCTTACCTTTTATTGTTGAGGTGGATGCTTCCGAGGTGGGTGTGGGTGCAGTTTTGTCCCAGGGCCCCTCTCCTGCCAAATGGCGACCTTGTGCCTTTTTCTCTAGAAAACTCTCCCCGGCAGAGAGAAACTATGATGTGGGAGATAGGGAGTTGTTGGCCATCAAGTTGGCTTTCGAGGAATGGCGCCATTGGTTGGAGGGGGCCAGGCACCCTATCACCGTTTTTACCGACCATAAGAATCTGGCGTACTTGGAGTCGGCCAGGCGTATGAATCCGAGACAGGCCAGATGGTCTCTGTTCTTCTCCAGATTCAATTTTGTTGTTACTTTCGCCCTGGGATCAAGAATGTGAAGGCTGATGCTCTCTCTCGCTGTTTTCCGGGAGGAGGAAACTCCGAGGACCCGGGTCCCATTTTGGCGGAGGGGGTAGTTGTTTCTGCTCTATATTCCGATTTGGAGGCCGAGGTCCAGGCTGCCCAGTCTGAGGCACCTGCCCGTTGTCCCTCCGGGAAGTTGTTCGTGCCTCCTGAGCTACGTCACAAACTCTTTAAGGAACATCATGATACGGTTCTTGCTGGTCACCCCGGGAGTAGAGCCACGGTAGATCTCATTGCTCGGAGATTTTGGTGGCCGGCTCTTCGTAAGTCTGTGGAGGGTTTTGTGGCGGCTTGTGAGACGTGCGCTCGCGCTAAGGTCCCTCGTTCACGACCTTCAGGTTCCCTTCTCCCGTTACCCATACCTTCCCGTCCTTGGACACACCTGTCCATGGACTTTATCACGGATCTTCCTCGTTCCTCGGGGAAGTCGGTGATCCTGGTGGTCGTGGACCGTTTTAGCAAGATGGCTCATTTCGTTCCTTTCCCTGGTTTACCCAATGCTAAAACGTTGGCGCAAGCTTTTGTCGATCATATTGTTAAATTGCACGGCATTCCCTCTGAGATTGTTTCCGATAGAGGCACGCAGTTTGTGTCCAGGTTCTGGAAGGCTTTCTGTTCTCGCCTGGGGGTTCGGCTGTCCTTCTCTTCTGCTTTTCACCCGCAGTCGAATGGTCAGACTGAGCGCCTCAATCAGAATCTGGAGACATATTTGCGCTGTTTTGTGGCAGAGAACCAGGAGGATTGGTGTTCATTTCTCCCTCTTGCTGAGTTTGCTTTGAACAACCGTCGTCAGGAATCTTCTGATAAGTCACCATTTTTTGGTGCATATGGGTTCCATCCGCAGTTTGGGACATTCTCGGGAGGGGCTCTTTCTGGTTTACCTGAGGAGGAGAGATTTTCCTCGTCTTTGTCTACCATTTGGCAAAAGATTCAGAGTAATCTCAGAAAGATGAGTGAGAAGTATAAGCGTGTGGCTGATAAGAGACGTGTGCCTGGTCCGGACCTGAATGTGGGTGATCTGGTGTGGTTGTCTACAAGAAATATTAAACTGAAGGTTCCCTCCTGGAAATTGGGTCCCAAGTTTATTGGGCCTTATAAAATTTTGTCAGTCATCAATCCTGTTGCCTTCCGCCTTGATCTTCCACGGGTTTGGAAGATACATAATGTATTTCACAGATCTCTCTTAAAACCATATGTCCAGCCCACGGTACCCTCCTCTTTGCCTCCTCCTCCGATTTTGGTTGATGGCAATCTGGAGTTTGAGGTTTCCAGAATTGTGGACTCTCGCATTGTCCGCGGTTCTCTTCAGTACCTCGTTCATTGGAAGGGTTATGGTCCTGAGGAGAGGATGTGGGTTCCGATGTCGGACATTAAAGCCACTCGCCTTATCAGGGCATTTCATAGGGCTCATCCTGGGAAGGTGGGTACTGGGTGTCCGGAGTCCACCCGTAGAGGGGGGGGTACTGTCACTACCAGAGCTTTGAGACGTTCTCACAGCTCTGTGTCTCCACCCCTGTGATGATGTCACTTAGAGTTTGGAGGTGTTCTCACTGTTCTGTTTCTCCGCCCCAGTTGTGAGGTCTTTACTCCCAGCTGTCTCTCCTGATTTCCCTGCCTTTAAATCACCCCTCCTCCTATTGCAGGGCGTGGATTATACTTCTCTTTTCAGTTGTAGCTCTACCTTGAGTAGCTTCACTTCTTTAGCTATTAGTTCTCTGGACCTGTGTTCTGCTGCTGCAAGCACTCCGGATATTGCCAGCGGCCCTTGGATCCGTCTTCTCTGCGGTTGCAGCTTCATCAGCTAAGTGTGCAGACTTTGTTGTGTACCTGGTGATTTCCTGACTGGATCTGAGGTGGCCCCGGTTCCCTCCATATTCTGAGCAGGGCATCGGTGGCCGTGCCCCTTCCACTATTGTAGGGGTTACAGGGCTCATCAGTCTAAGGTACGCGGGCATGCCTCGTTCCACCATTTGGATCCGGGCATGTGCTTTAGCAGCATAGGGAGAGTGTTGAGGGTCTGACAGGGGTCACCCTTTCTCTTCCCTAGTTTGTGGTCCGGTCAGTAGCTCTTCTTACTGTGTATGCTCTGGTTACCCTTAAACAGCCGTGACAGCGTACAAATGCACTATAATGTTAGAAAGTATATTATAAGTATATCACACCCCTCTGTGTATAACACCTATCGATAGCACAAGGTTACCAGTCCTTAAAATACTTTTGTGGCCCTATTAGCTAGCGTTTGGTGTCCCTAAGTCCCTAAGTTGGACTCTAAGTTGTCCCTGCTCCAAAATGCAACCTCTCCCTATACTGGCAAAACACATAATGTAAAATGTCGGCCAGATTGGGTTCTCTTATAGGGTTGGGGGTGTGTCCATGTGCAGAAACGTTTCAATTGGCTGTCCTGTCCCACCTGATGGATGTGTCATGGGTCAAAGTTCATCGCAATACAAAAGAATATGGTGCGCGTGGACATCGCCATATGTTCAGTGGATCACGAACACGCAAAGTTCGCCACAAACCGACCGCCGGGCGAACCGCAAGGTCATAACTAGCTGCTACTACTGCTGCTGTGGCTTCTGCTGTTCGTGGCAGGAGGGGAGGACTCTGCAGGGGCTGGAGACAGGCCTCCCGTCCAGATATGTTGTGGCAACCTGCGTATACAGGGTTTCCTGGTAATAACTTAGTTTGTCTTCCCTTTCTACGAGAGGAAAACATTTCCCCATTTTGCCATGGTAGTGAGGGTCTAAAAGCATAGCTATCCAGTAATCAGCAGACTGCTTGATGTCAACGATACACCTGTTACTGCGTATGCAGGCAAGCATAAAGGTCACCATTCTGGCCAGCATGTCTGAGGAGCCTTTCAGGCTCCACCCTCCACTGAGATGATTGGGTGCTGGTGCCATCTTCATTATGGTCCTCTTGATCCTCCATCTCTGACTTCTCCTCTATCTCTGACTTTGTTGCCTCTTCGAAGGACTTCTTGAGCTGCCACTGCCTGACCTCGAAGCAACACATGCTCCCTGATACTGAGGCTGTCTGCTGCATGACATAATCATTCACAGCTTTCCACTGCTTGTACAGATACTTGAACATGTACAATGTCGAATTCCAGTTGGCATATTGCAGATTAAGCAGTGTAGTGGCAAGCCGTTCTGCTGCTGCAGGCCCAGGAGACCATTCCTCGCCATGTGGCTAAAGTGCTTGGACATTATTCTGGACTTTGCCTGCACTTTGCGCAAGCCAATGTACTTATTTAGAAAGCGTTGCACCACTAGATTGATGACATGCGCCATGGAAGGAGCATGTGTTATTTTCCCAGGTTTCGGGATGGCCAGGATGTTGTGCCCATTGTCGCTGACCACCTTGCCCAGTTGGAGTTGGTGGGGTCAAAGACAGCCAGATGTTTGCTGCTTGATATACTTCAGCCACTGCTCCAATGTGTGGTTACTCTCACCCAGGCCAGCTCTAACATGGCGTGGCAATGCTTGACTTAACACATGTGATAGGAAGTGTGAGTGAACCTGTACCCTGCTGCTTTTAGGGACAGAAACCTGTCCATGGTGGAGAAGGAGAAAGATAAGTGCCTGAAGTGAGAGCCAGGCCGACTCAATCGTGGGGCTGTCAAAAGGACCTGGCCTTGTTGCCAGGGTGCTGCCTCGCCTGAACCGGAAAAAACAATGACCCAGCAGGCCATGAAAGGCATGTATTGTCCCTGCCCTTAAGAGCTGCTACAGGTGTCGACCATGTCGTGAACCTTGCCACATAGGGAGCTGCCCACGTTGTCCGGATGATGTCCCTTTACGTGGTTCAATAGACCTGTGGTGCCTACATTTGTATTTGCCTGCCCAACAGGATGTTACTAGGATAAAACATTTGAGGCACTGAATGTACTGCCTCAGGAGAGCTATACAATTGAATCTAATACACTGCAAGAGCTGAAAGGCCTGTGATCACATCACAGTCATGTGATCAGTGCTAAAGGCAATGGTTGAAAAGGAACTGTGATAATGTCACCATCATGTGACCAGTGCAGGCTAGGACAGTGCTCAGCAGTGAAGAGGAGAAATCCTGGGGAAGAAGCTGTGGTGTGGTCTGCTACATGAGGAGAGATAAGTGAAGGGATAGATTCTCAGTTTCAGAGGCAGAATAATGATGGGAGTAGTGGTTATTTAGCTGGGACTGTATGTTATGGCTGAAGAATATTTACGTGGGACTGCATGTTGGAGTGGGGTGGAGTGATGTTATTTACATGGGACTGCATGTTGGAGGTGGCTGGGTAGGGGGTGATATTATTTACATGAGACTGTATGTTGAAGGCAGCTGTGGGACGGAGTGATGTTATTTACTTGGGACTGCATGCTGGAGGTTGCTGGAGAAGGGAGTGATGTTATATACATGGGACTGAATGTTGGCGGGGTGATGTATTTACATGGGACTATGGCAGCAGGAGGAAAATAATGTTATTTACATGGGACTATATGGTGGATGGGCTGAAGAATTATAATTTCCGAGGGCACTAAATGGAGGAATATAACTACAGGGGACACTGCAGGGGACATTATAAATACTGGGGGCACTTCAGGGAGAGCATTATAATAGTAGTGGTCAATATAAATACTGGGGGCACTGTGGGGGGCATTTTAAATACAGGGGGCATTATCAGCAATCTTATTTCTACTGCGGGCTCTATAGGAGTGACTTTCAGATCTGCTTTATTTCTAGTAAGAGCACTATGGGGGACCTTATTACTACTTAGGGGTCTGTGGAGAGCTTTATTATCACTAGGGAAACAATAGGGGGGTCTTATTTATACTGGGGGCTCTCTGAGGGCATTAATAATACTGGAGGGCTTCTACTAATGGAGGCAATCTTGGGGAGCATTATCACTGTTGGGGCACTGTAGGTGGCAGCATTACTAATGAGGGCATTCTTGATGGAATTTACTATTGGTGGGACTTTGAGCAGCACTATGACTATGGGGGGGGGGGGGCACTCATTTTTCTCCAGGATTGTATTTGGGGTGTTAGGGAGCACTGCAAGCAGCAGGATAACACTTTGGGACTCGAGATTGGTGAGAATGATAGAAAAGTGAGGAAGCTAACGTGTGTAAAACTTTGCAGACCTGAGGTACAGCTGAAAAGCTGAAAGAACAGAGGAGACGTCACCTGGGAGGTCTTGGATGTGAGAGGTATGTGCTGCTGTATAGCAAGTGCACAGTGCTAGAGTGTGCGGGGGGGGGGGGGGGTTAGGTTTTCAAGAGTTAGGCCATATCCATTGGGGCTTGGGCCCCGGATATTTAGAGACCCTAGCAACACCCCTGCTGCCCATGTGTTATTTTTCTATTGCACAAAGCAATGCTTTTGTCTTCCAGTAGCATGGAGAAAAAAATGCCATGCAGGAGATACTCTCGCAGCAGAAGTAGGGGCAGCTGAGCTCGGCTTAGCTCTAGCACCTTTTGGGCCTAACCTAACCACGGCAACACCGACATCATGAGATTCTGAAGCAGACTTGGCCCTGGCTGTTCTTTGGGAGGTACGTGTCCTGTGCTTTTTATTGCTGCCACCATCACCCTCCTCCCCTGATGTTGCCTCTTCCTCAGCACCCCAATCCGACTCCCGGGTCTTGTCCAGCACACAATCATTTTCAGAGTCCTCACCCTCTCTTCTGCTTCTATAAGACTGTGGGATATCATGGTGGGTTCTTTGGCCGCTCTTTTCTGCTCTGTCCCAAGTGCCACTGTCGCTGCCCCCAATGCCCCAATGCAAATACCATGGCTATGAGTGCCACTACTACCACCACCAACACAGCTATGCCTGGGGTCTGCAGCCTCATCCTCCACCACCAACTTATCAGGGCAGTACAAGCACAGACTGCACTCACACAAGTCATCAACAGGGAGAGACTCTCTTGACTATCTGCCATAGGGTGTGGTGGGGTTTTCTTGCCATTTCTTAGGAAAAGGCAAGTCCCCAAAAATTCTAAATTCCAACCGTGTGGAAATAGAATTCACAGAAATGGACGATTCACTCATGACCATAAATTTCTCATTATCACTCACAGGAAAGTACGGTAGGTGCCCTAGCCTGTGTATTGCTGTAAAGATCACCTACAGTATATGCTGGTTTAATTAAATTGAACAAGTCCCCAAAAAAAAAAATTGAACCACGTGGAAATAGAATTCACGGAAACGGATGATTGAGGGCTGACACTCAGTTTCTCGTTATCATTCACAGGAAAGTAGGCGCCCTAACCTGTGTATTGGTGTACTACTAATCCGCTATATGCTAGGTTAATTAAATTGAAACCCCCAAAATGGAAATCACGGAAACGGACGATTGAGGTCTGGCGTTCAATTTCTCATTATCACTCACAGGAAATTAAGTGTCCAAAGCCTGTGTTTTGCTGCACTGATCACCTATATACTGGTTTAATTAAATTTTAAAAAGTTCCAAAATGTTTAAATTCCAACCGTGTAGAAATAGAATTCACGGGAACAGACAATTGAGTTCTGACGCTCAATTATTCATTATCACTCACAGGAAAGTAGGTGCCCTAGCCTGTGTATTGCTATACCAATCACCTATATGCTGGTTTGATTAAATTAAACAAGTCCCCAAATATTTTAATTCCAACCACATTTCATTTTGTGAAAATGGGGAGAAAAATTCAAGTATTTTCTTGCAGGTAGCTGCTTTTGAGGTTTGCAGCCACTGCAGTTCTGCTAGGAGGCACAGACAGCCTCAGCTTCTTATTCCCCCTGGTTGACAGCTTCCCTTCTACTCTACACACACAATTCTTCTTCTACTTTGTAATTTTAGCCTTTCCTTTGATTGTCCCCTGAATGTCCGCGATTGTTTTTTCACTCTCCCTAAGATTCTTTTTCTGACAGACATTGCAAGAACCAACCTCCATCATTCATAGCCCAGTACAGAATGACGTTGACCTCCCTGCCTGCGGCAGCATTGATTGTCTCATCCGGGCTGTCTGTCATCCTGGTAACCAATTCCCCCCACTTCCTCACAGAGTTATGTGAGACTCCTTCTTCCTCCTCCTTAGTGCTTTTTTTTCCCACCAACATGTGCACTAAAATGGTCATTTTAGTGGATTCGTCCTAAACAAACTATCTGAAAAATAGCAAAATTCGGACAGAACTCGGTTTGATATGAACTGGTTCGCTCATCCTTAGTATGTACCTGTCACAATTAGAGCTTAGGATTGGTCACTATTTACCAGATGTCCCCCAACTTGAACATCTGTTGATCTGTCAAGCTTATTTGTTAATACTAAATCCAGTATGGCTGTTCCTCTAGTTAGGATCTGAACCAGTTTGAAAAGGTATTTGTCTTTGGTTATTAACAAGAACCTGTTTCCTTTATGAGATCTACAGGTTTCCATTACCTAGTCTATGTCTGGATAGTTAAAGCCCCCAAAAATAATGACCTCATTATGATTTGCCACCTTATCGATTTCCCTTCGTAGTAGATTTTCTCTGTTATATTAGGTTGCTTATACCGAACTCCTGTCAGTCTTTTATTATTGTTTTTGCCTCCATTAATTTCTACCCACAGTGACTCAACATGTTCAGTTTCCTCACTTATATCTTCCTGGAGTGTGGGTTTTAGACAGGACTTTAGATGACGGTAACCCCCTCTCCGTTTTTCATGATCCTTTCTAAACAGTCTGTAAACTGCCCAGTCATAGCTATCATCTAACCATGTCTCAGTTTTAGCCACTATGTCATAGTCCTCTTCAGACATTACTAATTCCAGTTCACCATTCTTTTTACTCCGGCTTCTGGCATTACTATACATACAATTAAGAGGTTTTTGTATATATTTTTTACCATACGCCTTATCCTTATGAACTGTTCTAGTCCCTCCTTCCATTCCTCCCCAAGTTCCATTACCTCGCTCCAGGTCTCTATCTAAACTATTTTCCCTTCCTATAATGTAATTACCCTCCCCAACAGGTCCCTAGTAGAGTTGAGCGAACACCTGGATGTTCGGGATCGAGAAGTTCGGCCGAACTTCCCGGAAATGTTCGGGTTCGGGATCCGAACCCGATCCGAACTTCGTCCCGAACCCCATTGAAGTCAATGGGGACCCGAACTTTTCGGCACTAAAATGGCTGTAAAACAGCCCAGGAAAGGGCTAGAGGGCTGCAAAAGGCAGCAACATGTAGGTAAATCCCCTGCAAACAAATGTGGATAGGGAAATGAATAAAAATAAAAATTAAATAAATAAAAATTAACCAAAATCAATTGGAGAGAGGTCCCATAGCAGAGAATCTGGCTTACCGTCAGCCACCAGTGCAACAGTCCATTGGCATATATTTAGGCCCAGCACACAGGCAGAGGAGAGAGGTCCCGTAACAGACAATCTGGCTTCATGTCAGCAGAGAATTAGTCTGCATGTCATAGCAGAGAATGAGGCTTCACGTCAGCCACCACTGCAACAGTCCATTAACATATATTTAGGCCCAGCACCCAGGCAGAGGAGAGAGGTCCGGTAACAGACAATCTGGCTTCATGTCAGCAGAGAATCAGTCTTCATATCATAGCAGAGAATCAGGCTTCACGTCAGCCACCAGCGCAACAGTCCATTGGCATATATTTAGGCCCAGCACACAGGCAGAGGAGAGAGGTCCCGTAACAGAGGATCTGGCTTCGTGTCAGCAGAGAATCAGTCTGCATGTCGTAGCAGAGAATCAGGCTTCACGTCACCCAACATTGGAACAGTCCATTGGCATATATTTAGGCCCCGGCACCCAGACAGAGGAGAGGTTCATTCAACTTTGGGTAGCCTCGCAATATAATGGTAAAATGAAAATAAAAATAGGATCGAATGAGGAAGTGCCCTGGAGTCCAATAATATATGGTTAAGGGGAGGTAGTTAATGTCTAATCTGGACAAGGGACGGACAGATCCTGTGGGATCCATGCCTGGTTCATTTTTATGAACGTCAGCTTGTCCACATTGGGTGTAGACAGGCGGCTGCGTTTGTCTGTAATGACGCCCCCTGCCGTGCTGAATACACGTTCAGACAAAACGCTGGCCGCCGGGCAGGCCAGCACCTCCAAGGCATAAAAGGCTAGCTCTGGCCACGTGGACAATTTAGAGACCCAGAAGTTGAATGGGGCCGAACCATCAGTCAGTACGTGGAGGGGTGTGCACATGTACTGTTCCACCATGTTAGTGAAATGTTGCCTCCTGCTAACACGTTGCGTATCAGGTGGTGGTGCAGTTAGCTGTGGCGTGTTGGCAAAAGTTTTCCACAACTCTGCCATGCTAACCCTGCCCTCAGAGGAGCTGGCCGTGACACAGCTGCCTTGGCGACCTCTTGCTCCTCCTCTGCCTTGGCCTTGGGCTTTCACTTGTTCCCCTGTGACATTTGGGAATGCTCTCAGTAGCGCGTCTACCAACGTGCGCTTGTACTCACGCATCTTCCTATCACGCTCCAGTGCAGGAAGTAAGGTGGGCACATTGTCTTTGTAGCGTGGATCCAGCAGGGTGGCAACCCAGTAGTCCGCACAGGTTAAAATGTGGGCAACTCTGCTGTCGTTGCGCAGGCACTGCAGCATGTAGTCGCTCATGTGTGCCAGGCTGCCCAGGGGTAAGGACAAGCTGTCCTCTGTGGGAGGCGTATCGTCATTGTCCTGCCTTTCCCCCCAGCCACGCACCAGTGATGGACCCGAGCTGCGTTGGGTGCCACCCCGCTGTGACCATGCTTCATCCTCCTCCTCCTCCACCTCCTCCTCATCCTCGTCCTCCTCGTCCTCCAGTAGTGGGCCCTGGTTGGCCACATTTGTACCTGGCCTCTGCTGTTGCCAAAAACCTCCCTCTGAGTCACTTTGAAGAGACTGGCCTGAAAGTGCTAAAAATGACCCCTCTTCCTCCTCCTCCTCCTCCTCCTCCTGGGCCACCTCCTCTTCCATCATCGCCCTAAGTGTTTTCTCAAGGAGACATAGAAGTGGTATTGTAACGCTGATAACGGCGTCATCGCCACTAGCCATGTTGGTGGAGTACTCGAAACAGCGCAACAGGGCACACAGGTCTCGCATGGAGGCCCAGTCATTGGTGGTGAAGTGGTGCTGTTCTGTAGTGCGACTGACCCGTGCGTGCTGCAGCTGAAACTCCACTATGGCCTGCTGCTGCTCGCACAGTCTGTCCAGCATGTGCAAGGTGGAGTTCCACCTGGTGGGCACGTTGCATATGAGGCGGTGAGCGGGAAGGCCGAAGTTACGCTGTAGCGCAGACAGGCGAGCAGCAGCAGGATGTGAACGCCGGAAGCGCGAACAGACGGCCCGCACTTTATGCAGCAGCTCTGACATGTCGGGGTAGTTGTGAATGAACTTCTGCACCACCAAATTCAGCACATGCGCCAAGCAAGGGATGTGCGTCAAATTGGCTAGTCCCAGAGCTGCAACGAGATTTCGCCCATTATCACACACCACCAGGCCGGGCTTGAGGCTCACCGGCAGTAACCACTCGTCGGTCTGTTGTTCTATACCCCGCCACAACTCCTGTGCGGTGTGGGGCCTGTCCCCCAAACATATGAGTTTCAGAATGGCCTGCTGACGTTTACCCCGGGCTGTGCTGAAGTTGGTGGTGAAGGTGTGTGGCTGACTGGATGAGCAGGTGGAAGAAGAGGAGGAGGAAGCCGAGAAGGAGGAGGTGGCAACAGGAGGCAAAGAATGTTGCCCTGCGATCCTTGGCGGCGGAAGGACGTGCGCCAAACAGCTCTCCGCCTGGGGCCCAGCTGCCACTACATTTACCCAGTGTGTAGTTAGGGAGATATAGCGTCCCTGGCCGTGCTTACTGGTCCACGTATCTGTGGTTAGGTGTACCTTGCTACAGATGGCGTTGCGCAGTGCACACTTGATTTTATCGGATACTTGGTTGTGCAGGGAAGGCACGGCTCTCTTGGAGAAGTAGTGGCGGCTGGGAACAACATACTGTGGGACAGCAAGCGACATGAGCTGTTTAAAGCTGTCTGTGTCCACCAGCCTAAATGACAGCATTTCATAGGCCAGTAGTTTAGAAATGCTGGCATTCAGGGCCAGGGATCGAGGGTGGCTAGGTGGGAATTTACGCTTTCTCTCAAATGTTTGTGAGATGGAGAGCTGAACGCTGGCGTGTGACATGGTTGAGACGCTTGATGACGGAGGTGGTGGTGGTGTTGGTGGTACATCCCCTGTTTGCTGGGCGGCAGGTGCCAACGTTCCTCCAGAGGCGGAGGAAGAGGCCGAGGCGGCAGCGGCAGAAGAGGCCGAGGCGGCAGCAGCAGAAGAGGTAGCAGGGGGAGCCTGAGTGACTTCCTTGGTTTTAAGGTGTTTACTCCACTGCAGTTCATGCTTTGCATGCAGGTGCCTGGACATGCAGGTTGTGCTCAGGTTCAGAACGTTAATGCCTCGCTTCAGGCTCTGATGGCACAGCGTGCAAACCACTCGGGTCTTGTCGTCAGCACATTGTTTGAAGAAGTGCCATGCCAGGGAACTCCTTGAAGCTGCCTTTGGGGTGCTCGGTCCCAGATGGCGGCGGTCAGTAGCAGGCGGAGTCTCTTGGCGGCGGGTGTTCTGCTTTTGCCCACTGCTCCCTCTTTTGCTACGCTGTTGGCTCGGTCTCACCACTGCCTCTTCCTCCGAACTGTGAAAGTCAGTGGCACGACCTTCATTCCATGTGGGGTCCAGGACCTCATCGTCCCCTGTATCGTCTTCCACCCAGTCTTGATCCCTGACCTCCTGTTCAGTCTGCACACTGCAGAAAGACGCAGCAGTTGGCACCTGTGTTTCGTCATCATCAGAGACATGCTGAGGTGGTAGTCCCATGTCCTCATCATCAGGAAACATAAGTGGTTGTGCGTCAGTGCATTCTATGTCTTTCACCGCTGGGGAAGGGCTAGGTGGATGCCCTTGGGAAACCCTGCCAGCGGAGTCTTCAAACAGCATAAGAGACTGCTGCATAACTTGAGGCTGAGACAGTTTCCCTGGTATGCATGGGGGTGATGTGACAGACTGATGGGGTTGGTTTTCAGGCGCCATCTGTGCGCTTTCTGCAGAAGACTGGGTGGGAGATAATGTAAACGTGCTGGATCCACTGTCGGCCACCCAATTGACTAATGCCTGTACCTGCTCAGGCCTTACCATCCTTAGAACGGCATTGGGCCCCACCATATATCGCTGTAAATTCTGGCGGCTACTGGGACCTGAGGTAGTTGGTACACTAGGACGTGTGGATGTGGCAGAACGGCCACGTCCTCTCCCAGCACCAGAGGGTCCACTAACACCACTACGACCATGTCCACGTCCGCGTCCCTTACTAGATGTTTTCCTCATTGTTATGGTTCACCACAACAACAGAAATATTATTTGGCCCAATGTATTGTATTCAAATTCAGCGGGATATAAATTTGAGGCCTAGTATTTAGGCGCTGGGTGACCGGTATGGATTTAGTGACAGAATTAGACTGGCTTGGAAATGCACAGTAGCGTGTGTGTAAAGTTATTCTGAATGACCCTATGTGCACCTTGAATATTATATACCCTTTTAGGGATAGATTTCAAATAGCTCTGATATAGCAGAAACCACTAAATTATGAAATTGCTAAATTGGGAATTGTATTTCAACCCTGAACAAAAATATGCTTTGACGGACACTAAATAACTTGCCCAGCCACAACAGTACAGCGGTAACGAAAGATTTAGCGGGATATAAATTTGAGGCCTAGTATTTAGGCGCTGGGTGACCGGTATGGATTTAGTGACAGAATTAGACTGGGATATGGCCAAAAAATAACCACACTATTGCTGGTTAAATGCACTTGGTGTGACAGCTTGACCAACCACACTACTGAGGGTTAAATGCACTTGGTGACGGGCGCAGCTTGCCCCTGATGTAGTATATATATGGCCAAAAAATGAACAGACAATTGCTGGTTAAATGCACTTGGTGTGACAGCTTCACCCTGATGTAGGCTTTAGCCAAAAAACAACCACACCATTGAGGGTTAAATGCACTTGGTGACAGGCGCAGCTTGCCCCTGATGTAGTATATGGCCAAAAAATGAACAGACTATTGCTGGTTAAATGCACTTGGTGACGGGCGCAGCTTGCCCCTGATGTAGTATATGGCCAAAAAATGAACAGACTATTGCTGGTTAAATGCACTTGGTGTCACAGCTTGACCAACCACACTACTGAGGGTTAAATGCACTTGGTGATGGGCGCAGCCTGCCCCTGATGTAGTATATGGCCAAAAAATGAACAGACTATTGCTGGTTAAATGCACTTGGTGTCACAGCTTGACCAACCACACTACTGAGGGTTAAATGCACTTGGTGACGGGCGCAGCTTGCCCCTGATGTAGTATATGGCCAAAAAATGAACAGACTATTGCTGGTTAAATGCACTTGGTGACGGGCGCAGCTTGCCCCTGATTTAGTTTATGGCCAAAAATTGAACAGACTATTGCTGGCTAAATGCACTTGGTGTGATAGCTTGACCAACCACACTACTGAGGGTTAAATGCACTTGGTGACAGGCGCAGCTTGCCCCTGATGTAGTATATGGCCAAAAAATAAACAGACTATTGCTGGTTAAATGCACTTGGTGTGACAGCTTCACCCTGATGTAGGCTTTAGCCAAAAAACAACCACACCATTGAGGGTTAAATGCACTTGGTGACAGGCGCAGCTGGCCCCTGATGTAGTATATGGCCAAAAAATAAACAGACTATTGCTGGTTAAATGCACTTGGTGTGACAGCTTCACCCTGATGTAGGCTTTAGCCAAAAAACAACCACACCATTGAGGGTTAAATGCACTTGGTCGCAGCTTGGATGCACTTGGTCGCAGCACCGCACAAGACACAAAATGGCCGCCGATCACCCCAGAAAAAAGTGACTGACAAACGGTCTGAGCAGCCTAAAAACAGTGAGCAATTGAGTATCAGCAGCTCAATGATCCACAGCTGCAGATCGATCAATTAATCAAGTGCTTTGGAGGAGTTAATCAGCCTAATCTCGCCCTACTGTCGCAGCCGCAACCTCTCCCTACGCTAATCAGAGCAGAGTGACGGGCGGCGCTATGTGACTCCAGCTTAAATAGAGGCTGGGTCACATGGTGCTCTGGCCAATCACAGCCATGCCAATAGTAGGCATGGCTGTGACGGCCTCTTGGGGCAAGTAGTATGACGCTTGTTGATTGGCTGCTTTGCAGCCTTTCAAAAAGCGCCAAGAAAGTGACGAACACCGAACCCGGACTTTTACGAAAATGTCCGGGTTCGGGTCAGTGTCACGGACACCCCAAAATTCGGTACGAACCCGAACTATACAGTTCGAGTTCGCTCAGCCCTAGTCCCTAGTTGAAATACCCCTCCAAGCTTCTAGCCATCTTCTCCTCCAAAACAGCTGCACCTTCTCCACTGATGCGCAGCCCATCCCTACGATAGAAAGTGTATCCAACAGAGAAGTTGTCCCAGTTCTCCATAAACTCAAACCCCTCCATCCTACACCAGTTCTTGAGCCACTTGTTAAAAGGGTTGTCCCAGTTCAAAGCTGAATCTAGACATAACCCCTCCTTCACCCCTCCAGGAAATATGAGTTGAGCATTGGAACATTTCATGCTCTTATGTTCCCCCTTGCCCTGCATTGCATCTCGCAGGATGTCAGAATTATTGAGTATGAATAAAGTCCATAATTATAAGGCCTATATAAGTGTATGGACATGAGCCTAAGGGACAACCATTTTGTCTTATTTTAAGGCAGAGTGAATTCAGGATTTTTTTTACTCTGAAATTGCTAACCTAAGGTTTACGATATATACCAAAGTGTTTACCTAAGTCTGTTTTGTGAGAAGGAGATGTCCCAAGGTCTAATGAAATGTGATGGCCTAGATAAGACAATGTATTTGAATTCTGATGATTTTAGTAATAGAAAGACTCTAATCTTTCTTTGTGGTTTTTATATTAATCAATATAGGAGTAGATTGATTTTATATAATCAATTTTAATAGGATGTGCTGAATATATAGTATATATATAAGAGTATAGTCCTCATAGATATATTCAATTGTAAGATTAGAAATGAGGTATAAACTCCTCTGTCATGTTTAGAATCTGTCTCAGTGGAACACACAAATTAATTATTTTTTTCCTGGAATGGAGAAATGTGGATACAGGTGATCATGAACAAACCCTGTCTCATCCAAGAACAATGAATTGAGATAGCCCTATTTATCTTGATTTAATCAAGTCTGGTCAAAAGACTTAAGGATACACAAGTTAGTTGACCAAGTATAAAACTCATTGTCTCTTCAAGATCTTCTCAAGGTTTGTCTGAAACCTTAGATTACATTTTATTGCTATTATATGAATAAGAGAAATAAATGAATGCTTCGATTTTTGTATGGAATACTAGTGCCATCTAGTGTTAGGGTAACAAAGATCTAGGGTATATTTTTCCCTAGAGGGAGGTTCTATTAATTATAAAGTGAGGTCACTAGTTAATGATAAAACTTGGCCAAGCCCTTTCTAAGATAGGATAAAAAGATGGTATGGGCTGAGAGAAGGGATCGATCTCGCTCTCTCTCTCTGAACATCATCTTGACCATCTTGCCAGTCATTGGAGGCAGCCATCTTAGAACCATTGAAACTGATTTCTGCTAGCTGACATTTTGGTATAGTATAACCTTACCTATATTTTATAGGATAATTAATTAATATAATACATATCTATAGATATATTCAATTAACCATACTTTGTGTATAGTATCTGTTTTGGAATAAGATTGGGGTGTACCTGCAGCATCATCCTGAAAATTAATCCAATACAGGGAGATTAAAAATATACTAGTGAAAACACGGTATTATCTCCAAGGAACTGAATTCAGTTCTAGACCAGTATGGTTGATAATATATATATATTTATATAGATAAAAGATAAACCAGATTTGGGTTTAATCGGACATTTGTCGGCTGAGAGAAATCAAGTATTAAATTGACTTTTAAAATAAGTGAGGGGTATTATTATAAGAAGACATAATTGTGTATATATATATATATATATATATATGTTCTCAATTATTTTTGTCTTTACCACTATTTTGCATATCATTGATTGAATTTTATTACCGCCAATTTTATTATATATATTATTTTGCACTATAAATTGTATTAATAAATTACATATATATTTTGTCTATAACTGGGTTTTGTCTTCAATTCAACGCAGATCACGAGCTTGTTTTAGCTTGATATTTATGATAATAAGTTAGAATCTCCTTTATTACCGATTTTAATTTATTCACATAAATCATATAGACTGTCAATCGGAGACAGCATAAATATTCCGACATTAAATTGGAGGTCCCTACCGAGATCTGCTTGTAATAGAAACAAAATTTTGGGGTGCAAAATATATATTTGATAAAGTTATTGTGGTACTTGTAGTGCAACAAGTAAAAAAATGTCTGATAACAATGGCGAGGCTAGCCAAGGCATGCAGGCTGCTGCTGCAGTGGTAAAGACTGATATGCATGATAGAAAGACTCAAGAATTAATTGAATATATTGTGTTGGGTCATATGCATGACAGGTTGGATATTAAGAGAGAGTTAAAGGATTGGAGGTTTGAATTGGAAAAGAGAGCTGTAGAATATGCAGATGATGTCTGGTCTGATAAATCCCGGTTTGCTGATTATCTCTGTCACATTTCCCAAGCTAAACATAAGAAAGATAAGGATTCATTAATCCTTCAATCTTGGCCTGAATTTGTATATTTAGTTATTGAAATAGCAAAGCAATTAGAAAAAGCAAAATATAAAAATGTTGAACAGGCATATGAAATTGATAAATTTCAAAAAGATTTATCTGAAATGGAAAATAAGGCGGCCATGGTTTCTGGTGAATTAGCACAATGGTCTGCTAAATTATCAGAATATAATGACAGAGACAGTCAACAGCAAGAAGTTATTAGGACTCTGGAATGGAAATTAAGTCAGGCTACTAATGAATTGTCTAAATGTCAATTGTCTATGGTGGATCTAGATGAGGAATGTAAAAAGTTGTATAAGGACAATAGAAATTTACAAACAGAGTTAGATAACCGGGATCTTGACCCTCTTCAATTCAGACAGCCTAAGGATTCTAATAGAGTGCAGGTAAAATATTCCAGGGGGGAATCAGATGCAGAAAGTAAATATGACAACCCCTTTAATGGAGAAGAATTAATGGCTCTGAGAGAACATTCTCTTCCTAAATTAAGACCGATTTCACCTCCTAGGTCCTCTAAAAGTTCAGTACAGAGATCTTATCAACCCATGATAGACACTACTAAAGTGATCAAATTTCTCAAGGAAACTGTGGGTCAATTTGCAAAAAAGGGTTCACCCTCCATAATAAGTCATTTGGAAATATATGAGGAGGCCATGAAAACTTTACATTTAGAAAAGGACATACAGAAACTTGAATTTATTACCTGGGTATTCGAACCAAAACACCGGTATTTCTTTAATTCCCTTAGAGATATGGGTAGGGATTCTTGGTCAGATGTGGTCGCAGAAATAAAAACTGAATTTGGTCCCTATAAGTCCGCTACTGCTGCAAGGAGGGCCTTATTTACCCTGAAATGTAGACATAATCAAAGTCCCAGGGAATTTTTGTCAGTCCTCAAAAATGCCTATAGTTTATCCTGAAAAAGATCCCAATTTTGAAGGTAGTGAATTTATCCAGTTATTTTATGACGCTTTGCCCAATAAAATAAAATTTATTTTGGCCAGGGATTACCATCCCAGAAAGACTCTGGATTGGTTACTCACTGAGAGTACAACTCTGTACGCTGCAATACAAAATTGTGATGAGTCTCCTGATAGAAAATTTAAAAGAGCGAGTGAGGAAATAGCAGAAACTCACATAAAAAGAGATCAGGGAAAATTTGAAAGCCCTAAAAGAAGTTATGCTGATGTGTTAAAAACTCCTAGACCTTCCGAGCCAAATAAAATTCAGCCTAGGCCAGATGGGAATAAGGGTCCAAATGTTGCTGAAAAGAACCCAAACCACCAGAAGGAGTTTAGAAATAGACGGTTCCCTCCTTTTCAAAGATATCAGAATAATTATTATAGGGGATATCAACGTAGGCCAGAAAGGGCTCAAAGTGGTTCTGAGTCAGATGGTTCTGGGAGATCACGATCATATCGGTACCAAAATCAATCTCCCAAAGATTATGGGAGAAAGAGAAGTAACCTATATGATCGAATGGATCAAATCCAAGATCAGTTTGGTATGTTGATGCAGCGGATGGAGGAATTGTCTAAAACAATCACTGCTAACCCTAAAAATCCTTTTTTAGGGGTAACCCCTCCTGTAGAGAATCCTCCCCAAATATAAAGGGGGAGAAGCAGGTAAGTATGTCAAAGGTTGCAGGGGTTGATGACTTAGATGTATGTAAAGTGGAGCAATCTAATATAATTGTCTTTCCCTTTAAAAAGAATTTAACCCTTACAAAGCCACATGGCAAGGGGGAGGGGAAACCTGTTTGTTCTGTCTTACAGCACACAAAGTCTTCAGCTGCACAGAAGAAGACATGCGATCCTGCTCATAAAAGGAAGGAGGAGGAGTTGAGGACAAGTCTAACTGCTGAGCAGGAAAACCCTTTCAATAATCATGCCAAATATCTTTGTTCCATACAGGAAATAGATATTATATGAAAGTTGAATTATTTGATAATTTCTCGCCAATAATAGCCTTGATAGATACAGGTAGCCAAGCAACTTTATTATCTTTAAAGTACTTCTAACAATTGCAGGATGTATCTTCTAACAGGTATAAGTTAAAAAGTTTTAATGCTAACCTGGTAAGTGTCTCAGGCAATGCCCTCAAGGTTTTAGGTAAAGCTTGGCTGGATTTTAAAGTAGGAAACAAAGTAATTAGCCATCCTACATTGATCGTGGATATGCCCATTGATAGATTAATTATTGGCATTGATTTCCTGAAAAGATTAAGTCCAATTATTGATTTTGTTAATAAGGTGATATGGTCTCAAGTGAGGATGCCCATTAATTATGAACAATCACAATCCTATCACAATAGGCGTAACTGCCATGTGATAGAGGAAAGGCCGGATTCCATTGAGGTACATTTCCGAAATAGCCAAGTCCCTGATGTCTCTTTCCTGCAAATCACTCCAAATTCCACTATAGGTGAACAGGAAGATAACACCATATGTGTGTCTCCTGAACGAGTAAAAGATGTCTGTTTGGAAGGGGATGTTCTTACAATCCACCTACACCCAGAAACTACTGACCCTATTGGGTTTAATGGTCACGAACAATTCCTAGTGGGAATGGAAAAGGTGGATGATGAGATGTTCTTCCGAGTACAGGTGAATGACTTAGGAAGAACTAAGAGGGCTAAATTGGATTTACGCCATGAAAACAGTTATATTAGTAGAGATCTACTAAATCAAGTGGCCAATTCTAAAGTGATTCGATATCCAAATCCACAAGATAATTGGATACATGACTTAGATAATGATTCTGATGATCATAATATAATTGCAAAATGTATATTAACCATTTCTATTGCAGGAAAATCAGGCTACTCATTTATTCCTGGTGCTTGATGAACCCAGATATCCTATGTACATTGGCAACGATATTTTACATCGTTTTGCTATCCATGTGGATATAGTGAATTCCACATTGTGGACAAGATTAAAAGGGAATCCTGATGGTTTTATGGATGAACATGAAGCACTCAAGTCATCCCAGATACTGCCTTATGCAGTCAGTGTATTAGTGCCACGAGATATAATCATCCCTCCAGGTACTAATAATTTCCTGTTACCCATTCAGGTGTCAAAAGGCCAAAAATTAAAGAATGGTGATGCATTGATATGCCTATCAAACAGAATGCAACAATTAGGTATTTCAGTAAATCATACCCCTATGGTGAATTTACAAACCTTTAAAACCCAAATAATTGTGAATAATGGTATGCCAAATGAAGTTCATTTGTCTAAAGACACTATCATTGGTATGGCATTAGATTCAGATTATTATACTTTTGGGTTTCAGAATATAATTATTGGCCTAATACCTGAATCGTATCTAACAGAAGAACAATTGGTTGAACAAACATTTTATTCTTCTCCTGAAGGATTGTTCACCATTAGTTCAGTATATCCTTTTAATCTTGAAGAAGGTACCTGTAAGGTAGAGGAATCCTCTCTTACCTTTGATCATACAATCAATGAGCAGGAAGCCCAGGAATATCATGAGTTTGCTGAAAAAGCAGGTAAGTCAAATCATGACCTCACTGACAGGTTGGAGGAAACCTATGAAATAGGTCAACCAGAAGTTTTTCCAGGGTTTATGGAAATGGTCCAGCAACAAATCTCATTAGCTAATGGATGCTCCAATGACCCAGAGCGACAACAACTAAAGGAAGTTCTCTTAGAATTCAAGGATATCTTTGCTAAAGATTCCTTTGATTGTGGTCTGACTGACATACACATTGCCAGGATCCAGACTGATCCTGAGGCACCTCCCGTTTATATCAAGCAATATCGTCTTCCACTAGCTTGTTACGACTCGCTAGCGGAAATAATCCAAAATCTCAAGGAGAGAGGTATTATAAGACCAGTGCACAGTTCTTATAACAATCCTATTCTTGGAATTCTTAAACCGAATGGTCAATGGCGTTTATGTGCTGATCTTCGTCAGCTAAATAAACGTGTATATATGTCCGGCTGGCCCGTGCCGTATATAGACCAATGCTTGGTACAAATGCAAGGCGCTAGGATCTTTACCACCTTAGATTGCGCTCAGGGATATTGGACCATCAAAGTAAGCCCTGAAGATCAATACAAATTAGCCTTTACTTTTGGTAAAGAACAGTTTGCCTGGACTAGACTACCGTTTGGGTACATAAATTCAGGTCATGAATTTGCTGTATTTTTACATAAGGCTATGCCTGATGCCACAGAAAGAGGAAATTTAACTTATGTAGATGACATTTTGATGAAAAGTACTTCATTTGACCAGCATATTCAAGAAATTAGGCATGTACTGAATCAGTTGAAAGAGGCAGGTGTGAAAATTTCTTTACAGAAAGCCCAGTGGTGTCGAACTAAGGTAAATTTCCTTGGACATGAGGTTACCTGTGAAGGCCTGAATCCCCAGAAGAAAAAGGTGGAGGCTGTTATGAAATCTAAAACGCCTACCAACATTAGTGAATTAAGATCATTTCTGGGTATGATGAATTACTCCCGTAAATTCATTGATAACTATGCTGAGATTAGTAAACCATTGCTGACATTGTTAAAGAAAGGTGTACCCTGGACATGGGGGGAGGATCAGGAACAAGCTATGTCTGAGCTTAAAAGGAGACTCACCCAAGCCCCATGTCTAGCTTATCCCGAGGGGGGTAAACCCTTTTATCTGGAAACTGGTTTTACAAATCTTAGTATTAGTGCTGTCCTATGCCAAAAACAGGATAAATTGCATAAAGTTATAGCTTATGCAAGTAAATCACTGTCACCAGTAGAAATAAAGTTTAGCAACTGTGAAAAAGCTTTACTAGCCACAGTCTGGGCGCTTCAAAACTTTAGAAGTTTTGTACAGGGTGAGAAAATCATTGTTGAAACGGCCCATCAACCCCTACAATATCTACAGAGTGATAAAATTAGGGATGGTAACTTGTCTAACAGCAGGATCACTGCTTGGACCTTGTCTTTACAAGGATGGCCGTTGGAAGTTCAGTATAAGCAAAATAAAAAGTGTCCAGTAGCCCAAGGACTTGCTGAACTGCATAATTGCGCTGCTAATTCTCAAACGGAAGAACTGATAGATGATTTTCTAGAGGAACAAAAATCTTCCCCTTACAAAGCGTATGAAGACGACTATTGCTCTCTACTCCCTTGTGCGTACATAGATGGTTGTGCTTACCACACCATTGTAGGGGACGAAAGAAAACTAGTGGCAGGAATTGGTATCACGTGGATAGATGGGTGCCCGAGTATTTCAATAGGTTATAGTATTGGTGCTAAGAGTAGCCAGGTAGCCGAATTAGCAGCTGTCTACCAAACCGTTAAAATTGCTATAGAGCACAATATAAAGGAATTCGTCATAGTTACCGATTCAAATTATGTGCGGAACAGTTTTGTAGAATATATGCCCACATGGAAGAGGAGTCATATGTTACGGTCCAATAACAAACCAGTGAAACACGCCAAGTTGTTTTGTGCCATAGATGAGCTAGTCCGACATAATGATCTAACCATTTATTGGAAAAAGACTAAAGGTCATTCCAAAACCCAAAATAAAGATAAAGAGGGTAATGACCTAGCTGACAAACTAGCCAAACAAGGAGCCATAAATGGTGATCATGTGAATATAGATCATCTACTAGAGATGATTCCCATTGACGCTATCACTAGACAACAGGCTAAGGCCCAAACTGAAAATAGTATAGTTCAATGGAGCCAAGAATCTTCTAGTGAGGATCTGATTCAAAAGCCAGAAGGAAGATGTTATATTGGGAATCTTCTATAAACATATTGAGGATCCTAATAATAATCCCATATCGGAGGATAATTATACCCAAAAAGAAGACCTCCGATTACTTATGAAATCCAAATCCCAATTTAGTATTCAGGATGGGTTATTAATGAGAACCTCTAAAAAGGGTATTCAGCAGTGGGTAGTTCCTACTACATTTAGAGGTTTAATGTTACAGCATGCCCATGATGCACCTACAGCTGGTCATCGTGGAGAAAAGATTACATATGAGTCACTACGTGATTATGCCTACTGGCCTCATATGTTAAAGGATGTCCAGAGTTATTGTCAAGGTTGTTTGGTATGTGCGCAATTTCAACCGCAAGGTCCTAAACATCGTGCTCCACTTCAGAAGAAAGGTTTTTCATTACCATGGTCTGACATCCAAATCGATTTTATTGGTCCTGTTACCCGGTCATCCCGAGGAAATAAATACATGTTAACCGTCACTTGTGTGTTTACAAAATGGGTAGAGTGTCTACCGGCCCGCAATAACACAGCCGAGACCTGTGCATTTTTGTTGATTAACCATGTATTTTCCAGATTTGGGTTACCATTAAGGATTGATTCAGATCGTGGATCACACTTTGTAAGTGAGGTAATGGCGAAGATGTGGAAGATGTTGGGTGTGAAGAGAAAATTACACATTGCTTATCGTCCAACATCTAGCGGATCCGTTGAGCGCTATAACCAGTCTATTGTCAACATCCTTAAGAAATATGTTAAGGAGTCGGGTAAAGACTGGGATATAAGGTTACCATTAGTACTCATGGCCATTAGAGCTACTCCAAGTACGGCTACCCAGATGTCACCTTTTGAGCTGATGACAGGAAGAAGAATGGTACTTCCTCAACATCTGTTGTATCGCACATCAGATCATAACCTGATCAATGCAGCCACGACACATCAGTATGTGGAGGACCTTCGTAAGTATCTTCAACACGCGTTTGCTTTCGCGCAGAAGAATCTTGAGAAAGCCGCCGTAAGTAACAAAACTTATTATGACTTGAAAACTACAAAAAAGGAATATGAGGTAGGAGATAGAGTGTATCTCTATAACTTTGCCCGGGATCGGGTAAAAGAAAGAAAATTTCTCCCATCATGGAAAGGTCCTGTATGATGTAATTGATAAAATATCACCTGTAGTTTATAAGGTGAAAATTAATACCAAAGATGGTTTCATCGAGAAATGGGTCCATGTAAATCAATTGCGAGTATGTCATCCAAGATCAGAACTGAGAATCATAGAAGATGACGCTGAATAAGAGAATGAATAAGGATGCGTTAATCTGATTTCTCTCAGTTCACAGATGTTCCAATTCTGGGGTTTCCATATAAAGCATTTTACATAGCAACGCTAGGGAAACTGTATATCTCAAAAGAAAAAAAAAAGAAAAAAAAAAAATATATATATATATATATATATACTGTATTCATACTTTCATTTTCCTTTATAGAAAAAGGACGGGCGGAACCAGACGTGATTCCTGGCGATGATGATGACAACAAAGATACAGATATCGTGCAGATGGTGTTGATTCAAGAGGTCCAATTAAAGACGGAACTAATCATCAACCCGAATCTACAGTCGTGTTTCAGATGTCCCAGGATTGTGAATGATGGCTAAGAAGATTATATTTCAAGAATCTTTGCGAAACTGGATCCAAGGACATTCATTGGATGAAGATACCGGATATCACAATTTTAGCTTGGGAAAGGAACCAAATTGGTACATTATGCATGAGAACAAAGTCACAGCAGTAATGGCATGATTGGTGCCAAGTTTTGCATTTTTCTCACATGCTAAAACCATTGGACACAGAATCTCTGTGATAATATACTTTTCCAGGATTGACGTTATGATGCGATAAAAGACTCAGATACAATATTGATGAACATGAAAATTCTTCCGACCTTCTCCCAGTTAGGTCTTAAGGGGATCCTTGACTAATGTGGGAAGAAGGGGGGGGATTTGTCAGAACTATTGAGTATGAATAAAGTCCATAATTATAAGGCCTATATAAGTGTATGGACATGAGCCTAAGGGACAACCATTTTGTCTTATTTTAAGGCAGAGTGAATTCAGGATTTTTTTTACTCTGAAATTGCTAACCTAAGGTTTACGATATATACCAAAGTGTTTACCTAAGTCTGTTTTGTGAGAAGGAGATGTCCCAAGGTCTAATGAAATGTGATGGCCTAGATAAGACAATGTATTTGAATTCTGATGATTTTAGTAAATAGAAAGACTCTAATCTTTCTTTGTGGTTTTTATATTAATCAATATAGGAGTAGATTGATTTTATATAATCAATTTTAATAGGTGTGCTGAATATATAGTATATATATAAGAGTATAGTCCTCATAGATATATTCAATTGTAAGATTAGAAATGAGGTATAAACTCCTCTGTCATGTTTAGAATCTGTCTCAGTGGAACACACAAATTAATTATTTTTTTCCTGGAATGGAGAAATGTGGATACAGGTGATCATGAACAAACCCTGTCTCATCCAAGAACAATGAATTGAGATAGCCATATTTATTTTGATTTAATCAAGTCTGGTCAAAAGACTTAAGGATACACAAGTTAGTTGACCAAGTATAAAACTCATTGTCTCTTCAAGATCTTCTCAAGGTTTGTCTGAAACCTTAGATTACATTTTATTGCTATTATATGAATAAGAGAAATAAATGAATGCTTCGATTTTTGTATGGAATACTAGTGCCATCTAGTGTTAGGGTAACAAAGATCTAGGGTATATTTTTCCCTAGAGGGAGGTTCTATTAATTATAAAGTGAGGTCACTAGTTAATGATAAAACTTGGCCAAGCCCTTTCTAAGATAGGATAAAAAGATGGTATGGGCTGAGAGAAGGGATCGATCTCGCTCTCTCTCTCTGAACATCATCTTGACCATCTTGCCAGTCATTGGAGGCAGCCATCTTAGAACCATTGAAACGGATTTCTGCTAGCTGACATTTTGGTATAGTATAACCTTACCTATATTTTATAGGATAATTAATTAATATAATACATATCTATAGATATATTCAATTAACCATACTTTGTGTATAGTATCTGTTTTGGAATAAGATTGGGGTGTACCTGCAGCATCATCCTGAAAATTAATCCAATACAGGGAGATTAAAAATATACTAGTGAAAACACGGTATTATCTCCAAGGAACTGAATTCAGTTCTAGACCAGTATGGTTGATAATATATATATATATATTTATATAGATAAAAGATAAACCAGATTTGGGTTTAATCGGACATTTATCGGCTGAGAGAAATCAAGTATTAAATTGACTTTTAAAATAAGTGAGGGGTATTATTATAAGAAGACATAATTGTGTATATATATATATATATATATGTTCTCAATTATTTTTGTCTTTACCACTATTTTGCATATCATTGATTGAATTTTATTACCGCCAATTTTATTATATATATTATTTTGCACTATAAATTGTATTAATAAATTACATATATATTTTGTCTATAACTGGGTTTTGTCTTCAATTCAACGCAGATCACGAGCTTGTTTTAGCTTGATATTTATGATAATAAGTTAGAATCTCCTTTATTACCGATTTTAATTTATTCACATAAATCATATAGACTGTCAATCGGAGACAGCATAAATATTCCGACAAGGACAAGGACTTGTTGTTTATATTTTTACACTGCAGTGTTCCCGGAGCATGAAATCATACGGGTTAAGCCTTTTAACCTCCCTAATATCCCACTGCCTTTCTGGTGTGGCTTTTGGTAGTCGTAGTATTTCAGAAAATACTACCTTTGAGGTCCTTCCCCTGAACTTGCTACCCAAATCCCTAAAATCATTTTTAAGCATCCTCCACCTACCTCAAATTTTGTCATTGGTTAGCTGTGGACCATGACCGCTGACTTCGACAGCCCCTGCCACTACTCTATCAGCACAAGCTGTGATGTCAAACTCAAGCACCAGGAAGACAACATACTGTTCAATGATCCCGATCTTTGTACCCCTAATAATAGAGTCTCCCACTACCAGCACCTGTCTGGCCTACCCTGCTTTACTAGTCCCCTGCTTACTAGATATGACAGATTCACCTGACTGGTAAAAGGAAATGTCTTCTTGTAGCCTGCCATCCCTGAACTGACATCCCCCTTATCTGCCAAACTTTTGTTGGGGTGTGTCATATCAGGTATAGCCTTCCTGCAATTATTCCCTCTACCCTGCTTTCTAAATGTAATCCAGCTACCTAGCTCAATTTCCTGAGCATCCATGCTTCCTCCCTCCCCCGTACCTACCCCATAGAGTGTCTGCTCAGTGAGCAGCACATTTTTTTCCGAATTGTCAACATATCTTAGTGTTGAAATTCGCTAGTTTAAATATAGGACATGGGATTCCAAACGTATAATTTGCTCACGTTTTGAACAAAAATGTGCATTCACAAATGGCTGTTACAGGACTGCATACACTTGAGAAAATGTGCACTGGATTGCCTTGTCAATAATGGAATACAGACTTGCTAATGGGGATTAAACAAGAAAAGGGAAAGAAGAAAATACAACAACACAGAGCAATGAAAAGCAGCTGACTTAAAGGGGTTATCTGACCCCTGAAGTGCCCCCCCCCCCCATATGCCCAGGCCCCTCACACACAATGTACTTACCTGGCCCCCCGGCCGTCGCTGCAATGGGGACGAGCCTCCCTAGCGTCACCCGTGATGCTAGGGAGGCTCGTCCCCGTACCACCTGCCATTGGCTGTCCCCGCACGGGGAGAAGCAGCTGCGGCTGTGTGGGAACCAGGAGCGACGCGGGTGCCGTGGAGCCAGGTAAGTACATTGTTTGTGATGGGCCTGTGCATATGGGGGGGGGCATTTCAGGGGTCGGACAATCCCTTTTATGTAGTTTCTTACTAAAGTCCCTGAATCCGTAAAGTAAACTAATCTTAAGTCACACACTTAATACAAACACACACTTTAAATCAAACACGAGAACGTTCAAAAACTCATGCTTTTTTTGTCTGCTTAAATAGGTGCTGCTACCAAACAACTTCAAACCAGACTACTGATTTTTTTTCTTCTCCTCTGGATTCAAAGGACTGAACTGGCCTCAACATTGGCTATTTAACCTCTCCTGATTATAAACCACACCCCTAATTACTCACGGTTGCAACACACTGGAGACTGAACTACTGAGCAATTGAATATTGTAAGGGGTTACACTCTCAGGCTGGGCGGCGATGACAGATTCTCTTGCAGACCACAGGGTTAAAGTCCAAATGCTGCTTTATTTATCACACTCCGGCAATACAGGCAAACCCAGTTATAATTCACTGGGTAAGGTGAAGGACCAGCACCACAAAACATAAATCAAACTGAAATAAACACCTGCCCGTCTGAGCCCTGGCTAATACAGTGAAGATCCTAGCTCACCTATTGAACACAGAGCACTCGGCTTCTCTAGCCAGCAGGGCAGCCAGCTTCCCAGGCTTTCTCCAGGCATTCCTCTCCCCAGACTGACAGCCTGGACTGGGTGGGATATACACCCCTTCCAGGACTTTACCATACACTTTTCTGTTCAACTTACCACATATCCCCCCTCTTCTCCAGACCAGAAGTCTGGATATTTTTAGGCAACAAGCACTGTAACCTGGACAAAGCATCTGTGTTCCCCTGTAATTTCCCCGGCCTATGTTCAACCTTGAAATTAGAATTTTTGCAGGGAGAGAAACTACCTGGTCATCTGGTTTTTCTCCCTATTTGTTTCATCCAAGTTAAAGGAGCGTGATCTGTTACCAACAGAAATTTCCTACCCAGCAGGTAATATTTAAGTGACTCCAGAGCCCATTTAATGGCTAGACACTCTCGTTCCACTATGGCATAATTTTTCTCTGCTGGGGTCAACTTCCTACTTAGGTACATCACTGGGTGCTCCTCCCCATTTATCACTTGTGACAGGACCGCTCCCAAGCCTGTCTCAGATGCATTAGTCTAGACCAGAAACTCTTTTCTGAAATCTGGGGAAATGAGCACCGACTGTTGAAAGAGAGCGGACTTTAGGCTTTGAAAGGCCTTTTCTGCCTCTGGGGTCCACTTCACCATTACTGACTTAGGGCCTCTCATTAAGTAAGTCAATGGTGTTGCCATAGAGGCAAAATTCGATACTAACTGGCGGTAGTACCCTGTCATGCCAAGGAAGGCCCTGACTTGTTTCTTCGTTAAGGGCCTAGGCCAGTCTTGTATTGCCTCTACTTTATCGATATGGGGTTTAACCAGCTCTTTACCAATAATGTAGCCCAGATATTTTGCTTCCTCTAGACCCACTGCACACCTCAGGGTTTATGGTTAGGCCAGCATCACCAATGGAGTCTATAACTGCCTGTACCTTCCAGAGGTGACTTCTCCAATCAGATAAAAAAAAAAATGACCACATCATCAAGGTAAGCGGCAGCAAAGTCACGATGTGGCTTCAAGATCAGGTCCATCAACCTCTGAAATGTAGCAGGGGCTCCATGTAACCCGAACGGCATCACTGTGTACTGGAACAGCCCCTCTGGAGTGGAGAATGCCGTCTTTTCTTCAGCATCATCTGATAATGGTATCTGCCAATACCCTTTTGTAAGGTCAAGGGTTGTGATGTACCTTGCTTTCCCAAGCCTCTCAATTAGTTTGTCTACTCTGGGCATGGGGTACGCATCAAATTTTGATACCTCATTTAGCTTCCAGAAATCATTACAAAATCTCCAAGTCCCATTAGGCTTCGGGATTAAGACAATAGGGCTTGACCATTCACTGGTAGATTCCTCAATGACGCCTAACTCAAGCATGCACCTGACCTCAGAGGATACCGCTTTTCTGCGTGCTTCTGGTATCCTGTAGGGCTTTAGATTCACCTTACTGTGGGGTTCAGTTCTCACGGAATGTTCTATCAGGTTGGTATGGCCTGGTAGGTCAGAAAACCTTCCTCTATTTTTCTGTAGAAACTCCTTTACTTCTTGTTTCTGGGGTAATGACAATGCCTCACTAATTTTTACCGGAGGAATTGGTGGTGACACCTCCTTACTCATGGTCTGTGCGACCACCAATGGACTCCCGATCTTTCCATGGCTTAATCAGATTTACTTGGTAAATCTGGTAGGGTTTTCTCCTTCCTGGTTGGTGCACCTTATAGTTCACCTCGCCCACCTTTTCCACAACCTCGTAGGGACCCTGTCACTTTGCCAGAAACTTACTTTCTACAGTAGGAACTAGAATCAGGACCCTGTCACAGGGATTAAAGTCCCTTACTTTGGCAGACCTGTTATAAATTCTGCTTTGAGCCTCCTGGACTCTTTGCAGATGTTCTTTAACAATGGGCATTACTGTCGCTATCCTGTCTTGCATGTCAGCCACATGTTCAATGACGCTCTTATAGGGAGTAGCCTTAGCCTCCCAGGTTTCTTTAGCTACATCGAGCAAACCCCTCGGGTGACGGCCATATAGCAACTCAAATGGCAAAAACCCTGTAGAAGCCTGAGTCACCTCCCTAACAGAACATAAGATATGGCAGGAGGCAGTCCCGACCATCCTTTTCTACTACTTTTTTTAACATCTGTTTCAGCGTCTTGTTAAACCTCTCGACCAACCCATCTGTCTGTGGGTGGTACACCGAGGTACATATCTGGGTGATTTTGAACAACTTGCACAACTCTTTCATGACCTTCGACATAAAGGGGGTACCCTGGTCCGTGAGAATTTCTTGTCATGGAACCATGAACCAGACGTACAACAAGTGATGAGTGGAAATAAGAAGGCTTTATTGAAAATAAAGCTGTAAGGCAAAAGTCCAAACGGATGGCTAAACCGAAGCAGGGTCTTGCAAAACCAGAGATCAGGAACCAGAAGGGTAGTCAGATGAAGCCAGGATCAGGAATCAGCAGGGTAGTCAGACGAAGCCAGGATCAGGAATCAGCAGGGTAGTCAGACGAAGCCAGGATCAGGAACCAGAAGCAGCAGCATGTGAGCACAGGAGGACCAAGCAAGGAACTGAAGCCACAGACCTCCTATATATATGAGCTAGGCATCCAGCTCCTCCCAGTGGGAAGGAGGAGCCGCAGGGTGGGAGGCTACAAGAAAACCCAGAAACCAAGATTGCCGCCAGCACATGTCAAACGAAGGAGAACAGCAAGGAGGTAAGACCATGACATTTCTTTAGGGATCCCTGTGCGGGAGAACATGAAAAATAATTCCAGGGCAATATTTTTGGACGCCATGTTTCACAAGGGTACCGCTTCCGGGTATCGTGTGGCATAGTCCAACAAAACCAAGATATACTGGTGTCCCCTAGCCGACTTAACAATGGGACCCACCAAGTCCATGGCAATTCTTTCAAAAGGTACCTCAATGATGGGAAGAGGCACCAAGGGACTCCAGAAATGTGAGGTCGGGGCACTTATCTGGCAGGTTGGGCAGGACTCGCAATATCTTTCCACTTCCTTGTATACTCCAGGCCAGAAAAATCTTTGTAGTACCTTCTCCTGTGTTTTGCTAACACCAAAATGACCCCCCCAAGTACGTGGTTATGTGCAAGATCTAGTACCATACGTCTATAGGGTTTTGGCACCAGAAGCTGCTCCACAATTTCATTGTTGCATTTATTAACTCGATGCAGCAGGTTTCCATTCATGGCAAAATGCAGAAATTTTTGGTCAGCTTCTGGTACCTGTGGTACACCATCTATCACAGTAACATTTTCGTGAGCACTCAACTGCTCTTTACCAAAGTTACCCCGAGACACCCCTAAGTCCAACACATTTTCCCCAGTTGGGGAAGCTTCATCTTCACCAGCTAGCGCCTGCAATGGAAAAGTATCATTATCAGGTACGTCACACAACCCCACATTTTCAGACATTTCAGTTACCATGACATCTTCATTTTGCACCTTATCGGCACCATTGTTTTCAATAGACTTTTCCTTTAAACCATTTGATTCAATGGGCCCCTCATAGCAAGGATTATTTAAAGGAGACGGCACAGATTCTGCAGGAATGTTTCTCTTCTCCCACAACTTCCAAAACAAGGGGAAGTCCCGGACCAATATCATATCATGCATAAGTCTTTTTACAACCCCGACTTCATAGGATACAGTCCCATCTGGAGTCTCCAGCTTAACGCAAGCCACTGGGTATGATTTTGCATCCCCATGGATGCACAGCATACTTACTCTTTTGTCCGGCACATAATTACCAGCCACGAAGCTGGCATGCACTAAGGTGACCAGACTACCGGAGTCCGACAGAGCAGTCATTTATCACCAGGGTACACATCTGCGGCTCAGTCTCTATTCCTGGGGAGGCCGCACACACTGGCACCGCATACAGCGACTGTCCCTGGCCCCCGGCACACTCCATGGGCTCTGAGGTCAGAGGGCAATAGGCAGAAACGTGTCCCCACTCACGGCACCTCCAGCACTGGCGCGCCCCGGGTCTCCTAGGTAAGAAAACCTCTCTGGGTCCGGACTGCCAGGAGACTCAGCCCTATGCCCACGCCCAACCTCTAGAGACTTATTCCCTCTTGCACCCTTCCACACACCCCCAACAGCCAGAACTCTCTTACCCACAGATGACACAGGTCGGGCACTCCGGGGAGGTGTTGGTGCAGTAGGGATGTCACGGAGGTAGTCCTTAGTCGACAGGAACCTTTCCACCAGGTTTACGAGCTGATCCGCAGTTTTGGGGTCTCCATGTCCGACCCACCGTTGCAGCTCCGCTGGGAGGGCTCTAAAGTAGCGATTCACCATTACTTTCTCCACAATCTGGTCTGGTGTAGAAGTCTCAGGTTCCAGCCACTTCCGTACAAGATGGAGGAGGTCAAACATCTGAGATCGGGCAGGCTTGTCCATGGTGTAGCTCCACGTGTGGACCCTCCGGGCACGAACCGCTGGTGTAACGCCCAAACAAGCCAGGATCTCCATTTTTAATTTGACATAGTCCCAGACATCCTGAGGTCATAGAAGGCCTTTTGTGGTTCGCCGGACAAAAAGGGCGCAAGGACCTCTGCCCACTCTGCTATTGGCAGCCTCTCTCTTTCCGCCACCCTCTCAAATACGGTCAGGTAGGCCTCGATATCATCATCAAGTGTCAGTTTTTGCAAGGCCCACTGCACAACCCTCCTCACATTCAAAGTCTCTGGGGGCTTACCTCCACTTGTGGGGCTGGAGTTACAGCAGTCTCTCTTATTGCAGCAATATGCTCCATCAACAAACGATTAGTTTCCTGCTGCTGTGCCATGGCCTGTTGTTGGACACGTAAGGCTTCTTCGTGTCTCTTTTTATCCTCAGCATGTCTTTTCCTTTCCTCCAGATTGGCCTGTAACAACATCTTCATCATTTGCTCCATGGTATTTGGTGAACTTTGCAAAGCGGCAGCGGCTTTCACCCAGGACATTAAATCATTTACTGTCACGCCATTGCCCTTAGCAACCGACTGTTGCCTTTTTCAGCAGGGACGCCTGCCTGCATCCAACACCAATTGTAAGGGGTTACACTCTCAGGCTGGGCGGCGATGACAGATTCTCTTGCAGACCACAGGGTTAAAGTCCAAATGCTGCTTTATTTATCACACTCCGGCAATACAGGCAACCCCAGTTATAATTCACTGGGTAAGGTGAAGGTCCAGCAACACAAAACATAAATCAAACTGAAATAAACACCTGCCCGTCTGGGCCCTGGCTAATACAGTGAAGATCCTAGCTCACCTATTGAACACAGGTCACACAGAGCACTCGGCTTCTCTAGCCAGCAGGGCAGCCAGCTTCCCAGGCTTAATCCAGGCATTCCTCTCCCCAGCCTGGACTGTGCTTTATTTCCCCTTGATGATCCCAGCTGGCTTCAGCTGGAATCCCTCAGGCTGGGGGAAAACCTGTCCTGGATTTTATTTACCTCACCCAGTTGAGGAAGCTGGGTGGGATATGCACCCCTTCCAGGACTTTACCATACACTTTTCTGTTCACCTTACCACAATATGTTATAAATGCAAAAAATGTACCCACAGTATAATCTTAGCTGCCATGCAACAAGCCTGGCAGCAAAAACATGTGTCAGGAATCATCCTTCTACGTCTGTTTAGATGGTGGATTCTGTCTCAGCTGGGTGCCATCTTACTTCCTGTTTCACATTTGTACCTCTCAAGCCTGTTACTAATTGCTTGAGTATTGCGTTTAGCTTCTGCTCGTGCAGTCCTCTTGCTTGGAACTAGCTCTCTGGTTTATTCCTCCTACTTGCGGTTTACCCTGCTACTTTGTGAGATCCTGCTACCTCCTGTTGCCGACCCGGATTGCTTGACTACGTTCTTGTGCCACCTGCCCTGATCCATTGCTCGTCTGACCTCGGCTCTGCTGCATTCTTCAGTCCTGCACCGTTGCTACCAGTAATGGCTCCGCCTGCCTGGCTCTGCTGCATCCTTCAGTCCGGCACCGTTGCTACCGGTAACAGCTCCGCCTGCCTGGCTCTGCTGCATTCTTCAGTCCTGCACTGTTGCTACTGGTAACAGCTCCGCCTGTCTGGCTCTGCTGCATCCTTCAGTCCTGCACCGTTGCTACCGGTTACGGCCCTGCTTACTTGGCTCTGCTACATCCTTCAGTCCTGCAACCTCCTTCAAGACTCCAGTGTTTCCTGTGTACAGGCCTTGTCCCTGCCATTGTATTCCAGCAGTATTCCACTAGTATCATGACAACATGTTATAACATCACTTGATATAAAGTACATAAAGTCTAGCACAGACACACTCAGCAATGTGCAATGTGCTAAGGCTGATTCCAGCCTGTAATTGTGGGAGGGGCGAAGGCCTCATAAATTCTCACCCGCATCGTCCATCCAGGCTGGTGTCCGTTGTGCTGAGGGCTGTTTCCGGTGCAGAGCTTCCTCCCAGCTATGTCACTATTGGGTGTCCTATAGGTGAGTTTGCGCTTTCGGTGCTCTGTCCAACCCGGTCTTTTCTTCAATGTCCTCCAGTCTCCTTCCCCTGCTTTCATCAACGCTGCTCTGCCTGTTTGTCATTCAACCCTTACCCGGTGTGGGGGTTCTCGTCTGCATCTGTATGTGGGGAGCGGTTGTGGGCTGCACTCACAGGTAAGCCGAATACGGCAGAAGCGCTGGTCTTTCACTCCTGCCTGGCTCCAGGCAGGGTCGTCTTTACCAAGGGGCAAAAGGGGCAGCTGCCCCGGGCCCAGTTGCTCCTGGGGGGCCCAAAGCAGCTGCCTCTTGAGCCCTGCTAGCTACTGCCCCGGGTGTCAAGCTGTCAGCTACACAGGGGGTGCTGCCATGCCTTGCCTTCTGGCACTGAGTCCAGGCATCGTGATCGTACTGTGTTAAAGTTGTGATCTAGGACCTTAATGACATCATCACCATGTGACCAGTAACCTAGCAATTACTGGTCACATGACTATGAGGTCATCACAGGTCCTACCAGGAGTGTTGCAGAAGTTAACTGCGGAGCTTTTTTGTGTGAAGATTACATCAGAAAAAGGTGACAGGGGCTGTTATGTTAATATACTGTAAACTACTGTAGTATAGTGGGGGGCTGTATACTGTGTTGGACTGTATACTGTGTGGGGGCTGTATACTGTGTGGTGGGCTGTATACTGTGTGGGGGCCTGTATACTGTGTGGGGGCTGTATACTGTGTGGGGGCTGTATACTGTGTGGTGGGCTGTATACTGTGGGGGGCTGTATACTGTGTGGTGGGCTGTATACTGTGGGGGGCTGTATACTGTGTGGGGGCTGTATACTGTGTGGGGGCCTGTATACTGTGGGGGGGGGCTGTATAGTGTGGGGGGCCTGTATACTGTGAGGGCTGTATACTGTGTGTGGGGCCTGTATAGTGTGGGGGGGCCTGTATAGTGTGGGGGGCCTGTATACTGTGAGTGCTGTATACTGTGTGGGGGCCTGTATACTGTGGGGGGGCTGTATAGTGTGGGGGGCCTGTATACTGTGAGGGCTGTATACTGTGGGGGCTGTATACTGTGTGGGGGACTGTATACTGTGTGTGGGGCCTGTATACTGTTTGGGGGCCTGTATACTGTTTGGGGGCCTGTATAGTGTGGGGGGGCTGTATAGTGTGGGGGGGGCCTGTATAGTGTAAGGGGCTGTATATTGTGGAGTGCTATACTGCTGTACTGTATACTGTGGGGGTCTGTATACTGTGGGTGCGGTATAGTGTGGAGTGCTATACTGCTGTACTGTATAGTGTGGGGGGCTGTATCGTGTATAGTTTGGGGTGCTGTATACAGTGAGGTGTTGTATACTGTGAGGTGTTGTATACTGTGGGGTGCTGTATACTGTGGGGTGCTATACTGCTCTACTATATACTGTGGGGTACTGTATAGTGTGGGGTGCTATACTGCATACTGTGTGGTGCTGTATACAATAAGGTGCTATACTGCATACTGTGGGGTGCTGTATACTATAGGGTGCTATACTGCATACTGTGGGGTGCTGGGGTGCACTGTAACACTAGGGTGAGCTGAGCCCTGGTCTCCTTCCTGCAGAGCGGTGCCCACTTCCAGCCTGAGCCCAGCTGCCCAGAGCACTGATCCTGAGCCGCTGGAGTCTTCAGAACTGGAAGTATTTACAGTAATTCACTCTACTCTACCAGGTGTGTGGATTTTGTGTGTGTGTTGTGGTGGAGGGCGTGATTGCCTGCTAAGGTGTTGGAAGGCGGGGTCGAGGGGGCCCAAGTAAATTTTTGCCCAGGGTCCAATCAATATTAAAGACGGCCCTGGCTCCAGGTCACGTAAGCTGAGCAGGAGCAAGTTTCAGAGTACATTGCCAGTTCTTGCCTACCACCAGCCTACTACCAAAAATGGAGGCAAGATTGACAGAAGAGAAGCTTGTTAAAATCAAGGAGATCGTCTCCAAATTTGTGGGTTCCCGAGTCCTCATGAAGCTGGAGTTACAATCTCTCTTAGGCATGTTAAATTTTACAAGCTTAACTGCAGGACTGAAGATTCCACATTTATCAATATTCCCAATGTAAAAAAAAAAAAAAAAAAGGGGGGGATATACGTTGAAAAAAAAAGGGATGCATATGTTTAAAAATAAAAAAATTGGGAGGTTTACGTTTATAAAAAAAACAATAATAATTGACGCCAAAATTCCACGTGCATCTTATTTTCGGGGGATTAATCGCTGCAGGCACTGGCATTCATCATCCCATCTTCGAGGGGTTCATCTTAGGTTTCACAGCATTTCATTCCTTGCTATGTGGTCATGTTGCTTTGTTTTTGTTCTTGATTATGTCCGGTTTCGCATGTTGCACATGCAGGATTATTACAAGTTCTAACAGAGATACCAAGCCTGCTTACGCCACATAAACCATCTTTAACCAGTCAAGGTTTGTATGTTATATATGCACCTTCCTCAGTTAAAATGTAAAAAAAATATTTAAAAAAATTTACATTACATTTGACCTGTTTGCGTTACTCAGGCCACACTTCTTTTCTACCACCTGTTTACGTTACAGACTACGTTTTTTTCTCTCGTCTTCTGCCTGTTTGCGTTATTCAGGCAGTTGTGTCTTCCATAGCCTGTTCACGTCAGTCTGGCTACGTTGTCTTTATATGTCTCCCGCCTGTTTGCGTTACTCAGGCCACGTCTTTCCGTCACTTCTCTGTCCACCGCCTGTTTTATGGCATTCAGGCAGTTGTGTCGTCCGTAGCCTTCACGTCTGTCAGGCTTCATTTGTTTTCTCCATGTCTCCTGCCTGTTTGCGTTACTCAGGCCACGTTTTTCGTCACTTCTCTGTCTACTACCTGTTTACGTTATTTAGGAAGTGGTTTCGTCGATAGTCTGTTCACGTCAATCAGGCTATGTTGTCTTTACATGTCTCCTGCCTGTTTGCGTTACTCCGACACGTCTTTCCGTCACTTCTCTGTCCACCGCCTGTTTACGTCATTCAGGCAGTTGTGTCATCCATAGCCTTCACGTCTGTCAGGCTTCGTTTGTTTTTTCCACATCTCCTGCCTGTTTGCGTTACTGAGGCCACGTTTTTCGTCACTTCTCTGTCTACCGCCTGTTTACGTCATTCAGGCAGTTGTGTTGTCCATAGCCTTCACGTCTGTCAGGCTTCGTCCATTTTCTCCACGTCTCCTGCCTGTTTGCGTTACTCAGGTCACGATTTTTGTAACTTCTCTGTCTACCACCTGTTTACGTTATTCAGGCAGTTGTGTTGTCCATAGCCTGTTCACGTCACATATCTCATGCCTGTCTGCGTTACTCAGGCCACGCTTTTTCGTCACTTTTCTGTCCACAACCTGTTTACATTATTCAGGCTGCTCTCCCTCATCTTACATTCTCCAACCACTTTTCTCAGTGCATGCTCATCCACATTCTTAAACCTGTCTGCCAAGTCACGGTCTCTTGGTTCTCGCTTCAGTCTGTCTAGGAGCCGGTTCGCTTTTTCATACTCCGACTTAGGGCACAGTTACTTCCTTCGTCACCACTAACTTGCCTGGTATTCAGCTACGCCCATGGACGGCCACTTATTAAAACACGTCATCCTATTTCATGGTTTATTCAAACTGTCGCCAGGGTCACATGTCTAGACTGTCGGGTGCTTCCGACTCCAACTTTTCCCAGGCCAAAATTGATTTATAATGCTTTCTTTTAAGTTGATTGCAGTTTGTATCGGCGATACAATCCAGCTTCGAGGTCATCATCACAAGCATCGCCCACCAGCTTCGTGATCAGGTATCTAACTTTCTTTTACTAGGTTCTTATTTCACAGGTTCCATTTCAGTGTTCCGCACTTCATTCACTCCGTATCTTCTCACCAGACCACTATACACCTTGCAGCAGAATAACTTGCCACAAACACAGGTTTAAGATTCCTCCATAATCAGGGGGTATGATTGTCTTAATGGTAGTCCCTTACACTCATTTATTTCAGTTTCAGCATGTCACACCTGGCAGACATCGACGAGGCCTCGTCAATTCCATAAACCCCAGCATCTGAGCATGCAAGTACTATGTCTCTAAGAAGCTGAACAGTTCCCAAGCTGATCACTGAACTAAACACAAGGAGCATCCATTACCCAGCTTCTGCTCCAAAATCGGAGCTATATAGACTCTTGATTTCTGAGCAGTCTTCTCCAATGATGGAGCAGGTGTCCATGTCAACGATACAATTATCCTTGACACAACTGCATGCCACAATAAACTGCTTAACTTCCTCAATTTCGGATGTTCATAACAGGCTGCAGTTAGTGGAATCTAGAGGCTCGTCAGCCAGCCTATTCGCCCCTCCTCCCCCAGCCGCTTCCACGTCACATTCAACCTCCCCAGGTAGAGTCCTCAACATGACAGAGGTAGCTCCATCCCATTTCGTCACAGATGGCATTGAGAGATATATTGGATGGGAAAGACGTTAACCTAGCTGCCATTCTTATAGCCACACACGACACAGTGGAAAACAAAACGATCGCATGCAAAAATGTTTCCATAGTCCAGAGATGCCCGTCTGAACAAAAAAATGATCCGTCCCTGAGTTTTTATTGGCATTCAGTCTATTTAGGGACATCATCTGCTCTGCCCACCCAGAGAGAAGGGAGGAACTGGATCTTTACATGTACAGGGTCACCGACTTGGGGTAGCAGTATGGAGGGCATGGCTCTTACGATTATCATCGTTCCTTTTCAGCAAAAGCAGCCGCAGCTCTTGCCCAGTTCCTCCGGGTCACCAATTGGGCGTCCCTGCACATGGAACTTTTTTGCTGGGCTAAAAGCTCCATCATGCATCACTTGTCAATCAATCCTCCATTCCTCAGAGTGGTACCCAAATGTTAGTCTTCCAGTGGCCATGAGTCGACCTTCGGCCGGTCCCTCAGGGTCCCTACAGAGGCAGAACTCCAAAACAGATAAACTGGGTGGCCCCATAGTGTTTTTAGGAAATAGTCAGGTCTGTAATAATTACAATTTTAGCATCATGTAATTATAATCAATGCTGAGCACTCCATGTCTGTTCCTCTTGCTTCAGAGCTCACCCCATAGTGGCTTGCCCCCAGAGAACATCCAGGCATAAATGACTATGCGGCGTTAACGTTGACCTGCTGGGAATACTGCTTCGGGACCATCATAGCCCTCGCTTCGTCCAATTCTTACTTGATGGGTTCACAAACGGTTTCCACACAGGGCTTGTTGCCCTTCCTCAGTCCACCTGGGAAGGTCCCAATCAAATGTCGGCATTCAACAACACTAGTTCAGTTGATTCTTTAATCCACTCGGAAGTGGAAAAAGGGTTTTCTTATTGGTCCTTTTCTCACGGTCCCCTTCGATTACTGGAGAGTCAATCCCATCTGTATTGTCACCCAAAAAAATTATAATAAAAAACGCTTAATCTATGATTTCTCAGCGCCTCATTGTTCAGATATTCCTAGCCTTAACTCGTTAATTACGAAAAATTTTCAATGACCTACTCCTCACTTCAAGAGGCCATTTCACTCATCCTATTAGCAAGTCATGGTTGTCTAAGGCAGATATCGCAGATGCCTTCAAGCTGCTACCTATTAACCCTCAACTCTGGAAGTTGGTATAAAATGGTATAAAATGGGAAGGCCTCTATTACTTTGCTAACCGTTTGACATTTGGTTCCAAGAGCAGCCCTTGGTTATTCAAACAGTTCGCTCAGGTCCTCCATTAAATTTTATTAAACCACTGCGAGTACCCAATGGTTATTCACTACTTGGATGATTTCCTCCTGAAAGAACAACCTGATGTCAAACCCTGCAAACTTAATAGCCTGTCACAACTATTCGAAGATCTCAATATTCCGGCAACTCCATCCAAAATGGAAGGACCCTCCACGGTAGTAACCTTTCTAGGCATAATCCTTGACACAGGAAAAATGGAGGCAAGATTGACAGAAGAGAAGCTCGCTAAAATCAAGGAGATCGTCTCCAAATTTGTGGGTTCCCGAGTCCTCATGAAGCTGGAGTTACAATCTCTCTTAGGCATGTTAAATTTTACAACCAGAATCATGCCCCAAGGCAAGGCTTTCATGTGCAGACTGTTGGATCTGCTTCCAACAGCCACAGATCAGGACTCTCCTGTATTCCTGTTTTCCCAAGCCATGGCCGACTTGGCAATGTGGAACACCTTCCTGGCCAGTTGGAATGGGATATTTTTATTTGTTCCCCAATGGAATCCCACATCCCCAATGGTTTTCTCAGATGCAGCGGCCTCCAGAGGTTTTGCAGCCATATACCAAAACCAATGGTTTGCAGGCCATTGGCCCCCCGAAGTTTACTCACTCAAAGAGTACCTTAGATTTTCCCCGTTGCTAGAGATCTACCAAATTGTGGCCGCTGCTCAGGTCTGAGGAAGGCTATGGGCCAATTCACCAGTAACCTTTATCACGGACAATCAGGCAGTGGTGGATATCATTAGCAAAGGGCGGTCAAAGTCTTCTTGCATCATGCCCTTTGTTCGCAAATTAGTCTGGCTCTCTTTGCGTTACAACTTTCAAGGCATTTAGAATGTAGCTGCCGACGCTTTATCCCGCTTTAATTTTTTTTATTTTTTCCAGGTTATGCCAGAAGCACAAACAGAACAAACGGAACAAACGGGATTACCCCCTCCAGCTTTTCAGACTCTACAAATGGACTAGAGCACTTCATATCCACAGCCAAAACCCTTGTCTATAGGTCGCTTTCCGCTAACACGGCCAGAAATTACAAGACCGGCTGGAGCACCTTCAAAAAATTTTCCCATCTCCATCCAAGATTCAACTCAGATAAGACCACCTATTTAATGGCCTTTTTGGCATATTGTCAAACATTCCTACAATTCAATTAGGTTATATTTGGCCGGGGTACAGTATCATTCAATGTTAAAAGATCCAGGTAGTAGATTGATTTTTACCTCCCATGCAATCAAGGCAACTCTCAGAGGTATTCAAAAAAGCAGCAGGAATCCCACACCAAGCAGACAGCCAGTTACAGGGGAACTGTTCAGGAAACTCTCTTATTCCCTAGACGGCAATCCTTTTGAGCTCCAACCTAGCACAGTCATCAAGGCAGCTATGTATCTAGGTTTTTATGGATTCCTACATCCAGGAGAGGTTACCGGGCCTTCTCCCAAAGGTTTAACCAGAAGCCAACTAGCATGGAATCATGATCATTACATCCTATATCTGACATCAACTAAAACATCTCAAACCGGGCCCCCTGTTCAAATCAAATATTTTTGAACTTTCAATAAGTGGTGCCCTGTCCAAGTCCTTAATAATCTATTAGGAACCTTGAGTTATTCCTCCCCCGACGACCCGTTACTGCCATTCAAAGCCAAAACCCTCACTACAGCACAGTTTGTATCCCATATCCGCATTTTAGCTACAGGGTTAGGTATTAACCCCAAAACCATTTCAGGACACTCTTTTCGCATCTGAGCTGCTTCGGCGGCTTCCAAGGCAATCGTCATGTTTTAATAAGTACATTCCTAACCCGCATCATGAAATTTCTAAAGCTTTCTGTAACCTAGTTTTGTAATTCTTGTTCAATAAACCAGGTCACCCTAATTGTGTTATTTTGCCCCCTTATAGGCCTTCGTGGCCAAGGGCACAATTCAGGCCACTCGCCAGACAGCAGGTGGATAGTCAACTTGTTACCGTCATACTCAAGTTCCATTTCCGCAGCCACAACCACAAATAATTTAGCAGGCTCGCACAGATACTCCCTCACTTAATCTTAAGTCCACATATCATACAGATGCCCCTTTAGTGCCTTCCACCCATATCTCACGCAGAAAAAGTACCCCTAGTGATGCCTTATTAGTGCCTTCACACAAAGTATAATGAACCACAAAGAATATTCTGCTTACCTCTGTTCCCGCAATAAACCATTTAATCACCAGGCCCGAAAAGGGGGCACAAAAAAACATAATTATTTGTTAAGGGGGCATAATGAGGAACTATTATATTGAAGGGGGTAAAATGGGGCATTGTTATATATTAAAGTGGCACAATGTTGCACTATTATATATTAAAGATTGCTGGTGAGTCGGGTGTCTCAAGTGTCCTGATGATACCCAGGGGGCGCCACATAAACTCCAGTGTTACCAATAAAATTATAAATGAAATCATACAATTATAGTGGATTACACTATTAGTATCTTGGCAAAAAGTTCCTCTTACTTCACCGGGGAGGAGGACATAGGATAAAGCTCAAGACACCTATACCTCAACCTCCCCCGCCGAGATCGCTTCAAAAGATGTAGTGGTAGCTTCCTGGTCCCCAAAAAACACGGACTTATATAGGGGAGTACAAACACATGGTATGGGGTCATCCTCCTTGGGGGAGGAGAACAAAGGCCAAAAAATGAGGTCACTTCCTGTCTATTGGACATTATGATAACATCAGTCCATTCAAAAATCTTATATTCCCTCTTTATACAAAGTGTCCAGTGGATTTGTAAATAAAGAATATTTATGTAGCCGTACCTAGAAACCAAAGAAAAAAAGGGGACCGGAAGTGGTCATGTCTTGCGTTCCACCGTGGAACACAAAGGTTTCCCTGATTTGTGTTACACCGTAAAGGGAAATGTTGCGCCTAAATTAATGGAAGATGGGCTCTTTATTGTTCGGGAGCTGATGTGCTTCAATTTATGAGCGCATCGGCTGGGACTGCTATTAATGTGAGGCCTGACAAGGTGAAAAGCGCTCTGATGCGTTCCACTGTTGAACGCATCGGACAGAAAGCAAACTGTATCAGCTTCGATGCGTTCCACTGTGGAGCGCATTGGGCATGAAGCATGGGGCGGAGTCAATGCAAAGGAGTTTGCCCTAATCCACCTGTAGATGGGAGGGATAAGTATTATGCCGGTGCATTCCACTCTGGAACGCATCGGTAGATGAAAATACATTGACTTTTAGACTGGAAAAATGATAATGTTAACTACTGATTTACTTATCCTATTATATCCTAAGTACTGATGTACTTACTTATCCTACTATATCCTAAGTACTGATGTACTTATGTACTTATCCTACTATATCCTAAGTACTGATGTACTTATCCTATTGACATGTTGAGCATTAGATGTTGGGAAATGGAATAAACTCAATAAACATTGGATATATCTAGGGTGGCAACCAAAAATTATATATATATATATATATATATATGCATACACACATACGCAAAATCATATATATTTGTGGTCATGGCTACGGCCAAGAGATATCCGATGAACCCTAGGGAGAGAAACAACGGGAACAACCTAACCCAGCTAGGCGTGTCTTAGCTGACCTGACTAAATGGCTTGTTGTGTGCCCTAAGCCATGATCGTGGGTAGGCCTATAAGTGGGCAAACCCTGTGGAAATGAGAAGATAAGGGAGAGAGGGTGGGGCACCTGAAAACACACGCCTGTGAGTGAGGGTGTGTCTTGTATATGAAGAGCCTCTGCCCATCCCACAAATGCAGGCTGACTAATCAGCCTTACCAACTTGTGGTCATGGCTACGGCCAAGAGATATCCGAAATACCCTAGGGAGAGAAACAACGGGAACAACCTAACCCAGCTAGGCATGTTTTAGCTGACCTGACTAAATGGCTTGTTGTGTGCCCTAAGCCATGATCGTTGGTAGGCCTATAAGTGGGCAAAAAACCAAGCCAAGTAGGGTAGAAAAGGAATTTGAAGGGCATGTGCAAACTAATCCCCAAGCCAACTGCAAGGCGTCCGGGATTTAGAGCGAAAATTCGGGGTACATGAGGCAAGACCAGTAGGAGACCTACAACCCATCTTGTGGATGACAAGGCCAGAAACATGATGCTCAATATTGCGGATACTGCCCCAAAGCGGAATGGAGGACCGGGAATACAATGTGAAATGGATCATAAAAACCAACTGAAACTTGTAAAGTTTGGTTCTAGTGCGAGTACTGGCAATGCCCTAGCGTCAGGAGATCGTGGGACCGAAACCTAACTGCCTAGACTATGCAGGAATGAGGGCCAAAAAGAACCATGTAGATTGGAAGAGAATCCTTGATCAGTTCCCCAGACAACAGCTATCTGCGCGTTGTTCTACTGTGCGCCCCTGAGAATAGTTTTTACGCTTGAGACCTGAAGACCGACCTACTATCTGAATCTTCTACTGTGAGGAAATGCTAGACCTTGTCCAAAGTCTGGTTCAACGTAGTTGTAGGGAGTCGGAGGTTAGTGCGGTAAGAAGCTATGAAGCCATGATATACAAGATTCTGTCTATGCCCTACCATGAGTGAGGGAATGCAATGCAATGAAGCTACTGGCGAAAATGAATTCCTGGTCGTGGTAAAAAGGCAAAGACTTTGCGCGGGGACCCAGCTGACAAGATACGATCGCCTACGATCAGAGACTGAAATGCTAGAGGGAATTGCCCTACTTGTTCCTCTGGCAGGACCTGAACGAAAGCATGAACAATTAAAGAAAGACGAAATATCTGCATAAGACATGACAATGATGCTGTAGGGTGAACCGGACCAGTTTGCGGTCAAAACATAAAGTGAGCGATCAACATGGATAATTAGGAAATGAGGGAAGCAGGTATGAATGCAATACATAGGGGCCAAATCAGCATAGATGCACAGATGGACAACCAACCAGGCAATCAGCCCAGCAGGACTGAAAACAGTCGTCGGGCCCTCGAAGCCATGGGGCGAAGGTGTCGTCGGGCCCTCAAAGCCATGGGGCCGAAGCAGTCGTCAGGCCCCCGAAGCCATGGGGCCAAAGCAGTCGTCGGGCCCCGAAGCAATGGGGCCGAAGCAGTCGTCGGGCCCCCGAAGCCATGGGGCCGAAGCAGTCGTCGGGCCCCCGAAGCCATGGGGCCAAAGCAGTCGTCGGGCCCCCGAAGCCATGGGGCCAAAGCAGTCGTCGGGCCCCCGAAGCCATGGGGCCGAAGCACTCGTCGTGCCCCCGAAGCCATGGGGCCGAAGCAGTCGTTGGGCCCCCGAAGCCATGGGGCCAAAGCAGTCGTCGGGCCCCCGAAGCCATGGGGCCGAAGCAGTCGTCGGGCCCCCGAAGCCATGGGGCCGAAGCAGTCGTCGGGCCCCCGAAGCCATGGGGCCGAAGCAGTCGTCGGGCCCCCGAAGCCCCCCGAAATATTGTTAGGAACGAGACCTGACCCACGTGGAAGGTGACCCAAATATGAGTTCAACTGCATGACCTGAAAAGACGAAGGGAAACGTGACAGAAAATGGAGATTATGACGGACATTAACTAAAATTAATAACATAAGCTGGCAAGCAGAATAACATAAGCTGGCAAGCAGGTAAAGATATAAGTCTTTCAAAAGCATAGCTGCACAGGTGGACAGACAAACATTGGTCAGACCAGTGGAGCCATGGGGCTGGAGCAACCACCAGGGGCCCATGGGGCCGGGCAGCCGCCGGGATGCGAACCTGGGGAAAAGATTGGGGCTTAACCCAACGGGTTTAGTAAGAAACCGGGACTCGATAACCTAGAAAGACAAAGACATGGGGTAAAGCTTCTTAATGAAATGAGGCTGAAATGAACCGCAAGTACTAATCTGTAAAATATAAATGAACAAAAGAAAACTTCTGAAAGGTGTGCCATGGAAAATAGTATGAGCTGGCCGTATGACCTACCAATGTCGATGACAATTGTGAAATCCTCTAAGCCAAGAGCCACTCCAGCGAGCCCCTTATGGCGGGAGCCATGCGTAAGAGCCCCTTATGGCGGGACAAGTATCAGATGACCGTGCAAACTGCGAATGACGATGCCAGTCGTGAGGTCCTATAAGCGAAGAGCCACTTGTGCGAGCCTCTTATGATTATTTTTTATTTTTATTTTAAACCACTTATGCAGCACCAGAATGCCTTGGGGACTCGCATAACCATGGCCCCCTCCAACAGCAAACCTGGGACACTAACCAGCCTACAACCATGTCGTACCCTTAACAAACAAAACATGAAAAACGGGCATGGGGCCCCCAGAGCCATGAGGCCGGATCAGTCATAGGGCCCCCAAAGCCAAAAGGGATGACGTTACGGTGACGATAACGTAAGCCGGACCTGATGGCATATGAAGCGACTTGAATGATTGGATTGGCTAGAAGGTGGCCTAAGGAACATGACTGCCAACAGGTGTTAAAAATATAGACATTAGTAATCCGAAGCACGTGCATACATAAAACATTAACCAACGCGAACCATAAACGTAAACATAAAATGCGTGGGGAATTGCAAGTTCGCTAAGAGAAGTCTCTTATCGTGACAAACAAACAAACAGCTTGTGAAAACATAGCAGGAAACATACTGGCCCACTGACCTCCGCTGAGGAGCTGTTTGGTGAACTGGGGCAGGAGACCAATCTGAGTGAATACGAACCAGAAGTAAAAGGAGACCAGTCTGAGTGATTATGAACCAGGATTAAACAGATAGTAGGCCTATGGAATGTAACAGACCACCGAGGAAGGGAACATAAGCCTGAAAAGAACGCAGTTATGTTTGTCAGGAGAGAGGTACCAGAGTGGTGGGTGCAGACTGCCTCAGTGAGATTAAGCAAAACCATGATGTAGCAATGAACAGGAGAATGCAGCTTTGAGTGGGAGCAGAGTACAACACATGATGTAACAACAAATGGGTGAATGCAGCTTTGGATGTGAGTGGTACCTAAAAAACATGGTATAGGTGCAGCTCTGAGTATAGGTAGCGCAGGAAAAGCATGGTATAAAGCAGACGTATAAATGCAAACTGAAAGTGAGCAGAGTATATTGACATGATGTGAAAGCAGACACGTGGACACAGCTCTAGTAGTGAAAGGAGTATAGGACAAGATGTGAAAAGCAGACATGCGGACGCAGCTTTGGATGTGAACGGAATATTAAACTTGTTGTGACAGCAGACATGGAAAGCGGCTTTGGTGAGTGGGGTATACGACCTGGTGTAGCAGTAGAAGTGTGAACACAACTTTGGGTATAAGCAGAGCATGAAATTTGGTATAAACGCAGCCAACAGGTGAATGCAGCTTGAATGTGAGACCAATCTGAGTGAATATGAACCAAGAGTAGAAAAGTGCAGTACAGTAAGGACGTGCGAAAGCAGCATAAGACATGAAATAAAAGCCGAAAGTGTAAATGCCGCTCAGGATAACAGCAGAGCATGAAAGTGTGAGATTGTGGATAAGCTCTGCCTGTATATTTATTTCTAAATTGTATTGGAGCTGTCATTTGGCATTTCGGGCACTAGAGGCCACTGTTTTGCAGCACAGTCAGCATGCTTCTGGGTGAACCAGGAAGTGATGATCTGACATGTTGGAAGGATTGTGCTGTGAGGGACTAAATCCGATTCCATCCTGGCTTGCGGATGTCCGACAGTGAATGGACACTCAAAGGAAGGAGAGTATCTGCTGTCCCCTGTCTGGATCCAGCTCTTTGAAAGAGAGGTTGTCCCAGGAAAATCGGTACACGGCTTACAAAAGTGAAATACATGAAGTCTAAAGATGGCGGTAGCGGTGGGGGGGGGGGGGGGGGCATGGCAAGGAACAGCTACAGCAAGAGGCCTAAACAATAAACGCTGCGTCCGATCTCCAAACATGACGTCACGTGCAGCCCGGGTAACTCTTCCTTTACAGCAACCGGCTGAAGTAACTTTTCATACGAGATGAACGAAGCAAAGTGAAACTTGTAAGATTTATAGGAACTAACTCCTATTACCAACAAACAAAATTGAAAAGAAAATGGAAGTATTTAGGCCCAACGAGCAAACCTGAGGTAGCAGATTCTGAGGCAAGGCCTCCCGTTCTCTAGCAAAGTCGGTTCCGAGCCGGCCTGGAGAGATGGCCCCGGCCCAACCTACTTACGTAGTATGGCGCGTGCATGCTACGGTAGCAGAGAGCAAAATAACAAGCTCCATGCTACAAAGAAAGACTCCTACCACCAGAGAAGCTAGTTTGCTAATGACACCCAGTGGCAGCTGTGCACCTGAAAACACACGCCTGTGAGTGAGGGTGTGGCTCGTATATGAAGAGCCTCTGCCCCTCCCACAAATGCAGGCTGACTAATCAGCCTTACCAACATACAGTCATGTGAAAAAATTAGGACACCCTTTGAAAGCATGTGGTTTTTTGTAACATTTTTAATAAAAGGTTATTTCATCTCCGTTTCAACAATACAGAGAGATTAAAGTAATCCAACTAAACAAAGAAAACTGAAGAAAAGTCTTTTCAAGATCTTCTGTAAATGTCATTCTACAAAAATGCCTATTCTAACTGAGGAAAAAGATAGGACACCCTCACATGTATTCCCTCTTAAATTGGCTCAGATCTCACACAGGTATATCACACCAGGTGCACATAATTAGTAGATCGTTACTCTGCATGTTGAATGAGGCTTGCCCTATTTAAACCTCAGACATTTAGTTTGGTGTGCTCCTGACTGTTGAAGTGAGAGTGAGCACCATGGTGAGAGCAAAAGAGCTGTCAGAGGACTTCAGAAAAAAGATTGTAGCAGCCTATGAGTCTGGGAAGGGATTTAAAAAGATCTCAAAAGATTTTGAAATCAGCCATTCCACTGTCCGGAAGATAGTCTACAAGTGGAGGGCTTTCAAAACAACTGCCAACATGCCCAGGACTGGTCGCCCCAGCAAGTTCACCCCAAGAGCAGACCGCAAGATGCTAAAAGAGGTCTCCAAAAACCCTAAAGTGTCATCTCGAGAACTACAGCAGGCTCTGGCTACTGTTGATGTAGAAGTACATGCCTCTACAATCAGAAAGAGACTGTACAAGTTTAACTTGCATGGGAGGTGTGCAAGGAGGAAACCTTTGCTTTCCAAGAGAAACATCGAGGCCAGACTGACATTTGCCAGAGATAAAGTTGACAAAGACCAGGACTTCTGGAATAATGTTCTTTGGACAGATGAGTCCAAAATTGAATTATTTGGACACAACAGCAGAGGACATGTTTGGCGTAAACCAAACACAGCATTCCAAGAAAAGAACCTCATACCAACTGTGAAGCATGGAGGTGGAAGTGTCATGGTTTGGGGCTGCTTTGCTGCAGCAGGACCTGGTCAGCTCACCATCATAGAATCCACGATGAATTCTACTGTGTATCAGAAGGTGCTTGAAGAACATGTGAGACCATCAGTTAGAAAATTAAAGCTGAAGCGGAACTGGACCATGCAACATGACAATGACCCAAAACATACTAGTAAATCAACCAAAGATTGGCTGAAAAAGAAGAAATGGAGAGTCCTGGAATGGCCAAGTCAAAGTCCAGATTTGAATCCCATTGAGATGCTGTGGGGTGACTTGAAAAGGGCTGTACGTGCAAGAAACCCCTCAAACATCTCACAGCTGAAAAAGTTCTGCATTGAGGAGTGGGGTAAAATTTCCTCAGACCGATGTCGAAGACTGGTAGATGGCTACAAGAACCGTCTCACTGCAGTTATTTCAGCCAAAGGAGGTAACACTCGCTATTAGGGGCAAGGGTGTCCTATCTTTTTCCTCAGTTAGAATAGGCATTTTTGTAGAATGACATTTACAGAAGATCTTGAAAAGACTTTTCTTCAGTTTTCTTTGTTTAGTCGGATTACTTTAATCTCTCTGTATTGTTGAAACGGAGATGAAATAACCTTTTATTAAAAATGTTACAAAAAACCACATGCTTTCAAAGGGTGTCCTAATTTTTTCACATGACTGTATATATATATCTATATATGCATATACACATACACACACATACGTATATACCGTATGAGCAGATGTAAATCCATACAGACACATAAGAATAAATAAATATATAGACAAATATATAAATGCGCATAAATACATAAATACATAAAATACTCATGGGATTATTAAATGGATTGAGTGAATAATATAGATAAATGAATAAATAAATGAATAAATACTGAATGGTATCAGAATAAATAAAAAATAATAATAAATAAATAAATAATAATGAAAAATAAAAAAATTGTATCATATATAAAAAGGCAGAAGTCCCAGTGGATGTACGCATATAAAATGCATAGGTGGAGATCACCTCTCTTCAAAATTAACAATTCTTGTGGTCCTGTCATGTTGTAATATCTGGTTCATTGAACAGTCCTTTCTGAATTCTCATACTCACAGTTACCTTTCCTCTGTGTTGGCTTCTGTTAACAGAATACCTCTTTCAGAACCTGTCATGTACAATACTGTGCACAGGGATTTGCAGGTCAGAGTCCTGCATTCATAGAAAATCTCCTGTATTTCCCAGAACGCATTAATCCTCTATTATTGGGGTTACTGAGGTTTTGCCTCTATGCTTCGGTGATTGATTGGGACAATAGGCAGGTCCTCTTTTGGAAGTCTTGATTTCAATCACACTGTCTGACTAAAGTTTAGCCTATACTGAAGCCCCAAGTCCTGCAAAGCCTCCAGGGACTGCCTTCATTATATGCAATTATGCAGATGTCTATGGCAAGAAGGCAGATACTCTGCCATCCTCTCAGCCATATGATTGCCTTATTGATCTATTATCTGAAACGTCTACTCAGTGAGGCTGTGTGTATCCATTGTCACTTCTGGAGACTCAAGCCCTGTTAGACTACATTAAGCAGAATCTTGAGAGATGATTAATTTGAAATCCACCTTCCTGTCTTGAGCTAGCTTTGTCTTTGTCAAAAAGAATGATGGTTCTTGTTGACCCTGCGCTGACTAATCAGGTCTGAAAAAGATTACTAAAAAAAATACCCCATACATTTGAGTTCTAAACAAAGATCTATAGGGCTAGAATTTTATCATCTTTACTAAATTATATCTCCAGGAAGTCCATAACCCTCAAGCATTCATGAGGGTGATGAGTGGAAGACAGGTTTGATACACCTGTGATAGCCATTACGGATATCTTGAATGTACTTTGCCTCAGCAATGTCCCAGCTGTCTTCTAGGGATTTGAAAACAACATATTCTGTGATCTTCTCTAGATATGTGTGGTGGTATATCTGGACATCATCTAGATTTACTCAACCTGACATGATATCACAGCAGAAACATGTATGTATTGTGCTACAGCATCTGTGGGAGAAGAGGCTTTAAGTTTCTGTTTAAAACAATGTCTATCCCTCTTCTGGGCTAAGTGATCTCCTACCATGCTCTGCAGAAGGACTCTGGAAAGATTTCTGTGGTTCTTGACTGGTCCCATTTTGAGCTCCTAAGAGCCATCCATGAGTTCTTGGACATAGCTTAATTATTAACAATTTAACACACATTTTCCATGCTTGCTGTGCCAATCTCAGTTCTCACCAGGACGGGGGTGAGCACAAAACAATGCATACCTGAGGCTGAATCTTTCTCCTTTGAATCCATTTAGCATGATCCTGATGTTGCCAGGCGATTCTTCTTGGAGGTGGATGTCTCCTTTGTGGGTGCTGGAACTAAAGAAGTGTTGACTCAGACTGCAAGCTGGTCACCATCAAGTAGCCTTGGAGGAATTGAAACATCTTCTCTCAGATTCCAGTCACCCTGTCGTTATCTATATCGACTACAAAAATGTGACCTTCCTGCAGACAGCTCAGCGATTTAATCCTTGTCAAGCCAGGTAGCCTCCGTTCTTTGCCCGCTTCATCTTTCTTCTTCATTTCCATCCTTCGAAGAATAACATCAAGGTGGATGTCCTCTCACTGTCTTTTGACTGAGCCAACCAGTTAGTTAGCTTTAATATATCATCATGCCTGCCTCAATTAACTCTGTAACGCCTGTCTTAATTAACAACATTCCCCTATGTAAAATGTTTCTTCCTATGGCCAAGAGGAGGGAAATCCTTCTTTGGTGACATACGTCTAAACAGGCTGGACACAGGTCTTCACAAAGAAATTGAACTTTATTTGCCCAAATTGTTGGTAGCCTACATCTTTCCAGGACACCCATGACATTGATGCTTCCTGTGCCACATGTGCACAAAATAAGAAGCCTGCGAATCTGCTACTTCCTTTGCATGTGCCAGATGCTCTATGGCAACAAACCATGGTAGTTTTTATTATGGAACTGCCTCCATCCTCTGGTTGTACTGTCATCTGGATGGTTGTGGATCATTTTTCCAGAATGGCTCATTTTGTCCCTATGACTGGTCTTCTGGCTTTTAGGAAAAATGTAATGTCTTTTCGTTAATTATGTTATGAATTTTTGCTTCCTCTCTTCCCCTTCCCTCTCAAGAAAGCTACATTTAGCCAACTAAAAGAGGACATAGGCCTAACTAACTGGGACAAAGTCCTCAAACATTAAAATACAGCCACAAAATAGGAGATTTTTAAAAGCATCCTAAAATCTAATTGTGAGAGGTACATACCTTATGGGAATAACAGGTTAAGGAACAAGAAAAAAACAATGTGGATAAATAGAACTGTAAAGAAAGCATTTAAATCACTAAAACAGGATGGTAGCGAGGAAGCACTGAAAAACTATAAGCAAAAATAATTGAATATGTAAAAAACAAATAAAAGAAGTCAAACTATAGACTGAGAGATTAAATGCCAAAGAGAGCAAAACTAACCCTATAAATGTAAAAAGTATAAATCTGAAGGTGTCGGCCCTGTACAGAGTAAGAAGGGGGGAGTTGCAGAGAGCGATGAGGAGAAAGCAAAGCTATTAAATATTTTTCTCTCCACTGTATTCACTGAAGAAAATAAATTGTCAGATGAAATGCAGAATGTAAAAGTAAATTCCCCATTAAAAGTGCCCTGACTGACCCAGGAAGAAGTACAGCGGCATCTTAAAAAGATTAAAATAGACAAATCGCCAGATGGCATCCACCCCCATATCCTAAGAAAATTAAATAATATCAAAGCCAGACTCTTATTTCTGATATTTAAGGACTCTATACTGACAGGGAGTGTTCCACAATGTGGTGCAAAAAGGGTCCAAAAACAGAGCCCGGTAAGTTTAACATCTGTCATGGGTAAACTGTTTGAAGGTTTTCTAAGAGATGCTATCTTGGAGTACCTCAATAAAAATAAGCAAATAACGCCATATCAGCATGGCTTCATGAAGGATCGGTCATGTCAAACTAATTGTCACGGGGCGCCAAAGGCGCACTCGGTCTCCCATCAGCCGCAGACCTGCTGCTTAGCTTCGGGAGCGAGGATCTGTGTTTGGCCTCGTTCCCAGGGCGGCTTTGATAGCTGGGAGGCTCCCTGCTCCTAGGTCTGCCTTGAGTGCCGAGCTGGTCACTCGGTGCTCGACTTGTCTGTCTGTCGGTCATGTGACGATGGCCACGTCACATGACCCTCAGACCCCACTATAAATACAGGCAGCCTGCTGGCCACAGTTTGCCTGTTAATTCTAGGTTCCTGGCTATTTGTTGGACTACTAATTACTCACCTGATCCTGTTCCCTGACGATCCTTTGCCTTTTCCTCCTGTACTGCGCATCGCTCCTGGTATTGTGATCTCGACTCCCACCTGACTACTCTTTGCGGACTCCTCTGGTACTTCTCTACTCTCCTTGTATTTGACCCCGGCTTCTCCTAACCATTCTTTGCTTAACCCTTTGTACTGTGTAGCTCTCTTGGTTCTGACCCGGTCCGTTCACATTCCGTTATTTGTCTTGTCTCTCTTCCCAGCACGTATCCTAAGTTAGGGACTGCCGCCTAGTTGTCCCCTGTCAAGTAGGCAGGGCCAGGAGTGAGGATGGAGCGCAGTGGTCACTATCCTCCCCCCTGTGTGTAGTGTACGTGACCGTCACAGATTAACAGGCCGTAACCTAACCTCTGTATCATGAATCCTCTGGTGACCCTGACTGACCATGTCTCTAAGGCCTCTTTCACGCTTGCGTTGTCCGGATCTGGCGTGTACTCCACTTGCCGGAATTACACGCCGGATCCGGAAAAACGCAAGTGAACTGAAAGCATTTGAAGACGGATCCGTCTTCAAAATGCGTTCAGTGTTACTATGGCAGCCAGGACGCTATTAAAGTCCTGGTTGCCATAGTAGTAGTGGGGAGCAGGGGAGCAGTATACTTACAGTCCGTGCGGCTCCCGGGGCGCTCCAGAATGACGTCAGAGCGCCCCATGCGCATGGATGACGTGTCCATGCGATCACGTGATCCATGTGCTTGGGGCGCCCTGACGTCACTCTGGAGCGCCCCGGGAGCCGCACGGATGGTAAGTATACTGCTCCCCCGCTCCCCACTACACTTTACCATGGCTGCCAGGACTTTAGCATCTCGGCAGCCATGGTAACCATTCAGAAAAAGCTAAACGTCGGATCCGGCAATGCACCGAAACGACGTTTAGCTTAAGGCCGGATCCGGATCAATGCCTTTCAATGGGCATTAATTCCGGATCCGGCCTTGCGGCAAGTTTTCAGAATTTTTGGCCGGAGCAAAAAGCGCAGCATGCTGCAGTATTTTCTCCAGCCAAAAAACTCAGGAACTGAAGACATCCTGATGCATCCTGAATGGATTTCTCTCCATTCAGAATGCATTAGGATAAAACTGATCAGGATTCTTCCGTCATAGAGCCCCGATGACTGAATTCTATGCCGGAAGAAAAGAACGCAGGTGTGAAAGAGCCCTAACCTGACGCAGATGATGTAGGAGCTAGGGGAGAAACTCTGTTTTTTTGATCTAGGACATGGTACTTCCATCCCTCAGGCCTCCAGTCAACATTTAGAGCCACAGATTAAGCGTGGGCATTGTCATTTCCCGGTTACAGGATGATCCCCAGGACTGGGCATTTTCTTTACCTGCTGACGCCAGTTGTTTAACATCAGTGGAGGTTTTTTTTCAGGCCTGGGTCCCCTGTAGGATGAACCAGACAGGACACTGGAAGCCAAGACTGCTCTAAAGGTTCTGGTTCAGAGCGATCTACCTGCAGAGGAGTATTGCACCCAATTCAGAAGGTGGTGTGTTCCCTCAAGATGGAATGAATCGGCACTTAAGAGTCAGTTCAGGTCAGGTCTGTCTGATAACTTAAAGGATCTTCTAGTGAGTTATCAGCTTCCAGAGACTCTAGAGGAGATGATGACCCTTGTAGTCCGACTTGACCGACGGGTTAGAGAGAGACGACAGGAATGACAGTTTTCTTCTCAGATGGTGGTCCAGCCTGAGGTCTATACCAGAAACAACGCTGAGTTCTCTACCGAAGAACTCACGCAGGTCGGCATGACTCAAGGGAATCTGCTCAAGGGATTTCCGCAGACGTGGAGTGTGTTTTTACTGCGGAAATCCTGACCATTGGATCAATCAGTGTCCTAAGAAGGCCCTCTCCGTTAAGTTTCCCAAGGCATGGCAACCTAAAGACCAGGCACACCCTTATATTACGAAATGTAGGCTTTTGGTACCTATAACAATATCTCTGGGGGTTAATAAATGGCCGGGTAAGGCCTTTATTGACTCTGGTTCAGCGGCCAGCTTTATTAACTCTGAGTATGCCATTAGACTGGGTATTCCAATTTTTTTCTCTTCCTACACCTATCCATGTCATGGCTATTGACACCACTCCCCTGGTAGGTGGTATGGTGAGGTCATGTACCTCAGAGATTTCTTTAACCGTGGGGGTGTGCCACTTTGAGAAATGTTCCCTCTTAGTCCTGGAGAACTTACCGATCGAGGTGGTACTAGGGTTGCCTTGGCTACGATTACACAACCCCACTATTGATTGGCCAGGGGGGAGTTGGTTAAATGGGGACCTAAGTGTGACTTGTGCTTGTCTGTGGTACAAGCTGGGGTCTCAGTAGAATCTGATATATTACCCACGGTCATTAGGGAATATTCTGATGTGTACTTATCACCTACCCCTGAGGTTTCTACCACCCCATAGACCTTATGATTGCGCCATAGAGTTAGTAGAAGGTGCCAGGTTTCCTAAGGGGCGTATTTACAATCTCTCTAAGCCCGAACGCAAGGCCATGGAGGATTATATTAAGGAAAGCCTCGGTAAGGGGCACATTAGACCTTCTGTCTCTCCTATGGGAGCGGAGTTTTTCTTTGTTAAGAAGAAGGATGGTGGTCTTAGGCCTTGTATCGATTACCAAAAATTTAATAAGATCACTATCCAGAATAAATACTCTCTCCCATTGATTCCGTATTTATATAACCAGGTTCTGGGGGCAACCTGGTTTTCTAAGATTGACCTGAAAGGGGCATATAATCTAATCCGAATGTCACGGACGGTGTACAGGAAACAAGACCATGCAAAATGAATATATGACTCACTGGATCCAAAACTAAGGAACAAAAGAGAGACCCCTGTATCAGACCTGGCTCTCTCCCTGTCTGCTCAGTCTATGCAAAAATCCCAATGGTGGATGATCGCATATCCACGTACCTCGACTATATACCACCTGAACACCCTACAATAGTGAGGGGACACGACCACTGGCTCCCTACACTAGACACGTAGGGAGTCAGGGTCACCTGGGATCCAGCAAACAGAAAATCACAAATAAATGTACAACACTTATCTTGTAGAAGGCTGGAAGATAGGATCAGCATGCACACACACTCCAGGAAGTTGTATAAGCCGCACACTAATGCATTATGGGGAGGAATTTAAAGGGATGCAATCAGTCCAACTACATGACAGCTGAGAGAGGCTAACAAGATGAGGAACTGAAATTCAAAACAAAGAAAACTCAAGGAGGAGGTTCTGAAAGGCTTCTGTCAGAGCTTCTCAGCTGTCTGGTTGTGACACCGAATCAAGGAGGGAGACGAATGGAAGACAGCGTTCAATACTCCGGCAGGACACTTTGAATATCAGGTTATGCCTTTTGGACTCAACAATGCCCCAGCTGTGTTCCAAAACTTCATGAATGATATTCTTAGAGAGTTTTTAGGTAAATTTGTAATTGTCTATCTTGACATTTTGATATTTTCTCCTGATTTCAAATCTCTTGTGTCTCATGTTAGACAAGTATTAGAGGTGTTGAGGGAGAATCAGTTGTCCGCTAAACAAGAGAAATGTGTCTTTGGTGTACAGGAGATACTGTTTCTAGGACATGTCCTGACCCCTAACGCCTTCAAGATGGATCCTAGCAAGGTACTAGCTATTAAGGAATGGGTAAGGCCTTCATCCTTAAAGGCCTTACAATGGTTCTTAGGTTTTGGCAATTACAACAGTAAATTTATTAAGAATTTGTCAGTAATTGCTAAACCGCTGACCGACCTTACTAAGAAAGGGGCGGATTTGGAGAACTGGTCTACTGAGGCTTCGTTTGAAACCCTAAAAAAGGCATTCAATAGCGCTCCCATTCTGATCCAGCCAGATCAGGAGAGAACTTTTATTGTGGAGGTGGATACGTCTGAGGACGGCGCAGAAGCAGTACTTTCACAAGGTCCTGCTAGTCTAACTGAGATTGAATCCCCGTCAGGCTGGATGGGCACAGTTTTTTACTCGTTTTGAATTCTCCATTACCTGGAAGTAAAAACGTGAAGGCTGATGCATTATCTCGGAGATTCTATGCTTTTCAGCCTACAGAGGCACCGCCTGAATCCATCCTACCAGCAAATATCTTCTTAGCAGCCTTAACCCAAGATATCTCGGCTCTCATTAAGGCTGAACAACATCTGGCACCGGCAACCACCCCAACAGATAAGTTGTTTGTCCCCATACAATTTCATCTCCAGCTGTTGGGTGAGTGTCATGATTCTGCCTTTTGTGGACACCCTGCTTTTGAGGGCAGTAGAGAGCTGGTTTCTAGATCTTATTGGTGGTCCACTCTATTTAGGGATGTCAAGTCCTACGTGTCAGCCTGTGAGGTCTGTGCTAGGTCTAAGACACCTATGACCCCTACCCATTCCCAGTAGACCCTGGTCCCATATTTCGATGGACTTTATTACTGACCTGCCGCCGGCGAAGGGTAAGACTGTGGTTTGGGTAGTGGTTGATAGGTTTAGCTAGATGGTTCATTTCATTCCTCTGTCTAAACTCCCAAATGCCAAGACCCTGGCATCTATTTTTGTGAAAGAAATTGTACGGTTATATGGTCTCCCGTAAAATATTGTATCTGACAGAGGTGTGCAGTTTGTGTCCAAATTTTGGAGGGCTTTCTGTCAAAGATGTCAGATTTCGTTGTCTTTTTCCTCCGCCTACCACCCTAAGAGTAATGGGCAGACTGAACGCCTTAATCAGTCTGTGGAACAATTCCTGAGGTCGTATGTTGCTGATGACCAGCAATTATGGGTTAAATACCTTCCGTTGGCAGAATTTGCTTTGGATAACCGTGTTAATTCTTCTGCTGGGGTCTCCCCTTTCTTTTGTGAACATGGTCGTCTGTCTCCTCCTTTAACCCTGAAGTGGATAAACTCAGTGTGCACAGTTTGGGCCCGGGTTCAATCAAACCTAGAAAAGGCTCAAAGTTCCCAAAAACTCAAGGCCAATAGGAAACGTTCCAAGGGGGTGAACTTTCAGGTTGGGGATAAAGTATGGTTGTCCTCCAAGAATCTATCTCTCAAGGTAGCTTCTAGAAAATTTGCTCCTCGTTTTATTGGACCGTATAAGATCACAGAGGTGATTAATCCGGTATCGTTTAAGTTGGAGCTGCCCCAGTCGTTCCACATTCATAATGTATTACATAAATATCTACTTAAAAAATATTTTGATTCTGTTGAGTATGTGAGGTCTAAGATAGTGGATGTCAGGAGAGTGCGTAATTCCTTACAGTACCTGATTCACTGGAAGGGGTATGGACCCGAAGAGAGATCTTGGGTTCCTGCTAGGGAGTTTCATGCTCCTAGACTGGTTCAAAAATTTCATTTAGAACACCCTGAAAGAACATCACCTGAACTCTTGGGTCCGGTGGCCCCTCGTAAAAGGGGGTACTGTCACGGGGCGCCAAAGGTGCACTCGGTCTCCCATCAACCTGCAGACCTGCTGCTTAGCTTCGAGAGCGAGGATCTGTGTTTGGCCTCGTTCCCAGTGTGGCTTTGCTAGCTGGGAGGCTCCCTGCTCCTAGGTCTGCCTTGAGCACTGAGCTGATCACTCGTTGCTGTCTGATCATTCGCTGACTTGTCTGTCTGTCGGTCATGTGACGCTGGCCACGTCACATGACCCTCAGACCCCACTATAAATACAGGCAGCCTGCTGGCCACAGGTTGCCTGTTAATTCTAGGTTCCTGGCTATATGTTGGACTAATGATTACTCACCTGATCCTGTTCCCTGATGATCCTTTGCCTGCTCCTCCTGTACTGTGCATCCCTCCTGGTATTGTGACCTCGAATCCCTCCTGACTACTCTTTGCGGACTCCTCTGGTACTTCTCTACTCTCCTGGTATTTGACCCCGGCTTCTCCTGACCATTCTTTGCTTAACCCTTTGTACTGCGTAGCTCTCTTGGTTCTGACCCGGTCCGTTATTTGTCTTGTCTGTCTTCCCAGCACGTATCCTAAGTTAGGGACTTCCGTCTAGTTGTCCCCTGTCATTTGGACTTGCGAGGCAAGTAGGCAGGGCCAAGGGTGAGGGTGGAGCGCAGTGGTCACTATCCTTTCCCCCGTGTGTAGTGTACGTGACCGTCACACTAATTTAATCAGTTTCTATGAGGAGGTAATTTCTAGACTTGACAGCGGCGAATGGATGTCGTATATCTGGACTTCTCCAAAGCATTTGACACTGTACCGCAGGTTAGTATACAAAATGAGAATGCTTGGACTGGGAGAAAATGTCTGTATGTGTGTAAGTAACTGGCTCAGTGATAGAAAACATAGGGTGGTTATTAACCCCTTCAAGAAACAGCCTTATTTCACCTTAAGGACCAGGTCATTTTTTGCAAATCTGACCAGTGTCACTTTAAGTGCTGATAACTTTAAAACGCTTTGACTTATCCAGGCCATTCTGAGATTGTTTTTTCTTCACATATTGTATTTCATGACACTGGAAAAATTAAGTCCCAAAATTAATTTTTTTTGCAGAAAAAAATACCAAATTTACCCAAAATTTGGAAAAATTTGCAAATTTCAAAGTTTCAGTTTCTCTACTTCTGTAATACATAGTAATACCCCCCAAAATTGTGATGACTTTACATTCCCCATATGTGTACTTCATGTTTGAATTATTTTGGGAATGATATTTTATTTTTTGGGGATGTTACAAGGCTTAGAAGTTTAGAAGCAAATCTTGAAATTTTTCAGAAATCCAATTTTTAGTGACCACTACAGGTCTGAAGTCACTTTGCGAGGCTTACATAATAGAAACCACCCAAAAATGACCCCATTCTATAAACTACACCCCTCAAGGTATTCAAACTGATTATACAAACTTTGTTAACCCTTTAGGTGTTGCACAAGAGTTATTGGCAAATGGGGATGAAATTTGAGAATTTCATTTTTTTGCCTAATTTTCCATTTTAACCAATTTTTTCCACTAACAAAGCAAGGGTCCACTAACAAAGCCAAACAAGACTGTATCTTTATTGCCCTGACTCTGCCGTTTACAGAAACACCCTATATGTGGCCGTAAACTACTGTACGGCCACACAGCGGGGCGTAGAGTGAAAGGTGCGCCGTATGGTTTTTGGAAGGCAGGTTTTGCTGGACTGGTTTATTTACACCATGTGCCATTTGAAGTCCCCCTGATGCACCCCTAGAGTAGAAACTCCCTAAAAGTGACCCCATCTAGGAAAGTACACCCCTCAAGGTATTCAAAACTGATTTTACAAACTTCGTTAACCCTTTAGGTGTTGCACAAGAGTTATTGGCAAATGGGGATGAAATTTGAGAATTTCTTTTTTTTGACTAATTTTCCATTTTAACCAATTTTGTCCACTAACAAAGCAAGGGTTAACAGCCAAACAAGACTGTATCTTTATTGTGCTGACTGCCGTTTACAGAAACACCCCATATGTGGTCGTAAACTACTGTACGGCCACACAGCGGGGTGTAGAGTGAAAGGTGCACCATATGGTTTTTGGAAGGCAGATTTTGCTGGACTGGTTTTTTGACACCATGTCCCATTTGAAGCCCCCCTGATGCACCCCTAGAGTAGAAACTCCAAAAAAGTGACCCCATTTTAGAAACTACGGGATAGGGTGGCAGTTTTGTTGGTACTAGTTTAGGGTACATAAGGGGCAGAAGGTCTATGTCCTACTGCCAATGCGGCAAAACAAACTGCAAGCTGCATGGGAAGGGCCGTACCCCATTGTCAAATGTCTGAGTAAGGTAAATTATGTGGTGGGCCTTGGAGAGGGAGGTAGGAGACAGAAGACGTTTCACATCAACATGCTCAAGGAGCATCACGAGAGAACGCCACATGTTATGCCGGTTTGCAGCCTGCCCGAAAGGGAGGAGGCCGACCCCCTTCTAGATCTGCTAGCTGACACTCGAGAGTTGGAGGTGGACTTAACCCTCAACCCTCAACTCTCGTCCCAGCAGAGATCTCCGCTCTTAGAAGTGTTGACGGCTCACCGTGACACTTTTACAGGGAAACCCGGGAGAACTCACCTTGCAGTCCATCATGGGGACACAGGTACACATGCTCCCACAAAGCAGTCCGCCTACCGTGTCTCACTGGAGGTCCAGGCAGACCTCAGGAGGGAGATCGAGGAGATGAAGCAGCTCGGGGTCATTCAGAAATCCCACAGCGCTTGGGCCTCACCAGTGGTTCTGGTCCCGAAGAAAGATCAGACAACCAGGTTCTGTGTGGATTATCGGAAACTGAATGCCATCACAACCTCGGATGCTTACCCCATGCCCAGGATTGATGAACTGTTAGAAAAGTTGGCAGGAGCCAGCTACCTGACAATCATGGACCTGAGCAGGGGGTATTGGCAGATTCCCCTGACCCCGGAGGCTCAGGAGAAGTCTGCCTTAATTAACCCTTTCGGCTTATACAAATTTACTGTAATGCCGTTTGGGATGAAGAATACACCAGCCACCTTTCAAAGGCTTGTGAATGACTTGCTGGAAGGACTAGAAGAATGTGCTGTCGCCTATTTAGACGACATTGCCGTGTATAGCCCCACGTGGAAGGAGCATCTGGTGCACCTGTCGCAAGTACTGGACAAACTTGCTGCGGCTGGACTAACTGTTAAGCCTAGCAAGTGCCAGCTGGGCATGAATGAGGTCACTTACTTAGGCCACAGAGTAGGAGGAGGCACACTGAGGCCTGAAATAGAGAAGGTGAAAGCCATTACGAGATGGCCAACACCTCTCACCAAGAAGCAGGTCATGTCTTTCTTGGGAACGGCCGGGTACTATAGGAAGTTCATCCCGAACTATAGCGCCCTGGCCAAGCCTCTGACAGACTTGACCAAGAAGAAGCTGCCCAGGATGGTGTCATGGACGCCAGAATGCGAGCAAAGCTTCCAGGCCCTGAAGGATGCACTAGCCAGTGCTCCTGTGCTTCAGGCCCCAGATTTCACTCTGAAGTTTGTGGTCCACACGGATGCTTCCGCCTTTGGTCTGGGTGCAGTCCTGAGTCAGGTGAACCAGGCCGGGGAGGAGCATCCTGTACTATACCTGAGCCGTAAGTTACTGGCCAGGAAGACCAGCTACTCCACAATAGAGAAGGAGTGTTTAGCTATTGTGTGGTCCCTGCAAAAGCTACAATACTACCTGTATGGATGCAATTTCACAGTGATCACTGATCACAATCCCCTCAGCTGGTTGGCACGTCTCGCAGGAGACAATGCAAAACTGCTGAGATGGAGCCTGATTTTGCAGCAGTACAACTTCACCGTGCAGCACAGAAAAGGGAGTTTACATGGAAATGCCGACGGGTTGTCGCGGCAGGGAGAATCGGCCGGAGACGGCTGGGTTGCTGTGGAATAGGCTTGTGGCCATTTCCCCAGGCAACCTTTTAAAAGAGGGAGGTGTGTCGGCATACATACATAATTCCTCTGGGTAGCCATCTTATATGCTTCTGGCATATGTAAAAAAAACTGTGAACTCTCATCTTCCTGAAGCCTGGGTCGCCTATGATATAGATAGACACTTTTATTACCACTACTCTTTGAGGCCAGCTATAAAAAGGTCATAAAGACTATACCAGGCCCAGCTCATCCTGTCCTTTAAGATAAGATCAGCTCGCTGTCAAGCCTGGCTGGAGCGTGATGTCATTAATTTCCAGGTCTGGTTTGAGGAGAGCTAATAGCCCTTAATTAGCTCTGGGCATAAAACCAGTCCACTTTCATATTTCATTTATGAATCAACTTATGCCCTTTCTGACACCAGATCCAGGATCTACAGAGTATTGTGGTTAATTGGGTATCAAATATGACTAGAGGATGTGATTCCTTACCTGACCTATGGGTGGTAGAAGAACTACAGGTCCCAGCATTACCGTGTGTGGTCTCATTCTGTAGGTAAATAACTAAGGATCGCAAATATGTATTCTGTATAAAAATATGCCGATGTATCAAGGAGATACGGGCTTAAGTATAATCCTCATTGTAGGAACTGAACTTTGATGGGGTCATAAAGCACTTGGGGGCCATCCCTAGGCTTCACAGTCACTCTGCTGCCATTGGCTGACAGGAGTAAGTCTCCTGCCCATGGGAGAGTTCATAAAAATCCATGCACAAGGACAGAGGAGAGAGACCCATGGAACATCACCAGACACTTAATTGGACATTGACGGCATATCCCTGTATCAGAAGAACTATGAGGGTCTCCACTGATACATACTGAAAAGGGGTTTGCAAGGATTCAAAAAGGACATATGAACGACCATCTGAAACCCTCCAGAGAAACTAAGTATTCTTTCATCTTTTTCCCTTTTCATTTGAACTGTCGTGATTATTTATATTGTTATTATTATTCTGTAGATTTATAGTCATTTTCATTAGACTTGTATGCACTGCTTTTTACCGCTTATTAAAGATTATAAAATCTAAATGGCCAAGTCTTCCATATTCTAAGCTGCTGAACAACGTACCTTGCCTTTGAAGAGACGTTACCAGGTAGTTAGTTAAATTGCATTTAGGAATTGTAGCTGGGGGTGATTGACTGCGGTTGGTCAGTAAGTGATATCCGGTTCATCCACTGATCTGTGTGATAGTGAATGACCCGGATAGTCGGCTCGTGGACCGGAACCCACGTGGTGGCAGTTACCGAAGTGTAGTGGGGGGTGTTAGCCGAATGGTAATACCCCGGTCACGTGAGGTCTCTGTGTGTGCGCAGACTCCATCACAGACCACTACGTCACAGCTGTGAGATCCGGAGCGGTCGGATCCATAGTTCGTGACACATATGACTTTTTGATCGCTTGCTATTACACTTTTTGTGACGTAAGATGACAAGAAATTGCTTTTTCTACACCGTTTTTATTTTTATTTTTTTACGGTGGTCACCTGAGGGGTTAGGTCATGTGATTTCATTTTTGAAACAAAAAAAATGATGTTTTAGTGTTTCCATAGTCTAAGAGCCATAGTTTTTTCAGTTTTTGGGCGATTATCTTAAGTAGGGTCTCATTTTTTGCGGGATGAGATGACGGTTTGATTGTTACAATTTTGGCGTACATGCGACTTTTTTGATCACTTTTATGACCTTTTTTGGGGAAGTAAGGTGGGCAAAATTTCAATTTCATCATAGTTGTTTTTTTTTTATGGCGTTCACCGTTCGGGAAAAGTAATATGACCGTTTTATAGATCAGGTCGTTACGGACGCGGCGATACCAAACATGTGTAGGGAATTTTATTTTTCTCATGTTTAATCAGTGATAAATGTGTTTGATTTTTACTTTTTTTTCACTTTTTTAACTTTTGTTTTGACCCAGACCCACTTGGTTCTTGAAGATCCAGTGGGTCTGATGTCTGTATAATACAGTACAGTACAATATATATTGCACTGTACTATATTTTACTTACACTGAACAGATCTATGCTTTCAGCACAGATCTGTTCAGCACCATGGACAGCAGGACGCCTGTTGCCATGGGAACCTTCCCCGTCTGCTCGGTTATGGTCAGAACTGCGCAGAGGGGGAAGGGTAAGGACGGGGCTCTGGGGGGGCTGTCTGGGGGCTCTCTCCCTTTCCATCGGGGGCTGCAAAGGTACAGCAGCCCTCCCATGGGAGAGGGAGGGAGCTCCCTGAGCTGTTAACCTTTTCCATACCGCGGTCCGTACGGACCGCGGTATGGAAAGGGTTAAACGGCTGACATCGCATCACCGATGTCAGCCATTTATACCAGGGTGCCAGCAATGTGAGGCACCACATTCCCCCACGTACATGTATGTGATGTTGCGTGAAGGGGTTAATGGTACACACTCAGATTGGGCCACCGTCACTAGCGGAGTACCTCAGGGGTCAGTATTGGGCCCTATTCTCTTCAATATATTTATTAATGATCTTGTAGAAGGCTTGCACAATAAAAACTGTGTAAAGTAATTAACACTGAAGAGGACAGTATACTGCTACAGAGGTATATGTATAGATTGGAGGCTTGGGAAGAGAAGTGGCAGATGAGGTATAACACTGACAAATGTAAGGTTATGCACATGGGAAGGAATAATGCAAGTCAATAGTACATACTAAATAGTAAAACACTGGGTAACACTGACATGGAAAATGACCTAGTAATTTTAGTGAACAGCAAACTAAGCTGTATAAACCAGTGTCAGAAGGCTGCTGCCAAGGCCAGTAAGATTATGGGTTGCATCAAAAGTGGCATAGATGCCCATGATGAGAACTTAGAACTTACAAATAAATAGTCAGACCACACATGGAGTACTGTGTACAGTTCTGAGCTCCTATGAACAAGGCAGACATAGCAGAGCTGGAGAGGGTTCAGAGAAGGGCAACTAAATAAATAATTGGAATGAGGGCACTACAGTACCCTGAAAGATGATCAAAATTAGGGTTATTCTCTTTAGAAAAAAGACAACTGAGAAGAGATCTAATAACTATGTATAAATATATCAGGGGTCAGTACAGAGATCTCTCCCATCATCTATTTATTCCCGTGGCTGTGACAAGGGGACATCCTCTGCATCTAGAGGAAAGAAGGTTTGTACACAAACATAGAAAAGTATTCTTTATGGTAAGAGCAGTGAGACTATGGAACTCTCTGCCTGAGGAGGTGGTGATGTTGAGTTCATTAAAAGAGTTCAAGAGAGGCCTGGCTGTATTTCTGGAGTGTAATAATATTACAGGCTATAGCTACTAAAAATGGGTCGTCGATCCAGGGAGTTATTCTGATTGCCTGATTGGAGTTAGGAAGAATTTAAGTGGGTAAAATTGCCTTCGACCTGACATGTTTTTTTTTTTTCGCCTTCCTCTGGATTAACTTGCAGGATAACAGGCCAAACTGGATGGACAGATGTCTTTTTTGGCCTTATAAACTATGTTACTATTGTAGGAAGGCACAAGGGTCCTTGGTGGATGGCAGGTATGTGTCACCAAGGTTCCTGGTCTCGGTGAAGTAAGAGCCGGTATTTTCAAGTGTCAGCGGCAGCTAGTGCTGGTTGACACGTTGCTATTTTAGTATGGCTGTAAGCTGATCCGGGCCAGCTCTTACTGGGAGTAGCCAAAGTGCTGGGTGGGTGGCTTCTCCCCACACTCCAGGACAGGTCTTTACTGGCCTATATCAAACCCAGCCAGCAGTCTCAGCTGTGTGTGGATGACTCCTCTCTGACAGTGGAGCACTGTCAGTCCCTGTGTGTTTTGGGATCTGAAAACTTGTGCCCTGCAAAAGGGCTGGGAGCCACATGCTGATAAACAGGCCCCTAAAGCATGCCGTGGACCACAGGTAGAGAAACTGAAAACCCGGTGAAGGTTTTTGTTCTGTGGACTTTTCATGGTGTGAACAAACACCTAGACTGCAAAATGTCACTTTTTTGTTTTTCCTTATGTGTGAATAAAACACTGAACTGATTAAGCTAAAGACTTTGTGGTTGCCTCTATACTGCGTCCACTAGCCTGTCTACCAGAGCAAATCCCCACAATTGGTGTCAGATGCGGGCAAACGCAGTGAGACAGGCCTGAAGGCAGAAAGTTGTTGTTTTTCCCGGGCACAAGTGTATGTCCTATATTTAGCCGGCAAGGTTTACGACCCATGTCCCCTGACAAAATGGAGGCGGTTGTGAAATCCCTTGTGGAGGCTAAATTTTCAGCAGCGGTAGGCTAACAAGCAGAAGCAGGAAACTAAACAGCTGCTATTACAACATGTGATGGCGTTGCAAGCGGCAGGAGCGTCCCAAAACGTCCATGATGCCCGGAAAGCTGTCCGTGAGGCGATCCCTAAGATGACCCCCTCGGATGTCATTAAGACCTATCTGATGGTGTTTGAAAAGGTGGCCGTGAGAGAGAGAGGTTACCCCGAGACCAGTGGGCTGAGGTCCTCGCTCTGTTCCCGGCGTCTGGACCCTAGCAAGTGTTGTTTGATCTACCCGATGATCAAGCGCCTTTGTCAGAAGAAAATAAATTCTACCTTTTTACTGGGAGCATCAGTAGTACAATGTGGATGTGGAAAGGGAAGGGTATTAGAGGCATGTGGCCACAATAGTGGCGGCAGCAGAAGCAGCATAGCACGGAACATGTGGGTAATAGTTTCAGTGGTAGTAGTAGTAGTAGTGGCAGATGCGTAGCATTAATAGTGGTGGAAGTAGGAGAGTGAGGAGTAGCAGCTGTGGCAGTGGTGGCAGGAAAAAGCCATATGGGACATAATGGCAGGCAGGCATCAGCAGTTCCATAATTGCAGAGGTAGCATGACTGAGTTAGCAGCAGCAGCCATATAAAACATGATGTTAGGCAGGCAACATGATGCAGACAGGCAGACAGCAACAATGGCAAGATGGGCACCATCAGTAAGGTCAGATCTATTTAAGATCCATTATTAAAGACAGTTTAAAGTCAAGGATACGCCTGTCATTGCATTTGACAGGTTTCTATTTTGGCCAGCGTGCCCAAAGAGCCAGTTCTTTGCTACTCCACCCACCCCCTTCCCACTGAGATGTTTGGGCGTCATGACCGGTGTCACTGTCATTATGATCCATCTTTGCCCTTTTCTCCTCCTTCAATGGGAGCTGCCCATCCTCCTCCTCTATGGGAGTTTCTCTTTGTGGGTGGACATAAGGATGCATTAGCTGTTCTTCAGCCATCGTCCCTTGCCGCATAAGCCTCAGCATTTCTTCTAAGATAAATATGAGGGGGTTGAGGGACAACTGTGGCATGAACAGCATAATCTGCCTGACCTGGAAAAAGCACATGCTCCATGCTGAGGTGGTCTGTGCATGACAAAATAGTTTAATGGCTTTCTGCTGCTCATATACACGCTCTGGAATGTGCACTGTTGAAGTCCAGTGAGTTGGAACATTGAGGATTAAGCAGTGTAGCAGCACACCATTTTGTTGCTTCAAGTTTGGGAGCGCACTTCTCGCCACATAAGAATCACTTAAATGCAATAACTCCTTGTCATTGCCAGCACCATGTGCAAGCCAATGTTTGCTGCTTGATGTATTTTAGCAACTGCTCGCCTGTGTGGCTACGCTTGGCCAGGCTAATCAACTCCAATACTGCATGCGGGGTGTGGAAGCGACACTGTGCTCTGCTGCTGTTGGGGAGGAGGTGGAGGAGGGGGATAAGTGACTACTGTGGGAGCCATTCTGACACACCTGGGGGGGGGGGGTCAAAAGGACTTGTCCTTGTTGCTTGGGTGCTGTCTCACCCTTAACACAAAAACCATTGATGCAGTGGGCCATGAAAGACATACTGTACTGTTCCTGCCCCCAGAGGTGAAGGTTTGGAATTCCCTTTGAGTGTTATCCCCTCTGTTAGGTCTACTTTTGCTGGAAATATATACTATAGCAAAATGTAAATGGTATTGCAGTTACAGGAAGGCCAGCAAAAAAAGATCTGAGCAATGTAAGCCGAAAACATTGCAGAGGGAAAGAGATATCCACAAGGAAACAAGAGATAATTCCACATGTTCCTACTGTTCTAAACCTTTCCAGCTAATTTTGGATGATGCCCATGTCTCTTCAAGAATCCTATCCAAGGGATTGAGCTTGGTTCTATCCACGGACTTTCACAGTTTTTCCACTTTTACTGGATATCAACAAGTTTGCCAGAAATCTCACTGTGAGAAAACACTTTAATTAATTCTCTGAAATAGATACACCACAGGAAGAAAATGTTTGCAATCTTGTAAATATAAAAAATGAGACTGATGTCGTGCAGGATTCCTCCTTGAACTGTGTATAATATAAGAGTGAAACTAGATTGCACATCGCATGAGTATGTACGCAATTTTAGTCAGTTTTGACTGCGATTACGTTCCGTTTTTCAGTTTTTATTGCACGGGTGCAATGCGTTTTGCACCGCGTGATAAAAAACTGAATGTGGTACCCAGACCCGAACTTCTTTACCGAAGTTCAGGGTTAGGTTCAAGGTTGTGTAGATGTAATTATTTTCCCTTATAACATGATTATAAAATAATAGCATTCTTTAATACAGAATATATCGAGGCGTGAAGGAAGCCATCTACGTAAAAATGGAAAAGCCAAGCTTGAATAGAGGTGGGGGGGGGTTAGACATCTATTGTCTGCCACGTATAATGCTGTCTTGACACCTTTTTCTGGGATGTCTTTATCACCTACTGACTCCAATTAGGATAATGTAATCAACACCTTTGACCCAATGCTGGGTCTAATTACCAGATGTGGATTCAGTTACATATTTATTCCCAGAATTTTTTGCACAATCACTCAGAATTGAGAAAGCTCGTTGCCTTGATAAATCCAGTTGCCTTGATTTATTCTTTACAGATATATACCATGACCTGGATAAATGAGAACCTTCACAGACACTTTAATACAGGATGCTTAATAGAAAGTCAATTCAGGGTTAAAAAATAAAAATAGAATTTACTCACCTCCTCCAATTGATCGCGTAGCTGCTGGTCTGCTGTTCTTTCTTCTGGACCTGTCAAAGGACCTGTGATGACGTCACTGAGCTCATCACATGGTCATCACTTTTTTAACCCTGACCTTATTTTTGACCTCTCAATTGACCTCCTTTATTAAAGAATGCTATTATTTTCCCTTATAACATGGTTATAATAATACAGTGAATAGACTTTCATCTTGGCAACCATGCGTAAAAATCACACCGCATCCGCATTTGCTTGCGATTTTCATGCATCCCCCAAGTGATGCGTGAAAATCACTGCTCATGTGCAGGGCCCCATAAAAATGAATGGGTCTGGATTCAGTGCAGGTGCAATGCACCTGGGCCGAATGGGGAGGAATGCTGATACCAGAGGGGGAAAAAAGCATAGATTCTACAAGACGTGTAAAATATAAGAGTGAAACTGGATTGCACATCCTCAATACTATGCTTTCATCTAATAACTGCTTATTAGCATAATTAACATTGCTTCTCAGCACAATTTATCGTATACCTACCCCTATGTTGCATGCTGTACATGAGGCATTAGTATACAATTTGATCAAAAAGCATAGGCTCACTCACCACAACAAGGTTCTCTCTTTGAATGGAAACCTACTCGAAATTTGGCGCATCAATGCGTGGTGACCAATCGGCACCGCAGCACTGCATCAGCAGGGAACGGGACTCAGCAGTCAAGCAGCGCTGTCTGGCGAAGCCACCTTGGCACTGGTCCCCACCAGCACAGCACCAAAGCAGCAATGGCCGCCATGCAGCACTGCGACATGTGAACAGGTGTGAACTTCAACTGAGAGGAGGTACGAATTTATACACCCTTAGGCCTCCTTCACACAGGCGTTCTGGATTTGCTCCGGATGCGTCGCGTGTGCATTGCGGGAAACCCGCGCGAGTGGGCATGCAATTGCAGTCAGTTTTCACTGCGATCTGTGTTCCGATGTTCAGTTTTTCCCACGCGAGTGCAATGCACTTTGCACGCGCTTGAGAAAAAACTGAATGTGGTACTCAGACCCAAACCCGGATTTCTTCGCTGAAGTTCGGGTTTGGGTTTGGTGTTCTATTCATTTTATTATTTTCCCTTATAACATGATTATAAAGGAAAATAATAGCATTCTTAATACAGAATGCTTACTAAAATGTGGCTTGAGGGGTTAAAAAAAAAATATGAACTCACCTCATCCTCGCGCAGCCGGGATGTCTTCTTTCTTTTTCTTTCAGGACCTGCAAAAGGACATCATCGTGCTCACCACATGGTGACGTCAGCACAGGTCCTGCTAGATGAAGATACAAGATCCTTGCAATGTGGAAGCACGGAACGGAACCCCAGAAAGCACTTCATAGTGCTTCTGTAGTGTTCCGTTCCGTACTTCCATTCCGCACCATTCCACATCTCCGGATTTGCGGACTCATTGAAATGAATGGGTCCGCATCCGTGATGCGGAATGGCCAGGGATTGGTGCCTGTGTATTGTGGATCCACAAATGCAGTCTGCAATACGGTAACGGGCAGCACACATTCGTGTGAACGAGCCCTTAGGGTACATTCACATGACCGTATAATTTTATCTGCATAAGATCCACATCCGTTCCGCATTTTGCGGAATAGATGTGGATTCATTTATTTCTATGGGTGAATAAAATGTGCGGACAACGTTCAGTATGTTGTCCGCATTCATGTTTCCACATTTCTAGTCTGCAAAAATATAAAGCTTGTACTGCTATTGTATGCACAGATCGGTCCGCAGCCCCATTCAAGTCAATGGATCTGCAAATTGCGGATGACATACGGAATGGTTTCCGCATGTCATCCGATTTTTGCAGATCCATTTCCGTATTTTTGAAGGCCTAAGGGTCCATTCACACGTCCACAAAACGGGTCCACAATAGGTGCAGACCCATTCATTTTAAAATTGTCCAGAATGTGCTATCCGCACTTCCGGATCCGCACTTCCGTTGCGCAAAATACCAGAACATGTCCTATTCTTGTCCACAATTGCAGACAAAAAAAGGCATTTTCTATGAGAGTGCCGGCGATGTGCGGTCTGCAGAATGCGGAACGCACATTGTCGTTGTCCATGTTTTGCAGATCCACAATTTGCGGATCCGCAAAACACATATGGACGTAATAATATTTTTTTTTTTTACCTCGTGTTTTTTTGTGGACTGTAAAAAACAGAAGACATAGGGAACACAAACAGAAGTCATACCCTTAGGCCTCCTGCACACGAATGTGTGCGCCCTGTTGCCGTATTGCGGACCTGCAATACACGGTTGCCGTTTCGTTGGCATTCCGCATCACGGATGCGTACCCATTCACTTTAATGGGTCCGCAAATACAGAGATGCGGAATGGTGAGGAGCAGAAGCACAGAACGGAACCCTACGGAAGCACTACGGAGTGCTTCTGTGAGGTTTCGTCCCGTACTTCCGTTCCGCAAAAAGATAGAACATGTCCTATCTTTTTGCGGAACGGCCGAATCGCGGACCCGTTAAAGTGATCCACCTCGGCTGCCCCACAGACGGTGTTTGCGCATTGCGGAGTTCGTGGGCAGGAGGTCTTATGCAGACTCTTGCTAATTAAAAACACCTGGGCCGAATGGGGAGGAATTGCTTCTCAGCGCAATTTATCGTATACCTATCCCCATACTGCATGCTGTACATGAGGCATTAGTATACAATTTGATCAAAAAGCATAGGCCCACTCACCACGACAAGGTTGCCTCTTTGAATGAGAACCTACTTTAAATTTGGCGCAGCGCTGCGCAGCGACTACCGGCGATGCAGCACTGCTCTAGCAGGCAGCGGGACCCAGCAGTCAAACATCACCCCTGCTGTCTGGCAAAGCCACCCTGGTAAGTTCCTCCTTAAACTGTGCTAGTTATGGCTCCCTATTCAATCCTATGGAGCAAAGTAATCTTTTGCATTTGCACAGCCTTGAATGTGAATCATGTGGAAATAAAAAATCCTGAGTTTTAGCCTCGCGTCCTGAGGCACTGGACAAGGTTCCATAGAAAGGGATCTCACTGTGCTAAAAAATGTTTATACCAACAACAAACATATGAAAGGGAATTTAACCATCGCTGAACTAAAGGCCATGACAGAATTAGGCCCCTTTCACACAGGCAAGATTTCCGTGCGGGTGCAATGTGTGAGGTGAACGCATTGCACCTGCACTGAATCCGGACCCATTCATTTCTATGGGGCTGTGCACATGAGCGGTGATTTTCACGCATCACTTGTGCGTTGCGTGAAAATTGCAGCTTGCTCCTCTTTGTGCAGGCCCCATAGAAATGAATGGAGTTGCGTGAAAATCGCAAAAATCCGCAAGCAAGTGTGGATGCGGTGCGATTTTCAGGCACGGTTGCTAGGTGATGATCGGTATGGGGACGCGATCATTATTATGTTCCCTTGTAACATGGTTATAAGGGAAAATAATAGCATTCTGAATACAGAATGCCTAGTAAAATAGGGCTGGTGGGGTTAAAAATAAAATAAAAAATTATTTAACTCACCAGCGGTCATGGTTCATATCGGAACCAATGACAAAGTTAGGGGTAGGTGGAGAGTCCTTAAAAATGATTTCAGGGATTTAGGTCAAAAGCTTAGGGCAAGGACCTCAAAGGTAGTATTTTCTGAAATACTGCCTGTACCACGGGCCACACAAGAAAGGCAGCGGGAGATTAGGGAGATTAACAAGTGGCTCAAGAACTGGTGTAAGAAGGAGGGGTTTGGGTACCTGGAGAACTGGGCCAACTTCTCTATCGGCTACAGGTTCTATCGTAGTGATGGGCTGCACTTCAATGGGGAAGGGGCAGCTGTGCTGGGGAGAAAGATGGCTAGAAGGTTGGAGGAGTGTTTAAACTAGGGACTGGGGGGAGGGTAATTACATTATAGAAGGGGAAGACAGAGCAGATAGAGACCGGGGGCAAGGTAGTGGGACTGGGGGAGGAATGGAAGGAGGGACTAGAACAGGTCAAGAAGGAAAGGTGTAGGGTAAATATACATAAACCTCTCAAATGTATGTATACTAATGCTAGAAGCCTGACTAATAAAACTGGTGAACTGGAATTAGTGATGTGTGAGGAGAACTATGACATAGTGGGAATAACTGAGACATGGCTGGATGATAGCTATGACTGGGCAGTTAATGTACAGGGTTACAGTCTGTTTAGAAAGGATCGTCAAAACCGGAGAGGGGGAGGGGTCTGCCTTTATGTAAAGTCCTGTCTAAAGCCCACACTCCGTAAAGATATAAGTGATGGAGATGAACATGTGGAGTCACTGTGGGTAGAGATACATGGCGCTAAAAACAATAATAAATTACTAATAGGAGTTTACTATAAACCACCTAATATACCAGAGTCCACAGAAAATCTACTACTAAACGAGATAGACAAGGCGGCAAATCATAATGAGATGGTTATTATGGGGGACTTCAACTACCCAGATATAGACTGGGAAACTAAAACTTGTATATCTCATAAAGGAAACCAATAGGCCTGACAGAACAACAGACGTACATACCGTATGGGAATAAAAGGTTAAGAAACAAAAAGAAACCAATGTGGATAAACAGAACTGTAAAGAAAACAATAAATGACAAAAAGAAAGCATATAAAACACTAAAACAGGAAGGTAGCACGGAAGCACTGAAAAACTATAAGGAAAAGAATAGAACATGAAAAAAACAAATAAAAGCGGCCAAACTAGAGACCGAGAGATTAATTGCCAAAGAGAGGAAAAATAACCCTAAAATATTCTTCAATTATATAAATGTTAAAAAGTATAAATCTGAAGGTGTCGGCCCTTTAAAGAGTAATGAGGGGGGAGTCGCAGAGAGCGACGAGGAGAAAGCAAAGCTGTAAAATATTTTTTTCTCCAATGTATTCACTGAGGAAAATAAACTGTCAAATGAAATGCTGAATGTAAAAATAAATTCCCCATTAAAAGTGCCCTGTCTGACCCAGGAAGAAGTACAACAGCTACTTAAAAAGATTAAAATAGACAAATCGCCAGGAACGGATGACATACACCCCCGTATCCTAAGGGAATTAAGTAATGTCATAGTCAGACCCTTATTTCTGATATTTGCAGACTCAATACTGACAGGGAATGTCCCACAGGTGCCAATATTCAAAAAGAGTCCAAAAACAGACCCTGGAAACTATAGGCCGGTAAGTTTAACTACCTGACGCGGCGGCTCTCCCAGGTCACACTAACGCCGATTGGCGTCATCTCGCGTGAACAGAGATTTCCTGTGAATGCGCGCACACAGGCGCGCACGTTCACAGGAACGGAAGGTAAGCGAGTGGATCTCCAGCCTTCCAGCGGCGATCGTTCGCTGGCAGGCTGGAGATGCGATTTTCTTAACCCCTAACAGGTATATTAGATGCTGTTTTGATAACAGCGTCTAATATACCTGCTACCTGGTCCTCTGGTGATCCCTTTTGTTTGGATCGACCATCAGAGGACACAGGTAGCTGTGTAAAGTAGCACCAACCACCACTACACTAAACTACACCCCCCTGTCACTTATTAACCCCTGATCACCCCATATAGACGCCCTGATCACCCGCCTGTCATTGATCACCCCCCTGTCATTGATTACCCCCCTGTAAGGCTCCATTCAGATGTCCGTATGTGTTTTACAGATCCACGCATCCATGGATCGGATCCGCAAAACACATACGGACGTCTGAATGGAGCCTTACAGGGGGGTGATCAATGACAGGGGGGTGATCACCCCATATACACTCCCTGATCAACCCCTGTCATTGATCACCCCCCTGTCATTGATCATCCCTCTGTAAGGCTCCATTCAGACGCCCGTATGTGTTTTACGGATCCACGCATCCATGGATCGGATCCGCAAAACACATACGGACGTCTGAATGGAGCCTTACAGGGGGGTGATCAGGGAGTCTATATGGGATGATCACCCCCCTGTAAGGCTCCATTCAGACGTCCATATGTGTTTTACGGATCCACGCATCCATGGATCGGATCCGGAAAACGCATACGGACGTCTGAATGGAGCCTTACAGGGGGGTGATCAATGACAGGGGGGTGATTACCATATATACACTCCCTGATCACCCCCTGTCATTGATCACCCCCCCTGTAAGGCTCCATTTAGACGTCCGTATGTGTTTTGCGGATCCACGCATCTATGGATCGGATCCGCAAAACACATACGGACGTCTGAATGGAGCCTTACAGGGGGGTGATCAGTAACAGGGGGGTGATCACCCCATATACACTCCCTGATCACCCCCCTGTCATTGATCACCCCCCTGTGTTTTGCGGATCCGATCCATGTATCCGTGGATCCGTAAAAAACATATGGACGTCTGAATGGAGCCTTTCAGGGGGGGTGATCAATGACAGAGGGGTGATCAGTGACAGGGGGGTGATCACCCCATATTCACTCCCTGATCACCCCCCTGTCATTGTAAGGCTCCATTCAGACATTCTTTTGGCCCAAGTTAGCGGAAATAGTTTTTTTCTTTTTTTTTCTTACAAAGTCTCATATTCCACTAACTTGTGTCAAAAAATAAAATCCCACTTGAACTCACCATTCCCCTCACGGAATCCAAATGCGTAACATTTTATAGACATTTATAATCCAGACTTCTCACGCTTTAGGGCCCCTAAAATGCCAGGGCAGTATAAATACCCCACATGTGACCCCATTTCGGAAAGAAGACACCCCAAGGTATTCTGTGAGGGGCCTATTGAGTCCATGAAAGATTGACATTTTTGTCCCAAGTTACCGGAAAGGGAGACTTTGTGAGAAAAAACAAAAAAAAATCAATTTCCGCTAACTTGTGCCAAAAAAAAAAAAATTCTATGAACTCGCCATGCCCCTCATTGAATACCTTGGGGTGTCTTCTTTCCAAAATGGGGTCACATGTGGAGTATTTATACTGCCCTGGCATTTTAGGGGCCCTAAAGCATGAGAAGAAGTCTGGGATCCAAATGTCAAAAAATGCCCTCCTTTGCGCATCTAGGCTGCAAAAAAGTATCACACATGTGGTATCACCTTACTCATGAGGAGTTGGGCAATGTGTTTTGGGGTGTCATTTTACATATACCCATGCTGGGTGAGATAAATATTTTGGTCAAATGCCAACTGTCACGAACTATGGATCCGATCGTTCCGGATTCCACAGCTGTGACGTAGTGGTCTGTGACGGAGTCTGCGCACACACAGAGACCTCACGTGAACGGGGTATTACCATTCGGCTAAAACCCCCCACTACACTTCGGTAACTGCCACCACGTGGGTTCCCGGTCCACGAGCCGACTATCCGGGTCATTCACTATCACACAGATCAGTGGATGATCCGGATATCACTTACTGACCAACCGCAGTCAATCACCCCCAGCTACAATTCCTAAATGCAATTTAACTAACTACCTGGTAATGTCTCTTCAAAGGCAAGGTACGTTGTTCAGCAGCTTAGAATATGGAAGACTTGGCCATTTAGATTTTATAATCTTTAATAAGCGGTAAAAAGCAGTGCATACAAGTCTAATGAAAATGACTATAAAACTACAGAATAATAATAACAATATAAATAATCACGACAGTTCAAATGAAAGGGAAAAAGATGAAAGAATACTTAGTTTCTCTGGAGGGTTTCAGATGGTCGTTCATATGTCCTTTTTGAATCCTTGCAAACCCCTTTTCAGTATGTATCAGTGGAGACCCTCATAGTTCTTCTGATACAGGGATATGCCGTCAATGTCCAATTAAGTGTCTGGTGATGTTCCATGGGTCTCTCTCCTCTGTCCTTGTGCACAGATTTTTATGAACTCTCCCATGGGCAGGAGACTTACTCCTGTCAGCCAATGGCAGCAGAGTGACTGTAAAGCCTAGGGATTGGCCTCCAAGTGTTTTATGACCCCATCAAAGTTTAGTTCCTACAATGAGGATTATACTTAAGCTCGTATCTCCCTGATACATCGGCATATTTTTATACAGAATACATATTTGCGATCCTTATTTATTTACATACAGAATGAGACCACACACGGTAATGCTGGGACCTGTAGTTCTTCTACCACCCATAGGTCAGCTACAGAATCACATCCTCTAGTCATATTTGATACCCAATTAACCACAATACTCTGTAGATCCTGGATCTGGTGTCAGAAAGGGCATAAGTTGATTCATAAATGAAATATGAAAGTGGACTGGTTTTATGCCCAGAGCTAATTAAGGGCTATTAGCTCTCCTCAAACCAGACCTGGAAATTAATGACGTCACGCTCCAGCCAGGCTTGACAGCGAGCTGATCTTATCTTAAAGGACAGGATGAGCTGGGCCTGGTATAGCCTTTATGACCTTTTATAGCTGGCCTCACAGAGTAGTGGTAATAAAAGTGTCCATCTATATCATAGGTGACCCAGGCTTCAGGAAGATGAGAGTTCACAGTTTTTTTTTCATATGCCAGAAGCATATAAGATGGCTACCCAGAGGAATTATGTATGTATGCCGGCACACCAACTTTGTATAAAAAAATGGGAAATGTCTTTTGCAGAGATATTTCTCTCACCCTGCATGGGTATATGTAAAATGACACCCCAAAACACATTCCCCAACTTCTCCTGAGTACGGCGATACCAGATGTGTGACACTTTATTGCAGCCTAGGTGGGCAAAGGGGCTCACATTTCAAAGAGCACCTTTAGGATTTCACAGGTCATTTTTTACAGATTTTGATTTCAAACTACTTACCACACATTTGGGCCCCTAGAATACCAGGGCAGTATAACTACCCCACAAGTGACCCCATTTTGGAAAGAAGACCCCCCCAAGGTATTTTGTGATGGGCATAGTGAGTTCATGGAAGTTTTTATTTTTTGTCACAAGTTAGTGGAATATGAGACTTTGTAAGGAAAAAAAAAATATAAAAAAAATCATCATTTTCCGCTAACTTGTGACAAAAAATAAAAAGTTCTATGAACTCACTATGCCCATCAGTGAATACTTTAGGGTGTCTACTTTCTGAAATGGGGTCATTTGTGGGGGTTTTCTACTGTCTGGGCATTGTTGAACCTCAGGAAACATGACAGTTGCTCAGAAAGTCAGAGCTGCTTCAAAAAGCGGAAATTCACATTTTTGTACCATAGTTTGTAAACGCTATAACTTTTACCCAAACCATCTTTTTTTATCAAAGACATGTAGAACAATAAATTTAGCGAAAAATTTATATATGGATGTTGTTGTTTTTTGCAAAATTTTACAACTGAAAGTGAAAAATGTCATTTTTTTGCAAAAAAATCGTTAAATTTCGATTAATAACAAAAAAATGTAAAAATGTCAGCAGCAATGAAATACCACCAAATGAAAGCTCTATTAGTGAGAAGAAAAGGAGGTAAAATTCATTTGGGTGGTAAGTTGTATGACCGAGCAATAAACCGCTAAAGTTGTGGAGTGCCGATTTGTAAAAAAGGGCCTGGTCACTAGGGGGGTATAAACCTGTGGTCCTTAAGTGGTTAACATCTGTTGTGGGTAAGCAGTTTGAAGGTTTTCTGAGAGATGCTTAGAGCCTCTCAACGGAAATAAGCAAATAACGCCATATCAGTTTAGCTTCATGAGGGATCGATAATGCCAAACTAATTTAATCAGTTTCTATGAGGAGGTAAGTTCTAGACTTGACAGCGGCAAATCAATGGATGTCGTATATCTGGACTTCTCCAAAGCATTTGACACTGTACCACATAAAAGGTTAGTATATAAAATGAGAATGTTTAGACTAAGAGAAAATGTCTGCATGTGGGTAAGTAACTGGCTGAAGGATAGAAAAGAGAGGGTGGATATTAGTGGTACATACTCAGATTGGGTCACTGTCACTAGTAGAGTACCTCATCGGTCAGTATTGGGCCCTATTCTCTTCAATATATTTATTAATGATCTTGTAGAAGGCTTGCATAGTAAAATATCAATTTTCGCAGATGACACTAAACTGTGTAAAGTATTTAACACTGAAGAGGACAGTATACTACTACAGAGCGATCTGGATAGACTGGAGGCTTGGGCAGATAAGTGGCAGATGAGGTTTAACACTGATAAATGTAAAGTTATGCACATGGGAAGGAATAATGCAAGTCACCCGTACATACTAAATGGTAAAACACTCGGTAACACTGACATGGAAAAGGATCTAGGAATTTTAATAAACAGCAAAACAGCAAACTAAGCTGCAAAAACCAGTGTCAGGCAGCTTCTACCAAGGCCAAAAGGTAATGGGTTGCATCAAGATTATCAAAATTTGGATTATTCACTTTAGAAAAAAGACGACTGAGGGGAGATCTAATTACTATGTATAAATATATCAGGGGTCAATACAGAGATCTATCCCATCATCTATTTATCCCCAGGACTGTAACTGTGACAAGGGGACGCAAACATAGAAGAGGATTCTTTACGGTAAGAGCAGTGAGACTATGGAACTCTCTGCCTGAGGAGGTGGTGATGGTGAGTAAAATAAAGGAATTCAAGAGGGGCCTGGATGTATTTCTGGAGTGTAATAATATTACAGGCTATAGCTACTAGAGAGGGGTCGCTGATCCAGGGAGTTATTCTGATTGCCTGTTTGGAGTCGGGAAGGAATTTTTTATTCCCCTAAAGTGAGGAAAATTGGCTTCTACCTCACAGGGTCTTTTTTTTGCCTTCCTCTGGATCAACTTGCAGGATGACAGGTCGAACTGGATGGACAAATGTGTTTTTTTTGGCCTTATGTACTATGTTACTATGTTACTTAATCCACTTGTTCTCGCAGCCGGCATCTCTTCTGTCTTCACCTGTGAGGAAAAGGACCTTTGATGACGTTACTACGTTCATCACATGGTCCGTCACATGATCATTCACCATGGTGATGGATCATGTGACGGACCATGTGATGAGCGTAGTGACATCATCAAAGGTCCTATTCCTCACAAAAGAAGACAGAAGAGATACCGGCTGCGTGAACAAGTGGATTAAGGTGAGTTAAATTACTTTTTATTTTTTTTAACCCCTCCAGCCCTATTTTACTATGCATTCTGTATTCAGAATGCTATTATTTCCCCTTATAACCATGTTATAAGGGAAAATAATACAATCTACACTACAACTAACCCAAACCTGAACTTCTGTGAAGAAGTTCAGGTCTGGGTACCACAGTTGGTTTTTATCACGCGCGTGCAAAACACATTGCACCCGTGCGATAAAAACTGAACATCGGAACGCAATCGCAGTCAAACTGACTGCAATTGTGTACCTACTCGCGCGGGTTTGCCGCAATGCACCTGGACGCATCCGGATCTAATCCGGACACGCTCGTCTGCAAGGGGCCTTTAAGAGCAACCCTGACCTCCTTGTCTGTAATTCGGTCAAAGGCGGTACAGTTGTTTTCTTAATTCAGAACTATAATAAATCCAATTTGGAGATACTAAATGATGAATTCACTTACCGTAAAGTACCCATGGACGCCACCTCTGATGTTCAAAAATCATTAGGCAGAGTTACTCCAGGAAGGAGAAGCTATGGTGGTCCTAGGAAAGAGAGTGGCAAAGTTCTTGAAATGTTGAACATCCAGTAATGGACATTTTCCACTCTCTGCCGAAGATTCATAAACAAACTTTTCCACCACCCTTTAGGCCTATAGTTGCAGGAGTTCGCTCACTGTGAGTGCCTTAGTGCTTGGGTGGACCAATTCCTCTTGAATACAGGTTACCCAGCTATATACGTGACACCAAGCATTTGATGGTAATTCTAAGTGATTTTGTGAATTGTGAATTGTGAAATGCAAATTGTGAATAAATACTGAATGCAATGATGTGGAGGTGCCAACTTCTAATATTTTATTCAGAATAGAACATACATGACGGAACAAAAGTTAAAAATGAGAAAATGTACCATTTTAAGGGAAAAATATGTTGAATCAGATTTTCATGGTGTCAACAAATCCCCAAAAAGTTGGGACAAGGCCATTTTCACCACTGTGTGGCATCTCCCCTTCTTCTTGCAACACTCAACAGACGTCTGGGGACCGAGGAGACCAGTTTCTCAAGTTTAGAAATAGGAATGCTCTCCCATTCTTGTCTAATACAGGCCTCTAACTGTTCAATCGTCTTGGGCCTTCTTTGTTGCACCTTCCTCTTTATGATGCGCCAAATGTTCTCTATAGGTGAAAGATCTGGACTGCAGACTGGCCATTTCAGTACCCGGATCCTTCTCCTACGCAGCCATGATGTTGTGATTGATGCAGAATGTGGTCTGGCAATATCTTGTTGAAAAATGCAGGGTCTTCCCTGAAAGAGATGACGTCTGGATGGGAGCATATGTTGTTCTAGAGCCTGAATATATTTTTCTGCATTGATGGTGCCTTTCCAGACATGCAAGCTGCCCATGCCATACGCACTCATGCAACCCCATACCATCAGAGATGCAGGCTTCTGAACTGAGCATGGAAAACAACTTGGGTTGTCCTTGTCCTCTTTGGTCCAGATGACATGGTGTCCCAGATTTCCAAAAAGAACTTCGAATCGTGACTCGTCTGACCACAGAACAGTCTTCCATTTTACAACACTCCATTTTAAATGATCCCTGGCCCAGTGAAAACGCTTGATCTTGTGGATCTTGCTTAGAAATGGCTTCTTCTTTGCACTGTAGAGTTTCAGCTGGCAACGGCGGATGGCACGGTGGATTGTGTTCACTGACAATGGTTTCTGGAAGTATTCCTGAGCCCATTCTGTGATTTCCTTTACAGTAGCATTCCTGTTTGTGGTGCAGTGTTGTTTAAGGGCCCGGAGATCACGGTATGGTTTTACGGCCTTGACCCTTACACACAGAGATTGTTCCAGATTCTCTGAATCTTCGGATGATGTTATGCACAGTTGATGATGATAGATGCAAAGTCTTTGCAATTTTTTGCTGGGTAACACCTTTCTCATATTTCTCCACTATCTTTCTGCGCAACATTGTGGGAATTGGTGATCCTCTACCCATCTTGGCTTCTGAGAGACACTGCCCCTCTGAGAAGCTCTTTTTATACCCAATCATGTTGCCAATTGACCTAATTAGTGTTAATTGGTCTTACAGCTCTTCGTTATGCTCAAATTTACTTTTTCCAGCCTCTTATTGCTACTTGTCCCAACTTTTTGGGGATTTTTTGACACCGTGAAAATTTGAATCAACGTATTTTTCCTTTAAAATGATACATTTACTTGGATTAAACGTTTGATCTGTCATTTACGTGCTATTACAAATAAAATATTGACATTTACCATCTCCACATCATTGCATTCAGTTTTTATTCACGATTTGTATAGTGTCCCAAGTTTTTTGGAATCCGGTTTGTAAATTTATTAATGCACATTTAAGCATTATTTCCCCAGGTCAAAAAGAGGGACATTTAAGGATCAAAGAGGGACTTGGGTCAAAAAGAGGGACACTTGGGAGGCATGTATTAGGTTATGTTATTCAGGCAACAAAGCCGACACCCATATTGTCTGAACAGACTCTAAGGCTGGCTTCACACGGTCGAGATTTCCGCACGGGTGCAATGCGTGAGGTGAATGCATTGCACCCGCACTGAATCCGAACCCATTAATTTCTATGGGGCTGTGCACATGAGCGGTGATTTTCACACATCACTTGTGCGTTGTGTGAAAATCGCTGCATGCTCTACACTGTGCGTTTTTCACGCAGCGCAGGCCCCATAGAAGTAAATGGGGCTGCGTGAAAATCGCAAGCATCCGCAAGCAAGTGCGGATGCTGTGCAATTTTCACGCATGGTTGTTAAGATGAAAGTCTATTCACTGTATTATTTTCCCTTATGCTTGCTATTAAACTAAAGAGTCATTTGAAAAGGGGCGAAGGCAATATAGAACCCCATTCCCCTTTATCCTAGAAAAGGGAAATGTTCAGAATTTTTTAATACAGGGAAGTTAGGACCAAATGTTCCAAATTCTATAGGGATTTATCTGACTATAGAGACCAGAAAGTGAGGGTATGGGATAGGAAAAGAGTCAACGTTACCTCTAGAATAGTCCCCCCTCCTCTAGTTAAAAGACCCCACAATCTATTTGGGATCGAGAATATAATTGTGGAAAATAAAATACCATTAACTTATGCGGAGTCAGTCATCAAAGGAAGAACCATCTATAATAGTAATAGACATGGGCATGACCATTGGAAAACTAGATCAATGAATATTGCAACCCAGGATTCCAATTGCAGGGTACCCTTAATGTCCAAATCCATCCCTAAGCCATCTAGTAGGACACCCTCATCCCTTTCGGCCTCTTATCACCCACCCTTGTTGGCGGCCAAAGAGTCATGTTCCTTCCAGAAATGGACATCTGGGCATAGGAATCCTACCCAATCTAATACTCTCGAATCAACATCGATGTCGCCAACAACGATAATAAAGGTACCAAACCCCGAATTAGTATTACATCCCAATATTTGCAATATCTCTATATACCACACACCTATAGGGAGCCGTCCTACTGACTTGGAAGGACCCTATACGCGTACGGGCCAATTGGGGGCATCATCTGATCCTTCATCCTTCAAGCCGGTTGTGTCAATCCTACATATCTCAACAGTGTCCACCAGCAGTCCAGAACCGGGAATATCTACTATAGATATTTCTACACATTCAGTGTCCACTAGTAGTCCGGACCATTTTTTTAAATTACCACCAACAATAGTAGATAATATTTTTTTAGAACGAATATCTCCAACAGCCAAACCAATGAAGAATTCGACACCTCCGATGCAGAAAAACTGGACCACCACCCTGTCCTTAAGTCCGTATTTGACACCAATGAGTCAACCTCGAACCCAGGTCCATCTTACCAAAATTACCCAATTTTTTCCTCCATTGAACCAATCCCGCAAAAGACAAATATCCGGCCTAGAGGGAGAAGAGGTGGAAAACGTAAACAGTCCCGCAAAGAAAAAATCAAAACCAAAGATGAACCTGATCTGATAGCACCTACAACAGTAGAAAGATCCAAGGGGATATTCAATCTCTCGAAATACAACCTACATTCCTGTGAGATATTGATTTTGAGTAAGGGTCTCTCGTTTTGCCCCACTGGCCAATCTGATCTCTTTGAGGTGTTTGTTGACCTGAATCAATTTATCAGGAAATCAGGAAATTGACACTCCAGAGACACTTTGCTGGGAAATCTTTAGAACCCAAAAGTATGTCAAATTTGGTTCCTACGTTGACCGACGTATCTATTCAGACACCTATTCCCTGTAATCTGAAAGGGAAATCCACTTTCTACCCACTTTCTACCCACTGGATAGCAAAGGTCCCTTCTTTGAATATTTCTATGACGTGACAATGTGGGACCTCAAAACTGCTCAAATTAAACCACAAAGAGAGAAACGCTGATAAGGGATTAGGCTGAAAGATCAAAGATAACCTGAGGCACAAAGAAAAACTCGCCATAAAAACTCTCATGAGAAACAGGGATATTGTGATAAAAAGTGCTTATAAGGGAGGGGGGGATTGTCATTTTGGATTCAGAATATTATATCGTGGAATCTATAAGGATCCTGTCAGATGAAAATTTTTATAGACCCCTCCTAGAGGACCCCTCTCGGGATTTTAAGAAATTACTCTATGAGCTGGTTCTATCAGGGTATGAAGGGGGTATTATAGATAAAAAATTAAAAACCTTTCTCCAAACTGCACATCCGTCTACTCCACATTTTTACTTCTTGCCGAAGATACAGTACGGACCAAAAGTTTGGACACATCTTCTCATTCAAAGAGTTTTCTTTATTTTCATGACTATCAAAATTGTAGATTCACACTGAAGGCATCAAAACAATGAATTAACACATGTGGAATTATATACATAACAAAAAAGTGTGAAACAACTGAAAATATGTCATATTCTAGGTTCTTCAAAGTAGCCATCTTTTGCTTTGATTACTGCTTTGCACACTCTCGGCATTCTTTTGATGAGCTTCAAGGGGTAGTCACCTGAAATGGTCTTCCAACAGTCTTGAAGGAGTTCCCAGAGATGCTTAGCACTTGTTGGCCCTTTTGCCTTCACTCTGCAGGTCCAGCTCACCCCAAACCATCTTGATTGGGTTCAGGTCCGGTGAATGTGGAGGCCAGGTCATCTGGCGCAGCACCCCATCACTCTCCTTCATGGTCAAATAGCCCTTACACAGCCTGGAGGTGTGTTTGGGGTCATTGTCCTGTTGAAAAATAAATGATGGTCTAACTAAACGCAAACCGGATGGAATAGCATGCCGCTGCAAGATGCTGTGGTAGCCATGCTGGTTCAGTATGCCTTCAATTTTGAATAAATACCCAACAGTGTCACCAGCAAAGCACACCCACACCATCACACCTCCTCCTCCATGCTTAATGGTGGGAACCAGGCATGTAGAGTCCATCCGTTCACCTTTTTGGCGTCGCACAAAGACACGGTGGTTGGAACCAAAGATCTCAAATTTGGACTCATCAGACCAAAGCACAGATTTCCTCTGGTCTAATGTCCATTCCTTGTGTTCTTTTGCCCAAACAAGTCTCTTCTGCTTGTTGCCTGTCCTTAGCAGTGGTTTCCTAGCAGATATTCTACCATGAAGACCTGATTCACACAGTCTCCTCTTAAAAGTTGTTCTAGAGATGTGTCTGCTGCTAGAACTCTGTGTGGCATTGACCTGGTCTCTAATCTGAGCTGCTGTTAACCTGCGATTTCTGAGGCAGAAGAGGTGACGCTTGGTCTTCCTTTCCTGGGGCGGTCCGCATGTGAGACAGTTTCTTTGTAGGGCTTGATGGATTTTGGGACTGCACTTGGGGACACTTTAAAAGTTTTCCCAACTTTTTGGACTGACTGACCATCATTTTATAAAGTAATGATGGCCACTCGTTTTTCTTTACTTAGCTGCTTTTTTCTTGCCATAATACAAATTCTAACAGTCTATTCAGTAGGACTATCAGCTGTGTATCCACTTGACTTCTCCACAACGCAACTGATGGTCCCAACCCCATTTATAAGGAAAGAAATCCCACTTATTAAACCTGACAAGGCACACCTGTGAAGTGAAAACCATTTCAGGTGACTAACTGTTGAAGCTCATCAAGAGAATGCCAAGAGTGTGCAAAGCCTTAATCAAAGCAAAAGGTGGCTACTTTGAAGAACCTAGAATATGACATATTTTCAGTTGTTTCACACTTTTTTGTTATGTATATAATTCCACATGTGTTTATTCATAGTTTAATGCTTTCAGTGTAAATCTACAATTTTCATAGTCATGAAAATAAAGAAAACTCTTTGAATGAGAAGGTGTGTCCAAACTTTTGGTCTGTACTGTATATCTGTGCAATATGACAAAATTCAACAAGAGCTCAGATAGCAAAAAATAGCAGGCTGAAGAGAAGTCCGATTATGGCAGGTATGGGTCAATAGGAGGCATGGGGATGTGGCGTCCTGCAAAGAAAAAAGTAATGGAGAGAGAAAACATATTAAGAAAAATTTATAAAAAGTATGTATATACAAACTGGATTCCCAAAAAGTTGGGACACTATACAAATCGTGAATAAAAACTGAATGCAATGATGTGGAGGTGCCAACTTCTAATATTTTATTCCGAATAGAACATAAATCATGGAACAAAAGTTTAAACTGAGAAAATGTACCATTTTAAGGGAAAAATATGTTGAATCAGAATTTCATGGTGTCAATAAATCCCCAAAAAGTTGGGACAAGGCCATTTTCACCACTGTGTGGCATCTACCCTTCTTCTTACAACACTCAACAGACGTCTGGGGACCGAGGAGACCAGTTTCTCAAGTTTAGAAATAGGAATGCTCTCCCATTCTTGTCTAATACAGGCCTCTAACTGTCCAATCGTCTTGGGCCTTCTTTGTTGCACCTTTCTCTTTATGATGCGCCAAATGTTCTCTATAGGTGAAAGATCTGAACTGCAGACTGGCCATTTCAGTACCCGGATCCTTCTCCTACGCAGCCATGATGTTGTGATTGATGCAGAATGTGGACTGGCATTATCTTGTTGAAAAATGCAGGGTCTTCCCTGAAAGAGATGACGTCTGGATGGGAGCATATGTTGTTCTAGAACCTGAATATATTTTTCTTCATTGATGGTGCCTTTCCAGACATGCAAGCTGCCCATGCTACATGCGCTCATGCAACCCCATACCATCAGAGATGCAGGCTTTTGAACTGAGCGTTGATAACAACTTGGGTTGTCCTTGTCCTCTTTGGTCCGGATGACATGGTGTCCCAGATTTCCAAAAAGAACTTCGAATCGTGACTCATCTGACCACAGAACAGTCTTCCATTTTGCCACACTCCATTTTAAATGATCCCTGGCCCAGTGAAAGCGCCTGAGCTTGTGGATCTTGCTTAGAAATGGCTTCTTCTTTGCACTGTAGAGTTTCAGCTGGCAACGGCGGATGGCACGGTGGATTGTGTTCACTGACAATGGTTTCTGGAAGTATTCCTGAGCCCATTCTGTGATTTTCTTTACAGTAGCATTCCTGCTTGTGGTGCAGTGTCGTTTAAGGGCCCGGAGATCACGGGCATCCAGTATGGTTTTACGGCCTTGACCCTTACGCACAGAGATTGTTCCAGATTCTCTGAATCTTCGGATGATGTTATGCACAGTTGATGATGATAGATGCAAAGTCTTTGCAATTTTTCGCTGGGTAACACCTTTCTAATATTGCTCCACTATCTTTCTGCGCAACATTGTGGGAATTGGTGATCCTCTACCCATCTTGGCTTCTGAGAGACACTGCCACTCTAAGAAGCTCTTTTTATACCCAATCATGTTGCCAATTGACCTAATTAGTGTTAATTGTTCTTCCAGCTCTTCGTTATGCTAAAATTTACTTTTTCCAGCCTCTTATTGCTACTTGTTCCAACTTTTTGGGGATTTTTTGACACCGTGAAAATTTGAATCAACTTATTTTTCCTTTAAAATGATACATTAACTCGGATTAAACGTTTGATTTGTCATCTACGTTCTATTACATATAAAATATTGACATTTGCCATCTCCACATCATTGCATTCAGGTTTTATTCACAATTTGTTTAGTGTCCCAACTTTTTGGGAATCCGGTTTGTAATTCCACATGTGTTAATTCATTGTTTTGATAGCTTCAGTGTAAATCTACAGTTTTCATAGTCATGAAAATAAAGAAAACTCTTTGAATGAGAAGGTGTGTCCAAACTTTTGGTCTGTACTGTACATAAGTCCTTAACGAATCCCCCAGGTAGGCTGATCATATCAGGGGTTGCGGGCCTAACGGCAAATTTATCAGCCTATGTGGATAATTATCTACAAAAATATGGTGCAAAGCTCCCTTCCTATATTAGGGACACGGCCCACATTATAACCTCACTTGAAAGTTTTTGTTGGGAAGATGATTTTATTTGGGTAACATTAGATGTGTCAGCCCTTTATACTAATATCAAACATGAACTGGGTATTGCTGCTATAATCCATACGTTATCCTAGGATGTACAGATGCCAGAAAATCAAAGAGATTTCATTGGTAGGGCCATAGAATTTATTTTAAAATATAACTATTTCACTTTTAACAACAAATTTTATCTACAAACCCAAGGTACGGCAATGGGAACAAAATTTGCGCCATCCCACGCCAATTTGTTTATGGGCATGTTTGAAGAGAAGATTGGCCTTTTATCTCATCCTAATATTTTATGGTAGGTTTATAGACGATATTTTTATTTGGAAAGGGGATAGTGTGAAATTATGCAATTTTATTGAGAAACTTCAAATGATTGGAATTTATCCTTTACTTTGGAATACAGTGCCACATCGGTCATTTTCTTAGATCTCAAACTTACTATAGAAAGCAATAAAATTGTTACGCAAATTCACTTTAAGACGGTTGATGCAAACAGTTATTTAGAGTATACGAGTTGTCATCACTCCAAGTAGATTAGAAACATCCCCTAAAAAGGATTAGGAGGAACTGTTCTGACGAACATGCTGTGAAAACTCAAATAGGGTTCCTTAAGAAGAGATTCAGGGACAAAGGGTACCCATAAAAACTACTAGAAGACTCCATCAAAAGAATCTCGAAAACATCCCAACAGGATAGTCTACAACCGAAGGTTGTGAATTCAGCATCTGGAACAAAAGACCCTGGTCCAATGCGCCCTCTAAGTCTAGTTACCAGATATAGTTCTCAACACAACCTTATTTGAGAAATCCTAAGAAAGAATTTGTCTATACTACTAAAGGATCGCCTTTTAAATAAGGGCATCACTCCTACACCTATTCTTACGTTCCGCAGAGCAAAAACGTAAAAAAATTTAGTGGCCCCCTTCTGCACGAAATTGGATCACTCTTCAAACGTAGAGAAAATAATAAAGGGTACTCCGGGTATATTTAAGTGCAAGGGTAGTAGGTGTAAGTGTTTGCATATGATTACATATGGCATTAGCAGCATAAAAAAGCCCTCAAATGGCGAAACATTTACGTTGAAACAACACATGGATTGTAGCACGATGAACGTGATCTATCTCCTCCAATGTTCGTGTTCACTCTTTTACGTGGGCCGTACTACACAATCCCTGCGTGAAAGAATGAACGAGCACCGTTCAAACATTGCGAGGAAAGTGCTCACGCACAGTGTCTCTAGACATTATGCCAAAATACATGATGGTGACCCTGCATGCTTGTGTGTGACACCAATTGAACAGGTCACACACTGTTTCCAGGTATTATGTAAGAAAGAAATGTACTGGATATTTAACCTGAACACCCTAACACCCTTTGGTCTTAATGAGTCACTGGAATATGTTAATTTTTGAATTACACATATTTTCTATTCAGATTTTGTGGATTGGTTTAGGAATTTTTAGATATATGTTCTATATTTTTAGATATTTTTTAGAAGCTTTTTGGCAATTTTTACATCCCACTAGTCTATTGAGTCCCAGTTGCTGTAATTTTATTTATTTATCTATATATATTTTTTATTATCTACTTCATATATTATATATCATATTTATACGTCTTTTTCTCTCTAGAGTAGTATATGGACGGATATTTGATGTTAGAATCCAACCCTGTCCCGGGATTGATCCTTTGGGTCATATTTTTTTTTTTTTTTGGGGGGGGAGGGGGTTCGTACTTCTATACATATGGAAAATATTTTTGAATCCCATGAATATTTTACTAGTTCATTTAGTCTCATTTTTCACTATTTAATATATATATATATATATATATATATATATATATATTTCATTCATTAATCAATCATTCATCAATTTATTATTTAATATTTCAGCTGATTTCAATTATTTAATATTTGGCTTGTTTCATTCCCCTTCCCTTCTGGAGGAATATAAGGCCAAGGTACATATATGCGTATATATATAAGAATTGGTCCTTGGATGGACCCCTGGGGTGGACATCCTGGACACCAGCGATACCAACCTGGGCGGGGCTGACGGTTCATTCCATAGTATAGCTCAGGATGGTGCCGAGATCTTCGTCGGAAGGTGCTGTGTGTTCCATTGTGGAACACACAGGAAGTTACATTGCAGGCCGCCTACTGGAAGTGGCCGTGAGTTCCACACTGGAACGCACAGGAAGTTATGTTGCAGGCCTCCTACCGGAATTGGCCGTGCGTTCCACATATATATCAAAGGAAGCATTTCCGGCCTAGATAATCTATTATTGTACACGAGGGAAGTGGTCCTTCTGTTTATTATGACCATTTGTCCATTTTATATTGGAAAAACATTTACTTCCGGTTTCGGGCCCTCCTCCCCTGGGACGCCACCCCCATGTGCTTTTGTAATCCTATTTAAGCATTTATTAAAGGGGAAGTACACACAGTAGGATTATCTCCTCCTGAAGTACTGGAGACCTTTGTCAAAAGACCCCTGAAGGTAAATTTAGGATATCTTAATATAGTGTTAATAATGCAAATTAATCTTACTTGGAGTGATGATCCGGTTTAAATCAAAATCTGATAGTGAAGAAATATTCACTTATGTAGTAAATAGTATATGGTACTGTCTACAAGTTGAATACCTAACAGTCTGACTTTCAATTGGAACCAGACTGCATTGGATGTCCATATTGTAGTTACATCTGGTCTTTTCTGTATATTAATCTTTTATGTATTATAATATGTGCTTATTTATACATATGTTTTTTTTTGTGTATTCAGTTATTCTGTATGTTTTATTCTCTTCTTAATACTCCTGAAGAAGGAGGGTTGTGAGACCTCCGAAACGCATTGGGGTATTTTCTACTGAAATAAACTGCATTTGATCAGAAGCCTTGTCGTTGGCTGCCATCAATTGACACCATCTGATATGCGATCCTGGCTAGGGGGGCAGTTAGTCACGGGTGTCTTGAGCTTTATCCTGTGACTACCACCCCTGTGAAGTGAGTACTTTAACTTTCAGAATTACCAACCTCCTTTTAGGAGATTATTCTGTATTATCATCATCATCTAGTATAAGGGGGTATTACTTACCACACCTATCTCCTCCATACTCTTGGGAGTGGCGCCTACTATAGTGTTCTCTTTTTATTAATCACGTCCGGTGGGATCCATTCATTTGGTTTGGAACCACCAGACTAGTTTCATCCATTACTGGTATTAATTTTCCCTTATAACATGGTTATAAGGGAAAATAATAGCATTCTTTAACCCCTTAAGGACTCAGCCCTATTTCACCTTAAGGACTTGGCCATTTTTTGCAAATCTGACCAGTGTCACTTTAAGTGCTCATAACTTTAAAACACTTTGACTTATCCAGGCCATTCTGAGAGGTTTTTTCGTCACATATTGTACTTCATGACACTGGTAAAATGAAGTAAAAAAAAATTTGGAAAAATTGGCAAATTTCAAAGTTTCAGTTTCTCTACTTCTGTAATACATAGTAATACCCCCAAAAATTGTGATGACTTTACATTCCCCATATGTCTACTTCATGTTTGAATTGTTTTGGGAATGATATTTTATTTTTTGGGGATGTTACAAGGCTTAGAAGTTTAGAAGCAAATCTTGAAATTTTTCAGAAATTTACAAAAAAACAATTTTTAGGGACCACTACAGGTCTGAAGTCACTTTGCGAGGCTTACATAATAGAAACCGCCCAAAAATGACCCCATTCTATAAACTACACCTCTCAAGGTATTCAAAACTGATTTTACAAATTTTGTTCACCCTTTAGGTGTTGCACAAGAGTTATTGGCAAATGGGGATGAAATTTGAGAATTTAATTTTTTTGCCTAATTTTCCATTTTTTCCACTAACAAAGCAAGGGTTAACAGCCAAACAAGACTGTATCTTTATTGCCCTGACTCTGTCGTTTACAGGAACACCCCATATGTGGCCGTAAACTACTGTACGGCCACACAGCGTGGCGTAGAGTGAAAGGTGCGCCGTATGGTTTTTGGAAGCCAGATTTTGCTGGACTGGTTTTTTGACACCATGTCCCATTTAAAGCCCCCCTAGAGTAGAAACTCCATAAAAGTGACCCCATCAAAGAAACTACACCCCTCAAGGTATTCAAAACTGATTTTACAAACTTTGTTAACCCTTTAGGTGTTGCACAAGATGTAATGGAAAATAGAGATACAATTTCAAAATTTCACTTTTTTGGCAGATTTTCCATTTTAATATTTTTTTTCCAGTTACAAAGCAAGGGTTAACAGCCAAAAAAAACTCATTATTTATGGCCCTAATTCTGTAGTTTACAGAAACACCATATGTGGTCGTAAACCGCTGTACGGGCACACGGCAGGGCGCAGAAGGAAAGGAATGCCATACGTTTTTTGGAAGGCAGATTTTGACATGTCAAAACATCATGTCCCATTTGAAGCCCCCCTGATGCACCCCTAAAGTATAAACTCCAAAAAATTGACCCCATTTTAAAAACTACGGGATAGGGTGGCAGTTTTGTTGGTACTAGTTAAGGGTACATATGATTTTCGGTTGCTCTATATTACATTTTTAGTAGGTAACAAAAATAGCTTTTTTGGCACTTTTTTTTTGTTATTTACAAAATTCATCTGACAGGTTAGATCATGTGGTAATTTTATAGAGCAGGTTGTCACGGACGCGGTGATACCTAATATGTATACAATTTTTTTTATTTATGTAAGTTTTATACAATGACTTCATTTTTAAAACCAAAAAAATGTTTTAGTGTCTCCATAGTCTAAGAGCCATAGTTTTTTCAGTTTTTGGGCGATTATCTTAAATAGGGTCTCATTTTTTTGAGATGACGGTTTGATTGGCACTATTTTGGGGTGCATATGACTTTTTGATCGCTTGCTATTACACTTTGACGTAAGATGACAAAAAATTGCCTTTTTTACACCGTTTTTTATTTTTATTTTTTTACGGTGGTCACCTGAGGGGTTAGGTCATGTGATATTTTTATAGAGCCGGTCGATACGGACGTGGCGATACCTAATATGCATACTTTATTTTTATTTATGTAAGTTTTACACAATGATTTCATTTTTGAAACAAAAAAAATCATGTTTTAGTGTTTCCTTAGTCTAAGAGCCATAGTTTTTTCAGTTTTTCGGCGATTATCTTGGGTAGGGTATGATTTTTGCAGGATGAGATGTCGGTTTGATTGCTACTATCTTGGCATACATGCATCTTTTTTTTATCACTTTTATTACCTTTTTTGGGAAGTAAGGTGGGCAAAATTTCAATTTTCTCATAGTTTTCATTTTTTTATTTTTATGGCGTTCACCGTGCGGGGAAAGAACCATGACTGTTTTTAGATCAGGTCGTTACGGACGCGGTGATACCTAATATGTGTAGTGTATTTTATTTTTTTAATTTTTATTCAGTGATAAATGTGTATTTTTTTTTCTTAACTTTTTTCACTTTTTTTTACATTTTTTTTGACCCAGACCCACTTGGTTCTTGAAGATCCAGTGGCTCTGATGTCTGTATAATACAGTACAGAACCCTATATAGGGTTCTGTACTGTATTTTACTTACACTGAACAGATCTAGGGTGCAGGGAGGGGTTCAAAATCTTTATTTTAGGCACTCGAAAGTTTCTGATCCCCGCGGGATCAGAAACTGCAAAAAGCGCAGCAAACCGCAAGTCTGAATTGACCTGCGGTTTCCTGCGATTGCCGACATGGGGGGTCACATGACCCCCCTGGCGTTGTTACAGAATGCCGGCTGAATGATTTCAGCCAGCATCCTGTTCAGATTAACCCCCACGACGCCGGAATCTCTATTTAAATTTAGGACGTACCGGTACGCCCTGAGTCCTTAAGGACTCGGGAAATAGGGCGTACCGGTACGCCCTAAGACCTTAAGGGGTTAATACAGAATGCTTAGTAGAAGGTCAATTGAGGGTTAAAAAAATATATATATTTACTCACCTCCTCCTCTTCATCGCGTAGTTGCCGATCTCTTCTTACTTCTTTAAAGGGAACCTGTCACCAGTTTTATGGTGTCCTAACTAAGGGCAACATAAATAAGTGACTGATTCTCTTAGCAAAATGCTGGGTCACTTTTTTAATTGACTAAGTCAATCTGCCAACATCTTGTATTGAAAAGCTCCAGCTGATGATGATGAGTCATGAATATTTATGAGCTCCTGACTCTTCCCACCTACCTGCTGCTGATTGAAAGTTATTTTCCATATGAATCAGCAGCAGGTGGGCAGGGGAGTGGCTATAGCTCTGAATTAAAAAAACGCTGGACTCACTGACATCACGCTGGACTGAAATCAGCTCATTAGCATGCGGCATGTGGCATCTTTGTGTGTATATTATGAGGTAACCATCTGTCACACCAATAAGTGAATATATCTAAGGCACTTTTTAGTAGGTACTACATTCAGTTTTTTATCACGCGTGTGCAAAACGCATTGCACCCGCACGATAAAAACTGAACGCAATCGCAATCAAAACTGACTGAAATTGCGTATCTACTCGCGCGGGTTTGCCTCAATGCACCCGGGATGCATCATGAGCCAAAACGTGATGCCTGTGTGAACCCAGCCTAAGATTTAGGCTCTAAAGCCGACACCCTACTAAGCCGACACCCATATGATCTGAGCAGGCTCCAAGATTTAGGCTTTAAAGCCGAGATTCTATTAGGCCGATACCCACAAGGTCTGAACAGGCTCCAAGATTCAGGCTGTATAGCCGACACACTTCTAAGCCAACACCCACATGGTCTGAACAGCCTCCAAGATGTGATGTATTTTTGCTGATCATTATTAGTATGTCAATTCATGTTGCATAGGTATAGCATTCTGTCTGTAGCCATACACTTTTTTGTTTTTATCATTCCTATAAGTATTCAGCTTATGTTATTCAGGCTATAAAGCCAACACCCATATGGTCTGAATAGGTTCTAAGACTCAGACCCCTTGCAGACGAGCTTGTGTCACACTGCAAGTCCACAGAGCAATCCTGGCCTGAACTCCCAGCACTGCTGGTGTCACATAGCATTATGTTTATTTATGATGCTACATGCTTACAGTTCTGGAATGTATTAGATGACACTGACATAATATAATAATCAATATAATGCTATGTGACCCCGGCAGTGCTGGGAGTTCAATCCGGGAGCTGCATTGCGGGCTCGCAGCGTGACACACGCTTATCTGCAAGGGGCCTCAGGCTATAAGGGCTCAGCCGTTGCTGTTCCGTGGCCGTATTGCAGCTCGCAAACAGCGGGTCCGCAATACACGGGCACCGCCTGTATGCATCCCACATCACGGATGCGGGCCCAGCCGGCACACGGTCGTGTGCATGAGGCCTAAGGCCTCATGCCTATGACTGTATGTATTTTGTGGTCCGCAAAAAAACGGATCTGCACGTCCGTGTGCATTCCGTATTTTGTGGAACAGAACAGCTGTCCCCTGATAGAACAGTACTATCCTAGTCCGTAATGCAGACAATAATAAAACATATTCTATTTTCTTGTGGAACGGAAATACGGAAACGGATTGAACACGGAGTAACTTCCGTTTTTTTTGCGGACCCATTGAAATGAATGGTTCCGTATACGGTCTGCAAAAAAAACCGGAACGGACACAGAAAGAATATACGTTCATGTGCATGAGGCTTAAAGCTGACACTCTGCAAAGCCGACACCCACATTAAGATACATCTTTACTGATTAGTACTGGTATGTTAATTTATGATATATAGGTATAGCAGTCACATATTATTCTTATATTATTTCCAACAACATACCAGTTTGTGTTATTCAGATTTAACAGTGTTTACGACCATATATTCTTGTTTTACTATATTTTCTTCTGGATTTGCAAAGGTTAATACCCTGATTTCAGCCTTTAGCTTCTACCCAGCACCTCACTCATATGACATTTGCACCTGTGTGAGTGCAGTCTTTTTAAATGCAAAAGGGATTAATTTATTTTATGTCATGAATAAGTACTGAGTACAGTTCGAAAAGCGTTGGGAAGATGTCCCGCTGAGTGCCATTTTTGACTTTTTTTTTAAAAGTTATTTGAAATAAAAAAATCTATGGTTTTATTTTAAGTCCCAAGTGCTTTGTGCTACTTTGTTTCTACAGTGGATTTTCTTCTCCTAAGGATCCATGCACCGAGGACTGGCAAAGTCGGTGAGCTAATGATGAAGAGGATACTGTATTGCTTTGGGATGTGGGTTAGATACCACGAAGAGGACCAAGAGAAGGAAGACAGGGTTGTTATGACTGGGAATGCTGGCCAGCTGTATTTTCCTAAATCATCCAGTGATGCCTCCTCATGTGCTACAATATGGCACTGGTACATATGTTAGTGTTTGAACACCCATGGCTTATTTAAATCCTGCAAATTTTGCACATGGCTGTGATTTTGTTTGCTGGCCTTGTGGAGAAAAAACATCATGTGGGAATTGCTCACATAGAGCTAGCAGATGCTGAGCTTGGTGTATTTCTGACACATTTTGCACCTGCGCCCACAATATTATCGGCATCAACCGGTTCCTGAGCTTACCACAATATAAGCAGAACTGGCCCTGTTAGTACTTTGGAAGGTTTTAGCCGTACTTTGCCTCTCCTCTATATTGCCTCATATTTCTCCTCCTACTCTTCAGCACCACCATCCCACTAGCAGGTCCTGTCCTACACACAATCCTCATCCTCACTAGTGTTGATCATGAATATTCGAATTGCGAATTTTAATCGCGAATATCGGTACTTCGAGAATTCGCTAATATTTTGAATATTGCAAAATATATTCACAATTGCGAATATTCGATTTTTGTGAAAATACCAGTTCATGCAAATTTTTAGGCGAAAATTTGTATGCGAATTTTATGCGAATTTTCGCAATAAAGAAAATAATGCCTGAAAATCAAGAATTCGCGAATACGCGAATATATGGCAAATATTCGCCCAAATATTCGCTAAATATTGCGAATTTGAATATTGCCCCTGCCGCTCATCACTAATCCTCACCCTTCCTGCCACTTTAATCAGGCTGTGGCACATCATGTTGGGTTCCTTGGACCTCTCCAAATTCCTTGCTCTGTATTTACCACAACTACCCCAGCTTCCTCCTGAACCTTCTTCTCAGGCAGTCCAAATTCTGACTGCTCTCACACAAGTTGTTGGAGACTTGCTGCCATAGGGCTTGGTGGAATTTTGTTTCCTTTTCTTAGGAAAAAAGAAGGGTGCAGTGAAGACAGAGAGGACTTCACTGAAAGGCTTATCTGGGGCTGAAGGGAGGAGGAGCAGGAGGAACGCTCCAACAGTGTGTCTTGGAGCCTCAGAAGTGACTCAGACTCAGCAGTGACCTCCAGTCATCCTGCTGTGACTGAGAGGAGTGAGCCATCCAGTCCACAATCTCATCCTCTGTTTCCTTAATGATAATGTATACTTTTCTAAAGCCAGGGGGAACTGCAGCCTACTACTCCTATTCCTGGCCGGATAACTGGTACTGCTACTACCAACATTATGGCTCTGGAAGAATATTTTGAGCTAAACATCATTCTTCAGTTGGTCTTTATTAACAATATGGAGTCATTTTTTAGTGTACAGAGATGAGATGCTATACCAGAAGCTTGTGGATTTTCTGTATGTCATCTGGGTAGAAGATGGACTTCTTATCTCTGCTCTCTCACAATATAAACACTCATTAAAGCTCAATCCTTATCTTTCTGATAAGAATGTGTCTTAAATAACTGTTTATGACCTCTTAGTAGATAAGGGTTGTTAGATGACCAAAGTGAAAGTGACAGTCACATAGCTAGAAAAACTGTTAACCCTTTGTGACAGAACGGCTCAATATTTTTAATAAAGGCCAATTGAAAATATGATTTATAGCCAAAATGAAATCATAAACATAAATTGCCTCCAAAGGTGTACATAGCCTACAGAGAGGCACAATATAATTCCTTCCATTTCCACAAACACACTGAAGACACTGCTAATGACAATTGACTTTGAAAATAATGCAGTATCAGCATCACAGATTTGAGCCTGCACTGGAGGGAAAAAAGCCTGTATTTCTGTTTAAATGGGGAAAAAAATAAATGTTTTACAGGTATCCGCTTTTGAGGTTCTGCAGCAGCTGCTGCTGTGTTATAAGGTAGTAATTGCAGCTAGAATATGCTGCCAGGTACACCCAGTCTTGGCTCCTCACTTTTCATTCCCTGACTTTCCCTGTTCTGCCCAATTACTTTGTCTTTCTTGCCTTTCCCTTCACTGTCCCAGACACTAGAATAGTAGCTTGGGTGTGACTGTACATTGTCCCTAAGGTCGTTTTCTGTCAGACACTGCATAGACCCATCCACCCTCATTCTCAGCCCAACTCAGAATGACGTTCTGCAGCACTAATCGGCTCATCCAGGGTGTCTGTCAGCCTGTGAGCCAATCAGGGCAAGACTCCCCCCCCCCCCCCCCCCACACACACACTTCCTATCAGGTTCATGTGAATATCTACTCTACACTACTCTTTCGTGCTTTTTCCAATCAGCATGTGCAGTAAAATGGTTCTGCACGCCGTGTTACTGGATTCATCCAAAGCAAACCTGGTAATTGTGTTTGTCTGGCGGCTGAAATCTGGAGAAGTTCATAACGAACCCAGTTCATTACAAACTGATACGCTCATCTCTAGTGTCTTCACTTTTACAGGGACTGAATTCTTATATAACAACCATTAAGTTAAGTCAGCACTTTCCATTTTACATCATGTACCGACAGAATGTGTATTTTCCACTTCCCATTTACTCTAAAGTACCAGCTGCTGATGTCACCCTCAAGGGTTTTCTCCAGATCTGGCAGAAGCCAACTGCTCACATGAAGAGATCTGTGGACAGGAGACAAAAGTCACCACCGCACTTCTCTTCTTGGGGGAAAGTCTCTCCTCCAGAAATATCTGGTTGAAGGTACTCTCCTACAAAATCACACCTTGATTATTGTGTCCTTTTGAAGTCCTAAAACAGTTAAACCCTCTCTGCTACAAATGAAGGGGATCATTTATGAAGCTGAAATACACCTATATTAGGCGTATTTCAGTAGCAGATTGTGGCGCAACGGTTAGTCGCACTGCAATCTGTGACTTTTCCCAGCTTAAGTCAGATCTAAAAAGTGGGCGTGGCATGGTCGGGGAAGGGGACAGGCTGGCAGAAAAAAGTTCTAAATGTAAGACAGCTAGGAAGCTGTCTTAAATTTAGAAGTGGCGGTGGATCTTTTAAAGTTATGAAGAAGCTGGCGCCTCATTAAGACCAGCAACTAAAATGTTAGTCTTAATAAATGTGCCCCTATTTCTTCTACCTTCTCTGCATATTTCCAATTCCTTTCACATTTCAAATCTCAAACCATTGGCGTTCAACCACTACTCCAGGTCTTCATTCTCTGCTCCTACTCCAGTTGGTCCAGAAGATGAGTTTGAGAGAGAATCGTGGAATTTAAGACACTTGGGAAGAGAACTTTCCATCTGGTGGATTGCAAAGGATTTAGCCCTGAATAAAGATCTTGGGAGTCTGCCAAGAACATCAGTGCATCAGCTATTCTCAGAAGATTCCATCTGCAGTCTAGACCTAAGAAGAGGAGGCATAAGGAGGGAGAACGTTTTTGTTTCTCCTCCTCTGGCAGGCAGGGCTGCCAGAAATGCTCACCCCTCCTTTAGTCCTGGAATGGATGCTAAAGTGCTTGGATCTCTTCCTGTAGCATGGGCTAGAACTCTTCTAGTCTCCTCATCTTTGCCTGCTGTGATCTGTTCCCTAGGGCACTGGCTTTTAAAGGGCCAGTATGCACATGGCCAAATCCAGCCAGTGGTTGCTGACCCTGCATGAAATAAGTTGCCTGCTGCCCCTATGGGAATGTGCCTGAGGAAAAAGGCTGTTTAAGCTTGTTTATTCTCTGCAAAAGTTTGTTTAGTGTCATCTAATTTGCCGTGCCTCACCTCTTCGTATATACCATATTGTACCTGTTCCGCCTGCCCTGATCTCCGCTTGTTTATTATGCTGATCCTGTGCATCCTGCCTTGACCCTTGGCTTCTTTGCCAGATTGTACAAACTTTGCCTGCCATGACTTTGGCTTCTCTACTGATAATAACTCAGCCTCTCCCCTTTGGTGCCATGCACCAGTGTATCTTGATCTATCAGAGTCAACACCTATCAAGATCAAAAACTTCCACGTAAACAAGATAGAGAAATTCATAATATATTGGCAAATCCACATACATACACATAACAATAATCAAATGTAATAAAATACATATAGCAGCAATATGGAGAAGCTGGAATGTGATGAACATAAAAACACTCCAGACATAAGGGACTAGTATTAATTACACGTATTTGCATAGTATATTATGGCTTAGGTGGCAAATCATGCACACATGTTGTCCTGATACACCTCCCATCACTGTGCACAGCGGGGAACAGCGACAACCTAATACAGAGCCTATAGTAGCAATACTGTGGAATAATAATAAGTACTGACCCAGCCTGGAGAGTACCGCCCAACGATCGTGCCCCGTGAGGAAGCGCATAGCGAAAAGATCGTTGGGCGGTAAAAGAAGATGGTTCCCCCTAGTTACGGTCACCATTTCTCAGGCGATTCCATGGGCCGCGCTTGCGCAGAAGAAGCGATTTCCCTGGCCTGCTGCTCATTGATTACATGAATGCATGCACGCCACTGGGAGGTCGCGCATGCGCAAAGCTTTATTCCGATATGCTTTGTATAAAACAGCCATGCATGCTCTGTTTGCAGCGCGGGTTGGCGTTGTACCTGCAGAGTGAGATAGGGCGTTCAGAGAGACAAAGGCCGTGCCGGAGAGGTGGTCATGCGTGAGGTAAACGCATTGCACCCACACTGAATCCGGACCCATTCATTTCTTTGGGGCTGTGCATATAAATAGTGGTTTTCACGCATCACTTGTGCTTTGCGTGAAAATCGCAGCATGCTCTACTTTGTGTGTTTTTCACGCAGCGCAGGACCCATAGAAGTGAATGGGGCTGCGTGAAAATCGCAAGCATCCGCAAGCAAGTGCGGAAGCGGTGCGATTTTCACGCACGGTTGCTAGGAGACTATAAGGATAGGGACCCGATCATTATTATTTTCCCTTATAACATGGTTATAAGGGAAAATAATAGCATTCTTAATGCAGAATGCTTAGTAAAATAGGGCTGGAGGGGTAAAAAAAAAAAAAAAGAATTTAACTCACCTTAATCCACTTGTTCACGCAGCCCGGCTTCTCTTCTATCTTCATCTTTGCTGTGCAGTAGGAAAAGGACCCGTGGTGATGTCACTGCGCTCATCACATGGTCCGTCACATGATCCATCACCATGGTGATGGATCATGTGATGGACACTGTGATGAGTGTAGTGATGTCATCAAAGGTCCTTTTCCCATGTCCTGAAGAAAGAAGAGAAGCCGGGCTGCGCGAACAAGTGGATTAAAGTGAGTTAAATTATTTTAAAAAAATTTAACCCCTCCACCACTATTTTACTAAGCATTCTGTATTAAGAATGCTATTATTTTCCCTTATAACCATGTTATAAGGGAAAATAATACAATCTACACAACACCTAACCCAAACCCGAACTTCTGTGAAGAAGTTCGGGTTTGGGTACCAAACATGCCAATTTTTCTGACACGTGTGCAAAACGCACTAAAATGTTTTGCACTCGCGCAGCAAAATCGTGCATTTTCCCGCAAAGCACCCGCATCTTATCCGGCATAAATGCATGACGCCTGTGTGAAAGAGGCCTTATTTCACACAAGCAATACAGAACTCATGAGTTTTTCACGTCATTGAAAACAATAACACCCAGCATCTCATACTAACCATCAGTGAAAAATGGACTGTCATTTAGTAAGCTTCAGTTTTTTTCACAGACCCATTGACTTGAATGGGTAGGCATGTGTGAAAAAAAAGATGACAATAGAATAAGCTACAATTTTCTCTGAAGAGATGGTCAGTGAAAAGCAATGGCATGAATGACTTTAGTATTGAACGTAATTTCTGTAGGCTTTCCCTGTGAAATATCTAGTTGGAATCTCTGTTTCAGCTTGTTAGCCTTAAATAGGCAGGTTAATGGTAGATAATATTGACAAATTGTTTAGGTACATAAAAGCTCAGTTCAAGATTCCAGATAATATAATATAAATTCTATCAGAGTAAATAAAAGTCCAGGATTTAACATTATTCATTATTGTGGTTGATTATTCTGGCTATTAGGCAATATAATAATGTACCAGAAAAACCTATGGCAAGTACGCTGCCAAAACTATTTAACACATAAAGTACTTGCTTTGATTTGTCCACACTTGTCAAACACTTCAAACTGTCAAACCCATTTCATATCTAATGTTCAAGAATATTATTTTATCTTCTACTAAGCATTGTCACTGTTATGAACATAACATGCTTCTATTATAAAGCAGCTAGGGCTATAGGATATCTCATATGATCTCTTACTTGTGTTAAAAATAAAGCATGAAAACCCTGAAAATAGCACATGAAGCTACTGTAAAGTTTTTGAACTATAACAAAACATTATCCAGGTCATATTTTCATTAAAAAAATGGAAAAAGACACAAATCCTAAACAACTTGGTACTTGCCTGAGCTACTTAACTGCAGATGAATCCTTTACAGCAGCAAAGGGAGTTGCCTCTTGCTTAAGACAAGTCTAGAAACATCTGGCAAATGGCCCTGCCTGTGTGAGTTAGAGCAGATGTGGGTTTGTACTTACAGAGGAAGGAATTTATTTTTCCTTTCTCTTTTTATGCCAACAGAAATGACCAAACATTTGCTGTATCCCAAAGGAGCTGTGGAAAATCAATTGTCTACAATACAGTGCCATTAAAGAGTGTTTTGCTTGTATGTAGTTGTCTGTAACTCTGCACAGTTATGGATGAGATGGATGCCAATTAACCCTTTCATCCCTGGATATTTTTTATTTAATTTTTTCACTTCCTGCCTTTCCGAGTCATAACTTTATTTCTCCATATGAAGAATTGTTTTTAGCGAGACAAGTTGCACTTTCTAATGGCACCATTTAATATTGCACTTGATGTAGTGGGCAGCTGGACAATTCCAAATGGGGTAAATTGGGGGGGGGGGGGGGGGGGCCCCCAATGCACATTCTGCCAAAGTTTTATGGGTTTTGTTTTACGACGTTCCCTATGCTGTAAAACTGACCTGTTACTTTCATTCTCCAGGCCAATATGAGTACAGCGATACCAAATATAGAAGAAAAAAAATATAGAAAAAAAACTTTTTTTTTCATTGTCATATTTTTGACCCCTATAACTTTTTTTTATAGTTATGTCTATGGAACTGTTTGTGGGGCAATCTATTCTTTTCATTGAAACCATTTTGGGATGTATATGATTTTTTTTATCACTCGTCCATTTAGATTTTTTCCTGTTTCACCATTTGCCATATGGGATAAGTATTTTTATATTTTAAAAGTACAGACGTTTTCACACACGGCAATGCCTATTATGTTTATCTTTTTATTTTTTATGTATTTATATATTTTGATTTTGGGGAAAGGGGGTGATTTGAAGCCAACCATGCTGCTGGGACGCATAAAGTCTTTATTAGTGCAAAAACAACGCATTTCAGCATCATACTCGGGATCATACTGATCGCTTCATTAGGTAAAACACACTGTAAATGAACATACAGTTTCAATTTACAAAGAGATTTTGGCAGTAAAGAACAGAGCTACCATATATGGTATGTAGAGACAAATGAAGTGATTGACATAATACAAAACAGAGGATGTTGCTTCAATTCCAGAGAACTTTTCCAGATAATAATAAATAAATTAAAGAGGACCTTTCATGCGATTTTATTAAGGGAGATAAAAACCATAAACGATTAAATACTACAGCAATTAACCCCTTCAAGACCGAGATCGTTTTCACCTGAAATACTAGGCCGATTTTTGCAAATGTGACATGTTGCTTTATGTGGTAATAAATTTGGAATGCTTTTACTTTTCCAACCAATTCTGAGACTTTTTTTTTCTCAGAACACATTGGGGCACATTTATTTAGACCAGTGTTTTAGTTTTAATAAGCCCGCTTTTACCATGAGGCGCTTCAGGCGGCATCTTGTGGTGGCTTTGAAGGGGCAGCACAGCCTGTGGCCGATTTTCCCCTTGCCAGTGGTGCTGCATTTTTCCCTTTATAACCTGCAATGTGTCTTATAAAGGGAATACTGGTGAGCGGTTCAATTATGCAAGCGCTCACTAGTATGCAGGAGTGAAGCGATGTGAGTAGGGTTGAGCGAACCCGAACTGTAAAATTTGGGTTCATACCGAACTTTAGGATTTTTTTACCCCGAACCCGAACATTTCAGTATAAGTTCGAGTTCGGTGTTTGGCTATTTAATGGTGCTTTTTGAAAGGCTGTAGAGCAGCCAATTAACAAGCGTTTAACTAGTGTGCCCTTAGAAGCCATCACAGCCATGCCTACTAATGGCATGGCTGTGATTGGCCAGTGCAGCATGTGACCCAGCCTCTATATAAGCTGGAGTCACATAGCACCACACGTCACTCTGCTCTTAGTAGTGTAGGGATAGGATGCTGCTGCTGTGAGGAAGAGAATAGGAAAGAATCTATCTGATATCAGAACTTGTTGTTAACTGTGCAATGTAAAGAGATTTTTATTTTTTATTTTTTTGTGGGTGCAATGCAATTTTTTTTTTTACCCTAACCTGAGCCCAGTGACACAGAAAAATAATTTTTATCCGTCTGTTAGTTGGGCACCCGCGGCCATTTTGTGCAAGTTCAGTGCACCAGCACTGCATATGAGCCAGGGAAAATAATTTAATCCTGTTCAGTGTCCTGTTTTAGTTCAGTGGGCAACATATACAGATTTTTTAAGTGCACCTGCACTGCATATATGCCAAGGGAAGGGAAAATAATATAGGTGATCTATCTGTGGGTTCAGAGACCCAGGGGGTGACATATTCACATTTTTTTCTGTAAAGTACCCCTGTGCTGCATATGTGAGTGTAATCAATTCAGTAAACCCATCTGTTAAATTATGGGGGGACAAATTAATTTTTTTTTGCTAAAAGTGCATTTGTGATAGTGAAAGAAAATCAGTTAAATTCATCAGTTTAATTGTGGGTGAAAAAAATCATATTTTTTTCCCCATAAAGTACCTTTGCGGCCTGCACTACAAATCTGACAGTGAAATATAATCAGTGAATACAACTGGGACATTGTGGGTAAAAATAAAAACATAAAGTACCTTTGCGGCCTGTGCTGCATTTTTGACAGTCCAATACAACCATTAAATACTGCTGTTATATCGTGTTTTGAAAAAAACACCCATTTTGTGCTAGATACTACATTTGCAGCCTTTGCTGCATTTCTGACAGTCTAATACAACCGTTAAATACTGCTGTTATATTGTGGTTTGAAAAAAACAAACTTTTTGTGCTAGATTCTACATTTGCGGCCTTTGCTGCATTTCTGACAGTCCAATACAGCCGTTAAATACTGCTGCTATATTGTAGTTTGAAAAAAATACCCTTTTTGTGCTAGATACTACATTTACGGCCTTTGCTGTATTTCTGACAGTCCAATACAATCGTTAAAAACTGCTGTTATATTTTGTTTGAAAAAAATACCCTTTTTGTGCTAGATACTACATTTGCATCCTTTGCTGCATTTCTGACAATCCAATACAACCGTTAAATACTGCTGTTATATTGTGGTTTGAAAAAAAAACACCCTTTTTGTGCTAGATAGTACTTTTGCAGCCTTTGCTGCATTTCTGACAGTCCAATACAACCGTTAAATACTGCTGTTATATTGTGGTTTAAAAAAAAAACCTTTTTCTGCTAGAAACTACATTTGCGGCCTTTGCTGAATTTTTGACAGTCCAATACAACCGTTAAATGCTGCTGTTATATTTTTGTTTGAAAAAAAAACACCCTTTTTGTGCTAGATACTACATTTGCAGCCTTTGCCGCATTTTTGACAGTCCAATACAACCGTTAAATGCTGCTGTTATATTTTTGTTTGAAAAAGACACCCATCTTGTCCTAGATACTACATTTGTGACCTTTGCTGCATTTCTGACAGTCCAATACAACCAGTCAATACTTGTCACGACTGTGACTGATCCAGACAGGTCTGGGAGGAAAAGGTCGCAGCGACTTGCTACTCGCGATAGCTTGTGAGTTTGCTCTGTGGTTCAGGGTATGTCATCAGGGTTTTGCCTTGTGAACCTTTTTGTCCTGACTGGGAGTTTGTAGGCATCCTTCTCAGGTGAGTCCTGTCTGCCACTCCCAGCTACTATATTAGTTTCAGTTTCACTTGCAGTCATTGCCAGATATAGTCCTTACTTCCAGTGTTATTCTGACCTTTGAAGGAGATCGTTTGATGGTATTGCTGTGGAGCTCTTGTCTGGCGTGGACTGTCGTTATTGGGATCACCTTCTCTGCTCGTGACTGGATAAGTCTATTCTCTGTTATAGATTGTTTGTTTGTTGCTGTCTTCCCCTGTTGTTCTCCTAGACATGAGTGATGGTGACCAGTGCTCCCATCTGCCTTTCCCCAGTCTAGTCTTGCTAGGGTGACTGAGGGTTTAGGCATCCTGCTCGCCGCACGGGTTCACACCCCGTCTAGGGTATCAGGGCAGACAGGTGCCAGCTTAGGGTTAGTCAGGGGTGGCCGTTCTATCTCCCATCCATAGATAAGGGTCCCCCTTCCCCTCTGTCTGGTACGACACGACTGCTGCTGGGATAGTGGTCATGACAGTATATCTGGCCATTTAAAAAAAAAGAAAAAAAAAGTGACATTTCTTTTTTTTGTTTTTTTTTGTTTTGCTTGCTGTTTTGCTTTGTATTTTTCTGTTCCACTATGGATCCGGTTACGGTTTTGGCAAAAGAATTACAGGGGTTATCCCTTGAAGTGGCAGGATTAAAAGCAATAGTGCAGCAGCAACAGCAATCCTTGGGTCCCACCGTTGCTACGGGAAACCAAAAGTGGTTTTACCTGATAGGTTCTCAGGAGGGAGAGACCAATTTGTAACCTTCAGAGAAGCTTGTAAATTGTTCTTCAGGTTACGCCCTAGATCCTCTGGCGGCGAGGAACAATGGGTGGGCATTGTAATTTCTCTCCTGCAAGGAGATCCGCAGGCTTGGGCTTTCTCCCTACCATCAGACTCTCCAGCCTTACGATCAGTGGAGGAGTTTTTTGAAGCCCTGGGTCTCGTATATGATGACCCAGACAGGGTCTCACTGGCTAAGTCTAAGCTACGTGGACTTCGGCAAGAGAACCGGTCTGCTGAAATATATTGTTCCGAATTCCGTAGGTGGGCTACTGATACATTATGGAACGACTCGGCCCCCTAGGAGTCAGTTCTGCCAGGGGTTGTCTGAAAAATTAAAAGATGCGCTGGCGGTATACGAGGTCCCTGGGTCTCTTGAGGCTGCTATGTCTCTGTCTATTAGAGTCGACAGACGACTCAAGGAGAGACTATTAAACTCTACAGAGGCCTCTATAGGGCAGGGATTGGTTTGTTATGATCCAGTCGAACCAATGCAAATAGGGGGCGTCACTAGACGGGTGAATCCTCCGAAGGTCCGCCATAGGTCAGAGGTTTGTTTTCGTTGTAGGGGGAGGGGTCATTTTGTAAAGGTATGTCCCTCAGAACCCAAGAGAACAAACAAAGGAGCCGCGGGAAAACTAGAGTCCCCAGATTGTGCGGAGGATAACAGTCTGGGCGTATTCGTTTCCTCCATACGCATGTCTCAGTTTTTGTTGTCCGCTACCGTTAAGGCTGGCAATAAGACTGAGATCTGTTCCGTCTTTTTGGACAGTGGGGCGGGGGTCAACTTGGTGGATTCACAGTTTGCTCAGGCTCTGGGTTTTACTCCAGAACCGGTACGCAGAACTATTCCTGTTTTTGCCATCGACTCCTCCCCTCTTACTCAGAGAGAGTTAACTCAGATCATCCATAACATCCATCTACAGGTAGGGGACCTCCATAAAGAGCATATCTCTTGTTATGTCCTGGATGGTCTTCCGGCTCCTATGGTATTGGGGCTTCCCTGGCTGGTGACTCACAATCCAGTTGTGGATTGGCAGGCCGGGGAGATTGTGGAGTGGAGTGATCATTGTAAGGACAACTGCTTGAGTAGTAGGTGCTCTACACTCTCTGTAACATCTCTGCCTGCCTTTCTGTCAGATTTTATGGATGTGTTCTGAGAAGGGTTGTCAGGGGTTACCACCACATCGTCCATATGATTGCCCAATTAACCTAGTACCTGGGGCAAAACTACCTAAAACCCGGTTATATAATCTTTCCGGCCCGGAGAGGAAGGCTATGCAAGATTATATCTCGGAGAGTTTGGCTAAGGGACACATCAGACCCTCTTCTTCACCTGTGGCTGCAGGGTTCTTTTTAGTTAAAAAGAAAGATGGGGGCCTGCGTCCTTGCCTGGATTTCCGGGAGTTAAACCGGATAACTATCCGAGATCCCTATCCTCTTCCTCTCATTCTCGACCTCTTTAATCAGGTTGCTGGTGCTAAATGGTTCTCCAAGATGGATCTCAGAGGAGCCTATAACCTGGTTCGCATCAAAGATGGGGATGAGTGGAAGACGGCTTTTAATACTCCAGAAGGGCATTATGAAAATCTGGTTATGCCTTTTGGTCTTACTAATGCGCCTGCGGTGTTCCAACATTTTGTCAACGATATTTTTAGTCACCTTATCGGGAGATTTATTGTGATATATCTTGATGACATCCTGGTCTATTCTCCAGATCTGGATACACATAAGATCCATGTGAGACAAGTGCTGCAGATATTAAGGGCCAACAAATTGTTTGCTAAATTAGAGAAATGTGTGTTCGCCGTAAAAGAACTGCCATTTCTGGGGTATGTGTTGTCAGATTCAGGTTTCCGCATGGATCCAGAGATCCGGGCGATTATGGACTGGGATCTGCCTGAGAACCTGAAGACATTGCAACGCTTCCTCTGATGTTGTTTCAGATCGGGGAACCCAGTTTATTTCTAAATTTTGGAAAGCTTTTTGTTCCCGTTTGGGGGTTCACTTGTCCTTTTCCTAAGCTTTCCATCCTCAGTCGAATGGACAGACTGAGCGTACCAACCAAAACCTGGAGACATATCTAAGATGTTTTGTGTCTGAAAACCAAGAGTTGTGGTCGTCATATTTACCGTTAGCTGAGTTTGCAATAAATAATCGCCGTCAGGAATCCACTGGCAAGTCACCTTTTCTTGGTGCATATGGTTTTCATCCCCAATTCTGTACTTTCAAAGAGGGGGGGTCTTCTGGGGTTCCCGAAGAGGAACGGTTTTCGTCATCTCTTTCATCAGCATGGCAGAAGGTGCAAGCTAACTTGAAAAATATGGGAGGTAAATACAAATGCATGGCTGATAAGAGACGGTCGCCAGGTCCGGACCTAGGAGTGAATGACTATGTGTGGTTGTCTACTAGGAATATCAAGTTGAAGGTTCCCTCTTGGAAACTGGGTCCTAGGTTTATTGGTCCTTACAAGATTGTAGCCATCATCAACCCCGTGGCTTTTCGCCTGGAGTTACCTCAGACTTTTAAAATCCATAATGTCTTTCATAAGTCGTTACTCAAAAAATATGTTCCACCTCTAGAACCGTCACCGCTGCCACCCCCTCCTGTTGTCGTGGATGGTAGTTTGGAATTTCAGATATCCAAAATTGTTAATTCTCGTCGGGTCCGCCGCTCTCTCGAGGGTGTCAAAAGCCACGCCTGACTCCGTTGTACCCGGGGTCAGGAGGTCGCAGCGGTTGGCTGCACGCTCTATGTCAGATAGGGAAGTTTCCTTATTGTAGCTTGCTGGGTTTGCTTTACAAACCCTTTTGGCTCACTCAGGGATCTGTAGCTCCTTCTCTCAGCTGTTCCTTGTCCAGCACTCCCAATCCTCCTTATATTCCCCTCTCACACTTCTCTGGTTGCCAGATATAGAGCTTCCTGCCTGGACATCTATTCTGACCCACTGGAGCGGTGTTGCTGCGTTCTCTGAGTGTTGCCTTAGAACGCTACCCTCCGGATCCCTGTTGGACCTTTGTGGACAACTGTTGCCGTCCACCTGGGTGTTTGTGTTTGTCTGTGTTTGTCTGTCCTCTCCCTGGTGTTTCCCTCTTAGTGCAGTGGTGAGGACTAGCAATCCCACCGGCCCGTTGTAATGATCGGCAACACGCACAGGGAGGAAAACAGGGAAAGCCCTGCCCAAGGGAGAGGGAAAGGTGGTGACCCCTAACTCACCTTGCAGCTGGCACCTGCCTGCCCTGACGTCCCTAGACGGGTTCCTCACCCGTGCAGCGATCACGTGCCTAAACCCTGGCTTTCCCTGAAATGAGCCCTAGATAATGAACGGGCCGGTGGGATCGCTAGTCCTCACCACTGCACTAAGAGGGAAACACCAGGGAGAGGACAGACAAACACAGACAAACACAAACACCCAGGTGGACGGCAACAATGTCCACAAAGGTCCAACAGGGATCCGGAGGGTAGCGTTCTAAGGCAACACTCAGAGAACGCAGCAACACAGCTCCAGTGGGTCAGAATAGATGTCCAGGCAGGAAGCTCTATATCTGGCAACCAGAGAAGTGTGAGAGGGGAATATAAGGAGGATTGGGAGTGCTGGACAAGGAACAGCTGAGAGAAGGAGCTACGGATCCCTGAGTGAGCCAAAAGGGTTTGTAAAGCAAACCCAGAAAGCTACAATAAGGAAACTTCCCTATCTGACATAGAGCGTGCAGCCAACCGCTGCGACCTCCTGACCCCGGGTACAACGGAGTCAGGCGTGGCTCTTGACACCCTCGTGACACCCGTTCATTATCTAGGGCTCATTTCAGGGAAAGCCAGGGTTTAGGCACGTGATCGCCGCACGGGTGAGGAACCCGTCTAGGGACATCAGGGCAGGCAGGTGCCAGCTGCAAGGTGAGTTAGGGGTCACCACCTTTCCCTCTCCCTTGGGCAGGGCTTTCCCTGTTTTCCTCCCTGTGCGTGTTGCCGGTCATTACACTGAGCTGTGCTAGGCTGCTTGCTGCTATATGCATGTGGTTGCACCTGGCAACCTCTCTTTATAGGTGTGCCTTTTATACATTTTATGTGCACGGGGTGTTATATGTGTGTGTGCACTGTGTTGTTCCGTCACTTGCGGTTGTCTGCGGCCACGTGTTCTTTGTGTACATGTGGTGGCAGTGTCTCAGGCTTCTGGCTGGCTCCTAGGACATAGTTGCCACGCATGTCGTTGCCGGCGGTAAAAGCTGCTGTGTGATAGGTGTTTGTTCTCTTCCCCTTTGTGTGGCTGTTTTCTCATGCCTGGTGTAGGAAGGGTTAAATCCCTTCTGTGTGTGTGAACACTGGGTGTGTCTGTGTGGGTGTGGCTACTTGGGCCTATATAGCCTTTGCTGAGAGCAGTAGTCAGAGGGGTACTTCAGCCATGGTCTGCTGGAGTCGTCCTCCTACTTTATACCATCTGCTAGTGAGGGCTACCCTTGTGGTCATAGATGTTTATATGTTCAGTTGATGTATTCCTTTTGTTATTTAATGCAGCTATGGATCTGGGTTCCTGTGTGTGTATGTGTGTTGGCTGTGTCAATTTAAGTATGGTGTGGACATCAGCGTGTCAGCAAGGCTGTGGCAGGTAGGTGGAAGTCAGCAAGGCTGTGGCAGGTAGGTGGAACTAGTGCAGTTCACCTGCCATATGTTACCAGTGGGGTTCCACAGGGATCTGTACTGGGACCAATTTTGTTTAATATCTTCATAAGTGATATTGCAAAAGGCCTCGATGGTAAGGTTTGTCTTTTTGCTGATGACACAAAGATATGTAACAGGGTTGATGTTCCTGGAGGGAAACGCCAAATGGAAAAGGATTTAGGAAAACTAGAAGAATGGTCAGAACTCTGGCAACTGAAATTTAATGTGGATAAGTGCAAGATAATGCACCTGGGGCGTAAAAACCCAAGGGCAGAATATAGAATATTTGACACAGTCCTGACCTCAGTATCTGAGGAAAGGGATTTAGGAGTAATTATTTCAGAAGACTTAAAGGTGGGAAGACAATGTAATAGAGCAGCACGAAATGCCAGCAGAATGCTTGGATGTATAGGGAGAGGTATAAGCAGTAGAAAGAGTGAAGTGCTTATGCCGCTGTACAGAACACTGGTGAGACCTCACTTGGAGTATTGTGCGCAGTACTGGAGGCCATATCTCCAGAAGGATATAGATACTCTAGAGAGAGTTCAGAGAAGAGCTACTAAACTAGTACATGGATTGCAGGATAAAACTTACCAGGAAAGGTTAAAAGACCTTAATATGTATAGCTTGGAAGAAAGAAGAGAAAGAGGGGATATGATAGAAACTTTTAAATACATAAAGGGAATCAACTCGGTAAAGGAGGAGAGCATATTTAAAAGAAGAAAAACTACCACAAGAGGACAGTTTTAAATTAGAGGGGCAAAGGTTTAAAAGTAATATAAGGAAGTATTACTTTACTGAGAGAGTAGTGGATGCATGGAATAGCCTTCCTGCAGAAGTGGCAGCTGCAAATACAGTGAAGGAGTTTAAGCATGCATGGGATAGGCATAAGGCTATCCTTCATATAAGATAGGGCCAGGGACTATTCATAGGATTCAGATATATTGGGCAGACTAGATGGGCCAAATGGTTCTTATCTGCCGACACATTCTATGTTTCTATGTTTCTATGTTTCTATATCCATAGGTCTGTTTTTGTAACCCATTTCTTTGCAGCTTGTCCAGTGAGACTCCTGTTCCTCCGTGCCTAGGAGGAACAGGTCGTCTTACCCTGCTCCTAGTTCAGGGCCACCCTGAGGGCTAGCAGGGACTATTAGGTTCCGGTGTATGAGCCTTCCCACCATCAGGGTTGGCTCATATGATTAGGAGTCAGGGTCAGGTTAGGGACGCAATAGGAGGTGACCTGCTCCCTAATTCTGTCGTCCTGGCTGAGCAGCCAATAACATCTGGCATCACACGACTGAGGGTTTTCCCCATCCTCAGCCGTGACAAGATGTGAGTGCTGTACTTACCCCTCCTCCTGCTTGTTCTTCTTAGGTTCTGTGCTGCTGTGTCCTGGCTGCCTGCAGTGTCAGGACGTACAGCATGCACTATGACCTGACGCTGCAGGCAGTCAAGTGACTGTACAGTGTGAGCTCTGGAATGAGATGAGAGCCAGGAAGACCGCCGGACCGGGAAAGGAGTAGCAGAGCAGGAGAGGTAAGTTAATTTATTAATTTTACAGTCTGATCTGGGGTCTGATATGGGGACGTCTGAGGTCTGATATGAAGGTTTGTAAGTCTGATTTGGGGTATGTAAGTCTACTGGGGGCCTGGAGGTCTAATAGGGGTCTGATATGGGGCTCTGGAGGTCTGGTCTGAGGTCTAATATGGGGATACCGAAGTTTAATGGGGGTCTGATATAGGAGACTGGGGGTCTGATATGGGGGCCTTGTCTGATATAGGGGTCTGGAGGTCTAATGGGGGTCTTATATGGGGATCTGTAGGTCTGGTCTGACGTCTGATATGGGGGTCTGGTCTGAGGTCTGATATATGGGGGTTTAGTCTGAGATGGGGGGTTTCTGACATGTAGGTCTAATGGGGATCTGATCTGAGGTCTGATATGGGCACTGACATAGAAATCTAAAGAAGATCTGGTCTGAGATGTGGGGTCTCATCTGTGCTTTCATATGGGGGTCTGATCTGAAAGGTAAGGGGGTATTTTTTGTACTGGTGCATCTGTGTGTTACCAGTAATTTCAGGGGAGCTGTTTCTGAAGTATAGTATTGCGGAGTACAGCGGGTACAGTATTAGGGGTGGTAGGATGGGGTGTTCAGAAGGTGAAAGGATGATGAAAAAGTAGGAAACTAAGATGTCTGTTTGTCAAACTCTGCAGAGAGAAGAGATGGCTGAAAGAAATCATCATGGTGGTCTGGTCTGAATGGAGAAGATGAGAAAAAAAAATAATCTACATCAGAGAGGGGACATCACTGGTTGTAAAAGGTACATATGTGGGGCAGTATTACCCTGTATGTTCTGTAGCGCTGTATGTAATGTTTTCAAAGTATGTCTTGAAAGGAGTTGTCTGCTTTTTTTTTTTTTTTGTACAAGCGCTGCCTTCTCTGCTCTGTTTATCTGCTCACCACTGCAAATGCTGCAGTTAGCAGGTGAACAAAGCAAAGAAAACAGCTCTCAAAGCCCTGACTACTCTTCAAATAGTTGGGTTGTTGGACTCCTGCCAATCTGAAGGGAATGGGTTAGGTTGAGAATTTGGCATGTGGGTGAGGTTTCAATTTTTACCTCAGGCAGCAAAAAGGCTATAATCGACCCTGTGCCAGCATCTGCATATCCACCGACCATTCTAAATGTAAGACCGCTTCCTTGCTGTCTTATAGTTGGACGTTTTTCTGCCAGCCTGTCCCCTTTCCCGTCGTGAACAGGGAAAAAGTCACAAATTCTGCCACAACATGCCGTGTGAGTACCATTGTACTTCTTGACAGTGGTAAATTTGATTGATTCAATTTGTAACAAACTGGATTCATTACTAGGGATGAGCGAACCCGAACTATATAGTTCGGGTTCGTACCGAATTTTGGGGTGTCCGTGACACGGACCCGAACCCGAACATTTTAGTAAAAGTCCGAGTTCGGGTTCAGTGTTCGTTTTCTTGGCGCTTTTTGAAAGGCTGCAAAGCAGCCAATCAACAAGCATCATACTACTTGCCCCAAGATGCCGTCACAGCCATGCCTACTATTGGCATGGCTGTGATTGGCCAGTGCAGCATGTGACCCAGCCTCTATTTAAGCTGGAGTCACGTAGTGCCGCACGTCACTCTGCTCTGATCAGTGTAGGGAGAGGTTGCAGCTGCGACTGTTAGGGCGAGATTAGGCAGTGATTAACTCCTCCAAAACACTTAAGTCAAAATTATTTTTTGGCTATATCCTACATCAGGGTCAAGCTGTCACCAAGTGCATTCAGCCATCAATAGTGTGGTTATTGTTTGGCTATATCCTACATATGGGGCAAGCTGTCACCAAGTGCATTTAACCATCAATAGTGTGGTTATTTGTTGGCTATATCCTACATCAGGGTCAAGCTGTCACCAAGTGCATTTAACCATCAATAGTGTGGTTATGTTTTGGCTATATCCTACATCAGGGTCAAGCTGTCGTCACCAAGCGCATTTAACCATCAATAGTGTGTTTATTTTTTGGCTATATCCTACATCAGGGTCAAGCTGTCACCAAGTGCATTTAACCATCAATAGTGTGGTTATGTTTTGGCTATATCCTACATCAGGGTCAAGCTGTCGTCACCAAGTGCATTTAACCATCAATAGTGTGGTTATTTTTTGGCTATATCCTACATCAGGGGCTTGGCTGTGCTTGCTATTTTATTGATGGGTGGAATACAATTGCCAAGATAGCAGTACCCTAAATCTGGTGTTTCAGCTGTGGCCAGCCAATTGTAATACTGTCTGCTGTCTGGCAAACTATATATTTTTGTTCAGGGTTGAAATACAATTCCCAACTTAGCAATTTCCTAAATTAGTGGTTTCTGCTGTATCAGGGCTACTTTAAATCTATCCCTAAAAGGGTATATTAGATTCAAGGTGCTGATAGGGTTCTCAATAACTTCACACACACACTACTGTGCAATTCCAAGTCTAATTCTGTCTGTAAACGTATACCTGTCACCCAGCGCCTAAATAATAGCCCTCAAATTTATATTCAGCTAAATCTGTTGTTACTGCTGTGCCTTTATTAGTGTAATACGGTACCTAAATAGATAGCCAGATAGTGTTAGGTGTCTGTTAGGTGGGCCAAATAATATTTTTCTTATTGTGTTGAACGGTAACAATGAGGAAAACATCTAGTAGCGGACGCGGACATGGTTGTGGTGGTGTTAGTGGACCCTCTGGTGCTGGGAGAGGACGTGGCTGTTCTGCCACAGCCACATGTCCTAGTGTACCAACTACCTCAGGTCCCAGTAGCCGCCAGAATTTACTGCGATATTTGGTGGGGCCCAATGCCGTTCTAAGGATGGTAAGGCCTGAGCAGGTACAGGCATTAGTCAATTGGGTGGCCGACAGTGTATCCAGCACGTTCACATTATCTCCCACCTAGTCTTCTGCAGTAAGCACACAGATGGCGCCTGAAAACCAAGCCCATCAGTCTGTCACATCACCCCCATGCATACCAGGGAAACTGTCTGAGCCTCAAGTTATGCAGCAGTCTCTTATGCTGTTTGAACACTCCGCTGGCAGGGTTTCCCAAGGGCATCCACCTAGCCCTCCCCCAGCGGTGGAAGACATAGAATGCACTGACGCACAACCACTTATGTTTCCTGATTTTGAGGACATGGGAATACCACCTCAGCGCGTCTCTGATGATGACGAAACACAGGTGCCAACTGCTGCGTCTTTCTGCAGTGTGCAGACTGAACAGGAGGTCAGGGATCAAGACTGGGTGGAAGACGATGCAGGGGACGATAAGGTCCTAGACCCCACATGGAATGAAGGTCGTGTCACTGACTATCACAGTTTGGAGGACGAGGCAGTGGTGAGACCGAGCCAACAGTGTAGCAAAAGAGGGAGCAGTGGGCAAAAGCAGAACACCCGCCACCAAGAGACTCCGCCTGCTACTGACCGCCGCCATCTGGGACCGAGCACCCCAAAGGCAGCTTCAAGGAGTTCCCTGGCATGGCACTTCTTCAAACAATGTGCTGACGACAAGACCTGAGTGGTTTGCACGCTGTGCCATCAGAGCCTGAAGCGAGGCATTAACGTTCTGAACCTTAGCACAACCTGCATGACCAGGCACCTGCATGCAAAGCATGAACTGCAGTGGAGTAAACACCTTAAAAACAAGGAAGTCACTCAGGCTCCCCCTGCTACCTCTTCTGCTGCTGCCGCCTCAGCCTCTTCTGCTGCTGCCGCCTCGGCCTCTTCCTCCGCCTCTGGAGGAAGGTTGGCACCTGCCGCCCAGCAAACAGGGGATGTACCACCAACACCACCACCTCCGTCACCAAGCATCTCAACCATGTCACACGGCAGCGTTCAGCTCTCCATCTCACAAACATTTGAGAGAAAGCGTAAATTCCCACCTAGCCACCCTCGATCCTGTCGTCGCAAATTCTACGACACAACTTCTTCTTTTGTGTGGCTCCAAATCAATTAGAATTATAAGTATGAGCTCATACAGCTTTCTCTCTGAGACCAATGCAGGCTGGTATCATGGAAAATATCTCTCTTTATTACAGTTACATACACTTATATAGGCAACATGAGGTAGACAAAAGGGTGGTCCTAGATGAAAGTTTATTGGCTCTGTGACAAAAAGGGAGTAGTTTACTAACTTTATTCCTGAGTTGATTGGCACATTTGAAAAATAGCAACTTAACTCCTCCTTTCTTTCACGAACGATCTTAGAACAAAGAAAATGTACATGAGGCTCCTAATTGAGTTTTTGCCATCTAGTGGAGACAAATGTGTACTACAGGAGAAATCAAATCTTGTCTCTCACAAATCCCTCCTTTTTGCGGTAAATAGATACAAGATGAATAAGCAATGTGAGGTACTCTCCCAGCGCCCTAAACGGCGAAGAGCTGGACTTTCCTTATTGCTTAACCAGGTCCCCCCAACTCCCTTTCGGGTTTGCCTTCATCTGGTTCTATTTATTCCGCAGCTATCAACAAGATTTCATTTGTTTTAGGACGGAATCGCGTTCCTCAAAGAGGTTCTCCAAATAATCTTTAGGTTTGTCAGTTTCACAATGCATGTACATGGTTGTTGCAGGTGTGGTTGAATTGAACATTTTAAAAACAATTTTTCTAAAACAAGGAATCACACAACACCCTATTAATGCCAATACTACAAGTACTACCACCAGTGTCATTAACATATTGGCTAACACATTAGACCAGTTCCCAAACCACTGTTCTAGCCATGAATTAATGGGGTTGTTGATTCCAGAGTTTTCCTCTAGTTCATTCGATAAAGAAGTCAGTCCATTCAAAGCCTTTGTGATGCTTCCGTCAGGGGCAGTGTTGTTCGGAATGAAGGTGCAGCAGGAACTTCCGATCATCTTGCAGACGCCTCTTTTTTCCGCTAGGATCATGTCGAGGGCCAGTCGATTCTGTAACGCCATCACCGATGAAGAGCTCAGTTGTTCCGATATTCCTTTTACTGCATCTCGGGTATAATTTACGAATCTCTGTTGATTATAATACAAATAGTTAATCCATCCTACATTTTTATTTACGCCAATTATGGGAAGTATTGATTCGAAACCAGCAGCTATCTGGTTTCTAGCCTTGAATTCATCAGGAACTCCTCTAGGGACTCCTATAGCATCTATGTATACATGAGAATCAAAAGATGTAGGGAGTGACCTCCTTAGCCTTGACCGGACATTGGCTTGCGTACTGACTTGCTCCCACTCAAGAGTCGAAAATAGAACAAATGGCATCAGCACCTTAATCAAGGTACATTGGCCAATCCATTCCATTCGTATCCTGGGTCGGAGCTTCATGTCTCCACACAACCACCAGATATCCGAATGTTGATAACCTTGGTGGACAAACCATTTGTCAGGGTAAGCATCAGAGTCACTACTTGTCTCATTTAGATAGATGTTATAGGAACAATATCCTGGAGGGAAAACACCAATGTCTTTGCCTGTATGGTTACGATTGAAACAGGTATAATTTCCAGGGTATGGCGTTATACCGAAACCCATATGATCTTTATCATGAACAATAGGATAGAGTAATTCTAATGTCCTGCAGCGGGAGGTGTCATTACTGGGAATGGTTTCAGTGTACATCTTAAGGATACACTTGAAACCCTCAGGATCGGTAACCTCACTCAAAGGGAAAGGTACCGTACCCAAATGAGGTCGAGCTGCAGCACATGCTATGCAGTTGGATCGCTTCTGGGAAAGAACCGTATAGCGGATCCATTCTAGCCATACATTTGTGTCTGAAAACCCTGTCTCTAAGGCCATTTTGTCAATCATGGGTGAAGCTGTAGGAGATGTAATTGTATTCTGATTCCCTTGTATTAATATTGTTCTAAATATGGAATTTGGGATTTGATCTGACTGTGCATTTTCCCCTGTACAATATAAAACGAATAGTAAGACATGAAAAGATATTACGCCCTTGCAGTCATTCCAGCACTTGAGGTTCTGGTACTTTTTTGCAGTGTGATGCGTGGACCCAATTAGGCTTTCCTTCCAACTTGACAGCAGTGGCGGTGGTTAACAGTACTTGATGTGGACCCTCAAATCGTGGTTCTAGAACTTTCCGCACGTGTCGTTTCACCACTACCCAATCTCCTGGTTGTAGAGAATGAGTTGCCTCTATGCTGTCTGGATCTGGAAGAGAAGCAAAAACTTGGGAATACACATTAGACAGTCTGTTTGTAAGACAGATAACGTACTTTGAAAGACTATTATGCTGCATCTGGAGTTGTTGTGGAAAATAGAGTCCTAGTCTAGGGGCATTCCCAAAGAGTACTTCATATGGACTCAGGCCTGTCTTCCGGTTAGGTGTATACCGGATGGAGAAAAGTGCCAAGGGTAGACACTCTGTCCATGGCTTTTTCAGTTCAGCCATGGCCTTCTGTATTTTTGATTTAATTGTGCCGTTGAGTCGCTCTACTCTACCGCTGCTTTGTGGGTGATACGCAGTATGGAAGGCTTGTTCAATACCCAGGGCTCCCATAATTTCACGCATGACCTCCCCTGTAAAGTGAGAACCTCGGTCACTCTCAATTGTCTCTGGGACCCCATACCGGCAAACTATCTCATTCAGAAGTTTCTTGGCTGTGTTTTGTGCAGTGGCTTTGGCCACAGGATAGGCCTCTGGCCACCCTGAAAACAGATCTACACATACCAAGACGTATTCTAGGGTCCCCACTTTAGGGTAGTTGGATGTAATCTATTTGCAGTCTTTGGAAGGGGAAATCGGGCCTGGGAGTGTGCCTCAAAGGTGTTTTTACCGTCCTTCCTATGTTGTGATGTGCACAAATCATACAAGCCTGAGTGAATTTGGCTGCAGTTACACTGAATCCTGGGGCATACCAGTGACTATTAACAAGAGCAGTCATGGCAGTTTTGGACAGGTGAGTATTCCCATGAGTGGCCTGGGCTGTGACTGGGAACAAAGCACGGGGCAAACACAGCTTTCCTCTAAGTTGCCATGTTCCTTTTGGGGTCATCACAGCTCCTTTCTCTATCCATACTGCCTTTTCCTCTTTGGTTGCTTGAGACTGTAAGGTTTTAAATGTTTCATAGTTGACAGGCAGGGAAATTTTCTCTTGTACTGCTGCTATCCCTACAGGATCATCTCTGGGTTTCTGTGCAGCAGCGTTTGCTGCCAGATCAGCTCGATGATTTCCTCGAGCTTCAAGAGTTTTTCCTGACGAATGTCCTTTAATTTTCATAATGGCCACCCTCATTGGCAACAGCAGAGCGTCCATTAGGGCTTTCACCCCTTTGCCATTTTTAATTGGCTTGCCATTTGCTGTAAGGAAGTCTCTAGCCTTCCAAATTGGACCATAATCATGGGTGATCCCAAAAGCATACCTGGAATCTGTATAGATGTTTGCAGTTTTTCCCTCCGCATACCTGCAGGCCTCTTCCAAAGCCTTAAGTTCAGCTTTCGTGTCCAGACATGTGAGAGGGCAGTGATTCCGCTTTGATCGTATCGTGCTGAGTGACAACTGCATACCCAGTATAAAACTTCCCCTGGACACCATACCGCGATCCATCCACAAAGAGCTCTAAATCTGGGTTTCCTAAGGGAGTATCTACCACGTGATCAAACCCTGCTGTCTCTTGGGACATTAATTGGAGACAGTCGTGTTTATCTTCCAGGTCAGGAAGATATTCGGCTAGATGACTCATACTACTACTCCCTCCCCCCTCCAGAGGCAGCAGAGTAGCTGGATTCAAAGTTGTGCACCTTTTGATGGTGACATTTGGTGGCATAAGTAGTGCACATTCTAGTCTAAGGTGTCTGGCAGTGGACAGGTATTTAGGCTGTACTTGTGTGAGAATGGCCGAGATGTCATGAGGGACAAAAACAGTGATTGGATAATTGAGCACAATCTCAGAGCTCTTGTCAAGCATGAGTTGTACAGCCACTACCGCATGGACACAAGATGGCGCTCCTCTAGCCACTGGATCGAGTCTGGCAGATTAATACGCCACTGGACGCTGTTAGCCAGCTCTAGCTTGTGTGAGAACAGCTGAAGCATGGCCAAGACATTCAGTGCAATAAAGTCTGAAATCTTTATTGTAGTCCGGTAGACCCAATGCTGGTGTCGAACTGATGACAAATTTTAATGTATGAAAGTTCTCCACGGCCTTATCTGTCAATGAAAAAGGAAGAGAGGTGAGACAATCATACAAGGGTTGCAAAAGAGCAGAGGCATTTCTGATCCAAGGCCTATAGTATGAGACTAGACCCAAATAAATTCTCAGAGCCCCCACAGTAGTAGGCAAAGGAATTTGTTTCACTGCAGTTATACGGTCTGGGGTGAGATGTCTAATCCCAGCAGATATACAGTGCCCTAGAAAGGTGACAGTAGGTACAACAGAATTGAAGCTTCTTGCGGGCAGCTTTACAGCCATTTGCAGCCAGGAAGGTGAGAAGAGACACCGAGGTTTGTTTACACACCTCCTCTCCCGGGCAGCAAAGAAGTCAGTCATCTATATATTGAAGTAAGACAACTCCTTCAGATGGAATGGGCCAATCCTGCTAAAACCTGGGCTAAGGCAGTACTGTACATACTGGGGGAATTATGTGCACCTTGTGGTAAGACCGTCCAGGTGTATTGCTTTCCTGTCAATGTGTGAAAGCAAAAAGATATCTGCAATCCTGGATGTAACTGGAACTGAGAAAAATGCATTTGCAAGATCCACCACAGTGAAATGGGTAGCACTGTCTGGAATCTGTGCCAACAATGTATGTGGGTTTGGTACCACAGGGGTATTAAAAACTGTAGCCTCATTAACAGCCCTAAGATCATGTACCATTCTATACTGCACTGGCTGACCTTTTTCCCCCCTTTTCTTAATGGGGTACAAGAGAGTGTTACATGGAGAGGTGGTTTCAATTAGTACCCCATTACTGACAAAATCATGTACTATTTTGGTGATGGCATCCGTTTGTTGTATACTGAGGGGATATTGTGCCTTCTGAGGTAAAGGAGCACCAGGTTTACGTTCTATCATCATTGGAGGGACAGATAAATGGCCAACATCTGTAGGTCCGGAGGCCCACAGATGTGCAGGTAATTGTTGCAGCAGAAGGGGCACGCCCTCTTCAGAGAGTGTAGACACGTACATGTGAAATGGATTATAATCACAGGCTGCTAAGAGACATATATCCTCTTCTCCTAGTTTGCCTTCTAACTTCACAGTACAATCAGGAAGATATGTTATCTGCGCATATATTCTCTGCAACAAATCTGCTCCTAGCAAATTAACAGGGGCGGTGTCACTGACTAAGAAGCGACTTAGCATTTGTTGGTTTGGGGCAAATGCAATTTGTATTGGCTTTGTGAGAGGAGTAGGAACCTCATTACCATCTACTCCTACACATGGAATGCTATCCTTAGACATGAGGGATCTTTTTACATGTTTGCTGCCAATAACAGTTTTGGCTGCTCCAGTGTCAATCAAAAAGGGGATGGGCTCCCCCCCCATTGATTGCCAAGGAGACAACTGGGGCAGGCCCTAAGGTTTGAATTTTTAATAGGGGCACAGCATTTGACTCTGGATTGCCAACTTCCTATGGGCGTCGCACTTGGGGGGCTGAGCATTCTCCTCCTCTTCCTCCTCCCATGGGTTAGGAGTTTGGCAATCCCGCATAAAGTGCCCCACCTTGCCACAGTTAAAACATCTTAAGCGATACCTTGCGTTCCTTCCCCCTTTTTGGGGAAAGTGCTGGTATGCGGCCACACCCGCCTTAGGTCTTTTGTTCAATTCAGCTTCTACCCCCTTTGAAACTTGTAACAAAATGGAGGGCTGTATAGTTTTCCATTCAGGCCTAGCTGATACCAGACCCTTGCGAATGCTTTCCCTAAGACCATCCACAAAAGCAGCACTCAAAATTCTCTCATGCATGTCTGAAGTATACTCAAAGCCCAAATCCACCCATCTTTGCTGGAGTCTAGTGTAAAATTTCTCCACACTTTCCGTTTTATCCTGATGCATATCCGACAACGTAACAGACTGATCACCTAATCTTTTTCTCCCCCATTCTGTGAGTCTTACTATGTATCGCTCACCAGACAAACAAAGTAGTATCTCCCTCATAAGATCCCACTGCAGAGGCTATAATCTGAGAGAAGGAGTCACCAGCTTTACACTGAACTAAATCTTCTAGATCCCTCCAGCAACATGAGAACGCTTTCCTTATCTTCGCTAATTCTCTACAGAACGGCATGGGTAAGTCCTCTGGATTAGGGATTCTACTCATCATGGCCAGCATCTCACTAGGGGACCAAGGGCGATACACAGGTTCATCAGGGATGTCATTTGGACCTCTGAGAGGAGCTGCTCCAGGCGTTAGGTACCTGGGAGTACGATAGGATATATTTGGTCGGGGTGGATTTGGCGGAGATGATATAATAGGGGAAACTGGGTGCATGAGATTTTGCATATCCAACATTGATGTTGGATATCCCATACTTTCCTGTGATAGAAATCCACTCAAGTCTGAAAATGGACTTAAAGTGGATTCAATCCTAGATTGGGTAGACTGGTCTGGAATATTTATAGTAGGCATCATAGGGGCAATTACTACAGGTACATTTTTAACTGTTGGGACATACAGTTGGGAAGGGTTATTGGAAGACATCACTGGATATAATCCAGTGCTGGGACCTATGATAGGAATTGTGTCCTGTCTTTGAGATCCACAAACAACACACATGTTACTCATCTCAGCATTCTTGTGTCTGCACACACACTCCCATCCCCCATAAGGAGGGGGTTGTTGCTCTATGGAAAGAGTTTTAGGGGAGGGGGAAGGGATAGAGGGAGCAGAAGGCACAGTGGGTGGTCCTGATAAGCACATTCCAGCACATGGTGTAGAGGAGGGGCTGACACAAGGATTGTTTGTTGGACCACAAGACCCAGGATTACTTACAACAGAGGTGGTGGGGGAAGGGATGCCGCATGGCAAACTGTCCTGTTCTTTGTTCCTTACCACACCCAAATCCTCCATCTTACTATACCAATATTGACCATTCTTCTCAATTTCTTTCAACTTTCCATCAGTCACATCTGCAGACAACTTCCACCATAACTCTGCTTGCACCAGCCTATTATTATCTCTCAGCCAACCTTTCTTTTCTTGCAATATATTTTTCCATAAACTTTCATTTAATCTTCCAGTTTCATGCATACCAATAGCCTGCATGAACGATTTTAACTTAGTTACTGAAACTTTTCCTTCTCTTTCGCTCATCAACTGAGCTGCTGTTAAAATGTTTTCACTCTGTCCTGCAACATTAGAATTTCCCATTATTGTAGTTACACAAAGTTCAAACAATTGCTACTTAGCAAACCCGCAAACTTAAGCGTAGTTGCACAAAGCTCAAACGGTATCCGATTACTATAAGTAATTGCCACCAAACCCACTAACTCAAGCACAGTTGCACAAAGCTCAAATGATATAATAGTATTGAACCCACAATCTCTCAAAGTGAAGACCCCTAGTCAATTCACCGGGATACAAAATCTTAATAACTTCCAATTGCCTATGACAATTGGTGTTAACCCTTTTCTCCAGATTCTCGTCAGAATCTTGGCTGGGATCCAATTCTTCGTCACAGGATATCCGACTCAGCTGTCTAACAACTTCTGTTTAGTTTCAGCATGTTCCACCACACAAAGAAGGAATATTTCAACAGGTTCTTTCTAACGGACAGATCAGCTATAATTTGAACCCTTATATCATGATAACACCAATTCAACTCTTGGGAAAAGACCTGGGCAAAAGACTCAGAGGAGGTTGTAAGAATAAAAGCTTCTTACCTTGCTGCAGCTTATGCCTCGTCTGATGGTTTTACACAAGTCCTCTCCTGGCGTTTGAATCGGAAGTTACGCAAGCTGTCTGTCCCTGTTCGGGCGCCAATTTGTCGTCGCAAATTCTACGACACAACTTTTTCTTTTGTGTGGCTCCAAATCAATTAGAATTATAAGTATGAGCTCATACAGCTTTCTCTCTGAGACCAATGCAGGCTGGTATCATGGAAAATATCTCTCTTTATTACAGTTACATACACTTATATAGGCAACATGAGGTAGACAAAAGGGTGGTCCTAGATGAAAGTTTATTGGCTCTGTGACAAAAAGGGAGTAGTTTACTAAATTTATTCCTGAGTTGAATGTTTAAAGCACATTTGAAAAATAGCACCTTAACTCCTCCTTTCTTTCACTAATGATCTTAGAACAAAGAAAATGTACATGAGGCTCCTAATTGAGTTTTTGCCATCTAGTGGAGACAAATGTGTACTACAGGAGAAATCAAATGTTGTCTCTCACAATCCCTGGCCCTGAATGCCAGCATTTCTAAACTACTGGCCTATGAAATGCTGTCATTTAGGCTGGTGGACAAAGACAGCTTCAAACAGCTCATGTCGCTTGCTGTCCCACAGTATGTTGTTCCCAGCCGGCACTACTTCTCCAAGACAGCCGTGCCTTCCCTGCACAACCAAGTATCCGATAAAATCAAGTGTGCACTGCGCAACGCCATCTGTGGCAAGGTCCACCTAACCACAGATACGTGGACCAGTAAGCACTGCCAGGGATGCTAGATCTCCCTAACTGCACACTGGGTAAATGTAGTGGCGGCTGGGCCCCAGGCGGAGAGCTGTTTGGCGCACGTCCTTTCGCCGCCAAGGATCGCAGGTCAACATTCTTTGCCTCCTGTTGTCTCCTCCTCCTACTCGGCTTCCTCCTCCTCTTCTTCCACCTGATCATCCAGTCAGCCACACACCTTCACCACCAACTTCAGCACAGCCCGGGGTAAACGTCAGCAGGCCATTCTGAAACTCATATGTTTGGGGGACAGGCCCCACACCGCACAGGAGTTGTGGCGGGGTATAGAACAACAGACCGACAAGTGGTTGCTGCCGGTAAGCCTCAAGCCCGGCCTGGTGGTGTGCGATAATGGGCGAAATCTCGTTGCAGCTCTGGGACTAGCCGGTTTGACGCACATCCCTTGCCTGGCGCATGTGCTGAATTTGGTGGTGCAGAAGTTCATTCACAACTACCCCGACATGTCAGAGCTGCTGCATAAAGTGCAGGCCGTCTATTCGCGCTTCCGGTGTTCACATTCTGCCGCTGCTCGCCTGTCTGCGCTACGGCGTAACTTCGGCCTTCCCGCTCACCGCCTCATATGCGACGCGCCCACCAGGTGGAACTCCACCTTGCACATGCTGGACAGACTGTGCGAGCAGCAGCAGGCCATAGTGGAGTTTCAGCTGCAGCACGCACGGGTCAGTCGCACTGCGGAACAGCACCACTTCACCACCAATGACTGGGCCTCCATGCGAGACCTGTGTGCCCTGTTGCGCTGTTTCGAGTACTCCACCAACATGGCCAGTGGAGATGACGCCGTTATCAGCGTTACAATACCACTTCTATGTCTCCTTGAGAAAACACTTAGGGCGATGATGGAAGAGGAGGTGGCACAGGAGGAGGAGGAAGAGGGGTCATTTTTAGCACTTTCAGGCCAGTCTCTTCGAAGTGACTCAGAGGGAGGTTTTTTGCAACAGCAGAGGCCAGGTACAAATGTGGCCAGCCAGGGCCCACCACTGGAGGACGAGGAGGACGAGGATGAGGAGGAGGTGGAGGAGGATTAGGATGAAGCATGGTCACAGCAGGGTGGCACCCAACGCAGCTCGGGCCCATCACTGGTGCGTGGCTGGGGGGAAACACAGGACGATGACGATACGCTTCCCACAGAGGACAGCTTGTCCTTACCTCTGGGCAGCCTGGCACACATGAGCGACTACATGCTGCAGTACCTGCGCAACAACAGCAGAGTTGCCCACATTTTAACGTGTGCGGACTACTGGGTTGCCACCCTGCTGGATCCACAGTACAAAGACAATGTGCCCACCTTACTTCCTGCACTGGAGCGTGATAGGAAGATGCGCGAATACAAGCGCTGGTTGGTAGACGCGCTACTGAGAGCATTCCCAAATGTCACAGGGGAACAAGTGGAAGCACAAGGCCAAGGCAGAGGAGGAGCAAGAGGTTGCCAAGGAAGCTGTGTCACGGCCAGCTCCTCTGAGGGCAGGGTTAGCATGGCAGAGATGTGGAAAAGTTTTGTCAACACGCCACAGCTAACTGCACCACCACCTGATATGCAACGTGTTAGCAGGAGGCAACATTTCACTAACATGGTGGAACAGTACGTGTGCACACCCCTCCACGTACTGACTGATGGTTCGGCCCCATTGAACTTCTGGGTCACTAAATTGTCCACGTGGCCAGAGCTAGCCTTTTATGCCTTGGAGCGGCCAGCGTTTTGTCTGAACGTGTATTCAGCACGGCAGGGGGCGTCATTACAGACAAACGCAGCCGCCTGTCTACAGCCAATGTGGACAAGCTGACGTTCATAAAAATGAACCAGGCATGGATCCCACAGGACCTGTCCATCCCTTGTGCAGATTAGACATTAACTACCTCCCCTTAACCATATATTATTGTACTCCAGGGCACTTCCTCATTCAATCCTATTTTTATTTTCATTTTACCATTATATTGCGGGGCAACCCAAAGTTGAATGAACCTCTCCTCTGCCTGGGTGCCGGGGCCTAAATATATGACAATGGACTGTTCCAATGTTGGGTGACGTGAAGCATGATTCTCTGCTATGACATGAAGACTGATTCTCTGCTGACATGAAGACTAATTCTCTGTTACGGGACCTCTCTCCTCTGCCTGGGTGCCTGGGCCTAAATATCTGACAATAGACTGTTCCAGTGTTGGGTGACGTAAAGCATGATTCTCTGCTATGACATGAAGACTGATTCTCTGCTGACATGAAGCCAGATTCTCTGTTACGGGACCTCTCTCCTCTGCCTGGATGCCGGGGCCTAAATATCTGACAATGGACTGTTCCAGTGTTGGGTGACGTGAAGCATGATTCTCTGCTATGACATGAAGACTGATTCTCTGCTGACATGAAGCCAGATTCTCTGTTACGGGACCTCTCTCCTCTGCCTGGATGCCGAGGCCTAATATCTGACAATGGACTGTTCCAGTGTTTGGTGACGTGAAGCATGATTCTCTGCTATGACATGAAGACTGATTCTCTGCTGACATGAAGCCAGATTCTCTGTTACGGGACCTCTCTCCTCTGCCTGGGTGCCTGGGCCTAAATATCTGACAATGGACTGTTCCAGTGTTGGGTGACGTAAAGCATGATTCTCTGCTATGACATGAAGACTGATTCTTTGCTGACATGAAGCCAGATTCTCTGTTATGGGACCTCTCTCCTCTGACTGGGTGTCGGGGCCTAAATATATGACAATGGACTGTTACAGTGGTGTGTGATGTGAAGCCAGATTCTCTGCTATGGGACCTCTCTCCAATTGATATTGGTTAATTTTTATTTATTTTATTTTAATTTTAATACATTTCCCTGTCCACATTTGTTTGCAGGGGATTTACCTACATGTTGCTGCCTTTTGCAGCCCTCTAGCTCTTTCCTGGGCTGTTTTACAGCCTTTTTAGTGCCGAAAAGTTTGGGTCCCCATTGACTTCAATGGGGTTAGGGACGAAGTTTGCGTCGGGTTCGGATCCCGAACCCGAACATTTCCGGGAAGTTCGGCCGAACTTCTCCAACCCGAACATCCAGGTGTTTGCTCAACTCTATTCATTACGAATCCATCCACAAAATGAACCCAAAGCATTTCAGGCTTTGCTTCGGGTGAATCCAGTAAAACGTGTCTCAGTGCCATTTTAGTGCACAGTAAAAACTACGAGGGAGAAAGAAGAAGGATACTCGCATGACCCTTGGATGAAGTGGGGGCTAGCTTCATGAGCCAATCAGGGCAGCAAGCAGGGATGTGCCCTTGCAGAACATAATTCTGTGTTGAGCTGCTAATGAAGGTGGATGACTATATGCAGTATCTGACATAACATGACCTTATACGGTATAAAGAGTCACAAGCAAGCATCTATTCTAGTGTAACAGGAACATTGTAGGGACTGAACAGCACCATGGAATTAATGTGCTTTAAAAATAAATAATAAAGTAATTGTGTACAATAGAGACTTTTATCAGAGACTGTTTTGAGGGGCTAAGGCACTGGGGCACAGTGTAGCATTGCAGGGGCTGGCATAGAGCTGCAACAGAAGCTCAAAAACAAGTGATCTGCAAGAAAGAAAAAAAAAAACATTTTATTTTTTCATTTGAATAGACAGCTGTTTTTTTTTTTTTTTTTAAACTTCAAGTTTCTACATAGGCTTGTTGCCATCACTGTCCCCCAACAGCATTCTACTGCTGAGCAATTGCATTTTTTTCAATGCATTACATCTGTCTGGTGTTATTAAATGCATTGCGTTATAGCAATGGCATTTTACAGTAATAGCACAATTTTATACATGTGAAATTAAACACAAATTTAACTGTAGACAGAAATATTACCACCTTTATTGCAGCATTATATTGCTGTTGTAGGGAGGAGAGAGGAATAATCTCATACCAGATTTACAACATGTTTTTTACACTAGAAATATATTTTGGGGATCTGCATATTTAAACACATACAGACGTGGACAAAATTGTTGGTACCCTTTGGTCAATGAAAGAAAAAGTCACAATGGTCACAGAAATAACTTTAATCTGACAAAAGTAATAATAAATTAAAATTCTATAAATGTTAACCAATGAAAGTCAGACATTGTTTTTCAACCATGCTTCAACAGAATTATGTAAAAAAATAAACTCATGAAACAGGCATGGACAAAAATGATGGTACCCCTAGAAAACACAGAACATAATGTGACCAAAGGGACATGTTAATTCAAGGTGTGTCCACTAATTAGCATCACAGGTGTCTACAACCTTGTAATCAGCCATTGGGCCTATATATATGGCTCCAGGTAATCACTGTGTTGTTTGGTGATATGGTGTGTACCACACTCGACATGGACCAGAGGAAGCAAAGGAAAGAGCTGTCTCAAGAGATCAGAAAGAAAATTATAGACAAGCATGTTAAAGGTAAAGGCTATAAGACCATCTCCAAGCAACTAGATGTTCCTGTGAGTACAGTTGCACATATTATTCATAAGTTTAAGATCCATGGGACTGTAGCCAACCTCCCTGGACGTGGCCGCAGGAGGAAAATTGATGACAAATCTAAGAGACGGATAATCCGAATGGTAACAAAAGAGCCTAGAAAGACTTCTAAAGAGATTCAAGGTGAACTTCATGCTCAAGGAACATCAGTGTCAGATCGCACCATCCGTCGTTGTTTGAGCCAAAGTGGACTACATGGGAGACGACCAAGGAGGACACCATTGTTGAAAACGAATCATAAAAAAGCAAGACTGGAATATGCCAAACTACATGTTGACAAGCCACAAAGCTTCTGGGAGAATGTCCTGTGGACAGATGAGACAAAAATCGAAGTTTTTGCCAAGGCACATCAGCTGTATGTTCACAGACGAAAAAATGAAGCATATCAAGAAAAGAACACTGTCCCTACTGTGAAACATGGAGGAGGCTCTGTTATGTTCTGGGGCTGCTTTGCTGCGTCTGGCACAGGGTGTCTTGAATCTGTGCAGGGTACAATGAAATCTCAAGACTATCAAGGAATTCTAGAGAGAAATGTACTAGCCAGTGTCAGAAAGCTTGGTCTCAGTCGCAGGTCATGGGTCTTGCAACAGGACAATGACCCAAAACACACCGCTAAAAACACCCAAGAATGGCTAAGAGGAAAAAATTGGACTATTCTAAAGTGGCCTTCTATGAGCCCTGACCTCAATCCTATTGAGCATCTTTGGAAGGAGCTGAAACATGCAGTCTGGAAAAGGCACCCTTCAAACCGGACACAACTGGAGCAGTTTGCTCATGAGGAGTGGGCCAAAATACCTGCTGAGAGGTGCAGATGTCTCATTGACAGTTACAGGAAGCGTTTGATTGCAGTGATTGCCTCAAAAGGTTGCGCAACAAAATATTAAGTTAGGGGTACCATCATTTTTGTCCATGCCTGTTTCATGAGTTTATTTTTTTACATAATTCTGTTGAAGCATGGTTGAAAAACAATGTCTGACTTTCATTGGTTAACATTTATAGAATTTTAATTTATTATTACTTTTGTCAGATTAAAGTTATTTCTGTGACCATTGTGACTTTTTCTTTCATTGACCAAAGGGTACCAACAATTTTGTCCACGTCTGTAACACAGTAGGCAGAAATCTTTTATCACGAGGAAGGGGTTCTCCTGCACTGGCTTATTTCTAGGAGCTTTGGACGACAGCCAACTATGCGGACTGAGGAACCGAGGAGGAGGTATTGGGTTCACCCAATTGTATCTCAGCGGCGAAGGAAGGGCCACTTCCACATGTTGTGCATGGATCTGCAACAGCATCCAGAGAAATTTCATGTGTTTTGTGGTATGTCTGTGAGCAGCTTTGACATTTTGTTAGCGGCTCTGCATCTTGGCCTCACATACCAGCAGGGGCGTTGCTAGGGTCTCAAAAGATCCGGGACCCAAGCCCCAATGAATATGGCCTAGTTCTCTTATTCGGCCCCCCTCCCACCACACACCGCATTTTGCTGTACTTGCTATACAGCAGCACATACCTCTTACATCCAGGGCCTCCAGTAGGATGTCTCTTCCGATGTAGATCTTCTCTGTTATCATCTTCTCAATTTGGTCCGTACAACTTCTCTGAGCAGTCTTGTCTCTGCAGAGTGTGACACATAGACATCTTACGGATGTAGCAGGGTTAACACACAAACTCTTAACTCAAATTTCTTAACTCATTGCGTTATCTTGAAACAAAAAACATTGAAAAGCAATTGAAGGTGTTTGCTTAACGCATTTAGTTTAGATAATGCGTCTCATAAAGCATGTGTGTTAACTCTACTACAAACCGAATACCCAAAAAGTTGGGACACTAAACAAATTGTTAATAAAAACTGAATGCAGTGATGTGGAGATGGCAAATGTCAATATTTTATTTGTAATAGAACGTAGATGACAGATCAAACGTTTAATCCGAGTAAATGTATCATTTTAAAGGAAAAATACGTTGATTCAAAATTTCACGATGTCAACAAATCCCAAAAAAGTTGGGACAAGTAGCAATAAGAGGCTGGAAAAAGTAAATTTGAGCATAACGAAGAGCTGGAAGACCAATTAACACTAATTAGGTCAATTGGCAACATGATTGGGTGCCATCCGCCGTTGCCAGCTGAAACTTTACAGTGCAAAGAAGAAGCCATTTCTAAGCAAGATCCACAAGCTCAGGCATTTTCACTGGGCCAGGGATCATTTAAAATGGAGTGTGGCAAAATGGAAGACTGTTCTGTGGTCAGACGAGTCACGATTCGAAGTTCTTTTTGGAAATCTGGGACGCCATGTCCTCTGGACCAAAGAGGACAAGGACAACCCAAGTTGTTATCAATGCTCAGTTCAGAAGCCTGCATCTCTGAAGGTATGGGGTTGCATGAGTGCGTGTGGCATGGGCAGCTTGCATGTCTGGAAAGGCATCAATGCAGAAAAATATATTCCGGTTCTAGAACAACATATGATCCCATCCAGACGTCTTGGCCTTGTCCCAACTTTTTGGGGATTTGTTCACACCATGAAATTCTGATTCAACATATTTTTCCCTTAAAATGTAACATTTTCTCAGTTTAAACTTTTGTTCCGTTATTTATGTTCTATTCTGAATTAAATATTAGAAGTTGGCACCTCCACATCATTGCATTCAGTATTTATTCACGATTAGTATAGTGTCCCAACTTTTTTGGAATCCGGTTTGTAATATTGCCCCCTACAGTGCCCCCTACAGTGCCCCCTACAGTGCCCCCAACCGTGATAATGCTCCCCAAGAGTGCCCCATTAGTAGAAGAGCCCTCTAGTATCAATAATACCCTCACAGAGCCCCCAGTAAAAATAAGGTGCCTTATTGTTCCCCCAGTGGTAATAAAGCTCTCTACAGACTCCTCAGTAGTAATAAGGCCCCCCATAGTACTCTTAGTAGAAATAAGGCGGATCTATAAGTCTCTCCTATAGAGCCCCCATTAGTAATAAGAACGCCTATAATGTCCCCTGGATTTGCAGTGCCCCCTGTTGTTATATTCCCACCCCCACCATACAGTCCTATGTAAATAACATCACTCCACTTCCTTCACCCTCTCCAAAATACAGTTCCATGTAAATAACACTATTGCCCTCCCACCGCCATACAGTCCCATGTAAATAACATCACACCATCTCTCCAGCCCCCTCCAATATACAGTCCCATTTAACATAGAAACATAGAATGTGTCAGCAGATAAGAACCATCTAGTCTGCCCAATAGACTGAATACTATGAATAGCCCTTGGCCCTATCTTATATGAAGGATGGCCTTTAGTGATGAGCGGCAGGGGCAATATTCGAATTCGCGATATTTCGCGAATATTTGGGCGAATATTCGCCATATATTCGAGAATTCGCGAATTCATGATGTCCAGGCATTATTTTCTCGATTGCGAAAATTCGCATAAAATTCGCATACAATTTTTCGCATAAAAATTCGCATGAACTGTCATTTCCGCAAAAATCGAATATTCGCAATTACGAATATATTTTGCGAAATTCGAAATATTCGCGAATTCTCGAAGTGCCGATATTCGCGATTAAAATTCGCAATTCGAATATTCGTGATCAACACTAATGGCCTTATGCATGCTTATCCCATGCATGCTTAAACTCCTTCACTGTATTTGCAGCTACCACTTCTGCATGAAGGCATGCATCCAATACTCTCTCAGTAAAGTAATACTTCCTGATATTACTTTTAAACCTTTGCCCTTCTAATTTAAAACTATGTCCTCTTGTAGCAGTTTTTATTCTTTTAAATATTCTCTCCTCTTTTACCTTGTTGATTCCCTTTATGTATATAAAAGTTTCATATCCCCTCTGTCTCGTCTTTCTTCCAAGCTAAAGAGTTTGCTTCTCACCGAGCAAGCACTCTTTGGGGTAGATGAGGGGGAGGGTGACAGAGAGGAGGCTGAGGAAAGTGAGGTAGCTAGCTGGGTAACATTAAGAAAGCGGGGTAGAGGGAAGAGTGTCAGGGAGGCTAGCCCTGATCTGACACACCCCAACAAGTTTGCACGTTTGGCAGATGAGGGGGATGTCAGTCCAGGGATGGCACTGCCGCAGCCAGACACTTCCTCTGCAGTCAGGGGTATGTCAGCTCCGGTAAGCAGCGGACCAGGAGAGCAGGGCAGGCCAGACAGGTGCTGGTAGTGGGAGACTCAATTATTAGGGGAACAGATAGGGAAATCTGTCACAAAGACCGTGATCGCCGAACAGTGTGCTGTCTTCCTGGTGCTAGAGTTCGACACATCGCGGATCGGGTTGACAGATTACTGGGAGGGGCTGGAGAAGATCCAGCGGTCATGGTCCATATCGGAACCAATGACAAAGTTAGGGGTAGGTGGAGAGTCCTTAAAAATGATTTCAGGGATTTAGGTCAAAAGCTGAGGGCAAGGACCTCAAAGGTAGTATTTTCTGAAATACTACCTGTACCACGGGCCACACAAGAGAGGCAGCGGGAGATTAGGGAAATTAACAAGTGGCTCAAAAACTGGTGTAGGAAGGAGGGGTTTGGGTTCCTGGAGAACTGGGCCGACTTCTCTGTCGGCTACAGGCTCTATCGTAGGGACGGGCTGCACCTCAATGGGGAAGGGGCAGCTGTGCTGGGGAGAAAGATGGTTAGAAGGTTGGAGGAGTGTTTAAACTAGGGACTGGGGGGAGGGTAATTATGTTATAGAATGGGAAGATAGTGCAGATAGAGACCGGGGGCAAGGTGGTGAGACTGGGGGAGGAATGGAAGGAGGGACTAGAACAGTTCAGAAGGAAAGGTGTAGAGTAAAAAATATACATAAACCTCTCAAATGTATGTATACTAATGCCAGAAGCCTGACTAATAAAACTGGTGAACTGGAATTAGTGATGTGTGAGGAGGACTATGACATAGTGGGAATAACTGAGACATGGCTGGATGATAGCTATGACTGGGCAGTTAATGTACAGGGTTACAGTCTGTTTAGAAAGGATCGTCAAAACCGGAGAGGGGGAGGGGTCTGCCTTTATGTAAAGTCCGGTCTAAAGACCACACTCCGTGAAGATATAAGTGAGGGACATGAACATGTGGAGTCACTTTGGGTAGAGATACATGGCGCTAAAAACAATAATAAATTACTAATAGGAGTTTACTATAAACCACCTAACATACCAGAGTCCACAGAAAATATACTACTAAACGAGATAGATGAGGCGGCAAATCATAATGAGGTGGTTATTATTGGGGACTTCAACTACCCAGATATAGACTGGGAAACTGAAACTTGAATATCTCATAAAGGAAACAGGTTCTTGGCAATAACCAAAGACAATTACCTCTCCCAACTGGTTCAGGACCCGACTAGAGGGATGGCCATACTGGACTTAGTATTAACCAATAGGCCTGACAGAACAACAGACGTGCAGGTTGGGGGACACCTGGGAAATAGTGACCACAAAGTAATAACCTTCCAATTATCATTCAAGAGAGCATTTCTTCAGGGAGGAACAAAAATACCAAACTTCAAAAAAGCTAAATTTAGCCAACTAAGAGAGGCCATAGGCCTAACTAAATGGGATAAAGTCCTCACAAATAAAAATACAGCCACAAAATGGGATATCTTTAAAAGCATCCTAAAATCTCATTGTGAGAGGTACATACCGTATGGGAATAAAAGGTTAAGGAACAAAAATAAACCAATGTGGATAAACAGAACTGTAAAGAAAGAAATAAATGACAAAAAGAAAGCATATAAAACACTAAAACAGGAAGGTAGCACGGAAGCACTGAAAAACTATAAGGAAAAAAATAGAACATGTAAAAAACAAATAAAAGCGGCCAAACTAGAGACTGAGAGATTAATTGCCAACGAGTAAAACTAACCCTAAAATGTTCTTCAATTATATAAATGTTAAAAAGTATAAATCTGAAGGTGTCGGCCCGTTAAAGAGTAATGAGGGGGGAGTCGCAGAGAGCGACGAGGAGAAAGCAAAGCTGTTAAATATTTTTTTCTCCAATGTATTCACTGAGGAAAATAAACTGTCAGATGACATGCCGAATGTTGAAATAAATTCCCCATTAAAAGTGTCCTGTGTGACCCAGGAAGAAGTGCAACAGCGACTTAAAAAGATTAAAATAGACAAATCGCCAGGATCGGATGGCATACACCCTCGTATCCTAAGGGAATTAAGTAATGTCATAGCCAGACCCTTATTTCTGATATTTGCAGATTCTATATTGACAGGGAATGTCCCACAGGATTGGCGCATGGCAAATGTGGTGCCAATATTCAAAAAGGGTCCAAAAACAGAGCCTGGAAACTATAGGCCGGTAAGTTTAACATCTGTTGTGGGTAAACAGTTTGAAGGTTTTCTGAGAGATGCTATGTTAGAGCATCTTAACGGAAATAAGCAAATAACGCCATATCAGCATGGCTTTGTGAGGGATCGATCATGTCAAACAAATTTAATCAGTTTCTATGAGGATGTAAGTTCTAGACTTGACAGCGGCGAATCAATGGATGTCGTGTATCTGGACTTCTCCAAAGCATTTGACACTGTACCACATAAAAGGTTAGTATATAAACTGAGAATGCTCGGACTGGGAGAAAATGTCTGTAAGTGGGTAAGTAACTGGCTCAATGATAGAAAACAGAGGGTGGTTATTAATGGTACATACTCAGATTGGGTCACTGTCACTAGTGGAGTACCTCAGGGGTCAGTATTGGGCCCTATTCTCTTCAATATATTTATTAATGATCTTGTAGAAGGCTTGCATAGTAAAATATCAATTTTTGCAGATGACACTAAACTGTGTAAAGCAATTAACACTGAAGAGGACAGTATACTACTACAGAGGGATCTGGATAGATTGGAGGCTTGGGCAGATAAGTGGCAGATGAGGTTTAACACTGACAAATGTAAAGTTATGCACATGGGAAGGAATAATGCAAGTCACCCGTACTTATTAAATGGTAAAACACTCGGTAACACTGACATGGAAAAGGATCTAGGAATTTTAATAAACAGCAAACTAAGCTGCAAAAAACAGTGTCAGGCAGCTGCTGCCAAGGCCAATAAGATAATGGGTTGCATCAAAAGGGGCATAGATGCCCGTGATGAGAACATAGTCCTACCACTTTACAAATCATTAGTCAGACCACACATGGAGTACTGTGTACAGTTCTGGGCTCCAGTGAACAAAGCAGACATAGCAGAGCTGGAGAGGGTCGAGAGGATGGCAACTAAAGTAATAACTGGAATGGGGCAACTACAGTACCCTGAAAGATTATCAAAATTAGGGTTATTCACTTTAGAAAAAAGACGACTGAGAGGAGATCTAATTAATATGTATAAATATATCAGGGGTCAGTACAGAGATCTATCCGGTCATCTATTTATTCCCAGGATGGTGACTGTGACGAGGGGACATCCTATGCGTCTGGAGGAAAGAAGGTTTGTACACAAACATAGAAGGGGATTCTTTACGGTAAGAGCAGTGAGACTATGGAACTCTTTGCCTGAGGAGGTGGTGATGGTGAGTACAATAAAGGAATTCAAGAGGGGCCTGGATGTATTTCTGGAGTGTAAGATTATTACAGGCTATAGCTACTAGAGAGATATCGTTGATCCAGGGATTTATTCTGATTGCCTGATTGGAGTCGGGAAGGAATTTTTATTCCCCTAAAGTGAGGAAAATTGGCTTCTACCTCACAGGTTTTTTTTGCCTTCCTCTGGATCAACTTGCAGGATGACAGGCCGAACTGGATGGACAAATGTCTTTTTTCGGCCTTATGTACTATGTTACTACTACTATGTTACTATACATGTTAAGGTCCATTAATCTTTCCTGTTAAGTTTTATCCTGCAATCCATGTACTAGTTTAGTAGCTTTTCTCTGAACTCTCTCCAAAGTATCAATATCCTTCTGGAGATATGGTCTCCAGTATTGAGCACAATACTCCAAATGAGGTCTCACCAGTGCTCTGTAGAGCAGCATGAGCACCTCCCTCTTTCTACTGGTAATGCCTCTCCCTATACACCCAAGCATTCTGCTAGCATTTCCTGCTGCTCTGTAACATTGTCTGCCTACCTTTAAGTCTTCTGAAATTAATACCCCTAAATTCAATTTCCTCAGATACTGAGGTTAGGACTGTATCATTGATTTTATATACCGCTCTTGGGTTTTTACGCCCCAGGTGCATTATCTTGCACTTATCAACATTAAATTTTAGTTGCCAGATTTTTGACCATTCCTCTAGTTTTTACCTAAATCCTTTTCCATTTGGTGTATCCCTCCAGGAACATCAACCCTGTTACAAATCTTTGTGTAATCAGCAAAAAGACACACCTTACCATCGAGGCCTTCTGCAATTTCGCTGATAAAGATATTAAACAATATGGGTCCCCTGAGGTACCCCACTGGTAACAAGACCATGGTCTGAATATACTCTATTTACTACAACCCTCTGTTGTCTGTCCCTCAGCCACTGCCTAATCCATTCAACAATATGGGAGTCCAAGCACAAAGATTGCAATTTATTGATAAGCCTTCTATGTGGGACAGTATCAAAAGCCTTACTAAAGTCTAGATAAGCAATATCTACTGCACCTCTGCCATCTATTATTTTAGTCACCCAATCAAAAAAATCTATAAGATTAGTTTGACATTATCTCCCTGAAGTAAAGCCATGCTGTTTTTCATGTTTCAATCCATGGGATTTTAGATGTTCCACAATCCTCTCCTTAAGTATGGTTTCCATTAATTTCCCCACTGTTGATGTCAGGCTTACTGGCCTATAGTTGCCTGATTCCTCTCTACCTTTCTTGTGAATGGGCACAACATTTGCTAATTTCCAATCTTCTGGGATGACTGCTGTTACCAGTGATTGGTTAAATAAATCTGTTAACGGTTTTGCTAGTTCACCGCTAAGCTCTTTTAATAGCTTTGGGTGTATCCCATCAGGCCCCTGTGACTTATTTGTATTAATTTTAGACAGCTGACTTAGAACCTCTTCCTCTGTAAAGACACATGCATTAAAAGATTCATTAGTCTTTCTTCCTAACTGAGGTTCCTTTTTCCTTCATTTTCCTTTGTAAAAACTGAACAGAAGTATTCATTGAGACAGTCAGCTAGTTCTTTATCTTCTTCCATATACCTTCCTTCTTTTGTTTTTAATTTGTTAAAGAGGACCTTTCACTACAGCATAAACTAAACACTATCTATATCAGTCGGCAGAGCCGCGCCCAGGGGTCCCCCTGCACTTACTAGTAAGTCTGGGCGCCGCTCCGTTCGCCCAGTATAGGCTCCGGTGTCTACGCTCCCTCTGACTGATTTTTTGTAGGAGGCGTGTCCCTTGCTGCAGCACTGGCCAATCGCAGTGCACAGCTCATAGACTGGCTATGAGCTGTGCGCTGCGATTGGCCAGCAGTGCAGCAAGGGACACACCTCCTACAAGAAATCAGGCAGAGGGAGCGCAGACACCGGAGCCTATACCGGGCGAACGGAGCGGCGCCCAGACTTACTAGTAAGTGCAGGGGGACCCCTGGGCGCCGCTCTGCCCACTGATATAGATAGTGTTTAGTTTATGCTGTAGTGAAAGGTCCTCTTTAATTCCTTGTTTTAGTTTCCTTTTTTCATTTATGTATCTGAAGAATGTCTTATCGCCTTTTTTCACTGACTGAGCTAATTTCTCTTCTGCCTGAGCTTTAGAAGCTCTTATGACTTGTTTGGCCTCTCTCTGCTTAATCTTATACATTTGCCTGTCATCCTCATTTATTTTTATTTTTAAAATGACTAAATGCTATCTTTTTGTTTTTAATGATTTTGGCCACTTCTGTTGATTACCACAGTGGTCTCTTCCTTTTTTTGCTTTTACTGACAAGCCTAATGCATTTATCTGTTGCCTTCAATAGTGCCACTTTTAAGTAGTCCCATTTCTCCTGGACTCCATTGAAACTGTTCCCTCTCTATCTACAGCCCCCTCCAAAATACAGTCCCATGTAAACAACATCACCTTCTCCCCAGATGCCTCATACATTCCCATGTAAACATTGCCCCCTCAATATTCAGTCCCATGTAAATAACATCATTCCACCCCACCAGCCACCTTCAACATACAGTCCGACGCAAATAACATCACCCCCTGAACATTCAGTCCCATGTAAATAACATCACTGCCTCCCCCAGCCCCCTCTGACATACAGTCCCATGTAAATAATATCACTCCCACCCGCAGCCGCCTCCAACATACAGTCCCATGTAAATAACATAATCCCCTACCGACAGCCGCCTTCAACATACAGTCCTATGTAAATAACATCACCCTGCCCAGCCCCCTCCAACATACAGTACTATGTAAATAACATCACTCCCTCCTACAGTCACTATCAACATACAGTCCCATGTAAATAACATTACCCCCTCCCTAGCCGCCTTCAACATACAGTCCTATCTAAATAACATCACCCTGCCCAAGCCCCCTCCAACATACAGTCCTATGTAAATAATATCACTCCCTCCTACAGCCACTATCAACATACTGTCCCATGTAAATAACATGACCCCCTCCCCAGCCACCTCCAACACACAGTCCCATGTAAATAACATCCCTCCCTTCAGCCCTAACATACAGTCCGAGTTAAATAACCACAACTCCCAGCATTGCTCTGCCTCTCCCTTCAGACATCCCTTCAGAAATGTAGCAGACATCACCTGCCGCCCTCTTCTGCACTGGTCACATGATGGTGACATTATCGCAGGTCTATCTCAACCACTGACTGTTTTACTGGTCACATGACCTGTGAAGTAACCACAGATCCTTCAGCTCTTGCAGGGCATTAGATTTAATTGTATTGCAGTCCTGTGGATGGCAATACAGTTGTATATAGCAGGCAGCCTAGGCCCTGAATGTTTTAACCTAGCAACACCCCTACATACCAGGACACAAATATGAGGCGCTGCATTTCCTCAGAGGAACGGCTCATCATAATGTTGAGGTAGGTTTCCTACAAGAGTTTGAGTATAACATTTCTATAGCATTTTATAGTGTTAAATGCAATATATTTACTGATGGCTATGATATAGTCAAAAGTAATTGCTATTATTATATTTTTTTTTTACACTTTAGATTCATGGCAACCGGGAATTTGCTTCACTGCATTTTAAATTCCTGCTGGGTGTCTCAACAATTTCCCGGATTGTTCGGCAAACGTGTCAAGTCATTTGGCAGCAACTCCAGGACACAGTGATAGCCCAAGGAAGATGATTGGCTGAGAATCACTGAGTGCTTTGAAAATGATGCGCAGTTCCCAAACTGCATGTAATGACCGGCGTTACGCAAAGGGATGGAAAAGGGAAGGCTCTGCCCAAGGGAGAGGGAAAGGTGGTGACCCCTGACTCACCTGCGGCTGGCACCTGACTGCCCTGACGTCCCTAGATGGGTTCCTCACCCGTATGCCGATCATGTGCTTAAACCCTGGCTTTCCCTAAGATGAGCCCTAGGTAGTGAACGGGGCAGTGGGATCACTAGTCCACACCACTGACACTAAGAGGGAAACACCAAGGAGAGGACAGAAAATACAGACAAACATATAATCCCAGGTGGGCGACAACAGCAGACCACAAAGGCCCAACAGGGATCCGGAGGGTAACGTTCTGGAACAACAACCAGGGAACGCAGCAACACAGCTCTAGTGGGTCAGTATAGAAGTCCAGGCAGGAAGCTCTATATCTGGCAACCAGAGAAGTGGGAGAGGGGAATATAAGGAGGTTGGGAGTGTTGGACAAGGAACAGCTGAGGAGACGGAGCTACGGATCCCTGAGTGAGCCAAAAAGGGTTGCAAGGCAAACCCTGAAAGCTACCATAAAGAAACAGCCCTATCTTTCTACATAGAGCGTGCAGCCAACCGCTGCGACTTCCTGACCCCGGGTATAACTGAGTCAGGCGTGGTTCTTGACACCCTCGTGACACTGCATTGGGGCAATGGATGGCAAACACATCTGTGTGAAAAAGCCGCCTCCCTCAGGGTCGCGATTCTACAATTATAAACAATATTTTTAAGTAGTGCTTTTAGCTGTGGCTGACAGTACCTACAAGTTTATTCTTGTAGATATCAGGGCCTTTGGGAACACAGCAGATGCCCGGATTTTCGGTGCTTCTAGAATGGCCAACCAACTTGCCCTCCCAGAGCCCAGACGGCTGCCAGGATCTGCAGGACCACCAGCACCGTTTGCAATAGTGGCTGATGAAGGGTTTTCTTTGACACCCCATGTCATGCGACCTTTCCCCAGACGCGACATGTATGACAGCAGATGTATATTCAACTATCGGCTGACAAGAGCCCGTCGCTATGTTGAGTGTGCGTTCTGAATGCTTACCAACATACTTCCTGTCATCCTTACAGATGTCACCGGATAATGCCATTCTGGTTATTCAAGTATGTGTAATCCTGCACAACTTTGTCAGGATTCATGATGCTCCTTCAGATCCTGGATAGGACATAATCTGACAGCTTCATCTGATGGATATGATCTTAGCCGACATAGACAACCTGGAAGAGCTGGAATGGCTGTTCTGGAAATGTATGCTGACTATTTCTCCAGCCCTGAGTGGGCATTGCCATGGCAAATTGATGCAGTTCGTGGCAGACATTGATGAATGCTGGATTCTGGGCATCTTATTTTTTTTATTTTTTATTTTGGTCCTTTTTTTATGTGCTAGATAGTGTAGGGACTCGCAAGACAATGAAGACCCTTGACGTGGGCTTGCGGGCTGGGGTATATAGTAGGCAAATAACTTCCATGACAGACGTTAGAAGATCTGAGAGACTTGCATCACGTGAGGTTATCTGACAGTCTCTCGGTTTTCACTTTGCAGTGTTGTTGCTGATATGACCACACCTCTTGTTCAGGTGTAGCTTGTGGTCATCACTGCTCCTCTATTTAGTCTGGACTCACACATCTTACCATGCGGTTGATATTATCTGCCTGGAGTTGGAAGAGCTTCCTGCTCATCTATTTTCTATATTGCATTTTGTTGTCCCCTTTTTCTCATTGTTTCCTAGGCCTCAGGGAGATGCTGGTTCATTCATCTGTCACTACCCCTGGGTTTTTTAGGGTTTCTAGGGCCTAGGTTTACGGTGTATGAATATTCCCACTTTCAGGGTCTATTCATACTGACAGGAGTCAGGGCTAGGTTTAGGGTTTCCTAGGTGGAGACCCTTTTCCTTTTCTTTGGCATGAGGCTTAGTTTCGGGTCATTTTCCTTCTGTGGTCATTCTGGTGTTCCTCCCCTCCCCCTACATTGTGACAAAACATGGTCAATGTAATCATTTCATCTCGTGTGCCAGTATATTGGCCATAATAAAATTTGACAAGAAGAAATATTTGAATATATACACCCTCAAATACCTCATTAAATGTTTACATTTAATGGGTTGTTTGACTTGTGCAAATAAAATAGTTTACTACCATCAACGTCATACAAGGCAGTTAGTAATGTATTGTTATTAACTAGAGTTGAGCGGACACCTGGATGTTCGGGTTTGACGGGTTCGGCTGAACTTCTGAAAACATTTTGAGTTTGGGACCCGAACTCGAACCGAACTTGACCCCGAACCCCGTTGCAGTCTATGGGGACCCGAACTTTTGAGCACTAAAATGTCTGTAAAAATGCAATGGAAAGGGATAACTTAATTTTGCACTAATCAGTTTAATTACGGTGGTTTTCACAGACTTTGTATTGGTTACAGGCCCCATGGATTTTAGAACGAGAGATCGTACCTGGCAGTCTCGTCTCGTGGAGGTTTTTAGAGATGACAGTTCATCTGTTGATTTTAATACACATAGAGATGTGGGTGCATTGCAGGGCACATTGAGGTCTCAACTCCACCATAAACTTAAAACCTGGTGGAATAAGGCCTCCCTAGAAAACTATATACAGAGGAGTCTGGTCCCTAGAGGTCTGCGCATCCAAGTATTTCCCTCTTTCCCAATAGAAGATGAGACAAAGAGATTGAGACGACACAGAATCATCTACAGGCAGCGATCTCCAATGAGGAATGGACCTCCTTTAATTCTCAATTGGAGGCCCAATTTGAAACATGGGAGAGAGATATCCAACAACTAAAATCCAAGAAATTTAATAGGGACCTCATTGACGCACAAAATAAGATGTACCGATGGCGACGTGTCCAACGTCCTGACACATTGGTCCGGTCCTCATCGATCTCGTCATTATCCGGAGCTAGTAATACAGGTAGTCAGGCAAGTGGACAAACCAGTCCTAGGATGATGACCAGATGGAGGGGTCAAAATAAAAGTAAGTGGGAACATAGGACCCAGCCCTATAAGAGGAGACAGAGAAATGATCCACATCAAGATAAGAACCTAAAGGTAATTAACCTTTCTGAAAGGTAATTCCCTCCCTTGTCTCTATGTTCAGCAGTAGACATTTTTGTGAGATCAGTATCAAAAGAACTCTCACAACTTTCCGTTGGGAGGACCTCTGACAATTTGACATTTGACCAACGTAAGAGTTTGAAGAACTTACGGTCCTGGAAAGACGTGGTGTTTAAACCGGAAGACAAGGGGGGGGGGGAATATCATCATTTGGCCTCTCAAAATGTATGAAGCAGAAGCCTACCGCCAATTGAGGGACACGACATGTTACAAAAAACTAACCTTCAATCCCCTCTCCTCTTATAGTCAACTATTGCTGGACCTCTTGGAAACAGCAGTAACCGATGGAATTATATCCCGACAATTATGTGAAGCACTGACTGTACGACATCCTTCAATACCTACCATATATTGCTTGCCTAAGATCCACAAGAGCTCTACAAAACCAACAGGTAGACCAATAATATCGGGATGTGGGGGTCTTCTGGAGAATGTGTGTAAATTTTTAGATCATAACCTGAAGCCTATGGTAGAAGGCTTACCGTCATACACACAAGGCACCGCCAACCTTCTCCAGAGAATTGATGGTATTCACCTTGACCCCGACATGATACTGGTGACATGCGATGCCGAATCGCTTTATACCAGCATCAACCACAGGGATGGGATACGTGCCGCTTCCTAATTTTTATCTATGACAAATAGTGATAAAAACTTTTCGGCCTGCCTGATTGATTTACTACAATTTGCCCTCACGCATAACTTTTTCACCTTTAACGGCTCCTTCTACCTGCAGCTCTGGGGGACGGCAATGGGGACGGCCTGTGCGCCCTCATATGCCAACCTTTTCCTGGGGCTGTGGGAGAGGGAGCTCTTTATGTCTGATGGGCATACGTCGATGGACCGGGTCATATTTTGGGTCCGGTACATAGACGATGCTTTTCTTATATGGCAAGACACCTCTGAGGCTTTGGGATCCTTTATGGACAACCTCAATGATATTAAGTATAATATCCATCTGACCTACAAACATAATATGGAACAAATTGAGTTTTTGGATGTTCTAATCAAACGTGATCCATCAGGCTATTTAGAAACTAACATACACAGAAAGGAAATGCGTCATCCTCTCACTCTCCCCAGACAATTGAAGCAATACCAACTGGTCAGTTCATCAGGATCAGAAGAGTATGCTCCACCAATGAGGATTTTGAGATCCAGTCAGATATTTTACGACAACGTTTCCTGGAAAGAGGGTACAGCAAAAGATCAGTAAAGAGAGCGTATAATCGGGCTATACATTCGGCACGACAAGATCTTAAACCAAAAAAGGAGACATCTGATACGGTAAGATATATTACTCCTTACCATTCGCAATGGCAACAAATGCAAGGAATTTTGGAGAGATTCTGGCCCATTCTAAGGGCTGATCCAATTTTAGAAAAGATACTACCTCCACATCCATCTGTTGTACCTAGGAGGGCGAAAACCTTAGGAGACCATCTGGTGAGATCTTATTATGCCCCCCAAACACCGGGCCTAACTTTTGGGTCAAAGGGACCCAAATGGGGTTGTTTCCCTTGTGGGAAGTGTGTGGCCTGTGGCAACATTCTGAGGACCAACGAGTTTATGAACTCCATGCAGACCAAAACATACAAGATCACACACCACATTTCGTGTACAACTAAAGGGGTAATTTATCACGCCACCTGTCCATGCCCAAAAATTTATGTGGGATTGACAAGTAGGGAATTGAGGGTACAAGTCCGCGAACATGTCCGGGATATTTTGAAATCAAAAGATTCCACTGATGTGGATGACCTAAAACTGATTGCGAGACATTTTAGGAACTTTCATGATAGTGATCCCTCATTCCAGAAGGTTTGTGGGATAGACCACATTGACCTAGGCATGCGTGGCAGTAATTTGATGAAACACCTGACCCAATTAGAAACAAAGTGGATCTGGACCCTGGACACTACACAACCAAAAGGCCTCAATGATGCCCTGTCTTATGCCCCCTTTCTACAGTGAACATATAGACTTATATTTTTGCAATATTCTTTTCATATGTTTTATTTTTCATGTCTATATAATGTTTTGTGTATCTTCCCATTGGAGAGTCTCGTTATTAATGCTGTTTTTCCACACATAGGTTAATACATTAGTTTCCTTATAAGAATTTTGGACACATTCTACTGGACCACCTGTATTATTGAAGATGCAATTTGAAGATGGAAATGTCACTTTATGCCCTTCCCCCTTCCCCTTCCCCTTCCCCTTCCCCTCTCCTTTTCCCTCATGGGTTTATCTATATCACTCTTCATTTAATTATGGATAATATGAACTGGTGTTCTTTTTTTTAAAGTGATCTCTGATTCACTTTTTACATATTTAATCACTATGTGTCATTCACTCATCAAATACATCATGAATTGATGCATTAATTTATAATTGCATCAATCATGTCTTTTCATTCACTTGGTTTGTGACTCTCTGTCATGTGATCTCACCCTGTTGGGTGTCCACTATTGGCTGCCGCATCACTGGGAGATTCCGTGACCGCGACTCACTTTACTTCACCCCTTCTATTGTTTATTTATCAAGTTATTAGTAATAATGCATTTGTTTATTTATTGAATATATAATAGCACTATTTATGTCACTGTATTCACTTGTTCACGATCTGTGACGCTTTCTTCCTATCCGGGGGCTGAACTATAAGAGATCATGTGATCGGGACCCATGATCACGTGACCTATCCCCCTGACTCCGCCGCCTGCGTGACTGGCCATTACGCGGCCTCCGAACATCTCGCGGGATCATGACGCGATTGACGTCATGGAAGGTCCTTGATCAATAGGCACAGCTGCACTCGCGCTATTGGCCATTGCGTGGTTCACCTGTGCCCTAGAACAATCAGCCTCCCGGGTATCACATGTTTGACTAGTGTACTCGGATTGGTGGTACATGCATTTAAATACAAGCTCTCCAGTGGGAAGGCTGTACCCCCAGAGGGAGGTTTCAAATCGAAACACGCGTCGGGGTGTGCAGTCTTCCTGTGGATTTGCTACCTTTTATATATGGTATGTGACCTTGCCTTTTCAGACCGCATGGTTGATGTAACTTGTTGCAGTTTTCTGCCTTTTGAACCAATATTGGTTATGTCTTTTCTACTATTTTTTACAGCTTGCACATGCACTTTACTGTTTGCTGTATTTGGCTGAATGAACATATATATATTCAAAAGATCCACATTGGAGAGTTGCTATTTCTTCTTTTGCTTATATTATATAGCATGCACTTGCACTTTACATTTGATGCTATTACTTGCACTCTCATCAACAGTGGATAATCTTTTCAATATATGTTTTACATAGTAGGTTTTCTACTTATAGACGTCTACATTTAGGTCACTTACCTTATCATACTGTTGTACTTGATAGACTCTCCCAGGATTGTACTGCACTTTTTGAATTTGTCTGTCATCTCTTTGTATACGTTTTTAATTATATATTCAATAAAATTATATTTTTAGCTTAGTAGTTCTCAGTGTCCTTTTATAGATTTTCTAGACATTCTCTGAGTTAAGCTCTAGTTAGGGGCTTCATTGTTTCTTTACGCCATTTCTTTGTAACTTACTTTTGTACTAACGTCATACAAGGCAGTTAGTAATGTATTGTTATTAACTAGAGCGGACACCTTGATATTCGGGTTTGACGGGTTCGGCTGAACTTCTGAAAACAGTTTGAGTTTGGGACCCGAACTCGAACCGAACTTGACCCCGAACCCCGTTGCAGTCAATGGGGACCCGAACTTTTGAGCACTAAAATAGCTGTAAAAATGTAATGGAAAGGGATAGAGGGCTGCAAATGGCGTCAAAATGTGGTTAAGAGCATGGCAAGTGCTCTGCAAACAAATGTGGATAGGGAAATGACTTAAAATAACATAAAGTACGTAAAAATAATAATCTTGATCTAGGAGGACCAGGTCCATATGGAGAAGGAGGTTGAGGAGGCGGTGGATGTGGCGGTGTAGGTGGAAGTGGCGGTGAAAGAGGAGGAGGTAGCCTACACTGCTTTTTGGTTTGAAATTTAAATTTTTTTAAATTAGGGTACACCCTAAAACATTGGAAAATATAACCCTCCAGTCATGCTATACACGCGTTCAAACAATACACCGGCTGCAGGGCAGACCAACACCTCCAAGGGATAAAGGGCAAGCTCAGGCCATGTGCCCAATTTGGATAACCAGAAGTTGAAAGGGGCAGACCCGTCATTCAGTATGTGTAGGCATGTGCACATATACTGCTCCACCATGTTGGTGAAATGCTGCCTCCTGCTAAGACGTTCCATATCAGCTGGTGGTGCTGGTTGTTGTGGCGTGCTGACAAAGCTTTTCCACATGTCGGCCATGCTAACCCTGCCTTCTGAGGTGCTGGTGGTGCCTCAGTGGCGACCGCTTCCTCGTCCTCTGCCTTCGCCTTGTTATTCCACTGTGCCCCCGCTGTCAGGTGGGAATGCCACCAGAAGCGCATCTACCAGTGTGCGCTTGTACTCGCGCATCTTACGATCACCCTCCAGTGAGGGAATTAAGGACGGTACGTTGTCCTTGTAACAGGGATCCAGCAGTATGGCCACCCAGTAATCAGCACAAGCTAGAATGTGGGCAACTCGGCTGTCGTTGCGGAGACACTGCAGCATGTAATCTCTCAAGTGTGGCAGGCTGCCCAGAGGCAACGAAAAGCTGTCCTCTGTGGGAGGAGTATTGTTTGTGTCCTCTGTATCCCCCCATCCACGCACCAGTGATGGCCATGAGCTGGTCTGGGTGCCACCCTGCTGTGAACATTGTTCCTCCTCCTCCATCTCCTCATCCTCCACCTCCTCATCCTCCAGAACTGTGCCCTGGCTGGACAATTGTGTACCTTGGGTTTGTGGGTGCAGAAACCCACCCTCGGAGTCACTTGGGAATGACTGGACGGAAACCCTACGACATGATCCCTCTTCCTCCTCCTCCTCCTGTGCCACATCTTCTTCCATCATCACCAGGAGCATTTTCTCAAGGAGGCATAGAAGTGGGATAGTAACGCTGAGAACGGCGTTATCGGCACTGGCCATGTTGGTGGAATACTCGAAACAGCGCAACAAGGAACACAGGTCTCACATGGAGGCCCAGTTATTGGTGGTGAAGTGGTGCTGTTCCGCCAAGTGACTCACCCATACGTGCTGCAGCTGAAACTCCACTATCGCCTGCTGCTGCTCACACAGTCTGGCCAGCATGTGCAAGGTGGAGTTCTACCTTGTGGGCACGTCGCATATGAGGAAGTCAGCGGGAAGGCCGAAGTAGCGCTGCAGCTCTGACAGGCGAGCAGCCGCAGAATGAGAACGCCTAAAGCGCGCACAGACGGCCCGCACTTTATGCAGCTGCTCTGCCATGTCGGGGTAATTTTTAATGAATCTCTGCACCACCAAATTCAGCACATGAGCCAGGCAAGGGATGTGCGTCAAACCGGCAAGTCCCAGAGCTGCTACGAGATTTCGCCCATTATCGCACACCACCAGGTCGGGCTTGAGGCTGACTGGCACAAACCACTCATCTGTCTGTTGTTGTCATGGTCTTACCTTCTTGCTGCTCTCCTTCGTTTGACATGTGCTGGCGGCCATCTTGGTTTCTGGGTTTCTTGTAGCCTTCCACCCTGCGGCTCCTCCTTCCCACTGGGAGGAGCTGGATGCCTAGCTCATATATATAGGAGGTCTGTGGCTTCAGTTCCTTGCTTGGTCCTGTGTTCACATGCTTCTAAGACTGCTGCTTCTGGTTCCTGATCCTGGCTTCGTCTGACTACCCTGCTGGTTCCTGATCCAGGCTTCGTCTGACTACCCTGCTGGTTCCTGATCCTGGCTTCGTCTGACTACCCTTCTGGTTCCTGACCTCTGGCTTCGCAAGACCCTGCTTCGGTTTAGCCATACTTTTGCCTTACAGCTTGATTTTCAATAAAGCCTTCTTATTTCCATTTATCTCTTGTTGTACGTCTGGTTCATGGTTCCATGACATTAGGACCAAGCCATGAATTCTGACGGTACAGGGCCATCCTCGCTACCTACGCTGGTTGCCAGACTTGATCAGCAGGATCACCTGTTGGGTCGGTTCGCTGTGGCGTTGCAAACCCTGCTTGAACGCACGGCTCATTTAGCTTCCGTTGCCGATGGGTCGGTTGTCGCTCCTGGGCCCGCTCCTACTCCCGCTCAGGTTGTTGCGCCAGAGTCTACCCCGACACCTGTTGCTGTGCCTGCGGTGTTTCGGGGTATGACCGGTTCTGCCCCCCTTCCACAGCGCTTTGGGGGAGAGCCAACTCAGTGCCGAGGTTTCCTTAACCAGGTGGGCATTTATTTCGAGTTGCTGCCACATGCCTTTCCTACTGAGAGATCAAAGGTGGGCTTCTTGATCTCGCTGCTTTCGGACAAGGCCTTGGCCTGGGCCAGCCCTTTATGGGAGAACAACAATCCGGTGGTTGCCGAGTTTTCCGGTTTTGTTGCTTCTCTTCGGAAGGTATTCGATGTGCCGGCTCGTGCTGCCTCTGCTGCGAAGCTCCTTATGTCCATCAGACAGGGTTCACGATCCGTAGCTGAATACGCCATTGAGTTTCGTACCCTGGCAGCAGAGGTGGGCTGGAATAATGAGGCTCTGGTCGCTGCTTTCTCTCATGGTCTCTCGGATGCCTTGAAGGATGAGGTTGCAGCTAAGGACCTACCAGTGGAGCTCGAGTCTCTTATTTCTTTCCTGATTTTGATTGACACCAGACTCAGGGAGAGACCTTCCTTTAAGGAGAGCCTGCGGAGGCCTTCTAACAGATTGGCGCCTACGTTTGCTGTCCCACCCGTGCCTCCCTCTCCTCCCACGCCTCCTGGGGATGACTTGTCTGGGGGTGAACCCATGCAGCTGGGGTTTGCTCGCCTGTCCGAGGGGGAGAGGGCACTCCGGAGACGCGAGGGCCGATGCATGTACTGTGGTCTCGGTGGGCATTTTCGGTTGGCATGCCCGAACCGTCCGGGAAACGCTCGCACCTGAGATCCTGTCGGGGGCAGATCTTGGGTGGTGTCTCCTCTTCCCCGATTTCCCGTGTTGACAAACCACTGATTACTGTTGTCCTCTCCTGGGTCGGGGGCTCGGTGACGACCCAGGCGTTGGTGGACTCTGGTGCTGGTGGTTTGTTCATTGATAGTGTGTTCGCTGCCGCCAATTCCATTCCTCTGCAGCCTCGAGGTTCTCCACTGGCTCTTGAGGCGATAGACGGCAGACCCCTTCTGCCGCCACACGTGACTCATGAGACCCTTCCAGTGGGGATGGCCATTGGTGCCGTTCACAGAGAGTCGGTCTGTCTCCAGGTTATTTCGTCTCCACACTACTCGGTGGTCTTGGGGTACCCCTGGCTCCAGAAGCATAATCCGACTTTCGATTGGAGATCGGCCGAGATCCTCTCGTGGTCACCGCAGTGTGGGGCTAGTTGCATCCATGGGTCTGTCAAGTTGCTGTGTACTTCCTCGGACTCTCTGTTGCCTCCTGAATACGAGGAGTACCGGGATGTATTCGATAAGGTGCGTGCGGTTGCCCTACCTCCGCACCGCCCATACGATTGTGCCATAGAGTTACAATCTGGTGCCGTTCCTCCTCGTGGCAAAGTCTATCCACTGTCGGTAGCGGAGAATGAGGCCATGGAGGAGTACGTGAGGGAGGCGCTTTCACGTGGACACATTCGCAAATCCTCGTCCCCGGCAGGGGCTGGATTTTTCTTTGTGAAAAAGAAGGGCGGTGAGTTGAGGCCTTGCATCGATTACAGGGGTCTCAATCGCATCACGATCAAGAACGCTTACCCGATACCCTTGATTTCCGAGCTAATCGATCGCCTCAAAGGGGCCACGGTCTTTACCAAACTCGACCTGAGGGCGGCATATAACCTGGTAAGGATCAAGGCGGGCGATGAGTGGAAGACCGCGTTTAGCACCAGGACCGGTCATTATGAATCCTTGGTTATGCCCTTTGGGTTGTGCAATGCGCCCACAGTCTTCCAGGAATTCATCAACGATGTTTTCCGTGACCTGTTGCAGCAGTGTGTGGTGGTCTATTTGGATGACATCTTGGTATATTCTGAATCCATGGAGGCCCACATTCTGGATGTCAGACGAGTGTTGCAACGGTTACGAGAGAACAAGCTGTTCGGTAAGCTTGAGAAATGCGAATTTCACCGATCCCAGGTAACCTTCTTAGGTTACATCATTTCCGCTGAGGGGTTCTCCATGGATCCTGAGAAGGTTTCGGCTGTCTTACAGTGGCCCCAGCCCAGTGGTCTTCGTGCCCTGCAGCGCTTTTTGGGCTTCGCCAATTATTATCGGAAGTTCATCAGGGACTTTTCCAGGCTAGCCAAGCCTCACACGGATCTGACCAGGAAGGGCAGTAATCCCCAGGTCTGGCCGCTCGAGGCCATCCGAGCTTTTGAGGCTCTAAAGTCCGCCTTTGTGTCGGCTCCGATTCTGTCGCATCCCAACCCTGGGTTGCCTTTTGTCCTCGAGGTGGACGCGTCTGAGACGGGAGTAGGCGCCCTTCTGTCTCAGCGTAGAACACCAGAGGGTCCTCTGCTTCGGTTCTCATCCTGACGGACCACAAGAATCTGACCTACCTCTCTGAGGCCAAGATGGGCTCTGTTCTTGTCACGTTTTAATTACATGGTCTCCTACCTACCCGGTTCCAAGAACATCAGAGCGGATGCCTTATCACGGCAGTACTCCGAGCTGTCCGGGGAGGAGTCGATTCCGACTTCGGTCATACCTCCGAATCAGATCCTGGCCGCCATTCGCACCAGCCTGACCTCTCCCCTGGGTGAGCAGATTTTGGCGGCTCAATCTGGTGCTCCCTCTGGGAGACCCAACGGCAGATGTTTTGTGCCTGAGGAGTTGCGCACTCGGTTGTTGCGAACCTACCATAACTCCAAGGCCGCGGGGCATCCTGGAAAGAATCAGCTGTCCTGGGCTGTTTCACGTCTGTTCTGGTGGCCTTCTCTACGTTCCGACATCGCCGCATATGTAGCGGCATGCTCCGTTTGTGCCCAGAGTAAGTCCCCTTGGCACCGTCCGTTGGGCCTTTTGCAACCCATAGCCACCGGGGAGCGTCCATGGTCACACCTGGGGATGGATTTCATTGTGGACCTCCCTGCATCCCGAGGCCATACGGTCATTCTCATGATTGTGGATCGGTTTTCCAAGATGTGCCACTGTGTTCCTCTCAAGAAGTTACCCTCTGCACAAGAGTTGGCCACGATTTTTGCCAGGGAGGTCTTCCGGTTGCACGGTTTGCCCAAGGAGATTGTGTCGGATCGGGGGAGTCAGTTTGTGTCCAGGTTCCTGCGCTCCTTTTGCTCACAGTTGGGGATTCATCTCTCTTTCTCCTCGGCCTACCACCCTCAGTCCAATGGGGCCGCAGAACGATCCAATCAGGCCTTGGAGCAATTCCTTCGTTGCTATGTCTCCGATCACCAAGACAATTGGGTTGACCTCCTGCCTTGGGCTGAGTTTGCCAGGAACACGGCGGTGAACTCTTCCTCTGGGACGTCTCCCTTCATGGCCAATTATGGGTTCCAACCTGCCGTGTTACCGGAGGTATTCTCTCCCCAGGATATTCCGGCTGTGGAGGATCACCTTTCCGTCCTACGTGCTTCTTGGGTACAGATCCAGAGGTCCCTTGAGGTCTCTGCGCAGCGCCAGAGACTCCAGGCTGATCGCAGACGAGCGCCCGCTCCTTCCTACCAGGTCGGAGACCGCGTATGGTTGTCCACCCGCAACCTCAACCTTCGAGTGCCCACTCCCAAGCTGGCGCCTCGCTTTGTTGCTCCCTTCCGAGTGCTTCGCAGGGTAAACCCGGTAGCCTATGCCCTTGCGCTTCCTCCTGGCATGCGGATCTCCAACGTGTTTCATGTCTCCCTGTTGAAGCCACTGGTGTGTAATCGTTTCACTTCCTCGGTTCCTCGGCCTCGTCCGGTCCAAGTGGGCAATCGTGAGGAGTATGAGGTGAGCAATATCCTGGACTCACGCCTGGTCCGCGGTCGGGTGCAGTTTTTGGTCCATTGGCGTGGTTATGGTCCAGAGGAGCGTTCCTGGGTTCCCTCCGCAGATGTCCATGCTCCTGCCTTGCTCCGAGCCTTCCACGCACGCTTCCCTCAGAAACCGTTCTTTACTCCGCGGAGGAGGGGCCCTTGAGGGGGAGGTATTGTCATGGTCTTACCTTCTTGCTGCTCTCCTTCGTTTGACATGTGCTGGCGGCCATCTTGGTTTCTGGGTTTCTTGTAGCCTTCCACCCTGCGGCTCCTCCTTCCCACTGGGAGGAGCTGGATGCCTAGCTCATATATATAGGAGGTCTGTGGCTTCAGTTCCTTGCTTGGTCCTCCTGTGTTCACATGCTTCTAAGACTGCTGCTGCTTCTGGTTCCTGATCCTGGCTTCGTCTGACTACCCTGCTGGTTCCTGATCCAAGCTTCGTCTGACTACCCTGCTGGTTCCTGATCCAGGCTTCGTCTGACTACCCTTCTGGTTCCTGACCTTTGGCTTCGCAAGACCCTGCTTCGGTTTAGCCATCCGTTTGGAGTTTTGCCTTACAGCTTGATTTTCAATAAAGCCTTCTTATTTCCACTCATCTCTTGTTGTACGTCTGGTTCATGGTTCCATGACAGTTGTTCAAGGCCCGTCCACAGCTCTTGCGTGGTGTGTGGTTTGTCCCCCAAACAGATATGTTTTAAAACTGCCTGCTGTCGTTTACCCCTGGCTGTGCTGAAGTTGATGGTGAAGGTGTTACACTGACCGGATGACGAACTGGTAGAGGATTAGGAAGCAGAGTAGGAGGAGGCAGCAGCAGGAGACAAACTGAAGCGCCCTGCAATCCTTGGTGGTGGAAGGACATGCGGCAAGCTGCTATCCGCCTTAGGCCCAGCCGCCATTGCATTTACTCAGTGTGTTGTTATGGAGATATAACGGCTCTGACCGTGCTTACTGGTCCACGTATCCGTAGTCAGGTGCACCTTGCCACAGATGGCGTTGCGCAGTGCACACCTGATTTTGTGCCCTACTTGGTTGTGCAGGGAAGGGATGGCTCGCCTTGAAAAGTACTGGGCACGACGTACTGTGGGACAGCCACCGCCATAAAGCCTTTAAAACTATCCGTCTCCACCAGACGGAATGACAGCATTTCAAATGCCAGTAATTTAGAAATACTGGCATTCAGTGCTAGGGATCGCGGGTGGGTAGGGGGGTACTTCCTCTTCCTCTCCAGCATTTGGGATATGGAGAGCTGAACGCTTGCGTGGGACATTGTGGAGATGCTTGGTGACCCAGGTGTTGGTGTTGCTGGCAGATCCTCTGTTTGCGGGATGCCAGGTGGCACTGTCACTCCAGAGGTGGATGAAGAGGTCGCGACTGCAGCAGAAGAGGAAGCAGGAGGAGCCGGAGACCTTTCTTGGTTTTCGAGGTGTCTACTCCACTGCAGCTCGTGCTTTGCACTTATGCCTGGTCATGCAGGTTGTGCTCAGGTTGAGAACGTTTATGCCTCGCTTTAAATGCCTAATTCAAACCCCTGTATGTAGAGGTGGTATCTCAGAGGGCCTGAACCTCTGTAGGCCTGAAGTAAATATATCTTTGCACAAAATGGCTGTATTTCAAATGCCTAATTCAAACCCCTGTATGTAGAGGTGGTATCTCACAGGCCATAAACCAGTGTATGCCTGCTGTAAATATATCTTTGCACAAAATGGCTGTATTTTAAATGCCTAATTCAAACCCCTGTATGTAGAGGTGGTATCGCAGAGGGCCTGAACCTCTGTAGGCCTGCTGTAAATATATCTTTGCACAAAATGGCTGTATTTCAAATGCCTAATTCAAACCCCTGTATGTAGAGGTAGTATCTCAGAGGAGCTGAACCAGTGTAGGCCTGCTGTAAATATATCTTTGCACAAAATGGCTGTATTTCAAATGGCTGTATTTCAAATGCCTAATTCAAACCCCTGTATGTAGAGTGGGTATCTCACAGGGCCTGAACCTCTGTAGGCCTGAAGTAAATATATCTTTGCACAAAATGGCTGTATTTCAAATGGCTGTATTTCGAATGCCTAATTCAAACCCCTGTATGTAGAGGTGGTATCTCAGAGGGCCTAAACCTCTGTAGGCCTGCTGTAAATATATATTTGCACAAAATGGCTGTATTTCAAATGCCTAATTCAAACCCCTGTATGTAGAGGTAGTATCTCAGAGGACCTGAACCAGTGTAGGCCTGCTGTAAATATATCTTTGCACAAAATGGCTGTATTTCAAATGGCTGTATTTCAAATGCCTAATTCAAACCCCTGTATGTAGAGAGGGTACCTCAGAGGGCCCGAACCAGTGTAGGCCTGAATTCAATATTGGTGCACCAAATGGCGGTATTTAAAATCTCTGAATGTAACCCTAATATATTAAGGGTGTATCTCACAATGACATCTGCATCAAAGGCTGCCAACTAAATTTTTTGTGCCCAAATGAGTGTTTGTTTAAAAACTGAATTTGACAGCAGTATATAAGCCTGTAATTTCACACGTGCTGATGCTGCAAGGCCTGAAAATAGTGATTTTTGTCAAAAGAGTGTGTTTTTCAAACCTCAGAAAATGATGGGTGTATTTCTACCTTAAATTGCACACTGACTAATACAGATGTTGTAGATTGCCCAAAAAGTCTTTTTTTTGCTAACAGAATATGAAAGCTGTATATATTAAACTTGCAGATCTGGAAAATACTGTTTTAAAAAGAAAAAGGTGTGTTTTTCAAACCCCAGAAAATGATGGGTGTATTTCTACCTTAACCCCTTAGGGGCGCATGACATACCGGTACGGCATGTTTCCCGAGTCCTTAAGGGCCTATGACATACCGGTACGTCATGAGTTTAAAACGTTATTGCGGCGGAACAGGATGCCTGCTGAAATCATTCAGCGGGCATCCTGTCATAACGCCCGGGGGGGTCATATGACCCCCCCGTATCGGTGATCGCAGCAAACTGCAGGTCAATTCAAACCTGCGGTACAGCGCTTTCTGCAGTTTCCGATCGGGATCAGAAACCTTAAAATGCCCAAATTTTTTCACCCCCCCTTGCACCCCCGAATGATTTTATGCTGGCGGGTGGTGCAGGGGGGGGTTGCAGGCGGTGCGGACGGTGCAGGAGGCTCATCTTGAATATTCATTGGTGTCCAGTGGGTATACCAGAGTGTCAGCACATTGCTGACACTCTGGTATAAACGGCTCACATCTATGCTGTGATGTCAACCGTTTAGCCCTTTCCATACCGCGGTCCGTACGGACCACTGTATGGAAAGGGTTAACAGTCAGGGAGCCCCCCTCCTTCCCCTTCTACGTCTGCTCAGTTGTGGCAGACAGGGAAGGTTCCCATGGAAACAGGATGCCTTCTCAGGCATCCTGCTGTTCATGGTGTTGAACAGATCTGTGCTAAAGGCATAGATCTGTTCAGTCAAAGTGCAAATAAAATACAGTACAATGCACTATATAGTGTACTGTACTGTATTATACAGACATCAGACCCACTGGATCTTCAAGAACCAAGTGGGTCTGGGTCCAAAAAATGTTAAAAAAAAAAGTGAAAAAAGTAAAGATAAAAAAACATTTATCACTGAATAAAAATTAAAAAAAATAAAATACACATATTAGGTATCGCCGTGTCTGTAACGACCTGATCTATAAAATGGTCCTGTTACTTTCCCCACACGGTGAATGCCATAAAAATAAAAAATAAAAACTATGAGGAAATTTACATTTGGTCCACCTTATTTCCCAAAAAAGGTAATAAAAGTGATAATAAAGTTGCATGTACGCCAAAATAGTACCAATCAAACCGTCATCTCATCCCGCAAAAATTATACCCTATCCAAGATAATTGCCCAAAAACTGAAAAAAACTATTGCTCTTAGACTATGGAAACACTAAAACATGATTTTTTTTTTGTTTCAAAAATGAAATCATTGTGTAAAACTTAAATAAATAAAAAAAGTATACATATTAGGAATCGCCGCGTCCGTGACAACCTGCTCTATAAAAATACCACATGATCTAACCTGTCAGATGAATGTTGTAAATAACAAAATAAAATAAAAAACTGTGCCAAAAAAGCTATTTCTGGTTACCTTGCCTCACAAAAAGTGTAATATAGAGCAACCAAAAATCATATGTACCCTAAACTAGTACCAACTTAACTTCCACCCTATCCCGTAGTTTCTAAAATGGGTTCACTTTTTTGGAGTTTCTACTCTAGGGGTGCATCAGGGGGGCTTCAAATGGGACATGGTGTTCAAAAAAACTGTTTAGCTAAATCTGCCTTCCAAAAACCGGATGGCATTCCTTTCCTTCTGCGCCCTGCTGTGTGCCCGTACAGCAGTTTACGACCACATATGGGGTGTTTCTGTAAACTACAGAATCAGGGCCATAAATAATGAGTTTTGTTTGGCTGTTAACCCTTGCTTTGTAATCGGAAAAAAATATTAGAATGGAAAATCTGCCAAAAAAGTGAAATTTTTAAATTGTATCTCTATTTTCCATTAAATCTTGTGCAACACCTAAAGAGTTATCAACGTTTGTAAAATCAGTTTTGAATACCTTGAGGGGTTTAGTTTCTTAGATGGGATCACTTTTATGGAGTTTCTACTCTAGGGGTGCATCAGGGGGGCTTCAAATGGGACATTGTGTAAAAAAAAAAACTGTCTAGCAAAATCTGCCTTCCAAAAACCATACGTCGCACCTTTCCCTCTACACCCTACTGTGTGCCCGTACAGTAGTTTATGGCCACATATGGGGTGTTTCTGCAAACTACTGAATCGAGGCAATAAATCTAGCATTTTGTTTGGCTGTTAACCCTTGCTTTGTTACTGGAAAAAATTGATTAAAATGGAAAATTTGCCAAAATATCTAAATATTCTAGTTTCTAGAATGGGGTCATTTTTGGGTGGTTTCTATTATTTAAGCCTCACAAAGTGACTTCAGACCTGAACTGGTCCCTAAAAAGAGGGTTTTTGAAAATTTCAGAAAAATTTCAAGATTTTTTTCTAAACTTCTAAGCCCTGTAACATCCCCCAAAAATAAAATATCATTCACAAATTGATCCAAACATGAAGTATACATATGGGGAATGTAAAGTAATAACTATTTTTGTAGGTATTACTATGTATTATAGAAGTAGAGAAATTGAAAAAATAAGAAAAAAAATATAAAAAAAGAATTTTATAAATAAAAAATGATTTTTTTTTTTACTTCATTTTACCAGTGTCATGAAGTACAATTTGTGATGAAAAAACTATCTCAGAATCGCCTGGTTAAGTCAAAGCGTTTTAAAGTTATCAGCACATAAAGTAACACTGGTCAGATTTGCAAAAAGTGGCCAAGTCCTTAAGGTGAAATTGAGTCCTTAAGGGGTTAAATTGCGCACTGACTAATACAGATGTTGTAGATTGCCCAAAAAGTCTTTTTTTGCTAACAGAATATAAAAGCTGTATATATTAAACTTGAATTTAACACTTGCAGATCTGGAAAGTACTGTTTTAAAAAAAAAAAAAATAGTGTGTTTTTCAAAACCCAGAAAATGATTGGTGTATTTCTACCTTAAATTGCACACTGACTAATACAGATCTTGTAGATTGCCCAAAAAAGTCTTTTTTTGCTAACAGAATATGAAAGCTGTATATATTAAATTTGAATTTAACACTTGCAGATCTGGAAAATACAGTTTAAAAAAAAAAATTGTGTGTTTTTAAAACCCCCGAAAATGATAGGTGTATTTCTACCTTAAATTGCACACTGGCTAATCCAGATGTAGTTTGCAAATCAACAATTTTTTTTAGAGCAATGTCCCAAAAGCTCAGATGCAGTGCTGGTGCACTGAGCATGCATAAAATGGCCGCCACCTCCGCGACCCACCTAACTAACAGAATTCTAAAAGTTAGTATTTTTTGGTCAATGAGCTCAGGGCAGGGTAAAATGATAGTGCCCTGCACCCACACAACTATTTGTCTGTAGATCGCTGAGTTATATTCTCTCCTATGCTCTCCCTGAAATCACAAGTCCAGCAGCATCCTCTCCCTACACTTGTAACAGCAGAGTGACGTGCAGCGCTACGTGACTGAAGCTTATATAGAGCCTGGGTCACATGTTGCTCTGGCCAATCACACCCATGCCATTAGTAGGCATGGCTGTGATGGCCTTTTGGGGCAAGTAGTATGCCGCTTGTTGATTGGCTGCTGTGCAGTCTTTCAATAAGCACCAAGAAAGCGCCGAACACCGAACCCGAACTTTTACGGAAATGTTTGGGTCCGGGGTCCAAAAATCCTAAAGTTCAGTAAGAACCCGAACTTTACAGTTCGGGTTCGCTTAACCCTATTATTAACCATATTGTTTCCTTTCATCGCAGTCTTATTTTCTAAAACATATTATATGCTTATCTCCATTTGTAAGGACCAGCCACCAATTTATCAGTGGTGGCAGTGCTTGAACAATAAATTAAAGAATGATGGCTCCCATGGTCCTGGCCACTAAAGACGCCTGTACGTTATCATCTACTGTTCATTCACTACTATCACTGATGGATAGCAGGGTGTTGTTTATACCTTGTCAAAGATCAATGTATAATGGTTTATAATAACCATTCAGCATAGGAAACAAAATAGCTAATAATAGTCTCTAAAAAATCTGCTTGTATGAACATTTGCATGTTGGAATTGACAATTGTATACGTTATCCAGGCCCTTTACATAGAATATTTTGCTTAAATATTACAAATTTTCAGGTCCTATTGGCTCTATAAATTATAATGTATAAACGTACAAGTGTATGTGCTAATAAAATTTACGTCTTTATGTCATGTTAACTCTCATACAATGTTTTACTGTACAAAATATACTTATGTTGAACAAAAACAGTAGACAATAAAGAATGCGGTTTAAATAAAAGTTTTTTTTATAAAATACGACAAAAAAATAAATATGGCTTTCACTTTAGCCTTTTCTAACACTCAAAATATAACAAAACAGAAAATAAATTATAAATCAAAAAGCTCCCTTGTAAAAGGGCCTTGTCTGTGCCTTGGAGGTGCTAACATTTGCCCTGGTGGGCCAAAAGTAGGAGGGTGGGCCGAAACTGCAGGGCAACCATACTAAGGCCTTTCGTCACTAAACAAAGACTGAGAGAAGCCAGCCTGACTTGGCCCTTGAATGGCAGAACTGGGGCCTGGTTGGGGGTGTATCTCTCCAGCCAGTGCCTGATGTTTAAGTTGGTCCACCACTTTCATCAGTTCTAATGGATCCATTTTGGTGTCCATTATACTGATGACTGAGGTGACCACATTGGCAAATATATTTTTCTTCTCTGAGTAATATTGTGTGATATAGGGAGCAAAGGCTTTACACAGTTTTTCCTCCTTGGTTTCATCTTTTCTTTTCTGGAGATACACGAGCACATGGTGGTCTACATGTACCTGAGCATCTCCAGACTTTGTGGCCCTTTGCCTCCCACCCCTTCTTGTCTGTTGCATTGGCTGGAGTGGCTCTGGGCTGGAGGGCACATTCTCAGTTGCCTCCACATTGGCGGCCTCTTCTGTAACCTCCTGGCGTTAGGACTCAGGGGCTGGGAATTCTTGTCCCTGCTAGACATGTGCCGCTGGAGAGTGTGGCCCTGCTGCCTCATCTGGTTTAGAGGAGGATTCACCAGCAGCTTCTGCAATAAAGGGGTTATCAAAGTTACGGGGGAAAAAAAAAACTCATAAAACTCATCAGGACCTACATATACATTGGTTAAGCTTTATTTCTTAAGAGAAAAACCCATATTTACACCTTTTCATGGTTTTGTTATTGTCACCGCCAGATTTATGAGAAGTTCTGATAGACGTTCTTCAGTACCTCCTGTATGATGTTCTTTTGTTTTGCTTTCGCTTTGACATCTCTCCTGCCTCTCCCAGCTGTCATCTATTAGCAGTGATTGCCTCCCTATATATCTCCTCCCATACTGCCTCACTTTGCGGTTTATACTACTTACTGGATTGTGTTCTCAGCTTGGAGTTGCTACAGCTGCTTCTTCAGATAAGTCTACGTCTGTATTTGTTGTTTTCCTGTTGGCTTGATTCTAGGTGACCCTGACTCCCTCCGAATTAAGTGCAGGGAGTCGGTGGTCATGTCCCCTCACTATTATAGGGTTTACAGGTGTCACTCAGTCTAGGTACGTGGACATGCAACCTTCTATCACAGAGATCTTTGCATGGGCTGAGAAGACAGGGAGAGCTTCAGGGCTTTAATAGGGCTTACCCTTTTGTTCCTTAGTTTTGGATCAAGCCAGTCGGATCCTTATTTGTAACTTCTTGTTTTCTGCTACACCATCCGTGACATTTATTGCTGTGTTTACATGCTGAGGGGGCGTAACAACAATGCCTGAGCTCTCTCTCATGAATATTTTTGTGTCCTGGTGGTGGTATTAGGAGTGCTATGTGTACTTGTTGAGGGGGCCAGGGCTCTAATAACGATCCCCAGACGCGGGAGGGGATCGGGTAAACTGGCCCATGGAAGTGAGGGAAGGAGCCAGACACATGCTCTGCTGCCGATTCAATCTATCACCATGGCTCTGGTAAGGATCGCTCAGGCGCGATCGCTTACAATCGCCAAGGCTGTATGAGGAGAGCGAGAGAGGAGCGGGCACCAAAGGCTTTGACGTCTCGTTTACAGAGTCGGGACACTCCCTCAAGCAGGGAGAAGCTTGTAAACGAGACGTTAGCGCCTGAGCAGGGTTGATGACGTCGGGGGTCACATGACCCAAATCGGCAATGGCGAAACAGAGCCAAATCAATAAAGCAAGTGATTTAGAAAATAGTTTAATATAGTAATATAATAGCTCTTAGCATCATTTATATAACTCTGATAACTCCTTTTAAGGTTTTCCACAGTGCTGAAAGGATAATGACTAGTGTTGATTGAGCATGCTTGGCCGAACACCATTTCGGCTCGAGCATTGCGATGCTCGGCACATCTCTGTGTTTAGCCAAATACTGCGTGTGCTCAAGCGCAATGCTCAAGTCTCCTTCCCCCACGTTTGTTGGCTGCTACACAGTCAATAAACGTGCAGGTAAGTACTGCCACTCCCTGTAATGCTGTAGCCATGTTGGTTACTGGCAATACAGTGATTGGCTGGCCGGAACGTGTCATTGGGTGGTATAAAGCAACCGACGACAAGTGGTTCAGCCAGTCTTAGTCAGGGAGAGCTGTGCTGTAGAAGGGACAGATAGTGTAGGGAATTAATTTTAATTTTGTTAGGCAGGGTTGGTGTTAGAGACCCAAAAGTCCTTTTAAGGACTATTGTTGTATCTGGCAGCAATATATATTTTTAGCGCAACCTGCACTAAATACCTTGCAATTGTTTGGCCGCTGCAGACCATGACATTATCTGTGCTACATCTCCTGTGTAACTTGTGCACATCCTAAAAATATCTGTGACACCCAGGGTACTTTTTCCGTAGACGCTGTGGACAGTGACATTACCTGCACTACATCTCCTGTATAACATTTGCACATCCTAAAATTATCTGTGACATCCAGTGTACTTTTTCCGTAGACGCTGTGGACAGCGACATTATCTGTGCTACATTGCCTATTTAACGTGTGCGCATACTAAAAATATCTGTGACATCCAGTGTATTTTTTTCGTAGACGCTGTGGACAGTGACATTACCTGCGCTACATCTCCTGTATAACGTTTTGCGCATACTAAAAAAATCTGTGACATCCAGTGTACTTTTTCCATAGACGCTGCAGACAGCGACATTATCTGCACTTGTCATGTTACACATGCATGGTTTGGCAATTTATCCTGTGCTGTGTGTCCCTTCACCTTCTTCCCCTAGTCCCTCCTCTCTCTATTGTCTCCTCTCCTTTTTTTCCTTCTGGCTTCACCCTTAAGACCCTTTCACACGGGCGAGTATTCAAGGCAGATGCGATGCGTTAGTTGAACGCATTGCACCCGCACTGAATCCTGACCCATTAATTTCTATGGGGCTGTGCATTTTTTACATAACGCAGGTCCCATAGAAATGAATGGGGTTGCGTGAAAATCGCAAGCATCTGCAAGCAAGTGCGGATGCGGTGCGATTTTAACGCACGGTTGCTAGGAGAGGATTGGGATGGAGACCCGACCATTATTATTTTCCCTTGTAACATGGTTATAAAGGAAAATAATAGCATTCTGAATACAGAATGCATAGTACAATAGCGCTGGAGGGGTTAAAATATATATTTTTTTAACTCACCTTAATCCACTTGATCGCGCAGCCCGGCTTCTCTTCTGTCTTCTTCTTTGCTGTGTGCAGGAAAAGGACCTGTGGCGACGTCACTCTGGTCATCGCATGATCCATCACCATGGTAAAAGATCATGTGACGGACCATGTGATGACCGGAGTGACGTCACCACCCACAGGTCCTTTTCCTGCACACAGCAAAGAAGAAGACAGAAGTGAAGCCGAGCTGCGCGATCAAGTGGATTAACCCCTTAGTGACCAAGCGTTTTCTTCCTTTTTTCATGGTCTCGTTCCAAGAGCTATAACTTTTTTATTTTTTCGTCTATATAGATTTATGAGGGCTTGTTTTTTACGGGACAAGTTGTAGTTTTTAATGGCACCATTTTGGGGTACACATAACTTTCTGATTTACTTTTATTAACTCTTTCTGGGAGGGAGATGGGGGAAAATAGCAATACTGCCACTGCGTTTTAAATTTTACGGCGTTCATTTTTCGGTACAAATAACATAATATCTTTATTCTCTGGGTCGGTACGATTACAGTGATACTAAATACTTATAATTTTTTTTACGTTTTACTACTTTTTTTCCAATAAAACCCCTTTTAGTAACCCCAAAAATTATTTTGCATTGCCACTTCACAAGACCCATAACTTTTTTTTTTCTTTTTCTATGGAGTTGTGTGAGGGCTTGATTTTTGAGGGACAACTTGTATTTTTCATTGGTGTCATTTTGGAGTAAATGGCGCTTTTTGATAGCTTGTTATTACGTTTTTTTTGGTGGAAACTAAGAATAAATTAGAAATTCTGTCTTTTTTTTTTTTTTTTTTTTTTTTTCGGCGTTCACCATAGGGGATAATTTATGTAATATTTATGTAGTCCGGGTCGTTACAGATGCGGCAATAGCAAACATATGGGGGATATTTTCTTTTTGCAATTTTTTTCATTGAAAAGCGTATTTTCAATGGAAAAAAAGCATATTTTTTTATTTTATGGAATTTTTTCCACAAGGGGACTATAATATACAGTATTTTGATTGCTTTTAAAATGTAATGCATTATCTCTATAAGGCATTACATTTCAATAGCAATGCTATTCAAACCTTGACCAGCAGGCTGCGCCAGAGAGGCACAGCCTGCTGGAGATAACTGAAGACAGGCTCGGGGCCATGATCGGAAGCAAGGTAAGCTTCCAAACACATAAGCACCCCGCAATCTTATTTTCGGGGTGCTGATGGGAGACAGAGGGAGTCCGCTCCCTTTGTCACCACTTTACATGCAGCGGGCGCTATTGCGCCCGGCATGTAAAGGGTTAAACAGCCCGGATCGGCACTCCTGCCGGTCAGGGCTGCTAGAGCAGGGCCCCGGCTCTCATGTGAGAGCCGGGTCCGCACTCCCCGCTGCACATGGGATCCGTGCAGCGATTAGACCGGGCCGCCGTAAAAACGCGGCGGCCCAGCCTAAGGCCCCTTAGTGACCGCCGTAAAAACACGTATGGGTGGTCACTAAGGGGTTAAGGTGAGTTAAATTATTATTATTTTTTAATTTAACCCCTCCAGCGCTATTGTACTATGCATTCTGTATTCAGAATGCTATTATTTTCCCTTATAACCATGTTATAAGGGAAAATAATACAATCTACAGAACACCGATCCCAATCCTGAACTTCTGTGAAGAAGTTCGGGTCTGGGTACCAAACATGCCTATTTTTCTCAAGCGTGTGCAAAACGCATTACATCGCGCGGAAAAATCATGCATGTTCCCGCAACGCACCCGCACCTTTTCCCGCAACGCCCATGTGTAAGGGGCCTTAATCTCAGCCACATGTATTCTGTTAGCTGCTCACAGCATGATTTTTTTACCTATCCATTTGTTCATCGGTGTATGATCTGCACAGTTTAGAATAAACCTCTTCACAATCTACAAGGTGTCATTTGGATCGAGTCACTGTCAGCCAATTCAACTAAGGCTACTTTCACACTGGCGTTTCTGGGTCCGCTTGTGAGATCTGTTCAGGGCTCTCACAAACGGTTCAAAACGGATCATTTCAGCCCCAATGCAGTCTGAATGGATAAGGATCCGTTCAGAATGCATCAGTTTGGCTACGTTCCGCCTCCATTCCGCTCTGGATGCGGACACCAAAACGCTGCTTGCAGTGTTTTGGTGTCCGCCTGGTAATACGGAGCCAAACTGATCCGTCCTGACTTACAATGTAAGTCAATAGGAGCGAATCTGTTTTCACTGACACAATATGGTGCAATTGAAAACTGATCCGTCCCCCATTGTCTTTCAATGTAAGTCAGGACAGATCCGTTTTGACTTTGTTCTTCATAATGCAAACGGATCCGTTCTAAACGGATACAATTGTTTGCATTATAGGTGCACATCCGTCTGTGCAGATACCAGGTGTGAAAGTAGCCTAAGATTGATGGTTACCGCTATTTCAGGACAACTGTTAGTTACAGAGATCTCACTTTCAATGCTTAGATTGGAGAGGCAGAACAGTCAAAAGATATGTGAAAGGATCTTAGAAGATCAGCCAAATATCTTTCAAAGGATCTTAACTAGCTATGCATGTATAGTGAGATGTATATGGATACTGGAATACAGCAGCAAAGCACAGTGCAAGCCTGTATACTCCAGCCATCAAGCAAATCTCAGCATATGATTCATGAGTTTTTAGCACAGATTGATTGCAAGGACTGTTCATGCAACGGTAATATAATCAGCTTCTACACTGTCTGTGTATTGCCACATGCATTTCTACCTGCAAGTGAATCTAAGCTCTTTATGCAAACAAAAGTAACTTTTTAGCAGCCATTACTATACTATTCCCTCTTGCTCCTCTCCCCACTGGTTGCCTAGAAAACCCAATCATCTAGCCAAAACATTGATACATTTCTATGCAAACACATACCTTGTAATTTTAACCCTCTCCTTATCATCACAATACACCAGCAAGGCAATGTACAATCTGAGAACCCTAGCACACACCAAGAACCTGAACTTCCTTCAGATCAGGAGTTAGATCCTATAAGCCACATAAAACAAAAATGTTTAGTAAGATTAACCTGTGAAATTCAACAGAACTATGAGGCTGACAAAGAGGAACTGTTGGGTAACATCAGTCACTTATGGTCTGACACTGTTGAATGCATGTCAACTTTGTCTCCACCAACTCATGAAGTATAGCACCTAGAGGGTGCTGTTAACCAATTGTTTTGTCCACAGATGCAGATCCAGTTGTTTCTGTCTGTTTATCAGTAGTCATTGCATTTAAATGTGTTGTAATTCATTTGCATTACATTGTGGGGTAACAGCACCATCTATTGATGAGTTTAGGGATTTCACCCAGCTTGTTTTTCTCTATGCATTATGGGAGTCCCAGAGCATTGTGGGTAGTTCCTGGTTCTTGCTAGTCTTGTGCTGGTACAGCAAGCAGCCACCATCTTATGTCTCAGGAGCCATGCACTCTCACTGGGTTTCCTGCCATATCATCTGTTATTTAGCCTGTTTTTGAGCATAGTCAGTAAGAGCACTATCTATGTGTCATTTACTGCAGTTTATTATGTTTATTGTATCTGATAGCTCACTATCATTGTATTATCTCATATACTGAATGCATAGCAGATTGTTCTGTGTTTTATGCCATGTACCATGGTATTTATGTTCTAAGATACTACTGTTTATTCTTTAGTTTCACCTTTCCTGTCAGTCTACGAGCAATAAAGAGAACCTTAAAGTGGAACAGTCTCTTTTCTCTCAGAGGATAAAAGGTTTAGCTACATGTCAGATTACACACCGTGCTAACGTGTATGAGGACAGTATAGTGAAACGACTGCTGAGAACAAGCTCAGTGAATAGCTGCCAAAGACAGCAGTGAAATGACTGCTGAGAACAAGCTCTAAAGATCAGACTGACGGAGCCGCCATTATCCACGCGGAGCCTACTTACGGATATCGCAACAGTCTCCTAACAGTCGCACCGAATATCTGACTATATGGAGCCCGCCATTATCCATGCAGAGCCTACTTACGGATATTGCAGCAGTCTCCTAACAGTCGACACCGAATATCTGACTATATGGAGCCCGCCATTATCCATGCAGAGCCTACTTACGGATATCGCAGCAGTCTCCTAACAGTCGCAACATGTCTAATAGTCGAGCATCTTCCATTAAGACAAGGTCTCAGATAAGTGGCTCTAATAGGACATCAATCAGAGAAGCTGCCGCCATTGCCCTTGCCAAAGCAGAAGCTGCAAAGGCAAAAGCCAGCTTCACAGAACTAGAGATGCAGATAAAGCTAGAGAAAGCACAACTTGAAGCGACTCTAGAAAAACTTGCCGCAGATAAAGAGACAGCAGCTGCCATAGCGGAAGCAGAATAGCTAGAAGCTACGGAACTTCAGGAAACCAAGAGTCATCGCAGCAATGTCCATCCAGAAGTTGAATACCAAGATCCAGAACAGCGTACCTTACAATATGTCTATCAACATTCCAAGTCAGACGACAACCCAGATCCACAACTTAATACAAAGCAGTTTGTTGACAAGCCAAGCCAACCTGCTTATTTGGATCATCAGAAAGTCGACTATCAGTCTCGTTGCAGCAGACTAGAGAATACACATCAGCGTGAAACTGCCTAGAACAACTTCTCTCCAGAACAGAGGATCAGAAATCTGCCCCTGCTAAGAGAGATGCCCTTTGCTTCAAAACGGTATTACACAGACCAGATTAAACCAGAGACTTCCAATAGGTATGGCCGTGCACCACACATTCACTCTGACAACACACCACCAGCAGGTTCCAGCGCCAATCAGGCCACAATGGACTTTGCCAGGTTCCTTGCTCAACGTGAGCTGGTCAACAAGGGACTTGTAAAGTTCAGCGACCGTGCTGAGAACTATAGAGCTTGGCGAGCTTCCTTCCAAAATGCCATCAGAGACATAGGTCTGTCATGTAGTGAGGAACTGGATCTCCTGGTAAAATGGATGGGAAGTGAGTCCACCAAACACGCTAGAAGGATTAGCGACATCAATGTAAATTATCCAGACAGTGGTCTAAAAAGGGTCTGGGAGAGACCTGATGAGGTTTATGGCGCAGCAGAGGTCGTAGAAAGCGCCTTATTTAAGAGAATTGAGGACTTTCCTAAAATAGCGAACAAAGGCTATTCAAAGCTTAGAGAGTTAAGTGACTTACTAATGGAGCTGAGTGTAGCAAAGGCAGAAGGGGATCTGGTGGGATTGACATTTCTTGACACTGCTAGAGGTGTGAATCCCATAGTTCAGAAGCTCCCATACAACTTGCAAGAGAAGTGGGTCATGTATGGTTCTCGGTATAAACAGACTTACAATGTGTACCATTTCCTCCATTTAATGTTTGTAGATTTTGTCTCTGAACAAGCAAAAATCAGAAATGATCCTAGCTTTGATTTCATGATGTCATGTGCCACCACCTCAGTCAGTAAACCTGGTAGGGCAACGATGGAGGTCCACAAAATTAAAGTTTCTTCCATAGGTGCAGTCCATAAAGAGTTCAGCTCCTATCAAGGAGGAGACAAACCCAAGGACCCGACCAAACAGTGTCCCTTACACAGGAAGCCTCATTCTCTACTTAAGTGCAGAACCTTCAGAGAAAAGTCATTGGAAGACCGCAAGACCTTCCTCAAGGAGAACAACATCTGTTTTAAATGCTGCTTGTTAACTTCGCACTTCACCAGAGACTGTGAGGTTAGTGCAAAGTGTGCCGAATGTGACAGCTCAAACCATAACACAGCTCTTCACCCTGGGCCACCATCGTGGGCTTCATCCAAAACCCAAGAGCAAAGCGGGGAGCTGAAGGACACAAACACTGGAGGCAGATCCTGCTCTAAAGTCTCCCTAGTGAAGGTTTACCCAGCAGATGACCAAAGCAAAGCCATCAAAGTGTATGCAATTCTAGATGATCAAAGCAACAGGTCATTAGTGAAGTCTGCCTTCTTTGATAGCTTCGACATCAAAGGACCCGGTACCCCCTACTCTCTAAGAACTTGTGCTGGTACTGTGGAAACAGCCGGAAGGAGGGCAAGCGGCTACATAGTTGAGTCCAGCGATGGTCAAGTGCGTCTGCCTTTACCAACTATACTGGAATGTAACCAGATTCCTGACAACAGGTCCGAGATACCCATGCCAGAAGTAGCAGCACATCAGCCTCACCTGAAGCGTATGACACCTGATCCCGAACCTTGATCCTGAAGCTCAGATAGTATTACTCCTCGGGAGGGATATCCTACAGGTCCACAAGGTTAGACAGCAGATTAATGGACCTCACAACACTCCACACGCCCAGAGACTTGACCTAGGATGGGTCATTGTAGGAGAAGTCTGTTTGGGAGGTGTACACAAACCAACAACTGTCTACAGCATGCTTACTGATAGGTTCTATTTCAGTCCAAAGCCTATTTCTTATATAAGCTTATATTTGATCACTATCTATACATGAATACATTGTCACGTAACACATAGAGGGTAGAGAGTTCTTGGAAAATTATTTCATAAGAGCTAAGTGGTTTTGCTGACATATAGCCTTGGACTCTGGTAAAGGATAAGATAGCTGAAATGTGTAGCTGACTAAGACGTGTGTTACTGGTTAACTTAAACATCATGTCATTTAGGACTATATATGTCTCATGAGATCAATAAAGATGTAGACTTTGAACTGCACAGAAGTGTGTCTTGTGTCATAGTTACTCTCTCTAGCGCTAGATAAGGATCAATTCAAGCTGAATACTGAAGTCTTGTTCAAGGAGTACAAATAAGGGGGAACATAAAGAATATTCCTTACAACTTGGGGGCTCTTGTCCGGGATTGAGAAGGTCATCCTCAGGGCTGGTAAGAAGAGGCACCTGTCCTCTGGCCATTCCGGGGGCACTGGCCACATCTCAATTCAAGTAAGTACATAAGGGACCCTTAGATAGACTTTGAGTAAAGTACTGTGTCAGGGATACAGTATGCATAACTCAGGGAGTTTTTGCCTTAGAACTCAGGGAAGTCCAGTAACAAGAAAAGTGCACTTCAGAGGGCTCAGGGAGCCCAGTAAAAGATCTGTTCAGGGAACAGAAGGTTTTACAGCTTGATTTGATTCTTAATAAGATAATTGTAGAAGTTTTGCATGATAAGTTGTTTTGTCTAACACAGTTATATAAGGGGAAGTGACAGGCTGGGTCGTAAATGTACAGCTGTCGTTCCAAGACTAGCATTCTGTTTTGTTTTTGCTATTACTGTTTTAAATTCTTTTTGTAAGAAAATAAGTTTTGATAATGGGTAGTCAAAAAAATCTAAGACAGAATACCCTAAACCAGAAGAACCAGGAGACACATGTAAACCATATGTTGCCCGAGTCAGTCCTACAAAGTATTACCTTGTTAACCCATGGGTAGATAATTTGGCAGAGTGGACAGAGGCAATGGAAGTGGTAGACCCCTTTCCCAGGGAAGGAGACAATAGCATATATCACATTGACATGGTCAAGGGTCTATGCTTAGACGACACTGCCGCCTGGCCGTATTTTGAACCTGATCCTTCATGGGATATGGAATAATGCAGAATAAGTGATGTTATATGTGTAACAATCCAGCTTTTAACAACAATTATTATATATGTGCAAACACTAACTAAGACCACCTGGCATATAAGATGATTTGGGTTTAACAAAATTACTGTATGATTATAACTAGGGATGAGCGAACCCGAACTGTATAGTTCGGGTTCGTACCGAATTTTGGGGTGTCCGTGACACGGACCCGAACCCGGACATTTTCGTAAAAGTCCGGGTTCGGTGTTCGTCGCTTTCTTGGTGCTTTTTGAAAGGCTGCAAAGCAGCCAATCAACAAGTGTCATACTACTTGCCCCAAGAGGCCATCACAGCCATGCCTACTATTGGCATGGCTGTGATTGGCCAGAGCACCACGTGACCCAGCCTCTATTTAAGCTGGAGTCACATAGCGCCGCCCGTCACTCTGCTCTGATCAGCATAGGGAGAGGTTGCGGCTGCGACAGTAGGGCGAGATTAGGCAGATTAACTCCTCCAAAGGACTTGATTAATTGATCGATCTGCAGCTGTGGATCATTGAGCTGCTGATGCTCACTGTTTTTAGGCTGCCCAGACCGTTTGTCAGTCACTTTTTTCTGGGGTGATCGGCGGCCATTTTGTGTCTTGTGGTGCGCCAGCACAAGCTGCGACCAAGTGCATTTAACCCTTAATGGTGTGGTTGTTTTTTGGCTAATTCCTACATCAGTGTGAAGCTGTCACACCAAGTGCATTTAACCAGCAATAGTCTGGTTATTTTTTGGCCATATACTACATCAGGGGCAAGCTGCGCCTGTCACCAAGTGCATTTAACCCTCAATGGTGTGGTTGTTTTTTGGCTAAATCCTACATCAGGGTGAAGCTGTCACACCAAGTGCATTTAACCAGCAATAGTCTGTTTATTTTTTGGCCATATACTACATCAGGGGCAAGCTGCGCCTGTCACCAAGTGCATTTAACCCTCAGTAGTGTGGTTGGTCAAGCTGTCACACCAAGTGCATTTAACCAGCAATAGTCTGTTTATTTTTTGGCCATATACTACATCAGGGGCAAGCTGCGCCTGTCACCAAGTGCATTTAACCCTCAGTAGTGTGGTTGGTCAAGCTGTCACACCAAGTGCATTTAACCATCAATAGTGTGGTTATTTTTTGGCCATATCCCAGTCTAATTCTGTCAGTAAACGCATACCTGTCACCCAGCGCCTAAATACTAGGCCTCAAGTTTATATCCAGCTAAATCTGTTGTTACTGGTGTGGCTGTTCAAGTTATTTAGTGTCCGTCAAAGCAAATTTTTTGTTCTGGGTTGAAATACAATTCCCAATTTAGCAATTTCCTAATTTAGTGGTTTCTGCTGTATCAGAGCTATTTGAAATCTATCCCTAAAAGGGTATATCAGATTCAAGGTGCACATAGGGTCATTCTGAATAACCTCACACACATGCTACTGTGCATTTCCAAGTCTAATTCTGTCAGTAAACCTATACCTGTCACCCAGCACCTAAATACTAGGCCTCAAATTTATATCCAGCTAAATCTGTCGTTACTGCTGTACTGTTGTAGCTGGGCAAGTTATTTAGTGTCCGTCAAAGCACATTTTTTTGTTCTGGGTTGAAATACAATTCCCAATTTAGCAATTTCCTAATTTAGTGGTTTCTGCTGTATCAGGCCTACTTTAAATTTATCGCTAAAAGGGTATATCAGATTCAAGGTGAACATCGGGGCATTCTGAATAACTTCACACACACGCTACAGTGCATTTCCAAGTCTAATTCTGTCAGTAAACGTATACCTGTCACCCAGCGCCTAAATACTAGGCCTCAAATTTATATCCTGCTAAATCTGTCATTACTGCTGTACTGTTGTGGCTGGGCAAGTTATTTAGTGTCCGTCAAAGCACAGTTTTTGTTCTGGGTTGAAATACAATTCCCAATTTAGCAATTTCATAATTTTGTGGTTTCTGCTGTATCAGGCCTACTTTAAATACATCCCTAAAAGGGTATATCAGAATCAAGGTGCTGATAGGGTCATTCTGAATAACTTCACACACACGCTACTGTGCATATCCCAGTCTAATTCTGTCAGTAAACCTATACCTGTCACCCAGCACCTAAATACTAGGCCTCAAATTTATATCCAGCTAAATCTGTCGTTACTGCTGTACTGTTGTAGCTGGGCAAGTTATTTAGTGTCCGTCAAAGCACATTTTTTGTTCTGGGTTGAAACACAATTCCCAATTTAGCAATTTCCTAATTTAGTGGTTTCTGCTGTATCAGGCCTACTATAAATTTATCCCTAAAAGGGTATATCAGATTCAAGGTGCACATAGGGTCATTCTGAATAACTTCACACACACGCTACTGTGCATTTCCAAGTCTAATTCTGTCAGTAAATCTATTCCTGTCACCCAGCGCCTAAATACTAGGCCTCAAATTTATATCCAGCTAAATCTGTCGTTACTGCTGTACTGTTGTGGCTGGTCAAGTTATTTAGTGTCCGTCAAAGCAAATTTTTTGTTCTGGGTTGAAATACAATTCCCAATTTAGCAATTTCCTAATTTAGTGGTTTCTGCTGTATCAGAGCTATTTGAAATCTATCCCTAAAAGGGTGTATCAGATTCAAGGTGCACATAGGGTCATTCTGAATAACCTCACACACACGCTACTGTGCATTTCCAAGTCTAATTCTGTCAGTAAACCTATACCTGTCACCCAGCACCTAAATACTAGGCCTCAAATTTATATCCAGCTAAATCTGTCGTTACTGCTGTACTGTTGTGGCTGGGCAAGTTATTTAGTGTCCGTCAAAGCACATTTTTTGTTCTGGGTTGAAATACAATTCCCAATTTAGCAATTTCCTAATTAAGTGGTTTCTGCTATATCAGGCCTACTTTAAATACATCCCTAAAAGGGTATATCAGATTCAAGGTGCACATAGGGTCATTCTGAATAACTTCACACACACGCTACTGTGCATATCCCAGTCTAATTCTGTCAGTAAATCTATACCTGTCACCCAGCGCCTAAATACTAGGCCTCAAATTTATATCCAGCTAAATCTGTCGTTACTGCTGTACTGTTGTGGCTGGGCAAGTTATTTAGTGTCAGTCAAAGCACATTTTTTGTTCTGGGTTGAAATACAAATCCCAATTTAGCAATTTCCTAATTTAGAGGTTTCTGCTGTATCAGGCCTACTTTAAATTTATCCGTAAAAGGGTATATCAGATTCAAGGTGCACATAGGGTCATTCTGAATAACTTCACACACACGCTACAGTGCATTTCCAAGTCTAATTCTGTCAGTAAACGTATACCTGTCACCCAGCGCCTAAATACTAGGCCTCAAATTTATATCCTGCTAAATCTGTCATTACTGCTGTACTGTTGTGGCTGGGCAAGTTATTTAGTGTCCGTCAAAGCACAGTTTTTGTTCTGGGTTGAAATACAATTCCCAATTTAGCAATTTCATAATTTTGTGGTTTCTGCTGTATCAGGCCTACTTTAAATACATGTTTTATTTATCATATATTAAAATCGTGGCGAGCTTGCCACATGTAGGATTTGTCAGGCTAAGCCTGGATGAGTGGCCCACTCCACAATTGTATGGGTACAGCCACTCAAACCAGGCTTGTAAGACGTGCAGAGCTGGAATATCAGTATGGTCCGTTCTGGATGCCTCTTCTGATAATTCACAGATGCACTCCCATATATTCACTAGTGGTGTTTGGATTCCCAAAGATGTGTCAAGGGTACCATCAACAAAGTTGGCAGCTTCAATGGTCAGCTGCAACAATGTTTCCACGTAGTGAGCATGGGTAGATAGAAGAAAGGATAGGTGAACTGTGGGTGAGAGCCGTTATGTACGAGCTCTACTTACAACCCAGCTGATTAGCATCCCTATTGTCCGATCACTATCTAATAGAGAACCGTCTCTGCAAATATAAGCGTCTGCTATATTTGCAGAGACGGTTCTCTATTAGATTGTAAGTAGAGCTCGTACATAACGGCTCTCACCCACAGTTCACCTATCCTTTCTTCTATCTACCCATGCTCACTACGTGGAAACATTGTTGCAGCTGACCATTGAAGCTGCCAACTTTGTTGCTGGCACCCTTGACACATCTTTGGGAATCCAAGCACCACTAGTGAATATATGGGAGTGCATCTGTGAATTATCAGAAGAGGCATCCAGAACGGACCATACTGATATTCCAGCTCTGCACGTCTTACAAGCCTGGTTTGAGTGGCTGTACCCATACAATTGTGGAGTGGGCCACTCATCCAGGCTTAGCCTGACAAATCCTACATGTAGCAAGCTCGCCACGATTTTAATATATGATAAATAAAATTTCCTTTAAAGCGTATATTCAGGCAGTAAAACAATTTTTCACATACATACACAAAATTCAGTCTTTAGTTACACCCTACTTTAAATACATCCCTAAAAGGGTATATCTGAATCAAGGTGCTGATAGGGTCATTCTGAATAACTTCACACACACGCTACTGTGCATATCCCAGTCTAATTCTGTCAGTAAACCTATACCTGTCACCCAGCGCCTAAATACTAGGCCTCAAATTTATATCCTGCTAAATCTGTTGTTACTGCTGTACTGTTGTGGCTGGGCAAGTTATTTAGTGTCCGTCAAAGCACAGTTTTTGTTCTGGGTTGAAATACAATTCCCAATTTAGCAATTTCCTAATTTAGTGGTTTCTGCTGTATCAGGCCTACTTTAAATACATCCCTAAAAGGGTATATCAGAATCAAGGTGCTGATAGGGTCATTCTGAATAACTTCACACACACGCTACTGTGCATTTCCAAGTCTAATTCTGTCAGTAAACCTATACCTGTCACCCAGCGCCTAAATACTAGGCCTCAAATTTATATTCAGCTGAATTTGAATACAATACATTGGGCCAAATAATATTTTTGTTGTTGTGGTGAACGATAACAATGAGGAAAACATCTAGTAAGGGACGCGGACGTGGACATGGTCGTGGTGGTGTTAGTGGACCCTCTGGTGCTGAGAGAGGACGTGGCCGTTCTGCCACATCCACACATCCTAGTGTACCAACTACCTCAGGTCCTAGCCGCCAGAATTTACAGCGATATATGGTGGGGCCCAATGCCATTCTAAGGATGGTAAGGCCTTAGCAGGTACAGGCATTAGTCAATTGGTCAGTGGATCCAGCACGTTCACATTATCTCCCACCCAGTCTTCTGCAGAAAGCGCACAGATGGCGCCTGAAAACCAACCCCATCAGTCTGTCACATCACCCCCATGCATATCAGGGAAACTGTCTGAGCCTCAAGTTATGCAGCAGTCTCTTATGCTGTTTGAAGACTCTGCTGGCAGGGTTTCCCAAGGGCATCCACCTAGCCCTTCCCCAGCGGTGGAAGACATAGACTGCACTGACGCACAACCACTTATGTTTCCTGATGTTGAGGACATGGGAATACCACCTCAGCAAGTCTCTGATGATGACGAAACACAGTTGCCAACTGCTGCATCTTTCTGCAGTGTGCGGACTGAACAGGAGGTCAGGGATCAAGACTGGGTGGAAGACGATGCAGGGGACGATGAGGTCCTAGACCCCACATGGAATAAAGGTCGTGCCACTGATTTTCACAGTTCGGAGGAAGAGGCAGTGGTGAGACCGAGCCAACAGCGTAGCAAAAGAGGGAGCAGTGGGCAAAATCAGAACACCCGCCGCCAAGAGACCCCAAAGGCGTGCTTCAAGGAGTTCCCTGGCATGGCACTTCTTCAAACAATGTGCTGACGACAAGACCCGAGTGGTTTGCACGCTGTGCCATCAGAGCCTGAAGCGAGGCATTAACGTTCTAAACCTTAGCACAATCTGCATGACCAGGCTCCTGCATGCAAAGCATGAACTGCAGTGGAGTAAACACCTTAAAAACAAGGAAGTCACTCAGGCTCCCCCTGCTACCTCTTCTGCTGCTGCCGCCTCGGCCTCTTCTGCTGCTGCCGCCTCGGCCTCTTCCTCCGCCTCTGGAGGAACGGTGGCACCTGCCGCCCAGCAAACAGGGGATGTACCACCAACACCACCACCTCCTCCGTCACCTAGCATCTCACCCATGTCACACGGCAGCGTTCAGCTCTCCATCTCACAAACATTTGAGAGAAAGCGTTCACATCCTGCCGCTGCTCGCCTGTCTGCGCTACAGCGTAACGTCGGCCTTCCCGCTCACCGCCTCATATGCGACGTGCCCACCAGGTGGAACTCCACCTTGCACATGCTGGACAGACTGTGCGAGCAGCAGCAGGCCATAGTGGAGTTTCAGCTGCAGCACGCACGGGTCAGTCGCACTGCGGAACAGCACCACTTCACCACCAATGACTGGGCCTCCATGTGAGACCTGTGTGCCCTGTTGCGCTGTTTCGAGTACTCCACCAACATGGCCAGTGGCGATGACGCCGTTATCAGCGTTACAATACCACTTCTATGTCTCCTTGAGAAAACACTTAGGGCGATGATGGAAGAGGAGGTGGCCCAGGAGGAGGAGGAGGAGGAGGAAGAGGGGTCATTCTTAGCACTTTTAGGCCAGTCTCTTTGAAGTGACTCAGAGGGAGGTTTTTTTTTAACAGCAGAGGCCAGGGACAAATGTGGCCAGCCAGGGCCCACTACTGGAGGACGAGGAGGACGAGGATGAGGAGGAGGTGGAGGAGGATGAGGATGAAGCATGGTCACAGCGGGGTGGCACCCAACGCAGCTCGGGCCCATCACTGGTGCGTGGCTAGGGGGAAAGGCAGGACGATGACAATACGCCTCCCACAGAGGACAGCTTGTCCTTACCCCTGGGCAGCCTGGCACACATGAGCGACTACATGCTGCAGTGCCTGCGCAACGACAGCAGAGTTGTCCACATTTTAACGTGTGCGGACTACTGGGTTGCCACCCTGCTGGATCCACGCTACAAAGACAATGTGCCCACCTTACTTCCTGCACTGGAGCGTGATAGGAAGATGCGCGAGTACAAGCGCACGTTGGTAGACGCGCTACTGAGAGCATTCCCAAATGTCACAGGGGAACAAGTGGAAGCCCAAGGCCAAGGCAAAGGAGGAGCAAGAGGTCGCCAAGGCAGCTGTGTCACGGGCAGCTCCTCTGAGGGCAGGGTTAGCATGGCAGAGATGTGGAAAAGTTTTGTCAACACGCCACAGCTAACTGCACCACCACCTGATACGCAACGTGTTAGCAGGAGGCAACATTTCACTAACATGGTGGAACAGTACATGTGCACACCCCTCCACGTACTGACTGATGGTTCGGCCCCATTGAACTTCTGGGTCTCTAAATTGTCCACGTGGCCAGAGCTAGCCTTTTATGCCTTGGAGGTGCTGGCCTGCCCAGCGGCCAGCGTTTTGTCTGAACGTGTATTCAGCACGGCAGGGGGCGTCATTACAGACAAACGCAGCCGCCTGTCTACAGCCAATGTGGACAAGCTTACGTTCCTAAAAATGAACCAGGCATGGATCCCACAGGCCCTGTCCGTCCCTTGTCCAGATTAGACATTAACTACCTCCCCGTAACCATATATTATTGCACTCCAGGGCACTTCCTCATTCATTCCTATTTTTATTTTCATTTTACCATTATATTGCGAGGCTACCCAAAGTTGAATGAACCTCTCCTCTGTCTGGGTGCCGGGGCCTAAATATATGCCAATGGACTGCTCCAATGTTGGGTGACGTGAAGCCTGATTCTCTGCTATGACATGCAGACTGATTCTCTGCTGACATGAAGCCAGATCCTCTGTTACGGGACCTCTCTCCTCTGCCTGGGTGCTGGGCCTAAATATATGCCAATAGACTGTTGCAGTGGTGGCTGACGTGAAGCCTGATTCTCTGCAATGACATGCAGACTGATTCTCTGCTGACATGAAGACAGATTCTCTGTTACTGGACCTCTCTCCTCTGCCTATGTGCTGGGCCTAAATATATGCAAATGGACTGTTGCAGTGGTGGCTGACATGAAGCCTGATTCTCTGCTATGACATGCAGACTGATTCTCTGCTGACATGAAGCCAGATCCTCTGTTACGGGACCTCTCTCCTCTGCCTGGGTGCTGGGCCTAAATATATGCCAATGGACTGTTGCAGTGGTGGCTGACGTGAAGCCTGATTCTCTGCTATGACATGCAGACTGATTCTCTGCTGACATGAAGCCAGATCCTCTGTTACGGGACCTCTCTCCTCTGCCTGGGTGCTGGGCCTAAATATCTGACAATGGACTGTTGCAGTGGTGGCTGACGTGAAGCCTGATTCTCTGCTATGACATGCAGACTGATTCTCTGCTGACATGAAGCCAGATTCTCTGTTACGGGACCTCTCTCCTCTGCCTGGGTGCCTGGGCTTAAATATCTGACAATGGACTGTTGCACTGGTGGCTGACGTGAAGCCTGATTCTCTGCTATGACATGCAGACTAATTCTCTGCTGACATGAAGACAGATTCTCTGTTACGGGGACCTCTCTCCTCTGCATGTGTGCTGGGCCTAAATATATGCCAATGGACTGTTGCAGTGGTGGCTGACGTGAAGCCTTATTTCTGTGCTATGACATGCAGACTAATTCTCTGCTGACATGAAGCCAGATCCTCTGTTACGGGACCTCTCTCCTCTGCCTGGGTGCTGGGCCTAAATATATGACAATGGACTGTTGCAGTGGTGGCTGACGTGAAGCCTGATTCTCTGCTATGACATGCAGACTGATTCTCTGCTGACATGAAGCCAGATCCTCTGTTACGGGACCTCTCTCCTCTGCCTGGGTGCTGGGCCTAAATATCTGACAATGGACTGTTGCACTGGTGGCTGACGTGAAGCCTGATTCTCTGCTATGACATGCAGACTGATTCTCTGCTGACATGAAGCCAGATCCTCTGTTACGGGACCTCTCTCCTCTGCCTGGGTGCTGGGCCTAAATATCTGACGATGGACTGTTGCAGTGGTGGCTGACGTGAAGCCTGATTCTCTGCTATGACATGCAGACTGATTCTCTGCTGACATGAAGCCAGATTCTCTGTTACGGGACCTCTCTCCTCTGCCTGGGTGCTGGGCCTAAATATCTGACAATGGACTGTTGCAGTGGTGGCTGACGTGAAGCCTGATTCTCTGCTATAACATGCAGACTGATTCTCTGCTGACATGAAGCCAGATCCTCTGTTACGGGACCTCTCTCCTCTGCCTGGGTGCTGGGCCTAAATATATGACAATGGACTGTTGCAGTGGTGGCTGACGTGAAACCTGATTCTCTGCTATGACATGCAGACTGATTCTCTGCTGACATGAAGCCAGATCCTCTGTTACGGGACCTCTCTCCTCTGCCTGGGTGCTGGGCCTAAATATATGACAATGGACTGTTGCACTGGTGGCTGACGTGAAGCCTGATTCTCTGCTATGACATGCAGACTGATTCTCTGCTGACATGAAGCCAGATCCTCTGTTATGGGACCTCTCTCCTCTGCCTGGGTGCTGGGCCTAAATATCTGACAATGGACTGTTGCAGTGGTGGCTGACGTGAAGCCTGATTCTTTGCTATGGGACCTCTCTCCAATTGATATTGGTTAATTTTTATTTATTTTATTTTTATTTTTATTAATTTCCCTATCCACATTTGTTTGCAGGGGATTTACCTACATGTTGCTGCCTTTTGCAGCCCTCTAGCCCTTTCCTGGGCTGTTTTACAGCCTTTTTAGTACCGAAAAGTTCGGGTCCCCTTTGACTTCAATGGGGTTCGGGTTCAGGACGAAGTTCGGATCGGGTTTCGGATCCCGAACCCGAACATTTCCGGGAAGTTCGGCCGAACTTCTCGAACCCGAACATCCAGGTGTCCGCTCAACTCTAATTATAACATGTATATTGTCTTCTTATAAGCTGGGTGTGGTTATCTGTTTCCAGGAAAGCTGTGTTTGTCTGTGCTGAAAGTTTTGAAATGAAACAAATAAATTGTGTGAATAGGTTGGAATACATGATTCAGTGGAATGTGAATGGGTGTGGCTTTGAGTTGTAGAGGAGTTGAAAATGTATGAAGATTAAGAGATGATTTTAGCAGGGCTGTGTATGCAATTCAGTTTTTATGTATGAGGGCGAGGTTATGAGCTGTTTGTGAAAATGAGTACATGAAAATGTGAATGTGTATGGAGTATGGTATTTGTTCTCATATAATATGCGCATTGAGAATTTAATTTTTATTTTCTTGGAAGTTTTTGGTTTTTATTGGTGCCAACAGCATTGATCAAGCTGTATATATATTTTTTTATTATTGAAGTTAATCAAAAGTTTTTATGGGCCCTTTGTGTGTTCATGTCTGTATTGTCCGATCTGTTTGTTTCAATGTTTGAAGTTATGTGTTATATGTTAAGTGTTGAGCTTAACATCAGAGCTCTGTTCTCATGGGCAGCTGGCACATTACTGACGGACAAAAGGAGGACCACAGCGTCCGACTAAGGCTACTTTCACACTAGCGTTCATGGGTCCGTTCGTGAGCTCCGTTTGAAGGAGCTCACGAGCGGACCCAGACGCCTCCGTCCAGCCCTGATGCAGTCTGAATGGAGCGGATCGGCTCAGACTGCATCAGTCTGGCGGCGTTCAGCCTCCGCTCCGCTCGCCTCCGCACGGACAGGCAGACAGCTGAACGCTGCTTGCAGCGTTCAGCTGTCCGCCTGGCCGTGCGAAGGCGTGCGGATCCGTTCAGACTTACAATGTAAGTCAATGGGAACGGATCCGCTTGAAGATGAGCCCATATGGCTCAATCTTCAAGCGGATCCATCCCCCATTGACTTTACATTGAAAGTCTGAACGGATCCGCTCAGGCTACTTGCGAACTTAGACATTTTTCTAAGTTATTAATGCAGACGGATCCGTACTGAACGGAGCCTCCGTCTGCATTAATATGATCGGATCCGTTCAGAACGGATCCGATCAAGCGCAAGTGTGAAAGTAGCCTAAAAGGGGTGGACTTAGATGACTAAAGAGTGGGAGGAAAAGGAATCTGAGCCTTCTATGTGAATTAATGGGGTTTTAACAAAACCTTTCAAAACTGACTCACTACCACTCGAGACCATGGACAGGGAATACATCACAGATCATGCATTTAGCATTATACTAAGATTGCCCAATCAGCCTGTTAGGGAGAGATTTGTTCATTAAGCTTGACTTGCAGGTATCAGCAGAGAATCAGGGCATAAGAGTACACTCAGATCTCATTCCAATCTCTACACCGGGGCCACTGATTCTTGCAAACATACGGGACCACCCAGAACTTAATAACATTAATCCTGCATTATGGTCCTCAAATTAATATGACACAGGATTCATAGATTGCACACTTTACATAGCTACTGTGAAACCAGGTGTCATCTCAGTGTTCCAGAAACAATACCCGCTGTCAAAAAAAAGAGAAACTTGATGGACTTAGTGAGATGATTTCACCCTACAACACGCCAGTGAATCCAGTGACAAAGGTAGATGGTACTACCCACTTTGTACAGGATTTAAGGGCCATCAACAACATCATTGTGCCTATAGCCCTTGTTGTACCTGATGTCACTTAATTATTATCTGACATTGCAGCAAACGCTGTTTGGTTCAGTGTGATAGATCTGAAAATGCATTATTTTCTATCTCAGTTGATAAGGCTACTTTTTGCTTTTTCCTTTAACTGATGTCAACTGACCTGGTGCAGACCCCAGGGTTATGCTGATTCACCTGTAGTGTACAGCATAGTCCTCCAAGCCACGTTAAAACCATGGTACCCCCCCAAGGTTCTGTGCTGTTGCAATATGTCAATGATTTGTTACTGTGTAGCATGTCAGCGGAGGCCAGCATTCAAGATGGTTTATCACTGTTATAATGATTGTCAGGATGTGGTCACAAAGTGACACTTAAGAAAATGCAATGGTGTAAAATGCAGGTTGAATACTTGGGCTTTGTTCTCACAAAAGGTGAAAGGAGAATCAGCGCAGAAAGAGTCCAGTCTATTGCGGGTCTGGTCACCCCACACACCAAGAAAGAACTGTTATCTTTCCTTGGTATGATAAACTACTGTAGACAATGGATTCCTGATTGCTCCTATTATGACAATGTTCTGAGGCAAGCCACTCTGGATGAAAATCCAGATTTGATCAAATGGTTGTCTGAAATGTACAATGCATTTGATTATCTGAAATGTTCACTCATGTCGAGTATAGGGCTGGGCCTCCCTGACTATAATATGACCTTCCACATGTTTGCACGCCAAAATTGTAAAACCATGGTGGGTGTACTGACACGAGAAAACGGAGGCAAGTTGCGTCCTTGTGTATTTTTCTCAAAGGTAATGCCCACCCCTGTTCAAGGGATGCCGGCATATCTGTGTTCTCTTGCAGCCTGTGCTATGATGGTAGAATTGGCAACTCTTTTCACAATGTGACATTACACCATTTTGCACACCACTCGTAATGTTGTGGGCCTACTCAAGGACATCCACACTCAACACAGCGTGCAGCTGAGCTCATTGCACTCACTAGGGCATATATTCTACATACTGATAGACCTGTCACCATCTATACTGAGAGTAGGTACACACATGGGGTAGTGTGGGACCGTGGTATAATTAGGCAGAGGAGAGGATTCACAGCAGCAGATGGTAAGGTTCATGTCTCACAGGGCAATGCGCTGGCAGATAGCGTGGCGAAATGAGTGGCCAAATGCAACCCTACAGGTTTGTGAAACCATTGGGAGATGCCATGTCTGGCACCTCCAACCCCTGAGATGTTGCAAATACTTACCGATCTTCAGTGGTATGCCACTGAACATGAACAGTAAGACTGGTGTTATCCAGTACTGCAGAAAAATCCTAAAATAGGATTAGTCTGCAAAGAGTGGAAGTTATGCATTCCCCCAACACAGTGCTTCCATCTTAATATCACATTTCCACGGTGTAGGACATAAACAGCATTGAGATACTCATGGGGAGGCCTTTCCCCACCCCCTGGGTCCAATGATAGTGCAGGAAGGAGACTTTGATTTAATAAGGGAGGACTATGTCACCAAATTGATACAGGTACCTAACAAAACTGAGGACAAAGTTGCTTGTAAGTCTCCCTCTTTTCCACAGGAACCCACCCACCCATACAGGGTGGGGGATGAGGTGGTGGTTGAAACACTGAAGAAAGGAGGAGCTCAAGGTGATTTCGTATATGGCCCACCTACTACCGTGGTTGCAGTAACCAGAACAGCTGTGCTAACTGAACAATCTCCAATTTGGATCCACGCCACCTGAGTTAAGCTTGTGAGAGAAAGAGAGGAGGCAGGAACGGAGGCAGACAGCCTTGGCCTTGAAGAAGGATGAGAGGTACTAATGGGGGAAGACAGCCCTGACCTCCAACGAGGTCCAGAGGTACTAACGGAGGCAGACAGCCTTGACCTCGAAGAAGATACAGAAGGGGTACTAACGGAGGCAGACAGCCTTGACCCCAACGAGATGACGCAGTCAGGAAATTCCTCGAGATGGCTGAGAAGCATTGACTTAATAATTGTAATTTTGTGTCTCCTACTTACTGTCCCACGGCTGTGGAACAGACAGACATACCTGAAGACAAAGGAGAATGCAGAGGTGAAGACAATCTGTGGAAGACAAAGGAGAACTTATGGCTGTACCTAACAAAAAACTCTGAACTTAACTGATTTCTGTCTCCAAACCACTTTATCTGCATCTAACATTTTGGAGACATGTTTGGTAGCAGTCCCCACACCAGTAGATGTATGGACAGGGCTCCTACGTTCCCAATGGAATGACACAGATTTGCAGGATCATGATGTTAAATATGGATATGTAAATCCTTATCATGCTTGTTATGACTGTCCTACATATGAGACTCTACAAAGTAATATGATAGAAATAATCACAGGTCTTGCTACAGCAGCAGAAATATGTTATAATTTCACCTGTGATGAGACATTATTGCCTCCCTGCATACAAGCAAAATATGCAGAACAAGAGTAAGCCAAATATTTGTGATAGAGATCTAGGTAACTGTAAAAAGATAGTATCAGAAAAAAAAATGCAATGTAATATTACAAAAACACTACCATCCCTAGACAAACATGTACCTCTACCAACAGGATGGGTATTGGCCTGTGGAAATACTAGTTACACATACATACCAGCCAATATTACAGAGGGACCCTGTACAATAGCTAGGCTGACATTAGCAATGATTCCACTATTCCCAGCAATGCAGACACGACACACGAGAGACACTTCCCTACAGCTACCAGAAAATTGTGACTATAATGTGAATCTCCTCTCTAGAGCAGAATACATGAGTTTAGGGGTATCTATGATAGGGGTACCAGGGTTGGTCATATATAACCACAGAACAATATCAAAACTTGCCTGTTTTATGGTAAAACAGATAAATGTCACTAGTGCAGTTCTGCAAGATATGCTGCTGGATATTCAATCATATAAAAAAGCTATCTTGCAGAATAGGGCAACTATTTATTGCTTCAACATGATATAGTCTGCTAAGCGTTCGCAGGGATGTGTTGTTTCAATTTATTAGATCACTCGCACGGAATAAAAGATAAAATAGGCCAACTAGAAGAGATGATCAAACATATAAAACAAGATGTTGACCAAGGATGGTGGGACTGGCTTTTGGCTGGATACCTGACTTTGGTCAAATAAGGTATGTTTTAGGAGTGGTACTCGCTGTGGTCGCTGCAATAGTGTGCCTCTGCTGTTGTTTACAGTGTGTGCCCTCCCTTCTTGCCATACAGACGTGGACAAAATTGTTGGTACCCTTTGGTCAATGAAAGAAAAAGTCACAATGGTCACAGAAATAACTTTAATCTGACAAAAGTAATAATAAATTAAAATTCTATAAATGTTAACCAATGAAAGTCAGACATTGTTTTTCAACCATGCTTCAACAGAATTATGTAAAAAAATAAACTCATGAAACAGGCATGGACAAAAATGATGGTACCCCTAGAAAACACAGAACATAATGTGACCAAAGGGACATGTTAATTCAAGGTGTGTCCACTAATTAGCATCACAGGTGTCTACAACCTTGTAATCAGCCATTGGGCCTATATATATGGCTCCAGGTAATCACTGTGTTGTTTGGTGATATGGTGTGTACCACACTCGACATGGACCAGAGGAAGCAAAGGAAAGAGCTGTCTCAAGAGATCAGAAAGAAAATTATAGACAAGCATGTTAAAGGTAAAGGCTATAAGACCATCTCCAAGCAACTAGATGTTCCTGTGAGTACAGTTGCACATATTATTCATAAGTTTAAGATCCATGGGACTGTAGCCAACCTCCCTGGACGTGGCCGCAGGAGGAAAATTGATGACAAATCTAAGAGACGGATAATCCGAATGGTAACAAAAGAGCCTAGAAAGACTTCTAAAGAGATTCAAGGTGAACTTCATGCTCAAGGAACATCAGTGTCAGATCGCACCATCCGTCGTTGTTTGAGCCAAAGTGGACTACATGGGAGACGACCAAGGAGGACACCATTGTTGAAAACGAATCATAAAAAAGCAAGACTGGAATATGCCAAACTACATGTTGACAAGCCACAAAGCTTCTGGGAGAATGTCCTGTGGACAGATGAGACAAAAATCGAAGTTTTTGCCAAGGCACATCAGCTGTATGTTCACAGACGAAAAAATGAAGCATATCAAGAAAAGAACACTGTCCCTACTGTGAAACATGGAGGAGGCTCTGTTATGTTCTGGGGCTGCTTTGCTGCGTCTGGCACAGGGTGTCTTGAATCTGTGCAGGGTACAATGAAATCTCAAGACTATCAAGGAATTCTAGAGAGAAATGTACTAGCCAGTGTCAGAAAGCTTGGTCTCAGTCGCAGGTCATGGGTCTTGCAACAGGACAATGACCCAAAACACACCGCTAAAAACACCCAAGAATGGCTAAGAGGAAAAAATTGGACTATTCTAAAGTGGCCTTCTATGAGCCCTGACCTCAATCCTATTGAGCATCTTTGGAAGGAGCTGAAACATGCAGTCTGGAAAAGGCACCCTTCAAACCGGACACAACTGGAGCAGTTTGCTCATGAGGAGTGGGCCAAAATACCTGCTGAGAGGTGCAGATGTCTCATTGACAGTTACAGGAAGCGTTTGATTGCAGTGATTGCCTCAAAAGGTTGCGCAACAAAATATTAAGTTAGGGGTACCATCATTTTTGTCCATGCCTGTTTCATGAGTTTATTTTTTTACATAATTCTGTTGAAGCATGGTTGAAAAACAATGTCTGACTTTCATTGGTTAACATTTATAGAATTTTAATTTATTATTACTTTTGTCAGATTAAAGTTATTTCTGTGACCATTGTGACTTTTTCTTTCATTGACCAAAGGGTACCAACAATTTTGTCCACGTCTGTATGTAAAAATGTGGCCAAAAGAGGGGTACACTCAACATTCCTCTATACTCCGGTAGAGGTAAAAGAGGTAAACACAACCCCAACAAAGCCTGAGGATTATACTCCTGAAGGGTATACGGAATACCTAAGGGCTTACAAGCAAACTAAGGAAAAACTAATAAGGAACAAAATGAAAAAAAAAAACATTATATGTAAATGATGTTTTTAAGAGGGGATTGATAGGTTCTATTTCAGTCCAAAGCCTATTTCTTATATAAGCTTATATTTCATCACTATATATACATTAATACATCGTCACGTAACACATAGAGGGTAGAGAGTTCTTGGAAAATAATTTCATAAGAGCTAAGTGGTTTTGTTGACATATAGCCTTGGAATCTGGTAAAGGATAAGATATGTTTAGCTGACTAAGACGTGTGTTACTGGTTAACTCAAACATCATGTCATTTAGGACTATATATGTCTCATGAGATCAATAAAGATGCAGAGTGACTTTGAACTGCACAGAAGTGTGTCTTGTGTCATAGTTACTCTCGCGCTAGATAAGGATCAAATCAAGCTGAATACTGAAGTCTTGTACAAGGGGTACAAATAAGGGGGAACATAAAGAATATTCCTTACACTTACCAGTACACTTGAGAATGGATGCCCATCTCTTCTCCAACCATGCGAAAATCACTTCTTCATCAAGGAACTGCATCAAAGCACTTCATCACCAGGTACCTTTGCAGGTCCCACCTACGATGACTTTGTCTGGGATGCCAATCAAGACCACCTGGGATCCACAGTCTTCCGCAAAACTAAAGAAGACAATCGTAGATAGACTGTTCCTAGATATAATGGAGCAGAGAATGGTGCAGGACGAAACAAGAAGCTGGGTTGCACCACTACCCTTTAAAGGGATTCTGTCACCTCCCCTCAGCCAAAAAACGATTTAAAAGCAGCCATGCAGCACAGCTTACCTGGATTAGGCTGTGCTGTTTCATCTTGAAATCCGTCCAGCAGTTACTTTAAAAAACGACTTTGATCAATAAGGAAATGCGTCCTGAAGGTGCCCAGAGGGGCGTTTTTTTCTTCCTAGTGAGCCCAGTACCGCCCCTCTTTCAGTGCCCAGCCCGCCTTCCTTGTATTTTCTAACTGCCGCCCCCAGCCTGCCACAGCCTCTCCTGCCTCTCCTCCCCCTCCCTCACGCCGAACGAAGTCTCGCACAGGCGCAGTACCCACTGAGGGCTGCGCCTGTGCGATCATCAGGAGACTGAGGGCGGCAGCTTCATCTTCGTCACTGGGCATGCGCCGAGCCCAGTGATGTCCGATGCTCGCTCTTCCCTCAGTCAGGGAAGAGCGAGCATCGGACGTCACTGGGCTCGGCGCATGCCCAGTGACGAAGATGAAGCTGCCGCCCTCAGTCTCCTGATGATCGCACAGGCGCAGCCCTCAGTGGGTACTGCGCCTGTGCGAGACTTCGTTCGGCGTGAGGGAGGGGGAGGAGAGGCAGGAGAGGCTGTGGCAGGCTGGGGGCGGCAGTTAGAAAATACAAGGAAGGCGGGCTGGGCACTGAAAGAGGGGCGGTACTGGGCTCACTAGGAAGAAAAAAACGCCCCTCTGGGCACCTTCAGGACGCATTTCCTTATTGATCAAAGTCGTTTTTTAAAGTAACTGCTGGACGGATTTCAAGATGAAACAGCACAGCCTAATCCAGGTAAGCTGTGCTGCATGGCTGCTTTTAAATCGTTTTTTGGCTGAGGGGAGGTGACAGAATCCCTTTAAGCCTCAAAGACAACACTTACCCAACAATAGAGAGCAAATTTTCAAGCAATTTGTCTCTCTCAGGCACAACCTATGAAGCAAACCTGAGATGAGAGATCACTTCTTTACCTTCATGGAAAAGATATTCCGGAACGGTCACGCAGAGCAAGCACCTGTACTTCGAGACTCGGAAGAGCGCTGGTACCTGCCCATATTTGACGTGTATCACCCGAAGAAGCCAGGTCAGATCAGAGTAGTGTTTGACTCAAGTGCCAACTGTGTATCATTGAACAACGCTTTGCTGTCAGGCCCGGATCTAAACAACAAGCTCATAGGAGTGCTTCCCCTATTTTCGCAGAGACTCCTTTGCATTCACGGCTGATATCCAACAGATGTTCCATTGCTTCCTAGTTAAGAAGGAACATAGACATTTCTTGAGATTCTATGGTTCAAGGACAACGATCCCTCAAAAGATGTTACAGAGTATCGTATAAAAGTTCACATCTTCGGCAATAGTCCTTCTCCTGCGGTCTCCATCTATGGATTAAGACGCGCAGCTCAGAAAGTAGAAGAAAAGTACGGAGCGGATGTCAGACTCTTTGTAGAGAAGGTCTTCTATGTGGATGACTGTCTGAAATCAATGCTCTCAGATGAGACTGCAATAAGTCTTCTTAAAAGAACCCAGGAGATGCTCTCTCTGTCTAACCTGAGGCTACACAAGATCGCTTCTAACAGTCAGAAATTGATGGAAGCCTTTCCTTCTCAGGACCATTCAGAAGACTTGAAGGATGTAGACCTAGGCTTTGACTCACCTCCGATGCAACGGAGCCTTGGCCTACTATGGAACATAAAAGCTGATACTTTCACTTTCCAGGTTAACAGAGAAGAAAAACCCTTTACTCACAGAGGAGTATAAACGGCCATAAGCAGTTTATATGACCCACTGGGATTTGCAGCTCCAATACTCATCGAAGGTAAAGCTATGTTGAGAGACTTCACCAGAGAAGGGTCGAACTGGGACACTCCCCCTTCCCATGAATTAAAAACCACGTGGAAGGCCTGGAAGAATTCCCTTACAGCCTTATCGGATCTTCACAAAGCTCATCCATATGTTTCTGTACCAACTACTAAGGTTGAAACACAAAACCTTTGTGTTTTCTGCGATGCTTCAGTCAAAGCAATTGCGGCTGTAGCTTACTTGTAGACGTTAGATACCAGTGGACAATGCCATGTAGGGTTCGTCATGAGTAGAGTTGAGCGAACACCTGGATGTTCGGGTTCGAGAAGTTCGGCTGAATTTCCCGGAAATGTTCGAGTTCAGGATCCGAACCCGACCCGAACTTCGTCCCGAACCCGACCCGAACTTCGTCCCGAACCCGAACCCCATTGAAGTCAATGGGGACCCGAACTTTCCGGCACTAAAAAGGCTGTAAAACAGCCCAAGAAAGGGCTAGAGGGCTGCAAAAGGCAGCGACATGTAGTTAAATCCTCTGCAAACAAATGTGGATAGGGAAATTAATTAAAACAAAAATAAAATAAATAAAGATTAACCAATATCAATTGGAGAGAGGTCCCATAGCAGAGAATCTGGCTTCACGTCATCCACCACTGTAACAGTCCATTGTCATATATTTAGGCCCCGGCACCCAGGCAGAGGAGAGAGGTCCCATAACAGAGAACCTGGCTTCATGTCAGCAGCGAATCAGTCTTCATGTCATAGCAGAGAATCATGCTTCACGTCACCCAACACTGGAACAGTCCATTGTCAGATATTTAGGCCCAGGCACCCAGGCAGAGGAGAGAGTTCCCGTAACAGAGAATCTGGCTTCATGTCAGCAGAGAATCAGTCTTCATGCCATAGCAGAGAATCATGCTTCACGTCACCCAACACTGGAACAGTCCATTGTCAGATATTTAGGCCCCGGCATCCAGGCAGAGGAGAAAGGTCCCATAACAGAGAATCTGGCTTCATGTCAGCAGAGAATCAGTCTTCATGTCATAGCAGAGAATCATGCTTCACGTCACCCAACACTGGAACAGTCAATTGTCAGATATTTAGGCCCCGGCATCCAGGCAGAGGAGAGAAGTCCTGTAAGAGAGAATCTGGCTTCATGTCAGCAGAGAATCAGTCTTCATGTCATAGCAGAGAATCATGCTTCGCACCACCCAACACTGGAACAGTCCATTGTCAGATATTTAAGCCCAGGCACCCAGGCAGAGGAGAGAGGTCCCGTAACAGAGAATCTGGCTTCATGTCAGCAGAGAAACAGTCTTCATGTCATAGCAGAGAATCATGCTTTACGTCACCCAACACTGGAACAGTCCATTGTCAGATATTTAGGCCCAGGCACACAGGCAGAGGAGAGAGGTCCCGTAACAGAGAATATGGCTTCATGTCAGAAGATATACAGTCTTCATGTCATAGCAGAGAATCATGCTTCACGTCACCCAACACTGGAACAGTCTATTGTCAGATATTTAGGCCCCGGCATCCAGGCAGAGGAGAGAGGTCCCGTAACAGAGAATCTGGCTTCATGTCAGCAGAGAATCAGTCTTCATTTCATAGCAGAGAATCATGCTTTACGTCACTCAACACTGGAACAGTCCATTGTCAGATATTTAGGCCCAGGCACCCAGGCAGAGGAGAGAGGTCCCGTAACAGAGAATCTGGCTTCATGTCAGCAGAGAATCAGTCTTCATGTCATAGCAGAGAATCATGCTTCACGTCACCCAACACTGGAACAGTCCATTGTCAGATATTTAGGCCCCGGCATCCAGGCAGAGGAGAGAAGTCCTGTAAGAGAGAATCTGGCTTCATGTCAGCAGAGAATCAGTCTTCAGTCTTCATGTCATAGCAGAGAATCATGCTTCGCGCCACCCAACACTGGAACAGTCCATTGTCAGATATTTAGGCCCCGGCATCCAGGCAGAGGAGAAAGGTCCCATAACAGAGAATCTGGCTTCATGTCAGCAGAGAATCAGTCTTCATGTCATAGCAGAGAATCATGCTTCACGTCACCCAACACTGGAACAGTCCATTGTCAGATATTTAGGCCCGGCATCCAGGCAGAGGAGAGAGGTCCCGTGAGAGAGAATCTGGCTTAATGTCAGCAGAGAATCAGTCTTCATGTCATAGCAGAGAATCATGCTTCACGTCACCCAACACTGGAACAGTCCATTGTCAGATATTTAGGCCCCGGCATCCAGGCAGAGGAAAGAGGTCCGTTAACAGAGAATCTGACTTCATGTCAGCAGAGAATCAGTCTTAATGTCATAGCAGAAAATCATGCTTCACGTCACCCAACACTGGAACAGTCCATTGTCAGATATTTAGGCCCAGGCAACCAGGCAGAGGAGAGGTTCATTCAACTTTGGGTTGCCCCGCAATATAATGGTAAAATGAAAATAAAAATAGGATTGAATGAGGAAGTACACTGGAGTACAATAATATATGGTTAAGGGGAGGTAGTTAATGTCTAATCTGCACAAGGGATGGACAGGTCCTGTGGGATCCATGCCTGGTTCATTTTTATGAACGTCAGCTTGTCCACATTGGCTGTAGACAGGCGGCTGCGTTTGTCTGTAATGACGCCCCCTGCCGTGCTGAATACACGTTCAGACAAAACGCTGGCCGCCGGGCAGGCCAGCACCTCCAAGGCATAAAAGGCTAGCTCTGGCCACGTGGACAATTTAGTGACCCAACTGCATGGAGTTCATATTCAGTCAGATAAATTCTAAAGCTTCCTGTTGCTCTGTGATGCACCCGGTGTGAGGGGGTGACATACGGTGACAACAGTGGCTTTAGTAACTTGCTCCTGATGAACCAACAAACAAGTTGGACAAGAGAAACGCGTCGAGCAAATTATTTCTGTGGAAACAGCTACAGACTGACTTGCTGACTGGAGGAGCCTAGTGGCTTGTTCCTATATTATATCACCGGCTGGGGATTGGACTATCCTAGTAGTTTTGCCTGACATTGTGTGGTGTGCAGTGTCTCTCTCATAGGAGACCTGTCACATTCACTCACTGTTCCAATCAGGTACCTATGTATGGATGTTACCAGTTTGCCCCAGGCAGATAGAGGAACACGCCACATACTATTGACTCCTTATATTTTGGAGTTCTAGTGGTAGGGATGATTGTAGGGATCAGCATCATCAGTCTGAGATACCCCTCTCACCCTACCAAGCCTAACTTGTTGCAGATAATTTTAATAATTAATATAATAAAAATAATTTTAGCGTACTTTATTTAGGCAGTAAAAAGATACATGTTGGTGGACTACTCAAAACAGCGCAACAAGGCACACAGGTCTCGCATGGAGGCCCAGTCATTGGTGGTGAAGTGGTGCTGTTCCGCAGTGTGACTGACCTGTGCGTGCTGCAGCTGAAACTCCACTATGGCCTGCTGCTGCTCGCGCAGTCTGTCCAGCATGTGCAAGGTGGAGTTCCACCTGGTGGGCACGTCGCATATGAGGCGGTGAGCGGGAAGGCCGAAGTTACGCTGTAGCACAGACAGGCGAGCAGCGGCAGGATGCGAACACCGGAAGCGCGAACAGACGGCCCGCACTTTATGCAGCAGCTCTGACATGTTGGGGTAGTTGTGAATGAACTTCACCACCAAATTCAGCAATGCGCCAGGCAAGGGATGTGTGTCAAACCGGCTATTCCCAGAGCTGCAACAAGATTTCGCCCATTATCGCACACCACTAGGCCGGACTTGAGGCTCACCGGCAGCAACCACTCGTTGGTCTGTTGTTCTATACCCCGCCACAAGTCCTGTGCGGTGTGGGGCCTGTCCCCCAAACATATGAGTTTCAGAATGGCCTGCTGACGTTTACCCTGGGCTGTGCTGAAGTTGGTGGTGAAGGTGTGTGGCTGACTGGATGAGCAGGTGGAAGAAGAGGAGGAGGAAGCTGAGTAGGAGGAGGTGGCAACAGGAGGCAAAGAATGTTGCCCTGCGATCCTTGGCGGCGGAAGGACGTGCGCCAAACAGCTTTCCGCCTGGGGCCCAGCCTCCACTACATTTACCCAGTGTGCAGTTAGGGAGATATAGCGTCCCTGGCCGTGCTTACTGGTCCACGTATCTGTGGTTAGTTGGACCTTGCCACAGATGGCGTTGCGCAGTGCGCACTTGATTTTATCGGATACTTGGTTGTGCAGGGAAGGCACAGCTCTCTTGGAGAAGTAGTGCCGGCTAGGAACAACATACTGTGGGACAGCAAGCGACATGAGCTGTTTGAAGCTGTCTGTGTCCACCAGCCTAAATGACAGCATTTCATAGGCCAGTAGTTTAGAAATGCTGGCATTCAGGGCCAGGGATCGAGGGTGGCTAGGTGGGAATTTACGCCTTCTCTCAAATGTTTGTGAGATGGAGAGCTGAACACTGGCGTGTGACATGGTTGAGATGCTTGGTGACGCAGGTGGTGGTGTTGGTGGTACATCCCATGTTTGCTGGGCGGCAGGTGCCGACGTTCCTCCAGAGGCGAAGGAAGAGGCCGAGGTGGCGGCAGCAGCAGAAGAGGCCGAGGCGGCAGTAGCAGAAGAGGTAGCAGGGGGAGCCTGAGTGACTTCCTTGTTTCTAAGGTGTTTACTCCACTGCAGTTCATGCTTTGCATGCAGGTGCCTGGTCATGCAGGTTGTGCTAAGGTTCAGAACGTTAATGCCTCGCTTCAGGCTCTGATGGCACAGCGTGCAAACCACTCGGGTCTTGTCGTCAGCACATTGTTTGAAGAAGTGCCATGCCAGGGAAGTCCTTGAAGCTGCCTTTGGGGTGCTCGGTCCCAGATGGCGGCAGTCAGTAGCAGGCAGAGTCTCTTGGCGGCGGGTGCTCTGCTTTTGCCCACTGCTCCCTCTTTTGGTACGCTGCTGGCTCGGTCTCACCACTGCCTCGTCCTCCAAACTGTGAAAGTCAGTGGCACGACCTTCATTCCATGTGGGGTCTAGGACCTCATCGTCCCCTGCATCGTCTTCCACCCAGTCTTGATCCCTGACCTCCTGTTCAGTACGCACACTGCAGAAAGACGCAGCAGTTGGCACCTTTCGTCATCATCAGAGACGTGCTGAGGTGGTATTCCCATGTCCTCATCATCAGGAAACATAAGTGGTTGTGCGTCAGTGCATTCTATTTCTTCCACCGCTGGAGAAGGGCTAGGTGGATGCCCTTGGGAAACCCTGCCAGCGGAGTCTTCAAACAGCATAAGAGACTGCTGCCTAACTTGAGGCTCAGTTTCCCTGATATGCATGGGGGTGATGTGACAGACTGATGGGGTTGGTTTTCAGGCGCCATCTGTGCGCTTTCTGCAGAAGACTGGGTGGGAGATAATGTGAACGTGCTGGATCCACTGTCGGCCACCCAATTGACTAATGCCTGTACCTGCTCAGACCTTACCATCCCTAGAACGGCATTGGGCCCCACCAAATATCGCTGTAAATTCTGGCGGCTACTGGGACCTGAGGTAGTTGGTACACTAGGACGTGTGGCTGTGGCAGAACTGCCACTTCCTCTCCCAGCACCAGAGGGTCCACTAACACCACCACGACCAAGTCCGCATCCGTGTCCCTTACTAGATGTTTTCCTCATTGTTACCGTTCACCACAATAACAAAAATATTATTTGGCCCAATGTATTGATTTCTAATTCAGGCCTTTTTTTACAGACACCTAACACTATCTGGCTATCTATTTAGGTACCGTATTACACTAATAAAGACACAGCAGTAACGACAGATTTAGCTGAATATAAATTTGAGGCCTAGTATTTAGGCGCTGGATGACAGGTATACGTTTACGGACAGAATTAGACTTGGAATTGCACAGTAGCGTGTGTGTGAAGTTATTGAAAATGACCCTATCTGCACCTTGAAACTAATATACCCTTTTATGGATAGATTTAAAGTAGGACTGATACAGCAGAAACCACTAATTTAGAGAATTGCTAAATTGGGAATTGTATTTCAACCCAGAACAAAAACTGTGCTTTGATGGACACTAAATAACTTGACCAGCAACATCAATAATGACAGATTTAGATAAATATAAATTTGAGGCCTATTATTTAGGCGCTGGGTGACAGGTATACGTTTACACACAGAAGTAGACTTGGAATTGCACAGTAGCGTGTGTATGAAGTTATTGAGAATGACCCTATCTGCACCTTGAAACTAATATACCCTTTTAGGGATAGATTTAAAGTAGGCCTGATACAGCAGAAACTACTAATTTAGAGAATTGCTAAATTGGGAATTGTATTTCAACCCAGAACAAAAACTGTGCTTTGACGGACACTAAATAACTTGCCCAGCCACAGCAATAACCACAGATTTAGATGAATATAAATTTGAGGCCTAGTATTGAGGCGCTGGGTGACAGGTATACGTTTACACACAGAATAAGACTTGGAATTGCACAGTAGCGTGTGTGTGAAGTTATTGAGAATGACCCTATCTGCACCTTGAAACTAATATACCCTTTTAGGGATAGATTTAAAGTAGGCCTGATATAGCAGAAACCACTAATTTAGAGAATTGCTAAATTGGGAACTGTATTTCAACCCAGAACAAAAACTGTGCTTTGACGGACACTAAATAACTTGCCCAGCCACAGCAATAACCACAGATTTAGATGAATATACATTTGAGGCCTAGTATTTAGGCGCTGGATGACAGGTATACGTTTACGGACAGAATTAGACTTGGAATTGCACAGTAGCGTGTCTGTGAAGTTATTGAAAATGACCCTATCTGCACCTTGAAACTAATATACCCTTTTATGGATAGATTTAAAGTAGGACTGATACAGCAGAAACCACAAATTTAGAGAATTGCTAAATTGGGAATTGTATTTCAACCCAGAACAAAAACTGTGCTTTTATGGACACTAAATAACTTGACCAGCCACATCAATAATGACAGATTTAGATAAATATAAATTTGAGGCCTATTATTTAGGCGCTGGGTGACAGGTATACGTTTACACACAGAAGTAGACTTGGAATTGCACAGTAGCGTGTGTATGAAGTTATTGAGAATGACCCTATCTGCACCTTGAAACTAATATACCCTTTTAGGGATAGATTTAAAGTAGGCCTGATACAGCAGAAACCACTAATTTAGAGAATTGCTAAATTGGGAATTGTATTTCAACCCAGAACAAAAACTGTGCTTTGACGGACACTAAATAACTTGCCCAGCCACAGCAATAACCACAGATTTAGATGAATATAAATTTGAGGCCTAGTATTGAGGCGCTGGGTGACAGGTATACGTTTACAGACAGAATAAGACTTGGAATTGCACAGTAGCGTGTGTGTGAAGTTATTGAGAATGACCCTATCTGCACCTTGAAACTAATATACCCTTTTAGGGATAGATTTAAAGTAGGCCTGATATAGCATAAACCACTAATTTAGAGAATTGCTAAATTGGGAATTGTATTCCAACCCAGAACAAAAACTGTGCTTTGACGGACACTAAATAACTTGACCAGCCACAGCAATAATGACAGATTTAGATAAATATAAATTTGAGGCCTATTATTTAGGCGCTGGGTGACAGGTATACGTTTACACACAGAAGTAGACTTGGAATTGCACAGTAGCGTGTGTATGAAGTTATTGAGAATGACCCTATCTGCACCTTGAAACTAATATACCATTTTAGGGATAGATTTAAAGTAGGCCTGATACAGCAGGAACCACTAATTTAGAGAATTGCTAAATTGGGAATTGTATTTCAACCCAGAACAAAAACTGTGCTTTGACGGACACTAAATAACTTGCCCAGCCACAGCAATAACCACAGATTTAGATGAATATACATTTGAGGCCTAGTATTTAGGCGCTGGGTGATAGGTATATGTTTACACACAGAATCAGACTTGGAATTGCACAGTAGTGTGTGTGTGAAGTTATTGAGAATGACCCTATCTGCACCTTGAATCTTATATACTCTTTTAATGAATATATTTAAAGTAGCCCTGATACAGCAGAAACCACTAATTTAGGAAATTGCTAAGTTGGGAATTGTATTTCAACCCTGAACAAAAATATATCCTTTGCCAGACAGCAGACAGTATTACAATTGGCTGGCCACAGCTGAAACACAAGATTTAGGGTACTGCAATTTTGGCAATTGTATTTCACCCCTCAATAAAATAGCAAGCACAGCCAAGCCCCTGATGTAGGATATAGCCAAAAAATAACCACGCTATTGATGGTTAAATGCACTTGGTGACAGCTTGCCCTGATGTAGGATATAGCCAAAAAATAGCCACACTATTGATGGTTAAATACACTTGGTGACAACTTGACCCTGATGTAGGATATAGCCAAAAAATAACCACACTATTGATGGTTAAATGCACTTGGTGACAGCTTGACCCTGATGTAGGATATAGCCAAAAAATAACCACACTATTGATGGTTAAATGCACTTGGTGACAGCTTGCCCTATATGTACGATATAGCCAAAAAATAACCACACTATTGATGGTTAAATGCACTTGGTGACAGCTTGCCCCATATGTAGGATATAGCCAAAAAATAACCACACTATTGATGGTTAAATGCACTTGGTGACAGCTTGACCCTGATGTAGGATATAGCCAAAAAATAACCACACTATTGATGGTTAAATGCACTTGGTGACAGCTTGCCCTATATGTACGATATAGCCAAAAAATAACCACACTATTGATGGTTAAATGCACTTGGTGACAGCTTGCCCCATATGTAGGATATAGCCAAAAAATAACCACACTATTGATGGTTAAATGCACTTGGTGACAGCTTGATCCTGATGTGGGATATAGCCAAAATATAACCACACTCTTGATGGTTAAATGCACTTGGTGATAGCTTGCCCCATATGTAGGCTATAGCCAAAAAATAACCACACTATGGATGGTTAAATGCACTTGGTGACAGCTTGCCCGATATGTAGGATATAGCCAAAAAATAACCACACTATTGATGGTTAAATGCACTTGGTGACAGCTTGCCCCATATGTAGGATATAGCCAAAAATTAACCACACTATTGATGGTTAAATGCACTTGGTGACAGCTTGACCCTGATGTAGGATATAGCCAAAAAATAACCACACTATTGATGGTTAAATGTACTTGGTGGCAGCTTGTGCTGGCGCACCACAAGACACAAAATGGCCGCCGATCACCCCAGAAAAAAGTGAATGAAAAACGCTCTGGGCAGCCTAAAAACAGTGAGCAATTGAATAGCAGCAGTTCAATGATCCACAGTTGTAGATCGATCACTGAATTTATTCTTTTGGAGGAGTTAATCACTGCCTAATCTCGCCCTAACGTCGCAGCTGCAACCTCTCCCTACACTGATCAGAGCAGAGTGACATGCGGCGCTACGTGACTCCAGCTTAAATAGAGGCTGGGTCAAATGCTGCACTGGCCAATCACAGCCATGCCAATAGTAGGCATGGCTCTGACGGCCTCTTGGGCAAGTAGTATGACGCTTGTTGATTGGCTGCTTTGCAGCCTTTCAAAAAGCGCCAAGAAAGCGACGAACACCGAACCCGAACCCGGACTTTTACGAAAATGTTCGGGTTCGGGTCCGTGTCACGGACACCCCAAAATTTGGTATGAACCCGAACTATACGGACACCCCAAAATTTGGTACGAACCCGAACTATACAGTTCGGGTTCGCTCATCCCTAGTCATGAGTAAAGCGAAACTAACGCCACTCCAGGAACACGCAATACCACGCCTGGAACTATGTGCCACGGTGTTAGCAGTGGAGTTAGCCGAACTAATCGCTACAGAAATGGACCTAGAGATTAAAGATTCTGAGTTCTATACAGATAGCAAGATAGTACTGGGATATATCTGTAATGAAGCTAGACGCTTCTATGTCTACGTCAACAACAGAGTTCTAAGGATCATAAGATCTACCTCTCCTGAACAATGGAAATATGTACCTACTTATCTCAACCCTGCAGACCAAGCAACCAGATCCGTCGCTGCTGACCGTCTCAAGGAATTCAATTTGGTTTACAGGCCCCACCTTTTTGTATAAACCGACGCCCAACACAACAGAAACTGCCATGTTTGTACTAGTAGACCCACATGCTGATGTTGAGATACGTCCTCAGGTATGTGTTACATACGGAAACTCTGGACCACCACCTGAAATCCCACAGATTCAGTAGATTCTCTACTTGGAGATCTCTTGTCCATGCCATCACTTGCCTGACCCACATTGCTCGGTCGTACAAAGCAACCTTTTCGGCAGATAAAGATATCTGTAGAGGTTGGCATCATTGTAAACATGTCTACACAGCTCTCGATCTAGAGTGATCAAAAAATGTAATTATCCAGGCTTTACAACATGAAACCTATGCAACGGAAATCGACTGTGTAGTCAGCCAAAGACCCATGCCCAAAGGTAGTGTCTTAAGGAAACTTGACCCAGTGATCGATGAAGATGGGCTCTTAAGGGTAGGTGGACGCCTTATGGAAGTAAATGTAAGCTTAGCAGAGAAACATCCTGTGATAGTTCCTGGACAGCATTATATAGCTACTCTGCTCGTGCAACATTACCATAAACAGACAAAGCACCAAGGTCGTCTGTTTACTGAACGAGTTCTAAGAGCAGCTGGACTGTGGATAGTTGGAGCTAAAAGATGTGTATGCAGATTCATATTTAAATGTGTCACCTGTTGGAAACTTCATGGTATGTCACAGGCATTGAAGAAGGCAAACCTCCCATATGACCGACTAAGTATGGATCCACCCTTCACCAATGTTGGCCTAGACGTGTTTGGACCTTGGCCTGTGGTTGTCCGGCAAACCAGGGGAGGCCGTGCGCACGGGAAACGTTGGGCGATTATGTTCACCTGTCTGTCCATCAGAGCTGTCCATATTGAAGTAATTGAATCTATGGATACTTCCTGTTTCATTAATACTTTCCGACGTTTCATTGCCATTAGAGGACCTGTCAAACACATTCGTTCTGACCGAGGCACAAACTTAGTCGGAGCAGCGAGAGAACTACAACGCTCTTCCAACTTGGATGTTAACAACATAGAAAGACACCTCAGTGAACGAGGATGCACTTGGACCTTCAATCCACCACACTCTTTTCACATGGGAGGTGCTTGGGAGAGGATGATAGGCATCGCACGGAGAATCCTTGACTCAATCTTCTTACAAGAAGGATCTTCAAAGCTGACTCATGAAAGCCTGACTACCTTCATGGCAGAAGTATCGGCTATCATAAATGCCAGACCGCTATCCCCGATTTCTAGCAATCCTGATGACCCAACAGTTCTCACACTCGCCACACTGCTTACCCAAAAGACTGAACAAATTTGTGCTCCACCTGGAGAATTCAATTCCAAAGATCTTTACAAAAATAGATGGATACAAGTACAGAGTCTCTCAAACTCGTTCTGGGACAAGTGGAAAAAGCAATACATTCCCACTCTGCAACCGGGGAGAAAGTGGCAAACCAGCAAGCCTAACCTCCCTACCGGCGATGTAGTCCTAATGAAAGACTGCCAGTCACGAAGAAACGAGTGGCCGTTAGGTCTTGTGACTAAGATATTCCCAAGTAAGGACGGAATTATACGCAAAGTAGAATTTAAAATACGGAGACAGGGAGAGACCAAATTGTTCCTCAGACCAGTAGGGGAACTCGTTCCACTGTTTGCACCCAACAAATACAATGGTGACGTCGGTTGACGTCAAGCGGGGAGATGAGATGAGTCAGGGACAGGACTCATCTCAGGGTAATTTGCATATGTATCAAATCGTCTTTTTTCCACAATAAAAGCACACAGAGCTATGGGGACTGGGTATTGCGGATGTGCTAGCGGCCGCCCAGCAACCCATGTCCTCAGCTCTTTACCCAAAATACCGGTGACGGGTTCCCTTTAACTGTGTTGTAATTCATTTGCATTACATTGTGTGGTAACAGCACCATCTATTGATGAGTTTAGGGATTTCACCCAGCTTGTTTTTCTCTATGCATTATGGGAGTCCCAGAGCATTGTGGGCAGTTCCTGGTTCTTGCTAGTCTTGTGCTGCTACAGCAAGCAGCCACCATCTTATGTCTCAGGAGCCATGCACTCTCACTGGGTTTCCTGACAAATCATCTGTTATTTAGCCTGTTTTTGAGCATAGTCGGTAAGAGCACTATCTATGTGTCATTTACTGCAGTTTATTATGTTTATTGTATCTGATAGCTCAATAATTTCACTGATATAACTGGTATAGAGTATACGTTCCACCTATCAAAATTAAATCACTGTCGTTTGGAACGCTATATTACTGTTAAAACTAAGGTTTTATTAAACAGAACAAAAGGGGGGAAGGGTAAACTAACCTATATTAAAATTCTAGGGCGCCGTCCAACCAGTGTGAGGTCGATGGATGAGACCTATGACACCGCAGGATGCGGTATTTGGAACTGTGGATGACGTCACTAGAAAAGCCGCAAATAGTGTATTGCTGCAGGCTGGATCATAAAACCGTGGTGCCGTGCTAGATCAAACCACCAAAAGTATACACTGTGGCGCGGTCTAAGTGCTTTGAACCATTGCCAGCTATTGGAGCCCTAGACTAAAATTACGATAGACTAATCCATTGATAAACATCTGTCTGCATATGCCGACCTCAATTGAAACCATCCGTTCAGTATGAATCGGATGTCTGAGGGTCGGCCCTGCAGGCACGAATCAATGGACCTAGGCTGAGCTGGATGGAACAGAAAGGCTGAATTGCATCTGCTCACTAACTGCAGAGGGCTGTGACCCACAGACCTCAACTGCAGTGTGGGCGCAATACAGACAGTGTAACCATTAATTTATCCCCACACCACACTCGACGCGTTTCGCCATAATCGGCTCGTCAGGAGCGTGAATCTGTGGGTATTAGGATAAATGATCAGAGCTGCAGAGCCTCCGTGACAGAGGCTGCAGCTATTAATACGAGGTGGCCGAACGCGGCCGCTCAGGTGCACGAGATATAAGGAGAGTCCTCCTCCCCCTGTGCTGAGCCACGCCTCTAGGGCGGCCAATGGGGATACAGGAGGCGCAGCTATCGCCGCATCATCCATCCCGCCCCCATTGTGCCGCCCCCTCTCTGAGACAGGCCCAGATGAATGTCACAACATTCACACATGTAAGAATAGAGTTAGATCTTCGGCGACTTACTGACATGGCAGCCTGGTACAACATCAGTCGGGACGAGGACCGCCGAGCGATCCCTAATATGTATTGTATTTGTGGAGGACACCAATCGATACGGTCAGAGTAACACCACAGGTTCACAGAAGATCACAACGGATCCTGCAGCATTATTCCCTCGGTGGTAACAAACAGATCAGGCAGATGTATAAATCCTTTCTAAGTAGCACAGTAAGGGTGTGAGGAATGAAGTGGTATACACAACACAAACTCGTGGTTACACTTCCCTACCCCTACTATCTTGTGGCCCTACCCAGGGCCCAGATGTCAACACTTCTGCCGACCTACTGACATGGAGTCACTGATTGATAAATACTTGTGGGACACAGGGATCCCGGGCAATGGATCATCACCCCTAATAACCCCCCTGTTGCACTCACAAACTTGAGATTTAGAGAAAACACGCAAAGGAGTTATACTCGTTCAATCCGTGAGGTTGGAGTGCATACAGGCGGTAAATCCACTGTGTCTCCTTTTGTAATAGACTCCTGTCAAAGTCGCCTCCTCTTGGCGATCTTCTAACCACCTCCACAGCCTGAAATTTAATGACATCCGCATCACCATTATGTGTAGTTGATATATGTCTGGCAATAGGGGTGTCAGCCCCTTTGCGGATGTCATTTAAATGTTCTGCTACTCTTCTGCGGAATTCCCTTGTGGTTTTACCCACATATTGTTTACCGCAAACACAGGTGGCCAGGTATACCTCTCGTTTTGCAATTCACAAATGATCTGATGGTGAATCTCTGTTCAGTGACGCTACAAATAAATGCAGCGCCCGTCTGGATTGCAGGGCACGCTGCACAGCCGCCGCAGCGGAAGGTCCCTTTAAGGCTATTGCTCAGCCATGTAGATGTAGTGGGGGCCTGATAGAAGCTGTGGACCAGGCGATCTCTCAAACTACGTCCACGTCTGTACGTAATTAGAGGTGCGTCGCCTATGATATCACCAATATCTGGGTCTGATTTTAAAATGCCCCAATAGGTCGTCAGCAGATCTCTCACTGTATTATGCGCTTCATCATACGTGGCTATGATGCGCAACTGCTCCCCTCCCACCGATCCTGGTTTAGGAGTAAGGAGGGCATCCCGATTTTGGGCCAGCGAGTGATGGTACGCCTTGGCTAGTACATGTTGCGGGTACCCCCTACTCCTAAACCTCGTCTGTAGATCACTGGACGCCGTTCTAAAGTCCGACATGCTGGAGCAGTTGCGCCTTACCCGAAGGTATTGCCCTTTTGGAATTCCTCTCTTCAGGGGCAAGGGGTGGCAACTGTCCCATCTAAGGAGGCTATTGGTTGCAGTCTCCTTGCGGAACAGTCGTGTGCCAATATTACCCATCTTGTCCCTGAAGACGGTCAAATCCAGAAAATTAATTTGAGATTCTTGGATCTCCGATGTGAAAAATAATCCCATGGTGTTTATATTCAGATTTGACACAAACCGACTGAAGTCCTCCACACTCCCCGACCATAAAATCAGCACATCATCGATGAAGCGTAACCACAAATTAATGTGGTCAGCCCATCTCTGGTTTTCCGCGAACACAACTTCACGTTCCCACCAGCCCAGGTAGAGATTGGCAAAGGTCGGGGCACAGGGGCTCCCCATCGCCACTCCCCTGAGCTGGTGGTACATACGATGATCGAAGATGAAACAGTTGTGCTCAAGGATAAACCTCATTAGTTCAAGAATGAACTCGTTATGCTGCCAGCAGTGGGTGCCACGTTGACTAAGAAATGAGGCCACAACTCCACACCCCCTGTCGTGAGGTATGGAGCTGTACAGGGCCTCAACATCCAAGCTGGCCAGCATAACGTTCTCACCAAGATGAATTCCCTCCAATTTTTTGATCACATCCATAGAATCACGTACACACGAGGACAGGGACACCGCAAAGGGTCGTAAAATCCTGTCCACGTATGTACTGATTGGATGTGTCAGACTCCCAGTCCCTGATACAATGGGACGTCCCTTTAATGGGGAGAGCCCCTTGTGTACCTTGGGTAACCCATAAAAGCAAGGGATCTGGGGATGTTTGGGGAACAAAAAATCAAATTCAGACCTACTAATAAGGGCATGATCGTGTGCTGTGTCCAAGAGGTCCTTCAATTGCCTCCTGAACATCTCAGTTGGATTCGTTTCCAACACACGGTAACACGAACCATCACTGAGAATGTTAAGACACATGGTCTTATACTGGTCACAATTCATTACGACAATATTCCCTCCCTTGTCCGATGGTTTAATGACAAGGTAGTTGTCGCGTTCCAATGAGATTAGAGCATCAATCTCCTTTTTCTGGAGGTTGAGTCCAAACCCCTTGGATGTGTCAAGCATTCTCAGTTGATCCGTCACGACCTTAAGAAAAATGTCAGGTGGTGTACTATCACTTAGGGGTGGGTTTTTTGTGGAGGGCAGTTTGAGGTCCGTAAATGTGCTTTAATGGACACTAAATAACTTGCCCAGCCACAACAGTACAGCGGTAACGACAGATTTAGCGGGATATAAATTTGAGGCTTAGTATTTAGGCGCTGGGTGACCGGTATGGATTTACTAACAGAATTAGACTTGGAAATGCACAGTAGCGTGTGTGTGAAGTTATTCTGAATGACCCTATGTGCACCTTGAATATTATATACCCTTTTAGGGATAGATTTCAAATAGCTCTGATATAGCAGAAACCACTAAATTATGAAATTGCTAAATTGGGAATTGTATTTCAACCCTGAACAAAAAATGTGCTTTGACGGGCACTAAATAACTTGCCCAGCCACAACAGTACAGCGGTAACGACAGATTTAGCGGGATATAAATTTGAGGCCTAGTATTTAGGCGCTGGGTGACCGGTATGGATTTAGTGACAGAATTAGACTGGGATATGGCCCAAAAATAACCACACTATTGCTGGTTAAATGCACTTGGTGTGACAGCTTGACCAACCACACTACTGAGGGTTAAATGCACTTGGTGACGGGCGCAGCTTGCCCCTGATGTAGTATATGGCCAAAAAATGAACAGACTATTGCTGGTTAAATGCACTTGGTGTGACAGCTTGACCAACCACACTACTGAGGGTTAAATGCACTTGGTGACGGGCGCAGCTTGCTCCTGATGTAGTATATGGCCAAAAAATTAACAGACTATTGCTGGTTAAATGCACTTGGTGACGGGCGCAGCTTGCCCCTGATTTAGTATATGGCCAAAAAATTAACAGACTATTGCTGGTTAAATGCACTTGGTGTGACAGCTTCACCCTGATGTAGGCTTTAGCCAAAAAACAACCACACCATTGAGGGTTAAATGCACTTGGTGACAGGCGCAGCTTGCCCCTGATGTAGTATATGGCCAAAAAATAAACAGACTATTGCTGGTTAAATGCACTTGGTGTGACAACTTCACCCTGATGTAGGCTTTAGCCAAAAAACAACCACACCATTGAGGGTTAAATGCACTTGGTCGCAGCAAGGGCTGGTGCACCACAAGACACAAAATGGCCGCCGATCACCCCAGAAAAAAGTGACTGACAAACGGTCTGGGCAGCCTAAAAACAGTGAGCAATTGAATTTCAGCAGCTCAATGATGCACAGCTGCAGATCGATCGATTAATCAAGTCCTTTGGAGAAGTTAATCTGCCTAATCTCGCCCTACTGTCGCAGCCGCAACCTCTCCCTACGCTAATCAGAGCAGAGTGACGGGCGGCGCTATGTGACTCCAGCTTAAATAGAGGCTGGGTCACATGGTGCTCTGGCCAATTTTGGGGCCTTTTGGGGCAAGTAGTATGACGCTTGTTGATTGGCTGCTTTGCAGCCTTTCAAAAAGCGCCAAGAAAGCGTCACAAACGCGCCAAGAAAGCGACGAACACCGAACCCGAACCCGGACTTTTACGAAAATGTCCGGGTTCGGGTCCGTGTCACGGACACCCCAAAATTCGGTACGAACCAGAACTATACAGTTCGAGTTCGCTCATCCCTACCTCTGGAGGAACGTTGGCACCTGCCGCCCAGCAAACAGGGGATGTACCACCAACACCACCACCACCTCCGTCACCAAGCATCTCAACCATGTCACACGGCAGCGTTCAGCTCTCCATCTCACAAACATTTGAGAGAAAGCGTAAATTCCCACCTAGCCACCCTCGATCCCTGGCCCTGAATGCCAGCATTTCTAAACTACTGACCTATGAAATGCTGTCATTTAGGCTGGTGGACACAGACAGCTTCAAACAGCTCATGTCGCTTGCTGTCCCACAGTATGTTCAATCCAAGAGAGCCGTGCCTTCCCTGCACAACCAAGTATCCGATAAAATCAAGTGTGCACTGCGCAACGCCATCTGTGGCAAGGTCCACCTAACCACAGATACGTGGACCAGTAAGCACGGCCAGGGACGCTATATCTCCCTAACTGCACACTGGGTAAATGTAGTGGCAGCTGGGCCCCAGGCGGAGAGCTGTTTGGCGCACGTCCTTCCGCCGCCAAGGATCGCAGGGCAACATTCTTTGCCTCCTGTTGCCACCTCCTCCTACTCGACTTCCTCCTCCTCTTCTTCCACCTGCTCATCTAGTCAGCCACACACCTTCACCACCAACTTCAGCACAGCCCAGGGTAAACGTCAGCAGGCCATTCTGAAACTCATATGTTTGGGGGACAGGCCCCACACCGCACAGAAGTTGTGGCAGGGTATAGAACAACAGACCGACGAGTGGTTGCTGCCGGTGAGCCTCAAGCCCGGCCTGGTGGTGTGTGATAATGGGCGAAATCTCGTTGCAGCTCTGGGACTAGCCAGTTTGACGCACATCCCTTGCTTGGCGCATGTGCTGAATTTGGTGGTGCAGAAGTTCATTCACAACTACCCCGACATGTCAGAGCTGCTGCATAAAGTGCGGGCCGTCTGTTCGCGCTTCCGGCATTCACATCCTGCTGCTGCTTGCCTGTCTGCGCTACAGCGTAACTACGGCCTTCCCGCTCACTGCCTCATATGCGACGTGCCCACCAGGTGGAACTCCACCTTGCACATGCTGGACAGACTGTGCGAGCAGCAGCAGGCCATAGTGGAGTTTCAGCTGCAGCACGCACGGGTCAGTCGCACTACAGAACAGCACCACTTCACCACCAATGACTGGGCCTCCATGCGAGACCTGTGTGCCCTGTTGCGCTGTTTCGAGTACTCCACCAACATGGCCAGTGGCGATGACGCCGTTATCAGCGTTACAATACCACTTCTATGTCTCCTTGAGAAAACACTTAGGGCGATGATGGAAGAGGAGGTGGCCCAGGAGGAGGAGGAGGAGGAGGAGGAAGAGGGGTCATTTTTAGCACTTTCAGGCCAGTCTCTTCGAGACTGGCAACAGCAGAGGCCAGGGACAAATGTGGCCAGCCAGGGCCCACTACTGGAGGACGAGGAGGACGAGGATGAGGAGGAGGTGGAGGAGGATGAGGATGAAGCATGGTCACAGCGGGGTGGCACCCAACGCAGCTCGGGTCCATCACTGGTGCGTGGCTGGGGGAAAAGGCAGGACGATGACGATACGCCTCCCACAGAGGACATCTTGTCCTTACCCCTGGGCAGCCTGGCACACATGAGCGACTACATGCTGCAGTGCCTGCGCAACGACAGCAGAGTTGCCCACATTTTAACGTGTGCGGACTACTGGGTTGCCACCCTGCTGGATCCACGCTACAAAGACAATGTGCCCACCTTACTTCCTGCACTGGAGCGTGATAGGAAGATGCGCGAGTACAAGCGCACGTTGGTAGACGCGCTACTGAGAGAATTCCCAAATGTCACAGGGGAACAAGTGGAAGCCCAAGGCCAAGGCAGAGGAGGAGCAAGAGGTCGCCAAGGCAGCTGTGTCACGGGCAGCTCCTCTAAGGGCAGGGTTAGCATGGCAGAGATGTGGAAAAGTTTTGTCAACACGCCACAGCTAACTGCACCACCACCTGATACGCAACGTGTTAGCAGGAGGCAACATTTCACTAACATGGTGGAACAGTACGTGTGCACACCCCTCCACGTACTGACTGATGGTTCGGCCCCATTCAACTACTGGGTCTCTAAATTGTCCACGTGGCCAGAGCTAGCCTTTTATGCCTTGGAGGTGCTGGCCTGCACGGCGGCCAGCGTTTTGTCTGAACGTGTATTCAGCACGGCAGGGGGTGTCATTACAGACAAACGCAGCCGCCTGTCTACAGCCAATGTGGACAAGCTGACGTTCATAAAAATGAACCAGGCATGGATCCCACAGGACCTGTCCGTCCCTTGTCCAGATTAGACATTAACTACCTCCCCTTAACCATATATTATTGTACTCCAGGGCACTTCCTCATTCAATCCTATTTTTATTTTCATTTTACCATTATATTGCGAGGCTACCCAAATTTGAATGAACCTCTCCTCTGTCTGGGTGCCGGGGCCTAAATATATGCCAATGGACTGTTCCAATGTTGGGTGACGTGAAGCCTGATTCTCTGCTATGACATGCAGACTAATTCTCTGCTGACATGAAGCCAGATTCTCTGTTACGGGACCTCTCTCCTCTGCCTGGGTGCTGGGCCTAAATATATGCCAATGGACTGTTGCACTGGTGGCTGACGTGAAGCCTGATTGTCTGTTACGGGACCTCTCTCCTCTGCCTGGATGCTGGGCCTAAATATCTGACAATGGACTGTTGCATTGGTGGCTGACGTGAAGCCTGATTCTCTGGTATGATATGAAGACTGATTCTCTGCTGACATGAAGCCAGATTGTCTGTTACGGGACCTCTCTCCTCTGCCTGGGTGCTGGGCCTAAATTTATGAAAATGGACTCTTACAGTGGTGGGTGACGTGAAGCCTGATTCTCTGCTATGATATGAAGACTGATTCTCTGCTGACATGAAGCCAGATTGTCTGTTACGGGACCTCTCTCCTCTGCCTGGGTGCTGGGCCTAAATTTATGGCAATGGATTGTTGCAGTGGTGGCTGACGTGAAGCCTGATTCTCTGCTATGACATGCAGACTGATTCTCTGCTGACATGAAGACAGATTCTCTGTTACGGGACCTCTCTCCTCTGCCTGGGTGCCGGGGCCTAAATATCTGAGAATGGACTGTTCCAGTGGTGGGTGACGTGAAGCCAGATTCTCTGCTATGGGACCTCTCTCCAATTGATTTTGGTTAATTTTTATTTATTTAATTTTTATTTTAATTCATTTCCCTATCCACATTTGTTTGCAGGGGATTTACCTACACGTTGCTGCCTTTTGCAGCCCTCTAGCCCTTTCCTCGGCTGTTTTACAGCCTTTTTAGTACCGAAAAGTTCGGGTCCCCATTGACTTCAATGGGGTTCGGGTTCGGGACGAAGTTCGGATCGGGTTCGGATCCCGAACCCGAACATTTCCGGGAAGTTCGGCCGAACTTCTCGAACCCGAACATCCAGGTGTTCGCTCAACTCTAATCGTTAACAGAGTTTATAGAATCAATTTGGATTAGCTAGAGGGTGTGTAATTTCTAAAACGGAGTTTTTTATTTGTGGTTTACACTATGTAAGGCACAAAAAGGTACTACATAACCAAACTGTTGATCTTATTTTATTTTAAAACAGTGTTTAATGATAAAATTGATTTCTTCTCAATTTCTAAGCCTTCTAATGGCATAAAAAATTGATATTTCAATTAATAAATTATCTAAACATGATATATGCATATGGCGATTGTAAAGTAATACATTTACTTTATCTCTATTAATCTCTAATAGGACCTGAAAATTTGTAATATTTAAGCAAAATATTCTATGTAAAGGGCCTGGATAACGTATACAATTGTCAATTCCAACATGCAAATGTTCATACAAGCAGATTTTTTAGAGACTATTATTAGCTATTTTGTTTCCTATGCTGAATGGTTATTATAAACCATTATACATTGATCTTTGACAAGGTATAAACAACACCCTGCTATCCATCAGTGATAGTAGTGAATGAACAGTAGATGATAACGTACAGGCGTCTTTAGTGGCCAGGACCATGGGAGCCATCATTCTTTAATTTATTGTTCAAGCACTGCCACCACTGATAAATTGGTGGCAGATGTACCATCTGCAGCTGTGAATCCTCTCCTCTGCCTAATTATACCACGGTCCCACACTACCCCATGTGTGTACCTACTCTCAGTATAGATGGTGACAGGTCTATCAGTATGTAGAATATATGCCCTAGTGAGTGCAATGAGCTCAGCTGCACGCTGTGTTGAGTGTGGATGTCCTTGAGTAGGCCCACAACATTACGAGTGGTGTGCAAAATGGTGTAATGTCACATTGTGAAAAGAGTTGCCAATTCTACCATCATAGCACAGGCTGCAAGAGAACACAGATATGCCGGCATCCCTTGAACAGGGGTGGGCATTACCTTTGAGAAAAATACACAAGGACGCAACTTGCCTCCGTTTTCTCGTGTCAGTACACCCACCATGGTTTTACAATTTTGGCGTGCAAACATGTGGAAGGTCATATTATAGTCAGGGAGGCCCAGCCCTATACTCGACATGAGTGAACATTTCAGATAATCAAATGCATTGTACATTTCAGACAACCATTTGATCAAATCTGGATTTTCATCCAGAGTGGCTTGCCTCAGAACATTGTCATAATAGGAGCAATCAGGAATCCATTGTCTACAGTAGTTTATCATACCAAGGAAAGATAACAGTTCTTTCTTGGTGTGTGGGGTGACCAGACCCGCAATAGACTGGACTCTTTCTGCGCTGATTCTCCTTTCACCTTTTGTGAGAACAAAGCCCAAGTATTCAACCTGCATTTTACACCATTGCATTTTCTTAAGTGTCACTTTGTGACCACATCCTGACAATCATTATAACAGTGATAAACCATCCTGAATGCTGGCCTCCGCTGACATGCTACACAGTAACAAATCATTGACATATTGCAACAGCACAGAACCTTGGGGGGGTACCATGGTTTTAACGTGGCTTGGAGGACTATGCTGTACACTACAGGTGAATCAGCATAACCCTGGGGTCTGCACCAGGTCAGTTGACATCAGTTAAAGGAAAAAGCAAAAAGTAGCCTTATCAACTGAGATAGAAAATAATGCATTTTCAGATCTATCACACTGAACCAAACAGCGTTTGCTGCAATGTCAGATAATAATTAAGTGACATCAGGTACAACAAGGGCTATAGGCACAATGATGTTGTTGATGGCCCTTAAATCCTGTACAAAGTGGGTAGTACCATCTACCTTTGTCACTGGATTCACTGGCGTGTTGTAGGGTGAAATCATCTCACTAAGTCCATCAAGTTTCTCTTTTTTTTGACAGCGGGTATTGTTTCTGGAACACTGAGATGACACCTGGTTTCACAGTAGCTATGTAAAGTGTGCAATCTATGAATCCTGTGTCATATTAATTTGAGGACCATAATGCAGGATTAATGTTATTAAGTTCTGGGTGGTCCCGTATGTTTGCAAGAATCAGTGGCCCCGGTGTAGAGATTGGAATGAGATCTGAGTGTACTCTTATGCCCTGATTCTCTGCTGATACCTGCAAGTCAAGCTTAATGAACAAATCTCTCCCTAACAGGCTGATTGGGCAATCTTAGTATAATGCTAAATGCATGATCTGTGATGTATTCCCTGTCCATGGTCTCGAGTGGTAGTGAGTCAGTTTTGAAAGGTTTTGTTAAAACCCCATTAATTCACATAGAAGGCTCAGATTCCTTTTCCTCCCACTCTTTAGTCATCTAAGTCCACCCCTTTTAGGCTACTTTCACACTTGCGCTTGATCGGATCCGTTCTGAACGGATCCGATCATATTAATGCAGACGGAGGCTCCGTTCAGTACGGATCCGTCTGCATTAATAACTTAGAAAAATGTCTAAGTTCGCAAGTAGCCTGAGCGGATCCGTTCAGACTTTCAATGTAAAGTCAATGGGGGATGGATCCGCTTGAAGATTGAGCCATATGGGCTCATCTTCAAGCGGATCCGTTCCCATTGACTTACATTGTAAGTCTGAACGGATCCGCACGCCTTCGCACGGCCAGGCGGACAGCTGAACGCTGCAAGCAGCGTTCAGCTGTCCGCCTGTCCGTGCGGAGGCGAGCGGAGCGGAGGGCTGAACGCCGCCAGACTGATGCAGTCTGAGCCGATCCGCTCCATTCAGACTGCATCAGGGCTGGACGGAGGCGTCTGGGTCCGCTCGTGAGCTCCTTCAAACGGAGCTCACGAACGGACCCATGAACGCTAGTGTGAAAGTAGCCTTAGTCGGACGCTGTGGTCCTCCTTTTGTCCGTCAGTAATGTGCCAGCTGCCCATGAGAACAGAGCTCTGATGTTAAGCTCAACACTTAACATATAACACATAACTCCAAACATTGAAACAAACAGATCGGACAATACAGACATGAACACACAAAGGGCCCATAAAAACTTTTGATTAACTTCAATAATAAAAAAATATATATACAGCTTGATCAATGCTGTTGGCACCAATAAAAACCAAAAACTTCCAAGAAAATAAAAATTAAATTCTCAATGCGCATATTATATGAGAACAAATACCATACTCCATACACATTCACATTTTCATGTACTCATTTTCACAAACAGCTCATAACCTCGACCTCATACATAAAAACTGAATTACATACACAGCCCTGCTAAAATCATCTCTTAATCTTCATACATTTTCAACTCCTCTACAACTCAAAGCCACACCCATTCACATTCCACTGAATCATGTATTCCAACCTATTCACACAATTTATTTGTTTCATTTCAAAACTTTCAGCACAGACAAACACAGCTTTCCTGGAAACAGATAACCACACCCAGCTTATAAGAAGACAATATACATGTTATAATTAGAGTTGAGCGGACACCTGGATGTTCGGGTTCGAGAAGTTCGGCCGAACTTCCCGGAAATGTTCGGGTTCGGGATCCGAAACCCGATCCGAACTTCGTCCCGAACCCGAACCCCATTGAAGTCAATGGGGACCCGAACTTTTCGGTACTAAAAAGGCTGTAAAACAGCCCAGGAAAGGGCTAGAGGGCTGCAAAAGGCAGCAACATGTAGGTAAATCCCCTGCAAACAAATGTGGATAGGGAAATTAATAAAAAATAAAAATAAAATAAATAAAAATTAACCAATATCAATTGGAGAGAGGTCCCATAGCAGAGAATCAGGCTTCACGTCAGCCACCACTGCAACAGTCCATTGTCAGATATTTAGGCCCAGCACCCAGGCAGAGGAGAGAGGTCCCGTAACAGAGGATCTGGCTTCATGTCAGCAGAGAATCAGTCTGCATGTCATAGCAGAGAATCAGGCTTCACGTCAGCCACCAGTGCAACAGTCCATTGTCAGATATTTAGGCCCAGCACCCAGGCAGAGGAGAGAGGTCCCGTAACAGAGGATCTGGCTTCATGTCAGCAGAGAATCAGTCTGCATGTCATAGCAGAGAATCAGGCTTCACGTCAGCCACCACTGCAACAGTCCATTGTCATATATTTAGGCCCAGCACCCAGGCAGAGGAGAGAGGTCCCGTAACAGAGGATCTGGCTTCATGTCAGCAGAGAATTAGTCTGCATGTCATAGCACAGAAATAAGGCTTCACGTCAGCCACCACTGCAACAGTCCATTGGCATATATTTAGGCCCAGCACACATGCAGAGGAGAGAGGTCCCCGTAACAGAGAATCTGTCTTCATGTCAGCAGAGAATTAGTCTGCATGTCATAGCAGAGAATCAGGCTTCACGTCAGCCACCAGTGCAACAGTCCATTGTCAGATATTTAAGCCCAGGCACCCAGGCAGAGGAGAGAGGTCCCGTAACAGAGAATCTGGCTTCATGTCAGCAGAGAATCAGTCTGCATGTCATAGCAGAGAATCAGGCTTCACGTCAGCCACCACTGCAACAGTCCATTGTCAGATATTTAGGCCCAGCACCCAGGCAGAGGAGAGAGGTCCCGTAACAGAGGATCTGGCTTCATGTCAGCAGAGAATCAGTCTGCATGTCATAGCAGAGAATCAGGCTTCACGTCAGCCACCACTGCAACAGTCCATTGGCATATATTTAGGCCCAGCACCCAGGCAGAGGAGAGAGGTCCCGTATGTCATGGAACCATGAACCAGACGTACAACAAGAGATAAGTGGAAAATAAGAAGGTTTTATTGAAGAGCAAGCCGTAAGCAAAGTCCGAACGGATGGCTAAACCGAAGCAGGGTCTTGCGGAGACAGAGGTCAGGAACCAGAAGGGTAGTCAGACGAAGCCAGGAACAGGAACCAACGGGGTAGTCAGACGAAGCCGGAATCAGGAACCAACGGGGTAGTCAGACGAAGCCGGAATCAGGAACCAACGGGGTAGTCAGACGAAGCCGGAATCAGGAACCAACGGGGTAGTCAGACGAGGCCAGGATCAGGAACCAGAAGCAGCAGCAGTCTTGGAAGCATGTGAACACAGGAGGACCAAGCAAGGAACTGAAGCCACAGACCTCCTATATATATGAGCTGGGCATCCAGCTCCTCCCAGTGGGAAGGAGGAGCCGCAGGGTGGGAGGCTACAAGAAAACCCAGAAACCAAGATGGCCGCCAGCACATGTCAAACGAAGGGAACAGCAAGGAGGTAAGACCATGACAGTACCTCCCCCTCAAGGGCCCCTCCTCCGCGGAGTAAGGAACGGTTTCTGAGGGAAGCGTGCGTGGAAGGCTCGGAGCAAGACAGGAGCATGGACATCTGCGGAGGGAACCCAGGAACGCTCCTCTGGACCATAACCACGCCAATGGACCAAAAACTGCACCCGGCCGCGGACCAGGCGTGAGTCCAGGATATTGCTCACCTCATACTCCTCACGATTGCCCACTTGGACCGGACGAGGCCGAGGAATCGAGGAAGTGAAACGATTACACACCAGTGGCTTCAACAGGGAGACATGAAACACGTTGGAGATCCGCATGCCAGGAGGAAGCGCAAGGGCATAGGCTACCGGGTTTACCCTGCGAAGCACTCGGAAGGGACCAACAAAGCGAGGCGCCAGCTTGGGAGTGGGCACTCGAAGGTTGAGGTTGCGGGTGGACAACCATACGCGGTCTCCGACCTGGTAGGAAGGAGCGGGCGCTCGTCTGCGATCAGCCTGGAGTTTCTGGCGCTGCGCAGAGACCTCAAGGGACCTCTGGATCCGTACCCAAGAAGCACGTAGGACGGAAAGGTGATCCTCCACAGCCGGAATATCCTGGGGAGAGAATACCTCCGGTAACACGGCAGGTTGGAACCCATAATTGGCCATGAAGGGAGACGTCCCAGAGGAAGAGTTCACCGCCGTGTTCCTGGCAAACTCAGCCCAAGGCAGGAGGTCAACCCAATTGTCTTGGTGATCGGAGACATAGCAACGAAGGAATTGCTCCAAGGCCTGATTGGATCGTTCTGCGGCCCCATTGGACTGAGGGTGGTAGGCCGAGGAGAAAGAGAGATGAATCCCCAACTGGGAGCAAAAGGCGCGCCAGAACCTGGACACAAACTGACTCCCCCGATCCGACACAATCTCCTTGGGCAAACCGTGCAACCGGAAGACCTCCCTGGCAAAAATCGAGGCCAACTCTTGTGCAGAGGGTAACTTCTTGAGAGGAACACAGTGGCACATTTTGGAAAACCGATCCACAATCATGAGAATGACCGTATGGCCTCGGGATGCAGGGAGGTCCACAATGAAATCCATCCCCAGGTGTGACCATGGACGCTCCCCGGTGGCTATGGGTTGCAAAAGGCCCAACGGAAGGTGCCGAGGGGACTTACTCTGGGCACAAACGGAGCATGCCGCTACATATGCGGCGATGTCGGAACGTAGAGAAGGCCACCAGAACAGACGTGAAACCGCCCAGGACAGCTGATTCTTTCCAGGGTGCCCCGCGGCCTTGGAGTTATGGTAGGTTCGCAACAACCGAGTGCGCAACTCCTCAGGCACAAAACATCTGCCGTTGGGTCTCCCAGAGGGAGCACCAGATTGAGCCGCCAAAATCTGCTCACCCAGAGGAGAAGTCAGGCTGGTGCGAATAGCGGCCAGGATCTGATTCGGGGGTATGACCGTAGTCGGAATCGACTCCTCCCCGGACAGCTCGGAGTACTGCCGTGATAAGGCATCCGCTCTGATGTTCTTGGAGCCGGGTAGGTAGGAGACCACGTAATTAAAACGTGACAAGAACAGAGCCCATCTGGCCTGACGTGGTGTCAATCTCTTGGCCTCAGAGAGGTAGGTCAGATTCTTGTGGTCCGTCAGGATGAGAACCGGAACCACCGAGCCCTCGAGCAAGTGCCTCCATTCTTTAAGGGCCTGCACGATGGCCAATAACTCCCTGTCACCAATCTGATAGTTGCACTCCGCGGAAGACAGTTTCCGGGAGTAAAACCCACAAGGAAGCAGAGGACCCTCTGGTGTTCTACGCTGAGACAGGAGGGCGCCTACTCCCGTCTCAGACGCGTCCACCTCGAGGACAAAAGGCAACCCAGGGTTGGGATGCGACAGAATCGGAGCCGACACAAAGGCGGACTTTAGAGCCTCAAAAGCTCGGATGGCCTCGAGCGGCCAGACCTGAGGATTACTGCCCTTCCTGGTCAGATCCGTGAGAGGCTTGGCTAGCATGGAAAAGTCCCTGATGAACTTCCGATAATAATTGGCGAAGCCCAAAAAGCGCTGCAGGGCACGAAGCCCACTGGGCTGGGGCCACTGTAAGACAGCCGAAACCTTCTCAGGATCCATGGAGAACCCCTCAGCGGAAATGATGTAACCTAAGAAGGTTACCTGGGATCGGTGAAATTCGCATTTCTCAAGCTTACCGAACAGCTTGTTCTCTCGTAAGCGTTGCAACACTCGTCTGACATCCAGAATGTGGGCCTCCATGGATGCAGAATATACCAAGATGTCATCCAAATAGACCACCACACACTGCTGCAACAGGTCACGGAAAACATCGTTGATGAATTCCTGGAAGACTGCGGGCGCATTGCACAACCCAAAGGGCATAACCAAGGATTCATAATGACCGGTCCTGGTGTTAAACGCGGTCTTCCACTCATCGCCCGCCTTGATCCTTACCAGGTTATATGCCGCCCTCAGGTCGAGTTTGGTAAAGACCGTGGCCCCTTTGAGGCGATCGAACAGCTCGGAAATCAAGGGTATCGGGTAAGCGTTCTTGATCGTGATGCGATTGAGACCCCTGTAATCGATGCAAGGCCTCAACTCGCCGCCCTTCTTTTTCACAAAGAAAAATCCAGCCCCTGCCGGGGACGAGGATTTGCGAATGTGTCCGCGTGAAAGCGCCTCCCTCACGTACTCCTCCATGGCCTCATTCTCCGCTACCGACAGTGGATAGACTTTGCCACGAGGAGGAACGGCACCGGATTGTAACTCTATGGCACAATCGTATGGGCGGTGCGGAGGTAGGGCAACCGCTCGCACCTTATCGAATACATCCCGGTACTCTTCGTATTCAGGAGGCAACAGAGAGTCCGAGGAAGTACACAGCAACTTGACAGGCCCATGGATGCAACTAGCCCCACACTGCGGTGACCACGAGAGGATCTCGACCGATCTCCAATCGAAAGTCGGATTATGCTTCTGGAGCCAGGGGTACCCCAAGACCACCGAGTAGTGTGGAGACGAAATAACCTGGAGACAGACCGACTCTCTGTGAACGGCACCAATGGCTATCCCCACTGGAAGGGTCTCATGAGTCACGTGTGGCGGCAGAAGGGGTCTGCCGTCTATCGCCTCAAGAGCCAGTGGGGAACCTCGAGGCTGCAGAGGAATGGAATTGGCGGCAACGAACACTCTATCAATGAACAAACCACCAGCACCAGAGTCCACCAACGCCTGGGTCGTCACCGAGCCCCCGACCCAGGAGAGGACAACCGTGATCAGTGGTTTGTCAACACGGGAAACCGGGGACGAGGAGACTCCACCCAAGATCTGCCCCCGACAGGACCTCAGGTGCGAGCGTTCTCCCGGACGGTTCGGACATGCCAACCGAAAATGCCCACCGAGACCACAGTACATGCATCGGCCCTCGCGTCTCCGGAGTACCCTCTCCCCCTCAGACAGGCGAGCAAACCCCAGCTGCATGGGTTCACCCCCAGACAAGTCATCCCCAGGAGGCGTGGGAGGAGAGGGAGGCACGGGTGGGACAGCAAACGTAGGCGCCAATCTGTTAGGAGACCTCCGCAGGCTCTCCTTAAAGGAAGGTCTCTCCCTGAGTCTGGTGTCAATCAAAATCAGGAAAGAAATAAGAGACTCGAGCTCCACTGGTAGGTCCTTAGCTGCAACCTCATCCTTCAAGGCATCCGAGAGACCATGAGAGAAAGCAGCGACCAGAGCCTCATTATTCCAGCCCACCTCTGCTGCCAGGGTACGAAACTCAATGGCGTATTCAGCTACGGATCGTGAACCCTGTCTGATGGACATAAGGAGCTTCGCAGCAGAGGCAGCACGAGCCGGCACATCGAATACCTTCCGAAGAGAAGCAACAAAACCGGAAAACTCGGCAACCACCGGATTGTTGTTCTCCCATAAAGGGCTGGCCCAGGCCAAGGCCTTGTCCGAGAGCAGCGAGATCAAGAAGCCCACCCTTGATCTCTCAGTAGGAAAGGCATGTGGCAGCAACTCGAAGTAAATGCCCACCTGGTTAAGGAAACCTCGGCACTGAGTTGGCTCTCCCCCAAAGCGCTGTGGAAGGGGGGCAGAACCGGTCATACCCTGAAACACCACAGGCGCAGCAACAGGTGTCAGGGTAGACTCTGGCGCAACAACCGGAGCGGCAGTAGGAGCGGGCCCAGGAGCGACAACCGACCCATCGGCAACGGAAGCTAAATGAGCTGTGCGTTCAAGCAGGGTTTGCAACGCCACAGCGAACCGACCCAACAGGTGATCCTGCTGATCAAGTCTGGCAACCAGCGTAGGTAGCGAGGGTGGCCCTGTACCGTCAGAATTCATGGCTTGGTCCTAATGTCATGGAACCATGAACCAGACGTACAACAAGAGATAAGTGGAAAATAAGAAGGTTTTATTGAAGAGCAAGCCGTAAGCAAAGTCCGAACGGATGGCTAAACCGAAGCAGGGTCTTGCGGAGACAGAGGTCAGGAACCAGAAGGGTAGTCAGACGAAGCCAGGAACAGGAACCAACGGGGTAGTCAGACGAAGCCGGAATCAGGAACCAACGGGGTAGTCAGACGAAGCCGGAATCAGGAACCAACGGGGTAGTCAGACGAAGCCGGAATCAGGAACCAACGGGGTAGTCAGACGAGGCCAGGATCAGGAACCAGAAGCAGCAGCAGTCTTGGAAGCATGTGAACACAGGAGGACCAAGCAAGGAACTGAAGCCACAGACCTCCTATATATATGAGCTGGGCATCCAGCTCCTCCCAGTGGGAAGGAGGAGCCGCAGGGTGGGAGGCTACAAGAAAACCCAGAAACCAAGATGGCCGCCAGCACATGTCAAACGAAGGGAACAGCAAGGAGGTAAGACCATGACACCGTAACAGAGGATCTGGCTTCATGTCAGCAGAGAATCAGTCTGCATGTCATAGCAGAGAATCAGGCTTCATGTCAGCCACCACTGCAACAGTCCATTTGCATATATTTAGGCCCAGCACATAGGCAAAGGAGAGAGGTCCAGTAACAGAGAATCTGTCTTCATGTCAGCAGAGAATCAGTCTGCATGTCATAGCAGAGAATCAGGCTTCACGTCAGCCACCACTGCAACAGTCTATTGGCATATATTTAGGCCCAGCACCCAGGCAGAGGAGAGAGGTCCCGTAACAGAGGATCTGGCTTCATGTCAGCAGAGAATCAGTCTGCATGTCATAGCAGAGAATCAGGCTTCACGTCACCCAACATTGGAGCAGTCCATTGGCATATATTTAGGCCCCGGCACCCAGACAGAGGAGAGGTTCATTCAACTTTGGGTAGCCTCGCAATATAATGGTAAAATGAAAATAAAAATAGGAATGAATGAGGAAGTGCCCTGGAGTGCAATAATATATGGTTACGGGGAGGTAGTTAATGTCTAATCTGGACAAGGGACGGACAGGGCCTGTGGGATCCATGCCTGGTTCATTTTTATGAACGTAAGCTTGTCCACATTGGCTGTAGACAGGCGGCTGCGTTTGTCTGTAATGACGCCCCCTGCCGTGCTGAATACACGTTCAGACAAAACGCTGGCCGCTGGGCAGGCCAGCACCTCCAAGGCATAAAAGGCTAGCTCTGGCCACGTGGACAATTTAGAGACCCAGAAGTTCAATGGGGCCGAACCATCAGTCAGTACGTGGAGGGGTGTGCACACGTACTGTTCCACCATGTTAGTGAAATGTTGCCTCCTGCTAACACGTTGCGTATCAGGTGGTGGTGCAGTTAGCTGTGGCGTGTTGACAAAACTTTTCCACATCTCTGCCATGCTAACCCTGCCCTCAGAGGAGCTGCCCGTGACACAGCTGCCTTGGCGACCTCTTGCTCCTCCTTTGCCTTGGCCTTGGGCTTCCACTTGTTCCCCTGTGACATTTGGGAATGCTCTCAGTAGCGCGTCTACCAACGTGCGCTTGTACTCGCGCATCTTCCTATCACGCTCCAGTGCAGGAAGTAAGGTGGGCACATTGTCTTTGTAGCGTGGATCCAGCAGGGTGGCAACCCAGTAGTCCGCACACGTTAAAATGTGGACAACTCTGCTGTCGTTGCGCAGGCACTGCAGCATGTAGTCGCTCATGTGTGCCAGGCTGCCCAGGGGTAAGGACAAGCTGTCCTCTGTGGGAGGCGTATTGTCATCGTCCTGCCTTTCCCCCTAGCCACGCACCAGTGATGGGCCCGAGCTGCGTTGGGTGCCACCCCGCTGTGACCATGCTTCATCCTCATCCTCCTCCACCTCCTCCTCATCCTCGTCCTCCTCGTCCTCCAGTAGTGGGCCCTGGCTGGCCACATTTGTCCCTGGCCTCTGCTGTTAAAAAAAAACCTCCCTCTGAGTCACTTCAAAGAGACTGGCCTAAAAGTGCTAAGAATGACCCCTCTTCCTCCTCCTCCTCCTCCTCCTGGGCCACCTCCTCTTCCATCATCGCCCTAAGTGTTTTCTCAAGGAGACATAGAAGTGGTATTGTAACGCTGATAACGGCGTCATCGCCACTGGCCATGTTGGTGGAGTACTCGAAACAGCGCAACAGGGCACACAGGTCTCACATGGAGGCCCAGTCATTGGTGGTGAAGTGGTGCTGTTCCGCAGTGCGACTGACCCGTGCGTGCTGCAGCTGAAACTCCACTATGGCCTGCTGCTGCTCGCACAGTCTGTCCAGCATGTGCAAGGTGGAGTTCCACCTGGTGGGCACGTCGCATATGAGGCGGTGAGCGGGAAGGCCGACGTTACGCTGTAGCGCAGACAGGCGAGCAGCGGCAGGATGTGAACGCTTTCTCTCAAATGTTTGTGAGATGGAGAGCTGAACGCTGCCGTGTGACATGGGTGAGATGCTAGGTGACGGAGGAGGTGGTGGTGTTGGTGGTACATCCCCTGTTTGCTGGGCGGCAGGTGCCACCGTTCCTCCAGAGGCGGAGGAAGAGGCCGAGGCGGCAGCAGCAGAAGAGGCCGAGGCGGCAGCAGCAGAAGAGGTAGCAGGGGGAGCCTGAGTGACTTCCTTGTTTTTAAGGTGTTTACTCCACTGCAGTTCATGCTTTGCATGCAGGTGCCTGGTCATGCAGATTGTGCTAAGGTTTAGAACGTTAATGCCTCGCTTCAGGCTCTGATGGCACAGCGTGCAAACCACTCGGGTCTTGTCGTCAGCACATTGTTTGAAGAAGTGCCATGCCAGGGAACTCCTTGAAGCACGCCTTTGGGGTCTCTTGGCGGCGGGTGTTCTGATTTTGCCCACTGCTCCCTCTTTTGCTACGCTGTTGGCTCGGTCTCACCACTGCCTCTTCCTCCGAACTGTGAAAGTCAGTGGCACGACCTTTATTCCATGTGGGGTCTAGGACCTCATCGTCCCCTGCATCGTCTTCCACCCAGTCTTGATCCCTGACCTCCTGTTCAGTCCGCACACTGCAGAAAGACGCAGCAGTTGGCAACTGTGTTTCGTCATCATCAGAGACTTGCTGAGGTGGTATTCCCATGTCCTCAACATCAGGAAACATAAGTGGTTGTGCGTCAGTGCAGTCTATGTCTTCCACCGCTGGGGAAGGGCTAGGTGGATGCCCTTGGGAAACCCTGCCAGCAGAGTCTTCAAACAGCATAAGAGACTGCTGCATAACTTGAGGCTCAGACAGTTTCCCTGATATGCATGGGGGTGATGTGACAGACTGATGGGGTTGGTTTTCAGGCGCCATCTGTGCGCTTTCTGCAGAAGACTGGGTGGGAGATAATGTGAACGTGCTGGATCCACTGACCAATTGACTAATGCCTGTACCTGCTAAGGCCTTACCATCCTTAGAATGGCATTGGGCCCCACCATATATCGCTGTAAATTCTGGCGGCTACTGGGACCTGAGGTAGTTGGTACACTAGGATGTGTGGATGTGGCAGAACGGCCACGTCCTCTCTCAGCACCAGAGGGTCCACTAACACCACCACGACCATGTCCACGTCCGCGTCCCTTACTAGATGTTTTCCTCATTGTTATCGTTCACCACAACAACAAAAATATTATTTGGCCCAATGTATTGTATTCAAATTCAGCTGAATATAAATTTGAGGCCTAGTATTTAGGCGCTGGGTTACAGGTATAGGTTTACTGACAGAATTAGACTTGGAAATGCACAGTAGCGTGTGTGTGAAGTTATTCAGAATGACCCTATCAGCACCTTGATTCTGATATACCCTTTTAGGGATGTATTTAAAGTAGGCCTGATACAGCAGAAACCACTAAATTAGGAAATTGCTAAATTGGGAATTGTATTTCAACCCAGAACAAAAACTGTGCTTTGACGGACACTAAATAACTTGCCCAGCCACAACAGTACAGCAGTAACAACAGATTTAGCAGGATATAAATTTGAGGCCTAGTATTTAGGCGCTGGGTGACAGGTATAGGTTTACTGACAGAATTAGACTGGAATATGCACAGTAGCGTGTGTGTGAAGTTATTCAGAATGACACTATCAGCACCTTGATTCAGATATACCCTTTTAGGGATGTATTTAAAGTAGGGTGTAACTAAAGACTGAATTTTGTGTATGTATGTGAAAAATTGTTTTACTGCCTGAATATACGCTTTAAAGGAAATTTTATTTATCATATATTAAAATCGTGGCGAGCTTGCTACATGTAGGATTTGTCAGGCTAAGCCTGGATGAGTGGCCCACTCCACAATTGTATGGGTACAGCCACTCAAACCAGGCTTGTAAGACGTGCAGAGCTGGAATATCAGTATGGTCCGTTCTGGATGCCTCTTCTGATAATTCACAGATGCACTCCCATATATTCACTAGTGGTGCTTGGATTCCCAAAGATGTGTCAAGGGTGCCAGCAACAAAGTTGGCAGCTTCAATGGTCAGCTGCAACAATGTTTCCACGTAGTGAGCATGGGTAGATAGAAGAAAGGATAGGTGAACTGTGGGTGAGAGCCGTTATGTACGAGCTCTACTTACAATCTAATAGAGAACCGTCTCTGCAAATATAGCAGACGCTTATATTTGCAGAGACGGTTCTCTATTAGATAGTGATCGGACAATAGGGATGCTAATCAGCTGGGTTGTAAGTAGAGCTCGTACATAACGGCTCTCACCCACAGTTCACCTATCCTTTCTTCTATCTACCCATGCTCACTACGTGGAAACATTGTTGCAGCTGACCATTGAAGCTGCCAACTTTGTTGCTGGTACCCTTGACACATCTTTGGGAATCCAAGCACCACTAGTGAATATATGGGAGTGCATCTGTGAATTATCAGAAGAGGCATCCAGAACGGACCATACTGATATTCCAGCTCTGCACGTCTTACAAGCCTGGTTTGAGTGGCTGTACCCATACAATTGTGGAGTGGGCCACTCATCCAGGCTTAGCCTGACAAATCCTACATGTGGCAAGCTCGCCACGATTTTAATATATGATAAATAAAACATGTATTTAAAGTAGGCCTGATACAGCAGAAACCACAAAATTATGAAATTGCTAAATTGGGAATTGTATTTCAACCCAGAACAAAAACTGTGCTTTGACGGACACTAAATAACTTGCCCAGCCACAACAGTACAGCAGTAATGACAGATTTAGCAGGATATAAATTTGAGGCCTAGTATTTAGGCGCTGGGTGACAGGTATACGTTTACTGACAGAATTAGACTTGGAAATGCACTGTAGCGTATGTGTGAAGTTATTCAGAATGACCCTATGTGCACCTTGAATCTGATATACCCTTTTACGGATAAATTTAAAGTAGGCCTGATACAGCAGAAACCTCTAAATTAGGAAATTGCTAAATTGGGATTTGTATTTCAACCCAGAACAAAAAATGTGCTTTGACGGACACTAAATAACTTGCCCAGCCACAACAGTACAGCAGTAACGACAGATTTAGCTGGATATAAATTTGAGGCCTAGTATTTAGGCGCTGGGTGACAGGTATAGATTTACTGACAGAATTAGACTTGGAAATGCACAGTAGCGTGTGTGTGAAGTTATTCAGAATGACCCTATGTGCACCTTGAATCTGATATACCCTTTTAGGGATGTATTTAAAGTAGGCCTGATATAGCAGAAACCACTTAATTAGGAAATTGCTAAATTGGGAATTGTATTTCAACCCAGAACAAAAAATGTGCTTTGACGGACACTAAATAACTTGCCCAGCCACAACAGTACAGCAGTAACGACAGATTTAGCTGGATATAAATTTGAGGCCTAGTATTTAGGTGCTGGGTGACAGGTATAGGTTTACTGACAGAATTAGACTTGGAAATGCACAGTAGCGTGTGTGTGAGGTTATTCAGAATGACCCTATGTGCACCTTGAATCTGATACACCCTTTTAGGGATAGATTTCAAATAGCTCTGATACAGCAGAAACCACTAAATTAGGAAATTGCTAAATTGGGAATTGTATTTCAACCCAGAACAAAAAATTTGCTTTGACGGACACTAAATAACTTGACCAGCCACAACAGTACAGCAGTAACGACAGATTTAGCTGGATATAAATTTGAGGCCTAGTATTTAGGCGCTGGGTGACAGGAATAGATTTACTGACAGAATTAGACTTGGAAATGCACAGTAGCGTGTGTGTGAAGTTATTCAGAATGACCCTATGTGCACCTTGAATCTGATATACCCTTTTAGGGATAAATTTATAGTAGGCCTGATACAGCAGAAACCACTAAATTAGGAAATTGCTAAATTGGGAATTGTGTTTCAACCCAGAACAAAAAATGTGCTTTGACGGACACTAAATAACTTGCCCAGCTACAACAGTACAGCAGTAACGACAGATTTAGCTGGATATAAATTTGAGGCCTAGTATTTAGGTGCTGGGTGACAGGTATAGGTTTACTGACAGAATTAGACTGGGATATGCACAGTAGCGTGTGTGTGAAGTTATTCAGAATGACCCTATCAGCACCTTGATTCTGATATACCCTTTTAGGGATGTATTTAAAGTAGGCCTGATACAGCAGAAACCACAAAATTATGAAATTGCTAAATTGGGAATTGTATTTCAACCCAGAACAAAAACTGTGCTTTGACGGACACTAAATAACTTGCCCAGCCACAACAGTACAGCAGTAATGACAGATTTAGCAGGATATAAATTTGAGGCCTAGTATTTAGGCGCTGGGTGACAGGTATACGTTTACTGACAGAATTAGACTTGGAAATGCACTGTAGCGTGTGTGTGAAGTTATTCAGAATGACCCTATGTTCACCTTGAATCTGATATACCCTTTTAGCGATAAATTTAAAGTAGGCCTGATACAGCAGAAACCACTAAATTAGGAAATTGCTAAATTGGGAATTGTATTTCAACCCAGAACAAAAAAATGTGCTTTGACGGACACTAAATAACTTGCCCAGCCACAACAGTACAGCAGTAACGACAGATTTAGCTGGATATAAATTTGAGGCCTAGTATTTAGGCGCTGGGTGACAGGTATAAATTTACTGACAGAATTAGACTTGGAAATGCACAGTAGCGTGTGTGTGAAGTTATTCAGAATGACCCTATGTGCACCTTGAATCTGATATACCCTTTTAGGGATGTATTTAAAGTAGGCCTGATACAGCAGAAACCACTTAATTAGGAAATTGCTAAATTGGGAATTGTATTTCAACCCAGAACAAAAAATGTGCTTTGACGGACACTAAATAACTTGCCCAGCTACAACAGTACAGCAGTAACGACAGATTTAGCTGGATATAAATTTGAGGCCTAGTATTTAGGTGCTGGGTGACAGGTATAGGTTTACTGACAGAATTAGACTTGGAAATGCACAGTAGCATGTGTGTGAGGTTATTCAGAATGACCCTATGTGCACCTTGAATCTGATATACCCTTTTAGGGATAGATTTCAAATAGCTCTGATACAGCAGAAACCACTAAATTAGGAAATTGCTAAATTGGGAATTGTATTTCAACCCAGAACAAAAAATTTGCTTTGACGGACACTAAATAACTTGAACAGCCACACCAGTAACAACAGATTTAGCTGGATATAAACTTGAGGCCTAGTATTTAGGCGCTGGGTGACAGGTATGCGTTTACTGACAGAATTAGACTGGGATATGGCCAAAAAATAACCACACTATTGATGGTTAAATGCACTTGGTGTGACAGCTTGACCAACCACACTACTGAGGGTTAAATGCACTTGGTGACAGGCGCAGCTTGCCCCTGATGTAGTATATGGCCAAAAAATAAACAGACTATTGCTGGTTAAATGCACTTGGTGTGACAGCTTGACCAACCACACTACTGAGGGTTAAATGCACTTGGTGACAGGCGCAGCTTGCCCCTGATGTAGTATATGGCCAAAAAATAAACAGACTATTGCTGGTTAAATGCACTTGGTGTGACAGCTTCACCCTGATGTAGGATTTAGCCAAAAAACAACCACACCATTGAGGGTTAAATGCACTTGGTGACAGGCGCAGCTTGCCCCTGATGTAGTATATGGCCAAAAAATAACCAGACTATTGTTGGTTAAATGCACTTGGTGTGACAGCTTCACACTGATGTAGGAATTAGCCAAAAAACAACCACACCATTAAGGGTTAAATGCACTTGGTCGCAGCTTGTGCTGGCGCACCACAAGACACAAAATGGCCGCCGATCACCCCAGAAAAAAGTGACTGACAAACGGTCTGGGCAGCCTAAAAACAGTGAGCATCAGCAGCTCAATGATCCACAGCTGCAGATCGATCAATTAATCAAGTCCTTTGGAGGAGTTAATCTGCCTAATCTCGCCCTACTGTCGCAGCCGCAACCTCTCCCTATGCTGATCAGAGCAGAGTGACGGGCGGCGCTATGTGACTCCAGCTTAAATAGAGGCTGGGTCAAGTGGTGCTCTGGCCAATCACAGCCATGCCAATAGTAGGCATGGCTGTGATGGCCTCTTGGGGCAAGTAGTATGACACTTGTTGATTGGCTGCTTTGCAGCCTTTCAAAAAGCACCAAGAAAGCGACGAACACCGAACCCGGACTTTTACGAAAATGTCCGGGTTCGGGTCCGTGTCACGGACACCCCAAAATTCGGTACGAACCCGAACTATACAGTTCGGGTTCGCTCATCCCTAGTTATAATCATACAGTAATTTTGTTAAACCCAAATCATCTTATATGCCAGGTGGTCTTATATGCCAGCTTGTTAAAAGCTGGATTGTTACACATATAACATCACTTATTCTGCATTATTCCATATCCCATGAAGGATCAGGTTCAAAATACGGCCAGGCGGCAGTGTCGTCTAAGCATAGACCCTTGACCATGTCAATGTGATATATGCTATTGTCTCCTTCCCTGGGAAAGGGGTCTACCACTTCCATTGCCTCTGTCCACTCTGCCAAATTATCTACCCATGGGTTAACAAGGTAATACTTTGTAGGACTGACTCGGGCAACATATGGTTTACATGTGTCTCCTGGTTCTGGTTTAGGGTATTCTGTCTTAGATTTTTTTGACTACCCATTATCAAAACTTATTTTCTTACAAAAAGAATTCAAAACAGTAATAGCAAAAACAAAACAGAATGCTAGTCTTGGAACGACAGCTGTACATTTACGACCCAGCCTGTCACTTCCCCTTATATAACTGTGTTAGACAAAACAACTTATCATGCAAAACTTCTACAATTATCTTATTAAGAATCAAATCAAGCTGTAAAACCTTCTGTTCCCTGAACAGATCTTTTACTGGGCTCCCTGAGCCCTCTGAAGTGCACTTTTCTTGTTACTGGACTTCCCTGAGTTCTAAGGCAAAAACTCCCTGAGTTATGCATACTGTATCCCTGACACAGTACTTTACTCAAAGTCTATCTAAGGGTCCCTTATGTACTTATTTGAATTGAGATGTGGCCAGTGCCCCCGGAATGGCCAGAGGACAGGTGCCTCTTCTTACCAGCCCTGAGGATGACCTTCTCAATCCCGGACAAGAGCCCCCAAGTTGTAAGGAATATTCTTTATGTTCCCCCTTATTTGTACTCCTTGAACAAGACTTCAGTATTCAGCTTGAATTGATCCTTATCTAGCGCTAGAGAGAGTAACTATGACACAAGACACACTTCTGTGCAGTTCAAAGTCTACATCTTTATTGATCTCATGAGACATATATAGTCCTAAATGACATGATGTTTAAGTTAACCAGTAACACACGTCTTAGTCAGCTACACATTTCAGCTATCTTATCCTTTACCAGAGTCCAAGGCTATATGTCAGCAAAACCACTTAGCTCTTATGAAATAATTTTCCAAGAACTCTCTACCCTCTATGTGTTACGTGACAATGTATTCATGTATAGATAGTGATCAAATATAAGCTTATATAAGAAATAGGCTTTGGACTGAAATAGAACCTATCAGTAAGCATGCTGTAGACAGTTGTTGGTTTGTGTACACCTCCCAAACAGACTTCTCCTACAATGACCCATCCTAGGTCAAGTCTCTGGGCGTGTGGAGTGTTGTGAGGTCCATTAATCTGCTGTCTAACCTTGTGGACCTGTAGGATATCCCTCCCGAGGAGTAATACTATCTGAGCTTCAGGATCAAGGTTCGGGATCAGGTGTCATACGCTTCAGGTGAGGCTGATGTGCTGCTACTTCTGGCATGGGTATCTCGGACCTGTTGTCAGGAATCTGGTTACATTCCAGTATAGTTGGTAAAGGCAGACGCACTTGACCATCGCTGGACTCAACTATGTAGCCGCTTGCCCTCCTTCCGGCTGTTTCCACAGTACCAGCACAAGTTCTTAGAGAGTAGGGGGTACCGGGTCCTTTGATGTCGAAGCTATCAAAGAAGGCAGACTTCACTAACGACCCGTTGCTTTGATCATCTAGAATTGCATACACTTTGATGGCTTTGCTTTGGTCATCTGCTGGGTAAACCTTCACTAGGGAGACTTTAGAGCAGGATCTGCCTCCAGTGTTTGTGTCCTTCAGCTCCCCGCTTTGCTCTTGGGTTTTGGATGAAGCCCACGATGGTGGCCCAGGGTAAAGAGCTGTGTTATGGTTTGAGCTGTCACATTCGGCACACTTTGCACTAACCTCACAGTCTCTGGTGAAGTGCGAAGTTAACAAGCAGCATTTAAAACAGATGTTGTTCTCCTTGAGGAAGGTCTTGCGGTCTTCCAATGACTTTTCTCTGAAGGTTCTGCACTTAAGTAGAGAATGAGGCTTCCTGTGTAAGGGACACTGTTTGGTCGGGTCCTTGGGTTTGTCTCCTCCTTGATAGGAGCTGAACTCTTTATGGACTGCACCTATGGAAGAAACGTTAATTTTGTGGACCTCCATCGTTGCCCTACCAGGTTTACTGACTGAGGTGGTGGCACATGACATCATGAAATCAAAGCTAGGATCATTTCTGATTTTTGCTTGTTCAGAGACAAAATCTACAAACATTAAATGGAGGAAATGGTACACATTGTAAGTCTGTTTATACCGAGAACCATACATGACCCACTTCTCTTGCAAGTTGTATGGGAGCTTCTGAACTATGGGATTCACACCTCTAGCAGTGTCAAGAAATGTCAATCCCACCAGATCCCCTTCTGCCTTTGCTACACTCAGCTCCATTAGTAAGTCACTTAACTCTCTAAGCTTTGAATAGCCTTTGTTCGCTATTTTAGGAAAGTCCTCAATTCTCTTAAATAAGGCGCTTTCTACGACCTCTGCTGCGCCATAAACCTCATCAGGTCCCTCCCAGACCCTTTTTAGACCACTGTCTGGATAATTTACATTGATGTCGCTAATCCTTCTAGCGTGTTTGGTGGACTCACTTCCCATCCATTTTACCAGGAGATCCAGTTCCTCACTACATGACAGACCTAAGTCTCTGATGGCATTTTGGAAGGAAGCTCGCCAAGCTCTATAGTTCTCAGCACGGTCGCTGAACTTTACAAGTCCCTTGTTGACCAGCTCACGTTGAGCAAGGAACCTGGCAAAGTCCATTGTGGCCTGATTGGCGCTGGAACCTGCTGGTGGTGTGTTGTCAGAGTGAATGTGTGGTGCACGGCCATACCTATTGGAAGTCTCTGGTTTAATCTGGTCTGTGTAATACCGTTTTGAAGCAAAGGGCATCTCTCTTAGCAGGGGCAGATTTCTGATCCTCTGTTCTGGAGAGAAGTTGTTCTAGGCAGTTTCACGCTAATGTGTATTCTCTAGTCTGCTGCAACGAGACTGATAGTCGACTTTCTGATGATCCAAATAAGCAGGTTGGCTTGGCTTGTCAACAAACTGCTTTGTATTAAGTTGTGGATCTGGGTTGTCGTCTGACTTGGAATGTTGATAGACATATTGTAAGGTACGCTGTTCTGGATCTTGGTATTCAACTTCTGGATGGACATTGCTGCGATGACTCTTGGTTTCCTGAAGTTCCGTAGCTTCTAGCTATTCTGCTTCCGCTATGGCAGCTGCTGTCTCTTTATCTGCGGCAAGTTTTTCTAGAGTCGCTTCAAGTTGTGCTTTCTCTAGCTTTATCTGCATCTCTAGTTCTGTGAAGCTGGCTTTTGCCTTTGCAGCTTCTGCTTTGGCAAGGGCAATGGCGGCAGCTTCTCTGATTGATGTCCTATTAGAGCCACTTATCTGAGACCTTGTCTTAATGGAAGATGCTCGACTATTAGACATGTTGCGACTGTTAGGAGACTGCTGCGATATCCGTAAGTAGGCTCTGCATGGATAATGGCGGGCTCCATATAGTCAGATATTCGGTGCGACTGTTAGGAGACTGCTGCAATATCCGTAAGTAGGCTCTGCATGGATAATGGCGGGCTCCATATAGTCAGATATTCGGTGCGACTGTTAGGAGACTGTTGCGATATCCGTAAGTAGGCTCCGCGTGGATAATGGCGGCTCCGTCAGTCTGATCTTTAGAGCTTGTTCTCAGCAGTCATTTCACTGCTGTCTTTGGCAGCTATTCACTGAGCTTGTTCTCAGCAGTCGTTTCACTATACTGTCCTCATACACGTTAGCACGGTGTGTAATCTGACATGTAGCTAAACCTTTTATCCTCTGAGAGAAAAGAGACTGTTCCACTTTAAGGTTCTCTTTATTGCTCGTAGACTGACAGGAAAGGTGAAACTAAAGAATAAACAGTAGTATCTTAGAACATAAATACCATGGTACATGGCATAAAACACAGAACAATCTGCTATGCATTCAGTATATGAGATAATACAATGATAGTGAGCTATCAGATACAATAAACATAATAAACTGCAGTAAATGACACATAGATAGTGCTCTTACTGACTATGCTCAAAAACAGGCTAAATAACAGATGATATGGCAGGAAACCCAGTGAGAGTGCATGGCTCCTGAGACATAAGATGGTGGCTGCTTGCTGTACCAGCACAAGACTAGCAAGAACCAGGAACTACCCACAATGCTCTGGGACTCCCATAATGCATAGAGAAAAACAAGCTGGGTGAAATCCCTAAACTCATCAATAGATGGTGCTGTTACCCCACAATGTAATGCAAATGAATTACAACACAGTTAAATGCAATGACTACTGATAAACAGACAGAAACAACTGGATCTGCATCTGTGGACAAAACAATTGGTTAACAGCACCCTCTAGGTGCTATACTTCATGAGTTGGTGGAGACAAAGTTGACATGCATTCAACAGTGTCAGACCATAAGTGACTGATGTTACCCAACAGTTCCTCTTTGTCAGCCTCATAGTTCTGTTGAATTTCACAGGTTGATTTTACTAAACATTTTTGTTTTATGTGGCTTATAGGATCTAACTCCTGATCTGAAGGAAGTTCAGGTTCTTGGTGTGTGCTAGGGTTCTCAGATTGTACATTGCCTTGCTGGTGTATTGTGATGATAAGGAGAGGGTTAAAATTACAAGGTATGTGTTTGCATAGAAATGTATCAATGTTTTGGCTAGATGATTGGGTTTTCTAGGCAACCAGTGGGGAGAGGAGCAAGAGGGAATAGTATAGTAATGGCTGCTAAAAAGTTACTTTTGTTTGCATAAAGAGCTTAGATTCACTTGCAGGTAGAAATGCATGTGGCAATACACAGACAGTGTAGAAGCTGATTATATTACCGTTGCATGAACAGTCCTTGCAATCAATCTGTGCTAAAAACTCATGAATCATATGCTGAGATTTGCTTGATGGCTGGAGTATACAGGCTTGCACTGTGCTTTGCTGCTGTATTCCAGTATCCATATACATCTCACTATACATGCATAGCTAGTTAAGATCCTTTGAAAGATATTTGGCTGATCTTCTAAGATCCTTTCACATATTTTTTGACTGTTCTGCCTCTCCAATCTAAGCATTGAAAGTGAGATCTCTGTAACTAACAGTTGTCCTGAAATAGCGGTAACCATCAATCTTAGGCTACTTTCACACCTGCGTTAGACGCGGATCCGTCTGGTATCTGCACAGACGGATGTGCACCTATAATGCAAACAATTGTATCCGTTTAGAACGGATCCGTTTGCATTATGAAGAACAAAGTCAAAACGGATCTGTCCTGACTTACATTGAAAGACAATGGGGGACGGATCAGTTTTCAATTGCACCATATTGTGTCAGTGAAAACAGATTCGCTCCTATTGACTTACATTGTAAGTCAGGACGGATCAGTTTGGCTCCGTATTACCAGGCGGACACCAAAACACTGCAAGCAGCGTTTTGGTGTCCGCATCCAGAGCGGAATGGAGGCGGAACGTAGCCAAACTGATGCATTCTGAACGGATCCTTATCCATTCAGATTGCATTGGGGCTGAAATGATCCGTTTTGAACCGTTTGTGAGAGCCCTGAACAGATCTCACAAGCGGACCCAGAAACGCCAGTGTGAAAGTAGCCTTAGTTGAATTGGCTGACAGTGACTCGATCCAAATGACACCTTGTAGATTGTGAAGAGGTTTATTCTAAACTGTGCAGATCATACACCGATGAACAAATGGATAGGTAAAAAAATCATGCTGTGAGCAGCTAACAGAATACATGTGGCTGAGATTAAGGCCCCTTACACATGGGCGTTGCGGGAAAAGGTGCGGGTGCGTTGCGGGAACATGCATGATTTTTCCGCGCGATGTAATGCGTTTTGCACACGCTTGAGAAAAATAGGCATGTTTGGTACCCAGACCCGAACTTCTTCACAGAAGTTCAGGATTGGGATCGGTGTTCTGTAGATTGTATTATTTTCCCTTATAACATGGTTATAAGGGAAAATAATAGCATTCTGAATACAGAATGCATAGTACAATAGCGCTGGAGGGGTTAAATTAAAAAATAATAATAATTTAACTCACCTTAACCCCTTAGTGACCACCCATACGTGTTTTTACGGCGGTCACTAAGGGGCCTTAGGCTGGGCCGCCGCGTTTTTACGGCGGCCCGGTCTAATCGCTGCACGGATCCCATGTGCAGCGGGGAGTGCGGACCCGGCTCTCACATGAGAGCCGGGGCCCTGCTCTAGCAGCCCTGACCGGCAGGAGTGCCGATCCGGGCTGTTTAACCCTTTACATGCCGGGCGCAATAGCGCCCGCTGCATGTAAAGTGGTGACAAAGGGAGCGGACTCCCTCTGTCTCCCATCAGCACCCCGAAAATAAGATTGCGGGGTGCTTATGTGTTTGGAAGCTTACCTTGCTTCCGATCAGGGCCCCGAGCCTGTCTTCAGTTATCTCCAGCAGGCTGTGCCTCTCTGGCGCAGCCTGCTGGTCAAGGTTTGAATAGCATTGCTATTGAAATGTAATGCCTTATAGAGATAATGCATTACATTTTAAAAGCAATCAAAATACTGTATATTATAGTCCCCTTGTGGGACTTTTAAGTAGTAAAAAAAAATAAAAAAAAATACACATTTATTAAATAAAAAAAATTCCATAAAATAAAAAAATATGCTTTTTTTCCATTGAAAATACGCTTTTCAATGAAAAAAATTGCAAAAAGAAAATATCCCCCATATGTTTGCTATTGCCGCATCCGTAACGACCCGGACTACATAAATATTACATAAATTATCCCCTATGGTGAACGCCGAAAAAAAAAAAAAAAAAAAAAAAAGACAGAATTTCTAATTTATTCTTAGTTTCCACCAAAAAAAACGTAATAACAAGCTATCAAAAAGCGCCATTTACTCCAAAATGACACCAATGAAAAATACAAGTTGTCCCTCAAAAATCAAGCCCTCACACAACTCCATAGAAAAAGAAAAAAAAAAGTTATGGGTCTTGTGAAGTGGCAATGCAAAATAATTTTTGGGGTTACTAAAAGGGGTTTTATTGGAAAAAAAGTAGTAAAACGTAAAAAAAATTATAAGTATTTAGTATCACTGTAATCGTACCGACCCAGAGAATAAAGATATTATGTTATTTGTACCGAAAAATGAACGCCGTAAAATTTAAAACGCAGTGGCAGTATTGCTATTTTCCCCCATCTCCCTCCCAGAAAGAGTTAATAAAAGTAAATCAGAAAGTTATGTGTACCCCAAAATGGTGCCATTAAAAACTACAACTTGTCCCGTAAAAAACAAGCCCTCATAAATCTATATAGACGAAAAAATAAAAAAGTTATAGCTCTTGGAACGAGACCATGAAAAAAGGAAGAAAACGCTTGGTCACTAAGGGGTTAATCCACTTGATCGCGCAGCTCGGCTTCACTTCTGTCTTCTTCTTTGCTGTGTGCAGGAAAAGGACCTGTGGGTGGTGACGGCACACCGGTCCTCACATGGTCCGTCACATGATCTTTTACCATGGTGATGGATCATGCGATGACCAGAGTGACGTCACCACAGGTCCTTTTCCTGCACACAGCAAAGAAGAAGACAGAAGAGAAGCCGGGCTGCGCGATCAAGTGGATTAAGGTGAGTTAAAAAAATATATATATTAACCCCTCCAGCGCTATTGTACTATGCATTCTGTATTCAGAATGCTATTATTTTCCTTTATAACCATGTTACAAGGGAAAATAATAATGGTCGGGTCTCCATCCCAATCCTCTCCTAGCAACCGTGCGTTAAAATCGCATCGCATCCGCACTTGCTTGCAGATGCTTGCGATTTTCACGCAACCCCATTCATTTCTATGGGACCTGCGTTATGTAAAAAATGCACAGCCCCATAGAAATTAATGGGTCAGGATTCAGTGCGGGTGCAATGCGTTCAACTAACGCATCGCATCTGCCTTGAATACTCGCCCGTGTGAAAGGGTCTTAAGGGTGAAGCCAGAAGGAAAAAAAGGAGAGGAGACAATAGAGAGAGGAGGGACTAGGGGAAGAAGGTGAAGGGACACACAGCACAGGATAAATTGCCAAACCATGCATGTGTAACATGACAAGTGCAGATAATGTCGCTGTCTGCAGCGTCTATGGAAAAAGTACACTGGATGTCACAGATTTTTTTAGTATGCGCAAAACGTTATACAGGAGATGTAGCGCAGGTAATGTCACTGTCCACAGCGTCTACGAAAAAAATACACTGGATGTCACAGATATTTTTAGTATGCGCACACGTTAAATAGGCAATGTAGCACAGATAATGTCGCTGTCCACAGCGTCTACGGAAAAAGTACACTGGATGTCACAGATAATTTTAGGATGTGCAAATGTTATACAGGAGATGTAGTGCAGGTAATGTCACTGTCCACAGCGTCTACGGAAAAAGTACCCTGGGTGTCACAGATATTTTTAGGATGTGCACAAGTTACACAGGAGATGTAGCACAGATAATGTCATGGTCTGCAGCGGCCAAACAATTGCAAGGTATTTAGTGCAGGTTGCGCTAAAAATATATATTGCTGCCAGATACAACAATAGTCCTTAAAAGGACTTTTGGGTCTCTAACACCAACCCTGCCTAACAAAATTAAAATTAATTCCCTACACTATCTGTCCCTTCTACAGCACAGCTCTCCCTGACTAAGACTGGCTGAACCACTTGTCGTCGGTTGCTTTATACCACCCAATGACACGTTCCGGCCAGCCAATCACTGTATTGCCAGTAACCAACATGGCTACAGCATTACAGGGAGTGGCAGTACTTACCTGCACGTTTATTGACTGTGTAGCAGCCAACAAACGTGGGGGAAGGAGACTTGAGCATTGCGCTTGAGCACACGCAGTATTTGGCTAAACACAGAGATGTGCCGAGCATCGCAATGCTCGAGCCGAAATGGTGTTCGGCCAAGCATGCCCAATCAACACTAGTCATTATCCTTTCAGCACTGTGGAAAACCTTAAAAGGAGTTATCAGAGTTATATAAATGATGCTAAGAGCTATTATATTACTATATTAAACTATTTTCTAAATCACTTGCTTTATTGATTTGGCTCTGTTTCGCCATTGCCGATTTGGGTCATGTGACCCCCGACGTCATCAACCCTGCTCAGGCGCTAACGTCTCGTTTACAAGCTTCTCCCTGCTTGAGGGAGTGTCCCGACTCTGTAAACGAGACGTCAAAGCCTTTGGTGCCCGCTCCTCTCTCGCTCTCCTCATACAGCCTTGGCGATTGTAAGCGATCGCGCCTGAGCGATCCTTACCAGAGCCATGGTGATAGATTGAATCGGCAGCAGAGCATGTGTCTGGCTCCTTCCCTCACTTCCATGGGCCAGTTTACCCGATCCCCTCCCGCGTCTGGGGATCGTTATTAGAGCCCTGGCCCCCTCAACAAGTACACATAGCACTCCTAATACCACCACCAGGACACAAAAATATTCATGAGAGAGAGCTCAGGCATTGTTGTTACGCCCCCTCAGCATGTAAACACAGCAATAAATGTCACGGATGGTGTAGCAGAAAACAAGAAGTTACAAATAAGGATCCGACTGGCTTGATCCAAAACTAAGGAACAAAAGGGTAAGCCCTATTAAAGCCCTGAAGCTCTCCCTGTCTTCTCAGCCCATGCAAAGATCTCTGTGATAGAAGGTTGCATGTCCACGTACCTAGACTGAGTGACACCTGTAAACCCTATAATAGTGAGGGGACATGACCACCGACTCCCTGCACTTAATTCGGAGGGAGTCAGGGTCACCTAGAATCAAGCCAACAGGAAAACAACAAATACAGACGTAGACTTATCTGAAGAAGCAGCTGTAGCAACTCCAAGCTGAGAACACAATCCAGTAAGTAGTATAAACCGCAAAGTGAGGCAGTATGGGAGGAGATATATAGGGAGGCAATCACTGCTAATAGATGACAGCTGGGAGAGGCAGGAGAGATGTCAAAGCGAAAGCAAAACAAAAGAACATCATACAGGAGGTACTGAAGAACGTCTATCAGAACTTCTCAGAGATCTGGCGGTGACAATAACAAAACCATGAAAAGGTGTAAATATGGGTTTTTCTCTTAAGAAATCAAGCTTAACCAATGTATATGTAGGTCCTGATGAGTTTTATGAGTTTTTTTTTCCCCCCGTAACTTTGATAACCCCTTTATTGCAGAAGCTGCTGGTGAATCCTCCTCTAAACCAGATGAGGCAGCAGGGCCACACTCTCCAGCGGCACATGTCTAGCAGGGACAAGAATTCCCAGCCCCTGAGTCCTAACGCCAGGAGGTTACAGAAGAGGCCGCCTTATATATAGGGCGATATATTGGCTTTTTAGAATATTCATAATATTCTAAAACAAGAAATATAATTATTATAAAGAATATTCGCCAAATAAAAAAAAAAAGCAATTTAACTAATATAGAATCTTTTTTGAATACTCTATTCACTATATTGGTAAATATTAATGTTTTATAATATGCCGAATATTCTTCGAAAGAAACTATAGCACAAAATGTAATGCTATATTTTCTTTCTTGAAGAAAGTCGCATTATGCGATTTTTTTTAAATTACGATTTATCGCATATGCGAAATAATATTGCATTTGAATATTAGCGAATATTTTACGAATATTCTTTAGAATATTCGCCAAATATCGCAAATTCAAATATGGCACATAGCCCGTAGGAAGGAGGCTTAGCCCTCAGGCTTCTTGTCACCACCAGTTCTGTGAGAAGGTCTGACAGACGTCCTTCTCTACCTCTTGCATGACATTCTTTGTTTTGGTTTCACTTTCTCATCTGATTTCCTTCTCCCAGGTGTCACCTATTTAGACTAATCCTCTTTCCTTTATATTCCCTCCCATACTGCCTCACTTTGTGGTTTATACTACTTCCTGGATTGAAGTGTTCACTGCTGGAGGCTGCTACTGCTGCTTGTTCAGATAAGTCCTGTCATGTATTCATGTATTGTGTTTCCTTGCTGGCTCGATTCTAGGTGACCCTGACTCCCTCCTTATGAAGTGTAGGGAGCCGGTGGTCGTGTCCCCTCACTATTATAGGGGTTTCAGGTGTCACACAGTCTTAGGTACGTGGGCATACAATCATCTACCTTTGAGACCCTTGTATGTGCTTAGCAGTCAGGGTGACCTCTTAGGGTTTTATAGGGGTCACCTATATTCTCCTTATTTTGGGATCAAGCCAGTCGGACGTTTATTCATAACTTCCAGCTATCTGCAACATCATCTGTGACACTTCTACTGCAGACACAGTGATGGTTCAGTCCGTCACTTGTCTGGCACAAAGCCAACACATCACATCACCCAAAGAACACCATCCCCACAATGAAACATGGTGGTGACAGCATCATGCTGTGGGGATGTTTTTCAGCAGCCGGGAATGGGAAAATGGTCAGAGTTGAGGGAAACATGGACAGGGATATTCTTGAGCAAAACCTGTCCCACTCTGTGCGTGATCTGAGGCTAGGACGTAGGTTCACCTTCCAGCAGGACAATAACCCCAAACACACTGCTACAGAAACACTCGATCCTTAAGGACACAGGACTTACTGGTACATCCTAAATATTTCCGATCCCAGTAAGGAAGAGGATGACCCCACTTTCCTTTTGTCACCCGCGTTCTCATCATCATCTAGCGATGATTATGAGCCCCCAAGGCGGCGGAGACCCCGCCATGCGGAGCAAGGGGACCACCATGCTAGGGACCCTGTGGCCCACCCTAGTACGAGCAGCTCTGGGGCTTGTACTAGTTTTCCAGTCCACCAGTTAAGTCCACCTGAGCCCCCTGCCAGTGAACTTGTCTGGTGTACTCCAGAGCGTTTTGAGCCTGTGATTCCTGATTTTGTAGGCCAACCAGAAATACAGATTTCCACAGTGGGCTTCACTGAATACGACAATTTTTTTTTTTTTTTTTTTTTCAGTGACCACTTTGTAAATCTAATGGTGGAGCAAATGTAGTTTTATTTGAAAATTTTTACAACTGAAAGTAAAAAATTTCATTTTTTGGAGAAAAAAACTGTAAATTTTGATTAATAACAAAAAAAGTAAAAATGTCAGCAGCAATGAAATACCACCAAATGAAAGCTCTATTAGTGAGAAGAAAAAGAGGTAAAAGTCATTTGGGTGGTAAGTTGTATGACCGAGCAATAAACCGTGAAAGTAGTGTAGTGCAGAATTGTAAAAAGTGGTCTGGTCATTAAGGGTGTTTAAGCTAGGGGAGCTGAAGTGGTTAAAAAACAACAAATTTATTATGTTCATCAGCTTTCCTCTGGTGGTGTTGAGAAGTCATGGTCAATAGAGGCCTTGTTCATTTTTATATGATTCAACCTGTCAGCATTTTTAGTTGACAGGCGGATACACTTATACGTTATAATGCCACCAGCAGCACTAAATACACGCTCAGACAAAACACTGGCGGAAGGGCAGGCCAGCACCTCCAAAGCGTAGAGTGCCAGTTCGTGCCACGTGTCCAGCTTGGATACCCAGTATTTGTAAGGCACTGAGGGATCATTGAGGACGCTGACAGGGTCTATGTACTCCTTCACCATCTTCGGACATTTTGGGGCCTCGTGCTGCACATGGGCCTAGTGAAGAAACCTAGTGTCAGGCTGCACTGGAGTGGGGATGTCCTCTACCAGACCCCACTTTACAGTACTACCATGACACGCTCCCGGTTTGAGGCCATCCGGAAATGCCTGCATTATGCAGATAATGCAGCATGAATGCAGCATGTCCCCCCCCCCCCCAAAAGGTGATCCTGCCTATGACCGCCTGTACAAAATCAGGCCGGTCATCAATCACTTTGGGGCCAAATTTGTACAGGCTTATGTACCTGGAAGGGAGGTCGCAGTTGATGAATTGCTTTCAAGGGGAGACTCCTTTTTTCGCCAATATGTTCCCTCTAAGCTGGCTAAGTATGGCGTGAAGCTGTACAAACTTTGTGAGAGTACCTCAGGGTACACTTACAAGTTTTGTGTGTACGAGGGGCAAGATTCCTGTATTCAACCCCCAGAATGTCCCCCCACTCTTGGTGTTAGCGGGAAACTCGTGTGGGACCTTTTGCACCCACTGCTAGATAAGTGTTACCACCTGTACGTGGATAACTTTTATACTAGTATACCCTTGTTCCAGTCCCTCGCTGCCAGATCCACATCCTCTTGTGGGACCGTGCAGAAAAATCAACGCGGCTTTCCTACCTACCCCCTCCAGGTACCTATCCCCAGGGGTTAGACCCGTGTCCTTACCAGTGGAAACCTGTTGCTGGTCAGATATAAGGACAAGAGGGATGTCCTTGTACTGTCCACAATTCATTGTAACGGCATCACCCCTGTCCCTGTGCAAGGTACCGCGGCAACGGTCCTCAAGCCCGATTGTAAAAAGGTTGCGGTCTACTTGGTACAGGTACAACTTGGTACACTTTGTACAACTCTTTTGTGCTGTCCCGGAGCGCTGGCAACACAGGGACATTCCTTCAGTTCTATGAGGCAGTTCTCAAGGCCCTGATCTTTTCTGACTGGGAAAGAGCAGGCCGGAGTACCTCGGGAACTGGAGGCGTCCGGATCGTCCCTGGCCAACACTTTCCAGGTGTGGTCCCTCATACTGGAAAGAAGGGACGGACTCAAAAAAGTGCAGTGTGTGTCACAGGAGGGGAATACGGAAGGACACCACTACTCAGTGTGACACGTGCCCCGATCATCCAGGCCTCTGCATTATTGGTTGCTTCAGGGAGTACCATACTTCCATGGAGTACTAAATTTCTATCCCAATTTAGCCACTGACAATCGGATAAAAAACAGGTTCTCAGATTTGAGACACTAAAAGAAAAAAAAAAAATCAAAAAATATTATTTAATAAAACTAAAATAAATAAAAATAGTAGACATATTAGATATCGCCGCGTTCGTAAGAATCTGCTCTATAAAAATCCCCCCCCCTAACCCCTCAAATGAACACGGTCAAAAAAATAAAATGGTGCCAAAAAGCAATTTTTGGGCAAATTTTCAATTTTTATCAGTTTTTTTTTCCAGTAACAAAGCAAGGGTTAACAGCCAAACAAAACTTATTATTTATTACCCTGATTCTGCAGTTTATAGAAACACCCCATACATGGTCATCAACTGCTGTATGACCAAACGGCAGGGCGCAGAAGGAACGAAATGTTGTATGATTTCTGGAAGGCAGATTTTGATGGCCCTTTTTTTTGGGCACCAAGTCCCATTTGAAGCCCCCCGATGCACCCCTAGAGTAGAAACTCCATAAAAGCGACCCCATCTAAGAAACAACACTCCTTAAGGTATTCAAAACTGATTTTACAAACTTTATTAACCCTTTAGGTGTTCCTCAACAGTTTATGGCAAATGGAGATTACATTTCAGAATTTCTATTTTTGGTAACCTTGCCTCACAAAAATGTAATATAGATAAACTAAAAATCATATGTACCCTAAAAATAGTCCCAACAAAACTGCCACCTTATCCCGTAGTTTCCAAAATGGGGTCACTTTTATAGAGTTTCTACTCTAAGGGTGTATCAGGGGGGCTTCAAATGGGACATGGTGTAAATAAACCAGTCCAGCAAAATCTGCCTTACAAAAACCACACGGCGCACCTTTCCCTCTACGCCCTACTGTGTGCCCGTACAATAGTTTATGGCCACATATGGGGTGTTTCTGCAAACTACAGAATCGGGGCAATAAATATAGCATTTTGTTTGGCTGTTAACCCTTGCTTTGTTACTGGAAAAAATTGATTAAAATGGAAAATATGCCCAAAAATTAAAATTCTCAAATTTCATCTCCATTTGCCAATAACTCTTATGCAACACCTAAAGGGTTAACGACGTTTGTAAAATAAGTTTTGAATACCTTGAGGGGTGTAGTTTCTTAGATGAGGTCACTTTAATGGAGTTTCCACTCTAGGGGTGCATCAGGGGTGCTTCAAATGGGACATGGTGTAAATAAACCAGTCCAGCAAAATCTGCCGTCCAAAAACCACACGGCGCACCTTTCCCTCTACGCCCTACTGTGTGCTCGTACAGTAGTTTATCACCACATATGGGGTGTTTCTGCAAACTACAGAATCGGGGCACTAAATATAGAATTTTGTTTAGCTGTTAACATTTGCTTTGTTACTGGAAAAAATTGATAAAAATGGAAAATTTGCCAAAATTCAGAAATTTTATCTCCATTTGCTATTAACTCTTGTGGAACACCTAAAGGGTTAACGATGTTTGCAAAATCAGTTTTGAATACCTTGAGGGGTGTAGTTTCTAGAATTTTTTTATTTTTTTGGGGTGGTTTCTATTATGTAACCCTCACAAAGTGACTTCAGACCTGAACCGGTCCCTAAAAATTGGGTTTTGCTTCTAAACTTCTAAACCTTGTAATATCCCCAAAAACAAAAATGTAATTCCCAAAATGATCCAAACATGAAGTAGACATATGGGGAATGTAAAGTATTAACTATTTTTGGAGGTATCACTATGTATTATTGAAACTTGGAAATTGGCAATTTTTTCAAACATTTTGGTAAATTTGGTATAAAAATGAATATTTTTTTACTTCATTTTACCAGTGTCATGAAGTACAATATGTGGCAAAAAAAACAATCTCAGAATGGCCTGGATAAGAAAAAGCATTTTAAAGTTATCACCACTTAAAGTGACACTGGTCAGATTTGCAAAAAATGGCCTGGTCCTTAAGGTGAAATATGGTTGTTTTCTAAAGGGGTTAAGGCTGAACATATAAATGTGTTGGAATGGCCTAGTCAAAGCCCAGATCTCAATCCAATAAAAAAATCTGTGGTCAGACTTAAAGATTGCTGTTCACAAGCGCAAACCATCAAATTGGAAGGAGCAGAATCAGTATTGTAAGGAGGAATGGGCAAAAACCCCTGTGGTAAGATGTGGCAACTGCTCATAGAGACTTAACCAAAGCGACTTGAAGCTGTGATTGAAGCAAAAGGTGGCTCTACAAAGTATTGACTTTAGGGGGTGAATAGTTATGCACATTGACCTTTTCTGTTATTTTGTACTATTAGTTGTATGCTTTACAATTAACCAATTTAAAAGAAGGTCTAAGTTGTGGGCATGTTCTACAAATTACATGATGGAAATCCTCAAACAATCCATGTTAATTCCAGGGGGTGAGGCAACAAAAAATAAAAATAAAAATGCAAGCATAAAATCCCAATTTTTAACAATAATAGAATTGAAAATAATTCACTCAAGTAAACTGCAAAAAGTATTTAATGTTTTGAGGTGGAAATATTAGATTTAGGTCACCTGCAGACGGATGTGTTTTTCCGAACTACGGACCGTACAAACCCGTCCTGCAGAGTGGACAAGCGCACAGCGTCATTGGTTGCTATGACGAAGTGTGCTTCCGGCCACCACCGCTGTACTGTGATACACTTGTATGATCTATACAAGTGTATTAATGTACAGCGGTGGCGGCAAGAAGCGCACCGCGTCATAGCGAGTTAGCAACCAATGACGCCGTGCGCTCGTCCACTCTGCAGGACGGCAGGCCGTGTTTGTACAGTCTGTAGTTCTGAAAAAACATGCCCGTGTGCATGTGTCCTTACTGTTACAGTTAGAAGATGGGATTGTATTACGATTGTATGTGGGTGGGGTCTTAGCTATCAGATATTGTCCAACCAAGCAGAGATGTACATGTTGTCACCGATGATGTTGCAGATAGCTGGAACTTATGATTAAATGTCCGACTGGCTTGATCCCAAACTAAGGAGCATATAGGTGAGCCCTATAAAACCCCTAAGAGCTCTCCCTGACTGCTATGCCCATGCAAGGGTCTCAACGGTAAACGATTGCATGCCTACGTAGCTATGACTGTGTGACACCTGAAAACCCTATAAAAGTGAGGGGACGCGACCACCGGCTCCCTGCACTAAATGGCTATAAGCCAATATTATATACAAAGTAAAGTTAAACTTCCACCACTTTCATGTAATATATATATATATCCGACCAGACCATTGACTAGAAACTAAAATCAGTTTTCTGGAGATTATGCAAATGTATATTTCAAATGTATCTCTTTATCTCCCAAGATTGACAAATATAATTTGTACTGCAGTTGAAATTATCTCAAATGAATCTAGATCCTACAATAACAATATGGTCTATCCGAATATATATATATATATATATATATATATATATATGTGGCTAATCAATTTACCTAATATAAAGACTAGTGTTGTTCGAGCACCATAGTGTTCGGGTGCTCGGGGGCTCAGGCTAAACACATCGGGATGCTGGGAGTACACTGGAAGTCAATGGGAGAACCCGAGCATTAAACCAGACACCCCCTGCTCTGAAGAGCGGAGGATGTCTGGTTCATAGAAAAAGGTCATACATTGATAGAAACACCACCAAAATGGAACAGCTTGGGGAGGATGTCTGGATGCATCTTGAACTCCCAAGTTAACGTTGTTGTCCGAGTAGTACGCCAGTTTCACTTTTGTACTAAGTGAAAGGGCTGCCCAAAATTACAAGGAACCGTCACTACAATACACCCTTTGTTACACATAGGGCATCATACACACCCTTGAAAAATTATGATTGATGGCCTGCTGCTCTACCTTTCAGCTGATGGCTGGTGTGGGTACATGGTTGACCATAAATATTAATCCATAGAGGGTGCTAGGGGCAGCACATTCCTGTGTTTCCCCGTGCGCCCATCCACACCATCTCTTGTGGTGAATGGCAAAGTGGTACGGCTGGAGCGCAAGGCTTCCGCGTACCCACCTCCCATTAACTCCAGGCCAATGGAGTCACCCGGATGGAGCATGACAAGGAGGCCACGATTACTGGCATCAGGCGGTACTATAATCGGCCACGTGAAGTTGGCTGCTTGTAGTACAGGGAAGCTCGATAGGACGGCCTTCAGCACCAGAAGGCCGTCTTGCAGTCATTTGTAGAATCGACTGCGGAGGGCAGTATCTTCCTGGTGCGGTCCGTCAGGGGCCTTGCCAGGCTACTATAGTGGGGCGTGAATCCCCTATAGTATCCGGAGTTGCCCAGGAAGGACATCCCCTGGTTCTTGTCCCAGGGAGTGAGCGAGGATGTCCTGGCATCCCCTCTCCCGGGCTCCGGTTCCAAAGCTTCCCTGCCTGCCCAGGGCCCCTCGCTTATGCCTAGCTGGAACTTTCCTGGCGTACGGGTCAAGCCTGCCTGGCAGATCTGCCTAAGCATCTGCGCCAGATGCTCTCAGGAATCCTCCCATGTAGGATCGAAGACAGCAATGACCTCCAGATACACGGCCGCGTACCCTTCGGGTCCCTTAAACAGCTTGACCGTATGCTTAGAAGTGGCAGGGGCATACTCCATACCCAATGGCATCTCGGTGGACTCCGTCCTTCTAGGCAGTTTGGTGAACATTTACCGGAAGGGCAGCATTCCGGGAAGGCATGCCTACTTCCCCTCGGCTTTCAACCAAGTCACCATGGCCCTCTGAAATCCCAGTTGTGGAGGAACCCTGCACTGAGGCTTTAGCTGGGAGCCCTACTTCTCCTGGGACAGCCCTGACCTCATTCCCTGCTTGTCCCCTCAGTCACCACAACTGAGGACAACAGGGTCCAGCAGGCTTGCTGGCTACACCCTGGGGCTTCAGCCCAGCTGGCAGGAATGACCTCCTCTCAACTGAGGGGAGAGGCACACATTACATCCCCCACATCCCCATCAACAGGCATGCTAGCCACATTCACATCAGCTGCCTTGGAGTGAAGAGGTGTGTCTGTGAGCTCCTGAGAAGCAGAGAAACTTTCAGGGATTTTTCCACCTTTGTCCCTGGGAGCAGCACCAGGCTCGCAGGGTGATAACAGCTTCCCCAGCCCGGGCCCTGCCTCTCCCTAGGGAGCTGATAGGGTCTTGGGCCATGGTTTCTAAAGCCAGGGCATCTGCTCCCCGTTCTGGGTCGACAGGGAGCAAGAAGACACAGTGCCTGACCCAGAGTGGAGGAGGCGAGGGGGCAGGAAGACCAGGACAAGGAGAGATCCGAGTCCCCCCTGAGGACCCTGGAAGGAAGGAGGAGGCTCAGGTCGAGGCAATGGAGGTGTCGTCCCAGGTCGGTTGGGGGTCCCGGCGGGTGGGGGAATCCACCACCACCTATAGCTGTATCGCGTCCCACCTGCAGAGGTATGGGGAGCTGGGGCGACACCTCAAAGCTCTGCGGGCTGAGCTGAAGTCAGAGCGAGTCAAATCCAATATGACTTCAAGCAAGAAAAGGTTTCCCATAACAGAGGGGATAAGGGAGCTAAAGGAGGTTATTAAAACTATGGAAGAGGAAAGAGAGCGATTAATGACTGAAAGTGGGCCCTTCAGGGAGAAGCCCTCCAATGAGGACCGCTTTGCGGATATGAGGAAGAAAGGGGGGCAGTGCGGGGATGACGGTGAGGAAGAGGAGGTAAACCCGAGGCCCAGTGATGTAACTGGATCCGGGGGGAAAGTCGCCCCTCGGCCTGAACCTGCCCCGCACCCCCTGAATCCCAGGAGCCAGTGCATATTCTGGAGAGCGGAAGCGGGGTCCCGGCCGAGCAGGTCGGATTACCCACTTTGGATGACAGCACTGGTGAGGACTTCAATGAGGAGGAAAGCGGATGCAGTGGGGGCCTGATGCAGCAGATTAGACTGTTTGAGTCCCTCATGGACTTAAGTGGGTTTTCGTTTGGCAGTGAGCTGCCAGAAGAAGGAATTAAAATAAAAGGCAAGAAGAGCAAGGAAGCTAAGCAGCAGAAAGTGCAGATCCGCTATGTTTATGTCCCTGTGGCTCACTCTGTGCGGGCTGAAGGGTCCGTGCAGGGTGAGCTGCAGGCTGGTTCCCTGGGACCCGCTGTCATGGCGGGCACTGGAGGAAAGATGGCGCTGGACGCTGGGGTTGCCAGCGATGGAGGAGGCGGGGCCAGCTGCAGTGCTGGCCAGTTGGGAGTCTCTGGCGCTGTCGGCTGCTCCCCTGTGGGAGGGGGGAGTGGCTTGGTGCCAGGGTCCGCTCCCGTGGTAGAAGTGTCCCCGTCTGCCGCCCTGGTGGGCGCTTGTGGCGTGGGGCTGGGGCGGTGCGACGGGGACGCTGCTACTCCCACACATGGGCGGAGTCTGAGAATCTCGGAGACGGGAGACGGTGCGGTGGGCGTGGCTGGGGGCGTGCCTGGTGATGCTCCCTTGTCTGGGGGCGGAGCCAGCGGCGTGTCCGGGAATGCGCCCAAGCGTCAACACTCGGTGGTAGCGGCTGCAGGAGAAGCGGGGACTGGCGTGCCTGGGAGCAGTGGTTCCACAGCGCACCAGTCCCCCGCTAAGGTAAAGAAAATAAAAAAAATAAGAAAGGAAAAAAGGTGAAAAGGTTAGGGAAAGCCGGGTTTGTGTCCCCCAATGCAATGGTGGAATATGTAAGAACTGGACTTATTGCTGAGGACCCTGCCTCCTCCTCTAGCGCTGAGTCAAGCGCTGGAGGGGGAGGGTAATCACGACCTGTGCTCAGGTATTGAAGGAGGCAGGCAGTAACGACGAAATAAAAGCAATTATGAATACTGTAATGTCAGCTGCCCCAGCAGTTTGCTCGCGGGAGGCGGCTCCTGGACAAGGAGTCGCCTCTAGCGGGCAAACATGTGATGTGTCGCTGGCCTCTGGGGCTGGGGGGGCTATGGAGGTGGTGGTCGGTAGGACACTGATGGCTGGGGTGGCTGCTGGTGCGCCTGTTCAGCTGGCTGTTGCCTCTGTGGCCTCTCGGACTCCTGGGGTCGGTGACTGTAAGAGTGTGGGGGCTGTTGGCCCAGTGTCTGGTGGTAGGGTGGATGCGGGGGAGCGGTCGGCCGCTTCAAAAGTGGCAGGGGCTCCCCGTGTGCCCCCTTCAGGGGGGTCTGGGGCGGCTCCTGCAGCGGCTGTAGGTAATTTAGGGGGGAAGTGGGCCAGCTCAGCTGCCCCTCCTGCGTCAGTGACGCCTGGCAGAAGTTATGCCAGTGTGGCCGCGGCCATAGGGGGGGAGGGGCTGCCTTCGTTGGCTTCCTCGCTCTCAGGGTCTGGTGATGGTGACTTGCAGCGGTGACTGATGGAGGCCCTCAAAAAGGGGGAGAGCTCCATCATTGTAGAGGGAAAGAAGGTTGACCTGTCATTCTGGTTCGACACACATGGCATGAGGGCTTTCCGAGAGCAGAATGGGGGCGAGACCACCTGGTCTTCGCCCACATCCGGGCCTGGAGTTAGACGGAATGTGGTCTGTCTCAAGTGGAGAAGCGATGAAGCTTGCCCTACAAGAAAGAGGGTGGCAGAGATCCTGCTTGGGATGGGTTTCAAGGCGACTGAAATCTTTACCTTGATCCATCCGCACAGCTCCAAGGAGTTTGATGTCAGCTTTGTCCGGACAGAGGGGCTGGAGCTCTTCTGGTCCGGGTATTTGCTGGCGAAGAACACGCCGGACTGGCGTGGTTTCCTAGCGAAAGCAATAACCTGTTAGAGTGAGGTCAAGAGAGTGAACAATTTGACCCGTAACAAGTCGCTCTCTTGTGTTGACATCATGACCTGGCTGGGCAGGTACGGTGAGATCCAGGGGGTTCCATCAAAGAACCTGGATGAGTTTGGCATTTGGTCGGGCGCCTGGACGTTTAACATCAAGCTCAAGTGTTTGGTGGGGGTGTAAGATCCTCAGGAGGGGTGGCAAAACCGGGCCCCGAGACCGAGGAAGCCAGGGGTGGTGCGAGGGGGGAGGCGGTGGTGACAAAGAGATGGACACCACCGTCTCCCTTAAGAGGGGTCGTGCCGCCTTAGAAGACAGCCCCGGGAGGGGGAGGGTTGAAAAGAGTGGGAAGAAGGCCGTCTAACTCAATGACTCTGTATGGTGGTACCCGCTCTGCTGACGCTGGCGACCATTAATGTCGCCAGTATTAAGTCGGATACGGCTCGTTTTACAGCCTTTGATTTTCTCACCTCTGCTTCCTCCAGGACTCCTGACGTTTTGTTTTTGCAGGAGACCAGGCTGCCAGATTTGGCAGCAGTTCACAAAGCCAGGAGGGAGTGGAGATCATGGCCCTCCTACTGGTCTCTTGCGGCTGAGCCGTATAGCGGAGTGGCGGTCCTTTTTACCGCACCGGTAGAATGCAGACGGGTGATCGAGTTAGAAATGGGGAGCTGTTTGTTCTTGGATATCCTCATGAAGGGACAAGAACTGTGCCTAATCAACATCTATGGACCCCAGTCCCAATGGGACAGGAAAAGTCTCTTCATGAGGATCAAGCCTTTTCTTTTTACGAGCCGGCAAGTGGTCTTTGGAGGGGACTTCAATACCATCACGAGGTCCCAAGATAGGGGAGGTGCCAGAGACCGGCTGGGTTACGATAGTATTTCTTTAAATAGTATAGCTAGTGAGGCTCGTCTGGTGGATGTCCACATCAGGCATACCCCAGGCCACGGGGTTTCACTTTCTAAAGAGGCAGTCAGACTAGGTCTAGAATAGACAGTTTTTTTTTAAAGGTGGAAGCTACTTTCTCACCCTTAAGGGTTGTGGAGGTAGAATTCTCTGATCACTGTCTGATTATGTTTTCTTTGAATATTTCAGAGTCCCCCCAAATGGGAAGAGGTTACTGGAAGCTGAATTCGGGAGTCCTGGAGGAAGCAGAGGTGAGACAATCCTTTGAGGACTTCCTTCAGCGTCAGTTAGCTTTGCTGGATCTTTGTGATACTAAGTCAGAGTGGTGGGAGATATTCAAAGATCGGGTGGCAAAGTTCTTCCGCCAGCTCTCGAGCCTCAGGTCCTTGGACGGGTAATGCCTGTACCAGGGTCTGAGGAGGAAACTCGAGCGTCTGGTCTCGACTGGGGGTAGCCGAGAGGATATCAGGGATCCTGGAAATCATCAGATCCTTCTAATCGTGCCTCTTGGGAAAGAAGGAACTAGATCGGGACAAGATGTCGGCTTTCCTGGCTGAAATCACCCCTGAGTCAGGAGCTCACCTCTCTTTTGACGGTTTGGTGGAAGAGATCAGTAAGTAGGAAGTTATCCTGGCGATGGAAGGGTTAGCTCTGAAGAAGTCGCCAGGTCCGGATGGCTTAACATCCAAGTTTTATAAGACCTTTTAAGGACTCTTTAAGTCCCCTCTTGAATGAGGTGTTTAATGAGTGTCTATCCTCGGGCACTCTGCCAAAGTCAATGAGGAGGTCAGCCCTGATCCTTCTGTCAAAGGGTAAAGATCCGAGTCGTATTGAGAACAGGCAACCCATAACACTTCTCAATACGGACAGAAAGATTCTGGCCAAGATACTATTCAACAGGCTGGTGAAGTTTGCGCCACAACTCCTTTCGGTGGCCCAGCATTGCTCAGTTCCAGGCCGCAGCACTTTTAGTGCTGTGCTCGGTGTCCGAGAGGCAGTGGAACAAAGTAGAGCAGGTCAATGGAAGGGGTACATGCTATCCTTAGATCAGGCAAAGGCGTTTGATCGGGTGAACCACGAGTACCTCTGGTCGGTCCTTCTGAAGTATGGCCTGCCGGGGGGGTTTGTTGATTGGCTAAAGACCTTGTATGCGGGGGCGGAGAGTTTCCCGCTTGTGAACGGTTGGTCTGGCTGCTCTTTTGAAGTTGGGTCTGGCGTTCGTCAGGGTTGTCCTTTATGCCCTCTTCTATACGTGTTCGCGATCGATCCCTCCGTTGGCGGGAGTCAGGATGGATCCGGCAGCACCAGAGGCCACTCTGAAGGCAGTAGTGCACGCAGATGATGTCACCATTTTCGTGTCCTCGAGAGGGGAGACGGAGTACTTGATGTCTGAGGTGGACCGCTACTCGGAGGCATCCGGGTCCATGATCAATCGGGATAAGTGTGAGAGTCTCTGGCTGGGAGGGGGTGATCCAGTTTTCGATCTCCTGGACACCCTTCCAGGGCCCCAGTCATCAGCAAAAGTCCTAGGCATCCAATTCGGCCATGGGGATTATCCCACCCAAAATTGGGATGACAGGCTTAAGATCGCCGCTCAGAAGGTTGACCAATGGAAGGGTTGGTCTTTGACCCTCAGGGAAAGGGTGAATCTGATCATGACTTACATTTTCTCCCTTTGCTGATCTATTTGGGCAGTGTGTGTATCTTGCCAGAGCCTCTCTGGACTAGGGTTTATAGCCTGTTCTTCCAGCTCTTATGGGGGAATAGGCTGAACCTGATCAAGAGAGAGGTGACTTATCTATGGTTTACCCCGTGGTGTTTCTTGTGAACACCTTTGTTAAGATAAATTTGGCGAACCTCTAGATGGAGAGGGCTCCTCCTTGGATAGTCTCCTGCAGGGGGTGGTTTCGGTCTTTCTTCCAGGAATGGGAGACAGGAGGGCAAGTGAAGGACTTGCGTACGTCTCACGGATATCTTCCGGCTTATGTCACCCCGATTCTGAAGGTGATCCGCCGGTGGGGTTTGGAAGTGAAGGAAATCAGGACTCTGCCAAGGAGGTCCCTTGATGAGAGGGTCTTGTTGTCCCACTTTCAAAAGCCCCTGGCCCTCAAGGATTGCCCAATCCGGGATCTAGACAGGGGGTTACAGTTGCTAAATTCAGCAAGGATCCCCTTGAAGTTTTGGGACTTGACTTGGCGCTGCTTTCACGGGAGGCTGTATGTAAAGGACAACTTGAAGTACAGGAACTCTGATGAAAGGGGTTGTCCCCGGGAGGAGCGTGGCTCCATACTGGAAAGTATGGAGCACTTCCTGCTTCATTGTCCCTTTAATACAGGTGTACAAACGGGTGGGAGCTTCCATTGGCTGGCATAGGCTAGCCAGCCTCTCCTATGCGGAGTGGGCCTATGGAGTTTTCAGAGACCTGGGAAGGAGGGACCCGTGCACAGTTTTTCTAGTCAGTATAGTGGTTAGGTTCTACACGTGGAATGCATGGTGCTTAGTTTCTACGCGGCAGAAAGTCCTCCCGGTGGACGAGGTTTGTAGGAACATCCTGGGTGACCTGGTGAAGGTGCATTCTCTTGAGTATCAGAGACTGGGTACCAGTAGGGCCTCTCTCCTCTGAAGAGGCTTTGCTTTTGACGTACCGTGAGTCTAGTCATACCGTTCCTGGTGGTGGGCTGATGCTTTCACCTTAGATTTTTGTTTTGTGTACATGTTGAGTTTTGGAAAAAGGCTTGCAAAGACCGAACTTGGGTATTCGGGTAGTTTTTGTATAGTTGTAAGTTATGAAGTCATGTTGCTTGTTTCTGTTAGAGATAGGGAGAGTTGGGGCCAGTTAGGTTAGAGGGGGGAGGGAGGGGGGGCGGTTTATATGAGTGGGGAGGCCTGCGTCTAGCTCTGGACTATGCGGACATGGGAGGACATGGGGCAAGGGGCTAGATGTGGGTGATGGAGGAAGGGCTGGCCTAGGACTATGCGGACATGATAAAGACATGAGGCGGAGGTCATCCTTGGGTGAAGGGTGATGGGTTAGGTAGTTGGGGGCTAGGGCTTGGTTAGGCAAGGTAGAATGGTCTTGTTTTGGTTTTTGTGTATTTTTATATAAAATGGTGATGGTAAAAAAATAAATATATATATTTATATATATATATTATAATACTAACCGGATTCCAAAAAAGTTGGGACACTATACAAATCGTGAATAAAAACTGAATGCAATGATGTGGAGATGGCAAATGTCAATATTTTGTAATAGAACGTAGATGACAGGTCAAGCGTTTAATCCGAGTAAAGGAAAAAATCCATTTTAAAGGAAAAATAAGTTGATTCAAAATTTCACGGGTTCAACAAATCCCCCAAAAGTTGGGACAAGTAGCAATAAGAGGCTGGAAAAAGTAAATTTGAGCATAACGAAGAGCTGGAAGACCAATTAACACTAATTAGGTCAATTGGCAACATGATTGGGTATAAAAAGAGCTTCTCAGAGTGGCAGTGTTTCTCAGAAGCCAAAATGGGTAGAGGATCACCAATTCCCACAATGTTGCGCAGAAAGATAGTGGAGCAATATCAGAAAGGTGTTACCCAGCGAAAAATTGCAAAGACTTTGCATCTATCATCATCAACTGTGCATAACATCAGCCGAAGATTCTGAGAATCTGGAACACTCTCTGTGCGTAAGGGTCAAGGCCGTAAAACCATACTGGATGCCCTTAAACGACACTGCACCACAAACAGGAATGCTACTGTAAAGGTACACAGAATGGGCTCAGGAATACTTCCAGAAACCATTGTCAGTGAACACAATCCACCGTGCCATCCGCCGTTGCCAGCTGAAACTCTACAGTGCAAAGAAGAAGCCATTTCTAAGCAAGATCCACAAGCTCAGGCGTTTTCACTGGGCCAGGGATCATTTAAAATGGAGTGTGGCAAAATGGAAGACTGTTCTGTGTCACGATTCGAAGTTCTTTTTGGAAATCTGGGACGCCGTGTCATCCGGACTAAAGAGGACAAGGACACCCCAAGTTGTTATCAACGCTCAGTTCAGAAGCCTGCATCTCTGATGGTATGGGGTTGCATGAGTGCGTGTGGCATGGGCAGCTTGCATGTCTGGAAAGGCACCATCAATGCAGAATATATTCAGGTTCTAGAACAACATATGCTCCCATCCAGACGTCATCTCTTTCAGGGAAGACCCTGCATTTTTCAACAAGATAATGCCTGACCACATTCTGCATCAATCACAACATCATGGCTGAGTAGGAGAAGGATCCGGGCACTGAAATGGCCAGTCTGCAGTCCAGATCTTTCACCTATAGAGAACATTTGGCGCATCATAAAGAGGAAGGTGCAACAAAGAAGGCCCAAGACGATTGAACAGTTAGAGGCCTGTATTAGACAAGAATGGGAGAGCATTCTTATTTCTAAACTTGAGAAACTGGTCTCCTCGGTCCCCAGACGTCTGTTGAGTGTTGTAAGAAGAAGGGGAGATGCCACACAGTGGTGAAAATGGCCTTGTCCCAACTTTTTGGGGATTTGTTGAAACCATGAAATTCTGATTCAACATATTTTTCCCTTAAAATGGTACATTTTCTCAGTTTAAACTTTTGTTCCGTGATTTATGTTCTATTCTGAATAAAATATTAGAAGTTGGCACCACCACATCATTGCATTCAGTATTTATTCACGATTTGTATAGTGTCCCAACTTTTTTGGAATCCGGTTTGTATTTATTAGGTTAAGAAAAGGATGTTTGGTTTTAGTTTAGTTTGGCGAGGGTCGCCTTTATTTTACGTTGTCTTATGTTATGACGAGTAGTCTATTTTTCAGTTGTGTTTTTGTTAGGGGTTTTTACAGTCGGGTCGGCAAGGTATGTTTCAGTTGGGGTTTTTTTTTTTTAGTTGATTTTATAGGTCTGCTAGTTGAGGTATGAATGTGAGTGTAAGTAAGGCTGAGCCAGAGGGGTTATTGTTTAATTGCTGAATTTTAAAGCTTTGTTTTGTACTTTTATATAAAATAAAAAGAGTTACATTAACAGTATCAACAGGGGTGGACATGGCATCACATTCTGGGGGATCGGACCTCTGGGTCTCAGCGGCCGTGTACTTAGACACAAGCCGCCCCAGGTCCGTCCCCAGCAAAACACTGGCAGGGATATTTGAGGATACCCCTGTCACGAACTATGGATCCGACCGCTCCGGATCCCACAGCTCTGACGTAGTGGTCTGTGACGGAGTCTGCGCACACACAGAGACCTCACGTGACCGGGGTATTACCACTCGGCTAACACCCCCCACTACACTTCGGTAACTGCCACCACGTGGGTTCCCGGTCCACGAGCCGACTATCCGGGTCATTCACTATCACACAGATCAGTGGATGAACCGGATATCACTTACTGACCAACCGCAGTCAATCACCCCCAGCTACAATTCCTAAATGCAATTTAAGTAACTACCTGGTAACGTCTCTTCAAAGGCAAGGTACGTTGTTCAGCAGCTTAGAATATGGAAGACTTGGCTATTTAGATTTTATAATCTTTAATAAGCGGTAAAAAGCAGTGCATACAAATCTAATGAAAATGACTATAAATCTACAGAATAATAATAACAATATAAATAATCACGACAGTTCAAATGAAAGGGAAAAAGATGAAAGAATACTTAGTTTCTCTGGAGGGTTTCAGATGGTCGTTCATATGTCCTTTTTGAATCCTTGCAAACCCCTTTTCAGTATGTATCAGGGGAGACCCTCAAAGTTCTTCTGATACAGGGATATGCCGTCAATGTCCAATTAAGTGTCTGGTGATGTTCCATGGGTCTCTCTCCTCTGTCCTTGTGCATGGGTTTTTATGAACTCTGCCATGGGCAGGAGACTTACTCCTGTCAGCCAATGGCAGCAGAGTGACTGTCAATCCTAGGGATTGGCCTCCAAGTGTTTTATGACCCCATCAAAGTTCAGTTCCTACAATGAGGATTATACTTAAGCTCGTATCTCCCTGATACATCGGCATATTTTTATACAGAATACATATTTGCGATCCTTATTTATTTACCTACAGAATGAGACCACACACGGTAATGCTGGGACCTGTAGTTCTTCTACCACCCATAGGTCAGCTAAGGAATCACATCCTCTAGTCATATTTGATACCCAATTAACCACAATACTCTGTAGAGCCTGGATCTGGTGTCAGAATGGGCATAAGTTGATTCATAAATGAAATATGAAAGTGGACTGGTTTTATGCCCAGAGCTAATTAAGGGCTATTAGCTCTCCTCAAACCAGACCTGGAAATTAATGACGTCATGCTCCAGCCAGGCTTGACAGCGAGCTGATCTTGGACAGGATGAGCTGGGCCTGGTGTAGCTTTTATGACCTTTTATTGCTGGCCTCAAAGAGTAGTGGTAATAAAAGTGTCCATCTATATCATAGGCGACCCAGGCTTCATGAAGATGAGAGTTCACAGTTTTTTACATAGGCCAGGCCAGAAGCATATAAGATGGCTACCCAGAGGAATTATGTATGTATGCCGGCACACCTCCCTCTTTTAAAAGGTTGCCTGGGGAAATGGCCGCAAGCCTATTCCACAGCAACCCAGCCGTCTCCGGCCGATTCTCCCTGCCGCGACAACCCGTCGGCATTTCCATGTAAACTACCTTTTCTGTGCTGCACGGTGAAGTTGTACTGCTGCAAAATCAGGCTCCATCTCAGCAGTTTTGCATTGTCTCCTGCGAGACGTGCCAACCAGCTGAGGGGATTGTGATCAGTGATCACTGTGAAATTGCGTCCATACAGGTAGTGTTGTAGCTTTTGCAGGGACCACACAATAGCTAAACACTCCTTCTCTATTGTGGAGTATCTGGTCTCCTTGGCCAGTAACTTACGGCTCAGGTATAGTACAGGATGCTCCTCCCCGGCCTGGTTCACCTGACTCAGGACTGCACCCAGACCAAAGGCGGAAGCATCCGTGTGGACCACAAACTTCCGAGTGAAATCTGGGGCCTGAAGCACAGGAGCACTGGCTAGTGCATCCTTCAGGGCCTGGAAGCCTTGCTCGCATTCCGGCGTCCATGACACCATCCTGGGCAGCTTCTTCTTGGTCAAGTCTGTCAGAGGCTTGGCCAGGGCGCTATAGTTCGGGATGAACTTCCTATAGTACCCGGCCGTTCCCAAGAAAGACATGACCTGCTTCTTGGTGAGAGGTGTTGGCCATCTCGTAATGGCTTTCACCTTCTCTATTTCAGGCCTCAGTGTGCCTCCTCCTACTCTGTGGCCTAAGTAAGTGACCTCATTCATGCCCAGCTGGCACTTGCTAGGCTTAACAGTTAGTCCAGCCGCAGCAAGTTTGTCCAGTACTTGCGACAGGTGCACCAGATGCTCGTTCCACGTGGGGCTATACACGGCAATGTCGTCTAAATAGGCGACAGCACATTCTTCTAGTCCTTCCAGCAAGTCATTCACAAGCCTTTGAAAGGTGGCTGGCGCATTCTTCATCCCAAACGGCATTACAGTAAATTCGTATAAGCCGAAAGGGGTGATGAAGGCCGACTTCTCCTGAGCCTCCGAGGTCAGGGGAATCTGCCAATACCCCCTGCTCAGGTCCATGATTGTCAGGTAGCTGGCTCCTGCCAACTTATCTAACAGTTCATCAATCCTGGGCATGGGGTAAGCATCCGAGGTTGTGATGGCATTCAGTTTCCGATAATCCACACAGAACCTGGTTGTCTGATCTTTCTTCGGGACCAGAACCACCGGTGAGGCCCAAGCGCTGTGGGATTTCTGAATGACCCCGAGATGCTTCATCTCCTCGATCTCCCTCCTGAGGTCTGCCTGGACCTCCAGTGAGACACGGTAGGTGGACTGCTTTGTGGGAGCATGTTTACCTGTGTCCACATGATGGACTGCAAGGTGAGTTCTCCCGGGTTTCCCTGTAAAAGTGTCACGGTGAGCCGTCAACACTTCTAAGAGCTGAGATCTCTGCTGGGACGAGAGTTGAGGGTTAAGTCCACCTCCAACTCTCGAGTGTCAGCTAGCAGATCTAGTAGGGGGTCGGCCTCCTCCCTTTCGGGCAGGCTGCAAACCGGCATAACATGTGGCGTTCTCTCGTGATGCTCCTTGAGCATGTTGACATGAAACGTCTTCTGTCTCCTACCTCCCTCTCCAAGGCCCACCACATAATTTACCTTACTCAGACATTTGACAATGGGGTACGGCCCTTCCCATGCAGCTTGCAGTTTGTTTTGCCGCATTGGCAGCAGGACATAGACCTTCTGCCCCTCCTGGTAGATTCTCTCTCGGGCAGTGCGGTTATACCACTGCTTCTGTTTGCTTTGGGCCTGCACCATATTCTCCTGTACCAGACCTACCAGCAACTCCATTTTGTCTCGGAACCTGAGGACATAGTCTACTACTGAGACTTCAGTTCCGGCAACCCTGCCTTCCCAAGACTCTCTGATTAGGTCTAGGGGACCTCTTACTCGTCGACCATACAGGAGTTCAAAGGGCGAAAACCCGGTTGACTCCTGGGGAACCTCTCTGTAGGCAAATAGCAGGTGAGGTAGATATCGTTCCCAGTCCTTCCCTTGCGCCTCCACAAACATCTTCAGCATCTGCTTCAACGTCCCGTTGAAGCGCTCACGGAGGCCGTTTGTTTGTGGGTGGTAAGGGCTGGCTACGATATGGTTCACCTGTATTTTCCTACAGAGCCCCTGCATTAGTTCAGACATGAACTGAGGTCCTTGGTCGCTGAGAAGCTCAGCTGGGAACCCCACTCTCGTGAAGATCCCCAGCAGGGCGTCTGCAACCTTGTCCGCCCTAATGGAGGATAACGCCACTGCTTCCGGGTAGCGCGTCGCGTAATCCACCAGGGTTAATATGAACCGTTTACCCGAACTGCTGGGGATGGCCAGGGGACCAATGATGTCCACGGCCACCCTCCTGAAGGGTTCATCAATTATTGGTAAGGGATTCAATGGAGCTCGGTGACGGTCTCCTGCTTTGCCAACTCGCTGACAGGTGTCGCAGGACCTGCAGTACTTGGCGACATCTGCCCCGAGGCCAGGCCAGAAAAAATTCTGCATCACCCGGGACTTTGTTTTGGTTATTCCCAGGTGACCAGCTAAGGGGATCTCATGAGCCACTTGCAGTAATTGTTCCCTGAACTGCACAGGTACAATGAGCTGCCTCTTGAGTGGCCCCACCCTACTGTCACTGTGGGAGATGTCCTCCTTATACAGTTTCCCATTGTCCCAACACACTCGGTATTTGTCTCCCTCAGTGGGAGGGCTGGCAGCTAACCCTCTTAGCTGCTCCAAGGTAGGGTCATCTCGCAGGGCCTGCTCAAAGGCGGCACTACAAGTCCCAGCCAGCTGTCCTGTGGCGAACAGGGACAGTGGCTGAGGCTCTGACGCGGTTAAGTCCACGGGGTCCGAACCGGTGGAAGGGGACACTTCCACTTGCTTTTCCCCAATGGAGCGTTCCGCTGCGGCTTTTGCAGCCCTGCGAGTGACGGGCAACACAGGCACAATACTGTCATCACATTTAACATTTGCACAACTTGAATCAGTTAAACACATGTTTGCTACCTGTGTACATACACCCGCCATCCCCTCTACATCTCCTGTCATAGGAGAACTGCTCCCACACACCCCACCTCCCACCTCCCGCGGTCCATCCCCAAGGTTATCTGATGTTACGCAAACATCCTTGCACAGTACCTCGGGATGTCCAGGGACCTCCATAGGGACGGGTGAGTCCTGTGTGCTTCCAGGGGGCACGTAGCACGAGACCAATCGTCCTAGGTCAGTGCCTAATAAAACATTTGTGGGGATCTCCGCAGAGACTCCCACCTCCCTTACTCCACTCCCAGCCCCCCAATTAAGGAAAACACGAGCTAGGGGAACATTAGGGCTCACCCCCCCAACTCCCGTGATGGTGAGGCTTTTGCCGGGAATAAGGTCTGCGTCATCCACTAGTTCAGGCCGAACTAGTGTGACTTCGGCTCCTGTATCGCGGAAGCCTGTGGTGCATCGGTTGCCCACAGTAACCGACTGTAGGTTGTCTGCGGTGTGTCTTGCAGCTCCATTCACTAACAGCACAGATGATGGGTTGCGGGCAAGCTTGCCAGGGGGTGCTGTCTTCTTCTCCGGGCACGAGTGGCTGAGGTGTCCTGGCTTGCCGCACGCATAGCACTTGCGCACGTCTGTCGGTGCTGGCTTGACTCCTTCCGGTCTTTGTGCAGGCCTGTAAAAGGGTCGCTGGACAGGAACCGACAAAGCTGGCCGGGAGGAAGAAGCAGATGAAGAGGTTCCTCCCAGACGGGACAGAGTGTCTTTGAATGCCCGAGTGCTGGGCATGGCGACGTATTCATCGGCTAGCTCAGCCGCCTCTCGCGCACTCTTCGGCTTGTGCTCACATACGTATTTTTGCACATCTGTGGGGCAATTGGAGACAAACTGTTCTCGGACCATCAGATCCGCCAGGGACTGCTTGGTGTCCTCTGTGAGGGGATCAGACCACTGTTGGAAGGTGGTCTGCAACTTGCCCAGATGGTCCATAAAAGTATCTCCGGGCCCTCTCCGCAGGGACCGGAACCGTAAACGGTAAGTCTCTGGAGTCAGCTGGTACTTGACCAGAATAGCCTTTTTGATGACCGCGTAACGGGTACGCTCTGCTAATGGTAGTCCGACCAGGGCCTCCATAGCTTTGCCCTTCAGTGCGGACATTAGATGTCCCGCCCACTGTGGCTCTGGTACCTGGTACTGCTGGCATGAGGTTTCAAAAGCATGCAGGAAAAGATCAATGTCACAGTTCTCTGACTCCATCACAGGCAGTTTTGGCTTGACCATCAGGGATGGGCCTGTGGATGTGGCATGCCGGTCGGACCCCTGAAGCTGTACTCGGGCCAGGTCCAGTTCATGCCTGCGGACAGCTTCCCGTTCTCGTTCTGCAGCCTCGCGCTCAGCCTTGCGCTCTGCAGCCTCGAGCTCAGCCTTGCGCTCTGCAGCCTCGAGCTCAGCCTTACGCTCTGCACGACGTGCCTCCAGCAGCCGAAAATATAAGTCCGGGTTACTGAGCATTAGTTGGTCCAGACCATTTTGGGATGACATAGAGACAGAGTTATGTCCAGCTAGAGGACTGCAAGCCCCAGCAGGCTGTCCTCCTCCCAGTTCATCATCCTCATTCTGGAAGGGGTCACCTGGCTCAGGGGCCCCAGAGTCTCCTCCATTCTCTGAATCCTGCAGGGATGACTCTTGACTCCTCCGTGCACATAACTCCTGGATAAGGACAGTCTTATTTTTCCCATATACTTGGATGCCTTTGTGCTCACACAGAGCTGTGATATCAGCCACGCTCAGGACGTCATAATTCACGGATTCGGACATTATTGCCAAATAAAAGATAGGACAGAAAACAAGAGAGAGGGGAGGGTACTGTCGTGAATTATTATTCTATCAAAACTAATGCACTGTGCTTCGTCTTCCAGAATTTTTCAATCCTTTAGTACAGAGTTATGGACATAACTTCATGCACTAATATTCTAAGCATACAGAATCCCGTAAGCTGCCACCATAAAAATGTCACGAACTATGGATCCGACCGCTCCGGATCCCACAGCTCTGACGTAGTGGTCTGTGACGGAGTCTGCGCACACACAGAGACCTCACGTGACCGGGGTATTACCACTCGGCTAACACCCCCCACTACACTTCGGTAACTGCCACCACGTGGGTTCCCGGTCCACGAGCCGACTATCCGGGTCATTCACTATCACACAGATCAGTGGATGAACCGGATATCACTTACTGACCAACCGCAGTCAATCACCCCCAGCTACAATTCCTAAATGCAATTTAAGTAACTACCTGGTAACGTCTCTTCAAAGGCAAGGTACGTTGTTCAGCAGCTTAGAATATGGAAGACTTGGCTATTTAGATTTTATAATCTTTAATAAGCGGTAAAAAGCAGTGCATACAAATCTAATGAAAATGACTATAAATCTACAGAATAATAATAACAATATAAATAATCACGACAGTTCAAATGAAAGGGAAAAAGATGAAAGAATACTTAGTTTCTCTGGAGGGTTTCAGATGGTCGTTCATATGTCCTTTTTGAATCCTTGCAAACCCCTTTTCAGTATGTATCAGGGGAGACCCTCAAAGTTCTTCTGATACAGGGATATGCCGTCAATGTCCAATTAAGTGTCTGGTGATGTTCCATGGGTCTCTCTCCTCTGTCCTTGTGCATGGGTTTTTATGAACTCTGCCATGGGCAGGAGACTTACTCCTGTCAGCCAATGGCAGCAGAGTGACTGTCAATCCTAGGGATTGGCCTCCAAGTGTTTTATGACCCCATCAAAGTTCAGTTCCTACAATGAGGATTATACTTAAGCTCGTATCTCCCTGATACATCGGCATATTTTTATACAGAATACATATTTGCGATCCTTATTTATTTACCTACAGAATGAGACCACACACGGTAATGCTGGGACCTGTAGTTCTTCTACCACCCATAGGTCAGCTAAGGAATCACATCCTCTAGTCATATTTGATACCCAATTAACCACAATACTCTGTAGAGCCTGGATCTGGTGTCAGAATGGGCATAAGTTGATTCATAAATGAAATATGAAAGTGGACTGGTTTTATGCCCAGAGCTAATTAAGGGCTATTAGCTCTCCTCAAACCAGACCTGGAAATTAATGACGTCACGCTCCAGCCAGGCTTGACAGCGAGCTGATCTTGGACAGGATGAGCTGGGCCTGGTGTAGCTTTTATGACCTTTTATTGCTGGCCTCAAAGAGTAGTGGTAATAAAAGTGTCCATCTATATCATAGGCGACCCAGGCTTCATGAAGATGAGAGTTCACAGTTTTTTACATAGGCCAGGCCAGAAGCATATAAGATGGCTACCCAGAGGAATTATGTATGTATGCCGGCACAACCCCCACCTCGCTTACTCCTCGACCGGCGCCCCAGTCCAGATAGACCTTGGTGACGGGCAGCGACGGTTCTACTCCTACAATCGCACACACACAGTAAGGGATCTATCAGGCAATAAATCATACGGTGACACCAGATCAGGCCATACCTGTCACGACTATGGTTTGGTCGTGACTCTTTGTGTCGCATGCAGTTGTCAGCGGTCTGCTTGTTGTCTACCGCAGGTGATGGCAGTTAGTATGTTGTCTCACGTGTGGTTGCCGCTGGCAACATGATGTTGTTGGCAGTGTAGCAGCCTGAGCTGGTTGCCAGGCGGCTCGCTGTCAAGCCATGCGGTTGCATCTAGCAACGGGTGCTTGTATGTGTGCACTTTCTATGTTTGCACGGGATTTAGTTGTGTGTGCATTTCCCCTTTAAGTGACACTTACCTTGTCTGGTGTTGGAAGGGTTAACTCCTTTCCTAGTGTGTGTGGGTGTGGCTGCTTGGGCTATTTAGCTCCTGCTGGATGCCTGTAGCTGAAGGGTACTCCAGCCATGCTTTATGCTGGAGTCATCCTTCTGGTTTCATATGCCATCTATCCAGTGAGGGCCACCCTTCATAAAAACAAATGTATAGATGTTAAGATTATGTTTGTGTGATGTCTATCCTTATTGCAGCTATGGTTCTGGTTTCCTGTGTGATTTGTGTGTGTGCTGTGTCCTTTTATGTGTGTGTGGACATCAGAACTTGTGCACGGGTTTCAGTCAGTGTGTCTGTGGCAGGTAGGTGTGGAAGTGGTTTCACTTACCTGCCATTTTCATATGCTGTATATGTTATTCCTCTCCTTGCGGCTTGACCAGTTGAGACTCCTGTTCGTCCGTGATGTGGAGGAACGGGTCGTCTTACCCTGCTCCTAGTCCAGGGATTTCCTGAGGGCTAGTAGGGACCCGGGGTGGTATGAGCCCTCCTACCATCTGGGTCAGCTCATACTGTTAGGAGTCAGGGTCAGAATTGGGGATGTATTAGGAGGTGACCTGCTCCCTGATCCTGTCGTCCTGGCCTAGCAGCTACCCTTATCCTATTGACATTGCACGGTTGAGGGCTCCCCACTCTCACCCGTGACAGTATGAGAAAGGCTCCTTGGTTGGATACCTTCGAAAGAGGGTGCAGCATGTATCGCCATCTGTTGATGGGGTGCATGCGTGTTCTCCGTAGGGAGAGTGTTATGGGGGTTTCACCGTTAACGGCGCGGTGAGTGGCTTTTCCCCGCCATTCGATTCTCACTGTTGTCTGTATTGGTGCCCCTTTACTTTACATTTCCCCCCCCTCCATTGTTTATGCCCCACCAACTTTCCCCTTTTGTGGTTGGGGGGGCTTTGAGGGGTGGGAGTGTACTGTCTTCGGTAGGGGGCGCAGCATGTGGCGCCTGCTGCTTTCTGGCACTAATGCTTATCCTCCGGAGGGAGGGTGAAAGGGGAACCCTGATACAGTGCAGTTCTCTGTAGAAGTGGTTGCAGTGTGTGTGAACTGGCACTTGTGGTTGGGTCTCTCCCCGTCCACGTCTCAGTGGTTCTCTCACTTGTGTCGGTGTGGCTAGCTGCAGTCCTTGTTAGACTGGCTTTGGTGTATGCTGGTGGAGGATGCATGCTGGCAGCGACTTGGTGGGAACCGTGTCTGAGAGTGGACGCAGTGATCAGTGCGGTCTCTCCTGATTGTTTGGTGGCTGGCGCCCTGGTTCCTGTGTGCTGCTCCAGGGGCTGGCAGCAGTTCTGGGGAGATTCGCTTGCGCTGACACTGATTCTCCTACTTTTCCCCTTCTCCTATCCCTGTTTTTGGGTTCCTCACCAGTTTCCCCTTTTTTTAAATATTTTGGTGCGGGGGCTTTGCGAGGGGTGGGAGTGTCACAACTATGGTTTGGTCATGACTCTTTGTGTCGCATGCAGTTGTCAGCGTTCTGCTTGTTGTCTACCGCAGGTGAGGGCAGTTAGTATGTTGTCTCACGTGTGGTTGCCGCTGGCAACATGATGTTGTTGGCAGTGTAGCAGCCTGAACTGGTTGCCAGGCGGCTCACTGTCAAGCCTTGTGGTTACACCTAGCAACGGGTGTTTGTATGTGTTCACTTTCTATGTTTGGTTTGCACGGGATTTAGTTGTGTGTGCATTTCCCCTTTGAGTGACACTTACCTTGTTTGGTGTTGGAAGGGTTAACTCCTTTCCTAATATGTGTGTGTGGGTGTTAGAGATGTTGCGAACATCAACTTTTCCGTTCGCAAACGGAGAACGCAAATTTCTGCAAATGTTCGCAAACGGCGAACCGCCATTGATTTCAATAGGCAGACGAATTTTAAAACCCACAGGGACTCTTTCTAGCCACAGTAGTGATGGAAAAGTTGTTTCAAGGGGACTAACACCTGGACTGTGGCATCCCGGAGGGGGATCCATGGCAAAACTCCCATTGAAAATTACATAGTTGACGCAGAGTTGGATTTTAATCCATAAAGGGCATAAATCACCTAACAATCCCAAAATTTTTTGAACAACGTGGTTTAAAACATCCAGTGTGTGTATACGATCAGGTAAGATGTTGTATCGATCAGGTACAACATCAGACCAAACTCCCCTTTTAATGCACCACAAACAGTCCATTTGCCCAACCGCAAACTTCCCATTTGCACAAGGTTGGATACCAAGCTAGCTATGTCCCGTTGATGTCATTGAAGGTTTCTTCCTCCACCCAGCCACGTACAACACCAAGGGTCCCGAAAGGTAAATTACATAGATTTTTCGAATGGGGAGATGGTTAAAAAAACGCTGGCTCCCTCCCCTTTGTTTGAATCCACGCCACGGTCACTGCGTCTGTGCCGTGCAATTTACTGTCACACCCGATATGAGTGGTATTTTCTGTAGTACTATTCTCATCAGTTTAATCCCTGTTACATCCCCTATCCGGGGACGTGTGTCGAATTGATTAATCATTGTCGAATTAACAACATCCTGAAATAATTTTGTTCTGAGCTCTGTACTTGCTTTGTATTTGAATTGGTTGGGGATTTTTAAAATTGGCTGCATTATTTCCAATAAACTATTATGAGACTTTATTATGATTTTTTTATTTTATGCATTAAAAACCCATACAAGTTAAAAAAAAAATAATAATAAAAAAATTATGTTTTTTCGATGAAAAATTATCCAGCCGATCGCTTTTAGTCTGATCATAATGAAGCAACGGCCTTATCTGGGGTGTGGCAACATTGCCAACACACTCAAAGAGGTGATGATCGCTTCACTGTGATACACAAGCCCCTTCACCACAACAAGTTACCGATCACGAAGGGGAATTGACACATGTATGTGCCTTTTTTTTGTTTTGTTTTTGCAGCCACAGTGCAGCACTAGAGGCCAGAAAAATTAGGCATGTACACATGCCTGAAATACTAGGTATTGTTGCAGCCACTGCTGTAGCAGTGTCAGGAAGCAGGGGGTGTTACCCCTACTCTGGGACCACGGGCACGGCGCAGGGCACGGGTTCCCCTTCAGCTCGGTAGAACACCTGGTGCCCGAGGTGCGGGTGCACGGCGTGTGCGCAGTACACAGGCTGCTCGCACATTTCCGGGTGCATAGAGTTCCTGCATTATCCGGCTGTCAGGTGTGAGCCTTGCTCAGGGAGATTCCCAGTACACACCTTCCACCTTCCTCGCCTGCCATTGGTTCCTGGGGAGGGTGGTTCCTACCTTCCCTGGCTATAAAGACCTGGCCTGAGCGCTGGTTCATTGCTGAGTTATTCCACCTTATGGTGAACACCTAGCCTCCCTGCAGAACCTTCTATTGCCTGTTGTTTCTTTGTATCCTTCCCGGCTACTGACCCCTGGACTGTCTTCCGCCTTGAACCTTCGCTGCCTGCCCCGAGCCGGATTGGACATTGACTACCCCTCTTGGATTATCCCTAAACTTGTACCGCATTCTGGGCTGTCAGCTGCTTACTACCAGTGGGTTCCTCATCCCACTACTGGCTCCCTGGGAGGTTCTGACAAGCAGCGGCCGGAAAAATTTATGTTTTCCGGGCAGAAAGGTGACTAAAACATTACGGCTTGAACCCTAGTTGGTGGCGGAGAATTCACGAAAGTCATCCGGTATGCAGACATTAAATACAGCAGCGTGGGGACCATTTTGAGGCCAAGGCATGTCATCAGCCCTTTTGTTAGTCAAACGTATCCCCCACTGTCAGTCCCTTCCGTATCCATGCCTCATTCATCTTAATGAAGGTGAGGTAATCAACACTTTTTTGACCGAGGCGACTTCTTTTGTCAGTGACAATGCCTCCTGCTGCACTGAAGGTCCTTTCTGACAGGACACTTGAAGCGGGGCAGGCCAGAAGTTCTATCGCAAACTGGGATAATTCAGGCCACAGGTCAAGCCTGCACACCCAGTAGTCAAGGGGTTCATCGCTCCTCAGAGTGTCAATATCTGAAGTTAAGGCGAGGTAGTCTGCTACCTGTCGGTCGAGTCGTTCTCTAAGATTGGATCCCGAAGGGCTGTGGCGATGTGTAGGACTGAAAAAGCTCTCCATGTCCTCCATCAACAACACATCTGTAAAGCGTCCTGTCCTTGCCGCCGTGGTCGTGGTAGGAGGAGGATTACTTTTCCCTCAGCCAAGGAAGCAGCAACGGGTACAACATCATCATCATCATCACACTGTACGTCCATGTGTGTAATGCTGCCTGACTGAGAAATAGCCCTGTTATCTACATCCCCTGACAATAATGGTTGCGCATCACTAATTTTATCCAACTGATGTGTAAATAACTCCTCTGAGGGATCAAGTGAAGCGGCTGTGGTGGCTGTGGTGGCTGTGGTGGTAGTGGTGGCGGCGGGCAGGAGAGTGGTAACCAAAGGTGACCAAAGCTGAGCTGGAGGAGGATGGTGCGTTCTTAGCGGAAGCTGTTGAAGATTGGGTGTCCTGTGTAAGCCAATCAACTATTTTCTCCGAATTTTTGGGGTTCGGGTTACGTGGCCTCTGAACACTGGGCATTATTCCAGGGCCAGTGGAAATCACAGCACCACAACCACGACGGCCCCTGCGGGGTGGCCTGCCTCTGCCTGTCATATATTTTTTTTTTATGTGAAGTGGTACTATGCGTGCAAGGTACTGTGCCAACCTATATAAGTGGTGGGCAGTGGGCACAGTACAGTCTGTGTGGGCCCGACACACACGGGCTTGCAAATGTGATTATATCACAGAAACATTTTAAATAGAATTTTTTTTATCTGCAAGGTATTTGAGTGAATGACACCCTGTAACGGTATGAGTGGAGGCCTAGCCACTAGCCAGTATACAGTATGTGTGGGCCTGACACACACGGGCTTGCAAATGTGATTATATCACAGAAACATTTTAAATATTATTTTTTTATCTGCAAGGTATTTGAGTGAATGACACCCTGTAACGGTATGAGTGGAGGCCTAGCCACTAGCCAGTATACAGTATGCGTGGGCCTGACACACATGGGCTTGCAAATGTGATTATGTCACAGAAAAATATTAAATATAATTTTTTTTTATCTGCAAGGTATTTTCTGTCACACCCTGTATGAATGGAGTGCACACAGTGCTGTCTGTGACTGAGCCTGCAGCCTCTCACACACGGGCAGCCAGGCAACAGCAATATATATATATATATATATATATATATAAAAAAAGAAAAAGCACACTGATGTTGAAAAGGGATTTTTGGGGTGCTGTCAGGATGCTGTCCTTACAGCAGATGCTGTCCTTACAGCAGATGAGTCTCAGTACTGCCATATCCATATGCTGTATATGTTTCCCCTCTCCTTGCTCCTTGGCCAGGGATTTCCTGAGGGCCAGTAGGGACCCTAGGTTCCGGAGTATAAGCCCTCCTACCATCTGGGTTGGCTCATACGGTTAGGAGTCAGGGTTAGAATTAGGGACGCGCTAGGAGGTGACCTGCTCCCTGATCCTGTCTTCCTGGCCTAGCAGCTACCCTTATCCTATTCACATCGCACGGTTGAGTGTTTCCCCCACTCTCACCCGTGACAATACCAGAGTCATCTCAGTGACTGTGTCTCTTAGTCCCATGGCCACGGCCTGGCCCACGGTGACCATTTGAAAATTGTCAAGGGACCCACCACCCCCACCCACACACAACACAGTAGAGGGTTTTCGGGTCGATGACTTGGATGGGTTCTTCGGGTGCTGGGGACACATGGCCTTGAAGTGTCCTGGCTGTTTACAGAGACATAGAAGGTGTTCCCCCACCGATGTGGAAAGTGAAGCCGGGGCCGGTGCCCACTTGGGCCTAGAAGCAGTGGCAGAGTGTGTCTTACCCCCTCTCCAGCCAACAGGTTTCCGGGCCTCTGAAGTCCTGTTGTTGGTGTACCTGTCGGCCAGGGCTGCTGTTGCAGAAGCCCCTTTTGGCTTCCGGTCACAGAGGTACTGCTGGAGGTCCTCCGTTCAATTCCACAAGAACTGCTCTGTGGCGATGAGCTCCTTCAGCTCTTGGAAGATGGAGAGCTCCAATGCCCTGGTCCATTGGTCGACCGCTCTCAGTAGGGCCCGCATGTGATCAGCCCAACTCTGGGTAGGACCCCGCTCCAAACTTTTGAGCTTTTTCCGGTATGTCTCAGGGGTGTACTGTCTGACCAGAGCCTGCTTGATGTCCTCAAAGCTCAGGATGGTCTCACTGAGACCCCAGAGACGTGGTGTTAGGAATCCTCCGGCAGCTGGTACTAATGGCAGGCTGCCTCAAATGCCAACAGGAAAGTGTCCAAGTCCCCATCTTTGTCCAGCAGGGGGAAGTCGTCCGCCCACAGTTTGGGAATTCGGATCTCTGGAGACTCACATCGGGCTGGAGAGGTATGCTGGAGGTGGAGCTGGAGCACTTGTAGCTGGTGCCCACGCTCGGCCTGTGCTTGCTCGCATCATTCTGCAGCTTGCTCACAATGTTCTGTAGCCTCTGCTTGCCTGCGACGCTCTGCAGCTGCCAGGAGGATTTCTTAGGAAGCTTGGTCTCCGGCCTGGAGATGGTCCAGGGTAGCCTGTAGGAGAGCAGCTGCCTGGCTGGGGGGATGGGCAGGTGGGGTGCAGCCCAGCACAGGCCTCACCACCAGCAACTGGCTCCTTGGGGAGCTTTGGCTATGCTCCCCCTCACCTTGAATAAAGTTGCCTTCCACCTCCTCTGGGCCCCCTATCTGGACTGTGTCCCCCCCCCCCCCCACCATTCATAGCATCAACCATCTCCTTAGCGTTGCTCCTTGTGATACTGGCCGTCATTGCAACTGAAGATCACTGACACAGACTTCAACCTGATACACACGCACACCTTATTGTATTTGCACTCTAGTGTCTAGTATTTTTTAAAGCCACCTTATGCTGAATGAAAATAATACCTATGTTCGTTAGTCGTTCTTACCACATTAGGCCACATTGCAGAATGCGCGCAGTTTATATATCTGGATTCCTGAGCAGAAAAAACGCAGTGTAGTACAACACCAGCAACGTGTATGAGATTTCACAAATCTTATGTACACTTTGCAGATTTTTTTCCATGCAGGAAATTGACCTGCATTGCAGTTTTCAAATTTATTAGCATGTCAATTATGTTTGCAGTTTTAGCTATGGATTTCACCCTTTTCAATGGAAGGGTGTGATCTGCAGCAAAAATACATCAAATCTGCATCAAAAGCTGCTGTTAGGCATTGCTGATTTTGGTGCGAATATATCTGCATGGAAATGTGTACGGATCTTATGTGCGTTCATCCTCACTTGTGTGCAGGTACCATCACACCCTTACAAATATGTTTTTGGAGGATTTAACTTGCATCTTGTAGTCTATTCTTGTACAGGTGAAACTCAAAAAATTTGAATATCATGCAAAGTTAATTTATTTTAGTAATGCAACTTAAAAGGTGAAACTAACATTTGAGATAGACTCATTACATGCAAAGCGAGGTACTTCAAGCCTTTATTTGTTATAATTTGGATGATTATGACTTATAGCTTATGAAACCCCAAATCACAATTATGAGGTACCCTTTGCTCATGGGATATGGATTAATTAGCTGACTAGAGTGTGACACTTTGAGCATAGAATATTGAACCTCTTCACAAAATTCTAATTTTAAGCTGCATTCATTTTAAATATTGGGCAGAAAATAATTGGGCAAAAATATTGGGCAGAAAATAATTAATATTGTAAAGGCCTATACATCTTGCTTTACAGATTGGTGTATGGACGCTATGTCTGCTTTCTAGAAGGTCAATGCAAGTTTAATCTTCTTGGACAGAGAATTACTAGGAAAGAGTTAGAAATCTTTACATAAACATTCCCAGGTAGTAAACTTTGGGGGATTCTGACAGGTACCATAAAAGACACTTCATGCCTTACAAAAGACAATGAATAAACCACAGAATGTTCTAAAGATTTTTTTTTCCATCAATGAATAGAAAAGGGGCTTATTATTGTATTATGATATTATATGCAACATTTATACGCTTATTTAATTGAAACGTATTAGTATATATTTTTACCTAGGGGGTATTTTCTATTTTTCGAAAAATACATAAATTCTATGTATTTAACACCTAAAGAATTATTAGGAACACCATACTAATACGGTGTTGGACCCCCTTTTGCCTTCAGAACTGCATTAATTCTACATTGCATTGATTCAATAAGGTGCTGATAGCATTCTTTAGAAATGTTGGCCCATATTGATAGGATAGCATCTTGCAGTTGATGGAGATTTGAGGGATGCACATCCAGGGCACGAAGCTCCTGTTCCACCACATCCCAAAGATGCTCTATTGGGTTGAGATCTGGTGACTGTGGAGGCCATTTTAGTACAGTGAACTCATTGTCATGTTCAAGAAACCATTTTTCCAGTCTTCAACAGTCCAATTCTGGTGAGCTTGTGCAAATTGTAGCCTCTTTTTCCTATTTGTAGTGGAGATGAGTGGTACCCGGTGGGGTCTTCTGCTGTTGTAGCCCATCCGCCCAAGGTTGCGCGTGTTGTGGCTTCACAAATGCTTTGCAGCATACCTCGGTTGTAATGAGTGGTTATTTCAGTCAACGTTGCTCTTCTATCAGCTTGAATCAGTCGGCCAATTCTCCTCTGGCCTCTAGCATCAACAAGTCATTTTTGCCCACAGGACTACCGCATACTGGATGTTTTTCCCTTTTCACATCATTCTTTGTAAACCCTAGAAATGGTTGTGCGTGAAAATCCCAGTAACTGAGCAGATTGTGAAATACTCAGACCGGCCCGTCTGGCACCAACAACCATGCCACGCTCAAAATTGCTTAAATCACCTTTCTTTCCCATTCTGACATTCAGTTTGGAGTTCAGGAGATTGTCTTGACCAGGACCACAACCCTACATGCATTGAAGCAACTGCCATGTGATTGGTTGACTAGATAATCGCATTAATGAGAAATAGAACAGGTGTGCCTAATAATTCTTATGGTGAGTGTAGATGGGATATACTAATTTAATTTTTGTTATGTGTAAAAGGATATTGTGTGAAACTCATGAACTCATTTTTAAAGTACCGTGATTTTCGCCCTATAAGACGCATTGGCCCATAAGACGCACCTAGGTTTTTAAGGAGGAAAAAAATAAAAATAAATTTGAACCAAAAGGTGTGCCTAATGGTGTTATGTGGGATCTGGGGATGGCACTGTTATGGGGGGGTCGGTGGATGGCATTGTTATGGGGGTCTGTGGATGGCACGGTTATGGGGATCTGTGGATGGCACTGTTATGGGGATCTGTGGATGGCACTATTATGGGGATCTGTGGATGGCACTATTATGGGGATCTGTGGATGGCACTATTATGGGGATCTGTGGATGGCACTGTTATGGGGATCTGTGGATGACACTGTTATGGGGGGTCAGTGGATGGCATTGTTATGGGGGTCTGTGGATGGCACGGTTATGGGGATCTGTGGATGGCACGGTTATGGGGATCTGTGGATGGTACTGTTATGGGGATCTGTGGATGGCACTGTTATGGGGGGTCCATGGATGGCATTGTTATGGGGGTCTGTGGATGGCACGGTTATGGGGATCTGTGGATGGCACGGTTATGGGGATCTGTGGATGGCACGGTTATGGGGGGCACTGTGGATGGCACTGTTATTGGGGACTGTGGATGGCACTGTTATGGGGGGCACTGTGGATTGCACTGTTATTGGGGACTGTGGATGGCACTGTTATGGGGGGCACTGTGGATGGCACTGTTATTGGGGACTGTGGATGGCACTGTTATGGGGGATCTGTTGATGACACATAAATAGAATTTTACGATATGTGTCATCCACAGACCCCCATAACAGTGCCATCCACAAATCCCCATAACAGTGCTATCCATAGAATGACCCCCAATAGGGAGGAGGGGCCGGCATCTAGCTCTGTAATTACAGCGGGCCCGGTGCAGTCACTGTATTCTGCTACACCGGGCCCACTCACTGTAGGAATCCTAACAGCAGACAATGCTGTATGCTGATTAAGGTACCGTAACAGTAGTCTTTTATGCAGCCTGTACTTACGATACTAACTTTCCGGCAGGCAGCAGGCAGGAGGCTGAGCTGGCGGGCGGGCGCTGAAAACGTAACTCACTATGTCACGCGCTGGCTCTCGCGTCTTCATTCATAAAGTGGGCGGAGCCGGCGCGTGACATAGTGAGTTACGTTGTCAGCGCCCGCCCGCCAGCTCAGCCTCCTGCCTGCTGGCTGCCGGAAAGTTTGTATCGTGAGTACAGGCTGCATAAAAGACTACTGTTAGCATTGCCTGCAGTTAGGATTCCTACAGTGAGCGGGCCCGGTGTAGCAGAATACAGTGACTGCACCGGGCCCGCTGTAGTTACAGAGCTGGATGCCGGCCCCTCCTCCCTCATCCATGCCTACTAATACACCCGCCACCGCGCTGCGCAGCATGCGGTCGGCGGTATACAAACTGAAGTATTCGCCACATAAGACGCACTGCCCCCCCCCCCAATTTGGGGGGGGGGGGGGAGTGTGTCTTATAGGGCGAAAATACGGTATGTGGAGAAAAAAGATTGAGTGTTTTGGTAAGATTATTCTAAAGTAATCAATCTATTCGCAGACTAGATGTCTGACAGTTGGTATACATTAATGTCTCTTTTGCCTATATTTAGTAGTGATGAGCGGGAGGTGCCATATTAGATTTCACGATATTTCGCAAATATTCGATTGAATATTCGTGTTATATTTGTCGAAATCGAATATTCGTAATTTTTCCAATTATCGCGAATAATATGTGATTTGATTAATCACGTATTGCGATTTTTTTCTTTTAATAGCATAAGGCAACGGTATTTTACGAAATTTCGTAATATTGCTCTAACTTCGTCTTTTAGAATATGACGAATATTCTAAAAGACGAAGTTAGAGCAATAGTACGAAATTTCGTAAAATACACATAGATTGTAATTTAGCTAATATAGTGCTATAATCATTTTTTTGCCTCTTCTGAACTTAAGTTTTGTAAAATATGTACACTGTTAAAAAAATTACTATAGCAGTATATTAGCTAAATTACAGTCTATATGTGTATTTTACAAAATTTTGTAATATTGCTCTAACTTCGTCTTTTAGAATATTCGTCATATTCTAAAAGACGAAGTTAGAGCAATATTACGAATATTCTAAAAGACGAAGTTATAGCAATATTAAGAATATACGTAAAAAGTTGAAATCACAATTTGATTATTATAACTTGAATTAATCGAATTGCGATTTCAACTTGGACCTGGTTTACTATGGTTGCTGCTATATTCCATATTCGTTAATTCTAGCCTAATATGGAATATAGGCAGAAACAAAGGAAACGGAGCTCATAATACCAAAAAAGAGTATATAATTTATTGAAGCATGATAAAATGACATGGGTAAAACACATGAATGAATGATGCCATAGACGAGATTAGAAGCGGAGGACAGAAAAAAAGAAGAGACGCCACCCTGGGGGCACAAGCACACGGATCCAGAAGACACGGTACAAAAAAAGGCGTAAGGCACATGAACATCAATATGGAGTCAATGCTCAAAGTCATGTACAGTGTACAGCTAATATACAGTACCTGGTGAGCCACCTGTCAAACGCTAGAACACCTCTGTATGTGTAATATAATCTAATCATTGGTGTGCAGACAGCCTGTGCACTATGGAGTTGTGCTGCAGACCAATGGAACATAAAAGAGGGATGACAGTAATAACAGTGGCCAGAGGGAAACAGCAGGAGACAGGAACTCACCAAAGATAAGAGCCGTGTGCCAGAACGACCAGGGTGGCGCTACCCCGCCTTTTTTTGTACCGTGTCTTCTGGATCCGTGTGCTTGTGCCCCCAGGGTGGCGTCTCTTCTTTTTTTCTGTCCTCCGCTTCTAATCTCGTCTATGGCATCATTCATTCATGTGTTTTACCCATGTCATTTTATCATGCTTCAATAAATTATATACTCTTTTTTGGTATTATGAGCTCCGTTTCCTTTGTTTCTGCCTGTAGCTCGGGAGCTTTTTGCCGAGTTTTATTTTTGAGTGTCCCCATTGGGGGTACATTGGGTGAACATTGTGTTCTTGCCCCTCCCCTTTCCCTAGGGACACCCTGGGTTTACCCTTTGTTTCCTTGTCTAACATGGAATATAGCAGTGCTAAGTTGAAATCGCCATGCGATTACTTCGAGTTATATTAATCGCATTGCGATTTCAACTTAGTACTGCTATATTCCATATTGGTTAATTCTAGCCTAATATGGAATATAGCAGTGCTAAGTTGAAATTGCAATGCGATTACTTCGAGTTATATTAATCGCATTGCAATTTCAACTTTGACCTGGTTTACTTGGTACCATGGTTGGCTTCAATGGCTTGGTAGAATTAGCGAATATGACAAATGTATTTGTCATATTCCACAAAACGAATATACGAATGTATTCGTCATATTCCACAAAACAAAGATATTCTCCATCTTCGTTTTAGCTACCTATTCATCAACTTTGCGAATTCTAGCAATCATATAGGAAAGTTGACTATAGAGACAGCTAAGTTTAATTCGCTATGTGATTATATTGCTTAGCTTTTTTTTTAAAATAAATAGAATAATTATAATACCTGATAATTATTATAATTATATTATTCTATAATATTCGATTTCGCGAATATATAGCACTATATTCTAAATATTTGTGAAATCTTGAAATCGCGATATTAGAGAAAAAAAATCGCAATTCGAAAATTTGCGCTCAACACTAATATTTAGGACTTTGTCCAATATTGACAGTCTTAGAGTTCGTTCACACAAAGGAAAGTCCAAAGCACAAAAACAGTCACCTTCTTAGTAGGTTCTTTCAGCGTCCACAACAGGCTTTAGGGGGCCTGTTTCCCCGCATGCAGCTCTCAGCCCTCTAGTACGGCACCAAGCCTCAGATCCCAAGACAGAGACCTTGATTCTGAGCCCAGCTGCCTATTTAAAGGACAGCCAGGTGCTGCCAAAACCCGGACCAGCACTTAAACTCCTGTCTGGTATTTGATTTCACCTGGCTGGAAATCAGCCCAGCCGCCCATGTTGGGAGGAAAATACCCGCCTTCCTACACAAAGCCCCTTGCTATGTCACATACCCCCCTTTGTTCAACCCTGAGGGGGTGAACACACGCCAGTGTACCCGGGACAGGACATCCGCGTTTCCCTGTAACCGGCCTGCCCTGTGTTCTACTGTAAACTTTTGCAAGGACAAGAACCATCTGGTGACCCAAGCATTCCTCTCTTTGGCCTGGCTCATCCACTTGAGAGAGGAATGGTCGGTCACCAGATAGAACTTTCTCCCCAACAGATAATAACGGAGAGACTCGAGTGCCCACTTGATGGCCAGGTACTCTCTCTCCACTATACTGTACTGGGTCTCGGCTGGAGTGAGCTTACGGCTGAGGAAGACAACGGGATGCTCCTCCCTGTTGACCTCCTGAGACAGTACAGCACCAAGGTCTATTTCGGAGGCATCGGTCTGTACTCTAAACTCCCTTTTGAAGTCGGGTGTCACCCACACAGGGCTGACTTCAAAGCGGAGAAAGCCTCTTCTGCCTAGTCAGTCCAGCGGACTATCACTGACTTCTGTCCCTTCAATAGCCCTGTCAATGGAGCTGCTAAAGTGTCAAAAAAGGGAACAAACCTTATATAATAGCCCACCAGTCCCAGGAATGACTTTACTTGCCTAGAGGTGACAGGTCGGGGCCAATTCCTTATTGCCTCTATTTTGTTTACTTGGGGTTTGATGACATCACGCCCAATGACATACCCTAGGTATTTGGTCTCCTCTAACCCTATTACACATTTTTTGGGGTTAGCTGTTAGACCAGCCTTTCGAAGAGAGTCCATTACGGCCTGTACTTTGGGCAGGTGAATTTCCCAGTCGGCACTGTGAATAGCAATATCATCCAGGTATGCCGAGGCGTATTGCCTATGTGGACGAAGCACAATGTCCATTAGATGTTAAAAAGTGGCAGGGGCACCATGCAGACCAAAGGGTAACACCTTATATTGGAATAGCCCCTCTGGTGTAATAAAGGCAGTTTTCTCCTTGGCAGCCTCTGTCAAAGGGTACCTGCCAGTACCCTTTGGTGAGGTCCAAAACAGAAAAATACCGGGCTTGGCCTAACCTTTCAATAAGCTCATCCACCCGAGGCATGGGATATGCATCAAATTTAAATATTTCATAAGCTGCACTTCCCCCGGGATGGCTTGTTGCCGAGCCTCGGGTGCCCGGTATGGCTCTAACCGAACTTTTGCCTGAGGCTCAGTGACAATGTCATGCTGGATTGTGGAAGTGCGTCCAGGGAGGTCGGAGAACACATCCGTGTTCCGACTAATGAACTCGCTGGTATCCTGAGCCTGTTTAGAGGAGAGGCTGTCAGCAAATTTTACTGTGGCAACCGCTTCCCTTGCCTCAGATATAGGAGCCGGAACCTCTCCCCCTAGAAAACCCGGCAGTGGGCTGTCTTCAGTACAGGTCTCCCTATCTTTCCAAGGTTTAAGTAAATTAACATGGTAAACTTGCTCTGGCTTCCTCCACCCTGGCTGGTGTACCTTGTAATTTACCTCTTCAAATTTCTCGAGTACCTCGTAGTGCCCCTGCCACCTAGCAGGAACTTACTGTTCAAGGTCGGTATCAGAACCAAAACCCAATCACCCGGGTTTAAGTTCAGAACCCGAGCCTGCTGATTATAGATCCGACTCTGGGCTCGCTGAGCGGCCTCCATATGCTCCCTGACAAGAGGAAAAATGGTCTCTATCCCCTGTTGCATCTTGATTACATACTCCAATACACTTTTATGCGGAGTGGGTTGCTGCTCCCATGCCTCTTTGGCCACGTCCAACAGACCACGAGGATGTCTGCCATAAAGCAATTCGAAGGGCGAAAACCCTGTAGAGGCCTGGGGTACCTCTCGCACAGCGAACATGAGATAGGGCAGAAGAAGATCCCAATTCTTCCCATCTTTAGACACCACCCTTTTTAACATGGTTTTTAGAGTTTTGTTAAACCTTTCCACCAGACTGTCCATTTGCGGATGGTACACGCTTGTCCGTAACTGTCTGATATGCAGCAACTTACAGAGTTACCTCATGACCTTGGACAGTCAGAACTTCTTTAGGTAGCCCCACTCAGGAGAACAACTCCATTAGCTCCTTAGCTATAAGCTTCGCCGATGTATGTCGCAATGGCACCACCTCCGGGGACCGAGTGGCGTAGTCCAGGATGACCAAGATGTGTTGGTGTCCTCTAGCGGACTTCGGTACTGGGCCTACGAGGTCCATAGCGATTCGCTCAAACGGCACCTCGATGATCGGGAGAGGTACCAAGGGACTGCGGAAAAGGTGCTGGGGGCTAGTTGCCTGGCAGGTCAGGCAAGACTTACAGAATTCTTCCACCTCCTTAAACACACTGGGCCAGTAAAACCGTTGTAGTATGGTGGGCTAATTCTAACACGAGTTTGCGATAAGCCTGGGGCACCACCAACTGTTCAATGGATTCACCTCGCAGCTGGTTTACCCGGTATAAAAAACCCTGATGAACCACAAAACGGGGGAACACCGACTCTGCCCCTGGTTGTTTTGGTCCACCATCTACTATTAATATATTTTCCCAGGCTCGGGATAGGGTTGGGTCCCGGTGTTGGGCGGTACCAAAATTATCCCCAGAGACATTGAGGTCTGCCAGCTCAGGCCCCGGCGGCAAGTCCTCCATGTCTCCCACCATCACATTTAGCGGGGCTGTCTCTTCCTCTTCCACCGAAGTGGTGGTCATCCCTACCGCTGGCCCTTCTGACTCAGGATCCCAGGGTTATGGTCTCCCCCTGAGCCGGGCCACTCTTCTAGTGTTATCCCTGTCACATGGGTATCAGTCACTCTCATAGTAGGCCACAGTGACGGGAAGCCCGGGAAGTCTCTCCCTATTATAAGTTCATAGTGTAGATTGGTGGCGACAGCCACCTCGTGGGTCCACCTGCCAGCAACTGTGGATAGAGACACCATAGCAGTGGTCTAGTCTTTTAAGTCTCCATGAATACAAATGACCCCAACTTTCCGGCCAGTATATTCAGTGGTCCGTACCAGGGGAACCCTTACCACTGTCACCAGACTCCCTGAGTCCAACAGAGCCTCTGCTGGAGTGTCTCCCACCTCCGCCTGACACAGGTGATTCAGTCTCTGGGGCACCCGCTGCACAAGGCTTTCTAGCATATAATGACTAGCGGAAGCAATAGTTCGTGTTCCACCTGATGTGGACAGACAGCTCATACATAGTCAGGCTCCTGACACCGCCAGCAGACTATCGGAGCTGGGTCCACAGGGGGCAGATCCCGGGTGGGTTCAAATTGCCGGGTCTGGGGTGGAGAGTTACGGGTTTTGACTACCCCCCACCCAAAAGAACCCCCCTGTACATTCCGGGTAGCCTCATAGTGCTCCACCAGGTCGACCATCTCGAGAGCATTACCTGGAGAGACCTGGCCGATCCATTGCTGGAGAGGGAGTGGGAAAGCCCTCCAGACCATATCAGCCCCAGACTGTCCAGCATAGCAGTGGGGCTCAGCACGTCAGGCTGTAGCCACTTTTGCAAGAGATTAAGCAAGTTATAATACTCACGGGCTCAGCCAGCCTAAACCCTCACTGATGCACCCGCTGGGCCCGAACCAACACATTCACGCCCAGACTGCCAGAATCTCACGCTTGACTCTCTGGTAGTTGGCCACTTCGTCATCCTGCAAGTCAAAATACACCCGCTGGGAATCGGATGTCAGGAACGGAGCAACGACCTCAGCCCACTGATCTCGGGGTAGATTCTCCCATATGGCCACCTTCTCATGCATCGCCAGATAAGTTTCAACGTTATCTGATGGTGTCATCTCGCTGATCGCCGCATTGACCGCTTTCCAGACATCATGTACACACTGGGACACTCCTGCCGTCTGTAAAACCATCACGTGTAACAACAACGGGTTTGTTTCTTGCTGGTGTTGATTAGCCTCCATTTTGTCATGTGACACAGGTTTAAATTTAGCTGGTTTAATCCAGGACATCCAGCCGTTCCCGAAAAAAATATTTTGGCGTTTATGCTAGCCTCACTGCGTGTGCCCGCTCCAAGCCACCAATTGTAAGGATTCGCTCTGGTAGACAGGGTAAGCGGACGCAGAATAGAGGCAAAAGAAACAGTTTGTAAAACAAAACTTCAGTGTTTATTCACACATGAGAAAAAAAAAATTGCAACATTGACAGTCTTAGTATTCGTTCACACAAAAGAAAGTCCAAAGCACAAAAACAGTCACTTCGTTAGCAGGTTCTTTCAGCGTCCACAACAGGCTTTACAGGGCCTGTTTTCTTGCATGCTGCTCTCAGCCCTCTAGTACGGCACCATGCCTCAGATCCCAAAACAAAGACCTTGATTCTGAGCCCAGCTGCCTATTTAAAGGACAGCCAGGTGCTGCTAAAACCCAGACCGACACTTAAACCGGTATTTGATCTCACCTGGCTGGAAATCATCCCAGCCGCCCATGTTGGGAGGAAAATACCTGCCTTCCCAAACAAAACCCCTTGCTATGTCACTATATATATATATATATATATATATATATATATTTGTGGGAGGAGCTGCTTGGGCCAGGATAGGCATGCCTATGGACCGTCCCTGTCCCTACCCGACTGGCTGGAGTGTGCCCGATGCCAGTGACGAGGTAAGGCCTGAATAAGTGGGCCACCCAAGAGGAAGGTATTTAAGAAGGGAAGGGAGGGAGGGCAAGAAGCCGGGCGCCCTTACTGCTTGTGGGAGGGGGTTTAAATGAGGTAAGCGCGCCCCTCCCACAAATACAGGCTGCAAGCAGCCTTCAATACTTGTGGGAGGAGCTGCTTGGGCCAGGATAGGCATGCCTATGGACCGTCCCTGTCCCTACCCGACTGGCTGGAGTGTGCCCGATGCCAGTGACGAGGTAAGGCCTGAATAAGTGGGCAAGAGAACCGGCAAGTGCAGGGTATGAAGTATTTATTGAAGCATTGTGCGGCCTATAATGCCAAAGAACAGAAGGCTCGGGATACTTCCGTCCGTGGATTTGGGATGTACCTTGAAAAGCAGGATGATCTCCATCGACCCATCTTACGGATGATGTGTGCTGGTACCTGGTGACTGGATGCTGCCGACGCCGCCCCTATACGAAATGAATGCCCGGATATTGCGCTAGGGTTGTAACCCAAACCTGCGGCCAGGGTGCGGATATTGGCGATGAACAAGGTGGAAGACAGGGGCTTCCCGAGAACTGGAAGTAACAGGCCGTCCAACGCGGGAGATTGAAGTGAGGCCAGGAGCTCCTGGAGCACCTTGATAGGACACCAACAGTTAGACGTGGGGTAAAATTCCACCTCCGTGGGGGGACCGGTTTGACTGGTCTTGGAGAACGGAATGGACAAGACAAAGTGGTCGGAGTGCCATGCGAGATGCCGTCTTAGCAGGGTCGTTCGGGAGATGGTGTTGCAGGTGAATTCCCCGGGCCTGAGGAACCCATAAAACCCGAGATACATGGCTGCCTTCGTGACGATGCTTGCAAACTGGCCAAAAGGAAGCCCATCCAGGGCTATGGATAACCTGCGGAAAAGCTCACCTGAGACCGGCTGCCTGCGCACCTGGACTGCCGTGCTGGCCTTCTGAACGCCCCTGAGGGTGGCTTTGATGGCCTGATTCGAGAAGATGGACCTGGCAGAGGGGTCGCTGAGCATCCGGTGGTGCTGGATGCCTGCCAAATACAGCCTGATGGTATTGTATGAGAGGTGGCGGTGGGAGTGGCAATGGGCTATGAACGCCATGATGAAGGTGACTTCATCTACGTTCCCCTGCGGGTGAGTGTCAGCAAAGCGTCTAAACATGCTGAACCCGGTATCATAATTCCTGGCGGTGCTGGTGGCTAGCGACCGCCGGATCAATGACTGCGCTGTTGCGACCAGGGGCTCTAGTCCAACAGGAGGGCGCTGTAAGGTGGAACTGGAACGCCGACGGGATCCGCCTCTGGGAGTTCCTGGAAGAAAGTATTGAGATTAAAGCGGGACAGGGCGTCAGCTGCCACATTCTGCGCTCCCTGAATATGGACCGCGAAGATGTGGAAGTTACACTTCAGGGATAGCCAGACAAGCCTACGCAACATAGACATAATCCTGAGATTTTTGGCCCTCCCCTTGGAGATCACTTCCACCAGAACCTGACTGTCCGTTCTCAAGACAACCGATTTGTTTGCCCAGAGCGGACCCCAGACATGGGCTGCCGTCACAATGGGGTATAGCTCCAATAGTGGCGAGGACCTCATGGCCCCTGCCTCGGACAGGAGCTCCACCGGCCAACCGCCGACCAACCAGTGCGGATAGAAGATTGCCGCGAACCCACGGGAGCCCGCGGCGTCTGTGTAAACCGTGGGGGAAGCCGCATTCGGGGACGGTACGAACAAAGAAATGCCGTTCCACCCGGTCAGGAAGGTTCGCCACATCCTAAGATCCGCCATGGCGGGACCGTCCAGCCGGACGGTGGAGTCCTGATCAGGAGCAGCCGGGAGGAGATTGAGGAGCCGTGAGATGAAGGACCTCCCCTGTGGCATGATTTTGAAGGTACATGTGAGGAATCCTAACAGGGACTGGAGCTCCTGCCTGGACAAAACTCCAGACGAGGCCGCGGAGGCCACGGCGGACTTGATCTTGGCCAACTTGGCTGCGGGGAGGCTGGCCTCCATGCGGACCGAGTCCAGAGTAATGCCCAAGAAGGTAACCCCCGTGCCTGGACCCTCTGTCTTAGCGGCTGCCACCGGGACCTTGAGCCTGGCGAATAGCTGGAGCAAGCTCCCCAAGCCTGACGGGGGGCTCTGGGGCCTCTCGATGATTAGGAAGTCATCTAAGTAATGAATGACCATTTCCATCCCCCCATGATGGACAAGGATCCAATGTAAGGCACAGGCAAACTTGTTGAACAACCACGGGCTGCTTTTAGACCCAAACGTAAGGCGGTTGGCAAAATAAAACCTGTCTGCCCACTGCAACCCGTAGTACCGCCATAACCGAGGAAGGATGGGGAGTAGCTTGAAGGCATCCGCGATGTCGGCTTTGGCCAACCAAGCCCCCTCCCCGGCCAGCAGGATGAACTGAATGGCCTCGTCAATGGATGAATAGGACATTGAGAACTCCCCCGATGGGATCAGGGAGTTGAGACTGGGGATCGGCGACATGTGTGGAGCAGACAGGTCGTATATCAGACGCTTTTTATTTGATGCTTGTTTGGAGACTAGACCAATGGGGTTGATCCTCCACTCGGAAAAGGGAATGGCTTCAAACGGGCCTAGCAGGAACCCTTTGCGGACCTCGTCCCGCAACAGAGTGGCCACCGCCTCTGGATCCTGTAAAGCTGACTGCAGGTTCCCTCCTTCCCAGGAACTTTGCGGGAGGGTAATGAGTCCTGTGTTAAAACCCTTCTCGAAACCGGTGATGAGGAACTCCACTGACTGGCGATCCGGGTGATCCCGTAACAGGATGCCCAAGAGCTCAACGTTGATGTCGGATAGTCATAGGGCCTTACGTTGCCTCTTCGGGCAGCTGGAGCGGGGGTGGGCCCTGAAGCAGAGAGAACACACATGCAGAGCTCTACAACTGTTGAAACCGCAGCCCCCGGCATTAAAGTTGTTGCAGACCTGACTCTGGCCTAAGAAGGTGATGGGCCTGCCCAGCTTGTCGGTGGAACCCTGAGACCGTTGCGTGCCAGATGGGCCTGGCTGGGGGCTTTCCCGGGCCGGGGTGGGAAGATTAGGGCACCAGTCGGCCGTGTGCTGGATGGATTGGCATGAAGCGCACGTGGGGGCCTGCAACCCAGCAAAATGACGGCAGAATAGCTCCATGTCCAAGCTCGCCCAGTCCGTGGTGAACTGGAACTGGGCGAGGGCGGCTGCCGCTTTGGCTGAAAAAGACCTGTGATAATCATAGAAGTTCTTTCCCCCGTATTTGTACCCTAAGTCGGTGACTTGGTACAGGTAAGAGTCCAGCTCCTCACGTCTGTGTGGCTGGACGCTGCAGACGGTATCTCGGTAGAGGCTGAATGCCAGGACGAACTCGGGAACCGACAGTTTCCGGTTCAGGCGGGAATCCTTGGCCCGCATGACCACCGAGACCTCCCCGCAGTTGATGACTTTATTCTCGGACACGTCTTGTGATGCAATGAGAATGGACGCCAGGTTGACGTCCCTCCCTGCCAGGATGTCCTTTTTAAGGTTTTCCGGAATGTAATGCGAGGGGGCAATCTGGGGTCTGACACGGACCGTACCTGGCGTCAACTCTTGGGATGTGGATGGCAAGACCGGACGTGCTGGAGAAGGCAGGGCTGGAGGAGGCCGGGACTCCCACTCCCCCATCCTAGTCTGGATATCTGCCACCGAACCTGCCAGACTGGCGATGGTGGTCTGCAGCTGCAGGAGGGTCAGCTGGATCGATGAGGGAGAAGGCTCCTCGCCTGACCCTGATGGAGCCGTCATCAGGAGCCGGTACAGCTCCGCTTTTCTTGCGGTGGCCGGATGGTGAATCCCTCTGCGTCTGAGCTCCGCTATCAATTTCGGAACGGTCCAGCTCCTCAGGGAGGGGTTGCTGGCGTGGCCTGACACGGAGGTTCCGGCCAAGGACAGATTCTCCTCTGACTCAGGGACCTGCGACATCTTCAAGCTGCATGGAGGAGGTATGAAGGTGACATATGAGACTTCCTTTCCCCCCCCCCGGGAGCCCGACCGAGAGCTACAGGGGAACTAGTTCTCCTGACCGAATGGCGTTGCCTGCTACTTACCTTGACCGAAAGGAACCACGCTACAGACTTCTGTATGGGCAGACCTATGAACGGGAGCTTATGACCATGAATAGCTAAATGCGGAAACAGGTCGTAGCACCGCTTTGCGGTTGTATCTTACCTGAACCGGGAAAATAGGCGCAACGACCGTGGTTTGCTAGAAGCTCCGGTGGGTGCGGCCCTGCTTATGACAAAATAAATAACATAAGCCGTGCTTACCGTTGGCCGGTGAGGGCCGCGACCTGCTGGTCAGCGAACCAACCAAACCTGAGCGATTCAGGGACCCGTTGCCCCTGAGCGATTCCGGGAACTATTGCACCTGAGCGATTCAGGGAACCCTTGCACCTGAGCGATTCAGGGAACCATTGCACCTGAGCGATTCAGGGAACCATTGCACCTGAGCGATTCAGGGAACCATTGCACCTGAGCGATTCAGGGAACCATTGCACCTGAGCGATTCAGGGAACCATTGCACCTGAGCGATTCAGGGAACCATTGCACCTGAGCGATTCAGGGAACCATTGCACCTGAGCGATTCAGGGAACCATTGCACCTGAGCGATTCAGGGAACCATTGCACCTGAGCGATTCAGGGAACCATTGCACCTGAGCGATTCAGGGAACCATTGCACTTGAGCGAATTCAGGGAACCATTGCACCTGAGCGAATTCAGGGAACCATTGCACCTGAGCGAATTCAGGGAACCATTGCACCTGAGCGAATTCCGGGAACCATTGCACCTGAGCGAATTCAGGGAACCATTGCACCTGAGCGAATTCAGGGAATCATTGCACCTGAGCGAATTCAGGGGACCATTGCACCTGAGTGATCCCGGGAATCGTTGCACCTGAGCGATTCAGGGAACCATTGCACCTGAGCGATTCAGGGAACCATTGCACCTGAGCGATTCAGGGAACCATTGCACCTGAGCGATTCAGGGAACCATTGCACCTGAGCGATTCAGGGAACCATTGCACCTGAGCGATTCAGGGAACCATTGCACCTGAGCGATTCAGGGAACCATTGCCCCTGAGCGATTCAGGGAACCATTGCACCTGAGCGATTCAGGGAACCATTGCACCTGAGCGACTCAGGGACCATTGCCCCTGAGCGAATCAGGGAACCAACGTTCCTGAGTGACTCAGGGAACCACCGCCCCTGGGTGACCCGGGGAACCATTGCACCCCAGCGACCCCAGGGCACCATTGCACCCGAGTGACTCTGCCATTGCACGAGAAACAAGAACATTGCATATCAGTGAACAGGAACATTGCACATGGGTGAATGGAAGGCACCTCCCCGGGTGGTACCTGAAGGCATTGTCCCTGAGCGATTCAGGGCAGGCACGGCGCCTGAGTGGTACAGGGAAGATATGCGCCTGGGTGATGCAGGGAAGCACCTTGCGCCTGAGCGCTTCCGGTGAAGACCTTGCGCCTGAGCGAATCCGGGAGACATTGGCGAGCGGTTGAATCTTATTTTTTTTTTTTTTTTTTTTTTGTGATGACACGTCTGGGTGATTTTTTTTTTTTTTTTTACCCATGCTTGACCAAGACGGATGTTGCATTCCCGTTTCCACATGTTCTGCCATCCTAGTCTTGGGACTTGAGACAGAGATACTGTGACTGTTCTTGGAAGCCACCTGCATGTGACACCCTTATCATGACCTGGTCTGCTTAAGCGTGGCAGCCTGCCCCAGCACCATTGCTCGGGTTTACCTGCATATGCTTATGAAGTGGCACCTTGATCCTTCTGATGTTCCTTGTTGCAGACACTACCCCTTTAATTAGCTTGCGGCCCGAGGTGTGTGACTCAGGGAGACCAGGCCTACTGCCTCAATCTCTGATCCCCCTGACACACACACCGCCGTCATGGAAGATACCGGGCCGCCGCTGCGTCGTGAGCCACCCCCGCCCCCCCCCCCCCACAACCCCACATATAACATATTCCCCTGGCGTGCCGCGTGGTGCTCAGGCGGTTCTGCCGCAGCCGCCCGGCCGGAACCGGCAACCGCCGCATTGTCCGTTCATCCCCCCCCCCCTGATGCGCCGGGTGAGACGGCTGCTGATGAACGAGGTGCCGGTGGCAAGGCGTATCTGGCCGGGCCGCAGCGGTGATACTCACGGTGCACTTCGGAGGTGATGATGGGGACGCACGAACGGGACGACGAACGGACAGAGCCGCGACCGGAAGTGACGTCAAGGCGCTGGAAACTGCAAAAGCAAGAAGCCGGGCGCCCTTACTGCTTGTGGGAGGGGGTTTAAATGAGGTAAGCGCGCCCCTCCCACAAATACAGGCTGCAAGCAGCCTTCAATACATTATTATTTTTTTTTTTTCCAAAGAACGAGGCAGCACTTCCAGATTGACGTGAAAAGAGTGAAGACCTCAAACTTTAATTCCCCAGCAATGTTTCGGCCTACTCAATGAGGCCTTTGTCAAGCTATACAACAGTGCAATAACAGGGTATATATACCCACAAGCCAGTGAAATCAAATCACATGTTATAATTAGTGAGATCACATGATATCAAAAGGTGCTCGGTCACATGACAATCATTATAAATCAATTTGGCTACAAAAATACTTACAAAATTCAATAGTTGTATAAAATCATTACATCAGATGCAGAACAAGGAAAGGATCGTTCTTGGTCTGGTGAGCGACTGCACTATTTTGTCCACCCCATCTGTGATTGAGCTTAAGAAAGGCTATGAGGCTGATGGTAAATGCCTAGCCTCTATGGAGCTACACCTTGCTACTCTGGTAGAGCATTACAAGTCGCACAGAATCCCAAGGGGAATGCGCTCCCAGTTAAAACCCAATTTGCTTCTAGTGGATTCGCGTTTTACACACAAATGTATGCAGATCTCCAATAAATATGCATTGGACATTATACTACTTAATTTGGAATTTCTCCAACATGAGTTAAGTGTTACACGGACACAGTTTGCTAACGCGGATAATAAGCTGAAAGAGGTCCTTCCAGCACAGGACTATGAGGTATATCTGTCTAGCTGTTCTGCGTATCTGGATAAATTCAGAAAGGAACAAGAAGTAATTAAGAGGCGGAAATGGTTGAGAGATGAGGAGTGTGACGAAACCAACCTCTCCACAGTGTTTTGGAGGGGGCTGTTTACCAGCCTCTTGCCTCAGGATTATGGCCCATACTAACTTTAAAGGAGAAGTAGCCCTCAATAAACAGTTCCTGTTTTATCCTTCGTCATGTTGAGGCTGGTGTTTGGATAACTGATCAAAACTGGGGGATTGCTATACGCTGGAGATTTGCTATACTCCCCTGGCATAACTACTAGCTCTTGTAAGAGCTGTTCCTGCTCTCGGGATTTAGGAGAGGTTCACCCACTGGAGCCTGGAGCCTTGTCGTAGGTCCAGGGTGGGTAGGAGACGGTGAGACCTCAACCGAGCTTCGGCGGTTCGTGGGGTCTGCAGTGCGTACGGTGTCAATTGGAGTGCTTGGAGTCCTCGGAAAGCACTAGGAGCATCTATCGACGGAGGTACCTGGTCGGGGTGCTAGGCGTTCCGTTACAAGGAGGATTACAGACGTGGAAACATCTATACCTGGCATGAGCAAAGAGGCCAGAGACGTCCACCCGCTTATGGTAACAATAACATGAGGAAATATGCCTGCAACTCCAAAAATAAAGTGGCATCGTCCATGGCAATAGAATCCACATAAGTTGAACAGGAAGACCGTTTTTTAGGCACAGTCCTAGAACCAAAAGGACCAGACGTGGTGGACAGAGACAGCACAGATGGAGAAAAGGAACACGTACAGCAAGAAATCGGACTGTGAGAAAGAGAAATCAATAGTGGTAAATATATATTCCTCTACATTGACCTCTGCACAGACTGAACTTTTATCTAAGGGCATGTCATACTGCCCCTCGGTGGGTGTAGATTGGTTCCAACTTGAAGTTGACCTGCAGCGTTTCTTTAGAAATATCAAAGTGTAGTTCGCAGATGTGAATAGAAATGTGATGAGTGGTGGGGATTTGGATCATACCAATGCAGGTGATTGTGAACTCTCCCTTCGTGGTGTTGGCCTACACGCGAAGAGCGACTTCACTCCACAGTTGAATTGTCCAGCCATTGACACTTATATCAATGCAGTTAGGGCTGATATTAATAATTTAAAGGGTCTGATGCAAGATGGTGGTTTGAGGCATCCGAACATGACATCTGAGGAGATACGGGCCATTGATGAGCTGTGCAACAACGGTTCCCTCACGGTGAAACTGGCTGACAAGGGGGGAGCCGTTCTTGTTATGGACACAGAGTGGTATATCTCTGAGATCCAGAGACAACTCAGCGATGATAGAGTGTACAGGCGTCTTAAATATGACCCTAAGTTTGATGTGATCAGACTTATTACTAATGTCCTTGACAAAGCCAAGAGGGGAGGTATCATTGATGGACCCCTGTACACTTATTTATTAGTGACACATCCTAAGACACCATTGATATACAGTATATCTATAGATGCTTGGGGCACATCTATAAATAAATATATTGTAGGGATTTTCTCTGGTAGGTAGGGTAAGCAGACGCAGTACAGAGGTGTCAAGTTACAAATAAGGATCCGACTGGCTTGATTAAAACTAAGGAACAAAAGGGTAAGCCCTATTAAAGCCCTGAAGCTCTCCCTGTCTTCTCAGCCCATGCAAAGATCTCTGTGATAGAAAGTTGCATGTCCACGTACCTAGACTGAGTGACACCTGCAAACCCTATAATAGTGAGGGGAGACGACCACCAGCTTCCTGCACTTAATACGGAGGGAGTCAGGGTCACCTAGAATCAAGCCAACAGGAAAACAACAAATACAGACATAGACTTATCTGAAGAAGCAGCTGTAGCAACTTCAAGCTGAGAACCCAATCCAGGAAGTAGTATAAACCGCAAAGTGAGGCAGTATGGGAGGAGATATATAGGGAGGCAATCACTGCTAATAGATGACAGCTGGGAGAGGGAGGAGAGATGTCAAAGCGAAAGCAAAACAAAAGAACATCATACAGGAGGTACTGAAGAACGTCTATCAGAACTTCTCAGAGATCTGGCGGTGACAAGAGACAAGAACACGGTAATAAGGCCTCATGCACACGACCGTTGTGTGCATTCGTGACCGTTGTGCCGTTTTCCATTTTTTTTCGCGGACCCATTGACTTTCAATGGGTCCGTGGAAAAGTCGGAGAATGCACCGTTTTGCAGCCGAGACCGTGATCCGTGTATCGTGGCCGTCAAAAAAATATGACCTGTCCTATTTTTTTGACGGACAACGGTTCACGGACCCATTCAAGTCAATGGGTCAGTGAAAAATCACGGATGCACACAAGATTGGCATCCGTGTCCGTAGTTTACTTTCATACAGACGGATCTGAAGATCCGTCTGCATAAAAGCTTTTTCAGTGCTCTATTGTTTTTAACTCATTGGTGGCACAGTGTGCGGCTCCCTCCCTCTATTGTATTTAACTCATTGGTGGCACAGTGTCGGGGGGGTCGGGGGGGCCGCACACTGTGCCACCAATGAGTTAAATACAATAGAGGGAGGGAGGGGGGGCCGCACACTGTGCCACTAATGATATTCAAACTGGGGAGGAAGGGGGGTCTGCCCCCTGCTGCCTGGCAGCCCCTGATCTCTTACAGTGGCATATGATACGCACAATTAACCTCCGATCCGATGGTATAAAAGGGACTCCTGACTTTACATTGAAAGTCAATGGGGACGGATCAGTTTGCAATTGCACCATATTGTGTCAACGTCAAACGGATCCGTCCCCATTGACTTGCATTGTAATTCAGGACGGATCCCTTTGGCTCCGAAGGGCCAGGCGGACACCAAAAGAACTTTTTTTTATGTCCGTGGATCCTTCAAAAATGAAGGAAGACCCACGGACGAAAAAACGGTCACGGATCACGGACCAACGGAACCCTGTTTTGCGGACCGTGAAAAAACACTGTTGTGTGCATGAGGCCTAAAGCAAAAGTTCAGTGTTTATTCACACAAAAAGCAAAAAAGCAAAAATATCACACCACATAAAGTCCACAGCACAATCGTGTCACCTGGCAGACTGTTTTGTCCAGGGCAATCCACAGCCCTCCACCGCAGGCTTTAGGGCGCCTGATTTTAAGCGTGTGGCTCTCCAGCACGCTACCAACTGGTTGGAACCCAAAAACCTCAGTGCTTCACAGCTCTACTATGAAATTGCAGGATAATCCACACCCAGCTGTGACTGCTGGCTGGGTTTTTATTCCCAGCATAAAACCTGGCCTGGACATGGGGAACAGCCACCCACCCTGCTCTTTGGCTACTCCCAATAAGAACCGGCCAGGATTGGCTTTACAGCCACACTAAGTAAAACGATGTCAGCGAGCACTAGCTGCCGCTGACACACAAAATTACCTGGCTTGGCCTAACTTCTCATTCAGTTCATCTACCCGAGGCATGGGATATGCATTGAATTTAGATATTTCATTCAACTTCCTAAAATTGTCACAAAATCGTAACGTCCCATCTGGCTTAGGAATTAAGACTATAGGACTGGCCCACTCACTTCTAGATTCCTCAATGACATCTAGCCACAGCATGAGCTGCACTTCTTCTGAGATGGCTTTTCGCCGAGCCTCGGGTACCCGGTATGGCTTTAACCGGACTTTTGCCTGAGGCTCAGTGACAATGTGATGTTGGATTGCGGAAGTGCGTCCAGGGAGGTCTGATAACACATCCGTGTTCCGATTAACAAACTCCCTGGTCTCCTGAGCCTGTTTAGAGGAGAGGCTGGCAGCAATTTTTATTGTGGCAACCGCTTCCCTTGCTTTAGAGCGAGGAGCCGGAACCTCTACCCCTAGAAAACCCGGTCGCGGGCTGTCTTCCGTACAGGTCTCCTTATCTTTCCAGGGTTTTAGTAAATTAACATGGTAAACCTGCTCCGGCTTTCGCCTCCCCAGCTGGTGTACCTTGTAATTTATCTCTCCAATTTTTTTGCCGTACCTCGTAGGGCCCCTGTCACCTGGCTAGGAACTTACTGTCCCTGGTCGGCACCAGAACCAAAACCCAATCGCACGGATTAAAGATCTGGAACCCGAGCCTGCCGATTATAGATCCGACTCTGGGCTCTCTGAGCAGCCTCCATATACTCCCGGACAAGAGGCAAAACAGTCTCTATTCGCTGTTGCATCTTGGTAACATATTAAAGGACGCTTTTATGCGGAGTGTGTTGTTGTTCCCACGCCTCTGGCTACGTCCAACAAGCCACAAGGATGTCTTCCATACAGCAATTCGAAGGGCGAGAACCCAGTAGAGGCCTGGGGCACCTCTCGCACTGCGAACATAAGATAGGGCAGAAGAAGAGCCCAATCCTTCTCATCTTTGGACACTACCCTTTTTAACATGGTACATCATGGTTTACATCAGACCGTCCATTTGTGGATGGTACACGGACGTCCGTAACTGTTTAATATGCAGCAACTTGCAGAGTTCGCTCATGACCTTCAACATAAAAGGGATCCCCTGGTCAGTCAGAAGCTCTTTTGGAAGCCCCACTCGGGAGAACATGTCCATTAGCTCCTTAGCTATAAGTCTCGCTGATGTATGTCGCAGTGGCACTGCCTCCAGGTACCGAGTGGCGTAATCAAGGACAACCAAGATGTGTTGGTGTCCCCTAGCGGACTTCGGTACTGGGCCTACTAGGTCCATAGCAATTTGCTTAAACGGTACCTTGATGACCGGGAGAGGTCCAAGCGACTGCGAAAAAGGTGCTGGGGGCTAGTTGCCTGGACGGTCGGGCAAGACTCGTCCACCTCTTCAAACACACTGGGCCAGTAAAACCGTTATAGTGTCCGGTCCTGTGTTTTCTGCATTCCCAGATGACCCCCGAGAACATGCTGGTGGGCTAACTGTAACACGAGTTTGCGATAAGCCTGGGGCACCACCAACTGTTCAGTGGATTCACCTTGCAGCTGATTTACCCGATACAACATATCCTGAAGAACCACAAAAGAGAGACATTGACATTAAGGTCTGCCAGCTCAGGCCCCGGCGGCAAGTCCTCCATGTCTCCCACCATTACACTTAGCGGGGTTGTTTCCCCCTCTTCCACTGAAGTGGCAGTCACCACTACCGCTGGCCCTTCGGACTCAGGTTCCCAGGGTACTGGTCTCCCCCCCTGAGCCGGGCCACTCTGTTAGGGTTACACCAATCTCATGGGTATCAGTTACTCTCGGAACAGGCCACAGTGCCAGGAAGCCCAGGAAGTCTCTCCCTATTATGAGTTCATAGCGTAGGTTGGTTGTTACAGCCACCTCGTGGGTCCACCTACCGGAAACCGTGGACAGAGACACTATAGCAGTGGGGTAGTCTTTTAAGTCCCCATGTATACACATGACTCCGACCTTACGGTCGGTGTACTTAGCGGAGCGTGCCAGCGAAGCCCTTACCAGGGTCACCAGACTCCCTGAGTCCAACAGAGCCTCCGCTGGAGTGTCTCCCATCTCAACCTGGCACAGGTGGTTCAGAGACTCCGGAGCACCCACAGCACATAGTTTCATGGCATACAATGACTGAAAGAAGCCATAGTTTGTGTCCATGGGTTCCCCCTCTTGTGGACAGTCAGCTCGAATATGGCCAGGCTCCTGACGCCGCCATCAAATTATTGGAGCGGGGTCCAAAGGGGTTACATCCCGGGTGGGTTTGGATGACACCAGTCTCCGAGGGAACCCCCCTGCAAGTTCCGGGTCGCCTCATAGCGCTCCACCAAGTCGACCATCTCAAGCGCATTACCTGGAGAGACCTGGCCAATCCATTGCTGGAAAGGGGGTGGCAGAGCCCTCCAGAACATATCTGCTAACAACCACTCCAGCATAGCAGTGGGGCTCAGCACGTCAGGCTGCAGCCACTTTTGCAAAAAGTTGAGCAGGTTATAATACTGTGGTCTCACGGGCTCAGCCGGGTTGAACCCCCACTGATGCACCCGCTGGGCCCAGACCAGCACATTCACCCCCAGTCTTGCCAAAATCTCCCCCTTTACCTTTGGGTAGTCGGCCGCTTGATCGTCCAGCAAGTCAAAAAACACCCGCTGAGACTCTGGTGTCAGGAAAGGAGCGATGACCTCAGCCCACTGGTCCTGGGGCAGCCTTTCCCTGGTGGCCACTTTCTCATACATCGCCAGGTAGGTTTCGATGTCATCTGTGGGTGTCATCTTATGGATCGCTGCACGGACTGCTTTCCGAGCATCGTGGACCAGGGGCGTAGCTATAAATGACTGGGCCCCATAGCAAAAAAAAAATGTATGCCCCCCCTCCTGGATCTCCCACCCCCACATACCTCTTGGACCTCGCCTCCACATCCACAGCTCCATATGCACTTGCGACAGTTACGCATAGAACTGAGCACAGACAATTGGTCACTGGCAACGCATTTGTGCCAGTGTAGGAAATGTATAAATCTAAATGTCTGTGTATTAAAGTAGGACTAGTCAGAACTGCCGCCCAGACTGCGGGACTACTCCAGGAGTCAAGTCCTGGGGAAAAAAAGTGTGGGAACTCACCCAAGATCCACTGCCGCCCCGACACCCCCCCCCCCCAAATAAAAAATTATATTTTATATATATATATATATATAATATATATTTTGCTGAAAATTCAGTGCAACATAAAACGTAAACAAAAACTGGAATTTGCGCTATATGTCTGTTCAGACATAATTTGTCTCTTTCATATTATAAGCTCACCTTATATATAATTTACTTACAGTTCTGAAGAATCAGAGGTGCTGGCAGGCTTACCCTCAGGGGTGCCGGATGGCTTGGCCTCAGGGGTGCTGGCTGGCTTGGCCTCAGGGGTGCTGGCTGGCTTGGCCGGGCAGAGGGTGTGTGGGAGACTGTGAGGCCTTTTTTCTCCAAGCTGCTCCGGAAAAAAAAATATTTTTCATTATACTTCAGGTCAGACCACCAATCAGACCCCCAATGTTAACCACCTCAGCTACCCTAGCTTAACCGCCTCCGGACCGCCTAACGCAGATCTGCGGTCCGGAGGCGGCAGCTCTGCGCGGTGACGCATACTCGCGAGAGCCGAGACTTCCTGTGAACGCGCGCACACAGGCGCACGCGTTCACAGGAACTGAAGGTAAGAGACAGGATCTCCAGCCTGCCAGCGGCGATCGTTCGCTGGCAGGCTGGAGATGCAATTTTTTTTAACCCCTAACAGGTATATTAGACGCTGTTTTGATAACAGCGTCTAATATACCTGCTACCTGGTCCTCTGGTGGTCCCTTTTGTTTGGATCGACCACCAGAGGACACAGGTAGCTGTGTAAAGTAGCACCAAACACTACACTACACCCCCCCTGTCACTTATTAACCCCTTATGAACCCCTGATCACCCCATATAGACTCCCTGATCACCCCCCTGTCATTGATCACCCCCCTGTCATTGATCACCCCCATGTAAGGCTCAATTCAGACGTCCATATGATTTTTACGGATCCACGGATACATGGATCGGATCCGCAAAACACATACGGACGTCTGAATGGAGCCTTACAGGAGGGTGATCAATGACAAGGGGGTGATCACCCATATAGACTTCCTGATCACCCCCCTGTCATTGATCACCCCCCTGTCATTGATCACCCCCCTGTAAGGCTCCATTCAGATGTCCGTATGCGTTTTGCGGATCCGATCCATGTATCCGTGGATCCGTAAAAATCATACAGACGTCTTAATGGAGCCTGACAGGGGGGTGATCAATGACAGGGGGGTGATCACCCATATAGACTCCCTGATCACCCCCCTGTCATTGATCACCCCCCTGTAAGGCTCCATTCAGACGATTGTATGCGTTTTGCGGATCCGATCCATGTATCCGTGGATCCGTAAAAATCATACAGACGTCTGAATGGATCCTTACAGGGGGGTGATCAATGACAGGGGGGTGATCAATGACAGGGGGGTGATCACCCATATAGACTCCCTGATCACCCCCCTGTCATTGATCACCCCCCTGTAAGGCTCCATTCAGACGTCCGTATGCGTTTTGCGGATCCGATCCATGTGTCCGTGGATCCGTAAAAATCATACAGACGTCTGAATGGAGCCTTACAGGGGGGTGATCAATGACAGGGGGGTGATCACCCCATATAGACTCCCTATTCACCCCCCTGTCATTGATCACCCCCCTGTAAGGCTCCATTCAGACGTCCGTATGCGTTTTGCGGATCCGATCCATGTATCCGTGGATCCGTAAAAATCATACAGACATCTGAATGGAGCCTTACAGTGGGGTGATCAATTAAAGGGGGGTGATCACCCCATATAGACTCCCTGATCACCCCCCTGTCATTGATCACCCCCCTGTAAGGCTCCATTCAGACATTTTTTTTGGCCCAAGTTAGCGGAAATTGTTTTTTTTTGTTTTTGTTTTTTCTTACTAAGTCTCATATTCCACTAACTTGTGTCAAAAAATAAAATCTCACATGAACTCACCATAACCCTCACGGAATCCAAATGCATACAATTTTTTTGACATTTATATTCCAGACTTCTCACGCTTTAGGGCCCCTAAAATGCCAGGGCAGTATAAATACCCCACATGTGACCCCATTTTGGAAAGAAGACACCCCAAGGTATACCGTGAGGGGCATATTGAGTCCATGAAAGATTGAAATTTTTGTCCCAAGTTAGCGGAAAGGGAGACTTTGTGAGAAAATACAAAAAAAATCAATTTCCGCTAACTTGTGCCAAAAAATAAAAATTCTATGAACTCGCCAGGCCCCTCATTGAATACCTTGGGGTGTCTTCTTTTCAAAATGGGGTCACATGTGGGGTATTTATACTACCCTGGCTTTTTAGGGGCCCGAAAGCGTGAGGAGAAGTCTGGGATCCAAATGTCTAAAAATGCCCTCCTAAAAGGAATTTGGGCCGCTTTGCGCATCTAGGCTACAAAAAAGTGTCACACATGTGGTATCGCCGTACTCAGGAGAAGTTGGGGAATGTGTTTTGGAGTGTCATTTTACATACACCCATGCTGGGTGAGATAATATCTTGGTCAAATGCCAACTTTGTATAAAAAAATGGGAAAAGTTGTCTTATGCCAAGATATTTCTCTCACCCAGCATGGGTATATGTAAAATGACACCCCAAAACACATTCCCCAACTTCTCCTGAGTACAGAGATACCACATGTGTGACACTTTTTTGCCGCCTAGGTGGGCAAAGGGGCACACATTCCAAAGAGCACCTTTAGGATTTCACAGGTCATTTTTTACACATTTTGATTTAAAACTACTTACCAAACATTAGGGCCCCTAGAATGCCAGGGCAGTATAACTACCCCACAAGTGACCCCATTTTGGAAAGAAGACACCCCAAGGTATTCCGTGAGGGGCATGGCGAGTTCCTAGAATTTTTTATTTTTTGTCACAAGTTAGCGGAAAATGATGATTTATTTTTTTTCTTACAAAGTCTCATATTCCACTAACTTGTGACAAAAAATAAAAAATTTTAGGAACTCGCCATGCCCCTCATGGAATACCTTGGGGTGTCTTCTTTCCAAAATGGGGTCACTTGTGGGGTAGTTATACTGCCCTGGCAATTTAGGGGCCCTAATGTGTGCGAAGTAGTTTGAAATCAAAATCTGTAAAAAATGGCCGGTGAAATCCTAAAGGTACTCTTTGGAATGTGGGCCCCTTTGCCCACCTAGGTGGCAAAAAATGTGTCACACATCTGGTATCGCCGTACTCAGGAGAAGTTGGGGAATGTGTTTTGGGGTGTCATTTTACATATACCCATGCTGGGTGAGATAAATATCTTGGTCAAATGCCAACTTTGTATAAAAAAGTTGTCTTTTGCCAAGATATTTCTCTCACCCAGCATGGGTATATGTAAAATGACACCCCAAAACACATTCCCCAACTTCTCCTGAGTACGGCGATACCAGATGTGTGACACTTTTTTGCAGCCTAGGTGGGCAAAGGGGCACACATTCCAAAGAGCACCTTTCGGATTTCACCGGTCATTTTTTACAGATTTTGATTTCAAACTTCTTCTCGCACATCTGGGCCCCTAAAATGCCAGGGCAGTATAACTACGCCACAAGTGACCCCATTTTGGAAAGAAGACACCCCAAGGTATTTTGTGATGGGCATAGTGAGTTCATGGAAGTTTTTATTTTTTGTCACAAGTTAGTGGAATATAAGACTTTGTAAGAAAAAAAAACTTGTGACAAGAAATAAAAAGTTCTATGAACTCACTATGCCCATCAGCGAATACCTTAGGGTGTCTACTTTCCAAAATGGGGTCATTTGTGGGGTGTTTGTACTTTCTGGGCATTGTAGAACCTCTGGGCATTGTAGGTGCTCAGAAAGTCAGAGCTGCTTCAAAAAGCGGAAATTCACATTTTTGTACCATAGTTTGTAAACGCTATAACTTTTACCCAAACCATTTTTTTTTGGCCCAAACATTTTTTTTTATCAAAGACATGTAGAACAATAAATTTATCGAAAAATTTATATATGGATGTCTTTTTTTTTTGCTAAATTTTACTGCTGAAAGTGAAAAAAGTCATTTTTTTGCAAAAAAAATCGTTACATTTCGATTAATAACAAAAAAAGTAAAAATGTCAGCAGCAATGAAATACCACCAAATGAAAGCTTTATTAGTGAGAAGAAAAGGAGGTAAAATTCATTTGGGTGGTAAGTTGCATGACCGAGCAATAAACGGTGAAATTAGTGTAGTGCAGAAGTGTAAAAAGTGGCCTGGTCATTAAGGGGGTTTCAGCTAGCGGGGTTGAAGTGGTTAAACCCCCTTAATGACCAGACCACTTTTTACAATTCTGCACTACAGTACTTTCACGGTTTATAAAAATTCATTTGGGTGTAAGCCGTATGACCGAGTAGGTCATACGGCTTACAACCAAATGAATTATCTCCCCCCAAAATTCATATTTCTTTTTTAGGCTAATTAAAATCATTATACTGCGATTTTTCAATATATAGTGCTCTTACCCTTTTCTGTTGGATAGTTCCTTTAAAAACTGCACTTTTATAATATGTAAATTACCTCTCTACCAGCAAGTAGGGCGTCTACTTGCTGGTAGCCGCCGCATCCTCCTCCATCCTCCTGGCCCTGTCTGCAATTCAAATCCCGCGCCTGCAGGCGCTCTGAGAGAAAGATGCTCGCTTCCTCAGCACTTCCTCAGTGCGCCTGCACCGATGACTTCTTCTCTTTCGGGTGACGTCATCGGCGCAGGCGCACTGAGAAAGTGCTGAGGAAGCCAGCGTCCTTCTCTCACAGCGCCTGCGCCGAATGAGGTGCAGGCGCGGGATTTGAATTGCAGACAGGGCCAGCTGGAGGAGGAGAGCACTCGCTGGCCCTGTCAATCAGCAGGAGTAGGGGGCGTTTTTTTAAAAGGAGGATGCGGCGGCTACCAGCAAGTAGACACCCTACTTGCTGGTAGAGAGGTAATTTACATATTATAAAAGTGCCGTTTTTAAAGAAACTAGCCAACAGAAAAGGGTAAGAGCACTATATATTGAAAAATCGCAGTATAAGGATTTTAATTAGCCCCAAAAAATTTAAATACTTTTGGGGGGTGACAGAAGCCCTTTAAGTCATGGAGACAAAGTGGAGTCTGCTGGCGTCCGGAAGGGCGGTCTGCGAATGCGCCGCTCCATGTGCTCTTGCGAGACACGTAGTAATATAGGAGAATATGGGAGCCACAATAATGATGGCCGCTATCTACCTTTCTAGCAGGGCGCATGCTCATGCCCATACACGCCGGCAAGATCCCTATACAGAATTGCAAAGACACACTCACTCAAAGTGTCCAAAGCTCTGCAGTTTTCAGCAGACAAAAGAAGATCCGCAAATGGAAGATCGTGGGTAACCACCAGTCTCGGTACCGGAATGTCTGTGTCAGGGGGGCATCACAGAGTGTCAGACCGTATACACCTCACTGTCCAGACCTGTCAGCATGTCCACTCCATGTCAAAATCCCACCGCACTAGGAATGGGCATCAGGGTATCACAGTGATGTAATCCCGATTCCTTCCCTAAGCGGGGGAGTCACGGATAGACTGCATCGGTGCATTACATGATATAATATAGTGTATAACTAATGGACAAACCATCCCGTCAGTGTCACTCAAGTCCCATTGGGGGCTAGAGAGGCACCGAGTCACAGACAGGGATTGTCACTATTCATGAAATCCAATAAAGTGGTATCCCAACCAAAATTTATTATTTTGTAACGTATATTAATGGGTCGCCTGCATAGTTCCTCCAGTCTTCAGCAAATGTGACCATTCCTGACAATGGAGTCAAAATTGTTGTCCTACAAAAAAAGGGGAACACAGACAAATAGCACATGTTGTTTTCCCTACAAAGGATACAAGTAAAGAGCACATAAATAACTGGTGACTAAATGACCCTGAATTATATATTTAGACCCTGTGGCTTCAGAGTCCCTAGAGTAGAAAATCCCAAAAAGTTCTCTTCAATAATTTGGTACTGTCACCACCTCGTCTCAGAAGAGGTATCTGTTCCAAAATTCTAAACCGTAAATCCCTTTCAGAGTGTTTAGCCTCAGTGAAATGTTTTGATACGGGAAGATCCATTTTTTGTTTCCTAATGGAATACCTATGTTGGTTGAGTCAGGTTTTTACGTCCCAAGTAGTTTCACCTATTTATAGGAGATGACAAGGGCAAGTCAATGTAACGAGTCGCATGTTAGATATTGTTTGATTTTAATAAATTTGACCAGAAACCGGGTGAACAAATGATTCGCCCCATAACATCAGATTACAATTTACACAGTTATAACAAGGGAAACACCCCTTACGGGTGGATCCAAAGTATGTCTCGCAGGTTTCCCTAGATGAGCCTATGTCAGACTTGACCAGTCTGTCACCCAGATTTCGACTTCTCCGGTATGAACATAAAGGCAAAGATTTGAATTCTTCAACATTCTCTAAATTACTTGTCAGTATTAGTAATAGCTTAAATATTATCACTATTGGTGCTAAACTCTTACACAAAGGGAATACGGGCTTTAGAGTGTGTGGTATCACCTAATCCCTCCCTAATGGCCTCTTTGGTGAGGGGCTTAATTCTGCCTAGATGTTCTTGGATCAGTTTTTTGGGATATCCAGGTGTCTGGAATTTGGGCCCCATTTCTTTCAGCCTAATGTCTACTGAAGTGGGATCTTTCACAATTTTCTTGACTCTGAGCAATTGGCTAAATGAAAGTGACCTGATCATGGGTCTAGGGTGGTGACTTTCGAAGCGTAATAAAGTGTTTCTGTCTGTGGGTTTCACATACAAATCAGTGACTAGTCTATCATTGCAAATGCTGACCTGAGTGTCCAAAAACTGTATGGTTCCCTCAGAATGCGTCAAAGTCAATTTGACACTGGGGTCAATGGTATTCAAAAAACTGTGAAACACCCTGAGGTCCTCTGTGGCGCCAACCCAAATCAGGAAAATGTCGTTGATGTACTGCCACCACCCCAGCACATGGCTGAAGTGGTGGCTCATATAGACAACAGACTCCTCAAGATGTGTTATGTAAAGATTTGCGTAGGTCGGCACCACATTGGACCCCATCGCGGTCCCCCGCAATTGCAAAAATAAATCATCTTGGAACAGAAAATAATTGCGAGTGAAGATAAACCTCAACAAAGCAATACAAAATTGTTGACAGTACTATAGTGTGTCTTCTGTAGAATTTATTGAATAACCCGTATTCCCTATTCATGTTCTATGGAAGTGTATAAGCTTACCACATCAAAGGAAGCCAATAACGACCCTCTAGGAATACATAAATTGTCAATCTTAGTAAAAAAAATCATTGGTGTCTCTAATGTAGGATCTAGCTGACATGGCAAATGGATGCAAAATTTTATCTAAAAAGATAGCTGCTTTACAAAACAATGAGTCTCTACCTGAGACAATTGGGCGCCCTGGAGGGGGGGTCAGTGACTTATGAATCTTTGGTAAGGTGTACAATATAGGTGTAACTGGTTTATCACAATATAAGAAGGTAAAAATCTTATCATCGATAATGCCCTTATCTTTAGCTCCAATCAATAGCTCTTTCAGCTCTCTGAGTAGCACAAACTTGGGGTCATTGTAAATCCTTTCTTATACATTAGTATCTGCAAGCTGCAGCCTGATTTCGGCCACCTAGGATCTGGTGTCCATGACCACAACCCCACCACCTTTGTCGGCAGACTTAATGGTGAGGTTGTGTTCCGAAGCCAGATCCCTAAGTGCCCCCATCTCTGTTGTAGTCATATTAGCAAACTTAAGTGGTTGTTGGGAAGATTCCTGTTTGAGTCTCTCGATGTCACGTTTGACTGCGATACCAAAAGCTTCAATAGCAGGATGATTAATTGCTGTAGAAAACTCACTCTTTAAAAATAAACCCATGCTTTTCAAATTCAACTCACTAGTATATGTGACCTCAGATGGCGATCTGTCCATTTGGTCCGCGAACCACACTTTCAATTTGATTGCACGGGACAATAGGACAGACCTTTGTTCAATATAGATAACTGTGCGGCATTCAGATCAACAGAAGATATATTTACTACTATATCTTGCGTCTCAAAGTCCTGCCCCATTGGCATACGCTCTCACCTTAGACGGACCTATTTATGAATAATGCTGAATTTTGCGCCAGATTTGTTCAAATCTCAAACAAATATGCGTTCGACATTATTTTGTTGAACATCGAGTTTCTACAGACAGAAAAAGCATCAGTACAAATTAATCAAGATCAGTGTTTCCCAACCAGTGTGCCTCCAGCTGTTGCAAAACTACAACTCCCAGCATGCCTGCACAGCCAAAGGCTGTCCAGGCATGCTGGGAGTTGTAGTTTTGCAACAGCTGGAGGCACACTGGTTGGGAAACACTGATCTAGATGATATAACAGAGAAGTAAAAAAATGTGTTACCTACTTAGGGCTTTGAAATCTATAGAGGCGATCTACAGAGCAAGAAACGTCGTAAATGGATGCGAGACATGGATGACTACTCTACAGGCTACATGTACAACTGGCAAGGGGATCAGAGGAGAAATCAGAAGACAGGTGGAGAGAAATATGGATCTACCTCTCCATCCACTCCAAAGAAGTTACAGGGTCATCTGACCAGAGATAATGCTATAGGGCCCAAGATGGACTCTAACCCCACGACTTCATTTACACCTTTTTTAGGGGGAGATCCCGCAATGGCAGGACACGCCGAGGGGGCAAGCGACAACATAAACAGAGGAAAAGGGAAAAATATGCAGCCCCAACGGGGCAGGACTTTGAGACGCAAGATATAGTAGTAAATATATCTTCTGTTGATCTTAATGCCGCACAGTTATCTACATTGAGCAAAGGTCTGTTCTATTGTCCCGTGTGTACAAGTGGTTTGATCTAGAAATGGATCTCCAGAGTTTTTTATGTGCAATCAAATTGAAAGTGTGGTTCGCGGGCCAAAGTAATATACACCGCCATCTGAGGTCACACATACTAGTGAGTTGAATTTGAAAAGCATGGGTTTATTTGTAAAGAGTGAGTTTTCTCCAGCAATTAATCATCCTGCTATTGAAGCTTTTGGTATCGCAGTCAAACGCGACATCGAGAGACTCAAACAGGAATCTTCCCAGCAACCACTTAAGTTTGCTAATATGACTACAGCAGAGATGGCAGAACTTAGGGATCTGGCTTCAGACCGCAACCTCACCATCAAGTCTGCTGACAAAGGTGGTGGGGTTGTGGTCATGGACAACAGATCCTAGGTGGCCGAAATCAGGCTGCAACTTGCAGATAATAATGTATATGAAAGGATTTACAATGACCCCAAGTTTGTGCTACTCAGAGAGCTGAAAGAGCTATTGATTGGAGCTAAAGATAAGGGCATTATCGATGATAAGATTTTTACCTACTTATATTGTGATAAACCAGTTACACCTATATTGTACACCTTACCAAAGATTCATAAGTCACTGACCCCCCTTCCAGGGCGCCTAATTGTCTCAGGTAGAGACTCATTGTTTTGCAAAGCGGCTATCTTTTTAGATAAAAGTTTGCGTCCATTTGCCATGTCAGCTAGATCCTACATTAGAGACACCAATGATTTTTTGACTAAGATTGACAATTTATGTATTCCTAGAGGGTCGTTATTGCCTTCCTTTGATGTGGTAAGCTTATACACTTCCATAGAACATGAATTGGGAATACGGGTTATTCAAGAAATGCTACAGAAGACACACTATAGTACTGACTGTCAACAATTTTGTAGATGAATTGTACTTTTAATATTGCTATATTCTTGATGCACTTGCACTTTATTACTTAATCATTGATCTGTGATTATGAAATTGTTTGCACTATTTATGTATGCCACTATGCACATGTTATTCAGCTAGACAAAGGCTCCAATGAGAGAGCTGAAACATTGCTGCTAGATGAGTGAATAAACCATCCACTTTTTTCACTAATCTGGAGTGCTGCCTTTTTTCTTCTATATGTACTTGGGCCCTTGGTCACAGGCCCCTATAAGGACTTGCACCAACGTTTAATGTGTGCTGCTTTTTTTTATTTTCTTCTCTCTCTCTCTCTCTCTCTCTCTATATATATATATATATATATATAAATATATATATATATATATATATATATATATATATATATATAACCGGGGGTATGAATGGGCAGTTCTTAAGCCCACATATATATATATATGGGGGAAAGCCCATATATATATATATATATATATATACACACACACACAAATGTGTGCAATATAAGGGGCATACACACATGATATATATCTACACAAACCTGGGCCCATACTGGCCAACTAGGGCCAATATACATATGTACAGGGGCGGACATACCGTCTGTGCAGCCGGTTCAGTTGCACAGGGGCCCAGCGTGGGAGGGGGCCCTCCACAGGACGCACAGACAGCTGATTCTAATGGTGAAGCAGAGAGCTTTCAGCTTCACCATTCATAACTCCATCCAGCATGTAGAAGGGGCCCCCATGGCAATCTGCGGCTCACTGTCTTGAGTCTGAGGACGTGCTGTGCCGTCCACAGCTCTGAGCAGCAGGGCCTGGGCAGCCTGTCCTGAGCTGTATCTGTGATCGCCCTGCCTTCTGTGGCAGGCCTGTGCTGACTGCTGAGTCACTTCACGGTGTCGGTAGCTCCGCCCCTTCTAGTGATGATGGTAGCTCCGCCCCATCTAGTGATGGTGGTAGCTCCGCCCCCATAGGTAGCTTCACCCACATCTGGTCCTCTCCTAGCTGTTCAGCACCTCAGAGTTGGTGCTTAATGTGTGAGGCCTGCAGCAAACCAGCAACTCAGGAGAAAGTGAGTGAGGACTCTCTTGTGCCCACTGTCCCTGCCAGATGCTGAACTTGACACTTGGTATGTTATTTTTTTTACTCCACCCATCACCCCTGTCCCCCTCTGGTCCTCATGCATTTTGCGGTCCGTGGATCGGCAAGCTATGTATGTGGTCCATGTGCGATCTGCATATTTTTGCAGACCCATTGACTTAAATGGGTCTGCAGTGCGTATTATGTAGAGAAGTATAGGACGTGTCACATTTTCTGTTTTGTGCAGAACGGACATACAGATATGGAAAGCATATAGAAGAAATTTGCTTTCTGCATCCGTATGTCTGTTTCCCAAAGGATAGAAAACGTGACATGTCCTATACTGATCCCCAACATGCAGGCTAGTTAATGGGTCTGCAAAAAAAAAGGTAGTTGGCACATGGACGTCATCCGTAATTTGCAGATCACAAAATGCATATGCTTTGTGTCGTGTAAATTGGTTAAAGGTGTTGCTTAGACACTCAGGGGGTCATTTATTAAGACCAGCATTTTACACCCCGATCTTAAAAACCCCTATATCTGGCGGTGCTTCTGCCGAAGTTATGGAGAGATGCCGGCCTCTCCATAATCCTTGGTGGATCCTCCGCCAGTTCTACATGTTCTAGATGTTAATGAACAGAATACTCAGGGTCAGGAAGGTCAAGTAGTCGTGGCCCAGTGTATAGTTACTCAGAGGTGTCTTAAAGTATAACTGTTAAACTGAGTGTGCCTTATTATAGTTATTTAAAACATAACTTTTATTCTATTTATATTTAGGATATTGTGACACTTGTATAAAAACAATACTAGTATTGCACTGCTTTCTTAGAGGTGTTTCAGATATGGCTAGCAGCTTCGGTCTTTTTATTGAAGCGGTATATTTTCAAGGGGGTCGCCTTCAAAACGATATTTTTAGCAAGTTGCTCGGCCTAAGTTCTGTCCCTATATAAGCTAGTCGTGGTGAGCTGGGAGAACCCTAACAGGCTGTATTCCGGGCACTCGCCCTTAAAAGGGCGACCCACAGCCGCTGGAACCTTGGACCTATTGCTGCTGAACCCTGATAATCGATTTTTCCTCAAAAGAAGACCGACGCGTTTCACCACAGATTAGTGGTTCTTTAGGGACACAAAATAAAATGCCGGGGCGCCCGGTGCAGTGGCAGCGCTCCCGCACGTATATAGAGGCAGTGGCAACAGACTAATACAAAGTGTCTCTTTTTATTGCGTCTCAACCCTGCCCACCTGGTTAATTAGCCAATGGTTGCTGGGTGAGCGCATTCACAGCACCTCCCACTCATACGTGATGTCATCCAGAACAGACGCATGCATTCAGTGGGCCGTTACCTTGTATCTCGCCCAGTCAGCAGCGCTCTGTCTCAAACCGGAAGTGACGTTGGTGGGAGGCGTTCAGTTGCTAGGGGAATCTAACACCGCGTCCCCGGCAGGTCCTTACAGGGCAAATGTACATACACTCGATACATGCGTTCACATAAGCGATCAAAGCGATTAACAGTCAAAATTTCTCATTAAGCGGGGTACGCAGAGTGCACTCAAGCACTCATTTGCAGAACCCTCATCAGAGGATTCCAGAATGGGCGCCCTCGGCTTCAGAGGATTTGGACCATATGAGATTTAAGGTCCTTGCAGATCACAATTTCCTTTTAGATACAGATTACTTTCTACATTAACTATGAAATAGGGTATTGGACCAATAAACTACACTGTCAAATGGGCAATGTAATGCAACAATTTAGACGGCGCACGTGGGTTTACAGTCCTTACGGGGGCAACCTTAGATCGCATTTCTACCCTCAATATACCCTAGTAAAGCAGAAAAGAGGCATTTAGAGGGATCCAGGTGCATCCTGTCAGAAAGAAATAAGCATTTTTGGCTGATGTTTATAGAAATGGCTTATAAGAAATAAATTCATTCAAGCCATGCGGCGTCACAGAATTTAGTCTATATGTCCATTTTGTTTCAGCTCGTAGGATCATCTAAATCCCAGTCACCACCTCTCTTTGGTATAGGAACATGTTGTATTCCAATACATTTTAGGCAGTTGGTATTGCCTCCATGGTATTGTAAAATATGGCGTGCCACTGATGTGTCTTTTTTATTCAGTACATCATTCACAAGGTCTCTTATGCGTCTCCTGAATTCCTGTTTTGTCTTGCCCACATAATCTGGGCAAGTACATTGGGCCAGGTACACCACACCAGTAGTGAGACATGTTCTAGATGTTCCAGTTCTAGATGTAGATCATTTTCTACCCCTAAACCAAGCGTAGAAAATGGTGAATGAGACGGGCCTATCGGCCCCTTCCCTTCCCCATCTACTTATTTAGACATGGTGTGAGCAGGGGCAAAGAAGCCGATTGCGGCGACTGCACCGGAAATATAGGCGTATTTCGGGATAATAAATGCCCCCTTTAGTTTCTTCTGATCAGAGATGTAGAAAGAGCAAAAATATTTCCGACACCCAACACTTATCAAATCAGAAGGGTCCATGTACGATACTTGCTGAGCGGCGCATGGTTGCTTTGTTTGGTGTCGGCAAATGGCATGCACCGGTGTCCCTCCACGTGTAATGTCAGATTAAATCCTCTTTCAATAGCGAATTTTCCTACTGGATGCGATGTGTGCAGCAAATGCATATCATCCAGACTGAATCCAGACCCATTCATTTCAATCAGTCTGTGTGAGGGGGCACATATTAGGACATAGTACTGTGAGGGGCACATATCTGGCATAACTACTGTGACACGGCACAATGTGTATATTACTACTGTGTGCTGGCACAAAGGGGCAATAATTACTGTGTGAGGGCATTAAGGGGGCATTAATATGGACCACAGGATCTGAACGGTCTCCACCATCTTTGATGCCCTTTATCACCCCTTCCTCCCCCTGAAGGATCGGGAGGAGCTGACAATCTGGTGTGCCTTCTGCTGTCACACATCACTATGTATTAATATTTGCCTATGGCCTATGTTTATTTCTGTATGTCTGTGTGGTTGCTGGGGGCTAGGGGAAGGGGGGGGGGACCAGGCCCTCTGCTTTCTGTTTCCACCCCTGGGGGGCACATATCTAGATATAAGTACTGTGAAGGGGGCACATATCAGGTCATAGGTACTGTGAAGGGCCACATATCTGGGCATAACTACTGTGAGGGGGCACATATCTGGATATAAGTACTGTGAGGGGCACATATCTGGGCGTAGCTTCTGTGAAGGGGCACATATCTTGTCATAACTACTGCGAGGGGCACATATCTGGATATAAGTACTGAGGGGCACATATCTGGATATAGCTACTGCGAAGGGGCACATATCTGGATATAGCTACTGTGAGGGGCACATATCTGGACATAGCTACTGTGAAGGGGCACGTATCTAGATATAACTACTGTGAGGAGCACATATCTGGATATAACTACTGTGAAGGGGCACATATCTGGGCATAAGTGCTGTGAAGGGGTCATAGTGTGGGCGTTACTACTATGTGCTGGCCTTGTGAGGAGTTAAAGGGCGTGGCATAGTATGAAAAAATATATAAACATATTGACCCATATTATCAAGATTATTATTTTTTTTTGCACGTATATATTTATATTTGTATGGGTGTTTTTTTGGGGGGAGGGGGGACCCAGGTACATACTTTGCACAGGGGTCCTCTGCTGTCTGTGTATATATTAAAAGACATATATACATATATTTGCATAATACTCCTTCCCTCTACAGTATGTAAAAAAGCCGTTTCCTCCTTTCAGAAGATACCAGAGAGGTTATTTCAGGAAATTCCAACAAGGCCCAGAAAGGGGTCAAAATTATTTTGAATCTAAAGGTTCTGGTAAGTCTGAAACATCTAATTCACAAAATCAACCTTCTACTTCTGAAGGCCTAAAGTGGAGGCTGTGATGAAGTCTAAAATACCTACCAATTTCAGTGAACTGAGGTAATTTTGGGGTATGATGAATTATTCACATAGGTTGATTGATAACTATGCGGAAAGCAGTAAACCATTGTTGACATTATTAAAGAATGGTGTACCATGGAAGTGGGGAGAGGATCAGGAACTAAGCCATAATTAAGCTTAAAAGAAAACTCACCCAAGCCCCATGTCTAGCATATTCAGAGGGGGGTAAGCCCTTTTATCTGGAACCTCAGATAAGTGCTGTACTGTGTCAAAAACAAGATAAATTGAACAAAGTTATTGCTTATGCAAGTAAGTCCCTGTCACCTGTAGAGGTAAAATTTTATGATTGTGAGAAAGCTTTATTAGCCACAGTCTGGGCCCTTCAAAACTTTAGAAGTTACATTTAGTATGAGAAAATCATCATTGAAATGGCACAACAACCGCTACGATATTTACAAAGTAAAAAACTAAGGGATGGTAATTTGTCAAACAGCAGAATAACTGCTTGGACGTTGTCTTTACAAGGATGGCCATTGGCAGTCCGGTATAAACATAAGCTAAGGCTAACATCGTATTGTCTTTCTTTACCCAGCATATTCCTTGTTAATGTGCGGTCTCTGGTAAACATAATGGGTGAGTTACGACTATGGATCACTGACAACAGGATACTTATGGATTGTAATGTCATGATACTCACGGAAACCTGGCTACACAGCGGAATATCTGACAGTGCTGTCGAGCTGGTCGGACGCCATACTCTCCGGGCGGACAGAATAGCAGATGATTCCGACAAGAGACGGAGGACTGTACATTTATGTTAACAGGGCTTGGTGTACAAACTCTGTCATTGTTGGGAAACACTGCTCAGCTGACCTAGAGTATCTCATGTTATTATAGTGGAGGTGAACTCTCATGGGAGTTCACCTCCACTATAATAACAGCTGCATATGATAAGGTTCTGGTTCTGGTTCTGACCCAATAGTCAGGCTAGGTTGATGTACTGCTCCGAATGGTATCAAATGGTAGGCATATGTACGCCGAGAGAAATCACACCCAGACTGTCACAGAGAAGTCAATGCTAGATGTTCCGTTTATTACTTGCGTTACATGGGTTTTATAGCAGAAAAGGGGAACTTTATGACTCAGCTAATTGATCTCATTGTCACATTACTAAAGTCCAATGGTCCCGTATCACATCATACTTAGCAAAAGTCAGCAATATCATAAAGTGATTAGTAAGGGATTAATAAGGGTGTTGGCTGCTGCTTCAGGGGCCATTTTGTTAAGCAAACTGTTAGTTATAATACAAGCAAGTATACATTTCATATATATGATTCCACAACAGTCCCCCCTTGTAGACTTGATTGTAGACTTTCCCTAAACCTAGCGAATCCACAGTGAATACCATTCGTATCCTCTTCACCGACAGTGGCGACAACCTATCCCTTGTGGTTAAGCTCCCGGTTAAGCGGACTTCTGGTAATACCCTGGGATTCATCTGTCCCTAATTCTCATGTGTTGGGTCTTCAGTCTTGGGTGGAGGAGCTTCATCAGCGGGAGATGGAGAAGGCGGAGGTGTCGGGTATGAAGGGATCACGTCCACATCTATTGCGGTACTAGCCATTTGTTCATAGAGAAGTAGTATGGGTTCTTCAGCAGTCTTATTTCTCTTGGTGATGCGGTTAATGCAAGAAACAACAACTTTGATAAATATGCAACTTATCAACAATATTAGGGCTATCTGTAATATCCCCTGAATTATTCCCATCAGCCATCCACTAATTCCCTTGAACCAGTTACTGGGATTAAGGAATGAGAAAGTGTCAGACCACCATGTTGATTTATCTGCACTATGAGCCTCTAGCCATTTATCGCGTATCTCACTCATCTTTTCCAAACCTGCTTTCACTTGTAGATTACCTTGCGGATCGATATAATGGCAGCATGCAGTACTTACTATCTGACACATACCTCCATCCTTCGCAGTCAAATAGTCTAATACTAAAGCTTGTTGATTAGTGACTATGATAAGCTGATTCTGGACAATATTAGATGTGTTCATTAGTTTCATAATCTCCCAAATCTGATCATCTAAGTAGTCAGTAGCCATTACTAGTTTGTCATATGTTTGCATAAGCATAGGATAGATAAACAGAGTACTAAAGAATTTGTTGGCACCACTCATTTCCACAAGATGGGGTTTTCCATTTGGTCTAGGAGTGTTATCTGCAGCTCTTTTATATAAGGTGTGTTTGGGGATAGTATTGACATTTACATTTCCATGGGGCAGTGTAAAAGTGGCTGGCGTGAGCCTAGCAATTGTACATAAACCATTGAAATCCGGAGGGAGCCATTTATATGCCCTGTGTCCACATACCAGGTATATGTTTTCTGGGACGGAGACCACTGTACTATTGAACAAACGAGTGATTAAGTGGGCTAATACTACACCTTCTGCTAGTTCTTGACCCTCTTTTTGACCCTCTGTGGTGTTACTAGTTATTCCTGTTACCAGGTCACTTATGCTGCGGCGAGCGCAGGCTAGATCACCACTTGCTCCAGCATATATACCAATGCACTGTACTGGACTGTCCGGGTTGGAATCATTACAGCCTGATTTGTTGTGGGAACTAAAAACCATACCTTGGGTCTGTACCTGCAGGCAGTGACAGTGGGTCCAATTTGGAAAGCAGGATACATTGCTCCACATGTAGTCATTCCAGGGCATATTGCTATACTCAGCTGAGGGTCCGGTTCTGTTTATCATTAGCCATGGGGACCCATCCCATGCTACCACCATTAGGGAAGCTTTCCTGTTGCCATCTTTGGGATTAACCTCATTTATACTAGAAAGGAAAACAGCTGATCCTGCCAAATCTTTTAACTCTTGGAAGGTTAGGGGTACAGCTAAATAAGGCATAGCTCTAGCATTTATTGGGCCATGTGTACATATCCAACAATCTTTTAGTGAGGAGGTGGTGTTAGAGTCACCTTCCTTCAGGCTCTTATACAACACCTGATGATGTTTGACAAACTTATTGTCCCACCCGTCATCCATTCCTGGGGGAGGAGTGTATGCACTGGTGAGTGTCAATAGTGCTATCAGAAAAAAGAAAATCATTTTATTATCTCTGGATCTGGCGGGTTTCTTATCCTTTTGCAGTGAGAGGCGTGGATCCAGGTGGATCTCCCTTCGAGCTTTACAGAAGTCGGAGTGGTCAGTAGTACTTGGTAAGGACCTTCGAAACGTGGTTCTAGGGTACTTCTGACATGTTTCTTGACCACTACCCACTCTCCTGGTTTCAGAGTGTGGCTGCCTTCTAGGGAGTCAGGATCTGGAATGGAAGAAGAGACTTGTACATGGATGTTAGACAACTGTTTGCTCAAAGCTATCACATACTTTGCAATAGATTCATAATGCATTTGCAATTGTTGAGGGAAGTACAGCCCCATCCGGGGTCCTGACCCAAACAATATCTCATTTGGAGTCAGCTTGTGGGGAGGTTTGGGAGTGTGCCTGACTGCAAAGAGTGCTATTGTTAAACACTGAACCCAGTTGAGCCCTGTCTCCCTAGTCATTTTCAGCATTTTCGACTTTAATACCCCATTCAGTCTCTCGACCTTGCCGCTACTTTGGGGTCTGTAAGGGGTGTGGAATGCCAGGTGTGACCCTACCATCTTCCAGACCTCTTGGGTTAGGTTAGCAGTGAATGCTGGGCCCTGATCACTCTCAATGACCTCAGGTACCCCGTACCTACAGACAGTTTCCTGTATCAATTTCTTAGCAGTAGTTGTTGCTGTCTGATTCCTGACGGGGTAGGCTTCTGGCCACCCAGAGAACATGTCTACCACTACTAACACGTATTGAAACCCTTGGCACATTGGCATCTGGATATGATCAATCTGGATCCTCTGGATGGGGTATAAGGCCTTTGGGAGACATCTTTTGGGGCGTGGGCTCAGTCCTACCTGGATTGCATTGGGCACAGATCAAACATGACTGGACATATTTCACTAGAACGGGAGTGATTCCTGGGGCTACCAATATTTTATCGATGAGCTCTTTCATTATTGTCTTAGATTGATGAGTGGGTCCATGGGCCACAGAGGCTATTATAGGATAGAGCGCTCTAGGCAAGCACACTTTCTTCCCTTGTGTCCAAAGTCCGGATTCTTCTTCCAGGGCTGACTCTTTTAGACAGGTTTCTGTCACGGACGGTGTACAGGAAACAAGACAAAGCAACATGCATATATGACTCAATGGATCCAAAGCTAAGGAACCAAAAGGGAGACCCCTGCACAAGACCTGAGACTTTCCCTGGCTGCTCAGCCTATGCAAAGATCCCAGAGGTGGAAGGTTGCATATCCACGTACCTCGACTATATAACCCCTGAACACCCTACAATAGTGAGGGGACACGACCACCGGCTCCCTACACCAGACACGGAGGGAGTCAGGGTCACCTGGGATCCAGCAAACAGATAATAACAGATAAATGTTCAGCACTTAACTTTGTAGCAGACTGGAAAACAAGATCAGCATGCACACACACTCCAGGAAGTAGTATAAGCCGCCCAGTAATGCATTTTGGGGCGGAATTTAAAGGGATGCAATCAGTCCAACTCCATGACAGCTGAGAGAGGCTAACGAGATGAGGAACTGAACAGCACAACAAAGAGAACTCAAGGAGGAGGTTCTGAAAGGGCTCTGTCAGAGCTTCTCAGCTGTCTGGTTGTGACAGTTTCCTTTTCCGAGCGGGTGGCTTGCTTTTGCATCTGTTTCAGTAGATTCCATGATACTTCTTGTTGCTTGAGATCCTCTTGTGCCAGCATGATTTTATCTGGCTGTGCTCTTTCCTCTTCCATTGCTGCCTGTTTGGCTGCTTGGTCAGCCAACGCATTTCCTTTGGCTTCTGGTGTGTCAGCACGGGTATGCGCCTTTATTTTGATTACTGCCACTTTGGTGGGCAGGAGTACTGCAGCCATTAAAGCCTCTACTGCCAAAGCATGTTTAATTGGGGTTCCTGCTGCTGTAATGTAATCTCTTGCCTTCCATATTATTCCAAAATCATGAACTACTCCAAAGGCATATCTGGAGTCTGTGTAGATGTTGGCAGTGGAGTCTTTTTCTATGAGGCAGGCCTCAGTAAGGGCTATTAGTACAGCCTCTTGTGCTGAATGGTCTGGTCGCAATTGGCTTGCACACAGCACTTCATACTCACTAGTGACTGCCATGCCTGTATGGAATTTCCCTTTATCATCGGCATACCTTGAACTGTCTACAAAGAGTGTCCAGTGTGGGTTTTGCAAAGGAGTATCCTGTAGTGATGGTGGTGTTCCTACTTCAGCTTCCATCATTGTAATGCAATCATGATCTGGTTCCTCACTGGGTGAGTCAATAGCTGTCCATAGTTCCTCTTCCTGGAGATCTTCTTCTGCTTGTAAATCAATAAAATCTACAGAATCTCTATCAATATACTCCCCCCTTGGGAGAGGAAGGAGTGCAGCCGGGTTGAGTATGTTGCATCTCTGGATGGTGACATTATCTGGCAGAAGCAGACTACACTGGAGCCTGAGGTGGCGTTGTGCAGTGAGGTGTTTAGGTTGTGTCTGTTGAAGGATAGCCGAGATGTCATGGGGAGCCATGATGGTGAGGGGGTGTCCTAGGATGATGTCAGCGGTAGCGTTCAGAAGGGAACTAGCAGCATGAACGGCCCTGACACAGGAAGGGGTGGCTCTGGCTACAGGGTCTAGACGTTTTGAGAAGTATCCTAGAGGTCTATTACGACCCCCATGGCTCTGGGTGAGAACTCCTGTAGCATGACCCTGACGTTCCATGACATAAAGGCGAAAGGGAAGTTTATAGTTAGGGATGCCGAGAGCTGGGGCAGTGACAATGGCTTTTTTGAGAGATTCGAATGCTTCTATAGCTTCTGCAGTCATTTGAAAAGGGACAGTAGCAACACGGGGTATGCAATCAAACTGTAGCTGCATCAGAACGGATGCATCAGGGATCCATGGTCTACAGTATGAAATTAGTCCCAGAAAGGTTTGCAGTTGGTGAGGGGTATCTGGCAGTGGGATGTCTGAGACTGCTTTCTTTCTGGCATCCGTAAGATGCCTTCTGCCTTGTGAGATGCAGTGACCTAGGAAAACAACTTTTGGAAGACACAACTGTAATTTAGAACGTGAGACTTTGCACCCAGCATCTGCCAGGAAGGTAAGAAGTGAGGTAGATGAGTCCAGGCAGACGGGGTGTGAGTCAGCACAGAGGAGTAAATCATCCACATATTGTAAGAGTTCCACCACTGGTTGATCTGCTTGCCATGGTTGTAAGATGGATGCCATTGCTTTGCTAAAGCAGGAAGGACTATTCTGAGCTCCTTGAGGCAAAACCGTCCAGGTGTATTGTTTTCCATCATGTGTAAAAGCAAAGAGAAATTGGGAGTCATCATGTAATGGGACAGAAAAAAAGGCATTCGCCAGATCAATGACTGTAAAGATAGTGGCCGTAGGAGGAACGCTAGCAAGCAAGGTGTGGGGATTTGGAACAATGGGGGTTTCAAAGACCGTAGCCTCATTGATTGCTCTGAGGTCTTGAACCATGCGATATACAGGAGGCTGTCCTTTCACACTTTTCTTTTTGACTGGATATAGGGGAGTGTTACAAGTCCGGCCTTGGGCGTTGGCTGAGGACAAGATGGCGCCGTTGCTGGGACTGGTGTGACGTGCTGGGGGGCTAAAAGAGCGTGGTCATGTGGGCGTGGAGCACAACAGGCTAAGCACGTATCACGGGAGGCAGGGTTCTGCTGACCACAATGTGTACAAGTCCAACTTCCCCTTTTTCTTTCAGCGGCGCCATTATAGGGCGGTGGCTGTTCCCGCGCTAAGACTGGGCCAGGCCAATAGTAATGGCGTCCTGACTTTTCATCAAACATTGCATCTCCTTTTGTCTGTTCAAATTCTTTGCTACAGTCCAGCCATACCCTAACTGTATCTATCAACTTATCATCGTTCAATTTGCCTCTCTTCTCAGTCAACAATGTCTGCCATGTAGCGGAACACAATATACCTCCTTTTACAATATCATAACTCTTTTCTAACTTGCTCAATCCTTTAACATAACTTTTTCCTCTCCGGTCCGCCACGTACTGTTCAGGGACACTATTTTGGTTACCCATTTTTCAAAAACACGTTCTGGAGCCTTCACTTACTGTCTCTGATAGTTGGATTAGCACAGACACTGACATACAAACACCTTGAGCTTGAGATTAACACACACTGGGTTGTCAGCAAGCTGTCTCCTTCCCTTCTACTATTTCTTGGGGTCACACACCAGGGTTACCCCTCAATGTAGGCACTTTGGGAGACTTCCTTCTGTTGTTCTGTCAGTCTATGCCTCTCCTCACAGAGAAACCAACCATACGCATAAAAATAATAAAACACAGTACATCAAATTGTATCAGTACAATGGGGTTCTTACTCTCATGCCCCTGAGGATGCCTCACTGTCGGTGCACCCCTCCCTAGAACAAGTATGGATAGACTAGGCCAAGGGACACAGAATAGGTAAGATGAATATATTTCCTCACCTCTTATTACGGGCCGCTCGGTCCCGGTGTCCATTGGCTTGTCTCTCCTGGTCCAGTCTCTGGGGGTACGCCAGCAGGAGGTCCAATCCTTTGGGCCCCACGTTGGGCGCCAGCTGATAAGGTTCTGGTTCTGGTTCTGACCCAATAGTCAGGCTAGGTTGATGTACTGCTCCGAATGGTATCAAATGGTAGGCATACGTACGCCGAGAGAAATCACACATAGACTGTCACAGAGAAGTCAATGCTAGATATTCCGTTTATTACTTGCGTTACATGGGTTTTATAGCAGAAAAGGGGAACTTTATGACTCAGCTAATTGATCTCATTGTCACATTACTAAAGTCCAATGGTTACGTATCACATCATACTTAGCAAAAGTCAGCAATATCATAAAGTGATTAGTAAGGGATTAATAAGGGTGTTGGCTGCTGCTTCAGGGGCCATTTTGTTAAGCAAACTGTTAGTTATAATACAAGCAAGTATACATTTCATATATATGATTCCACAACACATATATCCAACCAGATGCGTATGCCAAGCTTGCTATGAACAAACTTTATGCGGTCATCACCAAACAACAATCTGCACACACTGAGGCTGCATTTATTGTAGTGGATGACTTTAACCACTCCAACTTAAGGTCAGTGCTACCTAAATTTCATCAACATGTCTCCTGCCATACTAGAGGGGATAAGACCTTGGACATTGTCTATACAAACAATGTTGGAGACTACAAGGCAACGCCCCTCCCCCACTTTGGACAGTCTGATCACCTTTCTTTGTTTCTCACCACCAAGAACTTACCGCTTATCAACCGTCTGAAACCATCAGTGAAGACAAAAAAGGTGTGGCTAGCGGGGGTAGATTCTGTACTCCAGGACAGGTTTAAACACACGGACTGGAGCATGTTTGCCTCTCAGGCAACCTATGGTTCTCACACTAACATCGACTCCACAATTGACAATGTTACTACAGAAAAGCAGATCACAATGTACCCAAATCAGAAACCATGGATAAACAAGGAAGTGTGGCTTCTACTAAATGCACATAATATTGCCTTTAGATCAGGTGATGCTCAGGCCTACAATAAGTCCAGGGCAGACCTGAAGAGGGGCATCCAGAAGGCCAAGCACTGCTACAAGCTGAAGGTGGAGGAACACTTTGTCAACTCTAACCCACGACGCATGTGGCTGGGCATTCAGGTCATCTCTGACTATAAGCTCAGAAATTCCACACAGATAGCCATGACTGTGTCCTCCCTCAATGAACTAAATGACAATAAGGAACAGTTTCTGACGGCAGTCCTGGAAGTGCGCTTCGAGCATGTGCTGAGCATCTGGAAGGGTCTTTACTGACATCTTCAACCTGTCACTTGCCCAGGCAGTAGTACCAGTGTGCTTCAAGACCACCTCTATTGTGCCAGTGCCGAAACACTCATCACCAATGTGCCTGAACGACTATAGCCCTGTAGCACTCACACCTATATTTTTGAAGTGCTTTGAGCGACTGGTCCTGGCACACCTAAAGTTGTGCTTGCCCCCCACACTGGATCCTCATCAGTCTGCCTATCAAAGTAATAGGAGTACAGAGGATTCTTTATCTACAGCGCTTCATTGTGTACTCATCCCTGGACAACAAGAATACTTATGCAAGAATGCTGTTTGTTGATTTTAGCTCAGCCTTCAATACAGTTATTCCCTCCAAGATTATCACTAAACTTGTGGTTCTTGGAATCAGCAATCCTATCTGTAACTGGATAAGGGACTTTCTGACCAACAGACCTTAGCATGTTATGTCAGGAAATAACTGTTCTACCACCATCTCACTCAATACTGGCACTCCACAGGGCTGTGTGTTGAGCCTGTTTCTCTATTCCCTTTTCACCTATGACTGCAGGCTTAGGTATGGATCCAATTCCATAATCAAGTTTGCAGATGACACCATGATGATTGGTCTCATCACTGACAATGATGAGTCTGACTATAGGGAAGAGGTAAAGCACCTAGCTGTGTGGTGCGCTGATAATAACCTGCTCCTGAATGCCAGCAAAACAAAAGAGCTCATTGTGGACTTCAGGAAAGAGAAGAGAGACACCCATGACCCCATCCACATAAATGGCATGGCTGTTGAATGGGTTTCCAGCTTTAAGTTCCTGGGGACCAACATCTCTGACAATCTGTCCTGGTCAACCAACATCTCCAGCCTGGTCAAGAAGGTACATCAGCGCCTCTTTTTTTTTTGAGGACACTGAAGAAAAATCACCTGTCTGCTGTCATACTGGGTAACTTCGATCGGTGTGCGATAGAGGGCATCCTGACCAACTGTGTTACAGTCTGGTATGGGAATTGCTCTGTTGCTGACCGCAAGGCACTGCAGCGGGTGGTGATGCCCAACGCATCACAGGGACTCCACTTCCTGCTATTGAGGATGTCCACAAGAAGAGATGTCTACGTCAGGCACACATCATTCTTAAGGACTCCTCTCATCCTGCCAATAAACTCTTCCAGGTAAGTGAAATGGTAGGGGGCACTGAACTATCTGGTACCAGATGGACAAGGATATTGAGGACAAGATTCTGGCATATGGTATTTATTCGGATAAAAATATATGATACTGTGGTCCACTTCAGTGGGTCGCTAAAACAAACAAAACATGGATGACAATAGATGGATATAATGGATAAAATATAACAATGCAACACACAATATGGCGCCAAAAAAAGATAAAAATTAAAAAATAATTTAAAAAAAAGATAAAAATAAAAAGAGTGTCACTAAACGCTCCTAATGATCGGTGATAGATGATGAGAGCCTGATCATTGGAGCTCTATAGGCTCTTGATTGGGACATATAAATCCGTGAAACCAAGGACTTGATGCCGTGAAACAAAGGACTTTGCAATATTCAGATAATCAGGATATCCAGATAAATCAAATATCTCTTATGTGAGATAGGGTGCTGTATGTCAGAGGTGGTTAATGCAGCATCATTTCCTATATATCGTTGCTCCAATATGAGGTATGCGATATAGTGTACAATGGATAGCAACTGGAAAATGGCATTAGCATCAGTACGTATACCATATGTACTTTATACCATATGTACTTTACCCCTCCTGAAGATGTTTTGTCCGGTCGTGGTTCGCTTGGATAATCCAGTCGGCGTGCGATCAGATGCCCGCTGTGTGTCTAGGACCTTCCACCTTGTTCCACGTGATTCACCAGGTCATGTGATCGGAAAAGATCCACGTGATAAGAGGGGTGAGTTTAGGAGGCCGGACTATCTCAGTTGATTTCACTGCTTAAGGTGCATGCCTGTTATTAACTTGAAAGCGAAGCGAAACTGAATCTTGTAATGTTCATATCAACTGATATATTAATGTGGAATCCACTGAATAATAGTAGCTGCTGAAATCAAACGCGTTTCGGGCCTGAACTTGCCCCTTCCTCAGTGGTCGGCAGCATAATGGCATGTGTCCTTTTATAGAGGCTTGTACCTTAATGGGGAGGTGTCTCTTTTTTGGAAGAGATAGCTGGAAAAACAGAACTGGGTAATCTTCCAGTCCCGTATCATATCAAAAGCATAATGGAGCTAGGCGAGGACCTAATTAGTACCAATTAGAATAGCTGGAGATAAAAACTGGTTACAATGTACCGTGTGATATATACCAGGTACATACAAAAAATTATATAAATAAAATACAGATAACATTTAAAAATACAGTGATTCAAAAGAAATAGAAAAAGCTAATAAAATATCATATATGGAAGTGTGACATAAGAAATGGATACCACTGTAATCACAGGATGTTATTGTTGGTTGGAAAAGAGGAATAAAGTAGCGCATTAAATATCAAATAAAGGACTTTCTTGAAGTCAGCAAAACTCTACTGCGGTTTTTGGAAAGCTACTATGGATTAGAAATATATATATATATATATATATATATAGATAGATAGATATATAGATATATACTGTATATATGTCTTGCGTTTTTATTATAAGTCATTCTGTTCTATCTAGAGTATGTTTTCTTCTCTAATCCTAGTAGGTATAAACAGAACATCTCGAGACTCTATAGATGGTCGATCGTCATATGTATGATTTTCAGTATCTAAACTTTCTAAACAGGTGGTTTCTCAAACCTAAATGGTTTTTCAAAGGTAAATGATTTATCAAACATCGATGCTATTTCTTCTTGCCCACAATTGTCAACCTTGTTGATTTGGATGTACAATGTAGGAGGATGCCAAATAGTCTCTTTTTTTGCAAAAAATGCGTTTTTATGAGTATAGTATAAGAACAGTCTATGGTAGTGATTATCTAGGGTGTATCCCTGTAAGTAAAGTGATGTGGTATGTGTGTGATGTAGTGAAAAATACAGAATTAGGGGACTGTAGAGTGTCAATCACCATACGCCGATGGTGATATTAGGCGTAGGATCTGAAATACAAGGGGTAGTGGTCGGATGGGAAGGGGTGGACAATTAAAATTTGGCGTTTAAACCAAATGGAATAATGGCATTAAATTCAAAGATCCTCCTTGATTCGGTTTGTGACATTTTTGCGATATGGTGGCCGCCTCTCCATGTTTTCTTGACTCTCTCAAAAGCCACGAACTTCAGCAAGGAAGGATCACTATTATGAAAGTTTTTGAAGTGTTGTGATACTGTGTGAGACTCAAAACCTTTTTTGATATTAGCTATATGCTCTGACACCCTTGTTTTTAGAGAGCTCTTTGTCCTGCCTATATACTGCCTGCGGCAAGGGCATTCAAGGAGGTAGATTACATCAGTTGAATCACATGTCAGGCCGTCTTTTATCGTAAATTTAAAGGGATTTTGAGTAGACTGGATACATGTGTTTTTTGGGGGGAAGTGTGTAATACGAAAATTGCTGCATCTTTCGCACCTGAAGAATCCCTTAAAACTGAGCCAATTAGAGTCACCTATTTCTGACCGTAGGTGCCACTTGTAAACCCAAATTGGGTGCTCTGGTGTATACTATCTGTGGATCAGTTAGTGTGCTACCAATGGTTTTGTCACCTAAAAGGTGGTGCCTGATAATTTTATCTACTGATTTGTAATGTGCGTTGAACGGCAGGATAACACGACAGGTGTCTTTCTGGGATTGGATCTCTTTTTCTTTCTGATCTAGTGTGAAGAAGTTCTCTCTATTCATAGCCCTAACCTTGTTTAGGGATCTATCTAACACGCTGTCCGGGTATTGTTTTGTCGCGAACTGGTGTCTCAATTTTACAGCCTTACAGCCTCTTGTTTGAACTGGGTAGCGTTCGAACTGTTTCTCTTGATTCTCCTAAACTGACTGCTAGGGATGTTAAGAAGCCACCTGATATCATGTAGGAATTTTTCTAAAGGCATATCTGAATTTTTCCAAATAAAGATAAAATCGTCGATGTAACGTCGCCATAGCACCAGACTTGTCCCCAGCTTGGGTTGGATGGCATCCTCTTCCCATTGGGCCATGAATAGATTGGCGTAGCTGGGGGAAAATCTGGTGCCCATGGCTGTACCCCGACTTTGTACAAAAAAATCGGAATCAAATGAAAAATAGTTGTGATGGAGAATATAGTGAACTCCTTCCAATAGGAAGGAGATTTGATCCTTATGAAGACCACTATTGTTGTTCAATTGCTTTTATAAGGCTGCCATGCCTTGTGTATGTTCGATACTTGTATATAGGGCAGTTACATCTATGGTACCCAGAGTCCAATCTTCCTCAAATGTGATATCTTCAAGTGTTGTAATGATATCCGTGGTATCTTTTATAAAAGATGGAATTTTCTTTACTGTAGGTTGCAAAAGCTTAAATATATATATATATATATATATATATATATTGCGATAGGTTAGAGGAGATGGAACTTATGCATGATATAATTGGCCTTCCTGGTGTATTAATTTGGCTTTTGTGAATTTTAGGGATGCAATAAAGAACTGGTATCTGCTTTTGAGTTTCAGTTATATATCTAGATTCATTGGTTGACAATATTCCTTTATCATAACCTATTTTACAGAGGGCAATCAATTGTTGATGATATTTATATGTTGGATCTGATGGTAATTTGTTATATGTGGCTGTATCTACACTCTTTTTCATAGTCGGTCGTATTTAGGATCACCAGCGCCCCCCTTTATCGTCAGGTCTTATTGTTATATTTTTACTGGACTGTAGTTGTTTGATGGCTTCAAATTCTTTTTTGGTAAGATTATTCGTAATCCTAGGATATTTCAGTTTGCATAGGTCTGAAGGTGGCAATCTCTTGTCTAGGGTATTTCTTAGAGGAGATCTTAAGGTCTGTATGTACAAACGGGGTAAGATCGGGTTGTTCCTTGATTATAGGGTTTTTGATAAAATATTTTTTGAAACACAGTTTTCTTACAAATTTTTCTATACCTATAAAGGTAGAAAACTTATCAAGGGGGATAGTGGGTGAAAATTTAAAACCTTTATTTAAAAGTGAAGTTTGTGTTGGAGTTAGTTCGGTATCACTAAGGTTTATGGATGTCTCCTGTGTTGATTGTGTCCTGGTTTTGTTCTGTTTGTGTCTTCCTCTACGTATTGGTCTTTCGTAATCGTGATTGTGTGACCTTATAGGTGCCCTGGAGTTGTAGTGTTCCTTGTGATATTTTTGATGTCTCTGTGAATAATTCTGTTCCCTGTTGTATCTGTAGTTGTGATGGTGCTGTCGCAAATTGCAATTGTGTGTTCGTGTCTGTGATTTTGTCAGGGCCCAAGGTGGAGTGGGGGAACGTGTTTGACGTTTTCTTGTCTTGTGATGTGGGGGAGTGTGATCTAAAAAAAGGGGAGATGACAGAGCTTCAAATCTATTAGTGGTCGATATTTTATGATGGTTGCAATTGTTATTTATTTGCAGTTCTATTGATTCCTGTGTCTGAGTGTATCCCTGTATTGGGGTGTCCTGCATCCAACTGTTCATTTTGTTACTATGTCTCAAATTCTTAGTTTTCTTGCTCGATAATTCTCTCTCTAGAGGTTCCAGACTCTTACAGATTCTTTGCTGCCACTTAGTATAGGTAGTATCGTATGGTAAAATATCTATAGTAGCTTTTAAACTAGCTATTTGTTTTGTGATGTCTTCTAAGATTTCTGTACGTCTCTTAATGATCAGTCTTATAAATTGGCAGGATTGTTCTTTCAAGAACATCTCCCATTCTAATTTAAACGAGTCACATATTAGATCTTGAGCTGGTTCTTTACTCAATTGTAAACCTTCAGGGATCAGACCGCTGTGTAAAGATTTATTCAGTGATCTGATTTCCCATTTGTTTCTCAATTGCCTATGCAGGAATTTCTCCAAGTCTTTGAAAACGTAATCTTTAGATTTAACTAATTCATTACAAAAAACACTTTTGTCAAAGCTATATGTTTCAATTCTTTTGACTTTAGTGTCCTTGTGGCTCCAGATATCCATGCTGATAACAGGAGGGGGTGCGACTGAATGGGTATTAGTGCAAAATAATAGATTCAATGTAGTACAGTAGCTCTGACCTCATATCAGCTAGGTATGGTGCACGACCCTTACAACCTACCCCTGGTCGAAATATTGTGGAAATAGCAAGTGAGTGAAATGGTAGGTAGTGATGTCCTGAACTATTCGCCGGCGAACAGTTCACAGCGTACATGGCTTGTTCGCGTTCGCCGTGGCGGGCGAACATATGCGATGTTTGGTTCGCCCCCTATACATCATCATTGAGCAAACTTTGACCATGTACATCACAGTCAGCAGACACATTCCAGCCAATCAGCAGCAGACCCTCCCTCCCAGACACTCCCACCTCCTGGACAGCATCCATTTTAGATTCATTGGGAAGCTGCATTCTTAGTGAGAGGAGGGACAGTGTAGCTGCTGCTGATTTAATAGGGAAATCGATAGCTAGGGCAGTGTTCTGACAGCACCCCAAAAAGCCCTTTTTAGGGCTGGTACATTAGTCTGCTTTTTTTTCTTATTTTATATACATATATTGCAGTTGCTTGCCCGTGTGTGAGAAGCTGCAGGCTCTCAGACTGTACTGTGTGCACACCACTCATATAGGATGTCATAGTACCTTGCAGATTAAAAAAAGTAAATGTATTATTATTTTTTAAATATAATCGCAGTTGCCAGGCAGTGAGAGGCTGCAGGCTCACAGACTGTACTGTGTGCACACCATTCATACAGGGTGTCACAATACCTTGCAGATAAAACTAAAGTCAATTTATTTTTTCTCTGTAATAAATATAATCGCAGTTGCAAGCCAATGAGTGTCTGGCCCACAGACTGTACTGTGGCCACTGGCCAGGCCACCACTCATACCGTTACAGGGTGTCACAATACCTTGCAGATAAAAAAAGGTCAATTAATTTTTTTCTGTGATATAATCGCAATTGCCAGACAGTGAGAGGCTGCAGGCTCACAGACTGTACTGTGTGCACACCATTCATACAGGGTGTCACAATACCTTGCAGATAAAACTAAAGTCAATTTATTTTTTCTCTGTAATAAATATAATCGCAGTTGCAAGCCAGTGAGTGTCTGGCCCACAGACTGTACTGTGGCCACCAGCCAGGCCACCACTGATACCGTTACAGGGTGTGACAATACCTTGCAGATAAAACTAAAGTCAATTTATTTTTTCTCTGTACTAAATATAATCGCAGTTGAAAGCCAGTGAGTGTCTGTCCCACAGACTGTACTGTGGCCACTGGCAAGGCCACCACTTATACCGTTACAGGGTGTCACAATGCCTTGCAGATAAAAAAAAGTCAATTAATTTTTTCTCTGTGATATAATCGCAGTTGCTGCAGTGAGAGGCTTGCAAGCTCACAGACTGTACTGTGTGCACACCATTCATACAGGGTGTGACAATACCTTGCAGATAAAACTAAAGTCATTTTTTTTCTTTCTCTGTAATAAATATAATTGCAGTTGCAAGCCAGTGTGTGTCAGGCCCACACAGACTGTACTGTGCCCACTGCCCACCACTTATAATAATGCCCAGTGTTCAGAGGCCACGCACCCGCTTCCGCTGAGAACCTTGACGCACCATCCTCCTCCAGCTCAGCTTCGGTCACCTGCTCTCAGGTTACCACTCTCCCGCCCGCCGCCACCACCACCACAGCCACCACAGCCGCTTCACTTGATCCGTCAGAGGAGTTATTTACACATCAGTTGGATGAAATGAATGATGCGCAACCATTATTGCCAGAGGATGTAGATAACAGGGATATGTCTCAGTCAGGCAGGATTACACACATGGACGTACAGTGTGATGATGATGATGATGTTGTACCCGCTGCTGCTTCCTTTGCTGAGGTGTCAGATACAAGTGAAGTGGTTGATGATGACGATGTTTCCGTGGATGCCACGTGGGTGCCTGCTCGAAGAGAAGAAGAAGAGTGGGGAAGTTCAGAAGGGGAGACAGAGAGAAGGAGGAGACGAGTTGTAAGCAGGGGGAGGTCGTCGCAAGGAGCTAGTGGCACAGTCAGACAGCATGTATCGGCACCCACGGTCAGCCAGACAGCACGCCAATCAACGCATGCTGTTGCCACCACCAGAATGCCGTCATTGCAAAGCTCAGCAGTGTGGAATTTTTTTGTGTGTCTGCCTCTGATAACAGCAATGCCATTTGCAACCTGTGCCAAAAGAACACCCACCTCGCAGCTGCCTTCTCAAACAGCTGATCGGCGGGGTATCGGACCCGATCAGAAGCTGATGATCTATCCAGAGGATAGTTCATTAGTTAAATTAAAGTGCAGAACCCCTTTAACGCTCTACACTCCCCCCATCCTTCCCAATGACCATGATCATGACTGTTATTCATTTTCAATATTCACGGTATGTTCACATTGGTTACTGCTATAGTTGGGACACTGTCATAGCATAGTCTCTGTTATAATATGTAATTATACTTACACTGTTCACTATTATAGTCTTTTATAGGGCTACTCTTCCACTTCTGGAGCTATATTCATAGCATTCTGCAGATCTGTTTACTATACATCTGTAAATTTGTATATATGTAGCACATATGTATACTTGGTCATAGTACATCTGTATATTTGCCGTCTGTATAGCAATATAGAACGGTTTCTCTGTATATCTATATATATGCATACATCAGCATATCTCCATATCTGTATATACTGTATGTATACATCAGTACATCTGTATATTTTTTCCTAGTACATCTGTATATTTGCTCTTTATATAGCAATATAAACACCTGTATACTTAATGTATTTGTACATAACTATTCCTACTTTCTACACTATCCTTATGTATATATATAATTTGTTTTTCATTGCACTTGCTGCTCTTTGCACTTCTGATTAGATGCAAACTGTATTTCGTTACCATGTATTTATACATGTATAATGACAAAGTTGAATCAAATCAAATCAAAATCAAATCAAATTTATTGGAAGAAAACTTAAGGTCCTTCTAAACCCAGAACATGGACAAGGAAGGCAATGATCTAGCCGCTAAGCTTACCAAACAAAGGGCCGTAAATGGTGATAATATAGACATCGATCATCTAGCAGGAATGATACCCATTAAAGCTGTCACTAGAGGCCACGCTAGGGCACAGACTGCAAATAATGTGGCTCAATGGAGTTAAGATTCTACAAGTGAGGATCTAATTAAAAGCCAAAAGGAAGATCCTATACTTGAGATCTTATACAAACACATTGAAGTTCCTAGTAACAAACCCATTCTGGAGGAGGATTATGCCCAAAATGAAGATCTCTGATTACTAGTGAAAACCAAATCTCAATTCAGTATTCAAAATGGTTTATTAACCTCTTAAGGACACATGACATACCGGTACGTCATGATGTCCTGGTACTTAAGGACACGTGACGTACCGGTACGTCATGAATGGTTCCGATCACCGCCGCTCGGCGGGCGGTGATCGGAACCCGGTGCCTGCTCAAATAATTGAGAAGGCACCTGGGGCAAATGCGCCGGGGGGTCCTGTGACCCCCCCATGTCGGCGATCGCAGAAAACCGCAGGTCAATTCAGACCTGCGGTTTTCTGCGTTTCCGTGTTATTCGGGTCTCTCAAGACCTGATAACCCGGAACAGGATGGTGATGGTGGTGTGATTTCACTCCACCAATCACCATCCAGCGATCCTGAGTGATGATGGTGACATCACCACTCAGGATCGCTTTCTGATTGGTCAGTGGGCGGTCCGGCGGCAGATTCAAAAGAGGCAGGCGCTCCTCTCCTCCTCCTTTTGTGTTCCGGAGCCGGAGGAGCTGCCTGCACATGTCTGTCGTCGCTGCCAGCATCACCCGATCTGTTCCCCCAGGACCCGATCTCTGCCCCCAGCACCCCACCAGATACATAGGGACAGCATAGGGAAAGTTTGGGTTAGGCAGGGAAAAACTTTTTTGAACTTTTCATTGCATCACCCTAGTTAGGGTGTCTGGGGTCCACAGCACAGCTGTGTGACCCTAGACCCTCCAGGGGTGCTGCCACCTGACCTCCCCCCCCCCACACTTTTTTGGGGTGCAGGATTTTGTTATTCGCGTCCGGCCACTGTTAGCGCATCGCACACCCCACCGCTGATCAACTCCGCTGATCAACTTCGGACGGTTGATCAGAGGCCTTGATTTTTTTTTGTTCACATTTTTTGGCCTTTTTTTTTAGTCAGTTTTTTTTCTGTTAGTTTTAGGGTGAGTTCGTGAACACCCGTGCCCCCACACACACGCACACAGAATAAATATTTCCACACACGCAGACACACACTCCCCTATGGCCCGCCGGACGCTCTCGGCCGAGGAGGCATACGCCTAGCTTGCCTCCGACTCCGAGAGTCCCAGTGAGGATGAGGATGACCTCACATTCCTGTTGTCTAGCGATGATGATGAGCCCCCAAGGCGGCAGAGCAAGGGGACCGCCATGTTAGGGACCCTGTGGCCCAGCCTAGTACGAGCAGCTCTGGGGCTCGTACTGGTTTCCCGGCCCACCAGTTAAATCCACCGGAGCACCCTGCCGGTGAACTTGTCTGGTGTAGCCCAGAGCGATACGAGCCCGTGATTCCTGATTTTGTAGGCCAATCAGGAATCCAGATTTCCACAGTGGGCTACACTGAATATGACTTTTTTCGTCATTTTTTCAGTGACCCACTGGTAAATCTGATGGTGGAGCAGACGAATCTGTACGCCCAACAGTTCGTCGCTCAACACCCGGGCTCCTTTTTGGCCAGGCCCGGTGGCTGGACGCCGGTCAGTGCAACCGAAATGAGGACATTTTGGGGCCTCGTGCTGCATATGGGCCTGGTCAAGAAACCCAGTGTCAGGCTGTACTGGAGCGGGGACGTCCTATACCAGACCCCACTTTACAGTACGGCCATGACACGCTCCCGGTTTGAGGCCATCCGGAAATGTCTGCATTATTCCTATAATGCAGCATGTCCCCCCTGAGGTGATCCTGCCCATGACCGTCTGTATAAGATACGGCCGGTCATCGATCACTTTGGGGCCAAATTCATGGAGGCCTATGTACCTGGAAGAGAGGTCGCGGTTGATGAGTCTCTCATTGCGTTCAAGGGGAGACTCATTTTCCGCCAGTATGTGCCCTCCAAGCGGGCGAGGTATGGCGTGAAGCTATACAAAATTTGTGAGAGTACCTCAGGGTACACTTACAAATTTTGTATATACGAGGGGCGAGATTCCCGGATTCAACCCCCAGAATGTCCCCCCACTCTGGGTGTTACCGGGAAACTTGTGTGGGACCTTATGCACCCACTGCTGGATAAGGGTTACCACCTGTACGTGGATAACTTTTATACCAGTATCCCCTTGTTCCAGTCCCTTGCCGCCAGATCCACGTTCGCTTGTGGGACCGTGTGGAAAAATCAACGCGGCCTCCCTGCCCTCCCCCTCCAGGTACCTATCCCCAGGCGTGAGACCCGTGCCCTTGCCACTGGAAACCTGTTGCTGTTCAGGTATAAGGACAAGAGGGATGTCCTTATGCTGTCCACAATTCATGGTAACGGCATCACCCCTGTCCCTGTGCGAGGTACCGCGGCAACGGTCCTCAAGACCGATTGTATCGTCGCCTACAATCGGTATATGGGAGGAGTTGATCTCTCTGATCAAGTCCTCAAGCCATATAACTCCATGCGCAAAACCCGGTCATGGTACAAAAAAGTTGCAGTCTACTTGGTGCAGGTTGCCATGTACAACCCTTTTGTACAATCCCGAAGCGCTGGCAGCACAGGGACATTCTTCCAGTTCTATGAGGCAGTCCTCAAGGCCCTGATCTTTTCGGACCGGGAACGAGCAGGCCGGAGTACCTCGGGAACTGGAGGCGCCCGGATCGTCCCTGGCCAACACTTTCCAGGTGTGGTCCCCCATACTGGAAAGAAGGGACGAACCCAAGAAAGGTGCAGAGTGTGTCACAGGAGGGGGATATGGAAGGACACCACAACTCAATGTGACACGTGCCCCGATCATCCGGGCCTCTGCATTATTGGTTGCCTCAGGGAGTATCACACTTCCATGGAGTACTAAATTTATATTCCAATTTAGGACTGACATCGGATGAAAAAAAACTGGTTCTCAGACTTGAGACACCCAAAAAAAAAAAAAAAATTTTATTAAAAGTAGACATATAAGGTATTGCCGCGTTGGTAATAATCTCCTCTATAAAAATACCCCATGACCTAACCCCCCAGATTAACATGGTCAAGGAAAAAAAAAAAAAAGGTGCAAAAAATATATTTTTTTTGTCACCTTACATAACAAAAAGTTTAATAGCAAGTGATCAAAAAGTCATATAGCCCCCAAAATAGTGCCAAAAAAAACGTCCGCTCGTCCCGCAAAAAATGAGCCCCCACATAAGATAATCGGATAAGAAAAAAATAAAATAAATAAAACTTAGACTTTAGAGATACAAAATTATTTTATGTATCAAAAAGGATAATATAGTCTAAAACCTAAATAAATGTAAAAAAAAGAAGACTTATTAGGTATCGCCGCGTCCGTAAGAATCTCCTCTATAAAAATACCCCATGATCCAACCCCCCAGATTAACACAGTCCCAAAAAATAAATAAAAAGGGGCAAAACAAGATTTTTTTTTGTCACCAAACATAACAAAAAATGTAATAGCAAGCGATAAAAAAGTCATATAGTCCCCAAAATAGTACCAAAAAAAAGTCTGCTCGTCCCACAAAAAATGATCCCCCACATAAGATAATCGGATAAAAAATAAATAAAAAAATGACACCTAGACTTTAGAGATACAATATAGGATAATATAATCAAAAACCTAAATAATTGTAAAAAAAAAGGAGACTTATTAGGTATTACCGCGTCCGTAAGAGTCTCCTCTATAAAAATATCCCATGACCTAACCCCCCAGATTAACACGGTTAAAAAAAGAAATATAAAACGGTTCCAAAAACGCAATTTTTGGCACTTTTTCATTTCAATCCGTTTTTTCCGGTAACAAAACAAGGGTTAACAACCAAACAAAAGTTAATATTTATTACCCTGATACTGCAGTTTACAGAAATGCCATATTTGTGGTCGTGAACTGCTGTATCGGTAAAAGGGAGACCGACATGGTTTCTGGAAGGCCGATTTTGATGGCCTTTTTTATTGACACCATGTCCCTTTTGAAGCCCCCCTGATGCCCCCCTAGAGTAAAAACTCCCTAAAAGTGACCCCATCTAAGAAACTACACCCCTCAAGGTATTCAAAACTGATTATACAAACTTTATTAACCCTTTAGGTGTTCCTCAACAGTTAATGGCAAATTGAGATGAAATTTCAGAATTTCAATTTTTGGTAACCTTGCCTCACCAAGTATGTAATATAAAAATGTAATATAGAGCAACCAAAAATCATATGTACCCTAAAAATAGTCCCCCAAAAAATGCCAACTTATCCCGTAGTTTCCAAAATGGGGTCACTTTTAGGGAGTTTCTACTCCAGGGGTGCATCAGGGGGGTTGAAACAGGACACGGTGTAAATAAACCGGTCCATAAAAATCAGCCCTCCAAAAACCAAACGGCGCACCTTTCACTCTACGCCCCGCTGTGTGGCCGTACAGTCGTTTACAGCCACATAATAGGTGTTTCTGTAAACGGCAGAGTCAGGGCAATAAAGATACAGTCTTTTTTGGCTGTTAACCCTTGCTTTGTTAGTGGAAAAAATGGGTTAAAATGGAAAATTAGACAAAAAAATAAAATTCTCAAATTTCATCCCCATTTGCCAATAACTCTTGTGCAACACCTAAAGGGTTAACGACGTATGTAAAATCAGTTTTGAATACCTTGACTGGTGTACTTTCTTAGATGGGGTCACTTTTAGGGAGTTTCTACTCCAGGGGTGCATCAGGGGGGTTGAAACAGGACACGGTGGAAATAAACAGGTCCATAAAAATCAGCCCTCCAAAAACCAAATGGCGCACCTTTCACTCTACGCCCCGCTGTGTGGCCGTACAGTAGTTTATGGCCACATATTGGGTGTTTCTGTAAACGGCAGAGTCAGGGCAATAAAGATAAAGTCTTGTTTGGCTGTTAACCCTTGCTTTGTTGTCGCGTACCGGCAGGACAGGTAGTGGATCCTCTGGACCAGAGAGGCGATGGCGAGGGTTGTACTAAAGGACCGGTTCTAAGCAGTTACTGGTCTTCACCAGAGCCCGCCGCAAGGATGGATTTGCTGCAGCGGTAACTCCCCTAGTAACAACTAGGTAGTGTCCCCTAGTAACAACTCAACCTCTCTGGCAGCTGATATGGCGTGGTACACAGGGAGAAGGCAAGAGCGTAGTCGGACGTAGCAGAGGTCAGGGCAGGCGGCAAAGGTTCAAAGGCGAGTAGACGGTAGCAACGGGTTCGGCAACAGGCGAGGCAAACAAACACAGTGGAACACTTTCTCTGAGGCACAAGGCACAAAGATCCGGCAGGAAGCTGTGGGAGGAGAAGGTATAAATGGGCAGTGCACAGGTGCAGCCTAATTAAGTCGGCACTGCCTCTCACAAACCTTAACCCTTAATAACCCTTTTGGACCAGGCACCAATCACTGGTGCACTGGCCCTTTGAATCTAAGAGTCCAGGCGCACGCGCGCCCTAGAGAGCGAGGACGCACACGCCGAGACACTGGAGTGCTGCCTGGGGGCATACGCTGTGAGCGCTCCGAGGCCAGCAGGGGACCCGGAGCGCTCAGCGTAACAGTACCCCCCCCCCCCCCCTTTGGTTTCCCTCTCTTTTTGGTACTGAAGAACTTGCGGATGAGACTGCGGTCCAGTATGTTCTCCTCCGGCTCCCATGACCTCTCCTCAGGACCGCAGCCCTCCCAGTCGACCAAAAAAAATCTTTTTCCCCGGGAGATCTTGGTCGCCAAGATCTCCTTGACAGAGAATATATCGGAGGTACCGGCGACAGGGGTGGGAGAAACAAGCTTGGGAGAAAAACGGTTAAAGACAGCAGGTTTAAGAAGGGAGACATGGAAGGAGTTATGGATTCGGAGGGAGGGAGGAAGATGGAGCTGATAAGAAACTTGATTGATACGACTCTTGATTTTATAGGGTCCCAAGAAACGAGGGCCCAACTTGTAACTTGGGACCCTAAATCGGATGTACCTAGAGGAGAGCCACACCTTGTCACCCGGGCGAAACTCCGGAGGAGATCTGCGTCTCTTGTCAGCTTGAACCTTCATACGGGCGGAAGCCTTGAGGAGAGCAGCGTGGGTTTCTCGCCAGATGGAGGAAAAATCCTGTACAAGACTGTCAACGGCAGGTACAGAAGAAGGAGTGGGAGACTGCGGCAGAGGTGGAAGAGGATGACGGCCAAAAACTACAAAGAAAGGAGACTTGTTAGAGGCAGAGGATTGTTTGTAGTTGTAGGAGAACTCCGCCCAGGGAAGTAGATCAGCCCAGTCGTCATGGCGTGAGGATACAAAGTAACGCAGATAGTCACCCAAAATTTGGTTCACCCGTTCTACTTGGCCGTTAGACTGAGGATGGTACGAAGAAGAAAAGTCCAATTTGATCCCGAGCTGAGCACATAGAGCCCTCCAGAATTTGGAGACAAATTGTACCCCACGATCCGAGACAATATGTTTGGGAAGGCCATGGAGACGGAAGATGTGTTGGAAAAATTGTTTGGCCAACATGGGTGCAGAGGGTAGACCGGGCAGGGGTACAAAGTGAGCCATCTTGGAGAAGCGATCCACCACGACCCAAATAACGGACTTGCCATGGGAGGAGGGAAGATCTGTAATAAAGTCCATGGCGATGTGAGACCAGGGAACTTCAGGAACGGGTAGAGGCAAGAGGAGACCCGCTGGTTTCTGGCGAGGCGATTTATCCCGGGCGCAAATCATACAGGCCTGGACGAAGTCCGAGACATCTTTCTCTAGAGAAGACCACCAGTACCTTTGGGAGATTAGTTGGAGAGACTTTTGCACCCCTGGATGACCGGCAAAAGAGAAAGGCGTGGCCCCACTTGAGAATTCACAGCCGCTGACGTGGAGGTACGTAGGATTTGCCAGGAGGAAGAAGGCGCAGGTCCACGGGACTGTTATAAGGCGTTCTGGAGGGATAATATATCGAGGTGTTAACTCGTCGCCCACCACATCAGAGGAGCGAGACAGAGCATCTGCCCTAATGTTCTTACAAGCCGGACGGAAATGGATCTCAAAATTAAAGCGGGCGAAGAACAGAGACCAACGAGCCTGACGGGGATTTAATCTCTGAGCAGACTGGAGATAAGCCAGGTTCTTGTGGTCCGTGAAGATGTACACAGGATGTGTGGCGCCCTCGAGTAAATGTCTCCATTCCTCCAGTGCCAATTTAATAGCCAGCAGTTCCCTGTCCCCAATGGAGTAATTTCTCTCTGCGGAAGAGAATGTTTTAGAAAAGAAGCCACAAGTAGAAGTCTTGCCCCGGGAAGACTTCTGGGTGAGGACAGCTCCGGCTCCCACCGAGGAGGCATCCACTTCAAGAGAGAAAGGCTTGGTGGAATCTGGTCTAGAGAGAACAGGTGCAGAGGCAAAGGCGCATTTCAGGGACTGGAAGGCTTCCTCGGCTTGGGAAGGCCAGGATTTGGGGTTAGCTCCTTTTCTTGTGAGGGCCACGATAGGAGCTACCAGAGTGGAATAGTGAGGGATGAATTGCCTGTAGTAATTCGCAAAGCCCAGAAATCTTTGTATGGCTCGGAGACCAGAGGGGCGTGGCCAATCCAGAACCGCCAAGAGCTTGGCTGGGTCCATTTGAAGTCCTTGGGCTGAGATAATGTATCCCAGGAAAGGCAGGGAGGTCCGTTCAAAAAGACATTTTTCAAGTTTAGCGTACAGGCGATTTCTCCTAAGACGAGTAAGAACTTGTTGCACATGGACCCTGTGTTGATCCAAATTGGAGGAAAAGATGAGGATATCATCCAGGTATACGACCACGCAGGTGTAAAGTAAGTCCCTGAAAATATCATTAACGAATTCCTGAAAGACAGCAGGTGCGTTGCAGAGGCTGAAGGGCATCACCAAATACTCAAAATAGCCGTCCCTTGTGTTAAAGGCGGTCTTCCATTCGTCTCCCTCACGGATACGGATCAGATTATAGGCCCCTCGAAGGTCCAATTTAGTGAAGATCTTAGCCCCTCGGAGACGATCAAATAGCTCAGAGATTAGAGGCAGAGGGTAACGGTTCTTGATGGTAATTTTATTAAGACCTCTGTAGTCAATGCAGGGGCGGAGGGAGCCGTCTTTTTTGTCACGAAGAAAAAACCGGCCCCAGCAGGAGAAGAAGATTTTCTTATGAATCCTCTCTGTAGGTTCTCACCTATATAGTCGGACATGGCAAGAGTCTCAGGAGGTGAGAGAGGATAAATTCTGCCCCGAGGTGGAGTAGAACCGGGTATCAGGTCGATCGGGCAATCATAGGATCGGTGAGGAGGAAGGACCTCAGCTTGTTTCTTGCAGAAGACATCCGCGAAGGAATGGTATGGCTTGGGCAGCCCAGAAGGCGGAGAAACTTGCGGGTTCTGTTTGACCAGAGCAGGCTTGAGACAGCGGTCCGAACAGGAGGAACCCCAACGCAGGATCTCACCGGTGGACTAATTCAGGATAGGACTATGACGTTGAAGCCACGGCAGACCCAGGAGGAGTTCGGAGGAACAGAAGGGAAGGACAAAGAACTCTATAGTCTCAGTATGAAATATTCCGATGTCCATCTGCAGAGGCTGGGTACGGAACTGCACGGTGGCAGAGAGTCTCTCACCGTTAACAGTAGAGATGAAAAACGGCTTGGGTAGACGGATTACTGGAATACGGTACTTGTCAACCAAGGAGGTGTGAATGAAGTTGCCAGCTGAACCGGAATCCAAGAAGGCGGCTGCGGAGAAAGAGGACTTGGAAGAGATGATCAACTGCACGGGTATGATGAGACGTGGAGAGGAAGAATCCACACCTAGCAACGCCTCTCCCACGTTTACTAGGTGCGAGCGTTTCCCGAACGCGGTGGACGGAGAGGACAATCTCTAAGGAAGTGCTCGGTACTGGCACAGTACAGACACAGGTTCTCGTTTCTGCGGCGGCTTCGTTCTTGCGGAGTCAGGCGTGACCGATCCACCTGCATGGCTTCCACGGCGGAAAGCCCAGTAGCGGGTTGAGGTGGACGCAGAAAAACGGGAGCCAGACGAGGAAAGCGTCTAGGACGAGCTTTTTCCTTTTCAAGGAGGAGTTCCTCTTGTCTTTCGGCGAAACGTTTGTCTATCCTAGTGGCCAGCAAGATGAGGTCACTAAGAGTGGAAGGAAGCTCACGTGCAGCCAGAACGTCCTTTACTTCACTATTAAGTCCCTTCTTGAAGGTGGCGCAAAGGGCTTCATTGTTCCAGTTCAGCTCAGAGGCCAGGGTGCGGAACTGAATGGCATAGTCACCCACGGAAGAACCTCCTTGGGTCAAATTTAGTAAGGCAGTCTCTGCGGAGGTAACCCGGGCAGGCTCCTCAAAAACATTCCGGAACTCTAGGCAGAAGCTCTGGACGGAAGCGATGGCAGGATCTGCGCGGTCCCATAGTGGTGTAGCCCAGGCCAGGGCCTTCCCGGACAGCAAACTGAGAATAAAGGCTACCTTGGCTCGCTCAGAAGGAAACTGGTCGGACAGAAGCTCGAGGTGGAGAGAGCACTGCGACAAGAACCCACGGCACTGCTTAGGATCTCCGTCATATTTGTCTGGTAGGGACAAACGGATTCTGGAACCGGTGGCAACTGCAGGCGGAGGTGACGCAGCAGGAGCAGACGGAGGAGCTGGCTGTTGCTGAGAAGGCAGGAGCTGCTGCAACATAGCGGTCAACTGGGCCAGCTGTTGACCCTGCTGGGCCACAATAGTGGTGAGGTCCGCTAGGCTTGGCAGGGGAACATCAGCGGGATCCATGGCCGGATCTTACTGTCGCGTACCGGCAGGACAGGTAGTGGATCCTCTGGACCAGAGAGGCGATGGCGCGGGTTGTACTAAAGGACCGGTTCTAAGCAGTTACTGGTCTTCATCAGAGCCCGCCGCAAGGCGGGATGGATTTGCTGCGGCGGTAACTACCAGGTCGTGTCCCCTAGTAACAACTCGACCTCTCTGGCAGCTGATAAGGCGTGGTACACAGGGAGAAGGCAAGAGCGTAGTCGGACGTAGCAGAGGTCAGGGCAGGCGGCAAAGGTTCAAAGGCGAGTAGACGGTAGCAACGGGTTCGGCAACAGGCGAGGCAAACAAACACAGTGGAACGCTTTCTCTGAGGCACAAGGCACAAAGATCCGGCAGGAAGCTGTGGGAGGAGAAGGTATAAATGGGCAGTGCACAGGTGCAGCCTAATTAAGTTGGCACTGCCTCTCACAAACCTTAACCCTTAATAACCCTTTTGGACCAGGCACCAATCACTGGTGCACTGGCCCTTTGAATCTAAGAGTCCCGGCGCACGCGCGCCCTAGAGAGCGAGGACGCACACGCCGAGACACTGGAGTGCTGCCTGGGGGCATACGCTGTGAGCGCTCCGAGGCCAGCAGGGGACCCGGAGCGCTCAGCGTAACATTTGTTAGTGGAAAAAATGGGTAAAAATGGAAAATAAGGCAAAAAAATGAAATTTTCAAATTTCATCCCCATTTGTCAATTACTCTTGTGCAACACCTAAAGGGTTAACGACGTATGTAAAATCAGTTTTGAATACCTTGAGGGGTGTACTTTCTTAGATGGGGTCACTTTTAGGGAGTTTCTGCTCTAGGGGTGCATCAGGGGGCTTCAAATGGGACATGGTGTAAATAAACCAGTCCATAAAAATCAGCCTTCCAAAAACTAAACGGCGCACCTTTCCCTCTACGCCCCGCGGTGTGGCCGTACAGTAGTTTACGGCCCATAATGGGTGTTTCTGTAAACGGCAGAGTCAGGGCAATAAAGATACAGTCTTGTTTGATAAATGGTTAAAATGGAAAATTAGACAAAAAAATTAAATTCTCAAATTTCATCTCCATTTGCCAATAACACTTGTGCAACACCTAAAGGGTTAACAACGTATGTAAAATCAGTTTTGAATACCTTGAGGGGTGTACTTTCTTAGATGGGGTCATTTTTGGGAGGTTTCTATTATCTAAGCCTCACAATATGACTTCAAACCTGAACTGGTCCATAAAAAGGGGGGATTTTTAAGATTTCTGAAAATGTACAAAATTTGCTTCTAAACTTCTAAGCCTTGTAACATCCCCAAAAAATTAAATATCATTCCCAAAATGCTACAAACATGAAGTAGACATATGGGGAATGTAAAGTCATCACAACTTTTTGGGGTATTACTATGTATCACAGAAGTAGAGAAACTGAAACTTTGAAATTTGCTAATTTTTGCAATTTTTTGGTAAATTAGGTATTATTTTGTGCAAAAAATTTTTTGGGGTGGACTTCATTTTGCCAGTGTCATGAAGTACAATATGTGACGAAAAAACTATCTCAGAACGGCCTGTATAAGTCGTTTTAAAGTTATCAGCACTTAAAGTGACAGTGGCAAAAAATGGCCTGGTCCTTAAGGTGAAATAAGGCTGTGTCCCTATGGGGTTAATGAGGACCTCAAAGAATGGTATTCAACAGTAGAGATGTCCCGAACTATTCGCCGGCAAACATAGCTTGTTCGTGTTTGCCGCAGCGGGCGAACATATGCGATGTTCGGTCCACACCCTATTCATCATCATTGAATAAACTTTGACCCTGTACCTCACAGTCAGCAGACACATTCCAGCCAATCAGCAGCAGACCCTCCCACCTCCTGGACAGCATCCATTTGGGAGGAGGGACAGTGTAGCTGCTTCTGATTTAATAGGGAAATCGATAGCTAGACTAGTGTATTCCGTGTCCACTACAGTCCTGAAAGACTCATCTGATCTCTGCTATAAGGAAAGCACCCCAAAAAGCCCTTTTTAGGGCTAGAACATCAGTCTGCTTTTTTTTTTTTTCCTGTGCAATCAAATTGCAGTTGCCTGCCTGCCTGCCAGCGTGTGAGTCAGGCTCACAGCCCTGCAAGTGCATAGTGTCACCAGCGCCACTCATATCTGGTGTCACATTCGATTGCATTTAAAGAAAAACAACAATTTTGACTGAATAACTATCAGTCAGTTGCACACACGTGTTTGTGTGTTTAAAGCCCAGCTGCAAGTCCATAGTGCCACTTCAGCGCAACTCATATCTGGTGTCATAGTAGCTTGCATGCATAGTACAACTTAAATAATCTAAAAAAAAGAATGACAGGCAGAGGCAGGCCTCCCCGCAGGGGCCGTCGTGGTCATGGTGCTGTGAATCCCTTTGGCCCTAGAATAACGCCCAGTGTTCAGAAGACACGTACCCTGAACTCGAAAAGTTCTGAGGACATAGTTAACTGGCTAACACAGGACACCCAATCTTCTACAGCTTCAGCTCGGAACCTTGACCTCTCAAGTTACCACTCGCCCGCCTGCCGCGACCACCAACACTAGCACCACAGCCGCTTCACTTGATCTGTCAGAGGAGTTATTTACACATCAGTTGGAAGAAATGAGTGATGCACAACCATCATTGCAAGAGGATGTAGATAACAGGGATATGTCTCAGTCAGGGAGCATTACACACATGGACGTACGGTGTGATGATGATGATGTTGTACCCGCTGCTGCTTCCTTTGCTGAGTTGTCAGATACAAGTGAAGCGGTTGATGATGACGATGTGTCCATGGATGTCACGTGGGTTCCCGCTCGAAGATAAGAACAGAGGGAAAGTTCAGACGGGGAGACAGAGAGGAGGAGGAGACGAGTTGGAAGCAGGGAGAGGTCGTCGCAAGGAGCTAGTGGCACAGTCAGACAGCATGTATCAGCACCCGCGGTGAGCCAAACAGCACGCCAATCAACGCATGCTGTTGCCACCACCAGAATGCCGTCATTGCAAAGCTCAGTAGTGTGGCATTTTTTGTGTGTGTCTGCCTCTGATAGCAGCTATGCCATTTGCAACCTGTGCCAAAAGAAACTGAGTCGTGGGAAGTCCAACACCCACCTTGGTACAACTGCTTTGCAAAGGCACATGATCTCACATCACAAACGCCTATGGGATCAACACATGAGTACAAGCAGCACACAAACTTAAAGCCACCATCCTCCTCCTGGTCCAGCATCTTCAGCCACGTCAACCATTGCTGTCCTCCTTGCCCCCTCTCAACCACCCACCACTCCGCCTCTCGCCTTGATCAGTTCCTGCTCAAGTGCCCACAGTCAGGTGTCTGTCAAGGACATGTTTGAGCGTAAGAAACCAATGTCACAGAGTCACCCCCTTGCCCAGCGTCTGACAGCTGGCTTGTCTGAACTCTTAGCCCGCCAGCTTTTACCATACAAGCTGGTGGAGTCTGAGGCCTTCAAAAAATTTGTAGCTATTGGAACACCGCAGTAGAAGGTACCCGGCAGAAATTTCTTTGCACAAAAGGCAATCCCCAACCTGTACTCGATTGTGCAAAAGGAAGTCATTGCATGTCTGGCACACAGTGTTGGGGCAAGGGTCCATCTGACCACTGATACCTGGTCTGCAAAGCACGGTCAGGGCAGGTATATCACGTACACTGCGCATTGGGTGAACCTGTAACGGCTGACAAACATGGAATGCGTGGCTCTGCAGAGGAGTTGGTGACACCGCCACGACTTGCAGGCAGGCCTACTGCCACCTCCTCTACTCCTCCTACTCCATCCTCTTTGATAACCTCCTCGGCTGAGTCCTCTTCTGCTGCGGCGTCTGGCTGCACATCAACTAAATCCCCCCAGCTCCCCAGGGGCTATTCCACATCCCGGATACGACAGTGTCACGCTGTCTTGGGATTGACTTGCCTGAAAGCAGAGAGCCACACCTTACCAGCACTTCTGTCCGCCCAGAACGCACAGGTGGATCAGTGGCTGACCCCGCACCAACTGGAGATCGGCAAAGTGGTGTGTGACAATGGAAGCAATTTGTTGGCGGCATTGAATTTGGGCAAGTTGACACATGTGCCGTGCATGGCACATGTGTGTAATCTGATCGTACAACGCTTTGTGTATAAGTACCCAGGCTTACAGGATGTCCTCAAGCAGGCCAGGAAGGTGTGTGGACATTTCAGGCATTCCTACACGGCCATGGTGCACTTTTCAGACATTCAGCGCCGAAATAACATGCCAGTGAGGCGCTTGATTTGCGACAGCCCAACACGTTGGAATTCAACACTCCTAATGTTCGACCGCCTGCTCCAACAAGAAAAAGCCATCAACGAGTATTTGTATGACCGGGGTGCTAGGACTGCCTCTGCGGAGCTGGGAATTTTTTTGCCACGCTACTGGACGCTCATGCGCAATTCCTGTAGGCTCATGCGTCCTTTTGAAGAGGTGACAAACCTAGTCAGTCGCACCGAAGGCACCATCAGCGACATAATCCCATTTGTTTTCTTCCTGGAGCATGCCCTGCGAAGAGTGCTGGATCAGGCCGTAGATGAGCGTGAAGAGGAAGAGTTGTGGTCCCCATCATCATCACCAGAAACAGCCTTATCAGCATCGCTTGCTGGACCTGCGGCAACGCTGGAAGAGGAGTCTGAGGAAGAGAAGTCAGAGGAGGAATGTGGCTTTGAGGAGGAGGAAGACTAACCACAGCAGGCATCCCAGGGTGCTCGTTGTCACCTATCTGGTACCCATGGTGTTCTACGTGGCTGGGGGGGAAGAACAGACCTTCAGTGAGATCAGTGAGGACGAGGAACGGGACATGAGGAGCTCGGCATCCAGCCTTGTGCAAATGGGGTCTTTCATGCTGTCGTGCCTAATGAGGGACCCTCGTATAAATAGGCTGAAGGAGAACGACCTGTACTGGGTGGCCGCGCTACTAGACCCCGGTATAAGCAGAAAGTGCCTGAAATGTTACCGAATTACCAGAACTCGGAAAGGATGCAGCAGTTCCAAAATAAATTAAAAAGTATGCTTTACACAGCGTATAAGGGGGATGTCACAGCACAACGGGAATCTAACAGAGGAAGAGGTGAAAGTAATCCGCCTCCTACCACGCCAACAAGGACAGGACGCTTTACAGACGTGTTGTTGATGGAGGACATGCAGAGCTTTTTAAGTCCTACGCATTGCCACAGACCTTCGGGGTCCACCCTCAGAGAACGACTCGACCGACAGGTAGCAGACTACCTCGCCTTAACTGCAGATATCGACACTCTGAGGAGCGATGAACCCCTTGACTACTGGGTGTGCAGGCTTGACCTGTGGCCTGAGCCATCCCAATTTGCGATAGAACTTCTGGCCTGCCCCGCTTCAAGTGTCCTGTCAGAAAGGACCTTCAGTGCAGCAGGAGGTATTGTCACTGAAAAGAGAAGTCGCCTAGGTCAAAAAAGTCTAGATTACCTCACCTTTATTAAGATGAATGAGGGTTGGATCCCGAAGGGACTGACAGTGGGCGATACATTCGACTAAAAAAGACCTGATGACTGAGATGAGCTGCCTTGGGCTAAAAATGGTCCACACGCTGCTGTATTTTATCTCTGAATGCCGGATGATTTGCGTGACTTATCCGCCACCAACTAAGGTTCAAGCCGCAATGTTTTAGGGCACTTTCTGCCTGGGAAACATCAATTTTTCTGGCCGCTGCTACAGAACCTAATTTTTCAGGCATGCCTAATTTTTCGGGCCTCTGGTGCTGCACTGTGGCTGCAAAAACAAAACAAAAAAAAAGGCACATACATGTTTCAATTCCCCATTGTGATCGTTACCTTGTTGTGGTGAAGGGGCTTGCGTATTACAATGAAGCGACCACCTCTATGAGTGTGTTGGCAATGGCAATGTTGGCACACCCCAGATGATAAGGTCATTGCTTCATTGTGAACAGACCAAAAGCGATCGGCTGGAAATTTTGCATGGAAAAAAATTACATTTTCTTTCTGATCATCTAAGGTGATTATTAAAGCCTACTAGGCCAACAATGGGCCCACACTGCAGAATCATTGTTTTCTGGGTCACTTAACTGTCACTGAACTACCTCAGCACGAACATAGGCTTTGAAAAAACCCTATTGCCTGCAATCTCCCAAACGTGCGCACGAGCACAGTCATCACTACACTAAGATTGACGCATAGAGGAAAAAAAATGATGTCATGAGTGTGTCAACTATTGACAACTCTTTGCGGTTGTCTAAAATCTATTCCATACACGTCCCCTGATAGGGGACTTAACAGGGATTAAACTGATAGGAATAGTACTACTTAACACACCTTATAATAATGCAGAGAGAGGCAACGCAGAGAGAGGAGACCTTCAATGACATCAGTGAGGACAAGGAACGGGACATGGCTAGCTTGGTATCCAACCTTGTGCAAATGGGGAGTTTGCTGTTGTGCAAATGGACTGTTTGTGGTTGTTTGCGGTGCGTTAAACAGGGAGTTTGGTCTGTCATAGTTTTGTTTGTTACTGTGAAGCGGGTGTAACCGTTATTCTACCTGATTGAAACATCATACCTGATGTTTTAAAGCATGTTAGTCCAAACAATTTAGGAATGTTAGGTGATTTATGCCCTTTATGGATTAAAACCAGACTCCGCGTCAACTACATAATTTTCCATGGGAGTTTTGCCATGAATCCCCCTTCGGCATGCCACAGTCCAGGTGTTAGTCCCCTTGAAACAAACTTTCCATCACTATTGTGGCCAGAAAGAGTCCCTGTGGGTTTTAAAATTTGCCTGCCTATTGAAGTCGATGGCGGTTCGCCCGTTCGCGAACATTTGCGGAAATTCGCGTTCGCAAACGGAAAATTTTATGTTCGCAACATCTATTCAACAGTAGAGTTGAGCGAACACCTGGATGTTCGGGTTCGAGAAGTTCGCCGAACCCAATGGGGACCCGAACTTTTCGGCACTAAAAAGGATGTAAAACAGCCCAGGAAAGGGTAGAGGGCTGCAAAAGGCAGCAACATGTAGGTAAATCCCCTGCAAACAAATGTGGATAGGGAAATGAATAAAAATAAAAATAAAATAAATAAAAATTAACCAATATCAATTGGAGAGAGGTCCCATAGCAGAAAATCTGGCTTCACGTCACCCACCACTGTAACAGTCCATTGTCAGATATTTAGGCCCCGGCACCCAGGCAGAGGAGAGAGGTCCCGTAACAGAGAATCTGGCTTCATGTCACCAGAGAATCAGTCTTCATATCATAGCAGAGAATCATGCTTCACGTCACCCAACACTGGAACAGTCCATTGTCAGATATTTAGGCCCAGGCACCCAGGCAGAGGAGAGAGGTCCCGTAACAGAGAATCTGGCTTCATGTCAGCAGAGAATCAGTCTTCATATCATAGCAGAGAATCATGCTTGACGTCACCCAACACTGGAACAGTCCATTGTCAGATATTTAGGCCCAGGCACCCAGGCAGAGGAGAGAGGTCCCGTAACAGAGAATCTGGCTTCATGTCAGCAGAGAATCAGTCTTCATATCATAGCAGAGAATCATGCTTCACGTCACCCAACACTGGAACAGTCCATTGTCAGAGATTTAGGCCCCGGCACCCAGGCAGAGGAGAGGTTCATTCAACTTTGGGTTGCCCTGCAATATAATGGTAAAATGAAAATAAAAATAGGATTGAATGAGGAAGTGCCCTGGAGTACAATAATATATGGTTATGGGGAGGTAGTTAATGTCTAATCTGCACAAGGGATGGACAGGTCCTGTGGAATCCATGCCTGGTTCATTTTTATGAACGTCAGCTTGTCTACATTGGCTGTAGACAGACGGCTGCGTTTGTCTGTAATGACGCCCCCTGCTGTGCTGAATACACGTTTAGACAAAACGCTGGCCGCCGGGCAGGCCAGCACCTCCAAGGCATAAAAGGCTAGCTCTGGCCACGTGGACAATTTAGAGACCCAGAAGTTGAATGGGGCCGAACCATCAGTCAGTACGTGGAGGGGTGTACACACGTACTGTTCGACCATGTTAGGGAAATGTTGACTCCTGCTAACACGTTCCGTATCAGGTGGTGGTGCAGTTAGCTGTGGCGTGTTGACAAAACTTTTCCACATCTCTGCCATGCTAACCCTGCCCTCAGAGGAGCTGGCCGTGACACACTTGCCTTGGCGACCTCTTGCTCCTCCTCTGCCTTGGCCTTGGGCTTCCACTTGTTCCCCTGTGACATTTGGGAATGCTCTCAGTAGCGAGTCTACCAACGTGCGCTTGTACTCGCGCATCTTCCTATCACGCTCCAGTGCAGGAAGTAAGGTGGGCACATTGTCTTTGTACCATGGATCCAGCAGGGTGGCAACCCAGTAGTCCGCACACAGTAAAATGTGGGCAACTCTGCTGTCGTTGCGCAGGCACTGCAGCATGTAGTCGCTCATGTGTGCCAGGCTGCCCAGAGGTAAGGACAAGCTGTCCTCTGTGGGAGGCGTATCGCCATCGTCCTGCGTTTCCCCCCAGCCACACACCAGTGATGGGCCCGAGCTGCATTGGGTGCCACCCCGCTGTGACCATGCTTCATCCTCATCCTCCTCCACCTCCTCCTCATCCTCGTCCTCCAGTAGTGGGCCCTGGCTGGCCACATTTGTACCTGGCCTCTGCTGTTGCAAAAAACCTCCCTCTGAGTCACTTCTAATAGACTGGCCTGAAAGTGCTAAAAATGACCCCTCTTCCTCCTCCTCCTGGGCCACCTCCTCTTCCATCATCGCCCTAAGTGTTTTCTCAAGGAGACATAGAAGTGGTATTGTAACGCTGATAACGGCGTCATCGCCACTGGCCATGTTGGTGGAGTACTCGAAACAGCGCAACAGGGCACACAGGTCTCGCATGGAGGCCCAGTCATTGGTGGTGAAGTGGTGCTGTTCCGCAGTGCGACTGACCTGTGCGTTCTGCAGCTGAAACTTCATTATGGCCTGCTGCTGCTCGCATAGTCTGTCCAGCATGTGCAAGGTGGAGTTCCACCTGGTGGGCACGTCGCATATGAGGCGGTGAGCGGGAAGGCCGAAGTTACGCTGTAGCGCAGACAGGCGAGCAGCGGCAGGATGTGAACGCCGCAAGCGCGAACAGACGGCCCGCACTTTATGCAGCAGCTCTGACATGTCAGGGTAGTTGTGAATGAACTTCTGCACCACCAAATTCAGCACATGCGCCAAGCAAGGGATGTGCGTCAAATTGGCTAGTCCCAGAGCTGCAACGAGATTTCGCCCATTATCGCACACCACCAGGCCGGGCTTGAGGCTCACCGGCAGCAACCACTCGTTGGTCTGTTGTTCTATACTCCGCCACAACTCCTGTGCGGTGTGGGGCCTGTCCCCCAAACATATGAGTTTCAGAATGGCCTGCTGACGTTTACCCCGGGCTGTGCTGAAGTTGGTGGTGAAGGTGTGTGGCTGACTGGATGAGCAGGTGGAAGAAGAGGAGGAGGAAGCTGAGTAGGAGGAGGTGGGAACAGGAGGCAAAGAATGTTGCCCTGCGATCCTTGGCGGCGGAAGGACGTGCGCCAAACAGCTCTCCGCCTGGGGCCCAGCCGCCACTACATTTACCCAGTGTGCAGTTAGGGAGATATAGCGTCCCTGGCCGTACTTACTGGTCCACATATCTGTGGTTAGGTGGACCTTGCCACAGATGGCGTTGCGCAGTGCACACTTGATTTTATAGGTTACTTGGTTGTGCAAGGAAGGCACGGCTCTCTTGGAGAAGTAGTGCCGGCTGGGAACAACATACTGTGGGACAGCAAGCGACATGAGCTGTTTGAAGCTGTCTGTGTCCACCAGCCTAAATGACAGCATTTCATAGGCCAGTAGTTTAGAAATGCTGGCATTCAGGGCCAGGGATTGAGGGTGGCTAGGTGGGAATTTACGCTTTCTCTCAAATGTTTGTGAGATGGAGAGCTGAACGCTGCCGTGTGACATGGTTGAGATGCTTGGTGACGGAGGTGGTGGTGTTGGTGGTACATCCCCTGTTTGCTGGGCGGCAGGTGCCAACATTCCTCCAGAGACGGAGGAAGAGGCCGAGGCGGCAGCAGCAGAAGAGGCCGAGGCGGCAGCAGCAGAAGAGGTAGCAGGGGGAGCCTGAGTGACTTCCTTGTTTTTAAGGTGTTTACTCCACTGCAGTTCATGCTTTGCATGCAGGTGCCTGGTCATGCAGGTTGTGCTAAGGTTCAGAACGTTAATGCCTCGCTTCAGGCTCTGACGGCAAAGCGTGCAAACCACTCTGGTCTTGTCGTCAGCACATTGTTTGAAGAAGTGCCATGCCAGGGAACTCCTTGAAGCTGCCTTTGGGGTGCTCGGTCTCAGATGGCGGCGGTCAGTAGCAGGCGGAGTCTCTTGGCGGCAGGTGTTCTGCTTTTGCCCACTGCTCCCTCTTTTGCTACACTGTTGGCTCGGTCTCACCACTGCCTCTTCCTCGGAACCGTGAAAGTCAGTGGCACGACCTTCATTCCATGTGGGGTCTAGGACCTCATCGTCCCCTGCATCGTCTTCCACCCAGTCTTGATCCCTGACCTCCTGTTCAGTCTGCACACTGCAGAAAGACGCAGCAGTTGGCACCTGTGTTTCGTCATCATCAGAGACGTGCTGAGGTGGTATTCCCATGTCCTCATCATCAGGAAACATAAGTGGTTGTGCGTCAGTGCATTCTCTGTCTTCCACCGCTGGGGAAGGGCTAGGTGAATGCCCTTGGGAAACCCTGCCAGCGGAGTCTTTAAACAGCATAAGAGACTGCTGCATAACTTGAGGCTCAGACAGTTTCCCTGGTATGCATGGGGGTGATGTGACAGACTGATGGGCTTGGTTTTCAGGCGCCATCTGTGCGCTTTCTGCAGACGACTGGGTGGGAGATAATGTGAACGTGCTGGATCCACTGTCGGTCCCCCAATTGACTAATGCCTGTACCTGCTCAGGCCTTACCATCCTTAGAACGGCATTGGGCCCCACCAAATATCTCTGTAAATTATGGCGGCTACTGGGACCTGAGGTAGTTGGTACACTAGGACGTGTGGCTGTGGCAGAACGGCCACGTCCTCTCCCAGCACCAGAGGGTCCACTAACACCACCACGACCATGTCCGCGTCCGCGTCCTTTACTAGATGTTTTCCTCATTGTTATCGTTCACCACAACAACAAAAATATTATTTGGCCCAATGTATTGAATTCAAATTCAGGCCTTTTTTTACAGACACCTAACACTATCTGGCTGTCTATTTAGGTACTATATTACACTAATACAGGCACAGCAGTAACCATAGATTTAGCTGAATATAAATTTGAGGCCTATTATTTAGGCGCTGGGTGACAGGTATACGTTTACAGACAGAATTAAACTTGGATATGCACAGTAGCGTGTGTGTGAAGTTATTGAGAATGACCCTATCAGCACCTTGAATCTAATATACCCTTTTAGGGATACATTTAAAGTAGGCCTGATACAGCAGAAACCACTAATTTAGAGAATTGCTAAATTGGGAATTGTATTTCAACCCAGAACAAAAACTGTGCTTTGACGGACACTAAATAACTTGCCCAGCCACAGCAATAACCACAGATTTAGCTGACTATAAATTTGAGGCCTATTAGTTGGGCGCTGGGTGACAGGTATACGTTTACGGACAGAATTAGACTGGTATATGCACAGTAGCGTGTGTGTGAAGTTATTGAGAATTACCCTATCAGCACCTTGAATCTAATATACCCTTTTAGGGATAAATTTAAAGTAGGCCTGATACAGCAGAAACCACTAATTTAGAGAATTGCTAAATTGGGAATTGTATTTCAACCCAGAACAAAAACTGTGCTTTGACGGACACTAAATAACTTGCCCAGCCACAGCAATAACCACAGATTTAGCTGACTATAAATTTGAGGCCTATTATTTAGGCGCTGGGTGACAGGTATAGGTTTACAGACAGAATTAGACTGGGATATGGCCAAAAAATAACCACACTATTGATGGTTAAATGCACTTGGTGTGACAGCTTGACCAACCACACTATTGAGGGTTAAATGCACTTGGTGACAGGCTCAGCTTGCCCCTGATGTAGTATATGGCCAAAAAATAACCACACTATTGATGGTTAAATGCACTTGGTGTGACAGCTTGACCGATGTAGGATATAGCCAAAAAACAACCACACTATTGAGGGTTAAATGCACTTGGTGACAGCTTGCCCCTGATGTAGTATATGGCCAAAAAATAACCACACTATTGATGGTTAAATGCACTTGGTGTGACAGCTTCACCCTGATGTAGGATATAGCCAAAAAAACAACCACACTATTGAGGGTTAAATGCACTTGGTGACAGCTTGCCCCTGATGTAGTATATGGCCAAAAAATAACCACACTATTGATGGTTAAATGCACTTGGTGTGACAGCTTCACCCTGATGTAGGATATAGCCAAAAAAACAACCACACTATTGAGGGTTAAATGCACTTGGTGACAGCTTGCCCCTGATGTAGTATATGGCCAAAAAATAACCACACTATTGATGGTTAAATGCACTTGGTGTGACAGCTTGACCGATGTAGGATATAGCCAAAAAACAACCACACTATTGAGGGTTAAATGCACTTGGTGACAGCTTGCCCCTGATGTAGTATATGGCCAAAAAATAACCACACTATTGATGGTTAAATGCACTTGGTGTGACAGCTTCACCCTGATGTAGGATATAGCCAAAAAATAACCACACTATTGAGGGTTAAATGTACTTGGTGGCAGCTTGTGCTGGCGCACCACAAGGCACAAAATGGCCGCCGATCACCCCAGAAAAAAGTGAATGAAAAACGCTCTGGGCAGCCTAAAAACAGTGAGCAATTGAATAGTAGCAGTTCAATGATCCACAGCTGCAGATCGATCACTGAATGAAGTCTTTTGGAGGAGTTAATCACTGCCTAATCTCGCCCTAACGTCGCAGCTTCAACCTCTCCCTACACTGATCAGAGCAGAGTGACATGCGGCGCTACGTGACTCAAGCTTAAATAGAGGCTGGGTCACATGCTGCACTGGCCAATCACAGCCATGCCAATAGTAGGCATGGCTGTGACGGCCTCTTGGGGCAAGTAGTATGACGCTTGTTGATTGGCTGCTTTGCAGCCTTTCAAAAAGCGCCAAGAAAGCGACGAACATCGAACCCAAACCCAGACTTTTAAGAAAATGTTCTGGTTCGGGTCCATGTCACGGACACCCCAAAATTCGGTACGAACCCGAACTATACAGTTCGGGTTCGCTCATCTCTATTCAACAGTGAACAAAAATTTTATATGTATTGAATCTGCCTTTACCTGGCATTTAAGCATTCTTTTGCACCTGGTAACCTCCATCACACGGTCTGATATGGGTGTGGCTTACAGTCTTGCTTTATTCACATTGCATTAGTTATCCTGCTATGCGGTTGTGTGGAAGCTTGGCTGTGAGCTGGATTTCATCACCTTCAGACTGTGTTCACACCATAGTTAGCATAGTGGTAGGACCCTTGCCATGCTGAGATACCGTGACGTGGTGCATGATGGGTTCCGATGTGTTCCTGACAGGAATATATTGGCAAAAGTCTCAGCTTTTAATATCTGCTTGTATGACTAGCTAGTATAGTCAGTGGCATATCCGTTTGGTGCATTTTTTTCTGTGATTTATTCAACAGTGGATAGTTGCCACTACATTTAGCGGGCTAATGTTACAACATGCTTATGATGCTCCTACAGCAGGTCACTGTGGTGAGAAGATTACCTATGAATCACTACGTGATTATGCTTATTGGCCTGACAAGGTTGTCTAGTTTGTGATCAGTTCCAACCTCAAGGTCCCACACATCGTGCCCCACTTCAGAAAAAGGGTTTCTCATTGCCATGGTCTGATAAACAGATTGACTTTATAGGTCCTGTCACACGGTCATCCAGGGAAAACAAATACATGTTAACAGTCACTTGTGTGTTTACCAAGTGGGTAGAGTGTTTACCAGATGGTAATAACACAGCCGAAACATGCGCCACTTTGCTTACTAACCATGTATTTTCCAGATTTGGGCTACATTAAGGATTGATACGGACCGTGGACCGAATTTCATAAGTGAGGTAATGTCTAAGATGTGGAAGATCTTGGGTGTCAAACGGAAATTGCACACCCGGTGCCAAGGTGGCATTGCCAGGCAGCAGGGGTGCTGTTTGGCAGATGGATCCCGCCGCCTGCTGGTGCAGTGACTGGGCTTATGCCTTTTGATCAAAAAGTACACTAATGCCTCTTATAGAGCATGCAATATAGGGGGCCGTACACTAATTATTGCGCTGAGAAGCAATGTAAAATTTTGCTGAGAAGCAGTTATAGATCAAAGCTAAGCTTGTGGATGTGCGATCTAATTTTATTTTTTATTTTTTGAATCATGTATGATTATTCTGTGCAGGATCAGCACTCCTCCAATTCGGTACAGGTGCTTTTAATTAGCAATAGCCTGAATATAAGTGTGAAGTGACCTACCAGCCCTCAGTCTGAGTCTCTGAGAGCAGGTAACAATGTGAGCTTTGACAGCTGTTCACACGGTGCAATGCTGGGTGGCGGCTGCTGTTGCTGTGGCGCTGCGCTGGTGGGTTGGTGGTACCCGGTGCCAGGGTGGCAATGCCAGGCAGCAGGGGTGCTGTTTGGCGGCTGAATCCTGTCGCCTGCTGAATCCTGCCGCCTGCTGGTGCGGAGCTGTGGCACCGGCGGTCGCCAGGCAGTGCCACGCCAAATTTAGAGAAGGTCCCACTCCAAGAGGCAACCTTGGCGCGGTGAGTGGGCTTATGCCTTTTGATCAAAAAGTACACTAATGCCTCTTATATAGCATGCAGTATAGGGGGTCGTACACTAATTATTGCGCTGAGAAGCGATGTTAAATTTTGGGGAGAAGCAGTTATAGATCAAAGCTAAGCTTGTGGATGTGCGATCTTATTCTCTTTTTTTCTTTTTTGAATCATGGAAATTACACATTGCTTATCGTCCAGCATCTAGTGGATCTGTGGAAAGGTATTACGAGTCAATTGTCAATATCTTTAAGAAGTACGTTAAGAAATCAGGTAAAGACTGGGACATGAAGTTGCCTTTAAAGCTCATGACTGTTAGAGCCACTCCAAGTGCTGCTACTAAGATGTCACCCTTTGAGCTGATGACAGGTAGGAGAATGGTACTTCCACAACATCTGTTTTATCGCACTTCTGATCACAATTTGATCAGTGCAGACACAACACACCAGTATGTGGAGAACCTTCGTCAGCATCTTCAACAAGCTTTTGCTTTCGCACAGAATAATCTTGAGAAAGCAGCAGTAAGTAAGACCTCACTTGGAGTATTGTGCGCAGTACTGGAGGCCATATCTCCAGAAGGATATAGATACTCTAGAGAGAGTTCAGAGAAGAGCTACTAAACTGGTCCATGGATTGCAGGATAAAACTTACCAGGAAAGGTTAAAAGACCTTAATATGTATAGCTTGGAAGAAAGAAGAGACCGAGGGGATATGATAGAAACTTTTAAATACATAAAGGGAATCAACTCGGTAAAGGAGGAGAGCATATTTAAAAGAAGAAAAACTACCACAAGAGGACACAGTTTTAAATTAGAGGGGCAAAGGTTTAAAAGTAATATAAGGAAGTATTACTATACTGAGAGAGTAGTGGATGCATGGAATAGCCTTCCTGCAGAAGTGGTAGCGGCAAATACAGTGAAGGAGTTTAAGCATGCATGGGATAGGCATAAGGCTATCCTTCATATAAGATAGGGCCAGGGACTATTCATAGGATTCAGATATATTGGGCAGACTAGATGGGCCAAATGGTTCTTATCTGCCGACACATTCTATGTTTCTATGTAAGTAAGAAAACGTATTATGGTCTCAAAACCACTAAGAAGGAGTATGAGATAGGTGATAAAGTGTATCTTTACAATTTTGCCCTGGACTGGGTAAAAGGAAAGAAGTTTCTTCCGTTGTGGAAAGGTCCTTATCACATCATCGACAAAATCTCACCAGTGGTTTACAAAATAAAAATTGTCAAGAATTATGGTTTTGTAGAGAGTTTGTCATCCTTGGTCTCAACTGAGAATACTGGAAGGTGATGCGAAAGAATAAGTATCTCAAGACGATGTGATAAATGATTTGAAATTGTGATGTTCAAATCTTGTGCTTCTATGTAAAATGTGTATATTTGTCGTCTGTATAGCAATATAGTTCATCTGTATATCTGTATGTACTGTTTGTGTAAATCAGCATATCTGCATATCTGTATATATGTATACATCAGTACATCTGTATATTTGTCCATAGTACATCTGTATATTTGCTCTTTATATAGCAATATAAACACCTGTATACTTAACGTATTTGTGCATAAACTATTTCTACTTTCTACACTATCCTTATGTATATATAACTTGTTTTTTATTGCACTTGCTGCTCTTTGCACTTCTGATTAGATGCAAACTGTATTTCGTTACCCTGTATTTATACATGTGTAATTACAATAAAGTTGAATCAAATCAAAATCAAATCAAATTTATTGAAAGAAAACTAAGCTGTCACTAGATGCCAAGCTAGGGCACAGACTGCAAATAATGTGGCTCAATGTTAAGATAATCTAGCTAGAAAACTGTAAATATTAATTGAAAAGAACATGTATTTATACTATAGGTTTCTTTAATAGAAAAGAGTGACAGTCTAAACCAAGTTGTTGATTCGAAAAGATGATGATGACTACCAAAGACACAGCTATCGTATGGATGGTGTTGATCCTTGGTGCCCAGTTTAGGACAGTCAACTATCTAAATTTTCCCTTATGGTGTAAGGATGCAGTGTTTTACTAATTTCACTAATGTCCCTTGGACTAAATTACACCTTTTAATCCTACACCTCCTAAATCCTAAAACGTAGCTTTTATTCTATATGTAACTAAAGGATACATATATTTTATAATGTCCAGTAGTCTCAGCAATTTGTATATAATTAATGTATTTCATGTTAGTAGTCACCTATCTAGGAATCAACATTGTTGCCTTGCTGGCTGCACACGGCCAGCATAGTTATAGGTACAATGTATTGAATCTCTCCTATTGATTATTGCTAGAGACTATACTGTGTTAAAACATGAGGTCCACGCTGCCCCCCGACATGTTTTGCCGTGACCTGCGTCTTCAGGGGATAGGGCAGAGTGTGAGCGTGTCCTTGCTCGGCTTGGTTATAAGACCTCTGTCAATGATGTCATAATTAGTTGGCTGTCCAATAGTGTTGATCTCGCCCTCACTTCGGAACATGATACGTCGCATATCGCCGCCCATTCAGACCTCACCATCTGGTTGGCAGTCCCCACGTCCTGTCATCAGGCTGAGCTGCGCATGTTTGTGAACTTAGAGTTTATATCACCTGATCCTTCCTACTGCGCATGTCTGAGGACTTACTAATTGGCACTTTCATGATCGAATGCTACTTCTGCACATGTCTAGACACTTAGTTCCCTGCGTAGATCGTCAGCGCCACAGCACATGTCACCGGATATAGTCTATTTCCCGATCGAGGCCTATAATTGCGCATGTGAAGTACTTGGTTGTCTATTGTGAGTCGTCGGCATTATGGCGCATGACTACGGACATAGTCACTTTCTAGACTCTTGATGGACCTCTAGGTCAGGGCTGGGTTTCTATGCATGTATCAGAACTTATATCTCTGTGCGATCATTTGTGAATACAGGTACCTGTCACTGGACACAATTATCTTTATACTTATCCTCGACACCTGTCAATATTTGATGTGGTCCTGTCACCACCAGACATCTGAGAAGCTCTGACAGATGTTCTTCAGAACCTCCTGCTTGAGGTTCCTTTTGTTTTGCTTTCGTTTCTCATCTCGTTAGCCTCTCTCAGCTGTCATGTAGTTGCACTGATTGCATCCCTTTAAATCCCTTCCCATACTGCATCACTTCGCGGTTTATACAACTTCCTGGAGTGTGCTGATGCTATAAGCTGTTACTACTGCATCCACAAGATAAGTGTTTTCTTTATTTCTGTTTGCCTGTGGGCTTGCTCCTAGGTGACCCTGACTCCCTCCGTATTAAGTGTAGGGAGCCGGTGGTCATGTCCCCTCACTATTATAGGGTGTTCAGGTGCATACAGTCGAGGAACAAGGATATGCAATTTTCTACCATTGAGATTTTTGCATAGGCTGAGCAGTAAGGGAGAGAGCTAGGGCTCTTACAGGGCTTACCCTCCTGTTCCTTAGTTTTGGATCAAGTCAGTTGGATCTTTATTTGTGTCTTCTAGTTTTCTGTACATCTTCCGTGACAGGTCCTCCATACCTCTTTCTGACTTTAATGGTGGGCTGCTACTATGTACATAAAAATTACAAAACATGTATGCCCACAATTCTAAGCTGCTGCCCACCATTCAATTTTATTAATTTTCAGGTATATCCCACACCTTGTACTTTTTGCAAATGGTCCCTAGCAACATCATCCTGACTGTTTACTTATCACAGGACCTAGTTGTCCAAATCTGGGTAAGTATATCCCCATTGGTAATTTCATTGCCCTTTCATGTCCACTCTGGGTAAGTATATCCCCATTGGTAGTATATTTTTGTCTCAATACTTTGCCGAGCACTCTCTGAGTTAAAAGTTTATATTTTGGTTTTAATGTTTCATCTCTTTGTACTAATTAGTGTTTTCTTCCTTTTCTCCTAGGACGGGGTACAGACTACAGGAAGGACGAGGATGTGAACCCTTCATTAAGGCCTTTCGGGGACAGGCTATTTAGCAGGTAAATCCATTTCGACTCCTCCTGCTGAAGCTTTCTGTCTATATCCCCTTTTCATGGGCCTGAACCTTCCTTCATTACTCCCCAAAATTTGAAATCCATGCTTTTCCCTTTATGCTTTTCTCTCATGTGTCTGGCTAGGCTTGTATCTTCTCCCATATTGATGCTGCTGAGGTGTCTGGAAATTCTTCTCCTTAGCTCTTGGGTGGTTTTCCCAATGTACAGTCTGGGACAATCGCTTTTAATAATATACACCACTCCTTTCGCTTTACAATTGATGTAATCTTTTATTTCATATTTTCTCCCATCTGCCGGATTCTCAAAAGTTTTTGTGATCTTCATACGAACACAAAAGGTGCAATCCCCACATGGGTATGATCCCTTATGATTCAGCCAGGTCGTTTTGTTTGTTTTCTTATGAGGTTGATAGTGACTGTGAACTAGCATTTCTCTTATATTTCTTCCCCTTCTGTACATTATTGCTGGATATCGTGGTATCACTTCCTGTATATCCGCGTCAGCTTGTAAGATATGCCAGTGTTGTCTCAAAATTTGTCTTATGGCACTGTGTTCTTTTTTTTTTTGTATAAACTTTATTCTTTTCTTTCTTAAAACATATAATCTTTGGTCACATCAATAACATAGTATAACATATTCTATATTACAACTATTCCATCCATCAATATCCCATATCTTTTTTTTGTTGCACCACTTTTTTCTCCTCCATCAGTACATTTATATATTCGATCTGATTGTTCCTTTCTATATTTATCTAATTTGCCCCTGACCTCAAGGCATTCCTAAACTGATAATATTTATAAATATCCTTTTGGGGGATCCCAAACTCCCTAACAAGTGTATTAAAATCCTTCAATTTATCATCTTCAAATACTTGAGCTAAATATTTTATCCCCTTTTTTCCCCAGTCAATATAACTCCTGATCGTTTGAAGTTCCCTCAAGTTAAAATTATTCCAAATAGGTGCATATTGAAGAAAACCTTTTATCCCAAGTAATTTTTTAATCTGTCCCCATATGTGATCCATTACATTCATAATTATATTTCCTGTATTATTTTTATCAAGTGTACCCGATTCCATTATCTCTAAGTGATTGTGTTCCCCTCTCCAACCCCTTTTTGTTAGTTCCTGTCTTCTCACTAAACTGTTCAAACTTCCTCTTATCTGACTATATTGTGTTATCAAATAATACATAAACCAGTTGGGAACCGCCAAACCACCTTCTCTCACTGGTAGCTGAAGCACTTCTTTTTCTATCCTGGGAATAGAGCCCTTCCATATAAATTCCCCCATTAGACGATCAAATAATTTAAATATCTTCTGCGGGAGTCTTACTGGGGCATTTTGTAACACATAGAGTACCTTTGGTAAAAAAAAATCATTTTTATTAGATTTACCCAACCTTGAATAGAGAGTGGTAGTCTTTTCCAAATATGTATTTTAGTTCTAAGTTCTTTCATTACCGGGAGTACATTCAGTTTTTCATAGTTTTCTATATTGCCGGAGATTTGTATACCTAAATATTTAAAACTCTTGTGTTTCTCAAGTACTTGAAACCTTAAATCCATCCCTAACTGCCCGTCACCCAGTACCATTATACAGGATTTCGCCCAATTAATATTTAATCCAAAAAAAAATGCCAAAACTATCTATTTTATCTAATATTCTGCTAAACTGATCTCCTGTGTTGTGCATAAATAACAAAATATCATCGGCATACATTAATATTTTTTCATCTCCTTCCGCATATTGAAAACCTTTTATCTCCCCATCATCTCTTATTATACTTGCGAGAGGCTCAATTGCTATAGCGAATAATAGTGGAGAGAGAGGGCATCCCTGCCTGGTGCCCCGGTGAAGGGCAAGAGGCAGGGACAATCTCCCATCCACCACCACTCTAGCTCTTGGATTGAAATATATAAGCTGAATCCATTTTATAAACCCCTCGCCAATACCAATCCTTTTTAAGACTGCCCATAGGTACTCCCATTCAATACAGTCGAATGCCTTTTGAGCATCCAATGAAAGTATTGTCACCTGGTTCTGTTCTGTTAGCCTCAATATTAAGGTACAACCTTCTTATATTTGAATATATTGTTCTACCCGGTATAAAACCGGTCTGATCTTCATGGATTATACCTTTAATCACTTTAGAGAGCTTCCCTGCCAGAACCTTTGCCAGGATTTTGACATCCGTGTTCAACAAAGATATTGGTCTGTAAGATCCAGGGTCTAGTTGTTCTTTACCCTTTTTTGGGATCAAGGTAATAATTGCCTCTTTCATAGAATCTGGTAGATCCCCTATCCTTTGTGCCTCCTTCAGTGTTATTACTAATTCAGGTATTAAAACCCGGGCAAAGACCTTATATATTTCAAAGGGAAGACCGTCACACCCTGGCGTTTTTGCAGGTCTTACTTTACCCAAAACTTCATTAATTTCGGCTATTGATATTTCTCTATCCAAATATTCCTTTTGGGGCTCGGATATCTTTCTCCAAGCAACCTGATCCAAATATGAAACCAACTCTAATCTTGAATATCGTACCCTGGTTTCATAGAGATCCTGGAAATACTCCCTAAAAACCTTTTTAACTCCTTCTGGTGAGGTAATTATTTTATCCTTATTATCTCTAATTACCCCCATCCAAGATTTACCTCTTTGATTTTTTACAATACCTGCCAACATTTTTCCCACTTTTTCTCCCTCTGAAGCCAGTCTGAACCCTTGGAAGAACAATTCTTTCCTACTTTTCTCAAGCTGATGTGCTTTTAGTTTTTCCCGTTCTTCGTCCCATTCCTTCCTGTTTTGTTCGGTAGGATTGATCATATATGCCCTACTTAGTTCTTGTAATTTCTTTTCCAATAAATTACCCTTTTCCTTATTACATTTTTTCCAATAATTTACCTTTTTGAACAAAAGTCCTCTCAGGACTGCTTTGGCTGTGTCCCAGACTATCAGTCTATTGGCAGAATTATTGTTCTCCTGGAAAAAAAAAATTATTTCCTCGATTATATTATCTAAATCTGTGATAAATGACAACCAATGGGCGTTGAACTTGAACAATGGAAAATTGTTCTTCCTACTCAAATCAAGTTCAGTTACCACTGCGCTCTGATCCGATAGGACCATAGGTATATACTTTATCTTGACCCTATTGTATTTATACAGAACATCTGGCTTATATGGTGGTGGAATATATATATTTGCGATTACTATTTTAACCCCTTCTATATTACACTGTAAGAAGAGGTACAGTGGAGGAAATAATTATTTGACCCCTCACTGATTTTGTAAGTTTGTCCAATGACAAAGAAATGAAAAGTCTCAGAACAGTATCATTTCAATGGTAGGTTTATTGTAACAGTGGCAGATAGCACATCAAAAGGAAAATCGAAAAAATAACTTTAAATAAAAGATAGCAACTGATTTGCATTTCATTGAGTGAAATAAGTATTTGAACCCCTACCAACCATTAAGAGTTCTGGCTCCCACAGAGTGGTTAGACACTTCTACTCAATTAGTCACCCTCATTAAGGACACCTGTCTTAACTAGTCACCTGTATAAAATACACCTGTCCACAGAATCAATCAATCAAGCAGACTCCAAACTCTCCAACATGGGAAAGACCAAAGAGCTGTCCAAGGATGTCAGAGACAAAATTGTAGACCTGCACAAGGCTGGAATGGGCTACAAAACCATTAGAAAGAAGCTGGGAGAGAAGGTGACAACTGTTGGTGCGATTGTTCGAAAATGGAAGGAGCACAAAATGACCATCAATCGACCTCGCTCTGGGGCTCCACGCAAGATCTCACCTCGTGGGGTGTCAATGGTTCTGAGAAAGGTGAAAAAGCATCCTAGAACTACATGGGAGGAGTTAGTTAATGACCTCAAATTAGCAGGGACCACAGTCACCAAGAAAACCATTGGAAACACATTACACCGCAATGGATTAAAATCCTGCAGGGCTCGCAAGGTCCCCCTGCTCAGGAAGGCACATGTGCAGGCCCGTCTGAAGTTTGCCAATGAACACCTGAATGATTCAGAGAGTGACTGGGAGAAGGTGCTGTGGTCTGATGAGACCAAAATAGAGCTCTTTGGCATTAACTCAACTCGCTGTGTTTGGAGGAAGAAAAATGCTGCCTATGACCCCCAAAACACCGTCCCCACCGTCAAGCATGGGGGTGGAAACATTTTGCTTTGGGGGTGTTTTTCTGCTAAGGGCACATGACAACTTATTCGCATAAACGGGAAAATGGACGGAGCCATGTATCGTGAAATCCTGAGCGATAACCTCCTTCCCTCTGCCAGGAAACTGAAAATGGGTCGTGGATGGGTGTTCCAGCACGACAATGACCCAAAACATACAGCAAAGGCAACAAAGGAGTGGCTCAAGAAGAAGCACATTAAGGTCATGGAGTGGCCTAGTCAGTCTCCAGACCTTAATCCAATCGAAAACCTATGGAGGGAGCTCAAGCTCAGAGTTGCACAGAGACAGCCTCGAAACCTTAGGGATTTAGAGATGATCTGCAAAGAGGAGTGGACCAACATTCCTCCTAAAATGTGCGCAAACTTGGTCATCAATTACAAGAAACGTTTGACCTCTGTGCTTGCAAACAAGGGTTTTTCCACCAAGTATTAAGTCTTTTTTTGTTAGAGGGTTCAAATACTTATTTCACTCAATGAAATGCAAATCAGTTGCTATCTTTTATTTAAAGTTATTTTTTCGATTTTCCTTTTGATGTGCTATCTGCCACTGTTACAATAAACCTACCATTGAAATGATACTGTTCTGAGACTTTTCATTTCTTTGTCATTGGACAAACTTACAAAATCAGTGAGGGGTCAAATAATTATTTCCTCCACTGTATATACGGGTCCTGTTGTAAAACACATGTTGCAACTATTAGCACATTCATTAGTTGATGTCTCTCTTATTTATTTATATATTTTTATTTATTTATTTGTAACTGCCGGACATTAGATTTCACCATCTGTAGTAAGCTGTCATGAGTCTCTCAAAAAGCCTGAGGCTGGATCTCCTCAGCACCCTTAGAAGGCAGTTCCCGATGCCGTGCAAGGCATTGGGCAGCCTCTGCACGGCATCGGGCTGCCTTGTGTCGCATTTGGTCCCCGCTACAGCAGCGCAGGGACTCGATGCGATCGCTCACACGAAACAAACCCCTTTGTCAGCGAGGACTGCAGCATAGAAGGCGTTAATCCACTAGCATCGGCTTTTACAGCGATGCCGGCGGATACAGCAGGGGCCAGGCTACCAGGGACTGCCGGGTCCCTGCAGTGATCGCGCGCGCACTGCTTTGGTGCCCGCCCGATTACTATGACGTACCATTACGTCAAATTGCAAGAATGCAGTGGTTCTCATGATGTAGTAGTATGTCATAGGTCGGGAAGGGGTTAAGCAGACTGTGATTGTCTATTGTTGTGACTTAGATGATGATCAGATCACATTTTATGACCAATTTGTGCAGAAATCCATATCATTCCAAAGGGTTTGCATACTTTTTCTTGCAACTGTATACTAAATAAACATTAATAAGGAAGGTGCACTACTGTAGATGCAAACAAACAAGTCTGACTAAACACTTAAACTGGTGTTACAATTGAGAATTTAGCCACTATAGCCTTATATAAAGGACATATCTGAGCCCGAGCAGCGCACAAAGGTATCTCAAGTAGCTCGGGACCTAACGCTAACCTACCTATGCCGTATGGGCAATACCAGGAGCCAGTGGGCGAAGTACAGGAGCATAAGGTCCGACTCACAGCAAACTCCCAGTTACCTCCAGCATGCAGCCATGCTTGCAATGGCAGGAGGGAGGAGGCTGTGAGCCCCACCCAAGACTGACTGATACGGCCCCAGGCCTCACAGGTGCACCTAAATGTTGCCTGTGGATAAAAATCAGGCATATTTAAATATGGAGTTTAAGTGCATCTGTGAGGCCTGGGCCTTATCAGTCAGTCTTGGGTGGGACTCACAAGCCTCCTCCCTCCTGCAAGCATGGCTACATGCTGGAGGTAACTGGGAGTTTTTGAGTCGGACCTTACGCTCCTGTAATTCGCCCACTGGCTCCTGGTATTGCCCATACTGGGCACAGGTAGGTTAGCATTAGGTCCCGAGCTACTTGAGATAACTTGGCGCAGTGCTCGGGCTCAGATATGTCCTTCATATAAGGATATATTGGCTAAATTCTCAATTTTAATACCAGTTTGAGGGTTTAGTCAGACTTGTTTGTTTGCATCCACAGCAGTGCACTTTCCCTATTAATGTTTATTTCATATAGCTATTTACATCCACACATTTTCCTATCTTGTACTTGTGGTCCGCTGCGGGCATCCTCCACTGTATGCATTTTTGCTAGGGATCGCCATTAGCAACAGGTCACAAGTGCAGGATCTGCTCCCTTGGGTATAGATGTACAACTGCATAAGGGGTTTAGCACTTCCTGCCTTTTGATACCACACCATTTTTTGTAGTTTGTACATTATATATACTATCCATACATGGAGCATTTGTTACAACCAGTGGGTGGGACCCACTGGTAAAACCAGAGAGTTTGGATTCTCTGTGTCAACCAAAGGATGGCAACCATTAACCCCTAGACCTGTGATGGCTAACTTCTGGCATTCCAGCTGTGGTATGTTGTGGAAATTTTATTATATGGAATTATGTGGACATTTTATCTTAGGATGTGTGTGTGTGTTTTATAGATTGTCATCTGTCTCCCTGTGTCAGATTTAACTGAAGAACGGTTTAGCAGAGGGTACTTGGGTTGAATCGGGACCAGCCGTAAAACCGTCAGTATGAAAACCTTCTCATGGGCTTGGAGACGTGTTCTCAGTGTGTAGGGGGGAGTTTGCCGGTTTGTGAGCACTAAATGCAATGCGCTGGGCTTCTTCCCTTCAAATGTCTATACACATTAGAGAAGTGAAGTCCGCATAACGAGAGATACATATTATACCTCTGCTGTGGCTTCGCTATCCCTTTCTGGATACATTTCTGCATTTGAGACATGCATATCTGCTTTGTCGGTATACTCGTACCGTATACTGACAATAGCCGTAGCAATGTCCCGCAGATAGTCCCAAATCTATAAGAACTAGTAGAATGATCTTCACTAGATACTGGTCACTTTAAACAGTATTGAATGTGGTCCATGTTGACAGTGAAATTGCATTGCATTGCACTGTTCGGCCATCTTGATGCCCTCCTCTGTCCTTTGATATATACCTGCACTTTCTCGGCTGACTGGCTTAAATTGTAAAGCCATCTTCCACTGGGTGTCGTTCTGTTGCCTTAATAAAGAAGGAGTCTGGAGTCTATTGAAGGGCCTTTTACACGGACTCCAGCTTGAACCAGCACTGTGTCTGACTCTTCCTGGGCTAAAGAAGTACTTCATCCCTTATACAGAAAGAACTGAATGATAGCTACGGAATTGTTTGTGCTGAGCGCACTTTAATACTGAGGTGCACCTTTTAGTGCACCAGAGATTTGTGCGCAAAGTTCAACCAAATTATCCATATCAGGTAAAACTATGACTCCCATGATGTACATTTGCTTGGATGTTCTCAAAACTCCATAGAGTAAGCGGAGAGTTGTAGTTTCACCATAGCTGGAGTGCTGGAGGTTAGCCATCACTTCCTAGGTACACCCTGTGTATTTCTGATCACCGGTGGGCGGTGAGCAGAAGAGGGTGCCTGCTGGAATCATTCAGCAGGCACCCTATGACAATGCCAAGGGGGGTCCTGTGACCCCCCCGTATCGGAGATCGCTGCAGATTAACCCCTTCTATGCCGCAATCCGCGACATAGAAGTTGTTTGTGGTTGAGGCAGCCCATTGAGTCCCCGTGCTGCTGTGGCGGGGACCCGATGGGTGAGAAGACAACCCGAGGCGGTGCAGAGGCTGCCCAATGCCTTGCATGGCATCGCAACCTACCTTCTACGGGAGCCGAGGAGATCCAGCCTCAGTGTCATACACTAACAGGCAATGCATTACAAAACAAATGTATTGTAATGCTTTCAGAGGGGATCAGACCCCCAAAAGTTGAAGTTCCAGAGTGGTATGTTAAAAAAAAGTGTTTTCAATTAAAACGCCCCTTTTCCCCTAATTTTATAATAAAAAAATAGAGAAAAAAATGAAAAAACAGACATATTAGATATTGCCCCGTCCGTAACGGCCGGCTCTGTAAATATATAACATGATCCACCCTGTCCGATAGACACCATAAAAAAATAAAATAAAAACAGCAATTTTTGTCTCCTTACAACACTAAGCGATCAAAAAGGTGTATACCCCCCAAAATAGTACCACTCTAACCATCACCTCATCCCACAAAAAATGAGCCCCTACATAGGACAATCGCCCCAAAAAAAAAAAAAAAGATGGCTCTCAGACTATTGAGACACTAAAACATGATTTTTTGTTTGTTTCAAAAATTATATTAGTGTGAATAAAAAATAAAGAAGACATATTAGGTGTCGCCGCGTCCGTCAAAACCTTCTCTATAAAAATGTCACATGAACTAACCCATCAGGTGAACACCGTAAAAAAAATAAAAAAATAAAACGGTGCCAACATTTTTTTGCACCCTTACATCACAAAAAGTGTAATACCAAGCGATCAAAGAGTCATATGCACCCTAAAATAGTATCAATCAAACCGTCATCTCATAAGACAGTCCCCCCCTAAAAAAACAATAAAAAAACGATGGCTTGCAGAATATGGAGACACTAAAAAATATTATTTTCAAAAATGCTTTATTATATAAAACTTAAACAAAAAAGTTGTCATATTTGGTATTGTCGCGTCCGTAACAACCTGCTCTAAAAAAAAGCACATGATCTAACCTGTCTGATGAACGTTGTAAATAACTAAAAATAAGATCAGTGCCAAAACAGCTATTTTTTGTTACCTTGCCTCACAAATGTGTAATACAGAACAACCAAAAATCATCTGTACCCTAAAATAGTACCAACAGAACTGCAACCTTATCCCATAGTTTCCAAAATGGGGTCACTTTTTTGGAGTTTCTACTCTAGGGGTGCATCAGCGGGTCTTCAAATGTGACATGGTAAGTTAAAATTATCCCACTGAAATCTGCCCTCCAAAAACCATATGGTGTTCCTTTCCTTTTGCGCCCTGCCGTCTGCCTGTACATTAGTTTACGACCACATATGGGGTGTTTCTGCAAACTACAGAATCAGGGCAATAAATATTGAGTTTGGCTGTTAATCCTTGATTTGTTAGTGGAAAAACATGCCAAAAAAGTGAAATTCTGAAATTTCATCTCCATTTTCCATTAATTTTTGTGGAACACCTAAAGGGTTAACAAGATTTGTAAAATCAGTTTTGAATACCTTGAGGGGTGTAGTTTCTAAAATGGGGTCATTTTTGGGTGGTTTCTATTATATAAGCCTCACGAAGTAACTTCAGACCTGAACTGGTCCTTAAAAAGTGGGTTTTGGAAATTTTGGGAAAAATTTCAAGATTTTCTTCTAAACTTCTGAGCCTTGTAATGTCCCCAAAAAATAAAATGGCATTCCCAAAATAATCCAAACATGAAGTAGACATATGTGGAATGTAAATTAATAACTATTTTTGGAGGTATTACTATGTAATATAAAAGTAGAGCAATTGAAACTTTGAAATTTGCTAATTTTTCCAAATATTTGGTAAATTTGGTATTTTTATAAATAAAAATATTTTTTTTTTACTCCATTCTTCCAGTGTCATGAAGTACAATATGTGACGAAAAAACAATCTCAGAATGGACTGGATAAGTAAAAGCGTTTTAAAGTTATCAACACATAAAGTGACACTGGTCAGATTTGCAAAAAATGGCCTGGTCCTTAAGGTGAAAATGAGCCCGGTCCTTAATGGGTTAAATGCAGGCGGCAGGCAAACAGAATGGTCAAACAGGCTGGGTTAAACACAGAAGATCAGAATAGAACAACTTTGTTACTACTGTTAGTAACTCAACACTCTTGGAAGAGGAAGTTGCTATTTAACCTAGTAAACCCGTCCAGGGGCCGTGCTGGGAGGCAGGAAGCACACGCCCCTGGAAGCATAAACGACATGAAATGGCGGGTGCACCCCTATGGTACACCAGCATAGGATGGAGCACGGAGGCAGCATGGCTGAGGACGCATCTGGCAGGCAATCTAGCAGAGATAGCAGCCGGGCAGTGAAGCAGGAGATACTGGGGATATGACAGGTGAGACAGTAGGAGGTATGGCAGAAGGCCCAGGTCTAACAGCATTATACATATAAGCAATATGGGGGGGAATGGACTTGTCTAGTGGCACTACAGGGGGCATTATAATACAGGGTACACTACAGAGGGTCATTATAACTACATGGGGCACTGCAGGTGGTCTTTATAAATACTTGGACCAAGGAGGCATTATAACTACTGCAGACACTATAGGGGACTTTATTACTACTGGTGGCTCTATAAGGGTATCTTACAGAGCGGCCTTGTTATTGCCGAAGGCACTATAGGAGGCCTTAAAACTACTAGGGGACCTATGGGGGCATTATTAATATTGGGAGTGCTGTGGGGGCATTATTATTGAACACAATATGGAGGGCATTACTTCTAATGGGATTGCTATTAGGGGTACTGAAGGGAACACTATTACCACTAAGGACAGTTTGGGGGCATATTATTATGGAGGACTATCTGTATGGCACTAGCACAGTATTGGGAGTAGCAGCAGTATGACAGTGTGAAGGCTCCAGGAGGGAGAGGATTATAGTAACGTGAGGAATAAAAAAAAAATTCTGTGATAAACTTTGCAGAGACAAGACACAGCTGAAAGAAGATATCATGGCGGGCTTATCTCGTAATGCAAACATTGAGGAAAGAGGAAACATCACTGGATGTATGAGATATGTAGTGCAGTATTTTCCTGTGTATTTCGTAGTGATGTATGTAATGTCCACCCAAATATCTGTTTAAAGTTGGGGTTGAGGGGGTGGATTGAGAATTTGGCCTACACTCCAGGCCCCAAACTTCGGGTCACACTGTGTGTGTTCTGAATTCTAGGTCCTCCCACCTATCTAGTACACTTTCTGTACGCTGAGAGCTATCACTGTGTTATTTGTGGTGTTACATAGGACTGCAGGTGACATCTACATTATCCGTAAAAAAGGGGGGTGTCCGCAGGTTGGCGGGAAGAAGCAATATTCGGTTACCCCGGGTGCTAGTAACCCACACTATGCCACCTGGTTCACATCACTGTATCATTTTCCGTTCTTCTGATCTGTCAGAGGAACAGAAAAAAAATGGTTGCCAGAAAACTGGCATGAGGGGAATGATAAATTCCCCCCATTGTCATTATGTTTTTAAGGTATCATGGAGTATCTATAATGTAAGCAATAGTCTGTGTGAAAATAGACAAAAAAAAGAATGTTATATTATATCCAGTATTGTGCAGGTGTTAACCAAGAGTTATCTAAGAGACAAAGATCTCCCAGAGTGACCGACCCTTGGTGGAGCTCACACTTACGTGGTCTCCACCGCTGGGTTTGGTGTGTTACGCTCCTGGCCAACCTCTTCCTCTCCCTGCCATGCCAAAATCAGTATCCAGCAACGGAGGGACGAATGTTCTCATGACTTAAGGAGAGCAGGTCACTGCTGTGGCCTGTGATTGGCTGCAGTGGTCACGTGTCCCCGTGTCGATGGATGTCGATTTCAGGGCGGCAGGACAGAAGAGACAGCTCGGGAGTGTCAGGCACTGAAACCAGCGGGAACCTGTCACCGGGATTTTGTGGATAGCACATCTGCAATACCCAGTCCCCATAACTCTATGTGCTTTTATTGTGTAAAAAAAACGATTTGATACATATGCAAATTAACCTGAGATGAGTCCTGTCCCTGACTTATCTCAGGGACAGGACTCATCTCAGGTTAATTTGCATATGTATCAAATCGTTTTTTTTACACAATAAAAGCACACAGAGCTATGGGGGCTGCGTATTGCAGATGTGCTAGCGGCCATCTAGAAACCCATGTCCTCAGCTCTATACACAAAATCCCGGTGACAGGTTCCCTTTAAAGTATGATCTCCACCATGGGTCGGCCACTCTGGGAGGCCTTTTTACTCTTGAATAACCCCTTTAAGTAATTTAGCAATAACCCCTTTAAGTAATTTAGCAATTTAAATGACACAATTTAGCATAGAAGTTTAATAACATTGAAAATAACTAGTGACGTGAATAGATATGACATGTCAGTTGGAAAGCTTAGAGGATAAACATTACTGAAGGAGTCAGAGGACATGGTCACAGGTTGACTGATCCGAAAACAACATCCTATAATGGTGCCCATTCAAGATTTTTGATGCAGTTCTGGAAGCCAAAATCAGGAATGGATCATAAAAGGAGAGAATGTATTAAACCATTCACTATATCATATGTATTATGCTGAGCAGAGAAAAACACTGATCACAGACTTTTAACTGCATAGATGCTATGGTCAATTGAAGATAGTTTAGACAGGACTTTACATAAAGGCATACCCCTCTCCAATTGTCGTAGTCCTCCTCAGATATTACTAATTCCAGTTCACCAGTTTTATAAGTCAAGCTTCTGGCATTAGTATACATACAATTAAGCAGTTTTTGAATGTTTTTTTTAACCTACAGTACACCTCTCTTGTGAACTGTTCTAGTCCATTCCTCCCCAAGTTCACTATATTCTCACTATCTAAAGTCCACAATCCAGGAAGATATAAGTGAGGGAAATAAACATGTGGAGTAGAAATAAATGGAGGCAAAAAGAATAATAAAATACTGATAAGAGTTTATTATAAGCCACCTAATATAATAGAGACCACAGAAAACCTACTACTAAGGCTACATGCACACGAACATTGTTTGTTTCCGTTCCATTTTTTTCGTGGATAGGATGCTGACCCATCAGTATGTCCGTTCCATAGCTCCACAAAAAAAAAAAACATGTCCTATTCTTGTCCATTTTAGGCATTGTTACAATGGATCCGCAAAAAAAATGGATGGCATACAGATGGCATCAGTTGTTTTTTTTTTGCGGATCCGCAAAACACATACGGTCGTGTGCATGTAGTCTAAGGGAGACAGATAAGGCGGCAAATCATAAGGAGGCAGTTATTATGGCAACTTCAACTACCCAGATATAGACTGGGAAACTGAAACCTGTAGATCTCATAAAGGAAACAGGTTCTTGGCAATAACCGAAGACAATTACCTTTCCCAATTGGTTCAGGATTAGACTAGAGGGACGTCCAATCTGGACTTAGTACTAACCGATAGACCTGGCAGAGCAACAGATGTGCAGGTTGGGGGACACCTGGGAAATAGTGACCATAAAATATTAACCTTCCCATTTTCATTCAAAAGAATGTTTCTTCAGGGAGGCACAAAAATACCAAACCTTCAAAAATAGTTTTTTTTAAAATAGTAAAAACAGGAATGTAGCCACGAAGCTTTGAAAAACAATAAGAAAAAAAATTGAACATGTAAAAGATAGATAAAAGTAACCAAACTAGAGACAGGGAGATTAAAGAGATTAAACTAATCCCAAAAAGTTATTCAATTATATAAATGGTAAATAGTTTAAACTGGAGAGTGTTGGCCCATTGCAGAGTGATGACGGAGGAGTTGTAGAGAGTAATGAGGAGAAAACCAAGCTAAATTTTTTCTCTACTGTATTCACTGAGGAAAATAAACTGTCAAATGAAATGCAGCATGTGAAAGTAATCTCCCCATTAAAAGTGCCCTGTCTGATCCAGGAAGAAGTGCAGCAGAATCTTAAAAAGATTAAAATAGACAAATCACCAGGTCCAGATGGCATACACCCCCATATCCTAAGAGAATTAAGTAATGTAATAAGTAGGCCTTTATTCAGGGGCAGATTGGGAACCTAAAGTGGCACTGGAAAAAATACCTAAAAGTGGCCCCATATTGTAGGAGGGTCTAAATTAGCAGGAGACAGGGCAACAAAAGGAGGGGGGGGGGGCAGCAATACCATAGCACAAAATACCACATACCACAGTGCCGCACAATATATTGCCGCTAAAGCTGCCCTCTGTGGTGGCCATCAATAGAGGCCATTTTCTCTCCTCCAGTTGTCTCTGATTAGGATATGGAACAGGGGGCTTAGAAGGTGAGATGTGGTACATAAATGAATTCAGGAGGGCATGTCGCTGGCCAGGTATTTGCGTATCTAATTCTAACAGAGTTAATTACCACTAATAGCTTATTATGTACCTAGTAGAGTTGTTGCGATACCAAATTTTTTATTCGGTTTCGATACCATAAAAAAGTATTGCTATACTCGATACCACGCGAAAAAAAATAAACCAAAAAAGCCACGTGCATTCCGCATTTAAAAAAAAGGTGAATCGCGCAGTTTTTATTTATTTTTTCTGTTCCGGCGTTCACCGCATAGATTTTTTTTATATTTTGATAGTTTGGACTTTTCTGACGCGTCGATATGTGATATGTTTATTTATTGTTTATACATTTTATATGTGAAATTGGGAAAGGGGGTGATTCATAATTAATATTTATTTTTTTACAATTTTTATTTAATAACTATTTCCCCCCTTAGGGGCTAGAACCTGGGATTTTTTTTTCATCCCTTGTCCTATTCACCCTGATAGAGCTCTATCAGGGTGAATAGGACTTCACACTGTCCCTGCTGCTCTGTGCACACAGCATCAGGGATGTTACCATGGCAGCCAGGGCTTCAGTAGCGCCACCAATGATAATTACCCCTTAATACAGGAGGCGGGTACTGGCAGATCAGCGGCAGTTAACCCTTCAGCTGATCGCAGCTCCCTGTCAGGGGCAGGGTGCCGGCAATGTGATTCTGATGCCGGCACCCACCTCCTGTATTATGTGTAGGTCTGGACCCATATAGAGTAGATGTCCCTGCACTTACTATTATTCCTGGGCGCCGCTCCATTCGCCCGCTGTGCCACATTACTGTCTCCTCTCCTGCTCCATATGCCAATTACTATCGGAGCAATGGGGAGGAGACATCAGCTTCTCTAGTGAGTGTTCCTTCTCCCTGGCTGTAGCGCTGTCCAATCACAGTGCAGCGGCGCCCAGGATGAATAGTAAGTGCTGGGACATCTCTGGGCGCCGCTCTGTGTAGGAAAAGTCCTATCATTGGTGGTACAGTGCGCCCGCCCCTCCTCCGCCCCTCTCTCCGTTCATTGCTGGCAGCAGCACAGGGGGAAGGGAGAGACTGCTTCCTTCTTCCCTGTGCTGCTGAGGGAACATGAGCGCGCTGACAGCAGTGCTCTCATGTTCAGAGAAACTAGACTGCGCAGCAGCGCAGCCCAGTATCGAGAAAATGGAAATCCTGGTATAGTATCAAAACCAGGACAAAAGTATCGATTGGGTATCGAAATTTCGATACCCGCAACAACCCTAGTACCTAGACAGTGGCAGAGATGGGGGCAGGGGCGGACTGGGAACTTAACGCCTTAAGGACACAGCCAGTGGCGTACCGCCCATAGAGGCAGACCACGCCACTGCTATGGGGCCCACGGCACTGGGGGGCCCGTAGCGCAGATAAGGCCCCGCCCACTCATGACGTGCAGCCGGCTATGCGGCTGCTTTTCTCCCCAGGGCCCAGCCCCAACATCAACTCATCGCCGTGCCGCCCCCCCCCCCCGCCTCCATATTTAGCTGAATCGCCTCCCAGAGGCGCGGCTAAGTCCTCAACACCCGCCCCCCTCCTCAGCGCCGCGCTCTGCAAACACCCGATCCTCCTCTCGTCGGCGTCCCAAATCCCGCGCAGGCGCAGTGCCGGCGATTGCCTGCGCCTGCGCTCTGATAATACGGCTGAGGGCAACAGCTTCAACATCGTCACTGGGCATGCGCCGAGCCCAGTGACGATGTTGAAGCTGTTGCCCTCAGTCGTATTATCAGAGCGCAGGCGCAGGCAATCGCCGGCACTGCGCAGGATTTGGGACGCCGACGAGAGGAGGATCGGGTGTTTGCAGAGCGCGGCGCTGAGGAGGGGGGCGGGTGTTGAGGACTTAGCCGCGCCTCTGGGAGGCGATTCAGCTAAACATGGAGGCGTTAGTAGTTTTCATATTTAGGCGGGCACGGCACTTCAGAGGGTCACCGTTCCTGGGCACCGTGGAGAAAGAAAAATGCCCCTCTGGGCTCCAGTCCTTACAGCGTCATTTGCATATCCTAAGAATCGATTTTTAGAAGAAAGGACAAGACTGACATGGAAAAGAAGAACACAGATGGAAAAAAGGTACTTTATTAAACATGGATCCATGAGTACCTTTTTTCCATCTGTCTTGTTCTTTTGATTGTGAGTCTTGTCATTTCTTCAAAAAATCGATTCTTATGATATGTAAATGACGCTGTAAGGAGCCCAGAGGGGCGTTATTCTTTCTCCACTGTGCCCAGGAACGCCCATCTGAAGTGCCGTGCCCGCCTAAATTTGAAAACTAATAACGCCTCCAAGTTCATCTAAATCGCTTCCCAAATCCGATCCTCCTCTCGCTGGCATCCCAAATCCCGCGCAGGCGCAGTGCCGGCGATTGCCTGCGCTATGATAAGATGACTGACGGCACTGCGCCTGCGCAGGATTTGGGATGCCGGCGAGAGGAGGATCGGGGTGTTTGCCGCAGAGCGCGGCACTGAGGAGGGGGGTGTTGAGCACTTAGCCGCGCCTCTGGGAGGCGATTTAGATGAACTTGGAGGCGTTATTAGTTTACAAACTTAGGCGGGCACGGCACTTCAGAGGGGTGTTCCTGGGCACCGTGGAGAAAGAATAACGCCCCTCTGGGCTCCTTACAGCTTCATTTACATATCATAAGAATCGATTTTTTTAAGAAATGACAAGACTCACAATCAAAAGAATAAGACAGATGGAAAAAAAGGTACTCTGTTAAACATGGATTCATGAAAAAAAAATTGGGGGTAAATTGCTAGTGACAGATTCCCTTTAAGGCTACTTTCACACTTGCGTTCAGAGCGGATCCGTCTGGTGTCTGTACAGACGGATCCGCACCTATAATGCAAACGCTTAGATCCGTTCAGAACGGATCCGTTTGCATTAGCATGAACAAAAAGAAAAAAACATAATTTTTTTTTGTTCATGATAGTGCAAACGGATCCGTTTAGACTTTACATTGAAAGTCAATGGGGGACGGATCCGTTTGAAAATTGAGCCATACTGTGTCAACCTCAAACGGATCCGTCCCCATTGACTTACATTGTAAGTCTGGACGGATCCGTTTGCCTCCGCACGGCCAGGCGGACACCCGAACGCTGCAAGCAGCGTTCAGGTGTCCGCCTGCTGAGTGGAGCGGAGGACAGACGGAGCCATACTGATGCATTCTGAGCGGATCCGCATCCACTCAGAATGCATTAGGGCTGGACGGATCCGTTCAGTGCCGCTTGTGAGAGCCTTCAAACGGAACTCACAAGCAGAGCCCCGAACGCAAGTGTGAAAGTAGCCTAACATGGCACCCCAAATAAGGAGACCTGCAGGCTGCAGCAGATATCCCATGTGACAGGTCACCCCCAGGAAACCCCTAACAGTTTCTGTAGGTCATGTATAAATTTATTTAATGGGGGTGTGGCATGGGAGGAGCAAGGTCGGGAAGTGGGAGGGGCCATGGTGGGTAGTGGGCGGGGTTAAGGGGCCCAATTCAGATTTTTGCTATGGGGCCCAGTGATTCCTATGTATGCCTCTGGAACATAACATACATAGAACATAAAGCGCACCTCCGTTGAATCCATAATTAGACTGGAAAGTCCAGTTTGTGCATAATACATATATATGACACAGAAGTACATATACCAAAATAGAATATATAGAAAGTAAAATAGATACAAGTTTCTCAATGTATTATAATGATACAAAAAATAGCAATGAACGTGATATTATACGCACATACATATATATAGTCACAACAATAGCTTAATCAATCAGTATATTTGTGAAACAAGCAGTGCAAATGCTGGCAAAGCTATAAGATTGAAAGCGATGATCAATAAAGTGCAAATGTGCAATGAAGGGGTACATGGAGTATACCATGTTTACAGAGATCTGGGAGGTGGAAAGTGCAGTAAGAGGGTATATAAAATACCCAAAAGGAAATGAAGATCTGCGTGGTAAAGCGGGTCCAAAAGAAGATATCCTCTGTATCTTCAGTGGGAGATCCCCAGCCACAAGGCACTAATCCCACTCGCCTGACTCGTAACAAGAGAAAGATTGAGCATGGGAATGGACCTGGGAGAAAAAGGCAACCGGAGTCAACCTCTAATGCTAGACATCAGGATAATGAGCATAAGGTAATTAATTTATCTGGTCATGTGTTCTCCAGTATAGATATTTCCTTGTTGGAGAAGGGTCTATCGTATGCACCAAGCTCTAGATTTGATTGTTTTACCGCCAACAAAGATCTGCACCTTTTTGGGCGCTCTTTGATGATGAAGAGGTGGCACACTAGGGGTGATTCTCCTGGGGCCCTCAATACTGAGGATGAACAACAGGCTCTCCATATCTTGGAGGATTTGCTGTTGGAACAGGAGGGACCTGCCACCAATATAGCCAATGAGATACCATTGGAGATACGAAAGAAGTCCAAGAAACTCCCCCCTTTGTCATTATGTCCTGCGATTGACCTTTTTGTCAAAATGGTCAGTAAAGACTTTGAACAAATTTCTACGTCTGTTCGAAGTGACAATCTTGACAGGGACCAACGACAAAGTCTTAGCAAACTCAAAAATATGTCAGATGTTATTTACAAACGTGCCGACAAGGGGTGAAACTTCGTGGTTTGACCCCGCAATATGTATCTAGCAGAAGCATATCGGCAATTGAAGAATTAAACCTGCTACCAGAAACTAACCTTTAACCCCTCGATTTCCTTTAGAGGTGAACTAATGAAAATCTTGGACACTGGGCTTGAGAGGAACATCATCTCCAAACAGATGTATGAAGCTCTTATTGTTCAGGAACCATCCATCCCAACTTTGTTCCTGTTACCCAAAGTCCACAAGAACACCTCTATACCTCCAGGTAGGCCCATTATATCTGGGTGCAATAGTATGGTAGAAAACATCTGTAAACTATTGGATTTCCACCTTAAACCAATTGTGGAAACTCTACCTTCGTATGTCAGGGATACATCTGATTTTCTGCAGAGGATACAGGGAATCACCCTTCATGAGGATAATATCATGGTGACCTGTGATGTAGAATCCCTCTACACCAGTATCCAACACGTGGATGGTTTGCAGGCAGTAGAGTTTTTCCTCTCTGCCAGAAGTATGTCAGGGGATTTTTCTTCTTTTCTGTTACAACTCCTAAAGTTCGTGCTTACGAGGAACTTCTTTTCCTTTAACGGGTCCTTCTTCCTGCAGCTCTAGGGGACAGCCATGGGGGCGGCATGCGCGCCCTCGCATGCATATCTGTTCCTGGGGCTGTGGGAGAGGGACCTTTTCTTGTCAGACACGTCATCATGGACCGCGCCATTTTATGGGCGTGGTACATAGATGACGTCTTCTTGATCTGGCAGGGAACTGAGGAACAACTCCATAATTTCTTTAAGTTACTCAATACCAACTCCAGAAATATTAAATTGACCTATACGTACCACAAACAGAGAGTTGATTTTCTGGATGCATCTGTGTTCAGGGACGCTGGCGGCCATCTTAGGACTGACGTTTTCCGTAAGGAGACGGCTGTTAATGCTTATTTGCATGCCACCTCTCTGCACCCCAGAAGAACCATCTCTGCCATCAATATTGGCCAATTTTTATGCATCCGCCGGATATGTTCCGACATTGCGACTTTTGAAAGACAGGCCAGTGAATTAAAGGACCGCTTCCTTAGGAGAGGCTACAGCCATCACTCCATTAAAAAGGCATATTGGCGAGCCAAGGTACAAGAACAAACACAATTGTTACAAACTTAAAGAGACAAGGTACCTGACAAAAAAATTCGATTCATAAGTACGTACTACTCACATTGAAATGAGGAAGTGCTTAGCTTCGCATTGGCCCATTTTACTAACGGATCCAGTTTTGGAAAAACTCCTGTCCATACGACCCCTTGTTACGGCACGTAGGGCTAACACTCTACGAGATTATCTGTACGAGATAATTTAGTTAGAAGCTACTTACAACCAGCATCTCCTCAACTTTTTGTCAGACAAGGCAGTCCAAAGACTGGCTTTAGACCTTGCGGCAGATGCGCCGCATGCCCCAATATGGAGCGATCATTTGATCTCATGGATTCCTCTGGAACCAGGTCCTTTAAGATCCATCAGTCCCTTACATGCTCTAGTTCGCGGGTGGTTTATTATGCTTTATGCCCATGCCCCAAGATATATGTGGGCCTGACAACGCGCAAACTAAAAATCTGCGTACGGGAACATGTAAAGGACATTTTGAATGCACAGGAAACAAAAGAGGATGAGGTCCTCAAACCAATTGCCAGGCATTTCAAAGAATTTCACTCGTGCAACCCACGACTTCTTAAGGTTAGAGGGATTGACTGTATCCAGGTCGATTTACGTGCAGACAATGTATCCAAGAGGCTAGCTCAAAAGGAGAGCTGTCCCAGGGGCCTAAATGATAATTTGGGCTTCTCATCTTTTCTGTAACCGCTGGGCCCATGACTGTGGATCCCACTACTTTTCTTTTAACCTTTTTAGTTATTACTTTTTATCAATTTTTCTTAATATGTTTTCTCTCTCCATTACTTTTTTCTTTGCAGGACGCCACATCCCCATGCCTCCTATTGACCCATACCTGCCATAATCGGACTTCTCTTCAGCCTGCTATTTTTTGCTATCTGAGCTCTTGTTGAATTTTGTCATATTGCACAGATATACAGTACAGACCAAAAGTTTGGACACACCTTCTCATTCAAAGAGTTTTCTTTATTTTCATGACTATGAAAATTGTAGATTCACACTGAAAGCATTAAACTATGAATAAACACATGTGGAATTATATACATAACAAAAAAGTGTGAAACAACTGAAAATTTGTCATATTCTAGGTTCTTCAAAGTAGCCACCTTTTTCTTTGATTACTGCTTTGCACACTCTTGGCATTCTCTTGATGAGCTTCAAGAGGTAGTCACCTGAAATGGTCTTCCAACAGTCTTGAAGGAGTTCCCAGAGATGCTTAGCACTTGTTGGCCCTTTTGCCTTCACTCTGCGGTCCAGCTCACCCCAAACCATCTCGATTGGGTTCAGGTCCGGTGACTGTGGAGGCAAGGTCATCTGGCGCAGCATCCCATCACTCTCCTTCATGGTCAAATAGCCCTTACACAGCCAGGAGGCGTATTTGGGGGTCATTGTCCTGTTGAAAAATAAATGATGGTCCAAATAAACGCAAACCGGATGGAATAGCATGCCGCTGCAAGATGCTGTGGTAGCCATGCTGGTTCAGTATGCCTTCAATTTTGAATAAATCCCCAACAGTGTCACCAGCAAAGCACCCCCACACCATCACACCTCCTCCTCCATGCTTCACGGTGGGAACCAGGCATGTAGAGTCCATCCGTTCACCTTTTCTGCGTCGCACAAAGACACGGCCAAAGATCTCAAATTTGGTCTGATGAGTCCAAAGCACAGATTTCCACTGGTCTAATGTCCATTCCTTGTGTTCTTTAGCCCAAACAAGTCTCTTCTGCTTGTTGCCTGTCCTTAGCAGTGGTTTCCTAGCAGATATTCTACCATGAAGGCCTTATTCACATAGTCTCCTCTTAACAGTTGTTCTAGAGATGTGTCTGCTGCTAGAACTCTGTGTGACATTGACCTGGTCACTAATCTAAGCTGCTGTTAACCTGCGATTTCTGAGGCTGGTGACTCGGATGAACTTATCCTCCACAGCAGAGGTGACTCTTGGTCTTCCTTTCCTTGGGCGGTCCGCATGTGAGCCAGTTTCTTTGTAGCGCTTGATGGTTTTTGTGACTGCACTTGGGGACACTTTCAAAGTTTTCCCAATTTTTCGGACCGACTGACCTTCATTTCTTAAAGTAATGATGGCCACTCGTTTTTCTTTACTTAGCTGCTTTTTTCTTGCCATAATACAAATTCTAAAAGTCTATTCAGTAGGACTATCAGCTGTGTATCCACCTGACTTCTCCACAATGCAACTGATGGTATCAACCCCATTTATAAGGCAAGAAATCCCACTTATTAAACCTGACAGGGCACACCTGTGAAGTGAAAACCATTTCAGGTGACTACCTCTTGAAGCTCATCAAGAGAATGCCAAGAGTGTGCAAAGCAGTAATCAAAGCAAAAGGTGGCTACTTTGAAGAACCTAGAATATGACATATTTTCAGTTGTTTCACACTTTTTTGTTATGTATATAATTCCACATGTGTTAATTCATAGTTTTGATGCCTTTAGTGTGAATCTACAATTTCCATAGTCATGAAAATAAAGAAAACTCTTTGAATGAGAAGGTGTGTCCAAACTTTTGGTCTGTACTGTATGCGTAATGCATATTACTCATTCACTCCCTTTTTCTTTTTTCCATCATGCCTGGTCTCCGTTTCTTTTCTTTCCTCATGTTTTCTTTATAACATGTATACCTTTCTATGTGCACTGTCAGATTTATTGTTCATCCCCCCCCCTCTTCCCCCTTCCCCTCAGCGCACACCCTGTACCTGACAGATCTTGTAAAGATGGCATACTTTATGTATCCTTCCAATGCACATTTGCACTTTATAGATTATTGCTCCTTATCTTATAGCTTTACAAGCATTTACACTGTATGTTCACATACATATTGTTTGATTAAGATATTTTTGCGACTATATATGTATGTCCAACAATGTCTTTTGGACTCGCTTTACCACGCAGATCTTCATTTCATTTTGGCTATTCTATATACCCTCTTACTGCACTTTCCACCTCCCAGATCTCTGTAAACATGGTATACTCCATGTACCCCTTCATTGCACATTTGCACTTTATTGATCATCGCTTTCAATCTTATAGCTTTACCAGCATTTGCACCGCTTCTTTCACACATATACTGATTGATTAAGCTATTGTTGTGACTATATATGTATGTACGTATAATATCACGTTCATTGCTATTTTTTGTATCATTATCATACATTGAGAAACTTGTATCTATTTTACTTTCTATATATTCTATTTTGGTATATGTACTTCTGTGTATTATGCACAAACTGGACTTTCCAGTCTAATTATGGATTCAACGGAGGTGCGCTTTATGTTCTATGTATGTTATGTTCTATTTCTATTTATGTATGATGCATTTCTGCGGAGAGAATTAGGTCTTTTGATAGGATGCATGTCATCATGTTGGTGCCCTGTTTCTCCTCCTCTTCTGTGGTGTGTGCGCGCGTCGCCCAGCACCGCCCCCGGCGCCTCGCTCCTGAGCGCTCCCGGGCGTGGTTTGACTGGAGCTTTGCGCACCACCATACATCCACAGCTGAGGATGAGTGAGTACAATCAACTTCCCATTGGTTGAGAGAGTCTGTAAATACTCGATTCACAGTGATGGCGTTACCCCCAGACGAAGGCATGCCGAAACACGCGTTGGGGTAGCGCCATCCTGGGCGACATAGCGCACGGTCCTTTCTATGCGAGTCTCTGCTCTTTTATCACCTGCATGGCATTTGACTAAGGTTTTATACTATACTTGGTTCTCACTGTGGTTTGTTGTTTACTTTCTATACTGCACTTGCAAAACAAACCGTGTCTCATTGCCGTGCAGGTTTGTTTTTTACTGTTTACTCATCTGTGCGTTTAGGTTATCACCTGGCTTTTGGGTCCTTGACTGGTCATTGTACCTAGTACTTTTCATTGACCCATTATATATGTTTTAGAATTCACCTGTGTGCTATCCCAGGGTGGCGCTCTTTCTCTGCTCCCATTCACTTTTTAATGGCACTATATTTACTTGTTTCTTTACCTATACATTTTTTAATTATGTCATAATAAAGCATATTTTTACTTCTGGTACTATTTCAGATGTTAGCAGAGTGGGCACAGGCAGGATAAGTAATGTGCTAAGTCAGCTCCTGTCCTGCGCTCACTACGCTCTGCTCAAATCCTGCATACTACATAGGTCCAGGCTTTTGGCAGAGTGGAGCTGAGCGAGCACTTATCATGCCTGTGCCTGCTCTGCAAAAGCCTGAAATAGATCATGTAGGTAAGGCCCCAGTGGAATCCGTACTTCCTTACACCACTGACATTTCAGCAGTGTAAGGCCTCATGCACACAACAGTTGTTTTCCTCGGCCTCCGTTCCGTTTTTGTTTTTTTGCGGATAGGATGGGGACCCATTCATTTCAATGGGTCAGCAACAAAATGCTGATAGTTCATCCGTTTGTGTTGCACGTCCGTTGTCCGTGTTTCCCTTCAGCAAAAAAAATAGTGCATGTCTTACTTTTTTCACATTTGCGGACAACGATAGCCATTTATTACAAGCGATCTGTGGAAAAAAACGTATCTTCCACAAAAAACGGATGCCACATAGGGAGTACAGATTGCTAAGCACAATAGCCACCTAAACTTTAGGTGCCCATTTCTCATGGAGAAAAAAAAAAAGTACAAATTATTTCTTTCCATAACATTTAGAATAGGTTTTAATAAAAATGTATGTGAAGATGTACATACACTTTACTAATACACAGTCACAATGCATCACAATAGGTGCAGCACTACTTCTATACAATGTATGGCAGAAGGTGTTGTTATCACCTCTCCCAATCTGTTCTCTGCTCTTCATAGCTCCCACGCAAATAAAGTAATAAGATCTCTTAATTCCATTACCGTATATACGCTACATTTATGGATTGACTAACTGGTTAAGTCAACTAGCTCCGAACTATCTTGTACTACTACAAGTAAGAGATGTGCATTTCAATTCTTCTATATATTTTCAGGAAACTTTACCAGATAGAGCGAAATCTATATCTTCCCCGGCTCTAGACTTATGCCCGGAAAACGATGCCCCAACATTGGCGGCCCTGCGGGTTCACCCCTCAATGGTCAGTTTATCCAACTTCCACTTGGCTCACTTTATTCAAGTCATAAAAAAAATTTAACTGTGCCTTCAGAGCCCCTAAGATCACTCCTTTTTTGAAAAGTTAGCTCTTCAGACTAGAGAGCCAAAGGGCAAAATATCTAAATTATACAACCTACTATTGTCTCTAACATACTCTGATACCCACCCATATATTTCACGATGGGAAAGAGATTTAACACTGTACCACATGAAAGGTTAGTATATAAAATGACAATGCTTAGACTGGGAGAAAATGTTTGTAAGTAACTGGCTTAGTGATAGAAAACAGAGGGTGGTTATTAATGGTACACACTCAGATTGGGTCACCGTAACCAGTGGGGTACCTCAGGGGTCAGTATTGGGCACTATTCTCTTCAATAAAATTATTAATGATCTTGTGTAAGGCTTGCACAGTAAAATATTAATTTTCGCAGAAGACACTAAACTGTGTAAAGTAATTAACAATGAAGAGGACAGTATACTGCTACAAAGGGATCTGGATAGATTGGAGGCTTGGGCAGAGAGGTGGCAGATGAGGTATAATGCTGACAAATGTAAGGTTATGCACATGGGAAGGAATAATGCAAGTCACCCGTACATACTAAATGGTAAAACACTGGGTAACACTGACATGGAAAAGGACCTAGGAATTTTAGTGAACAGCAAACTAAGCTGTAGTAACCAGTGTCAGGCAGCTGCTGCCAAGGCTAATAAGATAATGGGTTGCATCAAAAGGGGCATAGATGCCTGTGATGAGAACACAGTCCTAACATTTTACAAATTACTAGTCAGACCACACATGGAGTACTGTGTACAGTTCTGGGCTCCTGTGAACAAGGCAGACATAGCAGAGCTGGAGAAGGTTCAGAGGAGAGCAACTAAAGCAATAACTGGAATGGGAGGACTACATTACCCAGAAAGATTATCAAAAGATGAAAATTACTCTTACCGGTAATTGGATTTTCCCTTAGCCTCCACAACGACACTTCCTGGAGGGTACCCGCCTCTTCAGGGACAGGAAAACAATGAAGATCGATGTATAAAAGCCCCCTCCCCTTTACCTTCACCAGTTAATAGCCTAGAACTTCAAGTAGATGCATAATTTAATAAGGTTAAGTTATATAACGATACAAATGAAAGAAAGGGTCAACTGCCTATAAATATAAATAAAAAAGGTAAAAAATAAATAAAAAAAGGTAAAAAATTGGGTGGGAATTCCCTGTGCCGAATTCCGCTGTGCCAGCCATAGCTTGCTTAGAATGGGCCTTTAGTCCCGACGGGGGAGTCATCTGTTTTCTAATGTAACATAGAGATATACTAGATTAAAATCCCAAGTTGGTACGGAGGATCTAAACCTTGGGTGTAATCTACTAGCGCCCCTGAAAAAAATCCTAATGAGATCTGATTTAGCCAGTTTTTCACCCATAAAAACACATAATACTTATTCTAAGACCTCAGTCTAGTCCTGATTGGACAAAATCTAGAACTAGTCCTAGGTCTGGGGGCCTAAACAGGTCCCAAGAAGGTTTAGAAAAAGCCAGGAAAGCTTTCCAGAATCTTATATATATTTTTGAAGTAACAGATTTTCTGCTGTGCAGTAAAGTATCTATTCCCTTTTATAGCCCCTTTCTTCTCAAGATGTTCCGTTCAATCTCCAGGCTGTCAGATGGAGTTGCGGGCTGTTGGGATGAGGAACCAGACGCTGGAGTAGAAGATTCGGAAGAAGGGGAAGGCTCCAGTAATTCTCCCCTGCTAGAGACTTGAGTATCGGAAACCATGTCCTTTTGGGCCAGTATGGGGCTATTAATATTAATTCGGATTTTTCTTCTACCACTTTTGTCAGTGCTTTTGGTATTAGAGAGAAGGGTGGGAAGGCGTTTTTCCTTGAAGCAAACAAGTCGACTAACGGTGTCCCCCATCTTGCTGAGATCTGGTCGAATATTGTCTGGTGTAAGCACTATTCTCCTTGTCTCAGTTTTTCTCTGCTCAAGAAGTCCGCTAGATGATTTTCTTTCCCCTTTATATGGACTGCCGTCAGAGATTTTAGGTTTGCTTCGGCCCAAACAAATATTTTTTCTGCCATCGTTGAGAGGAGACAACTTCGTGTCCCCCCTGTTTGTTCATGTAAGCAACCGTGGTCGAGTTGTCAGAAAATATCTTCATAATTCTGGACCAGGGATGGAGCTAAATATTTTAGTGCTTGCCAGACTGCCTGAAGCTCTCGCATGTTGGAAGATGGCCGGATAAGGCTCTTCTGCCATAGTCCCTGACATGTTAGCATCCGTCGTGACTATTATTTGCTCCGATTGCCGTCATTCCACACCTCTGTAAAGGTTTTCTTCTTTGAGCCACCAGGTAAGAGAGCTCTTTACATAGAAAGGAATCTCCAGCCTCTTGTTTAAAGATATTTGTCTTTGATCCCAGGACCGTAATGGGAAGGACCGAAGCGCTCTTGTAGTGAACCTGGGCACATTTCACTGATGATATTGTAGAAGTCATTACTCTCAGAATCGTCATGATCTCTCTTATAGATGTCTTGTGTAATCTTTGAAACCTTGCTATTCTTCGGACCAGGTCTTCCCTTTTTTCCTCTGGAAGAAAGGAGGACATTAGATGAGAATCTAGGAGTACCCCTAGGAATACTTTCCGATAATCTGGAACTAGGTCTGACTTTTTCATACTCTAAATGTGACAAGGTTTTGACTACAGCCTGTAACTGCAAGAGAAGGGATTCTGTTGTCGGGGCTGTTATTAAAAAGTCGTCCAGGCATGGAATCAAGATGATCTCTGACCGAAAGGAAGAACCAGAAATTGGAAATGATTGATTCTCCCCCGTATCCAGACTGCCATTTTCAAAAATGGTAATGTTGATGGATTGGAACGTGGTAATAAGCATCAGAGAGATCTTTTGTTGCCATTACCCAGTCTTTGAATATTAGGTTGACTGTGGACCTAACTGTTTTCATTTTTAACTTCTTGTATGTTATTAATTTGTTTAGATTCTTCAGATTTATTATCAATCTTAATGATTGCTTTGGTTTCTTCACCAAAAAGACTGAAGAATAGAAGCCCTTTTTTTCTTCCTCTGGAGGAACTTTGACTATTGCTTTTTTCTGAAGTAGATCTATGATTCTAGAGCTTCTTGTTTTTCCTTTTTTAACCTTGAATTTTCCAGGTATCTGTCTAGGGGAATACTTGATAGCTCCAGCCTGTATCCTGATGCTATTACAGATAGTACCCAAGGTGATGCATGAATCTGTACCCAGGCTTGGTTGAATTATTTTAAATCTCGCCCAGACTGGACTTCTGGTGTTAGTGTGGTACCTGGCTGGGAGGACTTATCCGAGAAGAGAAATCCTCTATTCTTGTTTTTCGATAATTGCCATGAGGATCCATGATCCATCTCTTTTTCTGATCAAATGCAGGCACGAAAATTACGTCTTTGATGGAAGAATCTCAATTTGGTAAGGAAGCCCTTTTTCCTATTGGAGGCCTTCTCTAGGACATCGTCTAGTGTCTTCCCAGATAAATGATCTCCTTCACAAGAGATGGCACTAAGTCTATTTTTTTAATGCCGCATCTCCATTCCATGATCTTAACCAAATTGCCCTATGGGAGGCGTTTGATAAAGCTGCGGCTTTTGCTGATAATTTCACGACATCTGCGGAAGCGTCAGCCAGGAAGTTGAAAGCTTGTTTCAGGTTCAGGATGGAAGCTAGAATGTCCTCTCTTGGAGTGCCCGACTGAATATGCTCTTCCAATTGAGTCAGCCATAATGACAGAGTTATTGCTGATTAAGTAGCTGTTATTCCTGGACGTAATGAAACCATAGATGATTCCCAGGACTTCTTAAGTAGGGATTCGCACTTCTTGTCCATAGGATCCTTAAGGACTCCCAAGACTTAGAAGGGTAATGCAGATTTTTTTTATTTTAGCCACTGGTGCATCTACTTGTTTGGGCTTTATCTCAAGAGCTGCAGTCTTCTTCAGCAAAGGGATACTTCCTCTTGAACATTCTAGATGCTGCCTGTTTCTTTTCTGGATCCTTCCATTCGTTCAAGATTACATTTCTAATGTTAGAGTGAACCGGGAAGACTCGCTTCTTTTTCTACCCTAGTCCTAAGAACATTTGATCTTGGATGGTCAAAGGTTCTTTTGACTCATCCACATTTATTGTTGCCCTGATGTTTTTAAGTAAGCTTTCAGTCTTCTCAATAGAACATAAGGGGTGACCTGAGGAGTCCTCACATCCACTAGAATCCGTATCTGAAGAAGCCTCTTGTTCATCCAGCTCGGAAATCTTTTTCTCAGTCACAGAAGAAACGGCTCTAGAGGTGGATGGTTTTGGAGAGACTACCTTGCGTTAATAGCTGCTCCAATCTTTTCTTCAATTAAGGATCTCAGGCTATCTACAATAGATGGAGATTCCTCGGATACCACTCTATACATCTTTGGGAAAGAGATTTTTTTAGTGGTCGAGGATAATGTCTTTTTGCACATTTGACATTTTTCCTTCTGTGACGGTTCTCCAAATGATATTAGACTCTCCCTCCCCAAAAAATAAAATATGAGGGTGGAGAGTCAGAATTTGGGTATTAAGGAAAAATCTTTAAATAGGAGAGCCAGAAGATAAGACATAACACCCTGTGCACATATAGGGTGAACTTACCGGGCTTGAGGGCATCAGTGGTCTTTTTTGCTGATTCAATTTCCTTTCCTGTAGCACACTGCTCACCTGTAAGACGCCGACATGCTTTTGAATTTGCCGCCTGAAGATTTCTGGGTAAGCGTGATGACATCACTTCTTGCGCTGCGTTCCAACAGTGGAACACAGCGCGCCGCAGCCAGAAGTAGGATCGGAGCGCTCCCGGCCCGGGAACGCCCCCCCGCCACCAGATGCCCGACACATGGCCTTCTCCTCTAGTGGGGAGCCCGGGGCAGCCAGCACACACCAGACTAACACATGGGGAGGAACAGCAGTACACCCATGCTCCGGGATCCTTCCCCCTGCAGGAGCCCTCCAGAAAACTGTGGGATAACTTACCAAAGTCTATCTCCACTTGCCACTTGAGGGACAGGAAAACAACTGGTGAAGGTAAAGGGGAGGGGGCTTTTATATATCAATCTTCGTTGTTTTCCTGTCCCTGAAGAGGCTGGTCCCCTCCAGGAAGTTCTAGAGGGGCCTGGATGTATTTCTGGAGTGTAATAATATTACATGTTATAGATATTAGATTTGTGGATAAGGGTCGTTGATCCAGGGAGTCATTTTGATTGCCACCATCTGCGCCTGAAATACGCCTTCTATAGGCGTATTTCAGTATAATAAATTTTTGCGCAGGTGCATCAGTTTTAATGCGTTTTTTTACTAGCGTGAAAAAAAGTGATGCAATGCGTTTTTCACTGAAGCCCCTTTTCACTTCTGTGGGGCCAGGGCTGCGTGAAAAACGCAGAATATAGAACATGCTATGATTCTCACACAATGCAGAACTGATGTGCGAAAAACAACGCTCATGTACACAAACCCATTCAAATGAATGGGTCAGGATTCAGTGAAGGTGGTATACATTTATTTCACGCATCGCACACGCACAAAACTCGCTTGTGTGAAAGGGGCCTTTGCCATTTTGAAGATAAAACAATAAAAAAAATTAAGATCATAGGTATTGCCGTTTCCCAAAATGCCCGTACTATTAAAATATAAATGTACCGTATTTTTCGCCCTATAAGATGCATCTGCCCATAATGCACACATACAGTCAGGTCCATAAATATTGGGACATCGACACAATTCTGACATTTTTGGCTCTATACACCACCACAATGGATTTGAAATGAAATGACAGCTTTAATTTGAAGGTATTTACATCCAAATCAGGTGAACGGTGTAGGAATTACAACAGTTTGCATATGTGCCTCCCACTTGTTAAGGGACCAAAAGTAATGGGACAATTGGCTTCTCAGCTGTTTCATGGCCAGGTGTGTGTTATTTCCTCATTATCCCAATTACAATGAGCAGATAAAAGGTCCAGAGTTAATTTCAAGTGTGCTATTTGCATTTAGAATCTGTTGCTGTAAACTATCAAGATGAGATCCAAAGAGCTGTCACTATAGTGGCCGAAAAATGTCATTTCTCCATCCAGTTCGTCCTATCATCCTGCAACTTGATCCAGAGTAAGGCAAAAACCCTGTGAGGTAGAAGCCAATTTTCCCCACTTTAGGGGAATAAAAAATTCCTTCCGGATTTGAATCAGGCAATCAGAATAACTCCCTGGATCAACGACCCCTCTCTAGTAACTATAGCCTGTAATATTATTACACTCCAGAAATACATCCAGGCCCGTCTTGAATTCCTTTATTGCACTCACCATCACCAACTCCTTAGGCAGAGAGTTCCATAGTCTCACTGCTCTTACCGCAAAGAATCCTCTTCTATGTTTGTGTACAAACCTTCTTTCCTCCAGACGCAGAGGGTGTTCCCTCATCACAGTCCTGGGGATAAATAGATGATGGGATAGATCTCTGTACTGACCCCTGATATATTTATACATAGTAATAAGATCTCCCCTCAGTCGTCCTTTTTCTAAAGTGAATAACCCTAATTTTGATAATCATTCAGGGTACTGTAGTTGCCATCCTCTGGACCCTCTCCAGATCTGCTGTCTGCCTTGTTCACAGGAGCCCAGAACTGTACACAGTACTCCATGTGTGGTCTGATTAGTGATTTGAAAAGTGGTAGGACTATGTTCTTATCACAGGCATCTATGCCCCTTTTGATGCAACCCATTATCTTATTGGCCTTGGCAGCAGCTGCCTGACACGGGATTTTGTAGCTTAGTTTGCTGTTCATTAAAAATCCTAGATCATTTTCCATGTCAATGTTATTGAGTGTTTTACCATTTAGTATGTATGGGTGACTTGCATTATTCCTTCCCATGTGCATAACTTTACATTTGTCAGTGTTAAACCTCATCTTCCACTTATCTGCCCAAGCCCCCAATCTATCCAGATGCCTCTATAGTAGTATACTGTCCTCTTCAGTGTTAATTACTTAACACAGTTTAGGGTCATCTGCGAAAATTTATATTTTACTATGCAAGCCTTCTACAAGAGAATAAATATATTGAAGAGAATAGGACCCAATTCTGACCCCTGAGGTACCCCACTAGTGACTGTGACCCAATCTGAGTGTGTACCGTTAATAGCCATCTGTTTTCTATCACTCAGCCAGTTACCCACATAGACATTTTCTCCCATTCCGAGCATTCTCATTTTATATACTAACCTTTTATGTGGTAGAGTGTCAAATGCTTTGCAGAAGTCTAGCTATACGACATCCATTGATTCGTCGCTGTCAAGTCTAGAACTTACCTCCTCATAGAAACTGATTAAATTAGTTTGGCGTGCTGATATGGCGTTATTTGCTTCTTTTCGTTGAGATGCTCTAAGATAGCAGCTCTTAGAAAACCTTCAAACAGTTTACCCACAACAGATGTTAAACTTACCGTCCTATAGTTTCCAGGCTCTGTTTTTGGACCCTTTTTGAATATTGGCACCACATTTGCCATGTGCCAATCCTGTGGGACATTCCCTGTCAGTATAGAGTCTGCAAATATCAGAAATAAGCGTCTGGCTATGACATTACTTAATTCCCTTAGGATACGGGGTGTATGCCATCCGGTCCTGGCGATTTGTCTATTTTAATCACTATCAGTGAAGCAAGCCATCATTAGGCTGAAAAAACACAACAAACCTATCAAAGAGATAGCAAAAACATTAGGCGTGGCCAAAACAACAGTTTGGAACATCCTTAAAAAGAAGGAACACATCAGTGAGTTCAGCAACACCAAAAGACCCGGAAGACCACGGAAAACAACAGTGGTGGATGACCGAAGAATTATTTCCCTGGTGAAGAAAACACCCTTCACAACAGTTGGCCAGATCAAGAACACTCTCCAGGATGTAGGTGTATGTGTGTCAAAGTCAATAATCAGGAGTTTGATTTATGATTATTATTCTGTCCCATTACTTTTGGTTCCTTAACAAGTGGGAGGCACATATGTAAACTGTTGTAATTCCTACACCGTTCACCTGATTTGGATGTAAATACCCTCAAATTAAAGCAATGGGGCAAAAGAAAAAGTTAAAGCACATCTTGTTTGTTTTATTTCAAATCCATTGTGGTGGTGTAGAGAGCCAAAAATGTTAGAATTGTGTCCATGTCCCAATATTTATGGACCTGACTGTAGGTTTTAGAGGAGGACAAGAAAAAAAATAATTTCAGGTAAGACCACCAATGTTAATCAGACCTCAGCTGACAGCCCCAATCAGACTCTGAATGTTATAAGACCACAATAAGAACTCAGATCAGACCGCAATGTGAAAGAACCCCATCAGAACTCAGATAAGAGCCCTAAAATAAATAAGACACCCCATTTAGACTTCAGATCAGCCCTCACTCCTCCCATCATCAGCTCACATGCCATTTTTATAAAAAAAAAACAAACAAACAAAAAAAACAACACACTTATCTCTCTTGCTCCGGACACCTCCAGCGATCTTCTTCCATCTGCCGTCGGCTGTGACCTGACCCAGACAGCGTGACGTCACAGAGAGCCCTCACACTGTGTGCAGCCACATCAGAGGACCAGGAAGAGGTCTTTACCGCTTCCCGGTCCTAATTAGTATTCATCAGAAAAGAGGCTGGGACATTTCCCCCCCACTTTGGGGGAAAATAATGTGTCTTATGGGGCAAAAATACGCTATTTATTTCATACGATGCACACTGTAACGGGGGGGGGGGGGGGAGACCAAAATTCCTGCCGATAGACTGGTAAAAAAAGGAGCTCTCACATACAGTCAGTTCCATAAATATTGGGACATCGACACAATTCTTACATTTTTGGCTCCATACACCACCACAATGGATTTGAAATGAAACGAACAAGATGTGTTTCAACTGCAGACTGACATCTTTAAAAAAAATATGGTGAATGATGTAGGAATTACAACAGTTTGCATATGTGCCTCCCACTTGTTAAGGGACCAAAAGTAATGGGACATAATAAATCATAAATCTTTCACTTGAAGTCTGGAATGCATAGACATCACCAGACACTGGGTTTCATCCCTGGTGATGCTCTGCCAGGCCAATACTGAAACTGTCTTCAGTTCCTGCTTGTTTTTGGGGCATTTTCTCTTCAGTTTTGTCTTCAGCAAGTGAAATACATGCTCAATCGGATCAGGTGATTGAATTGGCCATTGCATAACATTTCACTTCTTTCCCTTAAAAAAACTCTTTGGTTGGTTTGCAGTATGCTTTGGGCAGGGCTTTTTTTCTCAGACAAAAGGTGGTGGAACTCACCCCTCCTCCCCTGGCCACTACCCTACCGACCCCTAGGACCGCCCCTTTAGAGAACAGGGATGCAAGTAAAATTTGGGGGGGGGGGGGGGGCTATAAAAGTCCAGCCCAGCAAAGAAACCCTCCAGATTGGGATGGCACTGTTAATGGGATATCTGGGGATGGCACTGTTATGGGGTGGAGGGTCTGTGGATGGCACTGTTATGGGGATCTGTGGATGGCATCATGGCACAGACCCCAACACCCCATAACAGTGCCATCCACAGACCCCCCCCCCACCCCTTAACAGTGTTATCCACAGACCCCCCATTGCCACTCCAGTACAGTTATAAAATGTGCAATTCAATTAACCCCTTAAGGACACGGCCCTATTTCACCTTAAGGCCCAGGCCATTTTTTGCAAATCTGACCAGTGTCAATTTAAGTGCTGATAACTTTAAAACAATTTGACTTATCCAGGCCATTCTGAGATTGTTTTTTCGTCACATATTGTACTTCATGACACTGGTAAAATAAAGTCAAAAAAAATTTGAATGATTGTCCATCTGCACTATGAAGCGCCATCCAATGAGTTCTGAAGCATTTGGCTGAATATGAGCAGATAATATTGTGCAAAACACTTCAGAATTCATCCTGCTGCTTTTGTCAGCAGTCACATCATCAATCAATACAAGAGAACCAGTTCCATTGGCAGCCATACATGCCCACGCCATGACACTACCACCACCATGCTTCAGTGATGAGGTGGTATGCTTAGAATCATGAGCAGTTCCTTTCCTTCTCCATACTCTTCTGTTCCCATCACTCTGGTACAAGTTGATCTTGGTCTCATCTGTCCATAGGCTGTTTCAGAAATGTGAAGGCTTTTTTAAATGTTGGCCTTTACTGTTTTTGAGGCTCACCAATGGTTTACATCTTGTGGTGAATCCTCTGTATTCACTCTGGTGAAGTCTTCTCTTGATTGTTGACTTTGACACACATACACCTACCTCCTGGAGAGTGTTCTTGATCTGGCCAACTGTTGTGAAGGGTGTTTTCTTCACCAGGGAATTAATTCTTCGGTCATCCACCACTGTTGTTTTCCGTGGTCTTCCGGGTCATTTGGTGTTGCTGAGCTCACTGGTGTGGTCCTTCTTTTTAAGAATGTTCCAAACAGTTGTTTTGGCCACACCTAATGTTTTTGCTATGTCTCTGATAGGTTTGTTTTGTTTGTTTTTCAAAGAAAAGCCAAAAAAGGGGGTCAGTCAGCACATACCAAACCGAAGTAGCACATTGCTATGGCATGGAACAACATTAAAAGACAGAAACATGCAATGCGACAATAAACCGCAATATAGAGTACAAAATTGCATAATAATAACAAGTGCGACACTATAAGTGCGAGATACTTGGCAAATCGTTTTGTACAAAATTATTTGAGCCCGTCTGCCGAGCGTCAAGGCGATCTCTGTTAGACGGGTTCCTACGCTAAATTCTACCTGTTAGGTGCCATGACGGCTACCATACACTTCAGGGAGTGTAGGTTCCACGTTCCTGCATTGAATACTACCTGTTAGGTGCCTTGACGGCTACCATACATTTCAGGGAGTGCAGGTTACACAGCAGGCCCACTCCACAACACCACCGGCGCCAAACGGCTACCAAGGATTGCAGTGAGAGTCCACAAACTATTGTACTCGTGGTGCCATGGCTTCAGTGAGTGAGGGGGAGCAGGCCTGACTATGTACTAACACTAATTAAAATCAGCCTATAGGGCAGATAGGGTGGTCAGGAGTGCATGACTGAGGAGGCAGCCACACCTCCAGTACAAACTGCAAAGAAAAGCCAAAAAAGGGGATCAGTCAGCACATACTAAACCGCAGTAGCACATTGCTATGGCAGGGAACAACATTAAAAAGACAGAAACATGCAATGCGACAATAAACTGCAATATAGAGTACAAAATTGCATAATAATAACAAGTGCTACACTATAAGTGCGAGATACTTGGCAAATCGTTTTGTACAAAATTATTTGAGCCCGTCTGCCGAGCGCCAGATGGGTTCCTACGCTAAATTCTACCTGTTAGGTGCCATGACGGCTACCATACACTTCAGAGACTGTAGGTTCCACGTTCCTGCATTGAATACTACCTGTTAGGTGCCACGACAGCTACCATACACTTCAGGGAGTGCCGTTTTTTGTTTGTTTTTTTATTTCAGCCTAACGATGGCTTGCTGATAGTGACAGCTCATTGGATCTCATCTTGAGAGTTCATAATTCCAAATGCAAATAGCACACTTGAAATGATCTCTGGACCTTTTATCTGCTCATTGTAATTGGGATAATGAGGGAATAACACACACCTGGCCATGGAACAGCTGAGAAGCCAATTGTCCCATTACTTTTGGTCCCTTAACAAGTGGGAGGCACATATGCAAACTGCTGTAATTCCTACACCGTTCACCTGATTTGGATGTAAATACCCTCAAATTAAAGCTGACAGTCTGCAGTTAAAGCAAATCTTGTTTGTTTCATTTCAAATACATTGTGGTGGTGTATAGAGCCAAAAATTTTAAAATTGTGTCGATGTCGAAATATTTATTGACCTGACTATCTCCGTAGACATAATTAAAAAAAGTTTTCATTATTTTTTTTAAAGTGATACAACACAAGAAAAATTATAAAGTTGGTATTGCTATAATCGCAGTGACCTGAAGAATGACGTTATCATCCGTTTGTATAATGAACGGAACCCATAAAACTTTTTCTCAGCTTCCCACTACACTGTACAGAATGGTAAATGATACCATTAGAAAGCATAACTTATGCTGCAAAAAGATTTCTAAAGGCTATATGAATGGAAAAGTAAAAAAGTTATGACTCAGAGTAGGTAGTAAAAAACAAACAAAAAACTGCTGCAGTATGAAGGAGATAAAGGGGTTGTACCATCTAAGACATTGGGAGAATATAGCTAGGATGTGCCCCTAGTCTCTGATAGGGTCCCACCTCTGTGACCCGCACTTATACTTAGAACGGAGCTGGCAAAGTCTCGGAGGGCTCACCACGTACGCGCAGCCATCTCTATTCATTCCTATGGGAGTGCTGAAAATAGCCAAGCGCTGGCTCTGCTTTTTCCATCAGCCCCATAGAAGTGAATGGAACAGTGTACATGCTTGTGCGGTGCGGCTCCCATTCATTTCAATGGGATTTCCGAAAACCGGTAATAATGCTGCAGTGTACTCTTTGGGACTTTGCTCATACATCCCAACCATCCCGGATCCGGCGGGACAGTCTCGGTTTTCAGTGGCTGTCTCGGTACGGGGGAGGTATGTCCCGCTCTCTGGCATCTGTCCCTGTGTCCATAGGAAGCAGAGAGAGTTACCATAATGAAGCAAAGAGCCGTCGCCGGCATTGGCTCCCTGCTTCATAATTCCTGCCGTCTCTCCACACCTCTGGACTGTGCTGGGGGGCGGGGCCGGCCCACAGGTAGCAATGGCTCCGCCTCATTCACAGACTAGAGCACCTGATGTCCTGCTGCTGCTATGAACAAGGGAAGTATGTTGTTTTTTTTTTGTTTTGTTTTTTACATTCTGTGAGGGGCACAATGTGGGCATATTACTGGGGGCACAACATTACTGGGGCCAGAATGTGGGTATATTACTGAAGGACATAGCTGGGCATATTACTGGGGGCACAGTGTGGACATATTACTATGAGCGCAGCCAGGCATATTACTTTGGTCACAATGTTGAGAAAACAACTGTGGGTACAGCTGGGCATATTATTGGGGGCACATAACTGGGCATATTACTGGGGGCACAGCTGGGCAAAAAAATTGCTTGCTGCACAATGTGCCCCTATTTGTTTGTTTACAAAGTTGGTAGGTATGTTTGCTGGCAATGTTCTAAGTATAGGTGCAGGTCCCAGAGGTGGGATCCGCACTCATCAGACATTGGGGTCATATCGCTATGCCCCCAATGCTATGTCTGAGAAAGCAAAACCACCTTTAACCGCCTCCGGACCGCCTAATGCAGGATTGCGTTCCGGAGGCGGCTCACTCAGGCACAGTCGCGCATCGGCGCGTCATCTCGTGAGACGCAAGATGACGCTTACAGCCAGCCCGTGCATGCGCATCGCGGGCCGGGCAAAAGTTTCAGGACAATTTCGTCATCAGCCTGCCAGCCAATGATCGTCGCTGGCAGGCTGATGATTAAAAAAAATAAAAAATAATAAAATAAAATCGAATCAGAAGCCATCCAACACATTATATTTATAAATATGTGCTCCTCTGCTGGTTCTTTTCGTCGGTTGGTTCCAGCAGAGGAGCACAGTTCACAACAGTACACTTAGCCCCAGATAACCCCCAATTAACCCATTGATCGCCCCTGTCAATCACCTAGTGAAAGGGAAAAAGTGATCAGTGTAAACTGTCACTTTTTTTTTTCACTGGTATTGACTGTTAGGTTTTAGGATAGTTTAGGCCCCTTGGTTAGGTAGTTAGCGATCGTTTAGCGCCCAGCCCACCGCACCACAGTCACTGATTCGCTGATTAGCGTATCGCTAATCAGCATTTGTACTGTTATAGTATCTGTAAGTGATCAGAACTGATCACAGTCAGATCTATAATAGTATTTGTGTCACCTTAGCTCGCCCTCCACCCAAAACGCAGTGTTTGCCCGATCAGGCCTGATCGTTCGCCCACACGTGCGTTCACCCACGCCAACCCCGCCGCAGTGACAACTTTTTATTTATTTTTTATCACTGCACAATAGGGGAATTTTGTGCGATTGCGATTAGGGCCCTAAAAATTGTGATAACGGTATGTGATGCAATATTTTAAGGGAATTGTGCTAGAGGTCTATTTGCTTGGATTTTCAAGGCAAAAGCACACACAAATTACTGATAATGCTGAAATGTAGTTATGCTTAACTCAAGAACTGAAATGCAGTGTTTTTCAAAATAAAACATCTTTTACTAAATTAAATAACATATTTGCATTACTGAAAAAGTACAAAAACTTGCCATTTTCTTAATAGCACTGCACAGAACAGATAAATAAAATACAATAAATAAAATAACATTTGTTCATTAAAATAACGACTTGCCTCCAGCCCCTCCTCCCTCCCCATACTGTAACTGATGTATCACCGGCCGCGCAGCATAGCGGCCGTTGATACATCCGTGTCAACCACGTAAAAAGTCAACCATCGCCTTATAAGGCGCACTGCCATTTTCCCCCCACTCTTGGGGGGGAAAAAGTTGTCTTATAAAGCGAAAAATATGGTAATATAATTGCAGCATTTTTGGGTCGGCCTATTGGCGATTGCGATATGGCGATTAATTGCGATTGCTTTGGAGATATATTGTGCAGGCCTACTGCACAATCACTTTACAAGCGCTGCGGCGATAAAAAAAATCTGTTTTGATATTTTTTATCAATCGCAACGGCCTCCGGTACTTCGCTAGCCTCCCATTTGTAAGATAGGCTTGCTTTTTTTCTTGGGTAGTCTCAGGGAATACCCCCTAAATTTAGTAGTCCAAATGGCAAATAAGGGGTATTCTTCAGAAGAGGCCTACAGGCTTCTGACCCAGTCGGATGAGGAATGGGAACCCTCATCTGACGAATCCAGCGTGTCAGAATATGTACCTGTAGAAAGCAGTGGCAGTCTGACCCAAAGTTCGGACGAGGAGGTTGAGGTCCCTGATACCACCAGGTGTACCCGGCCCCGTGTTGCTAGACCACAGGTTGCGCAGGATCCGCTTCAAGGGCAGCAGAGTGGGGCTGGCGCTGTCGGATTACGTGATGAGGCATACACCAGCAGCGCAGCCCATCCTGGACCTAGTACCAGCACTGCCGTAGAACATGGTAAAGTGGCGAGCACCAGAAGGGCAGTTGAAGCTGGCACGGTGGCACGTGCAGTAGCTCCCCCGTTGCAGCCACCGCACAGACAGGCCCGTAGAGCCCCTGAGGTGTTGGCAAACCCTGATTGGCAGCCCCCAACTTCAGCCGCACCAGTAGTTCCCCCTTTCACCGCCCAGTCTGGAGTTCTGGTTGAGACTAGGGTTGTTGCGGGTATCGAAATCTTGATACCAAATCGATACTTTTTCGGGATTTCAGTTTTTGCCGATACTGGGCTGCGCTTCTGCGCAGTCTAGTATCTCTGAACATGAGCGAGCTGCTATCGGCGCGCTCATGTTTTCTCAGCAGCACGGGGAGAAGGAAGCTGTCCTCCCCCTCCCCCTGTGCTGCTGCCACCAATGAGAGGAGAGGGGCGGAGGAGGGGCGGCAATGAGAAGAGAGGGGCGGAGGAGGGGCGGCAATGAGAAGAGAGGGGCGGAGGAGGGGCGGGCGCACTGCGCCACCAATGATAGGATTATTTCCACACAGAGCGGCGCCCAGCGATGTCCCAGCACTCACCATTAGTCCTGGGCGCCGCTCCGTTCGCCCGCAGTGCCCCATTACTGTCTCCTCTCCTGCTCCACATGCTGCTGATTACTATCGGAGCGATGGGAGGAGACATCAGCTTTACTAGTGGGCGTTCCTTCTCCCTGCGCTGTGATTGGACAGCGCTACAGCCAGGGAGAAGGAACACCCACTAGTGAAGCTGATGTCTCCTCCCATCGCTCCGATAGTAATCAGCAGCATGTGGAGCAGGAGAGGAGACAGTAATGGGGCACTGCGGGCGAACGGAGCGGCGCCCAGGACTAATGGTGAGTGCTGAGACATCGCTGGGTGACGCTCTGTGTAGTCTAATAGTGAAAGTCTGGACTCATATACAGTAGTCAGTCTTTAACACATAATACAGGAGGCAGGTGCCGACAGCAGAATCGCATTGCCGGCACCCTGCCCCTGACAGGGAGCTGCGATCAGCGGCAGTTAACTGCCGCTGATCTGCCAGTACCCGCCTCCTGTATAAAGGGGTAATTATCATTGGTGGTGCAGTGTGCCCCCCCCCCCTCAACCCCCCATCCCATTAAAATCATTGGTGGCAGTGGCCACAGGGACCTCTCCCCTCCCCCTCATTGGTGGTGCAGTGGCAGCTTCTGATCGGAGCCCCAGCTATGTAAGCCTGGGGCTCCGATCGGTTACCATGGCAGCCAGGACGCTACAGAAGCCCTGGTTGCCATGGTAACATCCCTGATGCTGTGTGCACATAGCACAGAGCAGCAGGGACAGTGTGAAGTCCTATTCACCCTGATAGAGATCTATCAGGCTGAATAGGACAAGGGATGAAAGATCCCAGGTTCTAGCCCCTAAGGGGGGAAATAGTTATTAAATAAAAAGTGTAAAAAAAAACTAAAAAAAAACTAAAATATGAAGTATAAATCACCCCCTTTTCCCAATTTCACATATAAAATATATAAATAATAAACATATTACATCGCCACGTCAGAAAAGTCCAAACTATTAAAATATAAAAAAAAATCTAGGTGGTGAATGCCGGAACAGAAAAAATAAAATAAAAACTGCGCGATTCGCCATTTTTAAAAATGCGGAATGCACGTGGCTTTTTTGGTTTATTTTTTTCGCGTGGTATCGAATGGTATTGAGTATCGCAATACTTTTTCATGGTATCGAAACCGAATCAAAAATTTGGTATCGCGACAACTCTAGTTGAGACAGCTCAGATCGGTTCAGCACTGGGATTTTTTGAGCTGTTCATGACTGCAGAGCTCTTGGACTTGGTCGTGGAAGAAACAAATCGGTATGCCACTCAATTTATAGCCGCCAACCCAGGAAGCTTTTATGCCCAGTCATTCCGGTAGAAACCCGTCCAAGTTTCCGAAATTAAAACTTTTCTGGGCCTTCTCCTCAACATGGGCCTAACCAAAAAGGATGAATTGCGGTCATATTGGTCCACGAACCCAATTCATCACATGCCCATGTCCAGGGCACGATTTGAGGCCATCCTGCGTTTCCTGCACTTTAGCGACAACAGCACGTCCCTTCCCAGAGGCCACCCAGCTTTTGACCGGCTCCACAAAATTCAGCCCCTCATAGACCACTTCATTTGGCAAGGGGTACCATCTTTATGTGGACAATTTTTACACAAGTGTGCCCCTCTTCAGGCATTTGTTCCTAGAGCAGATTGGCTGCTGTGGCACCGCACGACCTAGTCGCCGGGGCTTCCCCCAATGGCTCGTTACCACCCGTCTTGCAAGGGGGGGAGAGAGGGCTGCCTTGTGTAACGAAGAACTGCTCGCGGTGAAATGGAGAGACAAGCGTGACGTTTACATGCTCTCCTCCATTCACGCAGATACAATACAAATTGAACGAGCAACCAGTGTCATTGAAAAGCCCCTCTCAGTCCACGACTATAATTCGCTCATGCATCCAGGAGGTTCCGTGGCCCCATCCACCAGTGTAGTGAGCCGTCTACACGAGCGACATTTCCCCAATGTCGTTTCTGGTACCTCAACCCAACCGTCACCCCGAAAAAGATGTTGTGTCTGTAGCAGGAGTGGAATAAGGCGTGACTGTACTGACCACCCTGCCCTATGCTTAGGAGAGTGTTTCCAGAAGTACCACTCACAGGTACACTATTAGCATAGGGATTTCATCTCAGAGGACAGGCACACAGGGCTATTAGGGTGCTTTCACACAGAGCTGCTGCAAACCTCTCCTTTCACCTGGGACAAAGTGCATAATGTACTTCGCCACATCTCTAGGCGATTTGCGCTTTGCGCATTGTCCCATGGGGAAGGAGAGGTTTGTCCTATAAAAAAAGGTAAAATAAACAAAACAAAAATAAATCACCGGTAAGCAAAAAAGTTAATGTTCTGTTCAAATGTTATTATAATGTTAATAAATTTATTGCGTTGCGGCCTGGTTTTTTCATTTTTACCTTCTAGGTGGACCAACCGATGAACCAGCTGCAGCACTGATGTGCATTCTGACAGAAGCATTGCGCTGCTGTCAGATTACACAAAAGTCGGTGTATGCGGCGCTGCAAGACGAGATTTCTCCTCTGCAGTAAAAGATACGTTTGCCGAGGCATATGAGCTGAGGGGGCGGTGGTGTTCATATGCTTTGGCAAACACTTTGTATATATATATATATATATATATATATATAAAAAATAAAAAAAATCCTGGCAATGATTTATTTATCCACATCGATTGATGTGAATGGAGAAATCGGGTTTGCCAGGGCATACAAGCTAAGTGGGTATGGATGTTGGGCGGAGCTCTTATGTCCTGGCAGACGCCTTTCCCCTCCTATTTTTTTGGGGGCAGAGATTTTTTCATCCACATTGATCAATGCGAATGAAGAAATCTGTGCCGTTTATTTTTTTCTTTCAGCCCAGAGGCTAAACTAAAAAAAAACAAAAAAAACACATTACCGGTATGCTCAATATAAGGCCGACTACATACGGCCGTGAGCGGTCCGTGGAACCGCGGCCTGGATTCCTGCTGAGTGCAGGAGCGCACGGCGTCATGGGTTGCTATGACGCCGTGCGCTCCCTGCTGCCGCTGCAGTACAGTGATACACTGGTATAGATCATACCAGTGTATTACTGTACTGTGGCGGCAGAAGGAAGCGCATGACGTCATAGCAACCCATGACGCCGTGCGCTCCTGCACTCAGCAGGAATCCAGGCCACGGTTCCACGGACCGCTCACGGACGTGAACAACGGCCGTGTGCATTCGGCCTAAGAAGAATAGCAGAAACTCCTAATGCTGGCCATACATGTAATGATTGCGGAGACCCTCAAACGCCAGAGCAGTACAAACACCACCCAAATGACCCCATTTTGGAAAGAAGTCACCTCAAGGTATTCGCTGAGCGGCATATTAAGTTCATGAAAGATTGAAATTTTTGTCCCAAGTTAGCGGAAAGGGAGACTTTGAGAAAAAATAAAAAAAAAATTTACGCTAACTTGTGCCCCCCCAAAAAAAGAAGAAGAATCTTCTATGAACTCGCCATGCCCCTCATTGAATACCTTGGGGTGTCTTCTTTCCAACATGGGGTCACATGTGGGGTATTTATACTGCCCTGGCATTTTAGGGGCCCTAAAGCGTGAGAAGAAGTCTGGAATCCAAATGTCTAAAAATGCCCTCCTAAAAGGAATTTGTGCCCCTTTGCGCCCCTAGGCTGCAAAAAAGTGTCACACATGTGGTATCGCCGTACTCAGAAGAAGTTGGGCAATGTGTTTTGGGGTGTTTTTTTACATATACCCATGCTGGGTGAAATATCTCGGTCAAATGCCAACTTTGTATAAAAAAAAAATGGGAAAAGTTGCCCAACCTCTCCTGAGTACAGCGATACCAGATGTGGGACACCTTTTTGCATCCCACACAGATGCGCTATCCATCAGTTTCCTGGACACAGTAGTTCTGAAAACAGAGACAGGTACCCTCACAACAGATCTATTTACCAAACCTACTGACCGGAATACCCTGTTACACTGCTCCCAAAGATTCAGTCCATTGTCAAAAGACACTGGCCCCTCCTTCAACAGTCTTACCCTGAAGTCGTTGAATTCAAACATCCCTTCCGTATGTGCTATAAGAGACCGAACAATCTTAGAGATAAATTAGTACACGCCGACATCGGCCCACTCAAACCCACATTACAACAAACCACCCTAACCCCGAAAAAAACAGGCACATACCCATGCCTACATTGTGCACAGTGCACTAACGTAATCAAAGGGAATCGTATAACACATCCCCGTTCGGGTAAAATTTACCATTCAATTATTTTTTTTCACATGTAGCTCCTCATTTGTAGTATATCTCATCAAATGCCCTTGCGGCCAGGCCTACGTGGGGGAAACTACCCAAAACATACGCAACCGAATTTCCAAACATAAATCTGATATCCGTTGTAACAGAACAGAACAACCCATCCCACATCACTTCTCCCTTGCAAAACATCAAATCAGTCAAATTAGATTCCAAATATTGGAACAAATACTGGCGGGAAGAAGAGGCGGGAACCGGATTGCACGTCTCAAAGAACGCAAATCCTTTTGGAAATTCGAACTCAATACCCTTTTTCCAAATGGTATGAATCGGGACTTTGATTTTTGTACATCGTGATAATTCCTCCAGACTTGTATCACTAAATGTGAGGATATATAACTAGGATCGGACACCAAAATCTCACAACCTCTTCCCCCCCCTTTCTCTTTTGTATTTTATGTCAATGCTTTTATCCTTAATCTGTAATGTGATACTTACCAACACCATATTCTCTCCTTTACCTTCCACAGACAAAATGACTCATAAAGTCCATCCCAACCAGGTAGTATATGATATAATATAGCCATATAGTACTTCAAGTATAGTTTCTACATAGTCTCTATATAGTTATACTAATATACAATAAGAATATGCAATCTGTAGCATAGAACTTAGATAGACTATACTATACTCACAATATGTCTTTTACTAATTCCAGAATGATTGTACTAACCAAGTAATCATGTCTATTAGCATTTGTATATATCTATCCTGGTTGGGGCGTAATTTATATCCCATTTCTAGACCTGCTTTTACTGAATTCTCCCTCAGGCGAGGTACTGTACTACCTAACAAGCCCTTGCGATTGTGTTCATATTATTTATCCAAAACGGGCCCTTGTCTGATCCCTCTATGCTTCGGCAACCTAAATGCCCCTTGCATTACCTCTGCCAATACTACTTTGCCAGCCCAGGTCTCGGCCGGCCGAGTGCGCATACGCGCCGGCGCCGCAGTGACGTCACTCGCCTGAGCGCGGTGGCGTCATGCGTGCGACGGAGCCGGAGGCGTGCGCATGACGCCCGCCCACACCAACGGCACACTTTAAAAACAGGCATTAGCGCAGCACACACCAGCGCATCCTACGCAGGCAACATGCAGCCAGGACAAAGGTAAATACTGGACTCTTGATTACTTATATTACGCCGTCCTGTTGACACCACTACTTGCTCTCTCCTCCACCGGCAGCTCCAGATAAGATGTCCCCAGGGGATGTGACCATGACCCTTACCTATTGTTATACCGGCAGTTCCCCTCTCTTATTTGTGTATGCATATATATCTAGCCTTACCACAACGTGTTACTAAGCTATTGACAAATGATATAACCTCTGCAACACTTCACAGGTCTCGCCACCCCTGAGAAGCTCCGCTGCCCTGCATGACTCTGCCCATGCCTGCTAATTATTAACCTTGCTAATTATGAACTTCGCCAAATATATCATTACTGCATCTGCTGCTGACTTCTGCACTGTTTCTCCTTTTCTGCCATTCAATGTTGTACCTAATTGTATGTATGTAACTCCACAGTAGAGGATGTCTATATGAAATGAAAGTACGCTTACCTGTTATCCTCTGTGTCTCTAGCCACTAGACACTGGACAATTCGACATATATGTAATATATACTATGAACTAAAATTTGAATTATCCTGATCATGTATAATGTTTTCTGATACATTGCATTGTATTTTACTCCAGGCCGTGATCAAGGTCCCATACTAGGACCGAAACGTTAAACGTTGGCCAAGTCTGTGCATTCCTGGATGCTAACAAAAAAATGAAATTACAAATGATGAAATACGACATAAGATATTATGAAATTAAAATATAAATTTTCAGATATATGAAAAACGTGGTCTCTTTTACTATATATTACTTCAAATTACCATTGAGCACCGTACCAAAGGGACTCTAGAGGAGTGCTGTCCAACCCAAGCACTTCTAGGTGGGCAAAGGGGCCCACATTCCAAAGAGCACCTTTAGGATTTCACAGGGCATTTTTTACACATTTTGATTTCAAACTACTTCTCACACATTAGGGCCCCTAAAATGCCAGGGCAGTATAACTACCCCATTTTGGAAAGAAAACACCCCAAGGTATTTCGTGATGGGCATAGTGAGTTCATGGAAGTTTTTATTTTTTGTCACACGTTCGTGGAATATGAGACTTTGTAAGGAAAAAAATAAATAAAAAATCATCATTTTCCGCTAACTTAAATAAAAAGTTCTATCAACTCACTATGCCCATGAGCGAATGCCTTAGGGTGACTACTTTCCGAAATGGGGTCAATTGTGGGGCTTTTCTACTGTCTGGGCATTGTAGAACCTCAGGAAACATGACAGGTGCTCAGAAAGTCAGAGCTGCTTCAAAATGCAGAAATTCACATTTTTGTACCATAGTTTGTAAACGCTATAACTTTTACCCAAACCATTTTTTTTTATCAAAGACATGTAGAACAATAAATTTAGACCAAAAAAAATTATAGAAATGTAGTTTTATTTTAAAAATTTTACAAGTGAAAGTGAAAAATATCATTTTTTTCCAAAAAAGATAAATAATTCGGCAAATTTCAATTAATAACAAAAAAAGTGAAAATGTCAGCAGCAATGAAATACCACCAAATGAAAGCTCTATTAGTGAGAAGAAAAGGAGGTAAAATTCATTTGGGTGGCGAGTTGCATGACCGAGCAATAAACGGTGAAAGTAATGTAGAGCAGAATTGTAAAAAAGTGGGGTGGTCATTAAGGAGGTTTAACCACCTCAGCCCCCCTAGCGTAAACACCCTTAATGACCAGACCACTTTTTACAATTCTAAACTACACTATTTTCACGGTTTATTGCTCGGTCATACAACTTACCACCCAAATGAATTTTACCTCCTTTTCTGCTTACTAATAGAGCTTTCATTTGGTGGTATTTCATTGCTGCTGACATTTTTACTTTTTTGTTATTACCGGTAATCGAAATGTAACTAAATTTTTGCAATAAAATGAAATTTTTCACTTTCAGTTGTAAAATTTTTCCCAAAAAAATACATCCATATATAAATGTTTCATTAAATTTATTGTTCTACATGTCTTTGATAAAAAAAAAAAATGTTTGGGAAAAAAAGAAAATGGTTTGGGTAAAAGTTATAGCGTTTACAAACTATGGTGCAAAAATGAAAAGTTCCGCTTTTTGAAGCAGCTCTGACTTTCTGAGCACCTGTCATGTTTCCTGATGTTCTACAATGCCCAGACAGTACAAACACCCCACAAATGACCCCATTTCGGAAAGTAGACACCCTAAGGCATTCGCTGATGGGCATAGTGAGTTCATAGAACTTTTTCTTTTTTATCACAAGTTAGCGGAAAATGATGATTTTTTTCCTTACAAAGTCTCATATTCCACTAACTTGTGACAAAAAATAAAAACTTCCATGAACTCACTATGCCCATCATGAAATACCTTGGGGTGTCTTCTTTCCAAACTAGGGTCACTTGTGGGGTAGTTATACTGCCCTGGCATTTTAGGGGCCCAAATGCGTACAAAGTACTTTGAAATCAAAATGTGTAAAAAATGTCCTGTGAAATCCGAAAGGTGCTCTTTGGAATGTGGGCCCCTTTGCCCTCCTAGGCTGACAAAAAAGTGTCACACATCTGGTATCGCCGTACTCAGAAGAAGTAGGGCAATGTGTTTAGGGGTGTCTTTTTACATATACCCATGCTGGGTGAGAGAAATATCTCGGCAAAAGACAACTTTTCCAATTTTTTTATACAAAGTTGGCATTTGACCAAGATATTTATCTCACCCAGCATGGGTATATGTAAAATGACACCCTAAAATACATTCCCAAACTTCTCCTGAGTACGGCAATACCACATGCGTGATACTTTTTTGCAGCCTAGATGCGCAAAGGTGCCCAAATTCCTTTTAGGAGGGCATATTTAGACATTTGGATCCCAGACTTCTTTTCACGCTTTAGGGCCCCTAAAAAGCCAGGGCAGAGTAAATACCCCACATGTGACCCCATTTTGGAAAGAAGACACCCCAAGGTATTCAATGAGGGGCATGCCAAGTTCATAGAAAAAAAATGCACAATTTAGCGGAAATAGTTTTCTTTTTCTCACAAAGTCTCCCTTCCCGCTAACTTGAGACAAAAAATTCAATCTTTCATGGACTCAATATGCCCCTCAGCGAATACCTTGGGGTGTCTTCTTTTCAAAATGGGGTCATTTGTCGGGTGTTTGTACTGCCCTGGCATTTGAGGGTCTAAGCAATCATTACATGTATGGCCAGCATTAGGAGTTTCTTCTATTCGGGTAATGAGATATTTTTTTTTCGTTCAGCCTCTGGGCTGAAAGAAAAAATGAACGGCACAGATTTCTTCATTCACATCGATCAATGTGGATGAAAAAATCTCTGCCAAAAAAAAAAAAAAAAAACGGAGGGGGAAAGGCGTCTGCCAGGACATAGGAGCTCCGCCCAACATCCATACCCACATACGTATGCCCTGGCACACCCGATTTCCCCATTCACATCAATCGATGTGGATGAATAAATCATTGCCGGGATTTTATTTTTTTTTTTATATATACAAAGTGTTTGCCAAAGTATATGAACACCGCCGCCTCAGCTCATATGCCTCGGCAAACGTATCTTTTACTGCAGAGGAGAAATCTCGTCTTGCAGTGCCGCATACACCGACTTTTGTGTAATCTGACAGCAGCGCGATGCTTCTGTCAGAATGCACATCAGTGCTGCAGCTAGTCGATCGGTTGGTACACCTGGAAGGTAAAAAAAACAAAAAATAAAAAACCAGGCCGCAACGCAATAAATTTATTAACTTTATAATAACTTTTGAACAGAACATATAAACTTTAACTTTTTAAACATAACGTTAACTTTTTTTGCTTACCGGTGATTTTTTTACCTTTATAGGACAAACCTCTCCTTCCCCATGGGTCAATGTGCAAAGCGCAAATCGCCCAAAGATGTGGCGAAGTACATAATGCAATTTGTCCCAGGTGAAAGGAGAGGTTTGCAGCAGCTCTGTGGGAATGGGCCCTAATAGCTCTGTGTGCCTGTCCTGTGAGATGTGATCCCTATGCCAAGTGTACCTGTGTGTGGTACTTCCGGAAACACTCCCCAAAGCATAGGGCAGGGAGGTCAGGGCAGAAATAGCCTTATTCCACTCCTGCTACAGACACGACATCTTTTTCGGGGTGATGGTTGGGTTGAGGTACTGGCAACGACACTGGGGAAATGTCGCTCGTGTAGACGGCTAACTACACTGGTGGATGGGGCCACGGAACCACTTAAATACAGGAGGTTCTCGATGATCTCTTCCTAAAATTTGAGGAAGGATCCTGTTCTCCCAGCCTTACTGTAGAGAACAAAACTATTATATGCAGCCAATTGAATTAAATATACAGACACCTTCTTATAACAGCATCTGGTGCGTCGGGAAACTAAATACGGAGACAACATCTGGTCATTAAAGTCCACCCCTCCCATGAGCAAATTATAGTCGTGGACACAGAGGGGCTTTTCAATGACACTGGTTGCTCGTTCAATTTGTATTGTCGTATTTGTATTTGTATAGGAGAGCATGTAAACGTCACGCTTGTCTCTCCATTTTTACCGCGAGCAGTTCTTCATTACACAAGGCAGCCCTCTCCCCCCTTGCAAGACGGGTGCTAACGAGCCGTTGGGGGAAGCCCGTGCGACTAGTTTGCGCGGTGCCACAGCAGCCAATCTGTTCTAGGAACAAATGCCTGAAGAGGGGCACACTTGTGTAGAATTGTCCACATAAAGATGGTACCCCTTGCCAAATAAGGGTGACACCAAGTCCCAGACTGTCTTCCCACTGGTAGTCAGGGCAACCGACCGGCTCCAGGGTCTGATCTTTACGCTCATAGATCTGAAATTTGTGGGTATAGCCTGTGGCCCTTTCACAGAGTTTATACAATTTGACCCCATACCGGGCGCGCTTGCTTGGGATGTATTGTTTGAAGCCAAGGTGCCCGGTAAAATGTATACGGGACTCGTCTACGCAGATGTTTTGCTCTGGGGTATACAAATCTGCAAATTTCTGGTTGAAGTGGTCTATGAGGGGCCGAATTTTGTGGAGCCGGTCAAAAGCTGGGTGGCCTCTGGGATGAGAGGTGCTATTGTCGCTAAAGTGCAGGAAACGCAGGATGGCCTCAAATCGTGCCCTGGACATGGCAGCAGAAAACATGGGCATGTGATGAATTGGGTTTGTGGACCAATATGACCACAATTCATGCTTTTTGGTTAGACACATGTTGAGGAGAAGGCCCAGAATTTTTTTAATTCAGAAACTTGGACGGGTTTCCACCGGAAAGGCAGGGCATAAAAGCTTCCCGGGTTGGCGGATATAAATTGAGTGGCATACCGATTTGTTTCTGCCACGACTATGTCCAAGAGCTCCGCAGTCAAGAACAGCTCAAACAAACCCAGGGCCGAACCGATCTGAGCTGTCTCAACCAGAACTCCAGACTGGGCGGTGAAAGGGGGAACTAATGGTGCGGCTGAAGATGGGGACTGCCAATCAGGGTTTGCCAGCACCTCAGGGACACTAGGGGGTCTACGGGATTGTCTGTGCGGTGGCTGCGACGGGGTAACTATTGCACGTGCCACCGTACCAGCTTCAACTGCCCTTCTGGTGGTCGCCACTTCACCATGTTGTACGGCAGTGCTGGTACTAGGTCCAGGGTGGGCTGCGCTGCTGGTGTATGCCTCACCACGTAATCCAACAGCGCCAGCCCCCTCTGCTGCCCTTGAAGCGGATCCTGCGCAACCTGTGGTCTAGCAACATGGGGCCGGGTACGCCTGGTGCTATCAGGGACTTCAACCTCCTCGTCCGAACTTTGGGTCAGACTGCCACTGCTTTCTACAGGTTCATATTCTGACCCGCTGGATTCGTCAGATGAGGGTTCCCATTCCTCATCCGACTTGGTCAGAATCCTGTAGGCCTCTTCAGAAGAATACCCCTTGTTTGACATTTGGACTACTAAATTAAGGGGGTATTTCCTGAGACTACCCAAGAAAAAAAGCAAGCCTGTCTTACAAATGGGAGGCTAGCGAAGTACCGGAGGACGCTGCGATTGATAAAAAATATCAAAACTGATTTTTTTATTGCCGCAGCGCTTGTAAAGTGATTGTGCAGTTATCAAAAAAAAAAAACATTTTTTGTCACTGCGGCGGGGCGGGCGTGGGTGAACACACGTGGGGGCGACCGATCAGGCAAACACTGCGTTTTGGGTGGAGGGTGAACTAAGGTGACACTAATACTATTATAGATCTGACTGATCAGTTTTGATCACTTACAGATACTATAAAAGTACAAATGCTGATTAGCGATACGCTAATCAGCGACTGCAGTGCGGTGGGCTGGGCGCTAACTGATCGCTAAACTACCTAACCAAGGGACCTAAACTATCCTAAAACCTAACCGTCAATACCAGTGAAAAAAAAAAGTGACAGTTTACACTGATCACTTTTTTCCCTTTCACTAGGTGATTGACAGGGGCGATCAATGGGTTAATTGGGGGTGATCTGGGGCTAAGTGTACTGTTGGTGTGTACTCACTGTGAACTGTGCTCCTCTGCTGAGACCAACCGACAAAAAGGACCAGCAGAGGAGCACAGCAGCAATTTAACACATTATATTTATAAATATAAATGTGTTAACTGGCTTCTGATTCGTTTTTTTTTAAAAATCATCAGCTTGCCAACCACGATCTTTGGCTGGCAAGCTGATGATGTGACCCCCCCTCTAATTTTTGCCGGCCCGCGATGCGCATGACGCATATATGCGAGATGACGCATATATGCGTGACTGTGCCTCAGACTGCCGCCTCCAGACCGCGATCCTGCGTTAGGCGGTCCGGAGGCGGTTAAAGGGGTTGTCCGGGACACTCATTGTTTATATATCTGTTTATCTTTACCTTACTTCCGGCTGCACTGCCCTGTGGGTCCTGGGGCAGCGTGTCATCAGGTGGTTACAGCTGTCTCTCTGCTCCGCCGTAACTCCGCCCCCTCATCAATATTCACCTCAATTCATTCTGAAGCTCACCGAACTGGAGGGTCGGGGCTGAGCGGGTTGTCAAGGGGCAGGGCTTAGCGGGATGTCAGCCAGCCGCTGTAACTCCGCCCCTCATCAATATTCACCTCGATTAATTTGTTGCCAGTGACGTCACCGGGCTCCCTAAGCAGCGGAAGAGGAAGCTTTGCTTGCCTGCAAGGGACCCGGTACATCACTGAGGAGAAGAAAACAGTAACTTCCGGCCATGAATTTCAAAGATGAAAATGGGGCTGCAGAAATCTGTGGCAAAGGTACTACCTGCTTGTATGTAATGTGTATACCACACTTGTACTATTAGAGCAATGTCCCCAATCCCGGACAACCCCTTTAAGCTAGGGGAGCTGAGGTGGTTAAACACAGATACTAACTCTCTTCTTTTCCTCACTTGTGGTTTTGGCTTCAAAAACTGCATAAAAAACTGAATGTGTGCCAGCACCCAGAACAGCACTGCTTATTTAGGCTAGTTTCACACTAGCGTTCGTCGGTCCGCTCGTGAGCTCCGTTTGAAGGATCGCATCAGTCTGGCGGCGTTCAGCCTCCGCACGGACAGGCGGTCAGCTGAACGCTGCTTGCAGCGTTCAGCTGTCCGCCTGGCCGTGCGGATCCGTTCAGACTTACAATGTAAGTCAATGGGAACGGATCCGCTTGAAGATGACACAATATGGCTCAATCTTCAAGCGGATCCGTCCCCCATTGACTTTACATTGAAAGTCTGAACGGATCCGCTCAGGCTACTTTCACACTTAGAAAATTTTCTAAGTTATTAATGCAGACGGATCCGTACTGAACGGAGCCTCCGTCTGCATTAATATGATCGAATCCGTTCGGAACGGATCCGATCAAGCGCTAGTGTGAAAGTAGCCTTAATTAGACAGTCCATGAACGAGTTGGAAAAACTAAAGAATTAAGAGTTAAATGGGCTTTCCAATTGTCTGAAGAGTCTGTCCTTGACCACCACACGTGACCACGTCCTATGGACGGGGAACAGCACATTGTTGTCACAAGATGAATCATAGCGAGGTTATGTCTGATCACGTGACCCAGTCCAAGGGAGGGCGCGGAAGCGCCAGGCCTCTATGTTACACAGGGGTCCTTGTAGTGTGGTGTAAATGGAGCGCTGAATACGCTTTCCGGTATTGAAGCCCTTTCCAGGCTGCCGCAGCGTCTCTTTTTGCGTAGACTCCTGGTCGCTGAGGCTTTTGCGGCACCTCTGCCCGGTACTATTTGTAAACAGGTTTGAGAAACCTCCGTCCGCCCTCTTCTGCACCCGCCCATTGGAGCTTCCCTCATTCAAGATGGCGGCAGGAGGGAGCGGTGGACTGTCGTTTCCCGGGGTGCTGGGCAATAGCACTCCTAGCAACCGTGTTGGATCGTCGGCATCCTCGTACAACTATAGCGGTGGAGCTGGGGCCTCTTCCCCCGGTAACCAGGCAGCATCTGCGGTCTCCTCGACTGGGGCCTCCCCTCCTGCGGCCCCGCCTCCACCCCCTCCTGCGGCTGCTGGCCTCCTGCACCGGGAACCCGTGTACAACTGGCAGGCGACCAAGACCACGGTGCGGGAACGGTTCACATTTCTCTTCAATAACGAAGTGCTTAGCGACGTACACTTCCTGGTCGGGAAGGGAGTGGGCAGTCAGCGGATCCCCGCACACAGGTACTGAGAGCTGCATGTGATGTCACTCCCACCGCTGACACAGCCCTGCCTAGCCCATGTGTGCTCTTACCTGATGCGGGGCCGGCGGGCTGTGTCAGGGCATGGCATTTAACCTCCTAAGTAGTTTGTATGGGACTGGCTCATTGTGAAAACGATGTATGAAAAGCTCAGAATTAACGGGCTGCCAGTTTCCGCTAGACATGTGGGAAATGATTACTGGGTGACAAGAGGGACCATGAAGTCTGTGGCTCTTCCACCAATGATTATTTTTATGCTTCATTCCAACCTTTTATTAACCACTTCAGCCCCGCTAGCTGAAACCCCCTTCATGACCAGGCCACTTTTTACACTTCGGCACTACACTACTTTCACCGTTTATTGCTCGGTCATGCAACTTACCACCCAAATGAATTTTACCTCCTTTTCTTCTCACTAATAGAGCTTTTATTTGGTGGTATTTCATTGCTGCTGGCATTTTTACTTTTTTTTGTTATTAATCAAAATGTAATGATTTTTTTGCAAAAAAATGACATTATTCACTTTCAGCTGTAAAATTTTGCAAAAAAAAAAAAGGACATCCATATATACATTTTTCGCTAAATTTATAGTTCTACATGTCTTTGATTTAAAAAAAAAAAAATGTTTGGGCCAAAAAAAAAAATGGTTTGGGTAAAAGTTATAGCGTTTACAAACTATGGTACAAAAATGTGAATTTCCGCTTTTTGAAGCAGCTCTGACTTTCTGAGCACCTGTCATGTTTCCTGAGGTTCTACAATGCCCAAACAGTAGAAAATACCTTGAAGTGTCTTCTTTCCAAAATGGGGTCGCTTGTGGCGTATTTTAGGGGCCCATATGTGTGAGAAGTACTTTGCAATCAAAATCTGTAAAAAAATGACCAGTGAAATCCGAAAGGTGCACTTTGGAATATGTGCCCCTTTGCCCACCTAGGCTGCAAAAAAGTGTGACACATCTGGTATCGCCGTACTCGGGAGAAGTTGGGGAATGTGTTTTGGGGTGTCATTTTACATATACCCATGCTGGGTGAGAGAAATATCTTGGCAAAAGACAACTTTTCCCATTTTTTTTTTTTTTTTTTTTTTTTTAATACAAAGTTGGCATTTGACCAAGATATTTATCTCACCCAGCATGGGTATATGTAAAATGACACCCCAAAACACATTCCCCAGCTTCTCCTGAGTACGGCGATACCAGATGTGACACTTTTGTGCATCTAGGCTGCAAAAGTGCCCAAATTCCTTTTAGGAGGGCATTTTTAGACATTTGGATCCCAGACTTCTTCTCACACTTTAGGGCCCCTAAAAAGCCAGGGCAGTATAAATGCCCCACATGTGACCCCACTTTGGAAAGAAGACACCCCAAGGTATTCAATGAGGGGCATGGTGAGTACATAGAAATGTATTTTTTTGGCATAAGTTAGCGGAAATGTTTTTTTTTTTTTTTTTTTTTTTCTTCCCCCTCTTCTCACAAAGTCTCACTTTCTGCTAACTTAGGACAAAAATGTAAATCTTTCATGGTCTCAATATGCCCCTCAGCGAATACCTTGGGGTGTCTTCTTTCCAAAATGGGGTCAGTTGTGGGGTGTTTGTACTGCCCTGGCATTTGAGGGTCTCCGCAATCATTACATGTATGGCCAGCATTAGGAGTTTCTGCTATTCTCCTTATATTGAGCATACAGGTAATGAGAGATTTTTAATTTTTTTTCCGTTCAGCCAATGTGGATGAAAAAAATCTCTGCCAAAAAAAAAGAGGGGAACGGCGTCTGCCAGGACATAGGAGCTCCGCCCAACATCCATACCCACTTAGCTCGTATGCCCTGGCAAACCAGATTTCTCCATTCACATCAATCGATGTGGATGAATAAATCATTGCCGGGAATTTTTTAAAAATTTTTTTTTATATATACAAAGTGTTTGCCAAAGCATAGGAACGCCGCCTCCTCCTCAGCTCGTATGCCTTGGCAAACGTATCTTTTTTACTGCAGAGTAGAAATCTCGTCTTGCAGCGCCGCATACACCGACTTGCATGTAATCTGACAGCAGCGCAATGCTTCTGTCAGAATGCACATCAGTGCTGCAGCTAGTCGATCGGTTGGTTCACCTGGAAGGTAAAAAAAAAAAAAAAAAAACAGGCCGCAACGCAATAATTTTATTAACTTTGGAACAGAACATATAAAGTTTAACTTTTTGAACTAAACATTAACCTTTTTGCTTACTGGTGTGTGTTGTGTGTTTTTTTTTTTTTTTTTTTTTTTTTTTTTTTTTTTTTTACCTTTTATAGAACAAACCTCTCCTTCCCCATGGGTCAATGTGCAAAGTGCAAATCGCCAAAAGATGTGGCGAAGTGCGTTATGCACTTTGTCCCAGGTGAAAGGAGACGTTTGCAGCAGCTGTGAGTGAATGGGCCCTAATAGCCCTGTGTGCCTGTCCTGGTGAGATGTGATACCTATGCTAGGTGTACCTGTGTGTGGTACTTCCGGAAACACTCCCCTAAGCATAGGGCAGGGTGGTCAGGACAGAAATAGCGGGTGTCACGCCTTATTCCACTCCTGCTACAGAAACATCTTTTTCGGGGTGACTGTTGGGTTGAGGTACCAGCAACGACATTGGGGAAATGTCGCTCGTGTAGACGGCTAACTACACTGGTGGATGGGGCCACGGAACCTCCTGGGTACAGGAGGTTCTCGATGATCTCTTCCTGAAATTTGAGGAAGGATCCAGTTCTCCCAGCCTTACTGTAGAGAACAAAACTATTTTATACAGAGCCAATTGAATTAAATATACAGACACCTTCTTATACCAGCGTCTGGTTCTGCGGGAAACTAAATACGGAGACAACATCTGGTCATTGAAGTCCACCCCTCCCATGTGAAGGTTAGTCGTGGACTGAGAGGGGCTTTTCAATGACACGGGTTGCTTGCTCACTCAATTTGTATTGTCGTGTCTGCGTGAATGGAGGAGAGCATGTAAAGCTTGTCTCTCCATTTCACCGCGAGCAGTTCTTCGTTACACAAGGCAGCCCTCTGCCCCCTTGCAAGACGGGTGCTAACGAGCCGTTGGGGGAAGCCAGCGCGACTAGTTTGCGCGGTGCCACAGGCGCCAATCCGTTCTAGAAACAAATGCCTAAAGAGGGCCACACTTGTGTAGAAATTGTCCACATAAAGATGGTACCCCTTGCCGAATAAGGGTGACACCAATAGTGTTGATCACGAATATTCGAATTTCGAATTTTTATCGCGAATATAGCCACTTCGAAAATTCGCGAATATTTCGAATATAGTTATATATATTCGTAATTTCGAATATTAGTTTTTTTTTTTTTAATCAGTACACATGATCCCTTCCTGCTTCTAGCTTGTGGGCCAATAAGAAGGCTGCAATATACTTGACTTTAGGAGTAGTGATGAGCGGCAGGGGTCATATTCGAAAATGCCCGATTTTTTTTTTTTCTTGAAAAAATCGGCAAGGTAATTATTGTGTAATATGCGAATTTTCGTAATTTCAATTTTCGGATTCGAATTTTTATTGCGAATTTTTCAACTTTAAGACAAAGAAGATTATAGCACTATGTTAGCTAAATTGCTCTATATTCGTTTTTTTCGAATATTCGCTATATTGCTATATATTCTTGTTTTAGAATATTACAAATATTCGAAAAAACGAAGTTATAGCAATATAGCGAAAATTCGAAAAAAACGAATATAGAGCAATTTAGCTAATATAGTGCTATAATCTTCTTTGTCTAATAGTTGTAATTTTTTTCTCATCTGAAGTTCAGATTGGAAAAAAATTACAACTATAAAAAAAAGATTATACTATATACTAAATTGCTCTATATTCGTTTTTTTCGAATATTCGCTATATTGCTATATATTACGAATATTCTAAAAAACTGTTATAGCAATATAGCGAATATTCAAAAAATCGAAAATAGAGCAATTTAGCTAATATAGTGCTATAATCTTTTGTTTTTTTCTTGAAAAAAATCGGCAAGGTAATGATTGTGTAATATGCAAATTTTCGGATTCGAATTTTTATTGCGAATTTTTTAACTTACAACTATTAGACAAAGAAGATTATAGCACTATATTAGCTTAATTGCTCTATATTCGTTTTTTTCGAATTTTCGCTATATTGCTATAACTTCGTTTTTTCGAATATTCGTAATTATAGCAATATAGCGAATATTCGAAAAAAACGAATATAGAGCAATTTAGCTAATATAGTGCTATAATCTTTTTTTTATAGTTGTAATTTTTTTCCAATCTGGACTTCAGATGAGAAAAAAATTACGACTATTAGACAAAGAAGATTATAGCACTATAATAGCTAAATTGCTCTATATTCGTTTTTTCGAATTTTCGCTATATTGCTATAACTTCGTTTTTTCGAATATTTGTAATATTCTAAATCAAGAATATATAGCAATATAGCGAATATTCGAAAAAAACGAATATAGAGCAATTTAGCTAACATAGTGCTATAATCTTCTTTGTCTTAAAGTTGAAAAATTCGCAATAAAAATCAGAATCCGAAAATTAGAATTACGAAAATTCGCATATTACACAATCATTACCTTGCCGATTTTTTGCAAGAAAATTTTTTTGCGAATTTTCGAATTTACGAATATTCTAAAAAATATTCGCGAAATATCGCGAATTCGAATATGACCCCTGCCGCTCATCACTAGACACCAAGTCCCAGACTATCTTCCCACTGCTCCCCAGGTAGTCAGGGCAACCGACCGGCTCCAGGGTTTGATCTTTTCCCTCATAGACACGAAATTTGTGGGTATAGCCTGTGGCCCTTTCACAGAGCTTATACAATTTGACCCCATACCGGGCGCGCTTGCTTGGGATATATTGTTTGAAGCCAAGGCGCCCGGTAAAATGTATTAGGGACTTGCCTACGCAGATGTTTTGCTCTGGGGTATACAAATCTGCAAATTTCTGGTTGAAATGGTCTGAGGGGCCGAATTTTGTGGAGCTGGTCAAAAGCTGGGTGGCCTCTGGGACGGGAGGTGGTGTTGTCGCTAAAGTGCAGGAAACGCAGGATGGTCTCAAATCGTGTCCTGGACATAGCAGCAGAGAACATGGGCATGTGATGAATTGGGTTCGTGGACCAATATGACCGCAATTCATGCTTTTTAGTTAGACCCATGTTGAGGAGAAGGCCCAGAAAAGTTTTAATTTCGGAAACTTGGACTGGTGGTTATAAATTGTGTGGCATACCGATTTTGTTTCTGCCACAACTAAGTCTAAGAGCTCCGCAGTCAAGAACAGCTCAAAAAATCCCAGGGCTGAACCGATCTGAGCTGTCTCAACCCGAACTCCAGACTGGGCGGTAAAAGGGGGAACTACAGGTGCGGCTGAAGTTGGGGACTGCCAATCAGGGTTTGCCAGCACCTCAGGGATTCTAGGGGCTCTATGGGCACGGCACGTCTTTGCGGTGGCTGCGACGGGGTAACTACTGCACGTGCCACTGTACCAGCTTCAACTGCCCTTCTGGTGCTCGCTACTTCACCATGTTCTACGGCAGTGCTGGTACTAGGTCCAGGGTGTGCTGCGCTGCTGGTGTATGCCTCACCACGTAATCCGACAGCACCAGCCCCACTCTGCTGCTCTTGAAGCGGATCCTGCGCAACCTGCGGTCTAGCAACACGGGGCCGGGTACGCCTGGTGCTATCGGGGACCTCAGCCTCCTCGTCCGAACTTTGGGTCAGAGAGCCACTGCTTTCTACAGGTTCATATTCTGACCCGCTGGATTCATCAGATGAGGGTTCCCATTCCTCATCCGACTCGGTCAGAATCCTGTAGGCCTCTTCAGAAGAATACCCCCTGTTTGACATTTGGGCAACTAAATTTAGGGGTATTCCCTGAGACTACCCTAGAAAAAAAGCAAGCCTGTCTTACAAATGGGAGGCTAGCGAAGTACCGGAGGCCGCTGTGGTTGATAAAAAAAAAATCCGTTTTGATATTTTTTTTTATCGCCGCAGCGCGTGTAAAGTGAATGTGCAGTGATCAAAAAAAAAATATTTTGTGTCACTGCGGTGGGGCGGGCGTGGGTGAACGCACGTGTGGGCGATCGATCAGGCCTGATCGGGCAAACACTGCGTTTTGGGTGGAGGGCGAACTAAAGTGACACTAATACTATTATAGATCTGACCGTGATCAGTTTTGATCACTTCCAGATACTACAAAAGTACAAATGCTGATTAGCGATACGCTAATCAGCGAATAAGGGACTGCGGTGGGCTGGGCGCTAACTGATCCCTAAACTACCTAACCAAGGGGCCTAAACTATCCTAAAACCTAACAGTCAATACCAGTGGAAAAAAAAAAAAGTGACAGTTTGTACTGATCACTTTTTTTTTTTTTCCTTTAACTAGTGATTGACAGGGGTGATCAAAGGGTTAATTGGGGTTCAGGGGGTTGATCTGGGGCTAGTATGTGTAGTGGTGGTGTACTCACTGTGAAGCCTGCTCCTCTGCTGGATCCAACCGACGAAAAGGACCAGCAGAGGAGCAGGGCAGCCATATAACGGATCATATTTACTAATATGATCTGCTATGTGGCTTCTGATTGGCTTTTTTAAAAATCAGCCACCTGCCAGCCGCGATCATTGGCTGGCAGGTTGCTGACGAAATGCTCCTTTAACTTTTGCCGGCCGAAATCTCGCGGCTCGCGAGATGACGCACGGATGCGTCCAGGAGGAGTAAATCAACCACCTTCCGGACGCATCCGTGCGTTTATATATGCTGATCTTAATAAACAGCTCTGCTACATCTGTCTTCCTCTACGCTACCAGCACTGTGTTTTAATAACTTTATATCAGCTCTGCTATATCTGTCTTCCCTCTCCCACACTAGCACTGTGGATGAACTGCTTCCTATACAGCTCTGCTACTTCTGTCTAACGTGTAACTGAACACGTAGAATTTCATTCTTGGTGTCTAGATCATGAAACTCTGTGTCCCTCCACACGCGGTTAAACCAGAGTGCTAGTGAGGTGGGGAAATACACAGATGTAGCAGAGCTGTATAGTAAGCGGTTCATCCACAGTATATGAAGTGATTGAAACACAGTGCTAGTAGTGTAGAGGAAGACAGGTGTTGCAGCAGAGCTGTATAAAAAGCGGTTCAGGGAAGACTGATGTAGCATAGCTGTATAGGAAGCGGTTCATTCACAGTGTTAGTGGGGGAGGGGAAGACAGATGTAGCAGTGCTGTATAAAAAGCGGTTCATGGAAGACTGATGTAGCAGAGCTGTATAGGAAGCTGTTTAGCCAGAGTGCTAGTGGTGGAGGGGAAGACAGATTTGGCAGACTGTACTGTCGTGGCCCAAAGTTTTGAGAATGACACAAATATTAGTTTTTACAAAGTTTGCTGCTAAACTGCTTTTAGATCTTTTTGTTTCAGTTGTTTTTGTGATGTAGTGAAATATAATTACACGCACTTCATACGTTTCAAAGGCTTTTATCGACAATTACATGACATTTATGCAAAGAGTCCGTATGTGCAGTGTTGGCCCTTCTTTTTCAGGACCTCTGCAGTTCGACTGGGCATGCTCTCAATCAACTTTCTGGGCCAATTCCTGACTGATAGCAACCCATTTTTTCATAATCACTTCTTGGAGTTTGTCAGAATTAGTGGGTTTTTGTTTGTCCACCCGCCTCTTGAGGATTGACCACAAGTTCTCAATGGGATTAAGATCTGTGGAGTTTCTAGGCCATGGACCCAAAATGTCAACGTTTTGGTCCCCGAGCCACTTAGTTATCACTTTTGCCTTATGGCAAGGTGCTCCATCTTGCTGGAAAATGCATTGTTTTTCACCAAACTGTTGTTGGAAGAAGTTACTGTTGGAGGGTGTTTTGGTTCCATTCTTTTTTTCATGGCTGTGTTTTGGTGCAAAATTGTGAGTGAGCCCACTCCCTTGGATGAGAAGCAACCCCACACATGACTGGTCTCAGGATGCTTTACTGTTGGCATGACACAGGACTGATGGTAGCGCTCACCCTTTCTTCTCCGGACAAGCCTTTTTTCCTGATGCCCCAAACAATCGGAAAGAGGCTTAATCGAAGAATGACTTTGCCCCAGTCCTCAG